>NC_133414.1:109080000-110477500 GCF_049350105.2 Macaca mulatta
CTCAGCGGTCCCAGCAAACCCCTCTTGTCCACCACGGCCACACGGCCACACGGCCCTGTCTCCCAGACCACCACCCGTCACCAAGAGGACCGGCTCTCAGGACCGGAGGGAGACCTCGAAATGTGGAACCCACGTTTCAGCAAACCACGAAGACCCAGCACCCCCGGGGTGAGCGCTTTCAAAGGGGCTGCCTGAGAGGACCACACCCTTGGGACAGTTGCTTCCAGAGCCCCCGCCCGCCTGTCCTGGAGGCCGGACTCACAGTGTGGAGAGGGACTGGAGGGTGTCGAAGGCCCCTGGGGACACGGTGGTGATCTGGTTGTCGTAGAGCGAGAGGAGCCGGACGTTGCGCAGGCCCGTGAAGCTGTCGTTGTGGATGCAGCTGATGCGGTTGTTCCGTAGCATCCTGGGGAGGAGCGGGGGAGGGGAAGGGGGCCCTTGCAGGCCTGCCAGCCGTCCACCTGGGCCACGCAGCTTCAGCCACCGTGGCTGGTTCACAGCTCTCCTCCACAGACCCCGAGCCGCAGAGCCAGGAACCCGCGCCAGTCAGGCCCCGGTCAGGTGAGGCGAGTTCTACACACCTGTGCCCACTCCAGACACCCACCCTGCCTCTGAGAAGCCTCGAGGCTCTGTCTCCCTCTCTCGCTGCCATTGTCCCGGCCCCCATGCTGGCCTCACCTCCACGCCCTGGGTGACCAGAGTTCCTGCCTGTCTTTAGGCCACGCTCCATATCAGTGCCCAGGAGACTTCCTAAAACCTAATCCATCATATCACTCTCCAGCTTCAAGTCCACTAACAGCCTCCAAACTGCCCACAGAGTCATGCTGAAACTCCTTACTCTGACCTGAGACCACGTCCACCCAGACCCGGACCATCTCAGCCCCTTACTCTGATCTGAGACCACGTCCACCCAGACCCAGACCATCTCAGCCCTGGCACCTGCCTGCCTCCCCAGAGATGGACCAGCCCTCAGCCTGCTACACCGCTGTGACAGTTTTCTGGAATACTCTTTTTCCTCATCTACATCTGGGAAAACTGCTGCTCATCTTCAAAAACCCAGCCCAAGCCTGATGCAGTGGCTCATGCCTGTAAAACCAGCACTTTGGGAGGCCAAGGATTACTTGAAACCAGGAGTTTGAGACCAGCCTGGGCAATATAGTGAGACCTTCTCTCTACAAAAAAATGTAAAACTTAGCCAGGCATGGTGGTGTGCACTTGTAGTCCCAGCTGCTTGGGAGGTTGAGGCGGGAGGATCTCTTGAGCCCAGGAGTTCAAGGTTACAGTAAGTTATGATGGCACGACGGCACCCCAGCTGCCTGGGAAACAGAGTGAGACCCTGTCTCCCTAAACAACAACAACAATAACAACAAAAACCCAGCTCAATTTCACTCCCCAACCAAAAGTAAAAACAAAAACCAAGCCAACACAGAATAGCCAACTCACAAAAGAAATTAAAATGGTTTACTAACATTCACAAAAATGTTCAATGTTACTACTAATCAAAGACATTTAAGCAATATTGATTTTTTGCCTGCCAAATTGAAAAAGAATGAAAAATATAATAATAATAATAATGACGTTCAGGATCTGTGACAGTCTGAGTGACTGGGCACTTCCACGCACTGGCAGGAGATGCCTTTGTACCCCCCTGGAAGTGCATTTGGTGAGATGCATCAAAATCCCTAAAACACTTCATGTTTTCACCGGACTACTCCATCTTCAGGAATTCCTAACAAGAGTATCATCATGCATTATCCATGAATTTCACAATAAAGATATTGTCACAGAATGAATGTGTTTCCCCTCCAATCCCTATGTTGAAGTCCTAATCCCTAATGTGATGGGATTATGATGGGGGGTCTTTGGGAGGTGATGAGGTCATAAGGGTGGAACCCTCATGAACGGAGTTAGTGCCCTTATCAAGGAGATCCCAGAGAGCTCTCTTGCCCTCTTTCTACCATGTGAGGACACAATGAGAAGTCAGAAGTCTGCAACGCAGAAGGGGGCCCTCACCAGAACCCGTCCATGCTGGCATCCTGGTCTCAGACTTCCAGCCTCTAGAACTTCTGTTGTCTATAAAACTCCCATCTGTGGCAATTTATTATAGCAGCCTGAACTCACTAAGGCAGGTATCAATACAACACTGCTTATAAAAAACAAAATAGAAACAGCCTACTTTGCCAATAATTATATAATACCTAGTCATTCAAATTGATGCAGAATACTTCTTTTGTATTAGGAATTAAATGTGGAATGGAAAAAAATTTTAATATGTAATAGTGCTCATATTAAGTTTAAGGAAAAAGCAGGTTACTAAATAAAATGTACTATTCCATTAGAATATTTCTGTATGCATGCATGTATGCACGTATGTGTGTGTGTGCACATGTATGCATATGCAGGTTTAGAGACATGTAAAAGACTGGAAAGACAGTTGTTTATACCAATAATTAACAGTGGCCATTTCTGGATAGTGATGGAGTATGGGCCCTTCTCTTCTCCTCTGTCCTATCTTCCCTGGAAAGAATGCAGCTGACTAGACAGCCCCCATGCCCACATTTAAGGAATACTAGGTAAGCTTAGAGAAAAATGAGGCAGCCTGTAGGAACAGCCTGGAAAGATGGCAAAGCTATATTCACAGGTGAAAACAGCAAGCTGCAAAACATAGTGCATAATAAAATTTGCTTTTTGTAAAATAAAGGAACAAAAATCCACAGGGAGTCCCGTCACACATTCGTCTACTTCTAAAATTTCCATGATACGTGCTCAGAGACAAATCTACATCCTGCTGCAGATTTGGGATTTATACCCAGGCAAGTGGCTTCCTAGAGCTGTGGTGTCCAGCATGGTAGCCACTAGCCACATGTAGCTATTTAGATTTAAATGCATTAAAATAAAATGAAATTCAAAATTCCGTGCCTCAGTAGCACTAGCCACATTTCAACTGCTCCACAGCCACATGAGGTGGCTGGTCTGGACAGCGTAGACATGAAACATTTCCATCTCTGTGGGAGATCCGATGGACTGCCCTGTCTATGGGACGCACTGCACATCCACAGGATCATCTGAAGAGCCAGCTCTGCTGGGGCAGATGGAGGGGGTGTCCTGCATCATGGAGGAGTGGGTGACCCCAGGATCCCACTGAGCTCCAGATTTTGGTCAGCTCAGGCTGGGCTGGGGGTTATGGGATCCCAGCATCTCAAGGACAGTGCAACATCGCTGCTCCCCCATCTACACCCACTAAGTCACCCTGGCAAGGTCATCCAGCCCCTCCTGCCTGCAGTAGTGCCAGCCACTCCTGAACTCATGCTGTGCTCTTGCAGCCTGACCAGAGGGCAATGGGAAGGGACCTCTAGGAGGGCCCACATGTCTCCATCCCTTGATGTCAACCAGGCATCGGCCCCATGCCCCAGGGTACAAGAGAACAGGCCTCACCAGAGAGTCACCAACACTTGATTACCTGTCCCAACACAGTCAGGGTCCTCAGTTCTCCCCATCTGCCTGAGAGCTGGGCCCAGGGGAGGGGCCATTCCAGCCTCTCTCTTCCTTTCCCTTGGCTTCACCTACCTCCTGCAGCTGGCCCACCCTGCTTCCCAGCCCTGCACACTCACAGGGTCCTCAAGCCATCCAGACCCCGGAACATGCCGCTCCGGATGGACTCCAGCTGGTTGGCAGTCAGGTGCAGCTCACTCACAGAGGCTGCGCCCTCGAAGGCCCCATCTTCAATTTCTGACACCTTATTGTTGCTCAGGTTGCTGGGAGAAGAGGTGGGGGGAGGATTACACATGGCCAGCACCCAGGAGCTCAGGCCCCTCCCTTCCTGCAGGCAACACCCCCATGCACAGAGCCCTGGCCCCCACAATGGGAGCTGCCCCCACCCTGGCATTTCCCTTCTCCATCCCCGGCCAGCATCCCAACAGACGCCTCACCAACGGGTAACTCACATTTTCTTCAGATGTGTAAGTTTTTTAAACATCCCAGTGGCCTCCAGGATGGAAATCTCATTGTTATTCAATCGCCTGTAAGAGGCAAGAATGAACTTGCACGTTCACAAATGATAGACATTTCAAATCCCTTCCAAACTGAGAATATTTGGGACTCAAACAGAGAAGACTCCCGGAAGAATGTATCTGGCAAAGTAAACTGATCCTATTGAAAGGAAGGCTGGGCCTAGTACTGGGAGAGGATATGAATGGGGATATTTTTAACATTAAAAATGCCACGAAAAATTTACAGCCGTAAATGACAGATGCTTGCAGGCATCTATGCACATAGACATATGTGTACACAAATTCATATTTTTAGATAGAGGAATAAAAATAACAAAGGGTTTTGGAATCATGCCCCCGGAAGAAGACAAACGCATCGTTGAGAAAAGCCATCCCTGATTCAGGCTGGTGACCTGCCCTGAGTGCCAGAGACTGGCATCTGCTTTTGAGGGGTGAGGGGGGCTGTAAATGAAGCAGAGGGCAGCCGGGATGGGGTTTCTTCCTGCCCAAGCCAGCAGCTGGCATGTCCTGAGCCAAAGGCTCCAGTGGTTCAGCCCCAGACAGGGCTGGACCAAGAAAATCCTGGAGTAGGCCAAGGAGGGTTAGTGGTAGAAAGAGACAGGGGAGGGCTGGTGGGGGCGGGGACCCTCACAGTTCAGCTGTGGACTGGGGGATGCGCTCAGGGATTTTGGTGAGCTTCAGGCTGGAGCACTCCACCACGCTGGCCTCACAGCGGCACTTGTGGGGACAGATCACGTCACTGTTGCACTCGCTGTTCAGCTGGTAATCCTCTGTGCCTGCCATGAGAGGGTGGGGGCAAGGGCTGAGGGGCCCAGGGCAGGCTCCCAGCAGTCTGTGCCAACCAAGGCCCCCAGCCTGCCCACCCACTGCCACCATTCCCACCAGGCTGGCCTTGGTTCCCCCCACTCTCTTACCTGGAATGAAGTACTGCTCTTTGGCTGGGGAGAGAAGCAGAAATACCACAATGCAGGAATCAGCCAGGACCTGCAGTAACAGCCCAGGCCCCAGCCCCACTGCTCAGCTGAAGGCACCCCAGACAGGGCTGAGGGGCCCATCTGCCCAGTCCCCGTGTGCAGAAGAGTGAGCTACAGAGCACGCGTGTTCCTTGCCCAGGCTGACGCTGGGGGTGTCGCATCCAATTAAACCTCTTGCAAGGAGTGCCAAAACTATCGAGCTCTCACTTGCACTGGCACATGGTGGGGACTGTGCTAACTTTACAGGTGGGGATGGGGTACAGGTGGCGTCAGGTCCTTGACCAGGATCTAGGCTCAGAAGCTGCCCCACACTGTCCCCAGCCAGATGCCATGTGGACTACAATTGCTAAGGCTGTTTCTGCATCCCAAAGCCTGGAAGAGGCTCCTATCTCACCAAGGAGGGTTCCCAGGCCTCCTGAGTGTCTTAAAAGACTTGATAACAAAGGCATAAGAGAGAACTGGCTGAAAGTGGAGGAACCTGAGTCCTCCCTCTGGGACCTTCAGCAAGCCTTGCGTCTTCCCTAGGCCTCAGTAAAATGAGGTGGGACTGAACTACCATTCAGATCAAGTCTAGAATTTTGGGCCCACACCCTACAACCTGGATTCACAGTAATGAAAGACACCTTTGTGGGAGCCATCCAGGAAACATCAGGGGGTCCCTGAGCAGGCTGAAGACAGACAGACAAGCAGACAGGTAGGCAGGCAGGCTGGTAGGGAGGCAGGTAGGTGAACAGGTGGGCAGGCGGGCAGGTATGCAGGTGGACAGGAGGCAGGTGGGCAGGTGGGCAGGCAGGCAGGTACCTGAGCACCGGAACTTCTTGCTCTTGATCTGCCCGATGCGTTTGTTGGAGAGGCGCCGGGGACTGGCACAACGGGCCCCACTTGTCTCGATGGGATTGGTGCGCAGGAAGTCTGCCAGCCACTTGAGGTTACAGTCACAAATGAAAGGGTTCTGGGCCAGGTGCCTGTCCAAAGCAGGCAGATCAGCGATGAGAAACAAGGGCTGCAAACCCACGCTGACCTCCACCTGGACAGGGCCTTGTTGTGGCTGGGGCCAAGGAGGCTGCCTGTGGCCTGGAGCCTAGGGTTGGCCACAGCAGGAAAGGGAGAGTGGGGTGAACCCCCAGGGTGCAGCCCATCAGCTCTGGAGCGGTCCTGCCAGCGCACTACAGGGAAACAGTCTCTGCCACCCGGAGCTTCCTGCTGTCCCTGTCCTACTCCCCATCAAGCCTCATCCTGCCCCCTCTCTTTACACTCACCTTTCCCTCCCTCTGCTCTGCGACATTTCACAAGCATGAGCGGAGACAGGGAGGACCCAGAGACTGGCCAGAGCACCCCTGGCCTTTCACAGGCAAGGAAGCCAAGGCCCAGAGAAGGTAACAAAACCCAGGACTGCAGGTGCCCAGGCCACAGCCTCTGACCCTCCCCAGTGGCCATGAGCCCTGGTTTGTCCCCTTTCCTTCAGACTCAGGTAGCAGCCTGTCTCCTATAGGGAGTGCTGGGGCCAGAGTGGCAAGGCCTGCTGGAGTCCCTGGGCTTTACAGGGAGTCACCATCCCCACCCCAGACCACAGGAGTGACCTCTCCTTGACCATTTTACAGCTGTCTCTCAACACAAAGAAAACTCAGAAACCATGACTGAGCAGCCCCTTCCTGGGGAATCACTCCGATTCTCTCGCAGGCTGCCTGTGTTGTCAGCAGGATAAACCTGGGGATGGTAGCAGGGAGCAGATGGCCATGATGTGTGCAACCCCATGCTGGCAGATGCCCACGGGCGGGCTCCGACAAACAGTGGGTTCAGACCAGCCACTTCTGAGTGGGCATGCCCTGCTCATGGCTGTCCAAACAGAGGCAGCCTGGGAAGAGCATTCCTACACCTGTCCTGGCTCTGCACAATCGCTTGAACCTGGGAGGCAGAGGTTGCCGTGAGCTGAGACTGCGCCACTGCGCTCCAGCGTGGGCAACAAGAGCAAAACTCCGTCTCAAATTTAAAAAAAAAAAGAAAGAAAGAAAAAGAAAACGAAGTACGGGGAGACAGAGCAGCGGGCCAACTCAAAGGGACTTGCCCTGCCATGCCACTTTTCCTCCATCTAAGTGCCATCAGTTCAGGCCATCTGACTTACTGGTCTCAGCCCAGGCCCCTGCAAGGGGCTGCAGAACTCTCCAAGCAGAAGAGTAAACCCTTGCCCAGGGTCTGTGCCCAGCTCGGCTCAGACCTTGGCGGTGCTCTCTGCCATCCATCACCTCCTGGGCTCTGCCCTCCGGCCCCCGGTTGGGAACTGGGTCCCCGCTACCTCTCCTTTGCAGTGTCCTTCCCTGTTTCCCGCCTGAGTTTTTGCTCCTCTCAGCTCCACCAGGTGGACCAGGCCCCTCCTACCTCTTCTGCATCAAGCTCAACATTTATTTCCCCTATTAAACTTTCAGTTTCCACAGACAGGGTGTGTTTGCTGATATCCTGGAGGCAGAGTTTGTAGCTAATTTAAAACATACCAGGATTTAAGGACTGCTTATGACTCCTCCCCACCTGCCCATCCACATCTGCCTGTGACTTAGTGCCCCAGCCCCTGCCTGAACCACTTGCTTCCCTTTATTACCATCTTGGCAGAAAATTGTGCAAAGTCAATCTAATTGTGTTGTTTAGGCATGTATTAAAATACTCAAGGTGTGTGGCGTAGAATATCTCCTTCCTAGAAACAGGCTGTGCCAAAAACAACCTATAAAACTTGAACCACCCACAGAGACAGGTGGCTTCTATGTAAACTTTAGTATTTTATACAAATTAGAATTTTTAACAGTTTCAAAGGGCAGGAAGCTGGAAAGGGAAAACACTCAGGAGGAAGAAAAAAAATCCATTTGGGAAAAAATAACTGTGTTAAAGGAACACCTAAAAATGTGCTGCATATGTGGCCATGCAGCTGCCTCTGTGAACAGTTCTGGCAGCGGAAGGAAAGGAAGAGAGGACTAATTCTCAGTGTCTTTCTAGATATATGCATTAAGGAGTCACAGCTAAAAATCTTTGGAGGCAGAGGCTCAAAATCATTAGTCATTAGGGAAATGCAAATTAAAACCACAATGAGATACTACTTCATACCCACTAGGATGGCTAGAATCAACATGCAAAAAAAAAAAAAAAAAAAAAAAGACAATACCAAGTGTTGGTGAGGATGAGAATGAGAGAAATTTGGAGCCCTCATAATACACCACTGGTGGGAATGCAAAATGGTACAGCCACTTTGGAAAACACTGGCAATTTCTTTAAAAAAGTTATACAGGAATTTACCATATGAACCAGAAATTCCAAAAGAAATGAAAATGTTGGCCAGACGCGGTGGCTCATGCCTGTAATCCCAGCACTTTGGGAGGCTGAGGCAGGTGGATCATGAGGTCAGGAGTTCAAGATCAGCCTGGACAAGATGGTAAAACCCTGTCTCTACTAAAAACGAAAAAAAAAATTAGCCAGGTGTGGTGGTGAGCGCCTGTAATCCCAGCTACTCAGGAGGCTGAGGCAGAGAATTGCTTTAACCCAGGAGGTGGAGGATGCAGTGAGCCGAGATTGCTCCACTGCACTCCAGCCTGGGCGACAGAGCGAAATTCCATCTCAAAAAAAAACAAAAAAGAAATGAAAATGTTGGTTCACACAAAGATTTGTGAGTGAATATTCATAGCAGCATTGTTCATAATGTCCCTAAGGTGGAAACCGCCCCAAATGTCCATCACCTGGAATGGACAAGCAAATTGTGGTCTATTTACACAATGGAAAAATTATTTGGTAATCAAAAGGAACAAAGTACTGATACATGCTACAATATGAATGAGCCTCAAAAACATTATGCTAAAGAAAGAAGTCAGTCACAAAAGATGACATATTGTATGATTCCTTTTTTTTTTTTTTGGAGTCAGGGTCTCAGGCTGTCACTCAGCCTAAGTGCAGTAGTACAATCAGCTCACTGCATCCTTGAACTTCTGGGCTCAAGGAATCCTCCCATCTCAGCCTCTTGAGTACTTGGGACCACAGGCATGAACCACCACACCTGGCTAATTTTTAAGAATTTTGTGTAGAGATGGGGATTTCACTATGTTGCCCTGGCCTCAGGTGATCTGCCCACCTCAGCCTCCCAAAGTACTGGGATTACAGGTGTGAGCCACTGCACCTGGACTGCACGATTCCATTTTTATGAAATGTCCAGAAAAGGCAATCTACAGAGAAAGAAAATAGATCAGTGATGGCCAGTGGCTGAGTCTGGAAATGGGGACAAGGGATTTTGAAGGCAAGGTAATGGAAATGTTCTAAAGTTGAATCATAGTGATAGTTGAACTCTGGAAATTTACTAAAAATCATTGAATTGTATACTTAGAACAGGTGAATTTTAGTATGTAAGTTATACCTCAATAGGGCTATTTCTTTTTTTTTTTTTTAATGTTAAATCTCTTGGGGCAAGTAAAACTGCAGCAAAATCAATAGTGTTACACAGGAACTCGGCCACAGATCTTGGAGCTACGGACAAATCAAACATGATTTGGTAAATTTAAATCTGCTCAGGTTTAATAAAATAAGACTCAGTCAAGAAGCTGAACCACTTGAGGTTCTAATAATATTACTTGATTAGTACCTTGGATTTATATTTCTTTTATTCTTGTTCCAAATTGTAGTCGTTAACATCTAATAGATGTGCATGAAAGTTCGGTGTTGCTTTACAGCCTTCAATAATGAGTTCTGTTCTTACAGAAAAAGCACAATTAAAGGGGAAGCTAAGTAATTTCTCGGTGATGGTGAAGAGATGCCTGAGATCAAATTCCTGTTTTACCGAATGTTCTGCAACATTGGGTGTGTCACATAACCTCCCTCAGTCTTTGTTTTAGGTAAAATCAGGATGATAGCACCTATCTTCATAGCATCTCTAAGTATTAAGATAATACATGCAAATAACAATGGCTCACATGAGTCTCTCACTCCATTCCCCATCCCCAAGGTTTTCCTGTGTGTGGGTCCCTGGCCAGTAAATCTCCTTAGCATGTTTCTTTCAGACATTCTGCCAGCTGCTTCAAATAGCCCACCTTGCCAGTGTCTCCCTGTACCCTCTAATTTCACATACTTGGCAAAGTTTCCCCATGGGGCTTCCTCTTCATCTCCCTGGCTATAAGTAAATTAATTAGCAGGAGTTGGGCTGCAGGCGAATTTGTGGGCTTTAATGAGTTTGTCTTTGTGGCTGACATCTCTGGTGATGTGCAGAGTCCCCAGGGGTCCCGAGCTGTACCTTTTACTCAGCCTGTTTGGAACCTATCCCAATACCCCAAGTAGATGTTATCTGATGATTGAGCACTGCCTGGCACAGACAGGGGCAGGGATGACAGTGACAACAACGGACATAGTAATATTAATAATTAATGCTCATTAAATGCACACTACAGGACCCACAAGTCAGCACATCCCGTCTTACTGTAGGCTCAGAATTAAAGATGTAGAATGAGAGGACCATTTATGTGCCTAAGTGTAACCACACAGCAGATGAGAATTTTCCTTACGTGGAAACATTCCAGTTAAATATAAGGATTCTGTTTTAAAGCATAGTCACAACTGCATTAAAAATGAAAAAAGAATGTTAGAATTCTGATATGGTTTGGATGTTCATCCCCACCAAATCTCATGTAATCCCCAGTGTTGGAGGTGGGGCCTGATGGGAGGTATTCGGATCAGTGTTCAGTGTTCAGCTGAATTTGTATCAGTCTACATTTGTGTTTCTATAAAGGAATACCTGAGACTAGGTAATTTATAAAGAAAAGAGGTTTACTGGGCTGACAGTTCTGTGGGCTGGACGACTATGGCACCAACATCCACTCGGCTTCTGGTGAGGCCTCAGGAAGCTTACAATCATGGGAGAAGGCAAAGCGAGGTTAGGCATGACAGTGGATCCCTCGTGACTGGCTTGGTGCTGCCCTCGTGATAATGAGTAAGTTCTTACTCTGAGTTTATGCAAGATCTGGTTATTTAAAAGAGCATGGCACTCCCTCTCCTTCTCTTGCTCCTTCTCTTGTCATGTGACATGCCTACCCTTGCTTCACCTTCCGCCATGATGGTAAGCTTCCTGAGGCCTTACCAGAAGCCAAGCAGATGTTGGTGCCATATGTGTACACCCCCCCCCCACCACAGAACTGTCAGCTAAGTAAACCTCTTTTCTTTATAAATTACCTAGTCTCTGGTATTCCTTTATAGTAACACAAAAACAGACTGATACAAATTCAAAATCACCATTTCAGGATTGCTAATGAATTAATGGATTCAAGCACTGAGATCAATGGCTGTTTTTATTACAAAAGGGAGACAGCCAGACATCTGTCTGCCTCCTGATGGGAAGTCCACAATCCCATCTATAAAGTCATCTTGCCAAATAAATCAATCAAAACTGAACCTGACCAAGCTCCTAGATCCAATTTTAAATCTGCAGGACACAGAGGGGACAGAGGAACATGTGAAACTACACCACAGGGATGCAATCAAAAAAGTGTAGACCCTACAGAACCAATGATGCAGTGTCTTCAACAAATGAATTACAAGGAAAAGGAAAATGAAGAGGACACATAGATTAAAAGCAACTTAAGAGGTACATCAACCAACATAAACCAACATCAGCCAATTATATTGCACAGGCTTTATTTAAATCCTGATGTGGTGGCTAACATCTGTAATCCCAGCTCTTTGGGAGGCCGAGGCGGGTGGATCATGAGGTCAGGAGTTTGAGACCAGCCTGGCCAACAGGTGAAACTCCATCTCTATTAAAGATACAAAAAATTAGCTGGGCGTGGTGGCGGGCACCTGTAATCCCTGCTACTTTGGAGGCTGAGGCAGGAGAATCACTTGAATCCGGGAGGTGGAGGTTGCAGTGAGCTGAGATTGTGCCATTGCACTGCAGCCTAGGTGACAGAGCGAGACTCTGGCTCAAAAAGCAAACAACAAAAACAAACAAACAAAAGAATTGCATAACATGCAAGAGACACTTGGAAATTTGAACACTAATTAGATACTCAATGATATTAAGGAATTAATTGTACAGCATTGGAAGCTGGGTGATGAAAAATAGTACTCTTTTTTTTTTTTTTTTTTTGAAACAAGGTCTCTCTGTTGCCCAGGTGGGAGTGCAGGGGGTGTGACCACAGCTCACTGCAGCCTGAACCTGCTAGGCTCAAGCAATCATCCTACTTTAGCCTCTCAGGTAGCTGGGACTACAGGTGTGTGCCATCACACCTGGCTACTTTTTTAAAAAAAGTTCTTGTGGAGATGGGGTGCCCAGCCATGTTACCCAAGCTGGTATTGAACTCCTGCACAATCCTCCTGCCTTGGCCTCCCAGAGTATTGGGATTACAGGCATGAGCCACCATGCCTGGTCCACTGTATTACTCTTAATCTGCTTATAATTTTCCACAATAAAATATTACAACCAATTACCAGATTTACTGCTCTCTAATTTTTTATTCACAGTCACCATTGTCATTACTGTATTTCATCTGATTTGACATTATGAATTGTAAGAGGCACTACTATTTTTTGTACTATCAATAAAAAACAAAATGCTGCCAACTAAGTGATGTACCACTGATTATAACATGCATCCCAGTTTCAGAGCTGTTAATGTGGAAACAACATGTGTCTTAGAATCAATGTGATATATTATCATCATCATCACCATCAATATTATTGTTAGCTAAAGCCAGCATTTATCAAGCACTTGTAATGAGCTAAGCTTCGTACAAACATCCTCTTTAATCTCATAACAACCCTATGGGAAGGCGTCCCCATCTTACGGATAAACAAAAATGAGGCCCAGAGAAACTGCCCAGAGTCACACAGCCAATAAGAGGCCTAGGTGGACTTTGAACCCAGGATGGTCTAACCCAGGTCTGTGTCCTTCCTCTGTAAGAGGCCACCCCCAGTGAGCCCAGCAGCCCAGAGCCAGACCACTGCCTGTCGGTGGAGGCTGCAACCTCCCCCAGGCCCGCCTGCTGGGAGGGGAGAAGAAGAAGGCATCAGGGTGCTCACAGAGTCTGGATGGCCCGCAGGGAGGTGAAAGTGCCCTTGGCGAGGCTCTGGATCTTGTTGTCATACAGGGAGAGCAGCGAGAGGTTCTGCAGGTCCTGGAAGGCATCGGGCCGGATGCAGTTGATCTTGTTGGCATTCAGGAGCCTGTGGGCAGAGCCAGGACCAAGTGGTGAGGAGAGAGGCTTGACATGAGACCCATCTCACGTCCTGGGCACCTTCTTTGGCCCCGGCCTGCGTTATTACAGGGAGGAGCCCACAGGAGCAGGCCTTCTCCATGCACAGGGACATCTCGGTCAACCCACTCATCTCTCTTTCCGAGAACTGCTCAGATGCCCTGTGGGATTCTGGGAAAGCAGAGAGCCACCTTGCAAAGGCATTTTGGTTGGAGGGGCGGCTCCTCCTCCTTCCCAGAGGTCCATTGGGTTCCCCAGACAGCTGAGTTGGAACGTTTGTGTTCTGTGCCTCTTGAGCCCTGGGAGAAAATCCTTGCCTGAAAGTTCACGGTTCAAGGAGGCCAAGCTGGCCTGGGTATCCCCCTGGAGGAGAAAGCTCTGTCTCCAGCCACACCGAGCTCCTCAGGAGCATGGGCTGTCTCAGGAGCCTCTCTGCTTTGGCATCCTGTGAGCAGCTGTGAAGCTGCCTCCACCTCCCTCTCTAGCCTCTGCAGAGCCCTGGAGACTTTCTCAGCCCTAGTGGGTCTGCCTGTCTTCCAAGCTCACTGTCTCAATTGAGTTCCATACCCCAAAGAGGCTGAAAGGGACAGTCTAGCAGGCCAGAGGAATGCTGGCCCTTCCCTGGGTCCCACCCAAGACACCCAGGATTCATTCTTACAGGAGCTGTAGGGTGTATAAGCCTCCAAACACACCGCGGGGGAGGTCTGTGATCTTGTTTCCATAGAGGACCCTGGAGAAAAGGCAGCAGAGAGGAGAGTTATAGAGGACAGCCCACCAGGGCGATAACACAGCTCTGCAGATGGCCCCAGCTCAACAGTGCTGCCCCTAAGCCATTTACATGAAGCACATCCTAATGGTGTATATTTGTTATAGCAACTTGTCCACCACCCTCACACGTGGACCCCACAGAAGGCTGCAAAGGGGTGCTTCCTGGGAAATTCATCTGGTCTAGAATCCAAAAGGAGATTGTTGAGAGAAGAGAAAACCCCATGGGCAAGAATAACTAACATATTTTCAGAGAGTTACAGGAAAAAATAGAATGCCAGACGGCACATGCAGTGTGAGATCCGGATGGTGGGACTTCAAGCATTTTTTTAATATACTTTAGCATTTTCAAAGTTTTCTGCATTGAGCATGAATTCCATGTATAGATTTTTATAAAAAACAAAAGTTCAAAAAAACCACATGTAGACATGGGTGGGTTCGGGGGGACAGTGAAAGCATCCAGGAGGTTTGGGGAGGGGGGTTGTATGCCATTCCCAATATCATAATCGGACCCCACAAGCTACCCTCATAAATGTTCAAGCTGAGTAAAAAATCCTGGGTACTTCTTCTTCAAACGTGGCTTCGAGATCATTCCTGGAGTGGGGCACAGCAACAGCAAAGGCCCTGCAGGGGAGCTGTGTGCGCCTGTCCTGTGTGGACAGGTGACAGGGCCAATGTGGCTGGAATGGAGGAAACAAATGGGGCGGTAGCTTGGGCTTTACCCAACCAGCATCAGGAAGCCATTGAGACAGCATCAGATTCCCATTTCAGAAACACCCCTCAAGCTGCTGGGTGGGAAATGGAGCAGAGGGGGCAGGAACTGAAGCAGGGAGGCAAGATCAGGGCTGGCCGAGATAGACAGTGTTGGTGGGGTGTACTGGAATCATCCACGTTGCTATATGCAGGGAGGAGGCTGTGACCAGGTACCCATGAACAACAGAAAACCACTTGATTGGGTTCTTCACTTTTTACCTTTTTAGACTGCCATGTTCCAACTTAGGAGAGCTTTATTCACTTCTCAGAGGAAGGGGCCTGCATTTTGGCAGGCCACTTTCAGAATCTGGTCTCCTCAGCCAATGACAGCGATCCCTCACCAGGCTGTCATGCACAGCTGTGTAGGGTGTATACTGCACAACTTCAGGGGTGCCATTCACAATTAGCCCCAGCCTCTACTTGGACTCTGCTCCAAGAAAAGATGGCATGCACAGAAGGCACTGAGCTGGCAGGCTCCCACACTCCCCGGGGGAGTTCCATTCTGTTGTACTTGCCAGGCCTCTAGTCTATGCCAAGCACGTGTCCTGGGCTGCCAAGGAGCAGGTGAAAACACTCATCCCCTAGAGTAACAAATGGCCCCTCCTACAGGGAACTCGCCCAACTCCAGGGCACCCTGAGTGTGCTCTCCGTACAGACAAAGTGCTGTAGGACCTCGGGGAGTGAGACACTTGGTGAGTGGGAGATGGGGGTGCTTCACTACCTTTTGTATGCTCTATTGACAGACTTCCCCAGTAGAGCCCGAAGGAAGGGAAATACTGGAAGGAGGAGCCAGCAAATACTGTCCAAGCAGCACCCACCACATCTTGGGATTCATCACATTTGGGATAAAAGATAGCAAGGTGTGGCAGATGTTATAACTGGAGCTGGTGCTCACTGGCCCTGCGGTGACTGCAGAGGCCTCAGGAGCAGAGTACACTGGGCTTTGGTGGGGGGACAGGGCCAAGATGGTTGTGCAAAGAATGCTGGGAAAATCCTCACCGTGGCAGGGAGTGCATCCCAGTTGCCAGGGGCAACAGCTCTGCCTAGCTTCTCCACACTTCTCCCGCGCCCAGCATCAGAGGGTCCACCAGTGAGGAAGAGGGAGCTGGAACAGCAAACCCTTTGCAGCCAAAGGATGACCCACTGAGGCTGGGGTGGGCAGGGACTGTGTGGAGGGGGGCATAGTCCTGCTCCTCCTTCTGCGTCCACCAGGGCCCTGGGCCCTGCCAGCCTCCTCAGGGGATGGCCTGGGCCGCTGAGGAAGCCTTGGCACTGCTACTCACAGTGAGTTCAGGGAGCGGAGGCCCTGGAAGGCGTCGGGCGCAATCTCAGCAATCTGATTGTTGCTCAGGTCTCTGCAAAGTGAGCAGAGGAGAGGGGCATCTGAATCCCTCAATGGCCACTGAGCCCTGCCCAGTCTCCTCCACCTCCTAGATGCCACAGAAGCAGGGCGGAGTGCTTTGAAATGACAATAGTGAGAGGCCAGATCTTTCCTCCATTTGAAAAGCCCATGGCCGCTATTTCCCTGTGCAGTCTGAGGGCTGGGCAGGAGGGGGCACTCCAACTTGGGAAGTTATGGACAAAGCTTTCCCATGCATCCTAGCAATCTCCTGGCCCCTCCCATCCTTAATTGCTCCTATTGGTACCCAAGCTGAAATGGGAGGATGACAAGCAGCTCCCGTCACAGGCCAGGCTCAGGCTCAGCACTCCCTTCAGGCCTCATGATAGCCCTGCAAGGAGGTCCCTGCATCACAGCCAAGCAGCCTGAAGGGCAGGAATGCCAGGTGACTGGCTCAGGGCCACTCAGCTGCGGGATGCTGAGTTAGGGCCTGCCCCAGGGCTGTGGGGCCACCCAGGATCTCCATCAGCCTTGTACCAGCTCCCCAGGAAGCAGCGGGAGGCACTCACATCCTCCGTAGCTTTCTGTAGGGTGAGAAGGCTCCAGGGGGGATGGACTTGATGCCATTGAGCTCCAGGCGTCTGAGGAGAGAAAACAGAGGGGAAGCGCAAGGGCCTAGGTCAGCCCAGCCGTGGGTGTTATCTGCTGGACTCATCCACCCTGAACAAGCCTTTGGCCCCTCCTGCCCCTGTTCCCTTCCCCCTTCCAGAAGTTGAAGTCTGGGGTAAGGACACTGGAACAGACAGAGAGAATGCTGACTTGAGTTCCATTATCCCAGGCGTTTGTAACTGAAAGGGGCCCACAAATGATGCTGAGAACCCGATTCTAGCAGACTCACACCGCTGGGTGGGACCACAGACGGACACTCCCTCCCCAGCCCTGCAGAGTTTCCCAGTCCTGGACACAAAGCTCAGCCCAGCAGGGGCAACCTGTGTATTCTCCATGGTCACTGAGGGGCCTTGGGGCAAGCCCTGAGGCAGCGCCTACTCCAGCTCTTCACTGGCCCTTCGGAGCCAGGCCAGCCGAGCGGCTGCGCCCCAGCATCTGCCCTGCCCTGTACTCACATCTCCGTCATGGTCTCCGGCAGGTTGGCCGGGATGGCAGTGAGACCTTTGCCACGACAGTCCACGATGCCATTGCTGCAGGTGCACATGGCCGGGCAGGAGCCGGAGGACAGGGTGCAGGTGGGCACGCGCCCCGCTTCCCCCTGGCCTGCAGAAACAGGGGGGTGTGGCCTCAGGCTGTCGTGCATCAGCACCTCCCTTGAGCCCAGATACAGACTGATGGATGGGACACGGTGCACACTGCAGTTTCTCTGGATGAGGATGAACCAGGGGGATCACTAATGAAATAAGATTCTGGACTTTGGTATAACTCTGTGGGCACCTGGCACACAGTAGTTCTTATCAGATGTTTGCTGAACTTGAATCTGAACTGAACTGCACTGGTGTGTGATTCATACACGAAGAAATCCTTGCCCAGAATTCTGAAGCTCTGGATTCTAGTCCAAGTCACTTAACACTTCTGAGCCTGAGTCCCCTCATCTGTCATATGAAGGTGATAATGACTGTTTCCTAAACACTCAAGCACTTACTCTATGCCACATTCTATAATAAGTGTAGTACATGCAGTATTGCACTTAAACTTAAGAGGAGCCTATTACTGTTGCCATTCTACAGCTGAGAAAACAGAGTCCTCGATATTAATTAATTTGTAGAAATTCTCACAGCTAATAAGTGGTAAAACCAGGATCCAGCTCAGTGTCTAAAATAAGAGCCTTTGAAAAACTGGAGGTACAATTTATACAAAGTGCTCTTTCTGAAGCATGTAGTTGGTGGAACCACTACCTAGACATAGAACATTTCCATTACCCAAGAAGATCCCTCCTGCCCCTTTCCTAAAGTAACCACTATTCTGAGATCTATCACGAAAGATTTGTTCCGCTCGTTTATGAACTTCACATAAATGAAACAGTAGTTTCTCTTGTGTCTGGCTTTTTTTGCTTAATATGCAATCTTTGAGATTCACCATGTTGCTGTGTGTATCAGTAGTTTGTTCTTTTTCATTGCTGAGTAGTATTCCATTATATGGATGTGTCATAATTAGTTGGTGGACATTCAGGTTGTCTCCAATTTGGGGCTATTATGGAAAAAGCTGTCTTTAACATTTTTGGACATTTTTGCAGAAAAAAATGCACACACCTAGCAGGAGTGGCAGGTCACAGGGTGGACAGACGTTGAGCCTTAGTGGATCCTGCTACACAGTCCTGCAGAGTGGTTGAGCCAATTGATACCCCCACCAACATTCTAACTTCGAATATTTTCCATGGCTGCCCCAAAGGGTGGGCACCAGAACCAAATGAGACAAAGCTACATGGATTCCTGGCATATTGTGACAGTGGCCTTCAAAGGAAAAGGGTTGCCAGGCCGATCAGACTCCAGAGGAGAAACTAACGTCTGAAAATAGAAACCACAGTCTTCCAAATGCAAAGGAAAAGGTTTCATTTCAAAATAAAAATTGTCCATAGAAACCACAATCTTCCAAATGCAAAGGAAAAGGTTTCATTTCAAAATAAAAATTGTCCAAGTGATTTACCGATTCCCATTCCTAAAAACTGTGGCAGCTGCAATGATGCAGAGGCAGTCCTGGCTCACACATGAGACATACCCACATGTACACACACACGTTTTCACACACAGGCACACACACACTCATACACACATCTGCACGCACACACACACAGCAGTGCTGAGCATTGGTGTTCAAGCCCAGCCATTGCTCTGGGTGTCTGCCAGTGCAGTGGAGGAGGTGACAGCCACAGCCAAGAGCCTCATACTGAGGAGGGGAGGCTGTGCCTAGGAGATGCTTTCCTTCAGAGCTCTGTGTGGCTGGCAGGCCCAGTCCACAGGTTTGGGAGAAACAGTCAGCCTCTAAATCCTCTGTCACAAATCTGAGAACTGTCCATTCATTCAGCAAGCATTTCCTGTGCCAAGCAAAGTGCTGAGGATGTGCCAGAAACACAATGCGGGACCTCATGTAGGATCACAGAAGGCTCCCTGGGCCCTGCAGGGTGAGGAGGAGTCGGCAGGCAACAAGGAGGGAAGGGTGTGCCCAGCAGGGGAGCAGCCTGTGAGGTCAGGGCTGGGGGCACCTGCACCAGGAAGGGGCAGAGGCAGGCACAGCTGGGGAAGCTGCAGGCAGCGGGGAGGCAGGGGAGGCGGCGCTGACCCTGGCCAGGCTTGCAGAGCCTGAGGGCAGTTCAGACTCTCGACACAGTGCTGACGGCCAGGTGAGTACACGAGCAGTCACCGCCCAGACTTGTGGGTTCTTTTTGGTCTTCTGGCTGCAGTATGGACATCAAAGGGGCCAGGGAGGACGTGGGCAACCAGCTATCACAGAACCCCAGAGGGAAGGTGAAAGGGCGTGGGCTTTGAGGCCCACCTCTTTTGGAGCCAAGTTTAGAGGGCCCAATTCAATGACTTGTCTAGGCAGCAGAGGTGAGGCGATCGGAGGAGGGAGAAGGGGGTGATAGCAGGGGCAAGGAGCCCAGAGGACATTAGAGGAGGCACTGAGTAGGCCAAAAAGAGGATGAGGTGGAACAAAGGAGGTGGTGAGTGGATGAGGCAGTGAGGGGACAGGAGGGAAAAGGAGAGGAGGCAAGAAGTGACACACAGAGACAAAGGCCATGGTGAGAATGGGAGGTGATAGATGGGGCAGGAGGGGCAGACAGTGGGGTCAGGAGGTGATGGGTGGGGCCAGGTGATGGGCCGGGTCAGGAGGTGATGGGCAGGCCAGGTATTAATGTCGAGATTAGGGGCGGGAACAAGAGGCAGGGCAGGAGGCACTGGACAGTTGAGAGCCCAGCAGGGGCCTGCACCCACCTGAGCAGCTGAACTCACTCTTCTGGACCTCTGCCACATTGAGACCACGCAGGCTGGCTGGGCCCGAGCACTGGGTGAACAGCCCGATGGTTGGCCGCTGCCTCAGCCACTGTGAGAGCCAGGCCAGGTGGCAGTCGCAAAACAGGTGGTTGGAGTGCAGGCGGCTGCAAGAGGACAGGGTGGCTCACAACCTATTTGGAGCCCCCAGCCCAGCCAGATTGTGGGAACCCCCAACCTCAGGCAGGTGGCTGCCCCTGGTGCTATGTTCAAGCCAAACACAGTCTACATTTAGTCAAGTAGGCAGCTCAACTCCAACCCGGGGATTATCCACAGCCCCATGGAGATCCTGCTGCTGTCCCTCCCCTCCCACATGCTCTGGGCACAGCTGTGCCCAGCAAAGCCCAGGTCATCGCACTGACCTCGCACAGGCTCACTGCCCCAAACCGCCTGGCTCATTTTCAAGCACAAAAACAAATCATTTGTTTTCCAAAGAAAAATCAAATTAAGTGGCACTGGATGCCCTGCAATTATATAACTCCTTCCACCTCCGACTGCATGGAGCCCCCAGCCTGGGCTGGCCTCTGGGGGTCTGAGGGAGAATAAGCTCCATAACCTGTCTGCAGAAGCTTCGCCTCCTGCCCCACCCACCCCCAGCATCAGCTGGGCTTGGATGCCCTGCTCCCTGCTGCCCCAGCTGACTCACAAGGTCCGTAACTTGGGCATGTGGTTGAAGCTGGACACGGGGATGGTGGTGATATTGTTGTTGTTCAGGGTCCTAAATGGGAAAAACCAGAGTCATTTAGCACCTGCCCAACAGATGATGTGGGACAGGGCCGCCCTGCTAATGAACGGGGAAGCTCTCGACCTTAAAGTGGACCAGCACGGGGCTGGACGTGGAGGGGCTAAGCCAAAGAGCATGAGGCATATCCCACCCCACAGGAAAGCCCTGAGCTGGGACGGTGACTGTGAGCCGATGGCACCATAGACTCCAAGGCTGGTAGGATGGAGACATGGAGCAGGGTGGGTGATGGGACATGTCCCAGGCTTGGGTTGGCTTGGAAGAAAGGGTGGGGTTTGGATAGGCGGGGGGAAAGGGGGAAGCATTCCAGGCCAAGTGCCAGAAACCCTTGGGTTTCATCCTGAGCAGGTTACATTGGGACACACTGCTTGCTGCAGGCATGACCCCATGAGTGCTTGTCCTCCCCTCCTCTGAGCGCTTCTAGGAGGGCAGGTTTCCCCCTTCCTGTCTCCCTGACACCCGCTGCCCAGGCTGTGGCACTTGGCACCCGCAGAGCAGGGCCCTCCACACCCCTCCTTCCTTGCCCATGCTTTACTTACAGCACCTCCAGCCCCCGCAGAGCACGGAAGGCCCCTTCCTCAATGCAGTTGATCTGGTTCTTGTCCAGCTGTCTGTGAAGGAAACGAAGGTTGTAGAGAGAAGGGCACATTGCCTAGAGTAAGGGTGTCCAAACATTGTGACCACGTGCTGCATTCATTCAAAAGAAGCACTCCTCTAGTTGTTTGTTACGTGTATATGTGTCAATCCAAATAGTAAACGTTAGTAAAAACTTAATGTTTTTTTCTAATTTTCAATTAAAATCATAAATATAAGTAAAAGTTATATTCTTCTACTCAACCTTACATTTCCCTTGGGGACCAGGCACCCCCCTACACACACACACATTTTGGAGACCACCTAGTGGGTGCTGGCAACTGAAAAATGGGAGAGTCACAAAGCAGTGGCAGCCAGAACTGGCAAACAGATTTTTCAGCCTGAGTGCCAAAGAGGTTGACTAGAGGTGACTACCTGGAGTGCTGTTGTCAGAGTAAACTGAAGCTGTGAGGTGAGCTCTGTGGGAAAGAATGTGGTGATTGATTATCAATGTCTGCCACAGGCGTGGGAGGGGGTGTGTGTGACAAGCATGCCAGGCATTTGCCATCCCTGCTGTGGTCAGACCTCAGGGATGTGGTAAGCCTGGACCAGAATAAATTTGAATAGTAATAATAATAAGCCATTACAATTAAATATCATTTGACAAAGTATATTTATTTCCATGTCTCATTTAAACCTCAGAAAATGCCTGTGAAGTAGATCTTATTATCCCCATTTTCCAGAACAACATATCGAGGCTCAGTGATGTTCACTGACTTGCAGCAGCGTATGTGACATGTAACCAGAAGAGAAGATTCAAACCCAGCTCTTCCAGCCCAAATATGAGGCGAGCACAGACACTGTGCCATCGAAATGGACTGAGAACATTGCCCACACTGATAACATGCTTCACCAAGTCCCCAAGGGCCCCCTCCATTGGCTCTCACACGGAATCACAACCAAGGGAGAGGCAAGGGCTGCCTGTTTCCTCCAACCCCAGATTATTCCAGAAGACCGTGCTGGCACCAATCCTCTGAGAGCCCAGGTCAGCTCCCTGGCTGCCTGGACTACACGGCTCGCTCGGGTATACCCTGAGGACACTGCCAGGAGTGGCCCTGGAGCTCCTGCACCCTTCTCCCTCCCAGGCCTGTACTCACAAATTTTTGAGGTCTGTAGCTCCCCGAAAAGCCTTCCTGGGGATTGCCTGGATGGCGTTCTCACTCAAGTCCCTGGGAGGATAAAGCCAGAGGGAGAGAAAACAGCGGTCAGAAAAGAGGTTCCTGCAGAGTGCTGTGATGACTCAGGGAAGCAGGGCAGGTGGGCTGGAGGGCACTGAACCGGCCACTGCTGCACCCCAGCACCTAGGACAGCGCCTGGCCCACAGAGGCCACTCAGCAAGCATTTGTTGAATGAATGAATGATGAAACTGGAGAGACACACCATGTCCTGGAGGGAGCTCAGTCCCCAGCCTCCCCTTCTCGGGCTGGGGGCTTGCAGCTGGAAGGAGAAGCCTGGGGCAGCTATGACCAGCCCTGCCAGACCCCACCTGATGTAGTTTGGATATTTGCCCCCACCCAAATCTCATGTTGAATGGTAATCCCCAGTGCTGGAGGTGGGGCCTGGTGGGAGGTGATCCAGTCATGGGGGTTGATCCCTCCTGGTTTGGTGCTGACTTCTCGATGGCGAGTGAGTTCCGGGAGCTCTGGTTGTTGAAGGGTATGGAGCCTCCTCCTCCATTCTCCCTCTCCATTCCCCTACGTGAAGTGCCTGCTTCCGCCTCCGGCTTCCACCAGAAGAAAAAGCTCCCTGAGGCCTCCCCAGAAGTAGATGCCTTTGCTTCCTGCACAGCCTGCGGAACGTGAGCCAAGTCGATCTCTTTTCTTATAAATTACCCAGTCTCAGCACTTCTTTATAGTAATACGAGAACAGCCTAATGCCCACAGAAGTCAGCCCACCGGACCCACAGAGGCCAGTTCAGCCCCCCATAGCATCGTGCAGGGCTGCAAAGGGGCACACAACAGAAGTGCTTCTGGAGGGGGATTGATGACCACTATCTGGCACCAGGCTGGGAGGGACGGCACCCTGGGCCATCTGTGGCGGCTGTGCCTGGGGCTTACGCTCTGTATCTTATGCTAAGCAAGCTGACTCAGTAAGGACAAAATTGGCTCCACGACCCAGCCAGCCAGTGGCCCAGTCAGGTCTTTAACTCCAGGCAGGGCCTGACTCCAAACCCGGTGCTCTTGGGGACTGCAGGCAGCAGGGCACCTCCGAGAGCCTGGGTCACAGGGAGTCAGGAGAACGCAGTGGGGCTGGGATCACTGAGGACTTCACAACTCCCCATGAATGCCCTGATGTGAGGGAGGGGACGCTGTTGGGACTGCAAATCCTCAGCCTCAGTGACTGCCAGGCCGGCTTTGGGGCCCTTCCTCCACTCCCTGGCAGGACCGGGCCTCTGACACCTGTCCACCTGCCTCTCTTCCCTCTCAGCAGCCTCCCTGGCATCCACAGACGTGTGCAAACGCCCCTTTCCAGGTCAGCTTTTCCTACTCACAGCCACACTCCCCCCAGGCCGGCACTGCCCTGAGTACTTCCCAGGAGCATGGCGTGGATACGATCACCATCCCCATTATACAAAGGAGAAAAGCGAGGCTCAGAGAAGCTAAGCAACTTCTTCAAGGTAATCCAGCTGGTGGGTGGTGGCTCCAGAATTTCAACCCAGGCATTCAGGTCCCAGAGCCCCAGCTTGTACAGCAGCCCTGGGGGTAGGAACTGCCATTGCGCCCATTTCGCAGAGGAGGAAACTGAGCTCCAAGATGTGAAATAACTGACCTGGGTTGGACCCAGGCTCCCTGCCCCAGAGCCTTGCCCCGGACACACCCGGGTCCTGAAGGTGAACAACCAGAGGCGGACCGTCCTGATGTAGGCCCCAGTGCCGGGCCATTCCACAGCCCCACCTCCTCCTCCTGGGCCAGGCCTGTGGGTTTTGACAGTGCCCTTCCTTTCAGCCCCCACCACACAGGGTCCGAGAACGCAGTCCACAGCCCCCTACCCCGCCGCACACTGCCCCTTGAACTGTCAAGGCCACCGCTGCCCTGTCTGGGTTTCCCTGTTGAGAAACCTAGCGGTGTGCACAGAGCCCTGAGTCAGAAAGGTAGCGGGCAGCTGAGCTAGAGGGCACTGGACCGGCTGCTGCTGCATCCCAGCACCTAGGACAGTGCCTGGCCCACATCAGCCACTTGGCAAGCATTCGTTGAATGAATGAATGAATGAATGGATGGATGGATGAATGATGGAACTGGAGAGGCACCCTGTCCTGGAGGGAGCTCGGTCCCCAGCTACCTCCCCTTCTCTGGGCTGGGGACTTGCAGCTGGAGGGAGGAGCCTGGGGTTTGAGTCCTGGCCCTCCCCTTCCTGGCTGTGCATCTGCAAGGCACCCTTTCCCTCCCGAGCCCAGTTTCCTCATGTACAAAATGGGAAAAATGAAAGCCTGGCAAAACAATTGCCTGCCAGTCCCCACAAAGTGGGCACCAACATCTGTGCACTCCCTCCCTCAAACCCAGCCCCTCCTGTCCTGTCCCCCTACAGCCTTCAGAAAAGCAGCCAAGTAGCTGTGTCTGAAGGGGCCTTGGCACCATCAGCGCCCCTCGTTCTTGCTCTCTCTCCTGGAAGGGAGATGATTCAAGCCTGCAGCATAGACACAGCTGTCCCTCCTCCCGAGCCATCCCACCTGCCATCCCTGAGGCATCTCCCCTTCCTGCAGGGGAAGCTTCCTCCTCCCGCACTTGCCTGGCCCCATCTTCCCTTCCTGCTCTCCACATGGCATCTTTGGTCTTCGATCTTGGTTACTTGTGCCATATCTCCAGCTCCCCTGTGTAGTCTGTCAGTATTCCTGGAGACATTCCCCAAATTCCACCCATTTAGAAGCTGCTCCCCAGAGGGTCCCCAGTGGCCTGCTCCCTGCTGCCTGTCTTTATGCAGCAACTCCCCCAGCCCCATGTGTCTTGAGAGACACATTTCAGTCTTTGCCTGCCTAATCCTTGTTATCATCTCTTCCTTGCCTAGAGAGCTCCTTGGCTGCCGCATCCTCTTCTTAGTGTCTCTGCTTCATACAAGAAATTGCTACCCTGGTGGTGCCTGCCCTAATGGCTTGATGGTTCTCCTGGTCTGTAGACTTGTGGGCTTGTTCTCTCCATCTTCCTAAGTGGGGTGCTGCCACTGAGCAGAGTGGGCTGGCAGGGAAATTACTGGATTTAGAGCAGGGCTGTGCAGGCCACACAGGAAACAACAGACTGCCCACACTGGAGTTCATGGTCACGCGAGTTCCTCAGTAACCAGGAGCCTGGGCTGACATAGGAGCCCAACATGAAACCAAACCCACCTTGATGGAGTGCCTGCAGGCACCAGTGACAGGCTGGGCTTGCAGATGCAGAGCTAACCACACGTGCGTGGTCTACCCTAGAGCACTCACGCCCAGAAGAGGGCACAGATGGGAAACCAGTGAGTGGACCTTCAATCCTTCACTCCAGAAATGTGTACTGAGAGCTGATGGTCTGCTGGGGACCCCCAAAGACTTGCTTTCATGGGGTGTACATGCCAGCTTTCAACAACGGCTGGAGGAGCAGTACTGCCAAAGAGACGGGAGAGTGCAGAGAAGTGAGTGAGCAAGTCCGCCGGAGGGAGGAGAGGTGATCTCTGACTGGATCTTACAGAGTTGATGCATCCCAGACAGAAATGAAAAATGAGGAAAGGGCATTCCAAGCAGTGGTAACAGCATGTACAGAAGCCCAGAGACGGGAAGGAATGAGGCAGGCTGGGGGAATCTCATGCGGTTTGGTATGACTGTTGTGTGTAAGTGGGAGGTCGTGGTGGTTAAAAGGCATCCACAAATTCTTTGACATTCCTCCCTTCAAAAGACGGAGGCTCATTCTCCTCCTCTTGAATGTGGGCAGGACTCAGTAACTCACTTCTGAAGAACCACATATGATGGAAGTGGTAATCGATAACCTCCGACACTAGATCATAAAAGACACTGTAGCTCCCTTCTTGTTCTCTGGGAAAACCCAGCCAGGTCACAGGACACTCCAGCAGCTCTCTGGGGAGGCCCACATGGAGAGGAACCGAGGCCTCCTGCCAACAGCAGGCACAGGTTTGCCAGCCCTGTGAGCCAGCCATCATGGAAAAGCATTCTCCAGCCCCAGCTAAGCCTTCAGATGACACAACCCCCCAACATTGTGATGCAATCTCATGACAAACCCCAAGCCAGAACCACCCAGCCACCTACAGAGACTGTGAGATGTTTATTGTTTGTTCTTAAAAGTCACGGTATTTTGAAGTCATTGGTTACGCAACAGTCGATGACTCATCCAGTGGTGCTTTGGGGCATGACCCTAAGGAAGGGAGGGGTGTGCTTAGGATCAAAGTTAATGAGCTGAAATCGTGTTAGAGACTTGGCTACATCACTTCTGCTTTTTGGGGGCCTCAGTTTCCTCATTTGTCCAATTCATAGGCTGGACCAGAAGATTGCTAAGCTCTTCACCAGTGCAGACCCACCCACATGCCTGCCAGACACATTGCTATGGTCTGAATGATCGTTTCCTCCCAAAAAAGGCATAGGTTGAAACCTAATCCCCAATATGATGGTATTAGGAGGTGAGGACTTTGGGAGGTGATAGGTCATGCAAGCTCCATCCGTCTAACAGGATTAGTGCCCTTATGAAAGAGACCCCAGAGAGCTGCCTTGCCCCTTCCTCCATGTGAGGACACAGCTAGAAGGCACCATCTATGAAGCAGGAAGCAGCCTTCACCACACACCAAATCTGCCACTACGTTGATCTTGGACTTCCCACCTCTAGAACTGGAGAAATAAATTTCTGTTGTTTATAAGACACTCAGTCTATGGCAGTTTGTTTTTGTTTTTTTTTTTAGAGACAAGGTCTTGCTGTCACCCAGGCCAGACTGCAGTGGCACAATCAGAGCTCACTGTCACCTTGAACTCCTGGGCTCAAGCGATCCTCCCCACCTCAGCCTTCTGAGTAGCTGGGACTACAGATGCGCTGGGACTACAGCTGCTCTACAGGTGGAGACAGGGTCTCACTTTGTCGCTCAGGCTGGTCTCAACCTCCTGGCCTCAAGTGATTCACCCAACCCAGCCTCCCAATACGATATTTGGTTATAGCAGCTGGAACAGACTAAGACACACATCAAGTGAGGTGGTTGCTTCTTTAGGGGATTTGGGGTCCCAGAAAGGAGGTGAGGAGAGTTGCTGGCCATATGCCTACTGAAAGAGGGGGTCTGGGGAGAAGACAGACACAGCCTCCCGCCTTTGCTGACCCACAGAGACTCAGGGAGATGAGAGTACCAGCATTACGAGCCAGATGGGGGCAGGGAGGAGTGGTGGCCTGAGGATGTCCACAGAGTCAGGAAGGCGGGACCTCCAGTGGGACCCTTATCTCAGCCCAGCCGACCACTCACCCTTTGGCCAAGCCTGGGAAGGAATGCTGGGCCGGCACTCACATTCATTCATTATTCCATTTAATCCTCACCACAACCCTGCAAGGAAGGTTTTTTTATTCGTATTGATTTGCTTATCGATTTAGACCCAACCTTGTTCTAGAAAGGCTTTAAAATGGCTTATAGGGATTTTCAAAACAGCAAGAGAGCAAGAGTGAAAAATGAGGCACAGAGAAGAGGAGGAATCAATGGTGGGTACTAAGAATGCATGCACCATGTGACCACACGCCAGGCACGGCCGATCGGGGCTCTGAGCTTTATCACTGAGAGCCAACGTGAAAGGAGAGCCAGTCAGTTCACAGCACCCACGGGACACGTATAAGTCTAAAAGGATCAGCTTCTCAGGAGTACAGCTGGTTTGGCACTCAGATGAGGCAAGAATTTTCCCAGGGGTCTTTATTAAAAATGACAGTATAGCCTAATCAATAACACTAGATCCTTATAATAAATGGGGTTTGAGTGTCTGTTTCTTATAATAGCATCAAAGTAGGATTCAGCAAAAGCAGTTCTATAAGGACTCACACCAGGAACTAAGTAGGGAAGAGGCAGAAGGCAGAGGCACACTCCAGGCAGGCCCAGTCTATGCAAAGACGCTGGGGCATGAGAGAGCCTGGTATGACTGGGGAGGAGCAGAGGCTCTGAGAAGGAAGTGTCAGCTGGGAGAAGCCTCATACAGGCCAAGGAGAGTGACGGGATAGACTAGAGAGGGCTGTGATCCGACCATCTTTTTAATTATTTTATTTATTTATTTAGAGACAGCATCTCACTCTGTCACTCAGGCTGGAGTGCAGTCACTCAATCACAGCTCACTGCACTGTTGAAATCCTGGGCTCAGCGATCCTCCTCTGTCAGTTTCCTGAGTAGCTGGAACTACAGGCGCATGCTACCATGCCTGGCTAAATTTTTAAAAATCTTTTTGTAGAGACAGGGCCTCACTGTGTTGTCCAGGCTGGTCTGAAACTCCTGGGCTCAAGTGATCCTTCCACCTCAGCCTCCCAAGTAACTGGGACTACAGGCACAGGCACCGCGCCAGGCCCTGACCATCTTTCAGGCTTTGCTGTGGGGCACCAAAGCTTAAAGAGGAAAGACACAACCCCCAGGCAGGCAGGCGGCAGGTGAAGCCAAGGGCCAGTCAAGAGATGAGGGATGGCCCAAAGCTGGGTGTGGAACTGCCCCACCCTGGCCAGCCAGCCTACAGCCGGAAGCAGCCCACACTCTTTAAATGAAGACAGGAAAGTGAATTTGGGGCCCCAGGAGAGGCCAGAGGAAAACAGGTGAACCTTGGAAGCCTCAGGAAAATGCAGTCTGATGGCAGCAAAGTGGGCGGTAGAAGGAGCCTGCACCTGCAGACAGAAAGACCAGATTCAACTCCTGTTTCTGCTATTGACCAACCATGGACCTGGGGAAATTCTGCACCTGAGAGATCCAGGTGCCCTATTTGTAAAATACCTACCACGTGGAACTTTGGAGAAGATTGTGTGAGTTTATGTACTTAAGCTTCTGAATCACAACCTCCGTTTAGCAACACTCAAGAAATGCTGGCTGTTGTCCCTGCTCTAAGCACAGCCTAAGCAACTCTAAGGCTCTGTTGTTTCAAGCTTTCCCACGAGGGGGCGCCAGAAGCCTTCCCTGGACCTGGATGCCTCAACCACATCGCAAACTATAACAAAGATACTCGCTCTTTTTTTTTTTTTCTTTTTGCTCCAATTGACTTCCTACCTTGCCAATACTTGTCTCATCTTTCCCAAATCCCTTTGAAATAAAGTGTATCATGTCTTCTGCCCCTGGTCTGCGTGGAAACCCCCCAAAAGCACCACCTAAGCCTTTCCCCATCAGTTTTCCCAGAGCCCTGGGACACCTTCATCTCCCTCAGACCCAGTCATTCCTGCCTGTTCTCCTCCCATGTGTCCTTGAAGTGAGGAGATGCCCGGGATGTGTCTGGGCAGAATGAGACATCCTGAGAATGGCCGTCCTGGAAGCGGGCGGGATCCACAACTGGAAGGACAAACAGCCAAGCCCAGGGCAGCAGGGGCCTGTCCCAGCCCTGGGAAGCAGAGCCAGACAGGGGTTCAGAAGGAGGGCAGGGGTAGGACAGTGACAAGGACACCATGACAGATCCCCAGAGCCATACTCGGCACAGAGCTGGGGAGATACAGGGCTGGGGCAGAAGCTGAGGGGCAGGACGAGGTCCCAGACTTCTGACAAGCACCTGGAGGAGGCGGGGATGCTGGTTCAGGGAACATGCACTGAGAGGCCAGGGTGCAGAGGACAAAGCCCACAGCTGGGTGTCACAGGGGAGACTTGGCTCCACTCACTTAAACCAGTGGCCTTGGGCAAGTCATGTAACCTCTCTGGCCTCAGTTTCCCCATCTGCAACATGGGGATGGAAAGTGGCACTTACGTTGCAGGATCTGATGGGGGAGGTGCCCCTGCCTAGTCCCTCACCTCTGTTGATATTCCTCCAGTTTCCCAGACCTCTCCTGCCACCCACAGGACCTGTGTACTTGCTGTGGCCTCTGCCTGGAATACTCTTCCCACACCTTCACCCAGGAAACGCTGTTCCTCCTTCACACCTCAGTCTACAAACACCTCCCCTAAGCCTGAGTCAGCTGCTCCGTCCGCAACAGACTCCCAGCACCCCCACTTTTACTCTTCGGCACAACCCGGGCTTGTAGTAAAATACAGGCGCACTGAATGTGATGAAGTACTGACTCTGGTGAACGTCCCTCTCCCTCTCCAGACCATAACCTCCCGGCAGCCACTCTCTTTCACTTTCCCTTGTATCCTGGCACATTGCAGGGACTCGGTCATTTTTAGCTAAATGAACTAAAATGGATCCTTACATGAGTCCCCTGCTCTAATCCCTCTCCAATTTCCCGGTCAAAACAAGGAGTTAGGACTGGCCAAGGGAGAGGCAGGAGCTCAGGGTCAGACAGGCTGGCTCTGTACGGCAACAGACCACAGCTCCTCACCTTTGCTGCGTCTACTTGTACCTGCTCTGCCTAACCAGGCTGCAGACCCAGTGAGATGCGGGCTCAGAAGGGGAAGGTAGGCAAGAGCAAGCACTTGTCATCGTTGTATCAACCACGCCTCTTCCCTTCACACATCCTTTGGGATATTAACAACCAAACACCCTCAAGTAGTTCCAAGTTCACACCAGCTTGAGGCAAGGGCCCTGCAGGCAAAGCCTGAACCCCATCGCTAAGATCAAGTGCCCCAGGAGGCAAGCTCCACCAACAGCAGCTCCCACTCGGCCTGGAAGCATCTGGCAATGCCAGTCAGCCCCCCATCCCTGAAGAGAAGGGGGCTGCCAGGCCCACACCATGACTTGGCACCATCCCCAGTCACCCCGCTCTCGCTCCCCCTCCTCCTGCACACTCTGCCAATCCCCCCATCCTCTACCAGGGCTGGGGGAGGCAGGGGCTGGGGAAGCCAAGGTCAAGACCCCATGTTCTGGCTGCTAATCTGCCTTCACGCTCTAACCTGATTGGTCCCTGCTGGCAGACCAGCCTCTAAGGGGATTAGCAGTGGGGGCGGGGGTGGGAGTACACAGAGAGCCACTGGACACCCGCCAAGGCTGGACTGGGCTCTGGGTTCTTGCTGCCCACTCGGGTTCCACTGCAGGGCACAGGCCTTACTTTGTCTGCCTTTCATGCCACATGGAAGCTCTGGGCAGCCTGGCCTGTCTCCTCGGCCCCCTGCAGCCTGAGTGGTTACCTTGAACCAGGGCAGCCCAAGGGTTCCAGGGCACCTCATCTCGGGGTTTAGATCCTTGTCAGAAGATGGTTGGATTAAGGACTCAGACTCTGGCCTCATGCACATCTTCTAACCCCCAAGCCTCAGTCTTCTCCTGGTAAATGGGAATAATTATCACATGGCTTAACCACAGCTGAGTGTAGGGCTCTCAGCCAGGACTGGCAGAGTTGGCTGCCATTGCCCACACTTTAATAATTGTCTTTTGGGCTCTGTAGGGAGGAGGAGGGAGGGTCAGGGCCTGGGAGTCAGGAGGCTGAGGCTCAAGGCCACCAACACACTCCATGACCTCTGGCAGGACCGCAGTTAGTTCCCAACATCTGCAACAATACTGACCTCCCAGGGATGCTGGGAGGATGGGATTACATGCTGTGTCTGTCACACACTCAGTGTGCCCACTGATAGCTGGTGCCAGCACGGGGCAGCCTCACACAGCTGTTATCAATACGTGGCTGCCCGGGACTCCACTGCGGATAACTCAGCAAGTGAGTCCCTGGCACCCGGTGGATTGGCAGCATCATCATCACCGGGAAGTTTGTTAGGAAAGCAGATATTCTGGGCCCCACCTCCTGAGCCTGAACCTGCATTTCAGCAGGATCCCTCAGTGTCTCAGGTACACACTGAAGTCTGAGAAGTGCTGCCTCCAGCAGAGGAAAGGTGTAAAATGTTTTAATGTCCCCAGCTGGAGCCAAAGCAAACCGGATTATAACCTCTGTACTGGTTAGCATTTCAAAGCAAGGGTTGGAGGTGCCAACTCCTATTCTTTGGGCACTGAGGCAGGGAGACTTAGACACAGACACCCCTAGTGAGTGGAGAGAGGGAAGAGCAGCTACCAACCCCTCAGCTGCAGCTCACCAAGGCTCGCCTTCCTGAGGAACAGAGAAGGCACTCACAGGGCTGGGGGACAGGGACCAGCCACTACATTTGTCCCACAGGCCCTTCCTGCATTTCTGCCAATTTGCATGGAAGACGCCTGAGGGCACGGGTGAGGAGCAGGTGTGAAGCTCCCAGGTGAATCAGCTCCAGCACTCAGCAGAGGGACACTTGGCATCTCCAGCATGGCCAGGAGGTCAGGAGTCCCAGCTCTGGCTCCCTGCTCAGGCCGGGGAATGGGAGACAGACTCCTAAGGGCTGTCCTGCTCTAGGTCCCCGCTGCAGGATGGCCTGGTAGGAGGGAGGCTATCAATACCCGTGGCTGGGACACTGGGATGCACATCCTGCTCGGAGATGCTCCTGGGATCTCGCTGGACCATCCTGCCTTGTCTCTGCCCATCCTTCACACCTCCCTTTAGATCCTATGCTTCCCACCTAGAAGGGGAATTAATTCTGCAAGTACCCCTCCCTGCCTGCTCTCTCTAGCCCATGAAACAACACTCAAGTGCCCCAGATCTACCCTGTGTAGATCTGCATGTGTGCACACCTATCTCCAGGTCAGGGACTAGATCTAATTCACCTTCAAGGTGGGTTCTGGTGCACATTCGATGATAAGAACCTGAATCGTGCTGCCTTGGGCCTCAACTCAGAGGCCAGGGCTTTGTCCACTCACAAACCTCAGGTGCTCCCAGAAGATGCAAGTAGAAAGCTTATCAGCCAGCTAATTCTCAGTGTGAATCTGTTTGTTTCATCTTCTCCAGAAGTTCAAGCTCAGGTAGGGGCCGGGGCCAGGGTGCAAAGGAGACCCAGCAGTGGTGTCAAAGAGACCACACTGGTGCAGTGAAGGGGCAGTGGGTCCTGCCCTCCACAAGCCCAGTTTCCTTTAGTCTTGTCCCTCACCTCTCCGTCTTGTGAAAATACATGACGGAACCAGGGGCAGCAGCTCACACCTATAATTTCAGCACTTTGGCAGGCTGAGGTGGGAGGATGGCTTGAGGCCAGTTTGAGATAGGCATGGGCAACATAGTGAGACCCATTCTCTCTAAACAGTTAAGAAAATCAGCCAGGCATGCTGATGTAGTCCTAGCTCCACGGAAGGCTAAGGCAGGAGGATTGTTTGAGCACAAGAGTTCAAGGTTACAGTGAGCTATGATCATGACACTGCACTCCAACTTGGGTGACAGAGTGAGACTCAATCTCTTAAAAAAATCAAACAGGACAGGATAGATCCTGGAGCTGCCTTAGCCACCTCCTCTGGGCCTGGCTGCAGTCCTTTGAGTGGTAAGTTCCCCTTCCTAATCCTGGGTGCTCTCCTGCCCCACTTCTCTGCAACCCTGACTTCCATGAGCCAGACCAGCTGGAGTGGATGGCAGGGTCATCAGATCAGCGAGCTTCCCCAAAGGAAGTCTCAGGGCACAGTAGCTAGTCTGGGAGCAGAGCCCTGCAGCCTGGATTCAAAATGAAGCTCAGCACCAACTGGTGCCTCTTTGGGCCTCAGTTTCCTTTTCTGTAACATAAGTTTGTAAGAGGAGCCTGGCACACAGTGGGTGACAATCAGTTGTATTGTCTGTGAGGCTTCCAACTGCCGCTACTAAATCCTGAGTGGTACAGCTCTGTGACCCTGAAGAAATGACTGCTCCCTCTCCTTTCCCACCTCTCCTACTCCTAAGAGAATGATAAGATTCATGGAATTAAAGCCCACGCATGCTCTCCGAAGTCTGGAGATTTTTTTTTTTTTTTTTTTTAAATTATTGAACTACAGTCTGGGCACAGTGGTTCATGCTTGTAATCCCAGCACTTTGGGAGGCCGAAGAGGGTCACTGGAGCCTAGGAATTTGAGGCAACCTGAGCAACATAGCAAGACCTCATCTCCACAAAAATGTTTTTAAATAATTAGCCAGGCGCGGTAGCATGCCTGTGGTCTCAGCTACTCAGGAGACTGAGTTGGGAGGATTGTTAAGCCAACGAGGTGGAGGCTGCAGTGAGCTGTGATCATGCCACTTCACTCCAGTCTGGGAGACAGAGTGAGACCCTGTCTCAAAAACTTAAAAAATAAGTAAATAAAATAAAATGTGGAACAGCCAACATGGTCCCAGGGAACTCCTGATATCCAAGTTCCTGCAGGTGGTTTGGGGGCCTGACACTGTGAATGGTGGGGTCCGAGTTTTGCCCTTATTCATCCCACCCACATTTACTGAGCACCCAGCATGTGCCAGGTCCCATTAGCTGGAGAGGTGCCCCCCTTCCCTGCCCACTGCGAAGCCGCAAACCCTCCTGTGGCAGCCGCCTCCTTCTCCCTCCAGCACCACCAGAGTTAATGGTGCAGAAACCTCATTAGGCAGAGACATTAAGCAGTCTTGAATGGCCGCACCATAAAAGCACCCAGGGTAACATTTCCTTGAACCGGGCTGTTTGCTATGCAGCTACTGAGCATGCGTTCCCACAATAGAGATATGAGGGGCACATCCCACAAGGCAGCCCCGCTTTGAAGTGAAAGTTCAGCCCTGCCAAGGAACAGCAGCTCAGAGGCTGAGTCCCACTAAGCAGCAAGAGGCTCAGGGGCACACAGGAGACACAACCAGCTTCGTTCTTCCACTCTGCCAACAGCAAGTGGCAGGCATGAGTCCTAGCCACCAAGGCAAGGGCACGGCACCAGGCAATGAGGGTGAATGAAGCATGCAGAGGAATGCAGGCCCCTCTGCACATGAACACCAGGGCAAGGCCTCCACACTTACTCAACACCAGGTGCTGAGCGCAGAGACCTTGGAGGCCCCTGGTGACCTGCTAGTCCTGGGCGGGAATGCACCGGGGAGTGTGAGAGGCAAGGCTCCTGTCCCAGGCACCTACAGGGAACAGTTAGGACCAGTGACTTCAGAGGGTCACAGGCCAGACACACAATGGTAGGGGCAGGGTAGGTGGTGCAGGAGGACAAAAAATTGATGTACAGAGAAAAGGACACGAGCTTTGGAGCCAGACAACCCTGGGCTTGATTCCAAGCCCTACCATTTCTTGCCTGTGTGACCTTGGGCAAGTTACTTAACCTCTCTGAGTCTGGTTACCCATGGGTAGAGGAGAGTTAATCATGTCTCCCTCTTGCTGAGTTGTGAAGATTAAATACCACATGTACCACTTACATAAAGTTGAAAATAGGCAAAACTAGTCTATGCTGTTGGAAGTCAGGATTTAGTTAGTCGGGATGGGAGGTGCAGGGATTTGTGGCTGGAAGGAGGTACAGGAGGCTTCTAGGAACTCAAGATGTTTTACTTTTTGATCTGGTGTTGGTTACATGAGTGTGTTCACTTTGTGAAAATGTGGTGAGCTGTACGCTCATTGGCAGACTTTTCAGAATATATGTTATACTTCAATTAAAAGTTTTAAAAAGTAACATGGGAAGCACTGATTCCAGCACCTGGTGCTTTGTAGGCATTCAACAAATGCCAGTACCCTCCCTCTCCAGTCCCTGCTGGAGGAGACAAATGGAGAAAAAAATCTGCCAAGTTACAAATACTCCAAGAAGCCAGGCTCACAATTTTAAGCAGTGGGGAAATTCCCAGGCTGGGAGGAAATTAGATGGAGGACAGTGTGGCAGAAACAATCCCCAGCCAACATTAAGGAGGGACTGGGGCCAGCTGCCAATGGACACAGAGGCAGAGATGGGAAAATGGGAACTGTGCAGATGTGAGTATCTGACTCTGCCAGGTGAAGATGCTGCATCTTCCAGAGTCTCCAATACAGCAATGCCAGTTCAGGTTCTGTGTCTCCCTGGAGAACAAGCACAGTGCCCCGCTCTGGGACAAGACTTCCAGGTCACAGGGTAGAACTGCAGGAGCAAGGATCTGGGAGAGGCAGGGCTGGAGTGTGGGAAATAGGCCCATGGAATAGCCTTCAGAGTAGGTCCAAATGCCTTCTCTGCCTTGTTGCAGGAAGCGATGAGGGTATGTTATAAAATAGAGAAAACAGAAATCAGAGAAGTAAAAAAAAAAAAAAGGACAAAAATAGGTAGAAATATCAAACAAAAGAGAGGTGCAGCCTTCAAAGTCCTTTGCATCTGCTACCAATGGGCCCTGGGCTTCTCGCAGCCTAGGGGGCCTGCAGGGACAAGTCTATGGATAAAACAGCTTGAGAGCAGAGTGGCCTTTCCTGGGTCTAAAACCAAGCACAGAGGCCTCCTACAAGTCTCTATAAAGAGATGATCGTAGGAGCTCATTTCCTGCAAGGAGCTCCCTGCTACCCCCTGCCAAAAAATAGAGATGACTGTGGAAGAGAAAAGCAATACCCTCACTAGCATCCCCAGCGGAGCCCAAAAACACTCAGCCACACCTTCCAAGTCACTGGAAGCTAAGTCACAGGTCAGCTGATTCTGCAAAGGATCAATTTGCTAAATTTCTTTGTTTCCTTTAACAGTTTGGTTTTAGTTGGGCAGTTTCCCATTTCCCTTCACAATAGCCTTTTAAGGACAGTGAATTGCCCCACCCCAGCCTCTTCCTGTAGGAAGACTCCAAGCTCCACCATTCATCTGTAGGAAGAGGCTGGGGCGGGTTCACTAGAGTTCAAACACCTGAGCTGGGGCAGAGACAAATGGAACAGTTCTTAAACTGCTGTAATAAAGACAAAATGCAAACCAGTCGACTCACACCAAATAGTTAAAAGAAGTAAATCAATTTGACGAATTGGTCATTTGACAAATTGGCCATTCCATGAATTGACTTTTGGCAAATTGGCTTTTAGCAAAAATGACATTTAGCAAATTGGTCTGCTTCTGTCACGGCAATGCGTTTCACAGGACAATTATTCACACGCTCCCAGCCCGGACTCATGGCCTGGTACCCGATCTCAGAAGTCGTTCTGCAGGGTCAGCGCCACCACCTACTACATTGCTCTTTGCTGGACTGACTCAAGCCAGGTGGGTTTTAGGGTATTTTTAAGAATGCACAGGCTACGCAGCAGGCAGGCCACCCTTCACACGCATCATTTTTCTCAGGAAAACGCATCCAGACTCTGAGGGGCAGACTCTTTGGGTTCTGTCAGTTGAGGACTGGGGTGGTCCTGGACCAGGAGTGGGGCTGGGAAAAGCAGGATTTAATGTGGTTTGAAAAGAGAGAATTGAGGAGAGGAGTGACAGGGCTGGGCAAGTATAACCCAGGCCGTGCTGGGGGAAGGGGCTCTGTTCAGGGAAGTGACCAGGGCAGAGGGGCTGCGAATCCGAGCTTCTTCAGGGAGAAGCTGGAGTCCCACCAACGTGGCAGGACAGCTAATGTCAAGACTGACGTCTGACTTGAAGTCATGTCAGGAGCAGCCCACCAAGGAGGCCAACAGAGCACCACTGAGTCCCTGGGGCATTTCTATTCCCTCTTCCTCAGGGGAAATGGGGTCTATTTCTCTACCAAAAAGACCACCATGCCCCATTCTTCCACGTCTCAGTCTTCTACAGGGCTGTCACACCCTGTCAGTCTTGGCCTCAAGAGTTTCTCAGAAGAAAGAAGGGGACTGAGGGATCGGAATAGCAAGAGTTCAGCTTCCCCAGGACATCTGCAGCCCCTGAGGCCGCCTTCCACAAGCACAGACAGGGATGCTCAAAGGGAATAAGACCCTAACGACTTTCCAGGCAGGCAGAAACACAGAGCCCTGACTGTTACAGGAGCAAGGAAGGTTTCCAGTTCGCTAAGGGTGATCTGCAGGTGGCCACAACAAAAGCCCAGAGTTACGAGGAGCCACAAGGAGTCGCTGTCTGGGGAGCTGTCCGTGGTACTGAATCCATCTGGCAGCTCCTCCTCTGCTCAAGGCTAAAGACTCACCTTGGATCCCAGCCACCTTCAACCTGGCTCATCTAGCCCACACATCAAACCTTGTCTACTCAGCTCCTCTTTCTCCAAAGCCTACAGAGAGTCTGGTCCATAACACACACCCAGAAAGACAGGATAGCTCCTCTATGAGTCTCAAGGGACCCACCCTTAGACTCCTAGGAGAGGCATGTGCTGAGGGCAGTGCACATCACTAAGCTATTTCTATATGGGGTGAAGCTGAATCCTTCCCCAATTCCCACTTCTCCAGAAGTCAGACCTCCCCGCTGCCTGCCTGGACACAGATGCAAGCACAGAGAGGTGCTGAGAGGGCATCTGGACACAATCCAAATCCTTGCACAAAAACTGTTCACTTTACTCCTAAGACATGAATGGTTGTGACTGGCTCCTGTGTAAGACACAATTGTTATTAGTGGTGGTGGTGATGACAGTGGTAGTGGCAACATTTATCGTGCATTTACCATGTGCCTGGTACTGTGCTAGGCATTTTATATGTTTTATATACATTATCTCATTTAATTCTTTTATTTTAATTAATTAATTTATTTATTTATTTTGAGATGGAGTCAAGCTCTGCCACCCAGCTTGGAGTGCAGTGGCGTGATCTCGGCTCACTGCAAGCTCCACCTCCTGGGTTCACACCATTCTCCTGCCTCAGCCTCCTGAGTAGCTGGGACTACAGGCGCCACAACGCCCAGCTAATTTTTTGTATTTTTTAGTAGAGATGAGGTTTCACCGTGTTAGCCAGGATGGTCTCGATCTCCTGACCTTGTGATCCACCTGCCTCAGCCTCCCAAAGTGCTGGGATTACAGGCCTGAGCCACCGCACCCGGCCTCATTTAATTCTTAAAACAACCTCATGAGACACATGCTGTCACCACTCTGGTGTGGGATATTAATAGTCAGAGAGAATGTGTGTGGGAGGGGGCAGGGAGTAAATGAGAACTCTCTGGGCTTTCTGCTTAATTCTGCTGTGAATGTGAAACTGCTCTAAAAAAGAAAGTCTACTGTTTGTTTGTTTGTTTGTTTGTTTATAGAGACAGGGTCTTACTCTGTCACCCACACTGGAGTCCAGTGGCATAATCGTAGCTCACTGCAGCCTGGACTCAGGCAATCCTGGGCTCAAACAATTCTCCTGCCTCAGCCTGCAGAGTGGCCAGAACTCTGGGCACACCCCCACCATGCTCAGCTAATTATTGTTATTTTTTTTAGCAAAGGGGTCTCACTATGTTGCCCAGGCTGGTCTTGAACTCCTGGCCTCAAGCGATGCTCCCACCTCAGCCTCCCAAAGTGCTGGGATTACAGGCATGAGATACTGCACCTGGCCGAAGTCTATTTTATTAAAAGTACTCTGATTATGCCTATTTTCCAGATAATGTAACTGAGGCATAGTAACTTTCCCAAGCTGCCTGACTGCAGAATCCACAAGCTAACCCACTATGCTACACTGGCACAGCACATTAGAATCTTCAAACTGATGGGCAGGTGTGTGGGGAGGCTTCTGGAAGCATATGTATGTCGGCAGTGACACTTGATGGATGAACTTGGAGGGAGGAGGTGAAAGCCTAGAAAGCAGAGTTCAATAGTGAACATTCATAATGTTGACATTGAGTCATCAAGGAAAGGTGAAATTATGTTCAGGGCCCTCTGTTTTAGAACTTAGATGCTTGTATAATAAATTCTAGACATATTCTCATCAAAAATGGCATACGGTTCACATGTTTTCCCTGAGCAGCCGTGCTGCAGGGAGTGTGGAATGTCAGCTCCTGTCTGCCATGAGCATTGCCTGGGGACTTCTCCTTGCCTCCCAGGATTCCTGTAAGTGTCTCAGGAACTGTCACTCCTTCCAAACCCCTGTAGATTTGAAAGGCAAAGAGGTAGGCATTGGAATCTTGTGGTGAGAGGTTTCTATCAGAAGTCCCTTACAGACATGCAGCTGCATTTGAGACTGCATCCTCGAGGCCTCCGAGAGTGAAGACTGTGGTGGGAGCAGCTTGGAGGGAGGATCCGAGCCCATCAGCCCCTGACTTCTCACAGTCTTTGGCACACCTCTGGGCCACCACCCAGGAGCCCTCAGCAGGAGTGACACCAGGGCTCCTGGCCCCAGTCTTCACCTAGTTGTGGAAATGATGGCCAGCTCTGCAAAACTTGAACACACAGGGCAGGCACCTACACCTCCTGGTGTGGTGGCTGCAGCCAAATTCTGAGGAGACAGGCAGAGGGTGGGCGGCTCTGACCACCACTGTGAATACCAGAAACTGTTCAGGGCTCAGGAACCTTCACCTTAGCATCCAATTTGGCCCAACTCCTGATTCTCTAGAAGGGGTGGAAATTTTCTCCAACTTCTAGAGAACAGCTCCCATAGCCAAGCCCTCTCCCAGGGAAGGGTTAGTGCTGCCAGGCACCCTGCTGCCTGCCTCATTCTCTCCATTCCTAGACCAGGGGTCCCCACCTGGGCTGCAGAGCCTCAAAGGCCACACAGCTGTGGCAATATCTGGGTATCCTCATGCACCCCTAGCACTGTGTGTGGAGTGAATGAGGGTTAAACACCATGGGCTTTACCTCTGGGAGCCTTATTTTCCATATCTGTAAAACGGGAGAAAGTAAGAGTCATGGCTGGTGGTTTAAGGCCCAATAAACAGGAGCTCTTGCTATTCCTCTCCTCTCCTCTCCTCTCCTCTCCTCTCCTCTCCTCTCCTCTCCTCTCCTCTCTTCTCCTCTCCTCTCCTCTCCTCTCCTCCCCTCCCCTCTCCTCTCCTCCCCTCCCCTCTCCTCTCCTCCCCTCCCCTCTCCTCTCCTCTCCTTTACGAGACAGAGTCTTGCTCTGTCACCCAGGCTGGAGTGCAATGGCTCAGTCTCAACTCACTGCAATCTCCACCTCCTGAGTTCAAGCAATTCTTATGCCTCAGCCTCCCGAGTAGCTGGGATTGCAGGTGAGTGCCACCATGCCTGGCTAATGTTTTGTGTTTTTAGTAGAGACAGGGTTTTGCTATGTTGGCCATACTGGTCTCAAACTCTTGGCCTCAAGTGATCTGCCTGCCTCGGCCTTCCAAAGTGCTGGGATTACAGGCGTGAGCCACTGCACCCAGCCACTGTTACTTTTCTTATACCTCCCATGTGGGTGCAGATACCCCTGTGGACAAGTAAGATAGAGATTCAAAAGCACTGCTGGACTCGTAAGGTCTTCTTCAAAAACATGATGTATTTCCTCATCACTTCCTAACTACCCTACCCATGCTTTTTCTTCTTAGCATGTACCTTTTTTTTTTTTTTTTGAGATGGAGTCTTGCTCTGTCACCCAGGCTGGAGGGCAGTGGCACAATCTCGGCTCACTGCAACCTCCACCTCCCAGGTTCAAGTGATTCTCCTGCCTTAGCCTCCTGAGTAGCTGGGATTACAGGTGCATGCCACCACGCCCAGCTAATTTTTGTATTTTTAATAGAGACAGGATTTCACCATGTTGGTCAGGCTGGTCTCGAACTCCTGACCTCGTCATCTGCCTGCCTCAGCCTCCCAAAGTGCTGGGATTACAGGCGTGAGCCACCATGCCCAGCCAGCACTTACCATAGTTTTAATCAATCATTTATGAAACTATGTAATTAATATCTATCTCCTTCATTTAATTCTGTGTTCCAGAAGGGCAAGGGCCATGGATGTTTACTTTATGCTTAGCAAAGAGGTGGGATGTAATCAACATTTGATGATTATCTTTGGGTACTCAAAAAGGTCAAAACTAGCCCTTGGGAGGGGTCTGTGATGTTTTGACTTAACAGACGGTCCTCCACCACTCTTAGAGTGGCCAAAAGCCAGAGCACTGACAACGCCAGTGGCAAGAATGTGGGGCAACAGGAACTTCTGTCCCTTGCTGGTGAGGATATGAAATGGTACAGCCACTTCAGAAGATGGTTTGGCAGTTCCCCACATCACTAAACATACTCTCGCCATACGATCCAGTGATCATGCTGCTTGGGGTTACCCAAAGGAGTTACAACTTATGTTCACACAAAAATCTGTACGTAAGTGTTTATGGCAGCTTTATTCCTAACTGCTAAAACCTGGAAGCAGCCAAAATGGCCTTAGTAGGTGAATGGATGAGTAAGCTGTGGACCATCCAGACAATGGAATATTATTCAGTGATAAAAAGAAATGAGCTGGCCAGGTGAGGTGGCTCATGCCTGTAATCCCAGCACTTTGGGAGGCTGAAGTGGGTGGATCACCTGAGGTCAGGACTTTGAGACCAGCCTGGCCAACATGGTGAAACCTGTCTCTACTGAAAAAAAAAAAAAAATTAGCCAGGCATGGTGGTGCATGCCTGTAGTCCCAACTACTTGGGAGGTTGAGGCAGGAGAATCGCTTGAACCCCGGAGGCAGAGGTTGCAATGAGCTGAGATCGTGCCACTGCACTCCAGCCTGGATGACAGAGTAAGATTCCATCTCCAAAAAAAAGAAAAAAAAAGAAAGAAAAGAAATGAACTATCAAGTCAAACTGGAATGCATATGAGTAAGTGAAAGAAGCCAGAATGAAAGGTTCTAACTGTATGACATTCTGGAAAAAGGCAAAATTATGGAGACAGTAAAAAAAAAAAAAAAAAAATCAGTGGATGCCAGCAGGTAGTGTGAGAGACGGATGAATACGCAGAGCATGGAGGACTTTTAGGGCGAGGGAACCACTCTGTGTGATACTACAACAGTGGATCCATGTCATTAGACATTTGTCCAAACCCATAGAGTCTGCAACACCAAGAGTGAATCCTACTGTAGACTACACACTCTAGGTGATAATGATGTGTCAACATAGATGTATTGATTATGACAAATGTACTGCTCTGGTGGGGAGTTTGATAACGGGGGAAGCTGTGCTTGTGAGGGAATGGGGAGGGGGTAAATTGGGAATCTCTGTGGCTTCTGCCCAATTTTGCTGTGAACCTAAAACTGCTCTTAAAAAATAAGGTACATCAAAACAAACAAACAAACCAAAAAAAAACAGGTACCAGTCTCCTTGAAGACTGACTGGACTGGATAAGTGTATGACCCCCCCAGCCACCACCACCCCCCAACCCTGCCTCACACACAGCTGTTGTTCCTCTAGGGAGCTTGTTCTCCAGCAAATGACAAAGATCCCTGAACCAGGCCCAGCGCTGGGCAGAAGGGCCACAGCCCCAGAAGGAAATTCTGACTGTCCCCTCCAGTCCCCTCTCACCATCCTCCTGCTTGCTTCCCTGTTTCCCCCAAAAAACACTTTTCCCCATGGTCACCAGGGCCCTCCCCTATCTCCATCCCTGCATTTGTCACATTGCATACCTGCAAGTCTCAAGCCTCCTGATAATAATGATGGCAGCACAGCTGTGGAGAAGGATGCACCTGCCCTCTGCCAGCCTCCTGGAGGAAGGCACGCTAATGTGAGTGAAGAACAAGCCGGCACAGCCACGCCATGATCCAATAGTGTGCACACAAAGGCTCGCCTCAAAGCACGGCTCTCTGGCTCTCTGCCTGAGCCTCCTGATCATGCTCTTGGCTCCTGCCCGGAGCATCTAGGAGCAGATCTGATTCCAGCCTGGGGAGCCCAAGGTCTCCACTCTAAGCTTCATCTCCAACTCAGATTTACCAGAGCTGTGCGCTGGGGAGATGGAGTCTTGATCAGCCCAGACAATATTTCCCATTTTCATCTTTCTTCATTTGAGAACACAGCCAGGTTGGAGAACAAGCCGGGTAAACTAAAGCCTTGCCACCCAAAGTTTGGTAAGAAGATGGCTGTACCGGCAGTGACAGAAATGCAGAATCTCACCCAGCCCCCAAGACCTGCTGCATCCAAATCTGCCTTTAATAAGGTGATTTGTGGGTGCATTCAAGTGGCACAGCACTGGATAGAGAGTGGTTCTCAAACTCAGCTGCACACTGGAACTATCCGGGAAACTTAAAAAAAAATACTCATGCCTGGACCCACCCCAGAGATTCTGATTTTATTGATCAGGGAGGGAGCCTGGGCTTTGGGATTTTTTTAAAGCTCCCAGGGGATTCCAAAGTGTAGCCAGGGTTGAGAGCCCTCATTCTACACATACGATCTCTAACACTATCTTCTCTGTCCCTCAAACCCCTCATTGTGTCCTTCCCCTCCCAGTGCCCCTCTTAGGGTGCCACCTCTTTCTCCAACCCCTTCTCACAGTATTTCCAATGCCCCAGGATGACTGATGCTAACTAGGTGTTAAGGATGTTGGGCCTGGAAGAGTAGTTCATACTAGGTGGTGAATGATCAACAGCCCTAATTTCCACGTGGTATGTCAGGGGGAGTCCTGGCTTAGGCTAGTCCATCATTGGTGACATCTGACCAGTCTGGGAATGTAAATGAAATGCTTTGGGCAGAGAGGGCTTTGCTGGTCACCCTGGATTAGCTTTTTTTTATACAGCTAACCGTACTAAACAGGAAAGAGTTATGCATAGTATGGGTGAAAGTTTGCTACTAAATTTAGACAGTTCGGCAAATACACCTGTGTGTCTATCTGTGCGGGTGTGCCCAAATCTCTGCGTCCTGCTAACATTTTTGTAGGAAAGAGAACAAAAGAAAGGGGAGTAAGTGAAGAGAGCACCTTCAGAAGCCAGGAACCAGGGCTGTGGGTGACAGGATCACAGGGGCCCACCTTCACAAAGGAATGAAGCACTGTGTCTGCCACAGCTTTTGGTGACTTGGTGTCAATATCCCCACCCAAAACCCTCCCCTCATCCTCATGAGCTGTCATGGGGAGGATCCAGAGACCCAGGGAAGAAAGAGGCTGGATCACACTTGTTTATCAGATGAGCAGTGGCCAAACAGAAGCCAGAAGCCCTGGCCACCCTCCCAGCCTGCTGGTGCACCTCTGGGCTGCACACTGCGGGGAGAAACTGCAGGAGAGCAATGGCTGAAGCCCTGCGGGAGCAGCAGCCAGCTCCCAGGTGCCGGTGCCACCACGGTGCAGCCATCTGGGAGAAAGGCAAGGGAACCTGAGACACAGAGAGAAAGGGAGGCAGTCCAGAGCCAGGAGACCAATACAGAGAAAAGGGCAAAAACAGAATGAAAAAGAAAGAGAAGTGAAAGGAGAATAAAAGACAAAGAGTCAGACAGGAAGACACGGGGAGAGGCCAAGCCCCTCACGGCTGGGGCTGGGCCTCTGAGCTGGGAAGCCTTGGGACTTGGCTTTTTGCAGCAGTGAGGGGTGGCAGCAAGCCCCTGTCGCACCTGACAGCCAACTAAGGTGCAAATGAAAAGATCGCAGCGTGGGGCTGCTGGGGCCCTCGGCTCAGCTCCAGGGCGCTGGGCTCTGCCACTCGCTGTCTCTCTGGGCTGACCCGGCAGAGAGATAATTTGCCCATGGCTAGAGGTGTCAGACTCTGAAGATGAGTGTGAAGCCTGTAGGTGACCTGCCCACAGGGATGTGTCCTGTGTGACTAATCCCAGGCAGAGGTGGGAATGGAATTCTGGCCGCTGCAGCCCCTTCTCCAAATCACATCCCTGTGAGGCAGTGGATGGAGTCCTGTCCTCACTCATGGCTGGGGGAGGGAGGCTTCAGCTGGGGGAGTAGGCTGAGGGATCAAGGCCAGCAGGGACGGCCTGTCATCATGGAGGGGTGGGGTTCACTGGGGAGGATGGCTCATGTTCTGTCTCGTACATCACAAATCCAACAAGCATTTCCCATGTCAGTAAAGGGCAGAAACTCTGGACCCAGGTTGTCCGAGTTGAATCCTGGCTCGGCTTCTCACTAGCTGGGTGACTCTGAGCTGGTTCCCTAACCTCTCCGTGCCTTACTTTCTTCTTGTATAAAATGGGAATAACAAATAGTAACGGTATCTAGCTGTGGTGGGGATTCGATAAGCATGTGACAAGCATTCAGCTCAGTCCTGGCTGGCACATGTGCCTGTCACCAGCATCCTTGCCGCTGCTGTTCATCCAGGCCCTCTCTGTTCTCAGGGCCGGACCACGGGCTTAGGCAGAGCAGCAACCAAGGCAAGGGAGCGCCATGCTTCCATCCCACTGGGAGAGCCAAAAGCCACCCACGTGATTTCAGAGATGGAGGAGTGCCGTGAAGGAAACAGAACAGGAGCCAGGATGGAGAGGGAGTGGGAAGCAGGGGCCCTGCAGCCCGCATGGTTGGGGGGCTTCCCTGTCTGTCAAGGGAGAAACGAAGTGACAAGAAGCAGGGAGCCAAGCAGAGTCCTGGGAAGAGTGTCCCAGGCAGAGGAACCAGCAGGCATAAAGGCCATGAGGTGGGCAAGAGCTGGATGTGTCAGGGAATAGAAGGAAGGTGGTGGCTGGAGCCATAGGCAGAGACTGGGTCGCAGAGGGCCTCGGAGGCATGACTGGGAAGTGGGTTGGACTCGAAGTGAGTTGAAGGGTATTAGCAGGACAGCAGCAGGGTCTGGTTGGCATTTTGTAAAGAGAACTGGCTTCTGGGAGGCAACTGGATTACAGGGGTGTTGGGGGGCAGTGAAAGCAAGAAGCAACCCTCCTGACAGCCTTAAGAGGTAAAATTTTTAGGATGAGGACACTGAGCGCTGCCACAGGGTGGAAAGGGGCGGAAGGGGGTGCAACCAACAGCTCCCTTCACTGAGTGCTTGCACCACACCAGGCTCTGCACCTTGGCGCTTTCACAGAAGAGGTGAAATTGCAAGCCCCAAGCCATCCAGCAGGTGCTGGGCCATGGCAGGCCCTGGCTGCTGCCTCCTAAGCCCACGCCCCATCCATGAAAGTGGCCCTCTGCTAGTGGTGAAGGGGGTGACAAGCAAGCCCCTGGGGGAGCCCCGGTTCTGAGTATGGCTGCAGAGCACATCTGCCCCCTGCCTCACTGCCACAGGAGTGGTTTATTTGATGTCACAGGCAGTGCTGGAGGAGAAACTATTTTGTGATATACTTGAGATCATTCATTGACATCAGCTGAGAAGATAGCTACCTATCCTAGCAAATGTTTAGTCTGGTATGATACTGTTCTATCACCTATCCCCATACTGAGAATTTGCGTCTTGCAAAAGGCAAGTGCTATGGATTCAAAGCACGGATTTGATTTTTTTCCATTTCACATGAACTTTGCAGCTGCATCTGAAAACCAATCAGTGTGGATGTGCTCAGACATGCTCCATGCACCACTCCTGCCATCTTCTCCCCTGGAAAGGGACTTCTCCTCATGTCTTTCCGTGAAGTGAGCCAGGTTCCTTAGGGGACTCAGCTTTGTCTATCTACTACTGATTAGGGTCTATCCTCTGTGCACTTACACACGAACTTATAGATTTTTGGGTGGTAGAATTGCAAACCATTACTGTCTGGTAGAAAAAATAATCTCAAGGGTTAGTTTATTAACCCTGTCCAACATTAACCAATTTTGTATTGAACTTTGTAGTTTTATTTCTGTGTTCCCTGTTTTCACTGATGATAAGCTCTCAGCCCCCCAAATTCTCCTTGAAACAACTTTACCATCCTGCTGGTCCCTTCATTCATGAATTAAATATAAACTTTTGGCACATACCACTTTATGTTTGTACGACAGGCACATTTCTAGCTCATTTACAATCATACTTTGACCGTGTTTTTATCTTCATTTTGCAAATGAGAACACCGAGGCTGAGAGAAGCCAGGGAGCTGGCTGAAGCGCACAGAGCTCGTAGGAGCACGGGCAGGGCTTGGACCCCCCTCTGTCCAATGCCAAGCCCATGGGCTAAGTGTCCTTGCAGTTCCCAAGTTGAAAAGAGCCTTAGAAACCATCTAAACAAGTTCCAGTCTGTTACAGGCCAGAACTAACTCTGCGGCCAGGAGTGGCGAGAAGTCTTGCTCACAGTCACACACTAGTAAAGGTCAAAGGGCAACCTTGGCAGAAAGGAAGTTTTTCGGCTAACCATTGCCTCATCTTCTTACATTTATCTCAAGTCTTTGCTCAAACCAGGCCACCCACAAGGAGCAAGAAAGAGTGACTAGCACGCAGTGACATTTGTGAAGCCTGCCTTCACCTGCTTGCTGTGAAGGCAGCTCCGGCACAGGTCACTCCTGAGATTGTCAAGCAGGGTTCTGAGCTGGGGCCTCTGGAGGCTCTGAGGCCTCAAGGGTGGGCTGCCCAAGGTCTGTGCAGCCCCTAAAACTGTGTGCACATTGTGCTTATGTACATGGTACATCCGATTCTCAAAGGGATCTGCGACCCCAAAAATGTCACATACCCTGCTTTGAGAGACTGTCTCTAGAAGGCTCCTGTCAGAAGCAAATGAACTAACTGGGAAGAGACATGCGCTCATCTCCAAGCACTTGCATAGGTTAACCTGCTGAAGTGGGCCCAAGGATTTGTGAATATGAGAACAATGCGATTCAAAAGTCAGCCTTTGGGGCATCTCATTGGTCAAGCACCTGAAAGGCTCAGAAGCCATAAGAGCATGTGTGAGAGGCTAAGGCCCAGAGACCTATCTACCTACATGGATGCTATTTCTGGTGGCAAAAGAGCAGCCAAGGGCCAGAGGGTCTCACCCAGCACAATGGGACTCTCCCCATGAAATCTCAGCTCCTTGAAGCAGGGATTCTTACCTGCTGTGTTGCCAATTATTCCAAAAGCTTCTGGAAGAGAGACTGGTGTGTAGTAGACGCTCAATAAATATTTCTTGACTGAATGATAATTGCCCAAAAGGAAAGAAATATGCCACTAACTGGTGATAACTATAAAATCTATGCCAAGGGCAAGACCCAAAAATGATAATAAAAATAGTAGTAACCAACACCTACTGAGCCCTTTGCACTGTGCCAGTCTCTGTGCTAAGTGATCTGCATACCTTCCCTATTTATCCCTCATAACAATTCCACGAGGCCACTGGACTATTGTTGGCTCCATTTCACATATGAGGAAAGTGAGGTTCAGAGAGGTTTTGGGATTTGCCTAAGGTTACACAGCTGGGAGTCCAGTCTATAACCTGGACCAGGTCTGCCTTAATCCACATCTTAACCACCGTACAAAAAACTGCCCTCCCCGGATTTATCGGAGAAGTGACAGAGGGAAAACCAGAGCAAAGAGAAAAAAACTGTGAAGTAGGGTGAGAAGAGGGCAGTGCGGCAGCCAGAAGACAGAACCTGTGTTGCAAAGCTCTCTAGAACAGCTTTTTTGAGACCCTGGGAGGGTGGCGGGTAGGGGAAGCGGAAAAGCAGCAAGATGTGGCAGAGGTTGCCAGGTGTTCCCAACCAAAATCCATTCTCCCCTTTTTCCTTCTTACAAGAACTGCAATTAGATTTGGCCACCCATGTGCCCAGAAAAACATTACATTTCCAACTTCCCTTGCATCTTGGAGTAGCCAAGGTTTAAGTAGAAGTTGCTGAACAAACAAACTTCCAGGCAAATCTCTTTGAAGGAGGCTGACTCAGTTGGGAAATGTGCCCTTCCTTCACCACTTTCCTTCTTCTTCCTGCCTAAAGCCTGTATGAGGTGGCTGGAGTTCCAGCAGCCATCTTCAACCATGAGGTGACCTTGAGGATGGAAGATAAAGCTTAAGAATGTTGGAGCAAAAGATAGAAGGGTCCTGGGACTCTGACTCCCAGCTGGCTCTGGAGCTTCCATATTTTAATGTGAGAGAAAAACTCCCATATCTTAGTTGAAGTCATCTTTTTAAAAAGTTTTTATATTATGTAGAGCCAAACCCAATTCCAGCAGGCATAGAAGTCACTTTGAAGAAAGACCAGCAGAGCTAGCAGTACCCAACATTCCATTTGCAGAAACACCGTCTTGCCAAGGCGTGTGGAGGATGCGCAGGCACCTGTAGGCCTGACCACAGCAGAGAAACAAAGCCCTGAGACGAAGGGAATAGGCCTCCCTCACACCCACACTCTCTCTTAGGCTGGTGACAAGGGAGAATTAGGAGGATACAAACAAGAAATGGCTGAAATGTGAGTGAGTGCCAAAGAAACCAGCAACGGCAAAGAGGGGTATTTTTCAGAAGGTGACAAAAACCACCTAGGAAAGGGGTGCCCCAGTGCTAAGACTGACATTCACCTTCTGAAAAGGCAGCTAGGTCACCCGTCCCCAGAGGACCCCCTGCATCCTACGTAGAAGAAAGGCCAAGGCCACAAAAGCATGTTGACCTGTGGGAAGAATTCAAGGCAGCTAGAACCACAGCTGGGGCTGGAACCAGAACCTCCAGGGCCACCGCCAGGCCACAGGGGACCTTTGTGGGAATTAGAAAAAGGCCTCCCTTCTTCAAGATGCTTCTATTTATTTGGAAATTATCAAAATAAATGTGCAAATCTACATCTATAATCAGAATGGTGTCCTTTAGAGGTGTCACCCTTGGGCAGTTGCACAGCCTGAGCAACAGAACATGGTGACCCTGCATAGCTGTCTGGTCCCACCACGCCTCCACCGACTGTACGGCTCCAAAACTGGCCAAATTCTATGCTCCTAAGGATGTCTCAGCCTTATTAAGTGATGCTTATGTGAGGCCATGTGGTCCCTAATTAGGAAAACAGGAGGAATTTCCACTCTAAAAAATGATACAATGTCGAGTTTGGGCACCTGGGTTAAATAGTATTTGTAAGAAAAATGCAGCTGTGTGGAGCAGGCGACAGTGGCACTAGGACCAGAAATTGCCTGGTCTGATAAGCATCGAGCACAGTGCCTAGGGAGAAGTCAGAGTCTAATAAGAAGTCATGGAATGCATCAATCTATGACTAAATGAATGAAGGCATGAATATCTCTGAATTTTATTACAATTAATTAAAGCTACTTTATGTTATCTTATCAGTTTTTTCTCCCCTTGGGTGGAAGGAAGAACTTTTACAATTTATGGAATTATTTTAAACAACTAAATGCAAATGAGCACATCTCAATAAATTATTTAATTCTCCACTTTAATTCTCTACCCTGCCCCTGTCCCAACTCCCAGAAAGAGAGAGATAGACCGGGTGCAGTGGCTCATGCCTATAATCCCAGCACTCTGGGGGGCCGAGGCAGGTGGATCATCTGAGGTCAGGAGTTCGAGGCCAGCCTGGCCAACATAGTGAAACCCTGTCTCTACTAAACATACAAAAATTAGTCAGGCATGGTAGTGGGCACCTTTAGTCCCAGCTACTAGGGAGACTAAAGCAGGAGAATCAGTTGAACCCGGAAGGCGGAGGTTGCAGTGAGCAGAGATCGCTCCAGTGCACTCCAGCCTGGGCGACAGAGCAAAACTCCTTCTCAAAAACGAAAAAAAGAGAAAGAAAGAAACCCAATTAAACTGCATCCATGCTTTCCAGCCAGCATGCAGCTGCTGACCTCACTACATCCTAATGCTGTTCTTATGGACCAGCCACTACTTCCCATGGAAGGTCCCTCTTCTTGGGGCTTCCTGGGGCCTTCCATGTCCATTTTGCACCTTGCTTCCTTGCATAGCTTCAGATGCCAACTCTGGGACAAGCAGGGAGAAGCTAATGTGTCCCAAATGAAGACAGGGATAGGACTGAATCCTGTGCCGGGGAGATTCTCAGTGAGAACTGAAGTCCACCTGGCAAAGCCGATTGGTCCCTGAAGCTATTCCCCCGGGTTAGAAAAGCCACTATACCGCAGCAGGAAGAGAAGGAACTGCCGCACTTGTTGAACCTGCATCTGTGCCGGGCCCTATGACGGACATCACGTGGATGGAAAAATGCTCCAGACCCTCGTTTCCTGCACCAGGTGTGTGACCTTGGGCGCGTCCCTCTGCCACTCTGGAATTCCGTGTTCCCATCTGAGGACACAGATGCTATCATCTCTAAAGCAGTGTTTCTCTACCACTAACGTGTACACAAATCCCCTGGGGACTTATTCAGACGGGCAGGTCTGGGGTGGGCATGAGCATCTGTGTTACCGGACCAGCTCCCTGCAGAAGCTGATGCTGCCAGCCACAGGGCACCCTTTGAGTTGAGAGGTGCAAGGTCCCTCCCGGATCTCACCTGGGGCTGTGCCTCCTCCCCAGTGGCCAAGCCGAGAAAGAATCTCTCACCCTGAGTGAGTCTGGCAGCTGTCCCCCTACCTCCTGCCTCTGCCCTGGTGTGCCAGGCACTCTGATTTCAGGCACCGTTAGAATTTCACCCCAGCAAACAAAACAGCCAGCTGCGGCCCGAGCTTAGGGACCCAGACCGCTGCCTTCTGCTTTTTACTTTCCAAATGAAATTTGAGATGTCACTTGTTTTTTTAATCACAAAAAAGGCTGAGAAAAGAAAATAGATATTTCCTTCATGTCTGTCTCTGCTTCCTGCCCCCGCTCACCACTTGCCAGAAACTAGTCTTGACATCCTCTTGCCATCGCGCCCTTGAGCCCCCCCACTGGCGCCCTGTTCCCCCAACCCCTCCTGCCCTCCCCACCGCTCTCTGAGCGCACCTCTGGCAGAGCTGCCTTGCCAGGCTTATTTTTAACAGCTCTGATTGAAGCCGGGAGCCCGCTGACATTTACACTCCCTCATCATTATCAGCTCGAAGCTTCCAGCAGCCAAGCTAAAAAGGCTTCATGGAGCCCGAGCAGGAGGGGCCGGGAATGAAATGTCAGCGGCTCCTCACTCCCACCTCTTGCGGAGCTGCTTCGCCACCTGCCCACAGCACAGCCCACCCGCCCCAGCTCGACCCCGAGACAGGGGAGGCGGAGAGCCCCCTTCCCCAGCAAACCCAGAAAAACCCAGGGGCCAGTGGTTTTCTTGCTTCTAGTAACCACATTTTCTCTCTCAAGAATCAGGGCACGTGGTGTGATTTAGAAATGCATGGGTGTGAAAAGACTCATAGAGGCAGAAAAATTAAATCCCATTTAGTTTTGTATTTAATGAGAGCCACCAACAAGCCCCTCCTGGGTGGCTTTACCCTCATTTGGGCAAATTTAAACCGCCCAACCAGCTGTCTGCTGAACGTACAGCCTTCCTGCTCCTCTCGGGAGTTCTGAACCAGCCAAAGCGCTCATTTTTTCTCAGGGATACTAGGAGGGCAAGATGAGAGTGCACAGTGCCTGGCACCCCAAAAGAGGCTGACTCTGCCCCCAGGCTCCTCACCAGCACCTGCCTCGCCTAGGCTGGGCTCCCACCCAAGGGCCTCCACGTCCTGCACACACACTCCTGCGTCTAACACTGCAACCACATCTCATCCTCGCAGCTACTACGCTGATGGGCCTGAGAAAGAGGATCCAGAGCATGGAGTGTCTTGATGCTTTGCTGTCTCGGGAGAGATTCACTGTCGTGTTTTATGTCTGCTAAGCGAGGTCAGAGTTCATGGGAATGCATCTGGCTCATTTGGAAACTTCAGTGGTAGAAGGTCTCAGAGACCACTAAATAATTTACTCCCAGGTCATGGAGGAAATAATTTTTACAGAGAAAGCATTTCCAACTCAACGCACTAAAAGGTCACTTCATTAAGATGGTGGAGGTGGGGTGGGAGTTTAGAGGTGAGAACGATGCTTCTGTGGGAGGAAAAACTAGCTGTTACAAGCATAGAAAGAACACCCACAGTTTAGATTTCTTTATTTATCAAAGATGTCTTGCCTTTCCTATATGGATGCTAATACAAAAGCAAACAATGTAAAACTTTTCATAGTGGGTGTTTTTTAAGTCTCAAGGAGCCCCCTCCAGGAAGTCTTCCCTGATTTACTCCACTCTGATCATTCATTCACTTTGCTATCCTGCAGCCCTCTGCTATGTCTGGGTCTGCAATCTGCAGCCCCCAGCAAAATATTAAATTTCTCATTATTTCCACTATTCCAGGAAGGCCTTCCCCAGCCATACATAGTCTGTGGGCAGCCATCGGGCCTTGTACTTCTCTGCCATGCTGTTCAGAGATATGGCAAGCTGTGTTTGCTTTGTTCAGAGTGCTTCCTTTCACTTCCACACGTACATTTGCAATCACCAGCCTAATGATTTTGTTAATGTTATCATTTTGATATTGCCATTTCAAATGAATCAGCAAACCCAGTTTATAGTTCAATCTGCAAAATTCTGATCGTGCTGCCAGCGACCAGGGTCGGGCAAAAAGAATAGCCTTGAACCATAACAGCTGGAACCACTGTTCCTCAAGTGCCTTCCACAGATAGGACAGTGGTGGGGTTGTGCAGGGAATGCGAACACGCATTCAGGCACAGCCCTGCCCTAAGGAGTCTTGAGAAAACAGTGAGCAGGATGACCCGGGCGGCTAAGAGTTCTGGGGCTCTCGCTATGGGCCAGACATGTTGCTGAGTCCCATTTTCTGTTCACAAAAGCCCCACTGCTGCTCCCAACTCAGAGCTGGGGTAGAGAGGCTGAGGAAGTGGTAACTGGGATGAAGCCAAGCTGCTAGGCAGGGAGGGGCAGGGGCCGGGTTTTCAGTCAGAGAAGACACCCCTCGGCTGGAGGGACCTGGGAGAGGTGAGGGCTCCTAGGGTGATGGTGAGGACTTGGCGAGGCAGAGCCAGTGAACAGAGGCAGGAAGCCCAGCGTGTGCTGGGACTAGAGCTGAAGAGCCTGGTGTCCAAGTGGTGTGCACAGAGAAACAAGTTAGGAGGTGCCTGAGCTGGGCAGGTGCCCAAGGCCTTTGAATGCCATGTAAGGGAGGGGAACTTGAACCCACAGCCACAGGACCGCTGAAGACTTGAAAACAAGAGCGAATCAGCGTGGTGTCTCAGGAAGACGACACCTAGCACCAAGTAGGTTGGCTGGGAGAGGGGAAGGGCAGAGGAGAGTCCCTCGCGAGGCCACAATAGTCCTTACAGCACCAGTGATGGGGCTCCCAACTCTCAAATGGAGGGATCTGGCTTACCCCAGAAAGGGACAATGCCTGGGGACCTGGCGGGCAAGAGTATCACGTGGCCGTCAGTAGGAACTCCAGAGCTCGCCTCACCAAGTGACCCTGGACAGTTCACTCAGCCCCTCCCATCCCCAGTTTCCTGAGCAATAAAGCAGCAGGAAATGAGACCAGCTCCTCAGCAGGGGTGTCAGGGGACCGAGGGAGCGAGCGTGTGTGACGTGCCCAGCCCAGCGCCTGGTTCCCAGTGCCCCTACCATTGTTAGCTGTCATGATTAACGTGAATAGCAACAAGAGGTTGGAGTGGAGGTGTGGGGGGTGTCCAGTTTGGGGGGATGCTGTGACTGCCCCTCCCTCAGGCCATTAGGAACGTGAGACAGGACTAAGAGAAGGGCCAGGGCTTGACTTTGGGGTTCCTGGGGAAAAGGGAAGGCTGAAGCCACAGGAGGGCCTGAGATCTCAGGAAGAGTTCCAAGGAAGAGATGCAGGCAGACGGGCACCGCCGCACCAGGCTGGCCTGCCCCAGCTCGGCCATCCAGAGCAGCAGGCTCAACACAGCTGAGCAGGGCTGCAGCCACCTTGGAGTTTCTAAAAGTCAAAACTGCACCAAGGGAAGAAGGGAAGAAGAGTCCAGGTGCTGCGGGAGGTGGGGCGGTGGGGAGGTGCGGCAGGCAGAGGCCAGGAGGAGAAGCTCCTGGATCTGTTGTACATCTGGGTAGGTGTCCGTCTGTCTGTCTTTGGCTGCTGCTGGCTCACCCAGTGTCCATCTCTGCCTGTGGCCCGGCCCTCTTTCTCTGCAGGTGTACATATGTGTGTGTCAGGTACGCAGGGAGTGGCGTGCTTCCAGTCTTTCCTTTCACTTATCCTTTTCGAGTAAATCCAGCTTGATGGTCCCCTGCCCTGACCTCGGAGCAGGGAAAGGCAGTCCCAGAAGGAGAGGGCAGCTCTGGCACCTTCTTGCCTGGGGGAGGCCAGAGACCCCGGGCAGTGGCCCCACAGCGTCTGGTTACCATGAAATGGAATTTATACATGAAAATCAGGAGAGAAGCCAGCCCAGGGCACACCAGTCACAGCTGTGACAGAACTGACAGCTAATTAGAAAGCTCCATTTGAGCCTTACGTTGAAAAGCCATTTAATAATTAAATGTCTTATCTGTATTTAAAATCTTCTGACAATATATACTTACAGTATGGCCAGAGAACCAATTTTCTCACTTCCATCACCCTAGAAGACACAATATTTGAATCCAGGCATCTCCCCATTGACAATAAGTGACAAGATGTCACACGATTTGAATCAGGAAGTGTTCTAGTGTTGGAGACCCTTCCTGCTGGCTCTTGGATTGACACAGCACAGAGACTTCGACTCAGAAACATGTTTGGCATGAATACGCCCCTTCCCAAGTCATTGAGCTGGGACCGGGCACTCAGCGAGTGGGTGAGGGGACCGTCAGCCCCGCAAGGGAGGCACAGCAGGAGTGGTTCACCTGCATGCAGCCAGCAAAAGGTGCATTGATTGTGCAGCAATAATAAAATTTTTGTCCGGGTGCAGTGGCTCATACCTGTAATCCCAACACTTTGAGAGACCAAGGCAGGAGGATCACTTGAGGCCAGGAGTTCAAGATCAGCCTGGCCAACATGGTGAAACCCCATCTCTGAAAAAAAAAAAAAAAAAAAAAAAAAAAAATTGAGCCAGGCTTGGTGACACACACCTGTAATCCCAGCTACTCGGGAGGCTGAAACAGGAGAATCACTTTAACCCGGGAGGCAGAGGCTGCAGTGAGCCGCAATCGTACCACTGCACTCCAGCCTGGGCAACAGAGTGAGACTCTGTCTCAAAAAACAAAAAATGTAAAACAATAATTGCTTATTCATCCATTAAAATAATGACCATAACAATAAAACCAATAATAAAAGTCAGTTCACTTTTCATTAGCATCACACACTGGCAATTTTAAGGCATGTCAGTGATACAGTACTCTTCCCCACCAGGGAGGGGCTCCCATTGCCACCCCTTGATATGCCACTGCCTCAGCCTTAGGTGACCACAAGGGCAAATGGCCTGGAAGCCACAGAGCTCCCTGGCTTGCTCAGGGAGGAGAGGAAAAGTGCTGCTGCATATTTCTGGGGACGGTGCCGACGCAGGCCGGTTTGGGCCCCACGGGTATTGTCTGCCCACCTACAAGAGCAGAAAACAGTAAGGGAATGGACCTCTCTGTGCATCAATGAAGCTGAACCCCTTCATGCTGGCACTGAGCCCTTAACGTTGCCAGTGTCCCCAAGGGGACTGTGGAGGCCATGCAGCACTAGGGAGGGAGAGTAAATCCCAAAGCCACATTCAGAAGCCTCGCAAGGAGACCAGATACAGGTGGGAGAGAGTCACAGGCCTCCCGCTGGGGACACAGATGGAGTGTGTGCAGAGAAGAATGGAGAGGGAGGCACCAGAACCAGCTTCCTGGGTCCTCTTCCTATTGGATGGAGCGCTCCTCCCCAGACAACTCAGAACACTGCTGCCCTCACATCCAGGACAACCTCTCAGGGAGCAGAAGGCTGTACCTCCATCTCCCCTCCCGGAAGCAAAACTTCTCTAGTTTCTCTTGCCAGCCAAAGAAGCTAGTGAACCCCTAGTGGGGGAGTGCACACACAAAGGAACTCAGACCCAGGGGGGAATTTAAACATGACCTAGTTCAACCCTCTCTTCTGGCAGATGAAAAGAAAGCCCAGAGAGGTCAAGTGCCTTCTCTGGACTCACGCAGTTTGTTAGCTGGTGCTCTTCCCATCGCCCCCACCCACCATGCTGCTCGGAGCAATGTCGTGTCACAGAGCCACTGCAGTCAGCCTGCCCTCCTCTGACAGCTGTGCCAGGGAGGATGCGCTGCACATGCCTCCTGGCCTCAGACGGCAGCCTGGACTGGCTGTGAATAACCGAAGCATGGCCCCAGTACCAGGCAGCAGCAGCCCTGCTCTGGGGGTGGATATGTGTTTGCATGTCTGGAGTGCTGAGTCACGCCTCTTGAGTCACAGCCAGTAAGACTAAATATCTCTCCCATGGTCTGATCACTGTTGGAACTGGCCTGAACTGTCATTAAATTCAGGAGTGTCATGGATCTTGGAAAATACTAATTGCTCCTGACCCAGCTGGGATCCTGCCCTCAGGGTGATCCCTATTCTCCTGGGATCAAATGTCACTTCTCAAAGGGTGGTCGTGGACCGGCAGGGTCAGCCTCACCTGGCAGCTTGTATGAGCAGAATCAGGCTCCTCCCGAACCTCCTGAATCAGGACCTGCATTGACACAAGATCCCAGGGTGATGTAGATGCACATTAAAACCTGTGAGGTGGCCGGGCGCGGTGGCTCATGCCTGTAATCCCAGCACTTTGGGAGGCCAAGGCAGGTGGATCACCTGAGGTCAGGAGTTCAAGACCAGCCTGACCAAAATGGTGAAACCCTGTCTCTACTAATAGTACAAAAATTCCCAAGGATGGCAGTGGGCACCTGTAGTCCCGGCTACTCAGGAGGCTGAAGCAGGAGAGTCGCTTGAACCCAGGAGGCGAAGGTTGCAGTGAGCCAAGATTGCACCATTGCGCTCCAGCCTGGGCGACAGAATGAGTAAAACTCCATCTCAAAAAAAAAAAGAAAAGAAAAGAAAGAAAGAAAGAAAGAAAGAAAGAAAGAAAAAAAAAAAAAAAAGCTTGTGAGGCACTGCAGGGAGGCACTGCAGGGACATGCAAAGATGACAACCTTAGAGACTGCCAAAGCTCACTCTGGACACCATCAGAGGCCATCGCAGACCGTCCTTCACAGCATGTGTGTGTGACATGCTGCCATGATCACTCTGTAACAGTGGCACAGGGGAGGATGGGGGAGGCCCGGCTCAGCAGCAGCTCAGGGTACTGAGTCGTAGATGACAGCAAGCTCAATGTGCACCGTTGCGTGATGTCACAGTGCAGGCTGGCAGATCTGCTTATATACAGTGTCCAGGGAGCGCAGGCCCTGGGGCCCCACAAACCTGGGTCTGTGTGCCCACTCTTCATCAGCAGCTCCAGGACCAAGTGTGTTCAGGTCTCTGGAACTCACTTCCATATCTCCACTGTGATGTAAGGATGTGCACGGATCCTAAATATGAGAAGCTGGCAATCACCAGGTCCCTGGCAGGCGCTCAGAGTCTGAGCTACCATCAAAATCTAGGGTGCAGGGGGAGGCTAACTGCTGCTCTGAATACCCTAAGGAGGGCAGATCTAGGCCAGGTGACCAGGGCTTGCAAGTCCCAGGACAGCAGGTTGGGCTTGGTGCCTGGAAGAACTGATGAGCAGCTTCAGCCATGCAGGAGAGAGACTGTACGGGCAGCGACCTCTCCAACAGCCAGCGTCCAGCAAGGATAGGTGCGAGTCCATCAGGGAGTCCAGGAGAGGGCTGGCTGCGTGCCTGGCGGGGGCGATGAGATGGGGAGTCGGGGGCTTCTTCATTTCTGCTGCTCTGAGGTAACGCGGCCAGCCTTCTCCACGATCCAAACAAGGTCTCCTGCTTCCCCTCTCTTTGCAGCAGGACAGATCAGGACAAAGCCATGCTGGAGTGGGGGCCACACACCTGCCAAAAACCCCCAACACTCTTTTTCCCAGCAGCAGCTTCCAAGCAACTCCCGATGCCCTCCCACCTGCTAAACAGAAAGCAAACCACCATTGGTCTCCTTAGTAACGACTTCCAAGGCCCCTTGGTGAGGATTTTAACAAGCTTCCAGCTCTCTCCTAAAACTGCCTAATTTTTACAACAATCAGACTCCTTTTTTCTCCTCTAAACGTTTATTTTAGCACATCTGAAAAGCACACAGTGTGATTTCCAGACCCAAGTTAGACAGCGATTTCTTCATAAAGTACAACGCCCTCCATTAATGAACCCTCTGGGAATGAAGTTCCTTCTAACAAAAACACTGTTCAAAATAAAGCTGGAAGAAAGCCTCACACAGCCCCTAAGACAGACGTGAGTGTTGTTGCCCAGTCACAACCATGACAAGGCGGTGTAGTTACACGGTAGGGTCAGAGGTGGGCAGTCTCCAGCCATTCCCAGCAGGTGACCTTGCCCGGTTACTTGATCTTCAACTTGGTTTCCTTGTCTGCCAGATGAGGATGATGACAGGCAACTCCCACAGCAGGAGTGCAGACTGCAGAACACTCACTCATGCAGTAACTACCTGCTGAGCAGCCCCTGTGCACCAGGCCTTGTTCCTGGGGCGGGGATACAGCAAGGAACACAGTCCTGCCCTGTGGAGCTCATATTCTGTGGCGTAGCGGGTGGAATTGAGTACCAAAGAGAAGAATCAAGCAGGTGAGGGGTAAAAGCACTGGGGATGCTGAGTGGGAGTTACCTTTTTCTAGGGTGGCGGGGAAGGTCTTTGAGCAAAGACCTAAAGGAAGAAGGGAGTGAGCCCCATGGGTGTCTAGGAGACAGAGTATTCTAGGCAGAGAGAACAGTCAGTGCCAAGGTCTGGAAGTAGGAATATGCTTGGTGTTCACGGAAAACCAAGGAGTCCAGGGTGGCTGGAGTGAGAAAGGGGAAAAGTAATCAAGAGTAGGGACTTTGGATGTCACTGTGATGAAGCAGTAGCCATCAGAGGGTTCCAAACAGAAGAGTGACCTACATTTAGAACACGATGCACGTAAGGCACCAGGAACGTGCCTTGCACACAGTAAGTGTTCAATTAACATCAGCAACTGTTATACACCTCAGTTTCTATCCAGTCACTCCACACAAAAGCAAATGTATGTGCCCACTCAAAACTCTTCAATAACACCCCGCTGCCTACTGAGGCATCCCAGGCCCTTCAGTCTTGGATGCAAGCCCCTGTAACAAGGCCCAATCCACACCTCCAGCCCCCACCCCATCACACATGCCCAGCTACAGCCTCCCTCTCCCTGAGTCCACACATCTTCCCTCATCTTTGCTTTCACCTGTGCAAGTTCCTTCCTCCTGTCAGCACCTCTTGAAGTCCTACCCAACGTCACAACCCATCTCAAAGGCTGCCTCCTCCATGAACTCATCCCTCATGCTCCCAGATGGGTGTCATGCCTCCCACAGATTGCCAAGCATGCTGGGTCACTCATGGATATCTCATCCTTGATGCTGGTCTCATCTTCCCAGCAAACCCCACCACCCACCCGTGTCACCACCCATGAGATGGTGACCTACCAAGCTTATCTGCGGGGCTTAGCCCCAGTGCTGAATAGGCCACTTTTAAATTCAGCTGAGTAACACCAATAAATGTATGACTCTTATTTGGCCCCCTCCACGTGACAGAGATGTGACAGAGCCCCCTCCATGTAACAATACTCAGCCAAGACGCTGAGGGGGCAGAGGTGGCTCCTTCCAGTGTCCTAGGGACCAGCATAATTATAAATGGAAACAAGGGAGGTATGCCCCTTCCTTAACATAAAAAAGTCAGCAGGAAAAATAAATCTGACGACTGCTCAGTTCCATTCACCACCATCTCCGAACATAGATGCAGGTAAGTTATTTGACAAGATAAAAACAGGTCATGATGAAGAAGATGAGGAGATTCAAACACACACAAAAAGGCTGAGCGGGGGTGCCTGGTCACACTCAAGCTCTTTCGTGTGCAGAAAGGGCACCTTGTACACATAAATGACGCCCCAGGAGCAGCAAGAACCAGATGAAAGGGAACCCAAGGCCCTCCTTGCCAAGTCAGTGGCAGGGAGTACTCTGGCTACATCACAGGGGCCTCCAGTGACCGTGGTGTAATGAGAGCAGGGAACATAAATCACCATCCCTGTCTTTACAGAAAACGTATCAAAGACTGCTGAACTCCCACATGATTTTCTGAAGCGGGCAGAAGAGACGGCAGATCAAACCAGGGTCAGAATCTTCCAGATGACTGCCTAACCAGATGTGGATAATCACAGGACCACAGGGCATCTCCGGAAGGTCTTAATTAAGGAGCTCGAAGTGAAAATGGGGCCAGGACACATGAACTATTGTTAGCCGTGGCCCCTCTGGAGGCCACAGGTAACAACATTTCAAGCCACTTCACCAGGTTAGCCTCAGCGCAGACTCTGCCCAGGGCCAAGAACAAAACAGAGAAATTGACCAGCCAGAGAGACAAGCACACCCAGAATCTGGTCCGGAGGCCTCCGCCAAGGGCACCATCAGGTGGATGCTGGGAAAGGCATGCGGGAGGTCAGGATATAGGACAGAACCTCCAGGCAAGAAGGTCCTGCAGATGGTACCCATAGTGGTCATCCACTGGTTTTTGTTTTGTTTTTGTCTGCAGCTTCTGCTCACCCTACTTCCCAGGGACTTCCCAGTGGTAACCCCAACTTTTGTCTGGAGATCTGCCCCTTCCCAACTCTGGTCTTGTGGTCAGGTGGAGATGACCAGCTCCAGGGCCAGCCCATCATTTCCCTGGCCATGAAGGCTAGTTCTAGATGGAAACAGAATCCCATCAAAGCCATTATGATGGTGTGAGACTTCTGAGCCAGAGGCTAACATCATTTCTGGGGGACTTGGAGGTAAGGCAAGGCCAGAGCTGGAGCTGCTGTAAACATCTTGGGACATGAATGAAGAAGGGGAGAATCAGAAATCAGGCCTATGTGGAAGAGATTAGGGGAGGGAGAGAGACAGAGAGAATGAATGAATGAATGAATGAATGAATGAATGAATGAATCTTGGCCCTGGTAGCATCATTTGAGCCCCTGATCAGGCCTCATCTGACTCAGGTCTGCCAGACTGCAAAGGAAGGAAGCTAATGGGTACTGAGTGTTTATTGCCTGGTGCAGTGCAAGTGTTACTGCATTTAGACCTTGCAATGAGCCTGGGAGGTAGGCTTATTTGGGGGAAATCTTTATTTGTAAATAAGGAAACAAATTTAAGTGTTGTTTTTTTCTTTTAAACTTGCCCAATTAGGTCATTCACGCATGGTGGAGACAGAATCTAGAGACCAGGGATCAGCCCTAAGGCTATGATCTTTGTGCTGTGCCGCTCTACCCCTGAGCAGACAGGCCAGAGGTCCAGAGAGGGCTGTGCTGGCAGAGTTCATATTTTGATAACTGAACCGTAGAGCAAGCCTGCCCTGGAAACGTCAGCTCAAGGGACTGACAGGCATAATGCTCTTTGGGAGAGAAATGCCACACCTGCAGCGACATGCATCCTAACACTCTCCAAGGACTGGGGAACCAGCGGAAGAGCAGCTGATACATGTCAAGGCACACAGTAATCCCGGGTAATCCATTCAGAGCTGGCAGTAATCGAAACTTTCTGTACAGCAGTGACTCTGAGCTATCAGTCACAATGCAATAGGGAGCCTTGAGGGTCCTCCAGGATGTTTGCCAAGGGCACAGGCCCAAAGCCAGAAAAGGTACCCAACAGGGATACCATCAGGAAGATGTTGGAAACAAAAGACAAAGCACTCTACCTGGGGGAGGTACCCCTGCAGCTGGAGGGGCCTCCTGGAGACATGCTCACCTGAGCTGGCTCGCGTGCTGCTGAGGCTGGATGGAATGGCACATAGCAACATGCTTTGTCAATGATAACATGTTGTTATTTTAACTCTATGCTTAGTTTGTAAAGACTCACTCAGCCTCCTTTGTTAAATAAAACCCCGATCTCTCCCCAGGTAAGGCAGGGCAGCTGGCCAAGGGATGCCGCCTCTATTCCCCAGGCCTCCCCTTCTCCCCAGATACCTCACATCCTAACTGCATCACACGAGCCCCCAAAGCTCTGCTGATTCCCCTTGACACTGGAGCCCTTTTGGTCATGGGCCAATTCCTGTTCTCAAAGACCTTTCTCTTTATGCCATAGAGGAATATTTGAAGAATACTAAAGAAAAACAAAGGAAATTGCAAGGAAATGCACAAGCAGCTTCCCCCAAGGTCCGGTTGGGAAAGTTCAGGTCCTGCCTTGCTGAGGCCCTGCCAAGGCTCAAAGACCCTGCCCCACCCCCACGTGCTGCCCTTTGAGCTGTGGGTAGGGTAGAGGACAGGGAGCCAACCCATTGGGCCAGCTCCCTGGGGAGCTCAAGCAGGAGCTAGGCCGGGGACAGGTAGGTGCCACCCCCACTACTCACCAACCACACTCGAGGCCCATGTCACCCACACAAAGGGGAAGAAGACAAACCGAGGGGTCACTAACCTGTGGGCAGGACCAGCAGCACTGCACGAAGAGAGATGAAAGGGGTGAGGCTCCGGTCCGGAGGTAAACACAATCCTAAGTGGCACACACACGTGTCCAGCTCTTCCCTGCCCCGAGGTATCTGCCCCAGAGTTCACTGCCTGGGCTGCCCTCCTTTCTTCCCATCTTCCCTCCCTTAGGAAGTCCTGTGACCCCTACCATCCTCCTCCTCTCTAGGGCTGGTTGTGCCATCCCCTGGGGCGGCATCAGCACCCGGCGGTCGCCTCTGTGAGGACCTTCTGGAAGGTGCAGCAGGGGAGGTGGGTAGGAGGGTAGGCTCTCCTTGCTGCCTGGGTTTACATCCCAGCTTTGCCACTTCCTTTGTCATTTTAACCACATCACTTCACCTCTCCGTGCCTCAGTTTCCTCCTCTGTGGAATAAGGGGAGTAACAGTGCTGAGGAGTGAATAAAATAGTTCCCAGGAAGCACTTGGCTCATGCAGTAAATGTGAGCTTTCATGCTTTTAACTTGTCCTTTTCCTCCACCAAATTGAGAGCTCTCGAGGGCCCAGGCTCCATGTCACCCCTCCCTGCAGTGCCCCCAGCACCCCCCAACATCTACCTCCCCCATGGCAATGGTAGCAGCCACCCAGTGGGGCCCTCACGAAAGGCCCAACATGGTATCTGCTGGTGGTTAAGAGCCAGGTGCAGTGGTTCATGCCTGTAATCCCAGCACTTTGGGAGGCCGAGGTGGGCGGATCACGAGGTCAATAGATCAAGACCATCCTGGCCAACATGATAAAACCCTGTCTTTACTAAAAATACAAAAATTAGCTGGGCATGGTGGCATGTGCCCGTAGTCTCAGCTAGCCGGGAGACTGAGGCAGAAGAATCACTTGAACCTGGGAGGCGGAGGTTGCAGTGAGCTAAGATCGTGCCACTGCACTCCAGCCTGGTAACAGAGTGAGACTCAGTCTCACAAAAAAAAAAAAAAAAAAGCCACACTCGGGACTCGGTGGTCCTGAGATCATGCACAGGCCCAGGGTCGGAGTGCAGTGACAAGGAACAAGTTCCTTTACTTCTGGAGCTTCAGTTTCCTCATCTGTAAACACGAAACAAAAATTACAATCTAAAAAAACAAATAAAAGGCCAGGCATGGTGACTCACACCTATAATCCCAGCACTTTGGGAAGCCAAGGTGGGAGGATCACTTGAGGCCATGAGTTCAACGCCAGCCTGGGCAACATAAAGAGACCTCATCTCTACCAAAGAAAAAAAATAAAACCAACCTCACAGAGTTACTGTGAGAAATAGGTGAAAAGACACTTCGAGAGCTTAGCACAGTACCTGACACTTAGTAAGTCACAATAAATACAATGGGTTCGTTTTTAGCGATAATGATGCCGGCACTCCTATCTGTAATGAGCAGTGAGTGCTCCGAGACCATCTGCAACCTCAGCTACTCTCTCCAGAGGTGCTTAAAGGAAGAAAGTAGGGCAGAAGGACTGCCTCCGAGATGCTCAGGGAGGAGAGGTGATCAGAAGAAGGTTCTGGAAACATCCCGACAGGAAACCTTCCCAGTGAGAAGCTGTGGGTTCCTGCTGCTCCCTGCATCTCTTGCTCTCTCTAACTCTGCCATCTTCCCTCTTCACCCCATTAGCCTTGTCAAACAGAGAGGAAGGGATGAAAGGATGAGTTTGGAAATTAACATTTCAAAGTAAATACTGGAAGAGTGCTGCCTGAGCCTTGGAGTGGCAGGTGCACAGAGGAGGGGTGAGGGACGGGTCTGGCGTGTGTGCTCTCCACAGCTTTTGTGCCTGATCAGTCATCTCATTTCCCTTCTGTAGCACATTAAAGAGAAACATCGCTGACAAACCTCTCAGTCCCCGCCAAGCTGTTGGGTGCAAGCTGAGCCAGCGGGCAGACACAGCCCGGTCCTCCTGGCTCTTCTCTTGCAAACCTCCATCAAATGGGCCAGAATTTGAGTGGGAAAGAACACTGTGTTCAGCTCAGTTTACTCATATACCACACCCAGGCAGTAGTTAGGACAGACCTCTAATGCCTTCCCAGAAGAGCCCAGAGCAAAGGGCCAATCCCGTATTCATTGACCCACTGTCCATCCAATAATCACTGAAACTAGATTTTACTTTTAAAATATGTGTCGGCTCCTTCTCTGCCTATCATGGAATGAGGACATTCTGTGCCTGGGAAGAAGGCACAGAAACAACTCCACAGCTTGAAACCATACAGAGGTGCCAGCCCTTCACTCAATGCCTAATCAAAACAGTTCCGATGACAGAGCCTCTCCTCATAGGCTTTACATTTGCAAAACGATCTGCTAAGACCCATTGGAGTTGATGCACATGCCCATGACCTAGCAATTCCACTCCCAGGTATTCACCAAAGAAGCTCTCCCAACTGTGCACCAGGAAGCACCTGCCAGGATGTTCCAAGCATTATATGCAACTGAAAAACCTGAAAACAATCCAAATATACACCCAAAGGAAAGTGAGTCAATTGTGGTAATGCCACATAATAGTGAAAAATGCATGAACCACAGTCCACATCATCATGGATGAATTTCAGAACTGTAATGTTGAGTCCAAAAAATAAAAATAAAACCAGGCTCTTAAAGGAATATACATAGTTTGGTTTCTTTATGAAAAAGTTGGAGAATAAGCAAAAGTTAAGCTAAGGCTTAGAAATATATATCTATGTAGCAATACCAAAAAGAAAATCAAGGAAGTTATAAACACAGAAGTCAGTACAGTTTCCTTCCGCAGCTGAGGCTGGGGTTGAGCTGGAGAGGGCATGGGATTTTCCTACCGCTTTGCTATGCTCTTTTGCTTAAGTTTGGTGGTGAATTCATGGATACTCATTTTATTATTATGCTTTGCCACTAACATTTACATTAAGACACATTCTAAATTTTCTTTTGTTATCAAAAAAAATCATTTCTAAAGCATTATTTTCAAACAGAGGGTTGGCCGGGCGTAGTGGCTCATATCTGTAATCCCAGCACTTTGGGGTAAATCTCCTGAGGTCAGGAGTTTGAGACCAGCTGGCCAACATGGTGAAAACCTATCTCTACTAAAAATATAAAAATTAGCCAGGCCTGGTGGCAGGCGCCTGTAATCCCAGCTACTCGGGAGGCTGAGGCAGGGGAATTGCTTGAACCTGGGAGGCGGAGGTTGCAGTGAGCCAGGATCGCACCACGGCACTCCAGACTGGATGTCAGAGAGAGACTCTGTCTCAAAAAAAAAAAAAAGAGGAAAAGAAAAGAAAGAGGGCTGACCCTAATATAGGTAAGGACATCTGAAGGCAAAAAGGGACTCCAAATGCTTCAGTCGGCCAGCCGAGAGTCCGAGTCATTAAAAACCACAGAGACAAATGAACAACAATAATAGCTGTATTCACTGAGTGTCCATCATGTCATCGGCACACACTAGACTCTTTACAGAGATTATTCTAATTCTCACAGTCACTATGCAAGATGGGTGTCATTATCACCGTGGAAACTACAGCTCCGACAGGTGAAGTGACAAGGCCAGGGTCATCAAGCTGCTCCCGCCGCGGAGTGAGAAACCAAACACACCCTGTCTGTCCACGCCTACAAAGACTGCGTCTTTCCATGATGCCAAGCAGCCTCTCAAATATTTATAGACATAAATGGTGAATGAACCAAAGCGCAATTCAATCCAACACATATTTATAAATATTTATAACCAAATGTTTTGCTTTGATAATGCCTATTCTCTGAAGTGCCTGGTGTCAGACAAACAGGGCTTTTGCTGCGGGAGCCGGCTGCAGCTCACCTGGGAGCGTTTGCTCGTTTCCATGAACACACGCTTATGTCTGCGCTCGCATCCATACCCAGATGGCCCACAGCCCTGTTACTCATAGTCGTCAATTTAACACACCATGAAAATAAGACTCGGGTGCCCAGGGACCACAGGATGCTGTTTGTGAGGGAATTTGTGCCTCTCTGCTGCCTAAAATCTGCCAGAGGCTCCCCATCACTTTCAGGATTAAAGCCAAGCCCCTCAGCTGAATGGTGTGTCTTGGCTGAATGTGCCGAGCTTGCCCCTCCCCACTCACACCTGCACCCTGACCTGACAGGTCAGCTCCATTTCTGGGTTCTCAAACATATCACGTTCCCTTCGCTGTCCAAGGCTACACAGGCTGTTCCCTCTGTCCTTACCTTCTTCACCTCTCTCTTGGCCTAGTTAAGGTCTCCTGGACCCTCAGAGCCCAGCAATGATGCCCCCTCCTCCAGGAAGTCTCTGCCAAGTTTCACTGCCGGGCTCCACCACTCCCTGACAGAGTGCCCCGTGGTACTCACCCCTCGGCACCAGCTCTCTCTGTTTTCTCCTCCATCCTCCCACGGTTCTGAGCTCCTCTTTCTGCATCCACAGCCTGCAGGCTGGGAGACATGAATTCAGAGCATACTATAAATAAAAGTGTGTGTCTCCTGGGCCTCAGGTCCCAGGACCACATAAAGCAATGGGCCAGGACAGATAATCCACACTCATGGGCAGGACCTGTGCTGAGCCTTCACAGCACTATCCGATTTAATCTTCACAACCACACTAAGAGGTACTACCAACCCCATTTCACAGATGAGGCAACTGAGATTTAGAAAAGTCCAATATCAGGAACAAAACCACGCAATCTGTAACCCAAGACTGATTTCAAAGCCCATGATCTGTTATTAATTTGTTTTTTGTTTTGTATTGTTTTTTTGAGATAGGGTCTCACTCTGTCACCCAGGCTGGAGCTCAGTGGCACAATCTCTTCAACCTCTGCCCCTTGGCTCAAGCAATCTTCCCACCTCAGCCTCCCAAGCAGCTGGGACCACCGGAACATGTCACTGCGCCCAGCTAATGTTTGTATTTTTTGTAGAGACAGGGTTTCACCATGTTGCCCAAGCTGGTGTCAAACTCCCAGGCTCAAGCAATCCTCCCACCTTGGCCTTTCAAAGTGCTGGGATTACAGGCGTGAGCCACCACGCCCAGCCCAGTTATTAAATGTTTTAAATAAGCAATTGGATGCCACTAGATCTTGAAATCAGAGGACTTTAGGACTGAAAGGTATCTTGGAAAGCAATATCAAATTTTGTGGTCATTTTTGTGTCCCTGATCATTTTTTTCTAATCATCTACAAAGATGCATTAATTGATTATAATTATATATAATTTGATATACAGCCTCTTGCAACGTCAAAGGATTGTTCATCCGAATCAGCTCTTCCGAATATTTTTCTTTCTTTTTTGGGGTTTTTTGTTTCTGTTTTTGAGACGGAGTTTCACTCTTGTTGCCCAGGCTGGAGTGCAGTGGCACTGCAACCTCTGCCTCCCAGGTTCAAGCGACTCTCCTGCCTCAGCCTCCCAAGAAGCTGGGATTACAGGCGTGTACCACCATACCCGGCTAATTTTGCATTTTTACTAGAGAAGGGGTTTCACTACGTTGATCAGGCTGGTCTCGAACTCCTGACCTCAGGTGATCCACCCACCTCAGCCTCCCAAAGTGCTGGGATTACAGGCATGAGCCACCATGCTCAGCCCTGAACATTTTTATTTTAGGATTTTTTGGTTTTTTTAGACGGAGTTTTGCTCTTGTTGCCCAGGCTGGAGTGCAATGGTGCCATCTCGGCTTACCGCAACCTCCGCCTCCCGGGTTCAAGAGTTTCTCCTGCCTCAGCCTCCTGAGTAGCTGGGATTACAGGTATGCACCACCACACCTGGCTAATTTTGTATGTTTAGTAGAGACAGGGTTTCTCCATGTTGATCAGGCTGATCTTGAACTCCTGACCTCAGGTGATATGCTCGCCTCGGCCTCCCAAAGTGCTGGGATTACAGGTGTGAGCCCGGCCTCTTTTAGGATTTTTAAGGTGAGTTTTATGGGTGTTCCAAAAGGTGGCCTGACCTGGTATAAAGACACGCCTACAGTCACATGGAGAGTCTCGCTAGACTCCCAGGTGGGGCAGGGGTGGGAGTGAGGCATTGAGGGGAAGACATCCACCCCCCTACCAGGTGCCTAAAGCCACTCCAGCTCTCCCAGCCCCTCAAGATACTCAGGAACTGTCCTAGCAAGGCAGGGAGTGAGGACAAGGGACCCCGCAAAGGAGCACCCACCTGCCCAACTTCTGACCACGTCACAGTGTAACTGTCTATGGTGGTAATGTTACAAGCCAGGGGAGCAAAGGACAATTCACCGCAACACTTAGGGTCAACATGGAGCAGCCACGGAGGCCCTGAGTCCCCTCAGAAGCACCCACTCCCACTATGGGGCCTGCCTATGGGAGGCCAGCTGATGGAAAGGGGACCCAAGTGATCATAGAAACAGCAGAGGGAATTATTATTGCACATTCTGAAGTCTTCCTAGTAAGATCAAAACTACAGGCTGGGTTAAGCAGATCACGTCTATAATCCCAGCACTTTGGGAGGCCAAGGTAGGAGGATCATTTGAGGCCAGGAGTTCAAGACCAGCCTGGGAAACAAGACCAGCCTGGGCAACAAAAATTTAAAAATTAATTGGGTGTGGTGATGCACACTTGTAGTCCCAGCTACTCTGGAGGCTGAAGTGGGAGGATCAGTTGAGCCCAAGAGGTTGAGGCTGCAGTGAGCCGTGACTGCACTCTGCACTCCAGCCTGGTAACAAAGTGAGACCCTGTCTCAGAGAGAAAAAAAAGGACAAAGTAGGTGATGGAGTCATCTACCCGGATACTTAGAGTCATCCCTTAGCTCAAGGAAGAGTCCTAAGGAAGCTCGTCTCCCCAGCATCTCTAACCAAAAAATAAAAATCTAAATCCAAGCCCTCACTAGCTGTGTGATGTTGGGCAAATTCTTGGCCACTCTGAATTTGTTTCCTCCTCTATGACATGGAGATAATAATAATTCCAGCTTCATGAAGCTGTTGAGAGGATTCTATAAGATAACGATGGAAAACCCTTAGCACATGATACATGGCACCTCGTGCTGTTGTGACGGTTCCTGCCGTGGCCCATGACAGTCTCTGCTGTCTGCCTTGTTCACCATCACTGCCTGGTGTCAGATTAGATGCTCAGCAAATAGCAGTGGCCTGGCAGAGCACAAAAGGGTCCTTCCCATTGTGACATCGGAGGCCATGTGAGCTTCAAGGAAACATTTCGATCATGGAGTCTGAAGGCTGGCCCAGCGCATGGGCCCCTTCCCGGCTTACCCGTAAGGTTGGTTTAGGGGTTGCCCACCTGGGCTCTGCTTGACCTTGCCCAGGGCCAGAGAGCTCACTACGGCTTGAGGCTCAACATCCACTCCCAGCCTGCTGTTCTCAGTTGCCCTGAGATCTGCCTGCCGGTACTCATCCTACTTCTTCTGAAGAACAGAAAGTAAGCCCACTCATTCCCATGGCCCACATCCACGCCTTCAAATCCTCTCAGCAGCTCTGGAGACCTGAAACCTCTCCAGTTTCTTCACTGACCCCTCACAGGTGCGGGGGCCAACTCTGGGTGCCTGTAAGTTTGGCAAACTTTCTCTGGAGATGAGGAGCATGGAGCCAGGTACCACAGTCCGAGAAGGGTGTGCCCAGCAGCCCTCAGCTCCCTGATGGCCCTCACTGACCAGGTCTTCCAGGCCTGGAAGAGCCCTGGGCATCCTGACCCCTGAGTTCCTCCTATCTTTCTGTCACTGGGTCATTGCTGAGGGGAGGCTCAACAGCAACCACAGCACTGGGCACCTGAGCATCCTGGGTCCTTCTCTAGAAATCCAGTCCCCACCGAGGAGCCACCCGGCCTTCTCACTGTACTGTGAAAACGGTGTTTCTCTGCCCTTCCTTCTGAGGAGCCAAGGCTCAGAAAGGAAGCCTGTGTCAGATTCCAAGTCTTTTGAAAACAAAGAAAACATAGACTCCTCCCATGAGGACTGGGGCACCAGGGATAAAGGGCACCTTCCCATAAGGTCAAAGGGCTCTATCCTTGATGGGCAGAGTGTGAGAAGCAGAGGGCCGAGTTGACAGAGCACAGGCTCTGGAGTCAGACCTGCATCCAAGCCTTGGCTGTGCCAATTCACCTGCTGTGTGACCTTGGGCAAGCTGCCTGACCTCTCTGAGCTTTAGTGTAAAAGTAGAATCAACAAAATACGTTTCATGGGCTGTTGAAATATGAGAATGAAATAATATATGGAGAGTCCTGCTGGCAGCCTGGGTCAGACAGGTGCTGAATAAGTCTTCAATTATGATGAGAAAGGAGAAAAAGGAGGAGGAGGCAGCAGTAGGAGAGGAGAAAGAGAAGGAGGAGAGAGAGAAATAATAATTCAAATAATTCATCACCACCCCACTTCACTTCCTCCCTCCAGCTAGAGAGGACCGTCTCCTGAGCTAGCGGAAGCCCACTGCAAGGATTCCAGGTTCTTCTTCCTTAGGGCCTGTCCTGAGCCCTGGGGTCAACACTGCTCTCCCAGCTTCCCCAGAGGAGGGAAGAGTGGAGGCTGCTGATGAGAAGCACCCACTACCCACAGGTCTAGCCCGGCATCCTGGGCCTCCTCCCTGAGCTGCTGACCAGGAGCCCATCCTGTCTCCTCTATGCCTGGCGGGCAGTGGGGTTTCTGTCCCCGGTCCAGCTCATTTCAGGAGGCAGTGGGGCTGGGGGCTGGGCATCCTGCCCAATTAACACTCTCAAGAATGCCAGCGAAGCAGCTGCCGTGCAGTCAGGCTCCCCAAGGAGAGGGGCCCAGGTGTTCCTGAGTCCTCTCTGGTGCAGGCTGGGGGTGGGAGAGCCTGTCACTAGGCCTGGCCCTCACCCCAGAGCATCTGGGCTTCCTCTGTAGGGGTGGAGAGCATCTGGCAGCCCACATCCCCTCCATCCCCAGCCCACCATGGAAACGAGAGGATGGGTGGGCTCTGGAGCTCCAAAGACCAGGCATTCGCTCCTGCCTGCCCCTCCCCCCGGCCCATCAGCTTGTTACCTGTCTGTGAAATGACAACGCACTCTGCTGCCCACTGTTGCGCGGTAACAGGAAAGCATATGGTTTGGAACCTGGTCCGCAGTCAGTACCCAACACTGTTTTCTCTCCCTCCCTCCCCATCCCTAACTACAGTGGGTGGCAGAGACATGCCAATACCTTGCTTCATAGAGAGAGGAGAAAATGAAATCAGAAGAAAAAAAAAAAAGCAATTTTATCTCTGTGTTTCTACGAGACAGAGACTTAGAAAAACACTTGACATGAAGAGAAGTTCCAGGGACATGAGTTCCGACATCAAGGAGCCCTACCCTGAAAGATCTGAGAATAAAGCACGTGAAGTGGGCATGCAAAGAGCAAAGCAGGTACATTTAAAAAAAAATACAGGGAAATGTAGGACAAAGAACAAGGTCTATTAAATAATTATAAGGAAAGATAGCTTCCTGTCTCTAATAACTTATTTGCTTAGAAAATTTGCTCTAAACATACTCTCCATGTCAATATTTGCTTGATGTTTGCTTGCATTTAGCTAGCTTAATAAAGGTGTTCGTCTTCATGTTAACAACGAAAAAAAAGAAATATGACTATTCAAGGTTATAAATCCACGAGGGCGTGGATTTCCAGGAACAATCCTTGAGGCTCTATAACATACTACTGCCACCTGGTGACAGTGTACCTAAATTGGAGGGGTAGGATTTGAGAGTATATAAATAATCTCTTTGGTTGCTGAGTCTAAAAAAGGCCATGAGGCTTGGGCCATGCAAGTGACCCACAGGCAAGTCACTCAGTTACCAGCAACTATTTTGAAAAATCAGTGAACTAAGATCCACTCCCGGCTCTCCCTGAGGGCAACTCATATCTGAGTTACAACCTGAGTTCCTTCTCTATAAATGAAGGAGGGACCTAAAAGATCTCTGAAGTCACTGCCAGCTCTTATATTTGAATGTTCTGTAAACATTTTAGAAACCCCAGGGGGATCTGTCAAAATGCAGAGTTCTGGCTCCAGTCTCAGATTCTCAATAAGCAGGTCAGGGGTAAAGCTCTGAAATCTACATTTTTTAATAAGCATTCTCTAGTGTTTGAGCACGGCTATTCCAAATCTTTGCATTTACTATTTAAGATTCTGCTTTATTAAATCAAGACGTTTTGAGGTGTCTGGCCCCATCACAGTACCCTCACATTTCCTGAGGGCCTGAATATCACATAATACTCAGTGCAACTTTACAAGGACTGTATGGTATAAGAAGGTTTTAGGCCCATTTTGCTGATGGGGAAATTGAGGCTCAAAAAGGTGACACAAGCAACTTGAGGTCACAGGCTGAGTAAGCTGGAGCTGGGTTTGAACCCTCGGCTTTGCGTTCCCAAAGAACACAGGGCCTTCAGGACTTTGTCCTCCACTTCTTGGTGCAGCAGGACTTGGGGCACTGACCTAGCCATGGAGTCAGAGCCCACTCCCCACTTTTAAGGGCTTTCTGCAGGCTTTGGACACACTCCAGACTCCAGCCCATGCATCTCTTGGCCTCCCTTGGCATCTCCTGTGCCACCCATCAAAGTGCCCCTCTATCTCCAAAATGGCCATTGTAGTTTCTGACCTTCAACAGAAAAGGCAAAAGTATGACCAAACCTGTTCTCACCTCTTCTGCCCAGGAGAACACACATTCTTAAGGGGGAAGGAAACGTGGCTCGTCTTTCCTGCAACTGCTGCTTCCACTTAAAAGACATACTGAATGATTCAAACCCCAGCTCCGTCACACACTAGCCATGTAACCTTGGGTTATTGGTTACAAGAAAAAATGGGGATTAAAAAAAATCCTCTCTTACAGGATTGCTGCGGGGATTAAAAGAGACAGTACATGTAAAATGTTATTCATGACAATAAATGGTAGCTTAAAAACAAAAAGCATACACACACATGCACAACATATGGTTTGGAGAGAAAGGGAAATACATCCCTGCTCTGACATGTCTGTTTCACTCAGGCATGCACAACGTGACCCTGAAGCTGGAAGGTTCCACGCAGCCCAGCAGTGATGGGCCATTCAGGCAGGCACTGCCTGGGGTCTCTTAAGGGGCAGTGTTCTAGCCTGGGAAAAGGGTATCTGGCTAAAGTCAAAATTAGGAAGAGTTCTCTGTCCTCACCACCCCTCTCACCTTCCTGTAAACCCATGGGAAACTCCTCAGGGGAACCCCACCCTCACAGGGAGGTCAGGGGTCAGCTCATCGCCATCCTATTGGCACAGAAATGGTGGGCAGATCCCCCTTCCCCGATCCTCCCAGGTGGGGAGTGGGCTTATTTCTCTTTTAATGGAAAGGGGCGGGGAAAGCGAGTGGGTCTGGCCAGCCTGGCTGCTGCCTCCGTGTTCTTCAATTACAGAGACAAAATGATTTGATGCAGGAACCAAGCTGACATCTGGGTTCCAGTTAGCATCTGACATGGGGCCTTGCTAATTAATCTGGAAACATGAATTCACAATGGCTCAAATCCGAGCGCAGTCAGGGAGAAAGCCGGCTGATGGGCCGTGAACAGAAGGTGGGGTGCGGCGGGGCGGTGCGAGGAGGTCATCGGGAGGGTCTGGGAAGACTCAGGAGACGGTGCCTTCGGTTCACCCATCCTCCCTGGCTTTGCATCTGACCCCCAGGGACAGGTGGGAGGTGGCCCAGCAGCAGTGGGGAGGGCCCCGGTGGACGCCCACTCTATGTTGGCAGCCAGCAAGGAAGACAAAGAGACTCAAACATTTCACCCCATCAGCCAGATTAGTCCCTTCGTTCTCACCTGGAGCAAATATGCCCAATGCTGGCAGACTGGCCCATCTTCCTGGGGCTTCCAATTCTTCTCACTCAGTCTTGAAAGTTTAGGAGGAAATATATATATTTTTTAAAGGGACATATACATATACATATACATATACATATACGTATATGTACATAGATTCAAAAGTACTTACCCATTTAACAAATATTTATCTGTCTGTTACCTTCTAGTTGAGTCTTTATTAGGCCATGGAACTAAGAGCTTTACAACACTACGACATTTAATCCTTATGAATACCCCTTGAAGTTTTATCTCCATTTTACGGTTGAGCAAAACAGGGCTCAGAGAGGTCAAACTAGTTGCCTAGGACTGCACAGCTAGTAAGCGCAGGGTCAGATTCAGCCCAGGGTTGGGCAAGAAGACAGTGTGCCAGGCCTGCTCCCCACCACCACTTCCCTGTGACTGTTGAGCTCATCCCCAGCTGCCCAAATGAGTCCCAAACAGCTTTGGGGCTCCATGAGAAAGGCCCTGTGAGATTTATTTGAATACACAGCACTGCTGTCTGAAAAGTGTGTGTCCTCCTGATTCAAATCCACTGCTCACCTTTTACAGTTAAAGAAACAAAACTCCGGGCAGGCTCAAGGACTTGTGTCAGGGGTACTGGAGCCAAAACGCAGTTTCCTGACTCGCAATCCTGCTTCCCACGGTGTGCACGGGCAGCTCTGAGCAGCGGCGCAGTCCTTCCTGGCTCCACATTTTCACAGGCTTTACACCCTGCTGAGGGCGCAGGGCAAGTGGCCCACCCTCTCTGTGCCTCCTCCCAGGATGTTCATGATGCTAAGCAGCCGACACCTCCGGAAGAGTTCGGCACAGTGCTTGGCACACTGCAAGTGCTCAGTAAATATTAGATGTTCGCATCACTTTACCTCATTGCTCCATGGTACTAAGATAAAGGCCCCTATCAGCCACTGGACTCTGACTCTCTCTTCCTACCCTATGGGAGAAGCTGCCTGAAATGAGAGCCCATCCAAATAAAATGCTTACCACAGCTCCTGCCATGTAGAAGGGTTCAGTCAAGCTTGACCAATATTGTCACGACGATTACTAGATTACCTGGACCGCCTTCTCTCTCCGGACACTGTCCCCCTGAAACTATTAGATGTCAAGACGGTCTCCCTGGCCTGGAAATGCCAGCATCTCACACCTCTCTCTGGGCTGACAGTTGGCACTATTTTGCATTCCCTCCTTCTGTAGACCTATTCATTGCTCCCCAGTTTCCTTTGGCTTCTGAAAATTAATTATCAGTGATTTGTTAAGTTCATTAGCTCTGCCTCTCAACAGCATGGAAGGCCCGCCATCTGGACCCACATTTTCACTTTCATGCGCGTTGTTCCGTAATTACACAATAAGTGGTGTCACCCTGCGAAGCCACGCTGAAGGCAGTCAGCTTACCCCCTCCCTTCGGCAGACTTGGGAAATCTCTCACCAGGACAAGCTGATCTGTCCACCCTGCTCTTGGAGCTGCCGTCCCTTCAAATATGTGCAGAGCCCCACCAGCTTTCCCTTCTTTTTTTTTTTTTTTTTTTTTTTGAGACGGAGTCTCGCTCTGTCGCCCAGGCTGGAGTGCAGTGGCCGGATCTCAGCTCACTGCAAGCTCCGCCTCCCGGGTTCGGGCCATTCTCCTGTCTCAGCCTCCTGAGTAGCTGGGACTACAGGCGCCCGCCACCTCGCCCGGCTAGTTTTTTGTATTTTTTAGTAGAGACGGGGTTTCACCGTGTTAGCCAGGATGGTCTCGATCTCCTGACCTAGTGATCCGCCCGTCTCGGCCTCCCAAAGTGCTGGGATTACAGGCTTGAGCCACCGCGCCCGGCCTAGCTTTCCCTTCTTAAACGCAAATGCACCCCGACTATGCACTGGGGCCTGTGGAGGTGCCCTTCATATAGTCTCTTACTTAAGCCTTTAGTAACTCTGTGAGGTCACCATTATTAACCTAGTTACAGATTAGGAAACTGAGGCTCAGACAGATGAAGTAACTCACCCAAAATAATGTATCATTGTCCAGTAGTGGAGCCAAGATCTGAACCTAAGTCCTAATCACACACCAGAAAACCCTGAGGCTGAGTGCAGCACGATTCTGCAAGCCCACCCTTGCCTTCTTGCTACATCCAAGTTCCCTCCTGCTTTCCTCTGCAGGACCTCTCGGACGTGTAGTTCTTACCTTAGCTCCATTCCATCTGCCCATTCCTGCCTCATCAGCTGCAGTCCCGCTCAACCCCATTGCTTTACCGATGCCAGATTCTTGACAGGATGGACACATATGGCTTAACGGGAAGAATATATTCTACTTATTGAGCACACACTACCTGATCATTGCTATAATATATTCCTGGATTACCTCATTTAATCCACACAGCAATCTTATCAGGCAAGTAACCACAGGAATTAACAAACACATTTTACAGATGGGAGACCAAGGTGTAGAAAGACTGAGCCACTGCCCACAGTCATCCAGTTAGTAGTTACGGAACCTTCGCTTGAAGCCAGGCATTCTGACTCTAGTGTCTACTTCTCCATCTCCCTAGCAAGGACAGAGCCAACTACATTTCTGAAAGGGAGGCTGCTACAGAGATAAGGATTCCAGCCACATGGAAGATGGGATCTCCCATGTCTTGAGATGAGTACCAACAGGTTCCCACAACTCCATTGTAGGCAACTGAAACCTTGTTTCAAGTAAACAATAATCAGAAGGGAAGAGGATTCTTGCCTCATTCATTCAACAAACATTTACTGAATATCTAATAGATAGCAAGGGCCATTCTGGGTATTACAGATACAGAGAACACAGATGTGCACCCCAGCCCTCTAAGAGAAACAGACTCCTGTTGCAAAAAGGTGAAGCCACAGTGTCCAGAGGGCACGTGGCAGAGGAACCCCATCCAGCCCACGAGGTGAGGAGGGAAGCCTTGCTGGGTAAGTGGTGTTTCAGCTTAGACCCAGAGGATGACAGACATGGCCTGGACGATGTGTATGTGAGTGTGTGCGAGTGTGTTACACACTTGCACGTGCATCTGTCCAGGGAGGTACATACTCTGGGCCAAGAGAACAGTGTATGCAAGCCCAGAGTGGAGCGTGAGGAAGGCACATCTGAGAGGAGCTCAGAGAGCATCAGGGAGCCCTTGTACTCATTCAGCAAATGTTTGCCAAACGCCAGTGATACGTCCTGGGAGCTCCTTGTCCGGAAGCTGCTTGCTAGTGCCAGCAAACTAGATCTGGCTTAGCAAGTCCGTCCTAGAGCTGCTTATTCTCTGAGTTCCTCAGACAGCCTCCAAGTCTGTGCCTCACCTGCTCAGCAGCTTTATATTTCACCTATTTCACCTGTCTCTACCTTGAGGCTCATCCCCTCTGGCATCTCCAGGCCCTTCGACTCCAGTCCTCATCAACAGATGTCATTTATCCAGGAAGGAAAGGGGGCTAATGTTTGTGGAGGCCAGCCCTGCACAGGGGACCTTCAAACACCCTTCAAAGAACTCAACGAATATCCCCAAAACAGAGATGCTATTACTATCCCCACTTTACAGATGAAGAAACTGAGGCTTAGGGAACTGCAGTGACAGTTGCCGCACGTCACAGATCTTGTCATGCTCTTCCCAAAGACATGATCTTCAGAAGTCAACGCCCGGCCTTCCCTAAAGGGATTGCCAAAAAGTCACACATGTCAAATAGTTTTCCCCTAAAAATCTGACACCTTTTATCAGCACACCACAGTTTTGCAAAACAACAGACTCCTTCAAAATTCCTGTGGAATGTAAAATTGCGAGCCCTCTAGCCAGAGAAGAAGTAGAGCAACCTCCCTTCATTTGGCAAAGAATGCTAAGCATGGGGAGACTGGGCCATTCCTTTCCTCCAGAATGTCTGAACCACCCTCAAACAATTTCAGAACAAGCCCAATACTAGGCAAATTTGGAGGCAGGCCGGGCGCAGTGATTCATGCCTGTAATCCCAGCACTTTGGGAGGCCGAGGCAGGTGGATCATTTGCGGTCAAGATCACTTTGAGACCAGCCTGGCCAACATGGCGAAACCCCGTCTCTACTAAAAATACAAAAATTAGCTGGGCATGGTGGTAGGCGCCTGTAATCCCAGCCACTCAGGAGGGTGAAGCAGGAGAATCACTTGAACCTGGGAGGTGGAGGTTGCAGTGAGCTCAGATTGCATCACTGCACTCCAGCCTGGGTGACAGGGCAAGACTCTGTCTGGGAAAAAAAAAAAAAAAAAATTGGAGACAGAGTAGAAACATAGTGCAGTGACCCAGTCACAAGATTCAACAGCTGGCAACTGAAACACAAGAAGGGTCCACGGCAGAGCCACAAAGCCTCAGCTCTCAAGCAGAGGGACCAGCCGTCACGTGGAGTAGGATGTGTTCCAAGGAGTCCTCAAATCCCTCCATCAGACATTGTTGCCTGAATAAACAGTACTCTCTTCACATGTATGCAGGCTCAGGGGATGAGTGAAAAACAAACCCACTTAACAGCATTATGCAGCGGAAGCCTCGGGGGTGAGACCACACAGGAGTTCACTTTCTGCATGATACAGCTTTGGGATGTATGAATCTTATCCTGAGTATGCATAACCTTACACATTTTTAAATAATCTAAATATGAAACATGCTATGAAATTCAAGGTAGCTCTTGTCCCTGCACATTTTCTTAAAAGACACATGCTCAAAATCCAACCAAAACCTGACAGGGCAGGGGAGAGGAGGACTACGAAGCCCTTCGACATTCAAAAGTACCCTTTGGCCCGGGGAAGGTTGGGCCCCAGGGAGGGGGTCTGTCAGCCCCGTGCTCTACCTCAGCATGGTGGCTGCCCTCCCTCGAGCCTTGCTATTCCAAGGTTGAGGCCATTTCATGCCTTATCAATAATTCATGGGTACAAACAATAATGCCAGCTGGATCTCCTCTGTGGATGGAGAGGGGCCTCGGCAGAGGCTGCAGGATAAACCTCTAACCATCTAGGAGCAAATGTCCACTGGGGTGCGCAGCCGGCTTCCCAGGGGGAGATGAGACTTAGAAGCACTTTAAGAATCAGTTCCAGCCTGAGAGGGCTAAGCTTTGCAGACAGTCTCGAAGGAACCCACATGTTCCACTCAGAGCCAATGGCACCCCTGGGAATACAGAGCATGGGGTCCCCTCCCCACCTAGGAGCACTAGGTATACCTAGTCCAGCCCTTGGACAGAGAAGCAGCATGGACATTAGAAGCATCACTCAACCAGGAGAGGGAAAATTAGGTTCTAGTCTCAGCTCTGCCACTTACCCGCTGTGTGACCCAACATAAGTTGCTTAACCTCTCTGAGCTTCAGTGTACTCTTAATAGAATGAAGACGGAATAGAGAAATAGGCAAAGGATTCAAACAGGTAGTTTAACAGAAAAAGAACACAAATGGCTTTAAAAGCATTAAAATGGGATGCTCAACCACACTCATAATTAAAGAAATATAGGTTAAAACAAGGTGTATTTCAGCCTATCAAACGGGCAAAGTGAAAAATGTCAAAAATGTTCAATACTAGAGAAGGTGTGGAGAAACAGAGCTTCTTGTATACTGTGAAGATGGAACAGCCTTTCTAGACAGCAACTGGGCAACAGGCATCATAATGAAAAATGCATCTTTTCTTTGACTTAGCACCTCCATTTCTAGGAGTTGGTTCTACTGATCTTGCCATATGAGAACACAGAGTCAAACAAGGATGTTTCTTTGTAACAATGTTTATGAGAGGAAAAAGACTGAAAACAATGCGATGTCCCTCCATGAAATACATATAATAAGACTGTGTAAGCCTGAGCAACATGGCAGAAATCCTGTCTCTAGAAAAAATACAAAAATTAGCCAGGCCTGGTGGTGCACACCTGTGGTGCCCTACTCAGACGGCTGAGATGGGAGAATCGCTTGAGCTCAGGAGGAGGTTACAGTGAGCCAAGATCACATCACTGCACTCCAGCCTGGGTGACAAAGCAAGACCCTGTGTCAAAAAAAAAAAAAAAAAAAAAAAAAAAAAAAGTAGGCCGGGCACAGAGGCTCATGCCTGTAATCCCAGCACTTTGGGAGGCTGAGGTGGGCGGATCACCTGAGGTCAGGAGTTCGAGACCAGCCTGGTCAACATGGCGAAACCCTGTCTCTACTAAAAATACAAAAATTAGACGGGCGTGGTGGTGCATGCCTGTAATCCCAACTACTCAGGAGGCTGAGGAAGAAGAATCATTTGAACCCAGGAGGCAGAGGTTGTGGTGAGCCAAGATCGCACCACTGCACTCCAGCCTGGGGGACAAAGCAAGACTCTGTCTCAAAAAGGAAAAAAAAAAAAGAGAGAGAGAGAGAGAGAGCCTGAGTCTGTGGTGCTAAGAACAGGAAGACCAGCTGTAGATGTGCTGATATACAGCGGTCTCTTAGCTCTACAGGAGGGAAATAAATAGGTAAGCTCCCATTTTGAAGAAAGAGAGAGAGAATATCTGTGTTTTTATATGCAGAGAACATTTCAGGAAGTCTCCACATGAAGCTATTTTAGTAGCTGTCTCTGGGAAGGGGACCTCGAGATCTGAAATAGGACGGAGACTCCTGTTCATTTTATATGTCTCCGTCTTATTTAATTTTTTAAACTAGGTATTAGATTTTTAATAACTTTCAGATGTAAAGGTTCTGTTTCGCTTACACAGGAAGCACCTTGGCTGTGTGACCATTTAATGCAGCTGATATGAGAGAGGGCTATAAACTGTAACAGATGTGCGCGTGCACATGGGACACGTGGGACATGGGTGTCTCTTAGAGAAGAAGATCCCACAGGGCGAACAATGAATCGGATGCAGTGCCCACTGCTTTTTAGAGTTCACGCCACATTCATCCCCAGAGGAGTTTGAGGAGCCACCAAAAGTATCAGAGTCCAAACTGGCCTTTATCCGAGAGGTTCAGGGTGGTGGAGATGAGGCTTTAAAATCTTCCCAGGAACCAAACCTCTTCACTGATACATTTTACCTGATGAACCATCTTCCAGACCAGAGACTGGCTCTCAAAGAGCAGGTCTGAGGGATGCACAAGGGTTTTGTTTGTCGACTGACAGATTCCAACACCGGCCCATAAGCTCCACTTTTACAGCCGGGGCAGGAGGCATTCCCCAGCCTCACTGAAGCCTAGCTGGGCGCTCAGTGCACACTTGTGGAATACATGAATGAGTGGCTGGTCTCGAGCAGTTCCTGAGCACCCACAGGCTGTTAGATCTGGAAGAACTTTCCAGAAGAAGCCCCTCAGTCCCACGTATGGGTGTGACTTGCTCAAGACTCACAGCAACAAGAGACAGAACCAAGGCTCAAGCCCAAGACCTATGACCCTCGCCTGGCACTTCCTGCCCTTCTCACCTCCCTGAGCATGCACAGATGTCACCTTTTTCCAGATACAACATACGGCCAAACACTCCTCCCATCTACGCCATTCCCAGGCTTTAAAGGTTTTGAAGGCCGGGCATGGTGGCTCATGCCTGTAATCCCAGCACTTTGGGAGGCTGAGGCGGGTGGATCACAAGTTCAGGAAATCGAGACCATCCTGGCTAACACGGTGAAACCCTATCTCTACTAAAAAAAATTTTTTTTTAAATTAGCCGGGCGTGGTGGCAGGCACCTGTAGTCCCAGCTACTTGGGAGACTGAGGCAGGAGAATGGCATGAACCTGGGAGGCAGAGTTTGCAGTGAGCCGAGATTGCGCCACTGCACACCAGCCTGGGTGGCACAGCGAGACTCCATCTCAAAAAAAAAAAAAGGTTTTGAAGTTGGTTTCCAGTCTGACATTTCGGTAAAGTATCCAAACCAATCAGACTCATCAGCCAAGCCTTACAGTTTAAAAGAGAAAAGGGCTCTTCCCGCCCTATGCTGTCCGTAACTGAGGACAATGTCTCTGCGGTGCCTGCCAGACGCAGGAGGACACAACTCACTCCCTCCTTAGGAAGTGAACTCAGGATCTCTCCTGGACAGGGCCAGGTCACTCAGGATGTGCAGAAGCAGCCTGACCAGCAAGGACCTCATCAGGAACCACATCCTCTGGGTACAAAGATGAGCCAAACAGCCTCCAAGACCTCACCTCTATGTGTGCAAGTTCCACTCTAAAAATAAACACTCACTAGAGAGCTTCAGGGCCCATGCGTCGGCCCATGGTGGCCTCAGCACCAATCAGTGTGCAGGGAGGACTCCAGCAAAGTAAGAAAGCACAGCGGGGAAATCAGCAGCCTTGGGGCCGCTCCCAGCTCTGCTCCTACCCGGCTATGACTCCAAGGAACTCCTGTCCCAGGCCTCACTGTCCTCATCTGCAAAGACAGGACATGAATTAGAACCTCTCTCAGGTTCTTTCCAGTTCATATATGACTAAAGCAATGATTCTTCGGGGACGAGACGTAGAAACCCCAGAGGCAAAGCTTTTTCATGAATTGACAAGCAGCCGCTCAGAACAGGCTCAGCTCCCACACTGGCCTCCAAGAAGCCCCTGGGAACCCACCATGCAGGGTCAGGGAGCGAATGCATCACCGAGCCCCTGCTCTCAGGCCTTGCATTGATGTCTTCTTCCCACCCTTCCTGCGGTCAGCCCCCTCGGCCCCTCTGCCTCTTGTAAGTGAGGCTGGCCTCAGCCCTGGCCCTCTTCTCCCCTCCTCGGTCCATGCTGCTTCCTCTCACCAGACCTCTACAGTCCCAGGGCCCTGTCCCTCCCCTTCCCTGCAAGCCTGAGCCAGAGAGTCCCAGGGGGCTCTTCATCACATTTGAGAAACAAACCTTTTGAACAAATGTGGGTAATCATAAAGACGGGCCCAGCAGGACAAGCAGGAGTGTTCATCTCTCTCCTGGCACGATGCCCCCACCATGGCTAGAAGCACACATGTGTACGCACACACACTCCCCAAATCCCACTCCTCTTCAGCAAACAGTTGTGAGCAACCACCAGGAGACACCCCACCAGCTCACCCCCACAAAGTTAACTTCCCAGAATGGGTCTTCCCCACCTCCCTTGGGCTCTGGGAGCAGGAGTTTAATAGGCCCCTCCTGCCCTGATGCCCACAACCTGCATTGTGTGTGCAGGATCCACAGAAAGTACTGCAGCAAAGAAAGGCACGCCTGGAGCCCAGAACCCAAAGCCCAGGCTGGCGGTGGTTGCTAAGAGACAGAGGATGCCCAGCTGGAATCGTGACTGAGGTTTCTTATTTGTGCAAGAGCAAGATGAAGAGGAAAGGAGAGGACGTGTTTGCTGTGATGAATTGCGGCCTCCACCAGATCCTGCCGGAGGGAGAAAAGATCTCACTTAGGATCATACTCAATGATGCTCAGGCCCTCCAGCCTGCCAGCAGCAGAACAAGCTATAAGCCCCATTCCTTCACTGTTCCTTAAATATCTGCCCTGGAAAACTAAGACAAAAAAAATCTTAGAAAAGAAAAGTTAGCTATTTTATTTTGTAAGGTGCAGTGCGGTGGAGGAGCAAATCCAAAGTGAGGCGCAGACTGACTCCATTTAGTCCCAGCTTCTCTGCTTCCTGCTGTGTGTCCTTGGGGAAATTGCTTAACCTCCCTGTGCCTCAGTTTTCACTTATGTTAAAGAAGCTAATATGGCTGGGTGCGGTGGCTCATGTCTGTAATCCCAGCACTTTGGGAGACCTAGGTGGGCAGATCACCTGAGGTCAGGAGTTCGAGACCAGTCTAAGCAACATAGCGAAACCCCCTCACTACTAAAAATACAAAAATGAGTCAGGTGTGGTGGTACGCGGCTGTAATCCCAGCTACTCGGGAGGCTGAGGCAAGAAAATCACTTGAACTTCTGGGGCAGAGGTTGCAGTGAGCTGAAGTCACACCACTGACAGAGCAAGACTCTGTCGAAGAAGAAGAAGGAGAAGGAGAAGGGGAAGAAGAAGCAGCAGCAGCAGCAGCTAATATAAGTTCCTCACAGTGTGTTGTGAGGATTAAGTTCAGTACCCATCACAGTGCCTGATCTCAGTTAGGACCCACGCATGTTCACTGTTACTAGACGTGGACTGTCGCAGCCGGAGCATCTAGCACAACTCCTTATTCTAAGATGAGTCGTCGAAGCTGCAGAATGGCCCTAACCAGGGGAGAGAGGGTCATTTCCATGCTGCTCCGACATACCCTCCCTCCTCTGCCCTGGGAGGACCTGTGGCCCATCTCACCAGCCTCCCAAGCAGGCATCCCAGGCCAGCACTCTGCAGCCCCAGCTCTGCTCTCTTCACTCCCTCATCCTGCACACAGGCCCTGAGCACCTCACCATTGGGTACCAGGCATGGAGTGAAAACAATGTGGACACGGCCCTGCTCCCCCGACCCCACCCAAGCTTACTGCTGATGGAGGCTTCACAGCCAACACACACTCAGCCCCTTCCTGCCCCCAGCCAGACCATTTCTCAAGAACAAGGCACAAAACCCACAACTACTCACCCTCTCCACAAAACCCACAACTACTCACCCGGCTCTCGGGTCCTGGCATCGCTCCTAGATCCCAAAGCGGGTGAAGGCAAAAAGAAGAGGGAAAACAGAAGGAAATGACCTCTTCTGGCAGGGCAGTCTCTCTGCCGCCAGCAACAGGAGCCAAGTTCAGGGAAAGGGGAGGTTTGGGACAGCACCCTGAGTGGGCTGAAGAACAAAATTCCTAAATCTTAAATCAAGCACATGCTCAGATGCAGGGATTTACTGGCATTAAAAAGTCTGGCCGGTACGGCAATTCCTCAAAAATTAAACATAGAATCGCCACATAATCCAGCAATTCCACTCTGGGTACATACCCAAGGAGAATGTACAGGGACTCAAGAGATACTTGTACACCTGTGTTCATGGCAGTATTATTCACAACAGCCAAAAGGTAGAAGCAGCCTCAGTGTTCATCCACAGATAAATGGATAACAAGCATGGTATTTAATGTGGAATATTATTCAGCCTTAAAAAGGAGGCACATTCTGACATATGCCACAATGTGGATGAACCTTGATGACATTATGCCACGTGAAATAAGCCAGTGGCGAAAGGACAAACATTGTATCATCTCACTCATCCAAGGTCCCCAGCATGGTCAAATTCATGGAAACAGAAAGTAGAATGGTGGTTGCCAGGGGCTGGGCTCTGGAGCCTGACTGCCTAGGTTCAAGTCCTGGCTCTTCTTCTTTCTAGGTGTGTGATATTGAGCAAGTTACTTAACCTCTCTGTGCCTCAGTTTCTCCATCGGTAAAATAAGGATAGCTGCACTTATACTTCGTAGGGCTACTGGGAAGATTAAATGAGTTAATATGTGTCAAGCATTTAGAACATCACAAGGTGCATAAAAACACCACATCAGCACCGCTATTGTTTTTGATGGGGGAGGGGGTTGCCATTTGGTCCATGGTCTGGATGTCTGCGAACATTTCTGTCCTCCTTTCTTCTTCCCTGGATTTGCTCAGGGAACATGCCCTGGGATCTGGATCCCCAAAGAGTCCATGGTTCCCTGAGCGGGCAGGACCTTGGCCACGTGGACATTCTCAATCTTGGTCACGAAACTGTGGTGGTTGGGACATAGAATGGAGCCCGTGGGGCGCAAGCACACCCCGCCAGGTGAGGCCGACACCATGGAGCAGGCCGAGCAAGGGCATTGTGGGCAGCATGATCCCGCCCTTCCCCATCGGTTGGCACCAAAGGAGGGTACTTCCTTCTGCCCTAAACAGCCACACAGGCCAGAAACAGCCTTCTCCTTCCTGCACAGCTGTCCATCCAGGGCCCATGGGACGCTTCTAATGCCCTTTAAAATTCCGCCAGCATCTCTCACCACACACACTCTCATCAAAAACAGGCCCATTGAAGCAGCTAATTCAAACACATTCGCCTGGGTGCTGACAGCTTCTGGTGGATGTGAAGCCACAAACAAGGCCTTTCTTCAGGCCGCACCCACCCAGCCCTGGACCAGGGGGTGGGGAGTGACCAGTAGTACTACAGGCACACAGGCCCATGCCTCTGCCAGCCATGCTGGGCATGCCAACAACACACTCACCACATTCACAAGCATTCATTGACACCCCACTACCAGCCAGGCCCTAGAGACCCCTGTGAACAGCAGATGTGAGTTCCGCCCTCTGGAGGCTGTGACGTTTCCCAAATGGCTCCACCACCGTAAAGGCAGAGGACTGGAGCCCAGCTGTCCCAAGCACAGAGCTCCTTGAAGGTCTCTCGTTTTATCTTAAATGTTCTAGCCAATTCTGCATTTTACTCCTTAATGCCCCATTTGTTTTCCGATAGTCATGATAATAACAGCCACAAACATAAACTGAGACATGCCAAGTTTCAGGCGCCATGCAGAGCTCTTTGTGTGTATCACTGCCTTTGCTAAACCCAGCCTATGCGTGGGGACTAAGAATCCGCATGCTGCCAATGAGAACACTAAGGCAGAAAGAGGTTAGGCAACGTGCCCACGTGGCAGAGCTGAGCTTGGAACCCAGCCTGGCCCCCAAGTCCACTGCTTTAACAGCTGTATAAGTGAAATATGTAGAACTATTTTTAATCACTTAACTGCCCATCCCCCAAATGTTTAAAGTAGAAATGAAGCTCCAGGAAGATGCCCCATTGAAGCCCTGTGGCTGCATGCCCCAGGCTCACTGCCCAGGACCCCTGGGGTGTCCAAACTCCTGCAGATCAAGGTTCAGGTTCTAGGCACTGCAAACTGAGGTGCCCCTCTGCCAGCCACAGCCTCCTCCTTTGGCTTCCCAGACCCTGGCCCCTGCAGGCTTCAGTCTGGCCCCTCTGCAGGCTCAGGTAACCCAGGGTCCCAGACAAAGCCAACTCAAGGATCCCCTGCAATCTCAGTCTCTCCCCTCCCCACCAGGTGACAGATTTTAGGATTGTAGCACTCATTCTTTCCCATGGTGACCCTTCCCATCTCCGATGTCTGAGAGTCCTCTTGGTTCTCTGAGCCTCAAACCACCTCCAGAACTGCCCCCATGCAACAGGTGCCTGTCCACAGTCAGATGGCCAAGATGTGGTACCCAAGTTGTCCAGCTGATTGCCACCTTGGCTGCCATCCCAGGTTATCAACTCAGTCATCCGCCCATTGCCACCACCCTCTTCTGAGCCCTGGGCCCTGTCCCTAAACTCCAACAGAATCTAAAATGCCAAGGGCCCCAGCATTTCCAGGGGTCACCCACCCCCATTTTTCACTGTGTATTCCCCTACCTTTGGAGGGTCCAGTTACCACTAGGCCCCCCACACATCTGCCAGGACGCTGGAGCTTCCTGTGCCTCTGAGATGCTACACCTTGTCGACTGCCTCAATCTCCAGGGCCAGTGGGGCCAGGACTCCTGGCTCCTAGCCTATCCCCTTCCCTGCCTGGATGGAGGCCTTCTTCACAAGAGGAAGCACAGCTACAGCTACACTGTCAGGCAGCCGAAGATGAGCATCTTTAGGGGGTATGAAATGGATCACTGGCAGCCCCACATCCGGGGCAGGCTCCCCTGAGGTTTAGATGAAAACAGTCACCGGTCATAAAGTAAATTCAGGTGAGCCTGGAAATTGGGGAGTTGCATGCTCATGGTAGCTTTATCACAAGAGCCAGAGTGGGAGCCACCCAAGTGTCCATGCACAGTGGAATGGATGAACAAAATGTATACAGACAATGGAATATTATTCAGCTTATAAAAAAGGAGGGGGGGAAATCCTGACACACGCTACAACAGGGATGAGCCTTGAGGACATTATGCTAAGTGAAATAAGCCAGTCATAAAAAGACACACACTGGGCCAAACCGGTGGCTCATACCTGTAATCCCAGCCTTTGGGAGGCCAAGGTGGGAAACCTGTAATCCCAGCCTTTGGGAGGCCAAGGTGGGAAGATGGCTCAAGCCCAGGAGTGTGAAACCAGCCTGGGCAACATAGGGAGATCCCATCTCTAATATTTTTTTTAAAAACTTATTTTTAAGACAAACACTATGATTCCACTTCTATGAGGTCCCTGGAGCTGTCAACTTTATAGAGACAGAAAGTAGAATGGTGGCTGCCAGGGACTGACAGGCGGGGCAATGGGAGTTATCATTTAATGGCAATAGAGTTTCAGTTTTATAAAGTCAAAATGTTCTGGAGATCGGTTCCACAATGAGGCAAACTTAACATTACTGAACGGTACACTTAAAAATCATTATGATGGTAAATTTTATGTTATGTGTATTTAACCACAATTTAAATTTTTTTAATAAAATAAAAGTGAAACAAGGACTATTTTGCAAGTAGATTACATATAATTACATATCCATCACCTTCTATTTACTTGGAATCACATTCATGAGAAGTTGTGCTGAAAGGTTTGGGGAGGGAAAGATCTGGATGTTTCGTGGGCCTCTTAAAAACTCACTCCAGCGCCACCCCCAGGTCCTGTATCCCCTGCTCAGCACCCGGTCCCCTGGGTCACTCTGATTTGCCATCATTTCTGGACAGCCTTGTACCCTTGCTGTATTGGATTTGGATTGTTTCTTTGCTGTCACTGTGCTGCTGGGCTATCTGGCCACGGAGCAGACACCCCATTAAGCTGCTGCGTGTTTCGTGGGGCGCTATCAGGCCTACCTCTCAGCGAGCAGCCCCTGAACCTTGGTCAGATTCCTTGCAGGTCTTCTGCCATCTCAAGAGGCTGGGGCGGCCTCACTTCCTCTCCCCAAAGAGGTGTGTTTGCTCTGCTCTGAGTGGGGGATCATTAGCTCACCCCATCCTGTGCCACCCACCTCCTCCCACAGCCCTTGTGTCCCCACAGTCACAGCCACAGTTGCGTGACAAATGACTAAGGAGGTCTTGGGGACGCCATCTCATTCTGCAGGCATTATTGTGCCTGACCTAAACCCAAATACCCAGGCCCCAGTCTCCCGGGTGACACCTGAAGGCCGCGGTTTCCTGGCAACCAGGAACAATGGCCCCTGGGAAAAGCACACACAGTTTGGGAAAGGGCGGCCTGTTCTCTCTGCGCCCCTGGGTAGGAGCAGACCACTTACGTGGGCCGAGTCTCCATTCAAGCCTGAGGGTGGGGGCCTCAGAGCCCACCTGCCCACCCTAAGCCCGAGCTGCAGATCTCTCCCACCTGGGTGCTATGAGCGCCTCTTCATGGGACAAAAGCCTCTCTGAGCCCACCCCTGGCTCTCCTCTCCCTCGGCAGCCATCCCTCCACGCCAGGCCCAAGTCTGGACTTCGTTCCCCCTGAGCTGATTCAAGGTGTTCAGACTCCTGTTTGGGGGACTTCTGTTGTCACCTTTTGCCTGCAGAAATGACAAGCTCTTTCCCCTTTGATTTTTTGGGGCCAGCTTCCCAGTTTGATCACGTGGTTCTGGATAAGGGGCGAGGACACAGGTTTTGTCATCAGGCAGTCCTTTGGATGAACCTCCCTCCCAGCCACTCACCCACTCGCTGTGTGACCTGGGCAAGCCACCAAACGAGGAGTCTCCTCTCGTGCAGCTCACATTGACTTCCATCCCCAACAGGACCCACCAGCTCTGAAAAGCAGAGACCACAGCCTTTTTTCTCACCACAATACCCCCAGAGACCAGAATGAGGCAGAAACAGAAATATTTGTTGAGTGTGTTACAAATGAAAAATTAAAGATCTGACCTAGGAAAAGCCAGAGGCCTACGGGCCCAGCCGGGCCCTCGAAGGCACGGGCTTCATGAACGGGACCCAGTAGGCACAGCCAGGCAGGCTGGGGAGCCAGCGGCGCATGCTCCCTTCCCCATCACCTGACCGTGTGCCTGCGTCTTCATCTGTCCGTAACAGGTCAGCCAGTTAACATGGTTCTAAAATACTTAGGCCCGGTGTCCACTCACTGCACAACTCCATCAGTGTCTCCCTGAAAGAGGAGGGACTGGACATGCAATTCTACCCTCCTCCCTAGAAGGGAGGCCTCTTCAAGAGAACAGCAGACCTGAAGAGCCAGGGCGACAGAACAGCATTCCTTTGGGAGGTAGAGAGCAACAAGCAGAAATCCATGAAAACCTGCAATCAGCAAGGGGAAGTGGGGCAAGCTCAGCGTCCTGGGAACTGGAGGCCGAGCAACAGTGAGGAAGCCAGGGTGGAAGCAGCTTCCCGCTGGGCAGCCTGAGGCCTGGAGAGGTAACCCCGGGGGGCTGCAGTGAGTACCCACAGCTCAGGCACTCCCCAGCCCTCAGGGCAGCTCTCACTGGATGCTGTGCTCAGGTGTCTCCCCCAGAGGGGCTTCTCAGCCAAGTGGAGGAGGGGCTACAGAAGGGGATTTAAACAGCCACGGATGGTTTTCCGAAAAGGACAATGACAGACACCAGGTTGGGGAGTGGGTCCTCTGTTAAAACCACTTCTCTTGGGCATAAGAAGAGATCATTCTATTTTACCTGCTTCATAGAAAAACACCCCAGAAGCTGACACACTGTGCTCTGGGGAGGGATAAAGAAGGGACAGTGGTTGGAAAGGCACCCCGGACCCCTGGGTGGGCTCCTGGATTCCTGGGGTCCTTGGAGTGATGATGGAATTTAACATTAGGACGGGGCCCTCGGGCTGGCTAACCTGAGATGTCAGCATCTGCATTTGGCATTGGTGATAAATAAAGAGTGGCAACACACTCATAAAGCCATATTCTAAAGTCACTATAAATCCTTATAGAATGTACAGTACCAAGAGTGAACGCTTGTGTCGACTCTGGCCTTGGGTGATGCTGTGTCACCTTGTCCCTTCATCCATTGTAATAGGTGCACCCCTCTGCGGGGAGAGGCTGTTCCCACGGGAGGGCAGGGGGTGTGTGGGGAATCTCTGTGTCTTCCATTTGGTGTTGCTGTGAACCTAAAACCATTCTTTAAAAATAAAGCTTTTTTTAAGTGGCTTTACCATGAAGCTAAGGAAACTTATATTTCAAGGCCACTCACTTGCATTGGCCTCTTCTACAGTGTGAGTAGGTCACCATCAATGTGTCCATATGCTATTATAATATTATAAATCGTGTCATATAATCTTTTTGTATCCTTACTTTTAGAAATCCCCCATCAAAACACAAAACAAAGTAAAACACAACAAAAAGCTTCAGGGTCCCGCCCGCAAAACAAACAAAAGCAAACAACCCAGTTCCTTACATGAAAATAAAAAGCAAACCATCTCTGTCCAGCATTTTATAGAATACTGATGAGCATGACGGGGCCCTCCCTGAAAGCCAGGAAATGAGCAGAAATGAGTGATCCTTCCATGTTTAACAAAGCTCCTAACCGCAGAGCTTGCAAGATTTGAAGGCACACTGTCGGTGTGTAGGAGGCAACACTGTGTCCTTGTGGCATGATGAGACATGCCTGGGGGCAGTGGCCGGGTCACTGGGAACACCTCTCAACCTAGGTCCCTTCTGGATGTGAGCTGATATTAACAATGGAGACAGGAGATCAGAACAGATTGAACAGGGACAAGTCCTCCCTGTTAGAGTCAAAACGGATAACTGTCAAGGTCTCACCCTCAACAAAGACGGATGCTCTCGGAGTTAAATGAGCTGGAAAAACCAGCAAGCATCCCTCCAACCTGGACTTCACACCAAGCAGGGCTGCAGTGAGGTCAAACAAGAGAAAAAGGAAGCTCTTTGCAGATTTAACCACAATCCTTTTATCAGCATTAAAAACAACCAATTTTATTTTATTTTATTTCTTTAAAAACAATGTGTTCCTCTTCCTGAATAATAAAGGAAATCCTTTACAGAGTCAGGAAACATTAGCTATTAACTGAAGCACTCTGGAGACAGACATCTTCGAGGCTCACTCCTCTCTTGCTAGGATGAATTCCACAAACTTGATATCCAGACCAAATTTCCAGAATCTCAGCCACATTTGGTGCCTGATTCTCTTTGTTTAGGGGGAAAAAAAATCTACAAATAATCAGAAAACCACATCTGGAAAATTTTGCTCTAACATATTCTAAGTACAGGATGAGGATTAAGATGCTGGAAATGTAATTTTTTGTTGTTGTTGTTGTTGTTGTTCCCCACATTTTCTACTGTTAGACGGACTCTGACTTAACTATTAAGAAAAATACAAATTTAATGTTTCTTTTCCTTCCTTCCTTCCTTCCTGTCTCCCTTCCTTCTTTCCTTCTTCCCTTCCCTCCTTCCTTCCTTCCTTCTTTCCTTCCTTCCTTCCTCTCTCTCTCTCTCTCTGTCTCACTCTCTTTCTTTCTTTCCATCTTTCCTTCTTTCTTTCAGACAAGGTCTCGCTCTATGCCCAGGCTGGAGTGCAGGGGCAGAATCTGGGCTCACTGCAGCCTCAACTGCCCAGGCTCAAGTGATCCTCCCACCTCAGCCTCCCAAGTAGCTGGGATTACAGGTGTGCCCCACCATGCCCAGCTAATTTTTGTATTTTCTGTAGAGACAGGGTTTCGTCATGTTGTCCAGGCTGGCTGCTTAATGTTTCTTGATGGTTTACCACATGTTGGGCCCCATTAACAGCATCATCTCATTTAATATGTGCTCAACAATTTGAGATTGGTTCTTACTATGCCCTTTTTCCACATAAGAAAACTGAGTCTAAACAAGATTAAGCAACCCGCCAGGTCCCCTAGCCAGTAAGTAGCAGAGCTATTGGATTCCAGAGTCTAAACTCACCTTCCCCGTTGTGCCTGATTCCCAATTAAGATTACAGCTGATCCTTGAACAACATGGGTTTGAACTGCCTGGGTCCACTTACATCGTTTTTTTTCAGCCAGAGGCAGATGGGAAATACAGTGTTTGCAGGTTATGAAACCTGTGTATACCAAGGGCTGGCATTTTATATACACGTGTTCCATAGTGCTGACTGCAGAACCAATCTACCAAGTACACCAGTGGCCAATTGTACTTGGGTAGCACTAGAGAATACTACATGCGAAGTCCAGATGGAAGCTACACAGTGGCCCCCTACTTAAAGGCCTCCGGGTCACCTGTGCCTTCAGCAATGTACAGCGGACACCTGCATTCACCTCCACCATCAACAGATGGCGCTTATCAGCAAGGGATGCACTCTTGCAGGGAGGCTGGGGACAGTCATCATGGTCTGGTCTGTGGTCAATGTTCAAATGACCAGTTGTCCACAGCCTTCACTTCGGGACGACTGAGGTCCCATGCCATGTCCAGCTGGCTGGGAAAGATGCTATTAAAAATCATCAATACATGAGTTCTGGGCCTTGCTTATACAAGTCTACGGTAAGGATCTGCCCAAAATGATTTCCTGTCCTTTGTTTCCTATAAATGGAGTTGTGACTTGTAGGAAACTGGTTTGTTTTTTTCTAGTTGCCTTTAGAGGAACAAGACATTCAGACACCCAGGTGTGGGGACCAAATTTGAATATATGTGAGACAGAGGAAGATGAGGAGGGTGATTATGCTGGAACAGCTGTATAACTGATATGTGTGCATCTGTGCCTGTGAAATACAATGTTTCACTATTTGTTTCCTTTTACATTCCAATTTTTTTCATTTCATGGATGGGAACCAGGAGGGAAAAAGCCAGGCTGCCAACCAGTCATCAAATTCTCACAGCTTACATTACCCACTTGAGAACCAGCAACCCGCAGCACCACCAGTCAACACTCTGCCTAAGCCCAAGACCATATCTAATCCACCCTGATATTCCCTGTGCCCGACAAATGACTGCACGTGACAGGCTTGTAATGAGTTGGTCGGGTGGATGAATGCATCCATGCACCCGGAGAGGGAAGCAGAGCCCAGGGTCCCCACAGCCAAGTCAGGGAGAGTGAGGCTGGAAAGCAGGGCTGCCTCTCAGCCAGGCATCAGGCTGGGGGCCATCTCAAGAATTCAGTCGCCTTCAGGAGGGACACTCACCATGGGAAACTGGAGGTACTCAGGAGTCTAAGACCAGCTGCTACTTTGCAAACATCAGCCAGGAATCGCATTAAGGATTCACGATCCTGAGGCCAGGAGCCTTGGAGGAGAAAGAGGCTCCCATCAAATGGGGCATCCCCATTCTCTTCTTTCCTAAATGTTTTCTAAGCACTGTGGAGAGGAGAGCTGGTCACACACACAAAGAAAGGGAAATACATAAAAAGCGGCTTTGCTTTTTTGTTTTGGTTTCTAAGAAAAGAGTATTATCAACTTGATCAAGAACCAGTTGCTCTGTGACAGACGGGGAACCAAAACCCCCGTCAACAAGCACACTATTCTGAACTCTGGGACACCCCTGGTTGTTTGGGGAACCTCATGGAAGCCGTAAAAGTCCAAATCCAAACTGCCAAATGGCTTCCTCCAAAAGCCCCCAGGTAATAAATACTGTCCCCTTTGAGAGCTGACATGTCCAAAGGATTCTCCTAGAAATGGTGTGCAGAGTTCCGGGGGCCTGGATGAATAGGAAAACCCGGTCTTTGGGTCCCCTACGAGGGCACTGCACATCAGTGTGCACACAGGGCACTGGGCCCTTGGCACCAGCCGAACAGTTGGGGACTCCCGAAATCGGCAAAGCCTCTCACAAGGTGGGTGCCCTTGGGGGTCCAACCACAGGGTCTCAGCAAGGTGCCCGTCACCCCTCACTATGAATGGGTAGGCAGCAGCAACAGAAGCCTCTGCTTTGTGCTGATTTCTGGCACTTAGCCCGAGGCTCCCCTCTTCCTCTCTGTCTTTCCAGGGGCCTTGCAGGGCAATGAAACCCCAGCGTGGCTTTTCCTCTTCCCGCCATCCCTCACCCTAACCACGGCCCTGGGAGCGGGAACAGCTCCGGCTCTGGCCATGGGGAGGGTGAAAGAGTGGCCCCTGTCTCCCTGCCAAGGCGGGTGTCTCGCCACCAGAATTTATGTGCCAGCGTTCCTCGTACCAGCTTTTCCCAGGTTACCTCCCTACCCATTACTACCCCATTAGTTGCCATGTGTTTTCCCCTAACTGTCACCAGCCCACACTGCCTCTTTGTTACCCTGCAGCTCTCAGGCGGGCCCCTCCCCAACAAGGGGCTAAGCTTCAACTTCGAATTGTGAAATATTTCCTCCCTCTCTCCTGTTCCCCTCCCACCGCCCTCCTTGGGCCCCAGAGCCTTTAGTAAAACAAACCCGCCAAAGGGAATTCTCCGCTGTGTTTGCACAGCACGAGTGGGCCCCTGAGTTGCCTGGAGCCCCTCATTCTCCATAAACACACTTCCCCTCCTTATTGGTATTCAGTCAATACCTTCCTTTCTAACCCTTCCCTGCTTGGCCTCCGAGATCGGCCGACAGAAGGGCCTTTGTTGAAGGAGCAGAGGGGTACAAACACCAGGGCCCCGAAGACAACTGCGTGGACTTCAAAGGGGGAAATGAGTCATTGCTCAGCGGGCGATGGCTGGGTGGGGGCAGCCCAGGGGAGAATGGGCTCCTCGGCACCTCTGGTTTTGCCCAGGGATAAACCTCCTGTGTGTCTTTACAAATCAGACATCATTTCCAAAGCGATTGGTTGATTTTTATTGTTCCAAATTTGACTCTGAAATGTGGGCCAGAATATGAGGTCTGGTAAATATTTTGTTACACAGCTCACTGGAACCGCTTTGCTGGAGGGGATGCCTTCCAACACTGAGGCTTGGGCTAGGGGACTTCCAGGCTTCCACCAGCTGCCAGTTGCTTATGCCTGTGAGCAGATTAACCATCTGAAACACCGCTTGAATCGGCTTCTCCCCTGCTCACAAGTCCTCCTTGGCTCCCTTGTTGGAGGCTCCACATCTAAAAGCACCCCGAGGCTATCAAGCCCTGGCTCCCCACAACAGCTCCAGCATGCAGTTCTGGCAGATGCAGATTCAGCCCCTCCCTGAACTCTTCCAAGAACGAGGTGACAAACACAGCAGCCCACCCTTCAGCGGCCAGCTCGTGTCTAGGAAGCCTGCCTCGTGCAGAATAACATCCACTTCCACCCCTGGACCCAGCTTCTGGAACAAATCTGCTCCCTTGTCCTCATGACAGCCCTTCACATAGATTTGAAAATTACTCTCAGGGTTCCTCTACATTTTCTTTTCATCGCAACAAACAGCCCCAGGCCCCTTGACTCTATCCCATATGAAATGGTTTCCAGATGGCTCCCAGTGTTAGCCGCCCTCCTCCAAACATGTTCAGAGACCTCCCCAAAGCACACACAATAAAACAGATCCTGGTTCTGAACACTGTTCTCTGGATGTGCTTGAATCACCACAGACTAGAACAGGACTGTCCCCTTCCCTGGAGAGGATACCTTGCCTCTATTAATTCAAACTGAGACTATACTCTTTTAGCCACCTTAGTGCATTGTGTTGTGTTGTATTGTATTGTATTGTATTGTATTGTGTTGTGTTGTGTTGCGTTGCGTTGCGTTGTGTTGTGTTGTGTTATGCTGTATTGTACTAGACAGGATCTCACTAAGTCATGCAGGTTGAAATGCAGTGGCATGCTGATGGTTCACTGCATCCTCAAACTCCTGGGCTCAAGCAATCCTCCTGCTTCAGCCCCCCAGCCTCCCAGTAGTTGGGACTACAGGTGTGTACTGCCACACCCAGCTAATTTTTTTGTTTTTGTAGAGTAAGGGTCCCTCATCTCTGGTCCTTGGCTGGTCTCCAACTCCTGGACTCAAGTGATCCTACTACCTGGGCCTCCCAAAATCCTGGGATTACAGGCATGAGACACCATGCCTGGCCTCTTAGCATACTCTTGACTTATCCTCAGCTTGAAGTCATCAGCCCTTTCACAACAAATACTGCCAAACCAGATCTCTCTTCTTATTTAAAAAAAAAAAAAAAAAAAAAAGTTGGAAGACTCACACTTCCTGCTTTCAAAACTTACTACAAAGCTACAGTAATCAAAAGAATATGGTACTGGCATAAAGACAGACAAATAGACTCACAGAATAGAATAGACAGCCCAAAAACAAACCTTTGCATGTATATGTGGACAAGGGTGTCGAAATCATTCAATGAAGAAAAGACAGTCTCTTCAACAAATGATGCTGGGAAAACTGAATATCCCCATGCAAAAGAATGAAGTTGGATCCTTATCTGATACCATATACAAAAATTAATTCAAAATGGATCAAAGACCTAAATGTAAGAACTAAAACTAAAACACCTAGAAGAAAACATAGAAGGAAAGCTTCATGACATTGGACTTGGCAGTGCTTTCTTGGATATGACACCAAAAGCATAGAAAACAAAAGCAAAATAGAAAAATGAGACTACATCAAACTTAAAACCATGTTTGTCAAAGGACACAGTCAAAAGAATGGAAAGGCAACTTATGGAATGGAATAAAATATTTGCAAATCATATATCTGATAAGGGGTTACTATCTAGAATATATAAAGAACTGCTGCAACTTAACAACAAAAAAATCAAACAACCCAATTAAAAAGCAGGCAGAAGACTTGAATAGAAATTTCTCCAAAGATGATATGCGAATAACCAACATAACTAATCATGTTGTGCTCAACACAACTAAGATGTGCAAACTAATCATCAGAGAAATGCAAATCAAAACCATGATGACATATCACCTTATTAGGAGGGCTACTATTTTGAAAAAGAGAGAAAATAACATGTTGGCAAGGATGTGGAGAAATTGGAATCCTTACGCACTGATGGTGGGAATGTGAAATGGTACAGCTGCTATGGAAAGCAGTATGACACTTACTCAAAAAATTAAAAATAGAATTACCATATGATCCAGTCATTCCACTCTGGGTGTATATCCAAAAGAATCAAAAGCAGGGTCTCAAAGAGGTACTTGTATACCCATGTTCATAGCAGCACTATTCACAATATCCAAGAGGTACCAGTAACCCAGCTGTCCATCACAGATGAACGGATAACCAAATTGTGGGGTATACATATAATGGAATACTATCCAGCCTTAAAATGTAAAGAAGTTCTGATGCATGCTACAGCATAGATGAACCTTGAGGACATGATGTTAAGTGAAATAAGGCAGGCACAAAAAGACAAATGCCATGTGATTCCATTCATATGAGGTATCTAAAGTAGTCAAATTCATAGACACAGAAAATAGAATGGTACCTACCTGAGGCTGTGGGGAGAAGGGAATGGAGGAACTCTAGAAGGGGTATAGACTTTCAGTTTTGCAAAATGACAAAGTTCTGGGGATCTGTTTAACACAAATGTGAACATACTTAACACTACTGAACTGGACACTTAAAAAGAGTTAAGACAGTAAGCTTTATATGTTTTTATCACAATTTTAGAAAAGCCACTACTGACGAGAGGTAGGACAGTCTAGAACTGGAAAAAAAGGAAGGATGGGATTTGGGTTTCAGTGAAGCAGAACAGAGTTGCAGATACATCAGTGAATGCTGAAGAGTCTTTGTGAATATGAACATTAACACTTCATTTACGTGCAACAACCTCTGCTGCCTCCATGAACTTCTAATGCCAAGATAACCTGAAGTCCCAAAGTAACGAAACTATGTACATGTTCTAGGAAGGACTTTTGACGCTTAGAGGTTCAATGTTAAAGTTAAGATTAGATTAAGCAGGCTGGGCGCAGTGGCTCACACCTATAATCCCAGCACTTCGGGAGGCTGAGGCGGGCAGATCACCTGAGGTCAGGAGTTCGAGACCAGCCTGGCCAACATGGTGAAACCCTGTCTCTACTAAAAATACAAAAATTAGCTGGGCATGGTGGTGGGTGCCTGTAGTCCCAGGTACTCAGGAGGCTGAGGCATAAGAATCTCTTGAACCTGGGAGACGGAGGTTGCAGTGAGCCAAGATCACACCATTGCACTCCAGTCTGGGCGACAGAGTGAGACTCCATCTCAAAAAAAAAAAAAAAAAAAAAAAAAGATTAGGTTAAGCAGAGATCTATTCCAGTTAAGAATTCATGAAAAATGTAAGGCACTGTATCCAGATGTTTATTTCTTCAAATCTTGCTCTGTTATAGATCAAGAATTTAAGGGTAATAAGTTCTAATTCATGTTAATATTCATGCCAAGTTAATCTAATGAAGAACTCTACATTTAAAGCCAACTCTTGGGGAATGCATTCAGAGAAAGAGGCTGTAGCCATTCTTCCAGTATATAAAGTCACTATCCCATTTTCAGTCTATAAACCAAAGAAAGGAGAGACTTCAGGAGTAAAGCTCTCAGGCAGCAGGCTAAGCTGCCTGCCAAATCCTGAGTGCACTGAGGCAAGATGCAAAGGGAGCGATAAGAAGCTCTGTACCCCGCAGAGAAGACAGGCAGTGGAACTGAGGGCAGGCCCCGCTGAGTCAGAGACAAACAGGGAGGCAACCTGCAGGCTCCCGGGCCCAGCCTGCAACCACCCGCCGAAGCCGGGATGAAGCGGGAGCGGCAACCCCCCAGCCAAAACCAATTCGTGAGAACTTCTAGGACAGCAAATTGTCCTCTGCATTCAAGCAATGCGGCAGGATGGGACATGTCCGCCCATCCCTCTATCGCTTGCAATGGTTTGGGTGATGATCATAATCGCAATACCTACACTACATGCTCCATACAATCACCCCCAATCGTCATAACACCCCCAACACTTTACAGATGAGGAAATAGACACAGAGAGGTTAGGTAACTTGTCCAGAGCCCCACAGATAATCAGTACCCAGGACCACTGGAGGAAAAGAGAGGACTCAATGCCAAGAAGCCTAACTACCAACCGGAAGAGCCAGCAGAGCTGCCTCTGGGGTGCTCCTGGACTGGGGTGGTATGTGGGGGCATGTACAGTATTATTATTAAACGATGTACAGTATTATCAGTTTTTGAGACAGAGTCTCACTCTGTCACCCAGGCTGGAGTGCAATGGTGCGGTCTCAGCTCACTGCAACCTCCGCGTCCCAGGTTCAAACGATTTTCCCGCCTCAGCTTCCCAAGTAGCTGGGATTACAGGCACCTGCCACCACACCCAGGTAATTTTTGTATTATTGGTAGAGACAGGGTTTCACCATGTTGGCCAGGATGGTCTCGAACTCCTGACCTCATGACCCGCCCTCCTTAGCCTCCCAAAGTGCTGGGATTACAGGCGTGAGCCACTGCGCCTGACCTATTTTTATGCTGTCCATTTTTCCTAAATGGCAAGCACTTCCTTTCAGATGAGCATCCACCTCAGCAGGCTCTGGTCAGGCCCAATTCTGATGTGAGAAGCCTGACCCCTCTCTGCCAGGCTGTGGTCCACTCTCATATGCAGGATCCATGTGAGGGTCCACTCGTGACAGGCCACTCATCAGTTCCAACAAATGGCCAGATAAAGGTCAGCATGTGGCTGGACCCAAGAGGACTGAGGGAAAAAGAGCCAGAGATTAAGACTTGGGTATGGGGTTATCAGCTCCTTACCTTCCCTTTATTCCCCTCTCCCTACTCCAAAGCTCCTGCAAGAGGAGGAGACACTCAGAGCTCCTCTGAGACAAGGATAAGGCTTTTCCAAGATGCTCCACGTAAACGCTGGGGCCAAAGCCAGACAGACTGCAGCAGTGAGGGCCACAGCATGGGATGGAGAAAGTGGGGCAGGAACAGGCCCAGATGCACAAGACAGCAGTTCCCAGCCATGTCACCAAAAAGATGCCTTTTGATACTTTTCTCACCCCACCCCAAACCCAACATTTGAAAGATCTGAGCTATTATATTTATTAATAATGTATCTTCCCATATTTGTATTACTCAACAGCTGATTAATCAACTGTGAGCCAGGGTTTCTCATTAGCATCAGAGAGCCAGTGTTACACCACCAAACTGATTCCAAACTATAGGATTCCAGCCCCAAATCAAAGACTACATTGGAGTGATCACATTTTGCCTTAGGGCACACACTGCAAAGAGCTTGAGGAAGCCCATCGTTACTTCTTTGAGCTCCTCAAGATCCACTGATGCCTGGCTGAAAATTACAAGTACAAACCTGGGTCATGGCTTAAGGGAAGGGCCTAACTAGGAGGTGGTGATTCCTGGCCCATCCTAACCAAAAACTGAGTCAGTCAAACCCTACCATGTACAAGTCACCACCGCATCCCTGAGTCCAGCCTGGCATCAACTCATGCCCGTCTCCACCCACTGAAAGGACCATGCTTCCTCTTGGATCCCCTCCTCCCATGACTCCCTCCTCAAGCTTTCCCTGCCTCCCAGGAAACAGGGGCCTTCTTTAGGGCTCTGTGACTACCCCCACAGAGAGGTACCCCAGCCCCCTCCATTGAACACCCCCCAGTAGATTTTATTTATCCTGCAAGCCAGCACTAAACCCTAAATAACTGTCTTCGTGTTTCTGGACCACAAGTCCAGGCCAATCACAGGCCGAGGAAAACAGAAGTCAGCTGAAAAGTTCTGAGTCTACAAAATCCATGAAGCTGCAGCCCAGCACAGACCCATAGAGCCCCAAGCCCCGAAATCAGACAGCAAGGAATGGGCAGCTCTGGTCACACCCCTTTCTCAGCCTTTGAGACAGTGTTTGCCACCAGAAAGAAACCACACTTGCCAGCCTGCTAACCCCACTTGTGCTGGGGAAACAAGAACGACCCTGCCTGAGCCTTTGTCCAATCTGGTGGAGAAGGCAGGGCAAAGAGATATGAGGAGAATCGTCGGGGCTCTGACAGAGGCTCAAGCAACTGCTAAGAGGGCACTGAGAGGTGGAGGCAACCTACTGTCCATCAACAGCTGAATGAATCAACAAAATGTGGTCTATCCAAATAGTGGAATACTATCCAGCCATTAAAAAGAATGATATATTGATATGTGCCACAATGTGGATAGACCTCAAAAATGCTATGTTAAGTGAAATAAGCCAGTCACAGAGGGCAAATCCTGTATGATTCCATGTCTGTGATGCACTGAGAACAGGCAAAGTCACAGGGCCAGAAGAGAAGTAGCCAGGAGCTGCAGGGAGGTAGACGAGGAGCTATTGCTTAATGGGTACAGAGTTTATGTTGGGGATAATGGAAACATTTTGGGTATAGATAGTGATGATGGTTACACAACATTGTGAATGTACTTAATGCCACTAAACTGTGCACTTACACAGAGCTGAAATGATAAATTATGTCTATTTTACCATGATTTTTAAAAAGTGTTACAAAGGAAAAAAAAAGAGGGCACTGGGAAGGCAACAACCAATTCTTTCTGGGGAGGGAGGAAGCTGTAATGGGAAGGTGGCATTTCAAGCACCCGTGGGAGACCCAGGCAAGGCAGAGGTGGGCTCATCTGTCCCTCTTATTTATGGCTCAGGTTCAGAGAGGTGGGAGGAGGGGAAGGAGGCCTTTGTAGGGGGTGACTGAGGCTCACTCTCCACTAAGTCACTCCGCTCTTCAAGAACACTCCATGGTTCACTCTCCCTATCACCCATCCAAACTCTTCACTCCAGAACATTCTAGGTCGAGAGCCCATCTACACTTGCTTCCAGGCTGAGCTTACACAACACTCTAGAACCGTGTGGCCCCTGCTCACAGAGAATTGCATTCCCACCCCTGTGTCTGCACAGCTGCTCCTTCCACTGGAGTCCAGTTCTTCCTCTTCACCCTCCTGTGTCTCCCATACCCTTCAATACCTTGAAATCTACCTTCCCAGAAGACTCATGAGCAGTCTCCTTCTTCTTCCTGTTTCTCCATATTCTCCCATTTTCTACAATGAAAAGGGTGTACAGCATGGTGAAGAAGAGCACACCCTCTGGGGTGACACTCCCTGTACTCCAAGCCTGGATCTGCCAACAACTAGCTATGCAACCAGTTTACTTAACCTGTGCCTCAATTCTCCCGCCTGTAAAAATGGGAAAATAATAGCACCCATTGCATAGGACCATGACAATTAAAATGAGAAAATCCACATAAAGTTTTTGGCACATGAGTGCTTAACAAACAGTAACTATATATTGCTTTGGTATTAGACTTTTTTTTTTTTTTTTTTTTTTTGAGGCAGGGTCTTGCTCTGTCACCCAGACTGGAGTGCAGTGGCACAATCGTAACTCATTATAACCTCAAACTCCTGGGCTCAAGCGATCCTCACACCTCGACTCCTGAGTAGCTGGGACTACAGGTGCATGTCACTACACCTAGCTATTTTTTCTTATTTTTTGCAGAGACGGGGTCTTGCTATGCTGCCCAGGCTGGCCTTGAACTCCTGGCCACAAGCAATTATCCCATGTCAGCCTCCCACAGTGTTGGGATTATAAGCGTGAGCCACTATGCCTGGCCTAAACTTTATTTTTTTTTAATTTTGCATGTTAGCTCAATCTTTAAATGCCTTATTTAACTAGAAAACTAAATCCCTTATCTCCTATCTTTCTCTGCTTTTCTCTATTTTTTAAATGTTCACTCTCTAGCAAAATTATTTTCATAATTTTTTATTTTAAAATTGTATTCTTCCAAAGAATTTTTTTTAATATGTTTTAATTGACAGATAATGTTTGCATAATTTTTGAAATGATTTTCTAAAATCCTCAACTCCCTAAAAGTTATTCATAAGACCCCGCTCCTGCATGCACGCCTCTCTATTCAGAATCTTCTCAATGGTTACAAATTCCATTTGTCTCACACTGATTTTTGTAATGCTGTAGGAGAGGACCAGTGGCTTTTCATGCCTTTAAGCCCCTGTAAATGCAGGGCACCCCGCGTTTGCCAGGCATTCTCTCGGGATGACCCACTGACCGCTCGCCACCCCCCGTGGCCCTCCTTCAGGCCCCGGGCTCCCTCGGATGTCCACATTTATAAAACCCTGTGTGGTTCTTAGCCAGCAGGGGCAGAGCCGGATTCAAAGCCCACAGCCGGACACCAGGGCTGTGTCTAGGACATTCATCCATGCTGGGCGCATCAGCCCGCTCTGGCAAGTGGATGTCAATCTGAGGCCGGCCGCCCTCTTCCCGGAGACTCCCGTGCCGGCCCAGTAGGACGCTCGCCTCTTTCACTTGAGCCTTGACAGCAGGCACAGATTTAATGATTGGAAAGCACTTCGAGAATCCAGAGTGCTCCATAATTGCCAACTCATAATCCCCAAATTGTTCTCTGTGTGGCTGCAGGAGGTGAAGCATCTGTGCTTGGGGCCTTCGCTTACTTAGCATGGCTCTCACACTGAACCGGGTGGGGCAGAAGCAAAGAGGGGCTCTACCCAACAGGAAGCCCCTCCTAAGACTCACCATGCCTGATGGGGAGCAGGGCTTCTCAAGCATGAGCCGGATAAAGAGGGGTTTGATGATGATGCAGATTCCTGGGCCCTTCCACACTGACTGACTCAGAATCTCTGACGAGTGTGACCCTGGGAATCTGAATTTTAATGAACTCCCCACTGAGACTCTTAATCATACTCTAGTTCAAGGACTGACAGTTGGAAGGTAAGTATGTGTGTTTGGGGTCAGGTGGGCCTGGGTTTGAATCTCAGCTCTGATTCTTACTGTCTGAGACTTCCACAAGCTTCTTAATACTAGGCCTATGAGATGTTAAAAGGTATTCCCTGCAAAAATAAATTTTTTTAGATTCACGGTCAGATATGTTTGGGAGACGCAACACTCCACTTCTGCCCTGGGAGCTGTACAGTGCACATAAGCGTGTTAAACGGGCTGAATAGTCCTTGACAAAGGACTCTGCTTGGCCCAGCTCTTCCCCAAATTGTCTAACCAAGGAAGCTCCTTTTTACCGTTAATGCCAGGAACATCTTAATATCTTGAAGGACAAAGCTAGTGAAATTCCTTTCTGGGAAAAGGGAAGTCTAAGGAGTGATGGACAGCCATCTTAAGGAACCCCCAGGGGACTCTGGCAGGAAGGAGGCACTGGCTGGGGAGGGGCGGCTGGGAGCCCCCTTCTCGTGTGCTGGTGTCTCGGGGCACTCCTGGCTCGGTTCTGCAGCTCTGCTGCCTGGCATGGATGCATCACAACAGCGAGGTCACCTTCCTGCTTTGGGTAATTTCCCTCGGAGGCAAGACAGATCCATTTTTAACAGCTCTTCATTTCAGCGGAGAATGCCCTCCTGCCTCTGATGGGGGTTGGGGACCGAGATGGGAAGGGAAGCTTTGTTCTTCTGACCGGTGCTGACAGTTTAATTAAACCCAGCTTGAGACAGGGTCGATAGGGTCAGGCATTCTTCAACAGGGTTCCTGTGAATCTCACATCCACGCCTCTCCAACCACCAGGGCCCTGTTAATGAGTTATGGTGGTCCTTACAGCAGGGATATAAATAAGGGGAAATAAATGCCCTGGGCTGCCCTTAATCACCCACCCCCACCCCTTCCAGGCTCAACAGAGACACAAAAGGTCAATCTTGTCGGGACATATATTGGTTTCAAGGCTAAAAGGAAGCCCAGAGGAACTGGGTTTCCAGAAGCGGCTTCTGGATGAGGAGGAGATCAGCAAGAGCAGGGCTACACAGCAGCAGAGATCCTCCCCAGATCGGAGGCCAAGGAGGAGGCCTGCGTGGTGGGCGGACACCCTGCTCCCCACCTGAACCTGGTGAAGACTGAGTTTCACTACTGTGAGAAGCAATCAGGTTTCCAGCATATCCCTCTAACCCTCAACTTGACACCTGTGTATGCCCATGAACACAACATCTCCACATCCTCTGAGGGTTCGCTGTCAGGAGATGGAGCTGACCCCCAAACCCAGGTAACCTGCCACCAGGGTATACCTGCCCCCTGCCGGCAGGAGATATAGGTCCAGCCAGTGCAGCACCTGCCCCCTCCCGCTCCAACCCACTGATAGGTCAGAGGGTGGCAGGCTGCTCTCAAAAAGCACTGATGATAGACCTGTCACCTCCCAAGAGGCAGGGCTACACTCATCCATCTTACGCAGACATCACTCCCAGGGTTCACAGTACCCAATACAGAGCCTGGCCCACAGGAGGCCCTCAGGAACTGTTGGATCAGTGGGTGGTGAGTAGCAGATGGAAGGTGAGGAGGAGTGAATACAGGGGTGGAGGAAGGTGAGGAGGAGTTGGGGGATAGATGGGTCTCTGGGTTTATAGGTGGGTTGGTAGATGCGTAAGTGGGGGGAGGGGGAGGGTTGATGAATGGGGGTGGGAGAGTGGATGGATAGGCAGGTGGTGAGTGGGTGGGGAGTGCTGGATGGGAGAATGGATGGGAGGGGATGGGGGATGGAGTGACAGGTCAGGAGTAGGGAGAGAGATGGGTGGGTTGACTGATGGATTGGTAGATGGTGGGAGGGTAGATGGGAGGTGAAGGGCAGTGGTTGATAACTAGGTGGATGGACAGATGGGTGGACGGGTGGAGGAGGTGGGTGGGTGAGGAGGTGAGGGGTGGTATGTAAGGATGAGCTTTACTGTCAGACAGACTGGGGTTCACATTTGGCTTAGCCCCTTGGGTATGTCACAAACCCGCCGAGCTTGCATTTCTTTATCTACAAAATTCGGGAAGTGCTGACCTTGTAGAGATGTTCTGATGATGAAATCAGGTATATTTGTAAGTTGCTCAGCATGAGCCTGGCACACAATAACCTTCCATTCTTTCTAACCATTACTGTGATGATTGCAGTCCCTGAGACCTTTCATGAGGCCCTGGGAGAGCGAGGCAGTGAAGGATGTCATGGGGCAGGTTCACTTCTGCAGTGGGGTGGGGGAAAAGGGTGTGCTCTCTTCTGAAGAGGTGTGAATGCTGCTGTGCAGAAACTCCAGCCCCACCCTCAATGGGGGCATCCCTGAGGAAGTACAGAATGCATCTGTAATTTCAGGGCACCAAGAAATGCCTCCAGGGCAGCATCACTTACTTGCTCCATGTTTGCTCTCCCCAGCCTGCTCAGGAAAGTGCCCAAGAGGACAGAAAGCAGATCTCCCACATACTCAGCCCAGGCACTGACTGTGCCAAGGCCATGGCCCTCCTGCCCACCACATGCCAGCCTCCCTCCACAGCCTCCTCAGGGTGTCTCTGCAGCGGCACCTAAGCCCTTCAAGAAAAAAAAAAAAAAAAAAAAAAAAAAAAAAACCTGCTGGGGGAAGGTCCCTGCAAATTGAGGGGATGGTTGTGAGTTAAGAGTGGTGAGGTTGAGTTGGCACAAGGGACAGAGGAAGCCGACATCAATACGGGACACAGGTCCAGGTGCAGGTCACCCCAGGGCTGCACCACCCTCCAAAGTAGCCCCGATGTGGACTCATTTGACATTTCCTGGGCACCTCCCGCATGCCACAGCGTTCACATCTGACACAAGAGAGTGTCACAGCTCTCTTTGTCACATCAGTCCCATGAGGCAGCCAGCCCTTACTATCTGTATCTCACAGAAGAGCAAAGAGGCTCGGTTAAAGGAAGCGCTGCAACATCATATCACAGGCATTCACTTCACCTCAGACAACACAGGCTTTTCACTTCTTATTTAAAAACTGGGAGGTTTCCTACCATAAACATAACACATGCTTCTTAGAGAACATCTGGGCCACAGAAGAGCAAAAAGCCACCCATAGACAATCCCTGTTGGCATCTTCCAGGTATGTTTTCACACGTTATTTAGAGTGATTTATCAAGTGGTCATATTGTCAATGCAGTTTGGAATCCTGGCTTTTGATATCAAACACATTTATCTACATTACTTGACATCTTTCAAAAAGGCCATTTTTGATGACTGTATAAATATTCCATCAAGTAGATACATCATCATTTACTTCATCATGCCCCCAGCATTGGCCATATATGTTATTTCCCTATTCTTTTCATTATTCTATATTTCAATATTCTAAATAATACAGCAACGAACACGTCTGTGCTCATGTTTTATTATTTCTTTAGGGCAGATCCCCAAATACGAGATTCCTAGGTCAAGGTTTAAGACCATTTTCAGGCTCTTCAGGGCCCCTAGAAGGCCTGGTGTCTAATTCCAACCCTATCATCAAGTTGCTCTGTGGTCCAAGGCAAATCACCTCTCTGAGCCATAGATCCTGCAATGGACAGACTAACCCCACAGCAGGGGAAATATCAGTGCAGAATAACCCCTAACAGGATTTTAACTTCTGGAGGCCACACAGACAAAATCAACTGAAATGTGGGCTGTGCCACCACCTACAGACTTGGTGACCACGCCTTACCCAGCACATTTGGTCTCTCTCAAACCCATTTTCATGCTGATTTAGCATAACAGCCTGTGCATGAAAGTCCATAATTTGCTCCAGATGGGAAGGATTAGTAACAGATCCCTCCAAAGCAAAGGGGAGGTCAACAAGTGAGAGACCAGGAATGCCAGGCACTGCCTTCTAAGGGAATAGGTCCCACCTCCAGCTCCCGAGATAGGGTGGACACCATAGTGTCACTGCACCAGTGGATCCCACAATCCCCGCCAACAGCTCACTGGTCTGGTGTGACCTCTTGACCTAAGATGGGCCAATCAGATTCTTTCTCCAAGAAACCCAGAGTTGGGGCCTAAGACACTGTGTGGATCTGAGCTCTGAGGTCACAGGAAGTAGGAGGCGAATTGGCACCATGGCTGACCCGAGTTATGATGGAACCGAGATGCTGCTGATGAGCCCAGAACACTGGTTTGCAGGGAAGAGCAGGACAATAAAGTAGATATTCAGAAAGAACTAGAAACGGCCCTCACATCTCAGTGCGGGTCCCTGGGAGGGCCAGCTGGATCTCACTTCCTGCTCTGGGAGCCTGGAAGCCTGCCAGCTGTGCCCCTACAAAACCCCACCTCCACCTTTACTATCACCAGCCAGCAGGGTATTCTGTTTCTGGAACCAAGCGTGCCGAGTACTCCTTGGCCAGACCAACTCCAGGAGTTAACAGAGATACTTTAGAATGCCAGGTGCTCAGGTCAATAGAATGGGCCAGGGCGAATGCATACACAGTAATATTAGAAGAATATTAACAAGTAGATCTTTAAACACTCGCTCCTCTATCCTTCCCTATAACCATCTCCAAGGTGACCCGGTGAGTCCAGACACCAGGGACGAACAACCAGATGAATAAGGTTTGTTGAATCATTTCCCCCAGACAGTGCCTATTTTGAGATGGCCTGACCTGGAGGCCACCAAATGCCTTGGCCTCAGTGGAAACTAAGCAGGGCACACTGTGTGGGAGTCCTCCCAGAGCCCTGCAGGACTGCAGGGCTTGCCTCTTGGTTTGCATGCCTTGCTTACAGATGAGGTTAAGAAATGTCAAGGGGAGAGCTAACGAAAAGAGTCTACCTTCACCCAAATCCTGCTGTGCTCCTGGATGAGAAATGTTTCCTGCTAAGAGTTAAGGACCTGATGCGTGGAAAGAAAAGGCAGTAAGTGTTAGGGAGAAGTTCTGGCTCTAGAGCCTAGAAACACCCTCCAAAGGGCCACCAAGACTTCCACTGCCCTTCTGGAAGTCCCTCTGTTGGCTGCCAACCAGCCCCTTCCCCAAAGCAGCTGGCCTGGGACCACTGCAATGAGGATACCCAATGTGTCTAGAGGCCTCTGCTCCCAGCCCCATAGGGTGCCAAGAGCAGGTGTCACACAGACTGCTGTCCTCTGCAATGGCTTTTTGCTCCTTGAATTAATCTCCTTGTGCCAGCCTTTGGTTATAGAATCTGGCTATTTAATACTCGTTAAAATGTAGATGTCCTTTCCTCTAGGATTCCTGTAAAATATGAAACCATGAAGAGGGCGGGGCTAGGAGTCAGAGGGCTCCATCCTGACTCTCGGGAAGTCACTTCCTCTTTCCAACCAGTCCCACTGGCAGTAACACTGGGAGACATTGCTTGCCTCATGGCCACATGTGTTAGACAAGACATCAAGCACAGGAGCACCCACTTCACCGAGGGGCTATTTGCTCACCCTGAGTTATCAGGGGCATGATGGATGAACATCCGCTGAGGGCCAGCTGCAGGCTTGGTTATGTTACATGCACAGTCCCAGTTCACACTCCTGCTAGCCCTACCATGTACGGGTAACAGAAATGGGCTCTGAGCAATTAAACCACCCAAAGTTATGCCTTGAAAAGCCCAGGACCACCTGACCCTTGACTTTCTGCTTCCCAGGCCACCTTCCATTCCAGGGGGGATCCAAGTTTCCCAGACACAGGCCAAGGAGGCAGCCAAGTTGTCACTTTCCTCAGGAAGGAACACAGGGGTGTGCAAGGCACCAAAGTCCAAAGAGAAGGGTGGACTCGAGTAAAGAAGGGAGGGAGTCCCCTGCAGAGCTATCCTTTACCCCCAAGGGCAGGTGGAAGGTTATGACAAAAGAAGTTAGCTCCCCCCTAAAAATGAATATAGCTGGAGATGATCTCAAGTAAAGGGCTGGAAGTTGGTGGATTCAGATTCACATGATGGGTCCTGGAGATTTTAAAATCAACGAGGGAGAGTGAAAGCAGGCACACAGAGCTTGATGGCAACTATACAGTATACATATGCCTCGATCCCAGCAAGGTGAAGGGCAGCAGATCACTATGGGAAGGAGAAGGGACCCAAGGAGGCAAATCATGCCAGGAGAGCAAGGACAAAAGCTTGAAAGGTTAAGAGGACATAGGAGGGGAAAAGAATTGCACAATTGAGACCAAGAGAAAAGACATTCAAGACGAATTTTTGCAGAAAGGCAGAGCTGTGATAACACTTGCAAGTCAGCAGAGAAAGAACAGCAGAGAGAAAACAGGAGCTGCTGGGGCCAAGGCAGGGCAAGGCCAGCTGCCTGCATGTGGCCAGCAACAGCATGGTCCACATAGACCAGTGCATGGCCCACAGGTTCAACAGACATTACCATGGAGGCACCTGCTGGGAAGAATCTTCTGCCTTTCACAATGAAGTAGGGAAAAATTAATGCCTAGCACAGAATGGATTGGGCAACCTATCAGTTACAGGAAAACTGGAGAAGGCCCAACTCAAGCCCAAGGGTGGTGACAAAGACCAGCAAAAGAGATCATCACTAAAGGTCACTGTGGAGTGGTCTCCAGGCCAGGAGGAGGAAGCAACAGGAAGTGATCAGAAAGACCATTCCAACGGACTAAAAATTAGAGTTCCATTGTAAAGATAAAAGCTTGGCCAGGCGCGGTGGCTCACACCTGTAATCCCAGCACTTTGGAAGGCTGAGGCTGGTGGATTGCTTGAGCCTAGGAGCTTGAGACCAGCCTGGGCAACATGGCAAAACCCTGTCTCTACAAAAAAATTTAAAAATTAGCCAGGCGTGGTAGTGCACACCTGGAATCCCAGCTACTCTGGAGGCTGAGGTGGGAGGATCGCTTGAGCCCAGAAGGTTGAGGCTGCAGTGAGACAAGATTGTGCAACTGTATTCAGCCTGGGTGACAGAGCAACATCTCGTCTCAAAAATAAATAAAAGTTTGAAGGTAAGATCAACAAATTCTGGAGATCACTGGGCTTGGAGAAAGGTCTAGAAATCATGGCAGAGGCAGAAAGAACTAGCTGTGTTTAATCAGAGGAGACAAAATCAAGCCCCCAACTCTAGGAGCCCATGGTCAGACCCCTTAGCACTCAGGTAACCCTAGGTTGCCACCTCCCACCCAACCCACACCCCTCAGTCTTCCCTACATTGCTTATTACCCCTTTCTCTACCTAGGTACTGACCCATAAGCTCCTTCAGGGACGAACCAGTAGTGCCGTGCCAGGCATGCAGAAGGCCCCGCCAGTGGTTCTTAAGGTTATTAATGACAATAATTAAGGGAAATAAAAAACCTCACAACTCAAAATTCAAAAACCTGACAGCTCCTCAAAAGCTAGGTAGTTATACAAAGCAAACTAAGAAAAATATAAGTTACTGGAGAGCAGATTTAGGGCCCAGAGTTAAAAATTTTCTAATTTACTTATTTGTCCAGCGATAGAGTTGATTGTTTGCAGAAGTGCTGAGCTCCCCATCACTAGAGGTAGCCAAGCAAAGACTGCGGTACCATATGCTAAGGAGCTGCAGAAAAGATTCCTTAGATAATCTAAAAGGTCTTGTCCAACCCAATTCCCATAAAATGAAATATATGGTAGAAAAATTACAGACACGTGGCAAATCATGGTGCAGCAGAATTAGCAACTATCCTTTAAACTTGAAAGAAGTACATTGACAGCAAATAAAAATACGACCATGGTTAATAACCTTACAGACCTCATGACCCTAAAAGGTAGAAAGAGCTGAAAACAGAAATAGGTTCAAGAAGGGCTTAGTTGAATGAATAAATATTCAGCTCCAGGCTGGTTACCAAAGGCGCAGTGAGAGATGTGTAAGAATGAGCCCCTGTAAAGGCTGGCATCACCGTCCACAAGCGTGCCTGCTGGCAGAACACCCTTGTACCCACACCGTCAGCGGCAGCTCACAAATCTGGATGAACTGTGGGTTCTTCCAAGTGCTTGCGATGGAGAAATACCCTGCACAGCACCTTCCTACAGAAAGGGCCTGGCCTTTGATGCCCTGGACCATTCCTGCCAGGGGAGGAGCACGGGGTCAAGGTCATGGGAACATCCAGGCCCCACTGACCGAACACTGTGCCTCCCACAGGGTGAGAGACAAAACCACAGGGAGAACTTTCTGGCCACAGAACGTCACTCACAGTCTTGACAAAGCCTGGTTATTCTGGAACAGCAGTTCCGGTAACATGTGCAGCTGGTTTCGGTTCAGTCGCCTAAAAAAGAGAAGAAGAATTGGAAATCACCTAGACGGCCAGGAAATCCAAAGGACTTCTCAGAAAGCACCCGACGGATTCAGAAGCAGAATGTCCAGCGTTCAAATCCTAACAGGGTCCATGTGGCATCCCAGGGAAATTACCTTCTCTGGGCCTCAGTTCTTCATCTGTAAAGTGGAGATTCCACCACCCAGCATGTGGCGAGGATAAGAACAGAGCGTCTGTGGAAGCCCCTCACCAGCACCTCTCCTTCCACTATTTCTTCCCATAGCCGTCATCATCATCACTTCACATTTGCAAGCCCTGTGTGGTTTCTAAGGCACTGATTCCAATGCTATCTCCCTCTGTGAGTTGGAAACCTGACTACACTTGAAATGGGAGATATACCCTAATGGCCACACAGCCCTGATTTCATCCACATTTGGTTTAACAGAGGTTTCTCTTTTTTTTATTGTTTGCTTTGGGTCTTTTTTCAAAATGAAAATAGCAGCCAGGCACGGTGGCTCACAACTGTAATCCCAGCACTTTGGGAGGCCAAGGCGGTCGGATCACCTGAGGTCAGGAGTTCGAGACCAGCCTGGCCAACATGGTGAAACCCCATCTCTACTAAAAATACAAAAATTAGCCGGGCGTGGTGGCAGGCATCTGTAATCCCAGCTACTCGGGATGCTGAGGCAGGAGAATCGCTTGAACTCAGGAGACAGAGTTTGCAGTGAGCCAAGATTGTGCTACTGCACTCCAGCCTAGACAACAGACCAAAACTCTGTCTCAAAAAAAAAGAAAAGAAAACAGCTTTATTGATTTTTTTTATCATAAATAAAAATGCATGCTCAGCCAGGCATGATGGTGTGCACCTGTAATCCCAGCACTTTGGGAGGCTGAGGCGGGCGGATCTCCTGAGGTCAGGAGTTCAAGACCAGCCTGCCCAACATGGTAAAACATACGAAAACAACAGTTTTAGTTGGTTTTTTCAGTTGGTTTTTTTTTAGTTTTAGGCTCTACTAAAAATATAAAAAATTAGCTGGGCGTGGTGGCAGGCACCTGTAATCCCAGCTACTCGGGAGGCTGAGGTAGGAGAATCGCTTGAACCCAGGAGGCGGAGATTGCAGTGAGTCGAGATCATGCCACTGCACTCCAGCCCGGGCAACAAGAGTGAAACTCTGTCTCAAAAAAAAAAAAAACAAAACAGAAAGGTGAGGTATCAGGTCATCTTCATTAAGAGCTCAGACTTTGAAGGCAAAATGATCTGGGTTCTAATCCCTTCTTCTGCACAACTGGGGACAAGTGACTTAATCTCTGTGTACCTCTCTTTCTCATCTGTGAAATACCACTTAGAGCAGTGTTGTTTTAAGGATTAAATGAGATAATATAAGGCAAAGAGCTGCCCCAGGTGCCTGGCATAGAGTGGTGGTAGCTCCCCTACATAATAATAAACTTGTCATAAGAAAATTGATTAAAAGAGAAAAACACAAAGAATAAAAATAAAGTTACCTATAATCCACCACTCACTATAATGAGAGTCAGTGGTTCCAGTTGTCTTCTTCCTCCTGTATTCTATCCACATGCAAATTGATTTTAGTAATACTATTGTCATTTTCTATCTTTTCCATTTAACATTATATTGCAAGCACATTCCCATGGCCTTAACTGTTCTTCAGAAATGTGATTTTATATCTTATGTAGCCACTAGAATGAATTTCCAATTTTTTTCTATTGAAATAATGTGCAATGGCTGGATGCGGTGGCTCATGCCTGTAATCCTAGCACTTTGGGAGGCTGAGGCAGGTGGATCACCTGAGGTCAGGAGTTCAAGACCAGCCTCGCCAACATGGTGAAACCCCATCTCTACTAAAAATACAAAAACAATTAGCCAGGCGTGGTGGCGTGCACCTGTAGTCCCAGCTACTCGGGAGGCTGAGGCAGGAGAATCGTTTGAACCCGGGAGGTGGAGGTTGTGGTGAGCCGAGATCAAGCCACTGCACTCCAGCCTGATAGACACAGCAAGACTTGGTCTCAAAAATAAATAAATAAATAAATAAACAAATAAATAATAAAATGCAATTCATATCCTGATATATAATTTTTAGCCATGTCTCTGATTATTTACTTAAAATAAAACGGACTTTCTGGTTCAAAGAGCATGAACTTTAGGACTCTTAACACCTACAGCCAGTCCACTTTCAGAAGGAAGCGATCGGCAAACACCGTGACTATGAGTGCCCATCCCCCACCTCACCCCGCCATGTTTCTTTTTTTCATCGTTGCCAAACTGAAATGCAAAACTTGATCAAGACCCATTTTCAAACTTAAAAGCCCTATTCAGCAACAAACCATGTGAATCAGAACACGCCTCCACCTTCACATTTCTGGATTGTGGCCCTGTGCACCTAAGACACCAATCTCCCAGGGCTTCCCTGATGGGTCCCCTTGGCACACCACGGCTTCCTTTAAGGACACACAAATCAATGAACAGCAGTTATGTCAGGATGAGATGACAGGAAGAAATTTCACTTCCTCTGTATTATTATGTAAATTTTTTGCCATCACATATCTTCAGGGAACAACAACAGGGACAGTTGCATGGAGAATGTGGGGTGGGGACCCACTCCAGGTTTCTCTGTGACCATGCCTTGTGATCACTTTCACAGCTGCAGCTGCTCCTGGCTCCATCCGCTGGTGGAGGCAGGCTGGGCGTGGGGTCCCCTCCCCTGAGTGCCCCTCATCCCCGGCAGCAGCTTGGCCTGCCAGTTCCCTTACGTGCCAGCCCCCCGCCCTCCTGGCCCGCACCCTGCCAGGACTCACAGCCGCTCCAGCTCCTTCATGTCATCAAAAGCCCCGCGTTCCACTGCTCCAATCTGGTTCTCCATCAGCTGCCTGGGGAAGCAAAGAGACAAGGACAGCTACAGGGTGTGGGACAAGAGCTGCTAGCAACAGCTGGCATGACGGAGGGGCAGAGGCAACCTCTGCCAGGGCAGCATTGGCAAGGGAGTAAGACAGGAGCCATGCCCAAGCCTCACACGGGCCTACGCCTGGCCTGAGCAGACCCAATTTCCTTACACCTTTGCAAATTCGCTGACATGGGCTCCTCAGGGCTCCCAGCATCTCACCTCACTGCAAAATACACTTGCAACCCCCAACCCTCTGAAGTTGCCTGCCAGGGCAGAGGGCCACGGGGCACCCGAGCACCATGTCTCCGCTCCAATCAGGCTCCAGGGAGCGAGGCCCAGCAGCAGGCAGCACAGGCTGGCTTGAGCTGCTGGCGCACGTGCCCTGGCCTCTTTGGGCCCTGAAGGCACATGTCCAAGGGACAGAACAGGGGGGACCGGCCAGTATCAGGGGGAGGGGAGCCTGTGCCAACTGGGCAGAGCCCACACAGGCAGCAACACACTCTACAATTGGCAGACAACACCCTCTCTGCCTGTACCCCCACCCCGCCTGGCCCCATCTGCTGAAGACAAGAGTGGGGTGCCCACGCCAACTGAACCACCTGGCTCTGTGGGACTCTGCGTCCCCTTGCCGCCAACGTGCCCTGAAACCCAGAGCATCCGGCTGGTGGGGCAGCATTTTTCACCAACAGATTGACTGTTGCCTGATAACTTTTGAGATAGTCAAGTATGTTTTTCCCACTGCATCTGTCCCTCTCCACCCGCAAGCAGGTGGCTTGCGTGCCCCTGCATGGGCCTCAGATGACGTTGGGGGCAGGGCTGCGGGGGAAACACCACCAGACAATTCTCTTTCTCTGCTTTGTTTCCAAAAGCCTGAAGTGTGAGAGGCTCCCTCTGGAGGCCTGGGGGCAGAGGGGAGGGGAATCCCTGGAGAGAGCGTGGGCTTCCCCAGACTCAGAAGGGACACACCCAGAGCCTGGGAAGGGGCAGAGGTCAGGGGGTTCTGGAGCAGATCCCTACCCAGCAGCTTGTCAGCTCTGACCTCAGAGACGGTTGGTCATGAGGTCCCTGCTCCTCCAAAGACCCTCAGAACTGCAGAGGCGGGAGTTCTGAAAGAACTGAGGTCCTAGGATCCCTGAACCACCCCGAGAGCACAGGACGTCGGATCTTATGATGAGTTAAGACTCAAGACTGAACATCACCCCACCCGACACCCCTCAGGATGTCTTGCCAAGATCGACTCCACAGTGGAGGGGCCCAGCCAGTCCACCACCCTACCACCCACAGCCAGGGCCCTGCCCAGGACCACCGTGGCATTGCCGGGGGTGGGGTGGGAGGGAGCACCCCATACTCACAGCACCCGCAGCTGCTTGAGCCCCACAAAGTCATTCTTGTGGATCCGAGTGATGTTGTTGCCATTGAGTTCCCTGGAGGAAGAAGGAGAGAAGGAAGCAGTGAAGTGAGCAGGGTGAGCCCCCAGGCCAGGGGCTCTGCTCCAGGTGCCCGCCCCCCCTGGATCAGCCAGTCATCTCATCAGTGGGGCTGGGGGCTTCTGTGAGTTTAGTCTGTGTCGAGGCCCAACAAGCTGGGCTCTCTTTGCAGCTGATGTCCAACCCACTGGAACTGCAGGGCACAGGGCGCATCACTGGGAGTGCTGTGGAAACCGAAAACGTGGTTTCTGCCACTAATGCAGCTCGGTCTAGTTGGAGAGATGAGACATTCACCCAGGGAAGAATGTGGAAACTAGTCAAGGAGAGAGGCTATTCAGGTAGAATCCTCGCTAAGCCTCAGTTTCCTTATCTATAAAATGGGGACGACAACTGTGTCTAACTTACAGGGTCAGCACAGGGTATAAGCAAGTAAAGGGCATGGCCTGCGCTTGCAAAGGGCCCCATGGGGACACCAGTGTTATCGTCTGGTGGCACTGGCTCCTGCGAGCTGTCCATATTCTGAGCAGGAGACAGCAAGGAGGGCCACGCAATTTTAAAGGACTGAGGAAATGGAACTCAAGCTGAGGCTCCAAGACAAGGAAGAACTGCACACGACCGGGAGGGAGCAGACGTGCCCCGAGGACCACACTGCATCAGGCCTGGAGTAGCTGAGGGGTGAAGCGGGCAGCAGACAGCCAGAGAGTTGGAAGCTGTGAGAAGCAGGGCTGGGGGAAGGCGGGCCAGATTACAGAAGGCTGGAGAGAGCAAGCAGAGAAGAAACTGAGGGCCAGCGGAGGCTCTGGGTCAGGAGGATGGGGGGCCTGCCAGGAGGCCAGTCCTGCAGCAGTGAGCAGGAGGGTGGCCAGGAAGGGAGGCCACCCCCACCATCTGGGTCCTGGGGCCAGGCCTACAGCTCCTCCTCTCACCCCATGCCGGGCTGCCGGGCCCCTCCTTCCTTCCAAGGCCACCTTGGACCCACCTGAAGAGCTGTCTGCCCCACCCAGCCTCACTCAGCCTCACCAAGGCAGGCCATTCCAGGAGTGAGGCTCTCCCTACCCCAGAAAGCTCCCCCAATGAGCCCCACACAGCAGAATCTCCCTCAGGCCTCACTCCAGCTGTCCCCTCTGCCATCTATCTCCCTGGGGCAGCTCCCGCTTGCCTCCACCTCTTCCTCAACACTGTCATGCTCACACATGCGCACGCGCAGGCGCACACACACGCCCTATGTTCACCTGCAGCCCAGTCTTCTCACTTAGCCAACTTTAGTCAAAAGTTCTGGGTACGGCCAAGAGCTCAACCCAAGTCCAAGCTACTTTGAGAAACAAAGTCCCTGTCCTCCAGGAGTTTAGAAATGTTTGGTCTGGCCGGATGCAGCGGCTCACACTTGTAATCCCAGGACTTTGGGAGGCTGAGGCAGGCGGATCACCTGAGGTCAGGAGTTCAAGACCAGCCTGGCCAACATGGTGAAACCCCATCTCTACTAAAAATACAAAAAAATTAGTAGGGCATGGTGGCGGGCACCTGTAATCCCAGCTACTCAGGAGACTGAGGCAGGATAATCGCTTGAACCCGGGAGGTGGAGGTTGAAGTGAGCTGGGACCGTGCCATTGCACTCCAGCCTGGGCAACAAGAAGGAAACTCCATTGAAAGAAAGAAAGAAAGAAAGAAAGAAAGAAAGAAAGAAAGAAAGAAAGAAAGAAAGAAAGAAAGAAAGAAAGAAAGGAAGGAAGGAAGGAAGGAAGGAAGGAAGGAAGGAAGGAAGGAAGGAAGGAAGGAAGGAAGGAAGGAAGGAAGGAAGGAAGGAAGGAAGGAAGGAAGGAAGGGGAAAGGAAAGAAAGGAAAGGAAAGAAAGGAAAGGAAAGAAAGGAAAGGAAAGAAAGGAAAGGAAAGAAAGGAAAGGAAAGAAAGGAAAGGAAAGAAAGGAAAGGAAAGAAAGGAAAGGAAAGGAAAGAAAGGAAAGGAAAGAAAGGAAAGGAAAGAAAGGAAAGGAAAGGAAAGAAAGGAAAGGAAAGAAGGGAAAGAAGGGAAAGAAGGGAAAGAAGGGAAAGAAAGGAAAGAGAAAGGAAAGAGAAAGGAAAGAAAGGAAAGAAAAGAAAGAAAAGAAAGAGAGAGAGAGAGGGGAAGGAAAGAAGGAAGGAAGGAAGGAAGGAAGGAAGGAAGGAAGGAAGGAAGGAAGGAAGGAAGGAAGGAGTTTGGTCTGGGTGATGTTCTAGGGTTGCTTCCACTAAGATCAACAACACATGGATTCCTTTTCTGCACCATCTCGGAACTGGAGTTACACACACCTTCACACCATGCAGAAAAATAGTAACTGTGCTCATCTTACAGATGAGAGTGGCTCTAAGAGGCTAGGTGCCTTCCCAAGGTCACCTGCTGGTAATTGACAGAACAGAAATCTGAACCCACGGCCATCTGACCCACGGGCCAGGCTTTTTCTACCAGGTCAGGCTGTCTCAACATTCAACGCATCCTCTCGCTGCCCATCCTGTGGGCCTAGCTCCTGATCCTCAGAAGCAGCTGCAAAAACTCATTCCCTGCTCCTCATCACTTTCCTAACAGGATCTCTCAGAGGGGCCTGAGGCCTTTCCAAGCTAACACAAGCCATTGGTGAGAGCCCCTGACTGAGCCGCCTCCCCACCCTAACTGCTGCAGGGACACCTTCTCCAAATGAGATGGCTCTGCTCAATGTAAAGGTCATTTTTCAATGAACTAAATATTATTTCCTGAAACAGCCACTCTGAGCCTCACTGTGTTGCACCCCAACCTGCTCCCTCTGTACCCCGGCCTTTCTTCAAATACTGAGAATGTCATCATGAAGCCCTTTAAAAGTGGTTCTCTTCCCAACCAGGGCTGGTTTTCTTTGGGTTGAAATGTTTATCCCCAAACCTAAAACCAAAAGGCATTTTTGGTTGTTATTTTTCTATTATAAAAATATGTCAGCATTGATTATAAGAGGAAAAATCTTAAACAAGTTAAATGGACATTAGTAGAGCATTGCTTGGTTGAATTCAGCACATCTGCGAAACTGCCATCTGTCATGCAGCCATTTAAAACGGAACAGATCTGCTTGTCTTGACAAAGAAAGTTGTGCATGACACAGAACATGGGAAAAGGTCACAAGACAACCCTTTTCTAAGAACCTGCTTGATATGGTTTGGCTGTGTCCCCACCCAAATCTCATCTTGAATTGTAGCTCCCATAATCCCCATGTGTCATAGGAGGGACCCGGTGGGAGGTAATTGAATCGTCTGAGCAGGTCTTTCCTGTGCTGCTCTCGTGATAGTGAATAAGTCTCACAAGATCTGATGGTTTTATAAAGGACCGTTCTCCTGCACTTCTCCTTGCTCCCACCATGTGAAGAAGGATGTGTTTGCTTCCCCTTCTACCATGATTGTAAGTTTCCTGAGGCCTCCCTAGCCATGTGGAACTGTGAGTCAATTAAACCTCTATCCTTTATGAATTACCCAGTCTCAGCTATGTCTTTATTAGCAGTGTGAGAATGGACTAACACACTGCTTATGTAGAAACACACACACACACACACACACACACACACACGAATACAGAATGAGCTGGGGGCTGTGTGCCACATAGTAATGGCTGTCACCGCTAAGTGGTAGAACTCAAGGTGACCTCAGTTTCTTTTTTATACTTTTCTGCAGTGTTTTTATTTTTTTAAAGACATCTGTTTTTATAAACAAACATAATATCCAACATATAATATCCATAATAGCCAACATATAAAGTTATTGCATATAAAAATAAGAGTGCTATGCACATTACTGAATATTTTTCCATTTCCAAAACAAAGAAAAAAATGAAAGTCATACGTAATCCCATCACTAAGAAATAACTCCTTTTAATGTTCTGAAATATTTGCCCTCAAGCCTGTTTTTGTTGGAAACTACTTTTATATACTTAAGATAATTCAACAAATGTTTACAGAAGACTTACTATGTGCAAAGTGCTTTGCAAGATTCTGAAGAGGATGAATGAGACATAAATGTTACCCCCTCCTTCTACAATATCATACGCTGTGTGTTTTCCACCTAAGATTCCGATCGGCCATGAAGTGTCCCTTCATTTGGATATATCAAGTTACTGGACCACTCCCTCCCTGATTCCCTGTGACTGGTATCCCTGGGCTGGTTAGATATTGTCCAAATATAAATTATTGCATAAAGGTTGATGAGCATTTGGGAGGAATGCATTCCTGTAAATGCAATTACTTGGTCAAAATCATGAAAAATCTGATGAATTTTACATATCATTCATCACTCATTCCTTTTCACGGCAACTAAAGCAATTGACTATGATAATTATTCCCATTTCACAGATGGCAAAATTGAGGCAAAGACAAACACTGACTTATCTTAACAAAGCAGGACCCAAAATGGAACTCAAGAATCCCTGAGGATGGAATTCCCACTAAGGCAGGACAGAGGTGGAGAGGACATTCTGATGACACCCCACATTAGCACACCTCTCTTCTTACCCTTTTGTACCAGCCCCCACAGTGCAGGTGCAGGGGTGCATTCCTTAGTCCCACTCCTGTTTCTCACTTCCTACACCCCACTCCACACAAGACCTAAGACAAGCAGGGAGAAAAAGACAACGGCACAGACAGCAAGGCAAGCACAGCCTCTCCCTTGGGGACCCTGCTTCCGGGACAGAATGTCAAAAGAGGCCCAAGCCCATCCCAGCCTGCCCCCATCAGCCTTGCTGTCTAACGCAGAGCTTAATGCCTCCTCTCAGGGGAGAGCCCCTCACCCCAGCCTGCAGCCTGAGAGCTCTCACTAAGCTCCCAGGTCTGACGGCTGCTGCCTAAGGAGGTATTATTGCCACTTAGGCTGAGAAAGTGACCTCCACGGGGTAGCCCACCCTCTCTCCCACCAGGATCAAGTTCACAACCTAAGCCAGCCACTTCCCCTCATCAAAGGTTGCTAGAATAAGGCAAGGAGGACATTTTCCTGCCGCATCTGATTCCTCCAATGGGAGGTCCTCAATGTTGCCACGGAATCCCCTCCCCCAGCAAGCTGCCAGGGGAGACTGGGAGATGCTGCTAGGACCTTAAGCCCAGGGCAGCCAGAACAGCTGGTGGAGTGGGCCCACTCGGGCAGGTCCCAGCCTCAAGTCTCAGGAAGATCCCAAGATCCAGAGCCCACCTGGGCTCCCTGAGGTTTTGCCACTAGAGCCCACACCTGCCACTTCTTCCTGGGCACCAACTGTGTTCAGGCTCCAGGCCTGACCCTAAGCATGCTTCATCTCATTTCACTCTCATTTCACAACCTATAACGGCAGTCATACGCTCTCCAACTTGCTGAGGAGGAAACTGAGGCACGGATGCATGAAGCAACTTGCATGGTGCTACACGGCTAATAAGTGGTGGGGCAGGATCAGACCCCAGCCAGTGTGATTCCACGTTCTGTCTCCTACGTCACAAGTCCTCATGTTGCTGGACTCTCCCTCTGTCCCCTCATCCCATGCCCTCACCTCGAGTGGCTATGCCTTGGACAGAGCTGAAGAACATAACTTGAGGGCTTTGTAGAGGACACGGCTGCACTGGGGCTCCGTAACGAAACCATGTGCTCTGCCTACACAACAATTTCGGGGGCTCCCCCGCCAGGCTGAGCTAAGTGTTCTTAGTCGCCAAGAATGTGGGCTCTGGAGCCAGACCATCCGGCTTCAAATTCCTGCTCCACCATTACACTGGCTGTGTGACCTTGGGCACGTAAGTCAGCTTTTCTATGCCTCAGTTTCCCCATTTATAAAATGAGGATTATGGTAAAACCCACCACTTGGAGATACGGTGAGGTTTAAATGTCTTGATATTTCTAAAACACAAGAATAATGCCCGGCACACAATTTGTGCTCTCTACAGCATTATTACCTGCTGCGATTATCTTGACTACTGCCACTGCTGTGATTTTCCTCCAGGACTATGGCTCCACCAGGAGGTGGCGTCCCCTGGCTCAGCTCCAGCCGGTGCTGGACTGGCAGGGCCAAGTTGAACTGGGAAGAGTCACTCACTTCCCTGCAGGACCCAGGAAGCTGAAGACCAGGGAAGACACCCTAAGACGGTTCTCCCTCTTCCAAAAGTCATGAGTTTACACCCATCCTTCTCCCCAAGGAGGAAAAATGCTCAGTGGCAAACGGCCCTGATTTCCCTCCGTTCCTGTGTGGTCCTAGCCTAAAAGGAAAACCTCGGTGGCAAAAGATTTTGGAGAAAATCCTCCGAAGCAAAGTTACCAAGGAAAAAACAAAAACACACAAGGATGTCTTGAATCCTCTCAGGAAACAAGAATTTGATCCCCAGTCTCTGGGTATTTGTGAGGAACCAAAAGAAACCCTGGGATTTCCTGGGGCTGCAGGAATAAACTCCCTGGGCCCCTCACGGGCTGTTCTGGGGGCTCCTGGCGCCAGCTTCGCAATTTCTCACCCTGGAGCTCCAGCCACTGCTGTTACCTCAGGGACTAGAACGTTCCTTCCTCATCACAGCCTGTGGTGGATGGCTCACCACCTTGTGGTGAAAGGTGAGAGGCTCACCCTTCCTGCAGGGAAGAAAGAAAGAAAAAGAAAGAAAGAAAGGAGAGAGAGAAAGAGAGAAAGAAAGAAACAAACAAAGAAAGAAAGAAAGAACGAACGAACGCACGCTATCACCGAATAAGACAAGCCTGCTCGGGAACGGTACACCCAGCTCTTTGCTTTGAAATCTTACCCTGGCCGAGGCTGCGGCGCTGAGAGTCTACAGAGTCAGACAGAGAGAACGGAGGAAAGAAAGAAATTCCCTCCCCAGCCACTGCCCAGACAGCAGTAAAGGGGCCCACAGAGGCCTAACACCCCAACCTGCAGGCTGGCCCGGGTGCATTTCCCACATCCCACCCGCCAGCTTCCACACCCGCCCCACACCTCTGTCCTCGAGCCCGAACCCTGCAGCGCCGCCTCACAGGCTCCCCACGTTCACCTTGGCCCCCCTCCAATCTGCTCTCCAAGCCACAGCCAGAGTGGTCTTTTCAAGATGCAAATCTGATCATGTCACTCCGCACTTAAAGCCTTCAATGGATCTCCATTGCTCTTGGAATCGAGACAAATCTTCTTAGTGGCCGGGCGCGGTGGCTCATGCCTGTAATCCCAGGACTTTGGGAGGCTGAGGCAAGTGGATCACCTGAGGTCAGGAGTTAGAGACCAGCCTGGCCAACATGGCAAAACCTGTCTCTACTAAAAATACAAAAATTAGCAGGGCATGGTGGCAGGTGCCTGTAATCCCAGCTACTTGGGAGGCTGAGGCAGGAAAATCGCTTGAACCCAGGAGGCGGAGGTTGTAGTGAGTCAAGATTATGCCACTGCACTCCAGCCTGGGTGACAGGGCAAAACTCCACCTTACAAAAAAAAAAAAAAAATCTCCTTACCGTGAACTACAAGCTCCTGAGTGGTCTGTTCTGTGCCCACCAACCCAGCCCGCCCCATGCTCCTTCTGACTTCCTACTCCCTCTGCCTAGAATGCTCCTTCCTTCCTCTTTGCCTATGAACTCCAATTGGCAAACCTTCCTATCACAGGCCCACAGAGCGCCCTGACCCTCTCCTTTGTAGCACAAATCAGAGCCAATTGTTTTTTGTTTTTGTTTTTGTTTTTGTTTGAGATAGAATCTGTCACCCAGGCCAGAGTGCAGTGGTGTAATCTCAGCTCACTGCAACCTCTACCTCCCAGGCTGAAGCTATTCTCAGGTACCCACCACCATACCCAGCTAAATTTTTTTGCATTTTTAGTAGAGGCAGGGTTTCACCATGTTGGCCAGGCTGGTCTCCAACTCCTGACCTCAAATGATCCAACTGCCTCGGCCTCCCAAAGTGCTGGGATTACAAGCCTGAGCCACCTTCCCCAGTCAGAGTCAATTTATACTGATTTGGAGGATTCCCTGACTGATGTCCCAGCCTCCACATGAGATTAGAAGCAACCTGGGGACACAGACTATGTTTTATTGCTATTGTACACCCAGGGTGCAACACAGAACATGGCACATGATAGATGTTTCAATAAGTATTTCTTGAATACAGGAAAGAATTTGCATTAAAATTGACATTTTAAATAGCATTAGTTGAGCGGGTTTTCCATGTTTCTTTGTTTCCCTACTCCAAAAATAAACACACACACATTAAGAAATGCTCTCCCCAGCCAGGCATGACAGCTCACTCCTATAATCCTAGTGCTTTGGGACTCCAAGAGAGGAGAATTGCTTGAGATCATCCTGGGTGACACAGCAAGACCCCATCTCTACAAATAAAATTTTATTTTAATTAGCCAGGCATGGTCATCTCAGCTACTTGGGAGGCTGAGGTAGGAGGATCACTTGAGCCCAGGAGGTTGAGGCTGCAATAAGCTATGATTGTACCACTATACTACAGCCTGGGCAAGAGAGCAAGAACCCTGCTAAAAGAAAAAGAAAAAAAGAAAGAGAGAGAGAGAAAGGAGGGAGGGAGAGGGAGAGAGAGAGAGAGAGAAATTTAGAAAGAGATAAATAGGAAAAGAAATGTTCTCCCCAAATGGACATCACCCCAAAAGAGCTCCACGCAGAGGATGCTCCCATGTTACCAACAACCTCCTCTCTTCCAGGTCCTTCCATTCTCATAAGTGAGCCCAATATGAGCAAGGAAATCGCGTCCTTAGGGTCCAAGCTGCTAAGTGAGACAGCTGGGTGATTCCAGACACCCTCAGGAGGAAAGCGGAAAGGACGGGTTGTCTTCCTCCTGCTCGGGGGTGGTCTCAGTCTTCAGGAGAGCCAGGGTAGCCGGTGGAATGGGGCAGGTCCCTTCCACAGGGCAGCACTGGCCTGGCTGCTTCATAAACATGAGGTCCACGTACTTCTCACAACATCCCTTGGAAGTAGGAGTCTTTCACATCACCTTACAGATGAGGAAATGGAGCCTATAGGTTGAGTGTCAGAGCTGGGAAGCCAATCCAAGTGGTTCAGTCTTTGGGCCAAATAACTCAGGCCTTGAAGGCACAGGCCTGGGCTGGAATCCCAGCTCCACCCTTTTTTTTTTTTTTTTTTTTTTTTAACACAGGGTCTCACTCTGTAGCCCAGGCTAGAGAGCAGGGGCATGATCACAGCTCACTGCAGCCTTGACCGCCCAGGCTCAAGAAGGAGTAACAAGGATCTGAGCAAAGCCAGCATTGGCCTCAAGCAGCGGTGAGGCAGGAGGGCCTGAGGCCCCAGCGGGTGCAGCCTGGGGTTTCCAGGAATTGAGGTTGATGGGGAAGAAGCGAGTCACAGAGGGATCTGTGAGCACAGCTGCAAGCCTTGGTAGGTATTGGAGGACTCTGAAGTCCTGGAGACCTGAGCCCAGAAGGGCAGAGTGAGCACACAATCTGACCCCAAGGAAAGGGTAGCTGTGGCTCCCGAAGGGCGAAGGCCTCTGGCCAGCCTGCCTTGGCCTACAGGGTAGAAGAATAATTATTCCTCAGCCCTTTAATAGGAAAATACCAGCCCCCCAGCTGCAGGGCTTCCACTCTGCTCCCCCGTTCCCTTCAATATCAGTGCTTCCTTCTGGCCTGGAGCAGCCTAGAGCTCAGCAAGCTCTTCCCCTGCCCCAGCACATGCACCAGGCTCCCTGTCCGAACAGCCTTCAGGCCTCCAGTCAAACGCCCTCCTCTAAACCAGCTTCCCCAGGTGCCTACTTATCTCCTCTGGAGCTCGGACAGCCATCGGAGTTGCATGTCAATAGGAAGTCCTTTGTCTAAGGCCAGTTTCCCAGCTACCTGTAAGGGGAGAGGCCGCAGCTGGTTTGCTCACTGCTGTATCCCCGGCACCTGTGAGGATACCTGGCACATAGTGGGTGCTCACTGAATACAGGCTGCCAGAACAACCCTGCCCACTGAGCCCAGGGGCTGCTGGCATACCATGGTCGAGGCCTTGCACGCACTCCCGTCAGCCAGCTGGGCCTTCCCCACATCCTCAGGCCTCAGTAGGTGAGGAGTCAGGGCTCCCAGCATCCCAATCCTCCAACCCACCAGTCTGAGCCACAGCCAGACACCAACTCCAGCCTGGGACCACCCTCTGACATGTGATCAGTGGGGAAGCCCCAAGGAGGAGGAGGCAGGGACCCCATGCCAGGGCCCATTTGCTACCGATCCACTCCACCCTTGCGCCTGGGCTCCTGGGGACCCATCTTGTTTCCTTGGCTGGAGAAACAGCAATTGCTACAGTAGTATCCCAACCAAGCCAGCTCATTTAAGCCTCACAGTAGTGCCTGGCTCAGAGGCTCCTTGTCAGTCTTGACTGACAGATGAGGGCACTGAGGCCTAAAGAGTTTGGATGACCTGTTTCAGGTCACCCAGCTGGTTGAGGAGCAGGACTTGAGCTCTGGCACATCTGACCCCAGGACCCAGCTCTTTAAAAAAAAAAAAAAAAAAGAATTTAGTTGTTAATTGTGGTAAAAATATACATAATATAAAACCTACCATCTTAATCATTTTTAAGTGCATAGTTAGTTCTGTAGTGTACTGTACTACTTTAAAATGTATATATTCAGATTGTTGTGCAAACCAATCTCCAGAACTTTTTCACCTGCAAAGTGCAACTCTATGCTACAGAGCTCCCCCATTCTCCACCAGTCCCTGGCAACTGCCCTTCTACCTTCTGTCTCTGAATGTGACTCCTCTGGGTACCTCAGATATGTGAGATCGTAGTGTTTGTCGTTTTATGACTGGCTTTTTCACCCAGCACAATGTCCTCAAGGTTCATCCATGTTGTAGCATGTGTCAGAATGTCCTTTTTTAAGGCTGAATCATACTCTATTCTATATATAGAAACCACATTTTGTTTATCCCTTCATCTGTTGGTGGACATGTGGCTTGCTTCCTTGTTTTAGCTATTGTAAATAATGCCGCTTTGAACATGGGTGTACACATATCTCTTTGAGACTCTGCATTCAGTTCTTTTGGGTATTTACTTGGAAGTGAAATTGCTGGGTTATGTGGTGATTCTATTGTTAATTTTTTGAGGAATCGCCATACTGTTTTCCACAGTAGCTGCACCATTTCACATTCCCACCAACAGTGTGCACACCCTTGTCAACACTTATTTTCTGTTTTTTTGACAGTTGCAATCCTAGTGGGTGTGAGGTAGTCAGGGCCCAGCTCTTAATCCCAACTCCATGGGATTCTGTCCTGAGGCCCAAAGTGCACCCCAATCCCTTCACTTCTGAGGCCTCACCTTGCTCTTGCCAATCCCCTTCCCAGGTCTGTGGCCTACCCCCAAACCACAGTCCTGCACCCAGGGCTCCACTGACAGCCCCTAGGCCTCCATGCTCTCTATCCATGCAGGCCCCTGGGAGGCCATCCACCACTGACCTCCTCCTGCACCACCACCTCCCTGAATCTGCCCAACTCTGCTCACCATTCTCCACCCCAGACCAGACACCTTGCTCCCTGTACCAGTCTGCAACTTGGGTCCACCCAGCAAACATGTGCAGGCGGGAATCAATCACGGCCAATTTGCCTTTACAGCCCCAATGCTCAGCTGGCAAGTGTTTTGTAGATACTGAATGAATGTCTGGCAAATAATGAAGGAATGAGTGAATGAAGTCAGGCCTCATTAAGTCTACAGAGCAGAAGTCAAATTTAAAAACTAAACACAGGCACGTCTCAGAGCCTCAAGACTCAGGGAATCTCAGCATACCACTTACCAGCTGGCTGTTCAACCCTGGGCAGATGGCTCCACCTCTCTGAACCTTCTTCTCATCTGCAAAGCAGAGGTGAGTAATACCTTCCTCCCAGGAGTGTTATGAGGAGTAAAAGAGGGAACTCTGGTAAAGCAGCTTATTTGAGGCTGGCGAGAGGGAGGGGCTCTAAGCCACGACCATGACCACAGCCACCATCAAAACTCCCTCTCACCTCTCTCTGCCTCTGTCCTTCTCTGGCCCATCGTCAGCTCTCCCCATTCCTGCATTCCCCAAGACCCCTGGCTCCCTCCTTCCCTCTCCAAGAGATTCCAGTCCACCTGCCTCTATGCTGCAAGCAACTCTCTCCTGAGCCTGCTCCCCTTCAGAGTTCCCGTGCCTGTCTTCTCCTCTGCAAACTTCCTTACCACCTACTCGCTGCCGGCCATCTGCCTCCTGCCTTCCGCTTCTCCCAGGAAACTGCTCTGCCCACTTTACCAGTGACCCCGATCTCATGTTCCAGAAGCTTTCCTTGGACCTCCTCCTCAGACAGACTGAATGCTCTCCACGCTGCTAACCCTCCTCCTCTTCGCCAAACTCCTTCTTTGGCCTTTGCAAAAACCACTCGGCCCAGGTTCAAATCCACAAATGTGTAGCCAGTGCACGCCAATGTCAAACACAGGACAGGAGTTCCTCCCGCCTCTCCACCATCTCTTCCTTCGATGCCTTCCCTTCCTCCTGCCCTCTAATGTGGGTGGGAGCTAATGTGTGTAAGTCCTCGAAGGATGTGCTTTCTTCTCCAGGAAACCCCAGTACCAAGCAGTGTTTCTTAAACTGTGTCCTGGGCACTCCAGAATCCAAATCACCGGAATCGCCTTGCTGAAGATCTGCAGAGCCAGCACCTCTAGGATGGGCTGGGAATCTGCATTTTGTGCCAGCCTCCCAGGAGATCCTTATTCCTACCAAAGTTTCTGTTCCACTGCCTTCATAGGTTGAAGTGCTTCCCCTGAGGGTCCCCCCATCTCTCTCTCCAGCCTGAATACTCTCCTGAGTAACCTTCCCCATCACGACCTCTGGGGCCATCTTTTTCACATAGATTTTTAGTGGCAATTCAAAGAAAACAGGCAAAAGCCAAATTCACAACTTCTCCTCCAGGATCAGTCGCCTTTTTCCAGCTTTATTCCAGTCCCAAGATCACTCTCTCAGGCTCGAGCCTCAGAGTCCGCCAGGCCGTTCCCACTTACTCTCTCTGCTCTCTCTGCCTTGGTCCAGACCCACTTCCCCTCGTATCTTGGCCTCTGCAATAGCTTTGAACTCTATGACTGTAGTAGATTCCTATGACAAATTATCATACACTAGTGGCTGAAAGTAACACAAATGTATTATCTTTCAGTTCTGGAAGTCAGAAGTCCAAAATCAGTCTAACCATGTTAAAGTCAAGGTGGTGGCAGGACATTAACAGCAGATTGGATAAAGAAAATGTGGGCCGGGTGCGGTGGCTCACGCCTGTAATCCTAGCACTTTGGGAGGCCGAGGCGGGCAGATCACAAGGTCAGGAGATCGAGACCATCCTGGCTAACACGGTGAAACCCCGTCTCTACTAAAAATACACAAAATCAGCCGGGCATGGTGGCGGGGGCCTGTAGTCCCAGCTACTCGGGAGGCTGAGGCAGGAGAGCGGCGTGAACCCCGGAGGTGGAGCTTGCAGTGAGCCGAGATCACGCCACTGCACTCCAGCCTGGGTGACAGAGACTCCGTCTCAAAAAAAAAAAAAAAAAGAAAGAAAATGTGGTACATATACACTACACAGTACTACGAAACCATAAAAAAGAAGGAAAGCAAGCCTGGCGCAGTGGCTCAAGCCTATAATCCCAACGCTTTGGAAGGCCGAGGTGGGTGGATCACCTGAGGTCAGGGGTTTGAGACCAGCCTAACCAACATGGTGAAACCTCGTCTCTACTAAAAATACAAAAATTAGCCAGGCATGGTGGTGGGTGCCTGTAATCCCAGCTACTCAGGAGGCTGAGGCAGGAGAATCGCTTGAACCCGGGAGGTAGAAGTTGCAGTGAATCGAAATTGTGCCACTGCACTCCAGCCTGGGCAACAGAGCAAAAACCCCATCTCAAAAAAAAAAAAAAAAAAAAAAAAAAACAGATGAGGGAGAAGGGAAAGTTCTTTCTTACGGTAGAAAGTTAACTAATAGAGAACAAATGATGGAGTTGAAAATCATCATGAATGCTAAAACTAGGGGGATGAAAGCTTGATGAGAAACAGAATGTGCACTTAGCTTCAAACAATCCCCCAACAAATTACCTGTTAATACCAAAGAAGAAAACAACAACCTCTCAGCAGAGAAGCCTGGCAGACATCAACTTATCAAGTGATTAAAGACAAAATCACCAATACTGGCACAAACCGACATCACCTGCCTTCTGACATGGTGCACCAGGAAGGACACGGAGTCATTATTTGGCGTTCCCAGCAAAAATGCGTAACCCAAATGTAACCGTGAGGAAAGATCAAATGAAGTCAAACTGAGGAGCATTCTGCAAAATAACCGGCCTGCATATATCAATAATGTCAAAGTCAAGAAAAACAAAGAAAGGCTGAGGAACTCTTCCAAATTAAGGGAGACTAAAGACCATGACCATTAAATGCCATGTGTGATTCTGGCAGGATTGTGGACCTGGGAAAAAACAGCCATGAAAGACATTATCCGGGCAATTGATAAAAACTGAGTGTGAATTCTGGAGTATAGTTTTGCACCGATGTTTAATTTTCTGATGTTGATAGCCTTATTGTTCTTAGAAAACACCCACCAAGTATTTAAAGGAAAAAAGTTACAATGTCTCCAAGCTATTATTAAATAGTTCAGAAAAAAAATTACCTATTAGTGTGTGTGATAGAGGAGAGAGAAAGTGTGTGTGTGTGTGTGTGTGTGATTATGATAAAGCAAATTGGATTGTGATGTTTGCACAAGACCATAAGTTTATTAAAAATCATTTATTTGTTTTTTAAAATTTAATAAAAAGTTTTGCACACCCCCTCTGGGGACCCCCATTTCCCTGCCCCATGGCCTAGGTGCCCACCCATTTCTTTAATCTCCTCTCCCAGAACTCACCAACACAAATCTTTGCCCCTCAGGGGGGTCTGCTTCTCACTCTCCTTCCCAAATACGTGCCACATACCTTCTGAATGCTCCCAAACTCCCTTACCCTCACTTCCCCTTGCTACTTAACCTAAGTCTTGCCCAGTCTTCAAGGCCTGGTTCAAACCCTACCTCCACAACACAGCAACAATCCAATCCCTCCTTCCCATCGAGCGACTCTCATCAGACTCATCTCCACACTGATGGGGCACTGACTATGTGCCAGGCATTGCTCTATTCTAATTATTAATCTTTATTCTTGCTGCCTTCAGCCAGCTTTCCCTAGCATTAACCTCTTTCATAACCATGGACAGTTATCAAAACTAAGAAATTAGCTGGGCAAGGTGATGCATGCCTGTAGTTCCAGCTACTCGGGAGGCTGAGTGGGAGGATCGCTTGAGCCCAGGAATTTGAGACCAGCCTGGGGAATATAGTGAGACCCCGTCTCAAAAAAAATCATCTCATCTGAACTACACAGCCCTATGAGGTAAATGCTGCCACTGGTCCCATTTTACAGATGAGTAAGCTGAGCCGCTAGTGAGTTGTCTAAGATCTCTTGATAGGTGATGAAGCCAGGATTCAAACTGGGCCATTCTCGTACTGAAGCCTGGGCTGGTAGCCACTGTGCTCCTCGTCTCTACGGACATCCTTACACATTTGTTCTTTCTCCCTCACCAGGCTGAAAGCTCCTCAGGCCTCTCTCAATGACTCTATGCACCCTGCAGGTGCCCAACAGCTGTCTGTCCGCCACAGGCTGGGTTTCAGAAAGGAGAGGAGGGGGTCATGAGCTCCGTCAAAAAGAGGAGCCAATTCTCCACACCCTCCCCGCCCCCCAGCACAGCCCAGCTCCCTGGCTACTGCCCAAGGCCCGGCCGTCATCTGCTCTGGGTAATAAGTATTTGTATGGCGATAATTACAGCATTTCGGAAGAAAATCCCATTAAGCAAGAGCCCCGCCGAGCTGCTAATGCCGGCACAGAACTGGAGGCGGCAACTCCGCCAAGCACCCGTCTGCTCCCAATAATGCAGGAGCGGCCCAGCCCCAAAAGAGCACGGCCGCCCCTGCTGGCAGCCTCGGGCAGCCTGGGCCACTGACAGCCCGCCCGCCCCGCACAAGAAGGGGCACCGAGGAACATCAGCACCCCCGCTTGTGCCCCAGGGTTCCCATCGGCTGCCTGATGAGGAAGAGGAGGGCCACCCTGGGATCCAGCATGACGCCCAAATTTCCTTCACATCCCTGCAATTCTCTGTCACCTTAATAACAATAATAATACTACCATTTATTGGGCACTCGCTGTCTGCCAGGCCCTGTGCGAAGCGCCTCTGTGAGCATTACCGCATTTAATCCTCATGACCACCCTTTGAAGCAGGCCCTATCATCATCCCCACTTTATGGGCAAGGAAATGGGGTTCTGAGAAGTCGCCCTTTCCTCCAGACCACTTATCCCAGCTTGCAGTTATGTGCTTATTCTTATATTATGTCATTCATCTCTATCTCCCCTGCTGGACTAAAACTGGGGTTTCTGTTTCTGTCCGGCACTATTCACCCGGCACAATGCAGACGTTCAATAGATAGCTATCTGTTGAATGAGGGAATTAAACCCCATCACTTGCCCAAGGCCTTCCCAGCTGCTGAGTGGCAGAGTGGGGTTAAAAACCTAGGCAGTCTGGCTTCACAGCCCTGCCATCAGGACCACCCGCCCTGCATACGGTCCCCACTCTGTCTCCAAATCCCCAGGGAAAGGGCCAGAGATGCCCAGGAAAGGTAAATGAGTGTTCTAAATAGACAGACTGCGCTCTAAGCAGACAGACTGCAAGACAGCCAGCGCTCAAATCCTTACCTCCCGAGCTCTCTTCTGCCCCACCCAAACCCTTGAGCCTCTAGCTTGAGCTTTCCAAATAACAATAATATCCTAACGATTGAATCACAAAGCATTTTCACAACCATAGCATGAGTGAGTGCAAAGGCCCTTCGAGGTAGTAGGTGTCATCAGCCCCAGAGGCCGAGGCAAGGGCGAACACCAGCCATGTGCCAAGTGTGGCACGTTGCCTCACTCACTGCTCACTATCAACCTGCACAGCTGTCGTCATCCCCTTTTACAGATGGGGAAACTGGGTCTCAGAGCAGGGAGAGGCACAGAATGGGGGTCCTAACACCAGTCATTCAGAGCCCAGCAATAAGCCAGTGTGCTGGCAGCCACACCAAAGCCTAAGCAAGCAGGGGACTCTTGCCCTGCCAGGAGGAACCTCCCCTGCACAGCTCAGGTCTCTGCTACAGGAGACCCTGGTGGCCTGCTCAGATCCAACCAGGCCCTGATGGCAGATGTGGCTGCAGTGGCCCCTGACCTCATTTACCAAGGTCACCATACAATTATTATTTGGAATTTCAAACAGGCTCCCCAGAGGATCAGCCTCAGGTGCCCTGGGCAGCCTCCCTTATGTGTGACCACTCAGCCCTGTTAAATGAGACCTCGAGCTCAGGGAGCTGAGTCTAGAGAGGGCCTCCCAGGCCTCTACAGCAGGCATGGAGATAGGGCAGGGTGGGTGAACTGGCAAGGAGGGAAGGGCACATAAGGAGGACGGCAAGGCTGGGCACAGTGGCTCATGCCTGTAACCCCAGCACTTTGGGAGACTGAGGCAGGAGGATTGCTTGAGCCAGAAGTTTGAGACCAGCCTGGGCAACATAGCTAGATCCCCATCTCTACAAAAAAAGGGAAAAAAAAACCTGACAAGCAGCAGAATGTGCTGGGCCTGGAGGCAAAGAGAGAACAGTAGGCCTTCCCAAAGGCCCTGGCTGACTCCCTCCATCCTCAGGCAACTTCCCCTCTCTGCACCCACACGGGGAATCTTCCGCAAGCCTCAAATACCCAGTGTGCCGAGGGCTGGGGGCACCAGCGATGTCCACGCATACTGCACTCTCACACTCTCCTGGACACTCTAGTTAAAAGATTTTTGTAATTAAAAATCAAGTCCAACTGAAAGTCAAGGTCGTTGTGGAAGAAAAAAAAATAACTTAATGGTGACCATGGCTGGGTCCCTCTGCGCCTGGGCAATACAAAGAGAGAAAGCTTCCTGGGCCTCCTCCGCCCCCTCTCCCAGCCCTGGCTCTGTATTTTAATTGTTCATTACAGTGAATTATTTAGCATCCCTTTGCTGCCCAGCTGACCAGCCCCACAGCCCCTCTGGCTGAACCAATTTCCTCAGCAGCTCTGGGGCCTACCCAACCTCTTCCCCAAAGTCCCCACAGCAAACCAATAACAATTTCTTTCCATTTCGGGGGACACGCCTGGACCCAGAGTTATAGAATATATGATCATAAAGTTGCCAGGCCTCACAGGCTGCTGCAGAAACTGCCCAAAGGACAAAAGGCAAATGCACAGCTGCAGTCCATAAAAATTTCACAGCCTCAGAAGAAGCCGCTGTTTCAGGCTCTGATACTGCACAACACTCATATTGATTAGAGAGAGCATTTGCCACAGTTATTTTGAGTCTGCCTGGGCTCTTACCAAGGCCTCTTTCAAGATGTTCTTTTCCTCTTCGAGCAGCTCTTTCACGGGCTGCCTGGAGAACAGGCGGGCTCCCTGCACTTTCCCAGTCCAGGAAGCTTTGCCCACATGGCAGAGATCAGACCTGCTCCACTTCCCCAGGATAACTCACCCCTGGATTCCAACTAGTAATTCCAGAGGAAAAGTTCACATATAGAAAGGTTTCCTGACCCTTCCCAACATCTCTTTCCAGCCTCAAGTCCCACTCCACTCACTGGCCACTGGCCACAGCATGTTTCAGCCCCAGGGACAAGCTGGTCCATCTTCCCATATCGGGCCAGGCACGCTCACACCTGCAGGCTTTTGGCTCATACTCAACAGCTGCAGGCTTTTGGCTCATACTCACACCTGCAGGCTTTTGGCTCATGCTCACACCTGCAGGCTTTTTGCTTATGCTCATACCTGTAATCCCAGCACTTTGGGAGGCGGAGGCAGGAGGATTGCTTGAGCCCAGAAGTTTGAGACCAGCCTGGGCAACATAGCTAGATCCTCATCTCTACAAAAAAAGGGGGGAAAAAAGAGGTCTGCAAGAAAGCAGACCCCATGACCTGAAAAGCAGCAGAATGTGCTGGGCCTGGAGCCCAGCTATTCCCTCTGCCTAGATTGCCTGCCCTCTGTGCTTGGCAAAATCCAAACCAACCTTGATAAAGTGGCCCATCCTCTGAGAAACCCCTTCACTCTGGAAAAGGGCTTCTCACCCCAGTGTTCCCACAGCCTGTTCCCTGAGGCTGCCGGGCCCTCTTCTGAGAGCTTACCATTAGAGGTCCTCTGCCCAGTTCTCTAGACCATGTGCCCCTTGAGGACAGGGATGGGCTCACTCCCTGCTGACGCCTCAGCACCCAGGGCAGTTCCTGGCTCAGAAACATTTGCTGAATTAAAATAATGAGATTCCCCTCCCTATCCTATCGTAATAATGGCTCTCACTTAGTGAGCATCAGAAGGTACCAGGCACTTCCCATACATGATCTTCCATCCTCACAAGAACCAGATACCTTATGTCGCCTCAGCCCCATTTTCCTGATGGAAAGCAACTAAGGTTCAGAGAAGTTAAGTAACTTGCCCAAGGTCACACAGCTCATAGGTGACAGAGCTGGAGGACCCAGGTAGTATAGTTCCCAGAATGCCACCTCTTTCCTCTGTACTAGGAAATTTCACTTTCATCTCACTCTGATCACAAAAGAGCTAAAGAGTTCATGGTAGTCTTAAACACTAAAGGTGGTGAGTAAGGATGGAGGAGATGACTTTAAGACTCAAGATTCAAAAGCAAAGAAGAGGAGCTAATGTGTCTTAGATCTAGGCTGCAACCAGGATAGCAGCTTCAGGAGAAATTCCGGTGGACAAGGCAAGGGAAGCAGGGAGCAGGTACAGAGGGGACAGGCATGGAGGGTGACCAGGCCACCGCAGAGGTCCTCTGGACAGATTTCTGACCCTCAGTTCCTCTCCGGGTCCACACAGGATAATGCACACACTGCCCATGGGAAACTCAGTTTGGTACCACCTCTCCCCAGCCCTGTAACACACAAGCATTCACACACACACACACACATACATGCAACACACACACACACACACACCATCTAGATTGCATCTAGATTGCAAATTCTCTGAAGCCTCCACAGAAATTTTTCAGATGCAGCCAAGAAGAGTCTGGGGCAAATATGTGCTCACTGATTGCTGGCCTTGGTACAGAGTCTGATTCAGGAGACAGCTCTCCTCAGGGTCAGATTTCTGTCTCTGACCAGCTGGGGGCCATGAAAATGTGCTCGAAAGTTATCAAAATATGCATGCCTTTCCTGAGAGCCACTGCAATCACCAAGGAGTGTGGGAAGGAGGAGTAGGTAGGTTTCAAAGGAGCCAGCAGCCTTCTCCAAAGCCCTGTCCAAAAATCTCCTGGTGCAGTCACCTCTGCGAGCAGTACAAAGGCCCTGCATGTGACCAAAATCTACACACACACAGCCCATTACGGGGACTCTTATGGCCTCACACTATTAAGGTGGCCCCTTAATACTAGGAATTGACACAGAAACACATTATGCAGGAGACTCACAGAAAACAAAGTATAAAGGTCTGTAAATACACACACGCAAACACACACACACACACACATACACATCCTACTAGCTTAGTGGGTCTAGAAAAGGGTCAAGTTTCCTCAAGAATTTACGAGTGAGAGGGAACAGGGGAAGAGAAATGCTGTTTTTTTATGACTTGTCATGGTCAATATCTTTAACCTTGGGCCCCCCTCTCCAAGCTCTTGACCTCTTGGCATTATCCACCCGGTTCTCCATCCAAGACACACCTACCCCTTTCCGGGTGCTGAATGTTACACACCCCAAGCCACATACCCAAAGCCCTCAGGTCCCATTGTCTGCCTGCGTTGGGGATGACTGGGTGTGGAGGGAGGCGGGTGAGTAGAGGACCAACGCGTGGCACCTGCAGGGGAAGAATTCTCAAGGCTCTGGGGCAAACAATGGAGAAGAAGGGGCAGACCAGAAACTTCGCCTCCCATCCTGCTGCCCTTCGTCAGGAGCAAGCTCTGGGAGCGGTAATCTGCGCAGCTGGCTCAGAACGCGGCCGTAGCCCCATGTGCCCAAAAGGAGACATTGTCCTGGCCAGTGTGGGAAGTGTCCCTCCTGGGTGCAAGGAAGGCTTTCTGGCACCAGTTCGCAGGCACCCCGGAGGAATAAAGCGCTGGCGCAGTGGGGAGGGCGGGTGCGGAGTGCAGGGTGCAGGTGTGAGGACGGGAGCTGACAATCCCGCCGAGGGCCCTTTGAATCCCAGGGAAGGGGAAACCACGGCGCTCCTGGCTCCTGGCTCGGGAAAGACCCCGGCAAGAACTGACCCGTCTGTGGGCTGCGGAGCCCACCCCGAAGTCCGGAATTGCGTCTGGGTTGGAGGGCAACCTCGGAGCCAGGGAGCCAGGGGCGGGGGCCATACTCACAGGCGCTCGGTGTTCCGCGGGATGTTCTTGGGAATGGCCTGCAGCCCCGTGCCGTGGCAGTCCACCGTGGTTCCGGTGCAGGTGCAGAGGGCGGGGCACGCCGAGGCTCCCAGGCTCCACGCGGCTGCCCACAACAGCAGCCAGAGCTCGGGTCGGACCGGCCCCGCGGAGGACCCCCACCCGGGCGTCAGCGCCATGGTGCCCTCACCGCGTCCCGCTCGCGAGCCAGACGGCGGCAGCCGCTGACCATCCCCGTCCGGGGCCGCCTCCAGGTGCAGTCCCGGGGCAGAGCCACCAAAGAACCAGCGGGCTTGCGCGCGGCGCCCCTGCGGGTTGGGAGGCACCTTGCTCCTCCAAGCGACGGCGCCTGTGCGCGGACGGAGGGAGGGCGCCTTGGGCGGAGGGCGCTCGGCTCCTCTGCCGTTTCGCCGCCTGCGTCTCCCTCTCCCTCCCTCCAGCTCCCAACTGACTGCTGCGAGGAGGAAAATGGGCAGGCCCCGCGCGCGCACGCACCCTAAGCACACCACACACACACACACACACACACGATCACACACACACCCGCGCGCTCGCTCCCACCCGGCAGTCATCCATCAATCGAAAAGCACACATCCAGGGCCGGGCTCCTCCCCGCCCTCCGCCCGCAGCCCCCCTCTCCCGACGACCACTCCGCGGCTGCAAGCCGCCTAGTTTCAAAGGTGGAACCTCCGAGGCGCCGCCAGCGGGCAGGGGGCTGCGGGGGAGGGGAGGGGAGGGAAGGGGGGTGTGGCTCGACCTGCCAAGTCCTGGCTCTACACACACGCGCGCGCACATGCACACACACACACACACACACACACACACACACACACGGCGAGGATGCACACATTTAGACGCACGCACCCCGGCACCCGCGGCCCCAGCTGCTATTGCATGGTGGGAGGGAGGTCTTATTTTGCTGCTTGGACGCCTTCCAGCGGGGTCAGACCCGTTTCCCCCATCCCCCGACGGCAGCATCGGCCTCTAGGCCCCACCTGACTCGCTATGCCAATTCTTGGTTAAGGGAAACCCTGTGCTTGTGCCCCAGGTGGCATCCTCAAGCCACCAACCTTACTTAGCCTGGACTTTGAGAGTGGAGCTTTGCCGGGGGCGGCGGGGGGGCGCTCCACGAAAGCGCTAGGCCAAGTACAGTCTCCTTCCTACCTCCATGCACTCACTTCTCAGAGGGTAACAAGCCAGCCCCATGCCCAGTATGAGAATGGCTCTGATCGGGACACTTGCTCAGCAGGGCACATTTGTACCATACAGTTACACGGGCTTCTTCCCCTGTTGTAGAAGAGAGGGACGAGACATTAAGGAGACTTGGAAATCTGGCAAACATCTTCCTCCACTCACACCGGGGTTCCTCCATTTCTGACAGGTGGAAACAGATGAAAATGAATATTCCATCTTGTCATCAAAGGAGACAGAGAGGGCTGGCATAGGGCTGGGCGGCCTGCTTGAGAAAGAACCCCACAGGCCACCCCCGTCAGACCCAGGCCTCACACCCAGCTGGGTAGGGACCTTCCTCACTGTAAGGCATGTATGGACGTGGGCATGAACAGGACATCCAGTGGGGAGAGAATTCTCCTCAACCCCAGAAAAGATGAAAGATCTCCTCAAAGCTAAGGACAGCTGTGGCCCGCTGGGGCAGTGCCCAGCAGTCGGGGCCCCGATGTGAGGCTGCCTGGCAAGAGGACACTGCTGGGTAGCCTGAGAAACACCTCCCGTCTCAGGAATGGCGGGGGTCCAGACACAGCATGGATGCATTTGGTGGGGAGAGTATCCGGCGGGGTGGGGATGGGGGATGTTGATAGACTCCACAAGGTTGAACCCTTACCCACAAGGTACCCAAGGCTCAGGCGTTTTCTTTGTTTTTCTTTTCCATGTTGATGAAAAATTTGCAGTCTCTCTACTGTCATAGCACAGTATGTTACAATTTATGCGGCTGATTTCATGGGCTTTTGACAGTTCTTTTGAAAGTTTTCACCCATCCCTGTCCATGACCTCCATCTGGGCAGTGGGTTCTTGAACATCAGTTCAGTTTCTCAGGGGGCAGGGCTTTCTCAGGGGTGCCTATGTGGTAGGATATTAGGGAAGCTTCCCACAAACCAGGCTGGAGTCTGAGAGGGCTGCCCCTGCCCTGCAGCTCACCAGCTCCTGCTCCCTGGGGCCCCAGCCCCTCTATCTGTGCCCTCCCGGTAGCCTCAGACAGAGTAACATTCTTCTGTGCCTGCTGCTTTGTTTATCCCCTCTTAGCACCTGCAGCTGCTTCTCCACACCCCACAACCCTGCCCACCTCCTGGCGTCCTCACTCGCTCACCCAGACACACACCCCAGCACCTGGCGCTTAGTAGGCCTGTCACAGACAGCACTTAGGCTGTTGAAGATGTCTGGTCTCCAGCCTTCTGCTGCAGCAGTAGCTCCCCAGTCCCAGGACCTTGGAGGGCCCCTTCGAAGCCAAGACTCATGTGGAGAAGGGAGAGAGTGTTGATTAGCCGGGTGACATGCCCCTTGGTCCTCAGAGTGACAGAGTGAAGGGGTGTGAAGAGGGTGTGAGGAGGGGTGGGAGTGAGCAGGGGTGCAAGATTAGCCCTGCCTGTGGCTCCTGAGAACCAGCCCCTGCCCTAGAAGCTTCCAGATCAGCCTGGACAGTGAATCCCAAGCAGGCCCTGGGCTGAGTTGCTGCTGCCTGGCAAAGCCTGGCTTTTCCTCTGAAGGGAGGGAAGGAAGGAGCCCCCGAGACCCAGGACAAAGACTCCCCCGACAGCCCATCACGGGAGGCCCTGCCCAAACAGCGGGCAGCTCCCCAGCTTGGCTCTCGTCCCTGGTTCCTCCACCCCAGAACCTGGCCAGCTCCCCGATTCAGGAGGCGGCTCACCATGAATGAGCGCAGCTCATTAGCGTGCCCGGCACATTTACTTGTTAAACAACCGCCTGGCTGGCCGCACACCCCCAAGCCCCCCTCTGTTTTTTCAATTTCCTCTCCCATGCCCCTCCCCATCTTGGGTCTCCCTACCCCCTCCCTACAGCCAGGCCACCTGCTCCCACTGCACGGGTGGGGAGGAGGCAGGCCTGGCACATTGCTTCTGCCAGGAATACTCCACCAAGCCCGGCCCTGCTCACCTGTCGCCAGCAGGGCAACCCCCTGGAAGGGAAATTTGGGGTTGAGTCTCCCCAGCCCAGTGACGTGAGTCCCCTCTGAGTCCTCTCAGCCATGTGTGCTGGGAGTTGAGGGCCACTTCCCACGTGTGATTCAAGGAGAGAGCGCTCTCTTTACAGCTTCTGCATGGAGTCCTCTTCCCCACCTCCACCAGCCCCTTCTGGAGCACCAAGAAGCGGGAGAGCCTGGGTGAGGCTGAGGTGCACCATGGGGTGGATTTCCAAGCTGCAAAAGGCAAAAGTGAGACAGAATGCCTGCTAAGTAGACATCAGATAAACACCACTCACGGAGTATCTATGTACTACATATGCTGTACTGGAACTCAGCAATTCAACAGGGGACAAGAATGGCCCTGGCCCTCAGTGGGCTCACTGTCCAGTGGGGGCACAGAAACAGGAAGCAGGAAAGCATATTCATTTGGGTGTCAGCGAATGTGGAATTGCAGAGAACCCAGAGTGAGGGCACAGAGTGGGGCTGGAAGGCTCCCTGGAAGAGGAGGCACTGGAACTAGGTCTTGAAGGATAAATAGGCATTCTTTGGGCAAAAAACAGGAAGAAAGCCTCTCTCAGCAAAGAGAAGTACATGAAGCAAGTCATACAGACGGGGAGCAGCATTCTCAATGGCTGAGCTGGGGCACATCCAGCAAGGCTGGAGCGTGGCAGGGGATTCAGGTGGGAAGCACAGATGGAGGTTACGGAGGTAATGAGGACACACCCCAGAGGCCCTGGTGCAGCCTTTCTCTGGCTTCACTGGGCTTTTAGCATCACCTGGCCTGGCCCTGTCCTCAAACACATGTCTATGTATGCATGTGCTTGGAAATGCACTACCTCTGGAACCAGTGTCTCTGCAACTGGCTGCTTCCAGGGAGGTGACTTGGGAGGTAGCAAGGAGACAGTTGCAGCAGATGCTTGTTTTCTACTGTTTGGGGTTTTTTTGTTTGTTTGTTTTTTGAGATAGAGTCATGCTGTGTTGCTCAGGGTGGAGTCCGTTGGCACAATCACAGCTCACTGCAGCCTCCAACTCCTGGGCTCAAGCGATCCTCTCACCTCAGCCTCCCGAGTAGCCAGGACTACGGGCACGTGTCACCATACTTGGCTAATTGTTTTTTGCTTGTTTGTTGTTTGTTTTTTGTTTTGTTTTGTTTTTTGCAGAGATGGGTCTCCCAGGGTTGCCCAGATTGGTCTCAAACTCCTGGATTCTAGTTATCCTCCCATCTCAGCCTCCCAAAGTGCTGGGATTACAGACCTGAGCCACCACACCCAGCCTTTGTTCATATTTTTTACCCTATGTAGAATGAGCTAATTTCCCCCTACCAATACATTTTAACCGCCCCCCGGGGTGCTTATCATACACACTGATTCCTGTGACCCATCCCCAACCTTCCCAATCAGAATCTTCACTGTTAACAAGCTGGGGATGGGGGATTACAGGCAGTGCTAATTCTGATGCAGGTGATTCCAGAGACCGTGCTCTAAGAATCAAGGCCTGGTGTGCCGAGTTATGAGTTTGGAATTAGACTGAAAACTCTGGGGAGCCACCGAAGGAAGGAGCCTGGTAGGGACAATGGGTCTCAGGCCCACCTGCCTTCCTCCTCTCCAGGTTCCACACACCATTAGCAAGGATGAGGCACATCAAAGAGAAAGATGGTCAAGGGATAGTGGCAGGAAAGTATTAAGATGTCAGAGCCGGAAGGGGATTAAAAAATGATCAAATCCAAGCACCAGTAAACAGAAGCCCAGAGAAGTGAAGCAACCAGCCTGACCTCACATGCAAAGGAGCTGCAGAGGTGGGCCATCAATGAGGCCACACGCCCGGGCAGAACACAGCATGCAGTCCATCCTTGGCACTCCTCCTGGCCCTGCCACCACAGGGGAACTACGAAAACAGGAGTCCCCGGCAAGTCTGTGCTGGCAGGACTCATGATATTTTAGCTTTAACCTCTAAACCCCTGGCTATGCTCAAATTTGGAGGAGGCTGAATTGTTGGAGGCTCTCAATGGCAAAGCCTACAGCAAGGACAAGCTCCTAGTGGCTTTTATAGCCCAGATACCACCATAGGCATCCAAGATAACTCTGGTAAATAGAAGTACTAGAAGCAAAAGAGAAGCAAAGTGGGTGCTGGGGTGGGAGAAGAGGGGGAAAAGAAAGGGAGAAAGCAGGGAGACAGCCTGCACTGACAGCAACCATTCATCTATTCATCAGACATCGATGGCATGCCAGCTGAGAGCCACGCACTGGAAATAGAAGAGATCTGTGCTTTGGGTTCATTGGCTTTCTTGTATCTTGTTCACAGTTTTCATCAAATTTAAAGTTTTTGGCCGGGCGCGGTGGCTCAAGCCTGTAATCCCAGCACTTTGGGAGGCTGAGACGGGCGGATCACGAGGTCAGGAGATCGAGACCATGCTGGCTAACACGGTGAAACCCCGTCTCTACTAAAAAATACAAAAAACTAGCCGGGCGAGGTGGTGGGTGCCTGTAGTCCCAGCTACTCAGGAGGCTGAGGCAGGAGAATGGCATAAACCAGGGAGGCGGAGCTTGCAGTGAGCTGAGATCCGGCCACTGCATTCCAACCTGGGCGACAGAGCGAGACTCCGTCTCAAAAAAAAAAAAAAGTTTTCAACCATTATTTCTTCGCTTTTTTTTTAATGTTCCCTCCTCTCTTTCTTCTTTTTTGGGGGCTCCATTTATACACAATTAGACCATTTGGAGTTGTCTCATAGTCCATGGATGATGCCTTGTTCCTTTTCTTAGTCTTGTTTCTCTCTCTCTTTCATTTTGATGAGTTTCTCCTGATGTATTGTGGTGTTCATTATCTTTTCTTCTACAGTATCTAATCTGCTGTTAATCCCATCTGGTAAGGTTTTTTTGTTTTTTGTTTTTTGTTTTGAGACAGAGTCTCACTCTGTCACCACTGGAGTGCAATGGCACAATCTCAGCTCACAGCAACCTCCACCTCCTGGGTTCAAGCGATTCTCCTGCCTCAGCCTCCCTAGTAGCTGGGACTACAGGCATGTGCCATTGCATCTGGCTAATGTTTGTATTTTTAGTAGAGATGGGGTTTTACCATGTTAGCCAGGCTGGTCTCAAACCCCTGATCTCAAGAGATCTGCCCACCTCGGCCTCCCAAAGTTCTGGGATTACAGGCATGAGTCACCATACTGACCCCATCTGGTACAATTCTTATCTCAGACATTGTACTTTTCATCTCTAGAAAATCTACTTGGATTTTTTTTTTTTTAAATCTTCCATGTGTCTTCTTAACATGCTTATATTTTCCTCTACCTTCATGTACATATGGAATATAGTTGTAATAACTACATTACCAATTCTATTATATGTATCATTTCTGGGTTTGAAGTGATTGATTGCTTTTCTTCTTCATTATGGAGCATACTTTCCTACTACGTAGTCCCCCCTTATCTACATAGGGAAATATTGTCCAAGACCCCAAGTGGATGTCTACACCAAGGATAGTACCAAGACCTATTATATTATGTTTTGCCTATACCTACATACCTTTGATAAAGTTTAATTTATAAATTAGACACAGTAAGAGATTAATAATATAACTAATAAGAAAAATAGAATAATTATAACAATATACGATAATAAAAGCTACGTGAATGTGGTCTCTCTACCTCCCTCTCTCTCAAAATATCTTATTGTACTATACCACAGATAACTGAAACCACAGGAAGTGCAAACATGGATAAAGGGGAGCTACGGTACTTTGTACCCTGGTAATTATAGATTTCATGCCAGACGTTGTGGATTTTACCTTGTTGGGTGCTGGATATTCTTGTAGTTTGAAAAAATATTCTTGAGCTTTGTCCTGGAACAGAGTCAAGTTGCTTGGAGCCAGTTGGATTCTTTTGAGGCTTGTTTTTAAGCTTTCTTAGGCAGGACCAGGACTAGCCTGTAGTCAAAGGCTGATTTCCCTACCCTTCTGAAAGCTCTCCCCAATGCCCTGTGAATTAGGAGGTTTCTGCTCTGGCTGGTGGGAATGCCAGCTAATCCCAGCCCTGTGGGAACTCCAAGGATTGTTCTGCCTGCTCCTTTGGGTGGAACTTTCCCACCTTCAGATAGTTTACACACAGGCACTGATCAGTTCTCAGCTGCAGACTGCGGGGGGAGAGGCTGGCACAGCAGGGAAGAACCATCGGCAGATCTCTAGCTGCTCGTTCTCTCTGTGCAGCAATTTCCTCTCCTGTCTTCCGTGGGAACCCGAGCCACCTTGGCCTCGCTGGACTCTCGGCTCCAATTCCTCAATTCAGATTGATGCCGGGTTCCACCTGGGTCCCCCTCTTGCTCTGTGGCCTGGAAACTCTCTCCAGGCTGTAAGCCAGGCAATTACAGGGCTCAACCCACTTGTTTCTCCTCTCTCAGAAAACACTGCCCCACACTACCCATCGTTTAGTGTCTCATAACAGTTGTTTCTATTTTTCCCTGGCTTTTCAGTTGTTTAAGCCAGGAGGGGTAAAATTGTCCCGTTATGTCTTCTTGGCCAGAAACAGAAATGTGGAAGAGATTTTTGACAATACCTCACGCCCTCAAAACATGCTGTGTGTGCTGGGGAAAGACAGTCAAACAAACAGAAAATTACATGACCCTGACAAGTGCCCCGAAACCAGCCAGAGAGGACGGGACCTCAGCCACACAGGCTTCTCGCAGTTTATTAAGCACATAATGCTCGGTGCAGGCAGGTCCCTACCCTAGAATGGTCTTCCCATCATAATGGCTGGCATGGCTCCCTGCATCCTTCAGGTCTCAGCTTAAGCAGCAACTCCTCAAGAAGCCTTTCCTCACGCAGGATTAGGTCAGCACCCCCATCCCACCAAAGGGGAATGGGAAGTCATCCAGGGATTTAAGGTGAGGCATGAGATATGATCTATGATCTCTCCTCTAACTGTCTTCTTCCTCAGCCCCTTCTGCCTCCCATGGCAGGTAGGAAGGAAGAGACCCTGTTTGGAAGCCCATCATAGAGCCAAACCCTTCTCTATCATATACCCTTCTCCACCACACCCCCTTCTCCACCACACTTCCTTCTCCATCGCATCCCCTTCTCCACCGCATCCCCTTCTCCACCGCATCCCCTTCTCCACTGCACCCCCTTCTCCACTGCATCCCCTTCTCTATGGCGTCCCCTTCTCCACCACACCCCTTTCTCCATCGCACCCCCTTCTCCACTGCACCCCCTTCCCCATCGTACCCCCTTCCCCATCGCACCCCCTTCTCCATTGCATTGCCTTCTCCATCACACCCCCTTCTCCGTCACATCCCCTTCTCCATCACACCCCCTTCTCCATCACATCCCCTTCTCCATCACATCTCCTTCTCCATCGCATCCCCTTCCCCATCGCACCCCCTTCTCCATCACACCCCCTTCTCCATCGCATCCCCTTACCCACTGCATCGCCTTCTCCATCGGAGTCAGCTTTCAGTCCTCCAAAGTCCAAGAAGATGACAAAAATGTGGCATCAGTGAGCTCATTAATCCACCTGCATTTTGGGGGCCTCGTCTGTAAAGAATAATCCTACCAACTAACAAACACTTCCATTGTACCTATAAATTTCAGGGGCTCATACTGTTCCAAGACCTTTACCTATTAAATCATTTAACACTCCCAAGAAACTTAGAAGGAGCTGGAAGCACGACGACGTTTGGGAGCTCGCCCAAGGTCACACAGCACATAGGTGGCAGAGCTGAGATGTAAAATATGCATTTATTTAAGATCTGCCTCCTGGGGCCAGTGTGGGGATTGAATGGGTAGTACAAATGATAGCACCTTATGAGCTAAGTGCAGTTGCTCACACCTGTAATCCCAGCACTTTGGGAGGCAAAGGCAGGCAGATCACTTGAGCTCAGGAGTTTAAGACCAGCCTGGGCAACATGGTGAAACACTATCTCTACAAAAAATATAAAAATTAGCTGGACAAGGTGGCTTTCGCCTGTAGTCCCAGCTACTCAGGAAGCTGAGCTGGGAGAATCGCTTGAACCCATGAAGTCAAAGCTCCAGTGAGCCGTGTTCACACAACTGCATTCCAGCCTGGGCAACAGAGCAAGACCCTGTCTCAAAAAAGTAAATATATAAATAATAATAAATTTGGTCAGGTGCAGGGCCTCACGCCTGTAATCCCAACACTTTGGGAGGCTGAGGCGGGTGGATCACTTGAGGTCAGGAGTTCCAGACCAGCCTGGTCAACACGGTAAAACCTTGTCTCTACTAAAAATACAAAATTAGCCCGGCGTGGTGGCGCATGCCTATAATCCCAGCTACTTGGGAGGCTGAGGCAGAAGAATCACTTAAACCAGGGAGGCAGAGGTTGCAGTGAGCCGAGATCATGCCATTGCACTCCAGCCTGGGCAACAAGAGCAAAACTCCATCTCAAAAATAATAATAATAATAATAATAATAATAAATTTAAAAACTGAAAAAAGAAAGTGCCTCATGCTGCAGTACAGGCATGTCATTAGGGTGTTCATTGTTTTAAAAAGCCAAAATTGGTAATAGGGATAACTTAGGGAACAGGTCTGTCCAGAGAAAGTTCCGTTTGACAACATTATGTACAAGTAATTTTAGAGGATTCCTTCTTCTTCTTTTTCCTTAGCTCCTTCTGCAAATGTGTGTGTTCTGGGTCTGCTTGTGTAACTGACACGAAACCCAGATATTCTTAGACCTTTCCCTTCCCTCACAGACTGTGGGTGGCCTTCTCATTACAAATGTAGTTGCCCTTCTCAAAATGGCAAAAACCCAGATTCAGCAGCTCCTAGCCTAAAAACATTCAATGAACCTAAAAGTAAATCTAATCTAATTAAAAGAAAATACACCCAAATGTTAACGTCATTGGAATTATCACTGACTTTTAGCCTCTTATTTTATACCCTTCTATATTTTCCATATTTTCTACAATAAGCTACAAAAAAATTTAGAAATAAAAATGTAATTACCAAATTATAGTTTGAATAAAATTACCACTAAATTTCGTATACCAAATGTATTGATTTTATGTGAACACACTAAATACTAAATAACACATTTTCTATTCCTGCACTGAGAGAGCTGCTGCAGATCTGCAAAGGGCGCTTAAAAAATAAGCAAAGAGCCGGGCGTGGTGGCTCGCACCTGTAATCCCAGCACTTTGGGAGGCCAAGGCAGGGGGATCACCTGAGGTCAGGAGTTCAAGACCAGCCTGGCCAACATGGCAAAACCCTATCTCTACTAAAAATACAAAAATTAGCCGGGTGTGGTGGCGGGCACCTGTAATCCCAGCTACTCAGGAGGCTGAGGCAGGAGAATCGCTTGAACCCAGGGTGGCGGAGGTTGCAGTGAGCCAAGATCCTACCACTGCCCTCCAGCCTGAGCAACAGAGAGAGACTCCATCTCAGAAAAATAAAATAAAATAAAAAATAAGCGACAGTTTGTATGAAAATACGTAGATCAGACAAATTTATACAGACAGGGAGTAGCTTAGAGGTTGCTAGGGACCGCAGGGAGATGGGAATGGGAAGTTACTGTTTAATGGGTACAAAGTTTCTGTTAGGTGTGAGGAAAAAAAATTGGAAATAAATGGTGATGATTGCACAACACTATGAATGCAATTAATGCCACTAATTGTACACTTAGAGCGGTTAAATAGTAAATTTTGTCATATGTATATAATTAGTACAATAAAAAATAATAAGTGATGGCTCAGCTAAGGGAGAAAATGTGGTCCAGAACGCCGGTCCTCCCCTGGTCTTTGTCTCCTGCTGTCAGTGATCGCTAGCATTAAGCAACTGCTGCCCAGGGAGTTAAGAAACTTGTTCATCATGCCCCACTGACAGGGACAGAGGATCTTACCCCAGGCAGTCTGATGCCAGATGTCACACCCTGAACCTTTTTACTGCACTCCACAATGACAAAACTGCCTGCTGTTGATGTCACATCTGGAATGATGTCGCACAGGAACGATCTGCAGGTAACGCTGTAAGGGAGTTGCTGTTAGCTCCGTTTACGGAGGAGAAACCGGAGCCTTGGAGGAGTCGTCGACTGCTGCTAGGTTATGCAGCCAGTGGGTGGCAAAGCCCCCTGTTCACGCCCAGACCTGGCACCTGCAAAGGCCAGTCAGCGGTGTCAACACTGCTGGCAGATTTAAAATCACCGTCGCGGTACTGAAGCTGGGTCAGGGAGCTGAGGTAGGCCAGGCTGGAAAGGCTTGGAGAGGTTTTCAGGGAGGGCAGGATGAGTTTTTTAAATCGACCGTTTGGTGGCTGCTTTGGGCTTCCGCCAAGCCCGTTTGGGTCCTTGGAGGATCGCTCATCCTCCTCCATAAACGTTTATTCACCAGCCCCGGCCCGTGTCGTCGGGGCAGCGGCGCGGAACCCGGAGTGCTGGCTGGGTTCGCGGACACTGGCTCCCCGGCGCTGCGGCGTGGCGGCGCGTCTCTGCACGGCGGGACTCCCGGGGGAGGGAGCGCGGGGCGGGGGCCGCGAGGACGCGGAAGGGCAGGGCGGGACGGGGCCATCTGGACCGCCGCTGCGGGGTGGGCGCATTTGTTTCCTAAGAGGAGCGCCGAGCAAACGGAAACCGCGCGCATCTACTGGATCAATCAAAACAGCGCCTCCGGACAAACGGGAATGGGGGCGGCGCAGAGGCCCTACGGGAGGTTTCAGGCACCATCTGTGAGGGGCGCACCCACGGAAGCTCTGGGTTTGTCCACTCTGAGGCCCGTCCAGTTGTCCAACCACCCTGTCCTCAGCGTCCCTCGGTGGGGACAGATGCATACCCCCGCTGCCCAGTACAGCCGGACGCGACTTCGGAAAGAAAACCTTGCAATCTCCCTATTTTACGGATAAGGAAATAGCGCCCCTAGAGGAGAAGTAGCTGCCCCGAGGTCACAGAACTTCCGGGGGCAGAGCCGAATGCCTTCCCTCCGCCACCTTGCTTACATATTGAGATGAAGTCTTTGTGCGTCTACCTGCCCACCTATCTATCAGCTTCTGTGCAACTCATGTGTGCAGTCTAGCCCTCAGCGCAGTCTCTGGAACCTAGTAGGTGCTCAATAAATGCTTGTGAAACGGAAACGAACTGAAATGAAACTAGAAAACCCAGGTCCTTAATCTTTCAGGAAAGACAGAATTTAGAAATCCAAGAGTACTGACCGTTGTGTAGAGCCAGAGTAGCTGGAGGCTGGATGAATACACCCAACCCAGGGAACCCCGACGGCTGCCCACGCAGCTGCACTCCTGTCTACACGGAAAAAAAGAGCCACTCCCTCCCTCCCTTGGTCATCTCCCCACTCCTTCCCCAAGGCTGAGGATGAAGATATCCTCTGAGGGCTTCGCCATGAAACCTTAGAGCTGGAAGGAACTTTCCATCGCCTCTAGTTACAGTCTATGTAATGTTTTCTTAAATGATTTTCATTAAGTTCATTCAATATTTATCGTGCATCCACCGTGAACAAGGCCCTATATTGCTGAAACAAGACGTGTGATCCTTGTTAAAATCAAAAGCAAATGTACAAGTCAGGAGTCTTCTACAGCCAGAAGTATTTAGTGGCCGAACATAAGTATTCGATACAGACTATAAATACAGCAGCTGTTATTTCAAAAAGCAAAAGCCCATGTTAAAAGAGGTCATTCTTGGAGAAGTTTTTTTCTTCTTGATTGGAAAAAAGTTTCCAGGCATAGGGAACTGATTACTGGACTGGGGATGTGTCCCCAACCCTTTTCCTAGCCGATACAGATAGATCTGCTCTAGGACAACCAAAGAAAGCTAAAGAAGATGTGATATCTGGCAAAACAAGCCTAAACAAACCTCTGGAAAGTCAAGAGGGAATTGGGGGAATTCAAGATTTATTAGAGCCTGTAGGAAACCAAAGTTCAATTAAGTAATTGAAAATATGGAGGCCAGGCATGGCGGCTCCTGTCAGTAATCCCAGCACCTTGGGAGGCTGAGACAGGTGGATCACTTGAGCCCAGGAGTTCTAGACCAACCTGGGCAACATGGTGAAACCCCATTTCTACAAAAAATGCAAAAATTAGCTGGGTGTGGTGGCACACAACTGTGGTCCCAGCTACTCGGGAAGCTGAGGTGGGAGAATCACCTGAGCCTTGGAGGTCAAGGCTGCAGTGAGCTGAGATCTCACCACTGCACTCCAGCCTGGGTAACAAAGACCCTGTATTTAAAAAAAAAGAAGAAGAAAAAAATATGAAGTACTATAAAATATGAAAATAGGGAAAGGTTAGAGAATGAGCTGCCTGGTTGTATTAGCTGTTTGCTTTTCTTTAAGACTTGCTCTAAGTTGATATCATATCTCAGAATCAGAGTCTCAGTTTAACAGATATGTGTATACCTGGAGCCCAGCACGCTGTTTGACGTGCAATGGAAACCGTTCACGTTTGATGCAATTCAGGGCTTGGTGAGTCAAACTCAGTTACTCCACGAGCTAAACGTTTACTGACCCTGTGACTCTGTACTTTCTCTCCTGGATATATATATATGTTTGTATATGTATATATAAATATAGATGTATAGATATAGATATATGTACACACAACAGAAATGAGTGGTTAGGTCCACCGGAAGACATGTAGAAGAATATTTATGGCACCCTCATTCAGAATAGCTCAGACTGGAAGCAGCTCAAATGTTCATCAACAGGAGAATGGATAAACAAATTGTGGCATAGCTATACGATGGAATAATGAGCAAGAACAAACCGCTGAACAACATTAATGAATTGCACAGGCATTATGCTGAGTGAAAGAAGCCAGACACAAGAATATATGTTGTTTAATCCAATTTCTATGAAATAGAACACAAGTAAATCTAATCTGTAGTGACAGAAGTCAAAATAATGGTTGCCTTTGAGACAGCAGTAACTGAAAGCCAGCACAAGGGGACATTTTGGGCCTCTGGAAATGGTCTGTATTTTGATCTAGGTGGTGCCAATGTGTGTGCGTGTGTGTATAAATATTTATGCACATATATACACATTTAAGCATAAGTATGTAAATGTACATCAAGTTATACACTTAAAATCAGTGCACTTTATGAAGGTTGTGCCTCAATAGAAAACAGGAAGAAATTGTTTTGGTCAGGATGACAAGTGCACGGAGGGCAAACTGCCACTCTCCCCTCCCCGGCCCGCAGCAGACGTCGCTAATTAATCACCACACTCCTTTCCTTTGAACTCGGCTTCAGGACCATCTCAATCCAGCGCTTCAGCCAGCTGTGCTTTGAGGCAAAACTCTCAGCTTTCCCTCATGTATACACAAGTATGTTAAGATAATTAATTAATCATCTTACCGTCTTAATTATTAATTATCATCTTCAGTTTGTTCAGCCACACTCTGAGGAAGCCTGACTCCCACTACGGACTGGTGGCAGCTTCTCCAAAGTCTGGATTCAGTTCCCAGGAGGAAGTGGCTTCTGAAGAGCACATTTGGATGCTGGAGAGTGACAGCGGGAGGGGCACACGACAGGAAGGAAGCCCCTTGACAGAGAGCTGGCGGATTAATGCAGCACACAGGTAAGCATGGGACCCAGAAAAGGCTCGAGTTTGACTGGGCACATTTTCTACCAAGTGGAACTCATTGCTTCTTCTTGACTGAGGAGAGGGAAGAGGAGAGAAGTTGAGGCTGGACTGCAGGGACTGGCACCTCTTGATTTGCCTGAGGTTCTCTGGCACCTGAAGCACAGCCTGCCCCTCAATAGTCACCAAGGCTCTGCGTCTTATCGGGGATGATAACACTTCCTGTGGGGTTCATCCTGCACAGCGTACAAAATCTTCCACTTCACTATCACGCCATCGTGAGATCTGGACAGGGTGGGAATTAGCCTCCCCACCCCAACCCCCCACCTCATTTTAAAATAAGAAAACTGGCCGAGCACAGGGGCTCACACCTGTAATCCCAGCATTTTGGGAGGCCGAGGCGGGTTGTTCACTTGAGGTCAGGAGTTCGAGACTAGCCTAGCCAACATAGTGAAACCCCATCACTACTAAAAATACAAAAATTAGCTGGGCATGTTGGTGCATCTGTAATCCCAGCTACCCAAGAGGTGGAGACATGAGAATCACTTGAACCTGGGAGGCAGAGGCTGCAGTGAGCCAGGATCGCACCACTGCACTCCAGCCTGGGCAACAGGGCCAGACTCTGTTTCAAAAAAATAAAATAGGCTAGGCATGGCGGCTCATGCTGTAATCCCAGCAACTTGGGAGGCTGAGGCAGGCAAATCACTTGAGGTCAGAAGTTCGAGATCAGCCTGGGCAACATGGTGAAGCTCCGTCTCTACTAAAAGTACAAAAATTAGCCAGCCATAGTGGCATGTGCCTGTAATCCCCAGCTACTCAGGAGGCTGAAGCAGGAGAATCGCCCGAACCCGGGAGATGGAGGTTGCAGTGAGCCAAGATCATGCCATTGCACTCCAGCCTGGGCAACAAGAACAAAACTCTGTCTCAAAAAAAAAAGTAAAATAAAATAAGAAAACCAAGGTTCAAAGAGGTCGTGTGACTGATAAACACCCTACTAATGAAGTAAGGGATTCCAGACTCAAACACAGGTCTGTGTCACACAAAGCCCATGATCCTTCTTTGTCTTATCCTTTCATTTTAGCTTTTATTTTTCATCAAAGTTATACATGCACATAAATGGATAACTTGTTCTGCAAGATTTTTTATGAAAATGGCACTTCCTTGTCCCCATTTCCCTCTCCTGAAAGTAACAACTTTCACCACTTTATTTTTTATTATGTATTTTACTTTTTTGAGACGGGGTCTTGCTGTGTCACCCAGGCTGGAGTGCAGTGGCACAATCACAGCTCACTGTAGCCTTGACCTCCTGGGCCCAAGTGATCCTCTCACCTCAGCTTCCTGAGTAGCTGTGACTACAGGCCCATGTCACCACACCTGGCTAATTTTTGTATTTTGAGGGAGAGTTGGGGTTTTGCCATGTTGCCCAGGCTTGTCTCAAACTCCTAGGCTCAAGCAATCTACCCACTTCGAGGCTGCAGTGAGCTATGACCATGCCACTGCACGCCAGCCTGGGCAACAGAGGAAGCCCTTGTCTCAAAAAATAAATAAAATAAGACACACAAAAGCAGTGTTGCACTGGCTATAGTTTGGTTTCTCTCTACTGGCTGACTGCTAAGAAAGATGTTGCAGCTAATTAATGAATAAGGAATGATCAAATTAGAGTAATACCATTTTGTATCCACCAATGAATGAATGAATCTAGGCATTGCATATAAGTAGCTGTTAACGTCACTCCCTTTACACATACACACACACAGACACACAAATAACACATTAGGTGCACCTCTTGAGGAAAGAACACACCATCACCTGTAGTTGTCAAAAAATCAGAACCTGAATTTGATCGAGCCTCTGGATTTACCAATTTACTGGAAATACAGACATATTCCAGAGATATTGTAGGTTCAGTTCCAGACAACCACAGTAAAGAGAATATTGCAGTGAAGTGAGTTATATGGATTTGTTGGTTTCCCGGTGCATATAAAAGTTATGTTTACCCTACACTGTAGTCTCTTAAGCGTGCAATTACAATTATGTTTTAAAAAGGCATATATACTTTACTTTTAAAAACTTGGCCAGGCACGGTGGCTCGGCCTGTAATTACTTTTAAAAACTTGGCCAGGCCTGTGGCTCGGCCTGGGATTACACGGCACGCCTGTAATCCCAGCACTTTGAGAGGCCAAAAGTGGATCACCACAGTCACAATTTAAATTTACTTTTAGAATTATTTGATTCATATCTGCCTCACTCACTAGGCTTTAAGCTCTAAGAGGGCAGAAGTCATGCCTGTATTAGCTTGTCATTTTATCCCCTGGTTTAGCACATGCAGGTGCTCACTGAAGACACTGAATGAGCTAAATATTAGATTGACAGGAAAGTTTGGTCCCCCATCCCAGCTGCCACCCTTTGCAGGCTGTTGCCCAAGGAAACCTGCCATCTTCTGCAGCCCTTAGACCCCTCCTAGAGGAGCCACCTCACCTCCTTCCACCTGCTCGCTCCCCGTCACTCTCCTTGCCTGCTGCTCAGAAGCTCTAGGCAACTAGCTGGGTGCAGTGGCTCACACCTGTAATCCCAGCACTTTGGGAGGCCGAGGCAGGCAGATCACCTAAGGTCAGGAGTTCGAGACCAGCCTGGTCAACATGGTGAAACTCTGCCTCTATTAAAAATGCAAAAATTAGGCCGGGCGCAGTGGCTCAAGCCTGTAATCCCAGCACTTTGGGAGGCCGAGACGGGTGGATCACAAGGTCAGGAGATCGAGACCATCCTGGCTAACACGGTGAAACCCCGTCTCTACTAAAAAAAAAATACAAAAAACTAGCCGGGCGAGGTGGTGGGCGCCTGTAGTCCCAGCTACTTGGGAGGCTGAGGCAGGAGAATGGCGTAAAACCCGGGAGGCGGAGCTTGCAGTGAGCTGAAATCTGGCCACTGCACTTCAGCCTGGGTGACAGAGCGAGACTCCGTCTCAAAAAAAAAAAGATGCAAAAATTAGCCGGGCGTGGTGGTGCCTAACCCAAGTACTCGGCAGGCTGAGGCACAAGACTTGCTTGAACCTGGGTGGCAGAGTTTGCAGTAAACTGAGGTAGCGCCACTGCACTCCAGCCTGGGTGACAGAGTGAGACTCCGTCTCAAAAAAAAAAAAGGCTCCAAGCAACTAGAATAGACCTAGAAGAACTGAGGCAATCATGCAAAATCTGGCCCCTCTGGCCCCATTGAGAGTCAAAACCTCCTCCACAGGTCCCTGACAAGCCCGTGAGTCTGGGTCCTAGGTCCTGGGTACTCCCCCTAAGGCCTGGAAGAATCTTTTTTTGAGACAGAGTCTCACTCTCCTCCAGGCTGGAGTACAGTGGCACGATCATGGCTCACCGCAGCCTCGACCTCCTGGGCACAGGCGATCCTCCCACCTCAGCCAAGTGGTTGGACTACAGGTATGCGCCACCAGACCCAGCTAATTTTCTGTAGAGATGGGGTTTCGCCATGTTGCCCAGGCTGGTCTCAAACTCCTAGGTTCAAGCAATCTGCCTGCCTTGCCCTCCCAAAGTGCTGGGATTATAGGCATGAGCCGTCGTGCCCAGCCTGGCCTGGAGGATTCTTAAAGACACATCACCACAGTCATCTGAAGAATTCCCTCCACCTAAGAACCTGCTCCCCCGACTCTACCCTGCTGGATGGAAAGAAGGCCTGGGCACATGTTTGATTATCCAGTGAGGACTTGCTGAGCACCTGCTATGGCCAGGCTCTGTGTGAGATGGTTGGAGAACATCAGTGAACAAACACAGCAGACACAGCCACTTTCCCCTTGCTCCATGCTCACCAAACAAAGTTCATTCCATCTCTCACCCTGGCCCCTTGGGGTCTTTGTTGTTTAAGCCAATCATGGTGTTATATTCCCTTATAAATGCTAGCATTTTTTTGTAGAGATGGGGTTTCGCCATGTTGCCCAGGCTGCAAGATGAAAAAGTACTTGGCACCGCTACACTATACATTTTAAATGGTTAAGATGGTAAATTTTATGTTGTGTTTCTTACTACAATTACAATTTATTTTTAAAGTTTGTGCATGGGTAAGACTAAATTGTAGAGTTTAAGAAGGCACTCTTGGGTGAAATTATAAAGAAATGCAAGGAAGTTGTTACTATAAAAGTAGCTGAGTTTCTCTCCGAGTATTTCTCTTTGAGTACCACCACTGTCTGTCCAGTCAGACAAGAGGGCTCACGCTGTCACACCCTGAGTGCCCAGTGAAGCTGGAGCTGAACCCCAGGCCATCCTGTTTCCACTACACCGATGCTAGCATTCACAAGGGAATACAGCACCATGACTGGCTTAGACGAACGACAATCCCAGCCAATAAAACTTGAGGAGGCGTCTGCTGGGAGCTGCTGGGAAGGTTTTCCTCACCCTTACAAAGGGACATGAAGAAGAAACACCTTCTCCTCAGGCCAGCATTGTGTGATGCCTGGAGCTGGGGCAGCAATTTCGCAACCTTGAGGGAAATGACTGCCACTGTGAGAATGGCAAGGTTGAAAGACAGAAAGAACCTGGGCTATTGGTGACAACACTGAGCTTCTGAATGCACCACCCTGGACACGCCCTCCCCCTGATCTTCTTGTGGCCTACGAGGATGAAAGCCCTCATTGTTTACGCTGGTCCTGGATGAGTTTTCTATTACTTGCAGCCAAAAGCCACCTACAAGGGGCAGCTCACACTTCCTGAGCAACTGCTGGCTAGCAGGCACCAAGTCACAGACCTTAGTGCTCTCTCATTATTCCCATTCCCCGCTTAGGAGCTGGAACTCATGACCCCATTTTACAGCTGAGGTAGCTGAGACCCCGAGATCAACAGGGACTTGCTGTGTCACACACTAAGTGCCCAGTGGAGCTGGAGCTGAAGCCCAGGGCATTCTCTTTCCACTACACCAATGGTGGTGATAGATTTCATCACTATGCCCATTGGAACTCTCCACTACAAGTGCAAGGAAGGGGAACCAGGCCAACCCAAGCCATAGGGTATCCAGGAACTCAGAATCTCTCTCTCTCTCTCTCTCTCTCTCTCTCACCACCTCTCTGTCTCCATCTCTGTCTCTCTCTCCCATCATTGCATACTCCATACTCTCAGGCCAGCTGCCCCACTAGGCTAGAAGCATGGCCACCAGCAATCCTAGTCTCACATCCCAATAGCCAAGGGACAAAAAGGCCCTGCCTTGGGCCAATCACGTGAGTCTGAATTCTGGGTGCTACTTCCTGGTCTGTGGCTTGGACTATTGAAGCTCTCTAAGACTCAGTTTGCCCATCCTTAAACAAGGATAATAATAATTGTACCTACTTCATTGGGTTGTTGGGGGGATCATTCATTGATTTAATGAATACTTATTGCAGCCAACTCTGTGCCAGGCAGTGTTAGGTGTTGAAGCTACAGTAGAGGAAAGAAACGCAATCCCTGCCCTCGTGGAGTTAATAGTCTAGCGAGAAGGACCAATGTTACATAAATAAACACATGAACAATTCTCTCTATTACAACTGTGAGAAGTATATTAAAGGTACAGAATTCCACTGGAGAGAGGGAAAGGAAACCTAGCTCAGGTCAAATGAGTGACATTTAAAGAGCCCAACACTGGGCTTGGCACAAGTTAGCATTCAGTCTATGTAGCTATCACATAGTTTTTATTTGGCATCTTCCCAAACCTCTGGCCTCCCCACAGTCACTTCCCACAAGGAGAGGAGCTGAGTCACTTGGCTGCCCTGCAGCCAATTACAATCTTCCTAGGGGACTGAGAGCAAGTGTGGCACATGCATTGGGACAGCAGTGGTACAGCAGGTCCCAGGGAAGCGCAGTGCTGGTGGGCGGCACACACCCAGCTCACAACATCACCACTTACTGGGAGCAGCCTTTCCCGGGCTCCAGCTGAAGCCCCAACCAGGAGGCCTGCAGAGGCCCCAGTGGCTTCTCAGGTTCCAGGGTCTCCCAAGCTCCTTTGGCTGGCTCTGCATCGAGCCCTAAAATGCACTGCCGAACAAATGACTTGCCTTTCACCACTGCCAGGCTCTGCCATCATGAGCCTCAACTCCCTGGCCTCAGGGACAAGGGTCCTGCCCCTGCCCCTGCCCCAAGGCACTGTGCTGTATAATCACTTCCTGGTGACCGTTTGCAAAGCTCTTTGTGATCCAGGGATGTGCCTGTGGAACATACTGTGTCCCCAGCAAGGCCCTATACAGCTCCTTCCCATCTCCCTTGTGCAGAGGCACTGTTTCTTCAGGGAAGAAAGGCCAAAAAGCTGCCGCATTGGATCACTGCCACAAACACTGGCTCCGTTCCCGTCCCCATCACCACTGCCCTGGCCTGAGCTCAAGCCCCCATGGGACCCCAGTGCCAGCCCATCTAGCCACCTGGCCTCCAGGGTCTCCCAGTGTGAGGCAGCCAGAGGGGCTGCCTGGAGCACAAGTCACTCCTCCATTTGAGCACCTTTAGTGGCTCCCTGGATCTGTACCTAATGTTGCCACAAGGCCCTTGTGATCTGGCCCCTGCCTAACATTCCCAACTGTATGTTCTCAGCCATCCATCTATATGCATAGAGTTTGCCTGGAACATGATACATGTTTGTCAAACATGTGTCCCCTTCTGCGTTAATTTACTATGTGCCAGGCTCTGTGTGTGGCCCTGGGATGCGGTGGTGAGCCACACAGACGTAGTCTCTGCCCTCAGAGAGGTCACGGTCCAGTACAGGAGGCAGACGCCAATGAAACAAAAGCAGTCACAAGGGTTTATCAGGGCAGGGTGTGGTGGCTCACTCCTATAATCCCAGCAACTTGGGAGGCTGAGGCAATCGGATTGCTTGAGCCCAGGATTCAAGACCAGCCTGGGCAACATAACGAAACACCGTCTCTACTAAAAATACAAAAATTAGCCAGGCGTGGTGTCGTATGCCTGTAGTCCCAGCTACTTGGGAGGCTGAGGTGGGAGGATCACTTGAGCCTGGGAGGTCGAGCTGCAGTAAGCTGTGTTCATGCCACTGCGCTCCAGCCTCGACAGAGTGAGACCCTGTCTCAAAAATATAATTAATTAAAAAAAGAGTTTATCCTTACAAATGATAGTGAAAGCTATGAGGGACTCATCTATGAAGGACGGAGAGTATGAGAAGTGTGACTTTGCCTGGGAGTCAGCAGCTCCCCTGAGATGACACTAACCTGACATCAGATGAATGAGTAGTCACCATCCAGGTGAGGGGTTTGGGAGTAGATGGAGAGTGTCCCTGATGCTGAGGCCAGAGGGCACCCACAGGCTCTGGGATCTGGAAGCCTGGGGGCAGGTGAGCCCTAGGGATCCCAGGGCTATGAGCGGGTACACAGATGGGGCATGATCCCTCTGAACCGAGGAGGAATGGGAATGAAAACTGAGAAGCCTGGTGAGTGATGCTGGGGGTTTGGACTGATGTCATCACAGTAGAAATGCCAAGTCAAAGGGGACTTTATCATTGAACTTTTTTATTATGGAATTTTTAAAAAATAAATAAATGTAGAGAGAATAGTACCATGAACTCCCGAACCCCTCATCCAGCAGCATCCACAACAGCCGACCCACAGCCAAGCTTTTCTCAGCTATACCCCCGCCACGCCCCTTACCCCAAATGTATGACACCGAAACAAATCCCAGATTTGTTTGCTGTGTAGCTCACCCATAGATATTTCAATATGTATCTCTACAACGAAAGGACTGTTTCTAACATAACCACATTATCACACCTAAAAAGTAAATGATAACACAAGGGGAAATGTCTGGGGCTTGATACTTATTGCCAAACTACCCAGAAAAGCCCCCGCCAGAACCTCACCCCAGGCAGGTATGAGGGTCCCCATCTCACTGCACACCTGCCAACACTGGGTGTTACAAGAGATGGATTTCTACAAGAGGCTCACCCCAAAACCTAGGAGCTAACCCTTAAATTCCAGGTGCATCTAATTTTAAAAGGCAGCCACAGAAACACTTTCTGTGGAAATCTCTCTCACACATCCAACGGCCACTTGTGAGCGGCCAGCGATTGGGGGGTGTAGAGACAGGAGGTGGTGAGCCCAGCAACCCCTGCCAGCTCCCCAGGGCGGGCCCAGTGCGGGTTCACGGAGCGCCCTGCCGGCTCCCCAGGGCGGGCCCAGTGCGGGTTCACGGAGCACCCTGCCGGCTCCCCAGGGCGGGCCCAGTGCGGGTTCACGGAGCGCCCTGCCGGCTCCCCAGGGCGGGCCCAGTGCGGGTTCACGGAGCGCCCTGCCGGCTCCCCAGGGCGGGCCCAGTGCGGGTTCACGGAGCGCCCTGCCGGCTCCCCAGGGCGGGCCCAGTGCGGGTTCACGGAGCGCCCTGCCGGCTCCCCAGGGCGGGTCCAGTGCGGGTTCACGGAGCGCCCTGCCGGCTCCCCAGGGCGGGCCCAGTGCGGGTTCACAGAGCAGGGCCCCTGCCCATCCTTCATCTCCCACATCTGCCCTCAGCCAACGGGGCAGACTGAGAAAGGGTTTCCGTAGGACCCAAGGGTTTCCAGAAACAACCCACCAGAGCCAGAGAGGGAAGGACCAGCAGGTGCTCCCTCCTATGGCAAGCATGTCCCCCTTCAGGGCTCAAAGGGCTTCTGTTTGAGCTGAAACCTGGGGACTCACTGCCTTGCCTCTCCTCAGACCTGTGCCCTCCCCACAGTGACTCATGGGCCTCCCATTCAGTCAGGAAACTAGAATATTAAAAAATCTACAAGCCAGATAGATGAGTTTTCAGGTTCAGATTGCAGTTCCATCTTTCTAGTAAGATGGAGGCAGCCACAGTTCCAGAACTCTCTGCACAGTTCCCTAACCCTTCTGAGCCGCGGTCTTTACCTAATCAGGTTTGACTTCCTGCTACAGCCTCCTACTCTCAGCCCAGAATACAGGTGGCAACCAGGCATGGTGGCACGTGCCTGTGGTCCCAGCTACTCGGGAGGCTGAGGTGGGAGGGTCGCCTGAGCCCTTAGGAGTTCAAGGTTGTAGTGAGCTGTCATCTCACCACTGTACTCTAGCCCGGGTGAGACCCTCTCTCTAAAAGAATTAAAAATAGAGACGGCTGTCCTTCCTGCAAGCCAGCCAGTCAGACACCGAGTCCTCGCTGTGTTCCAGGCACCCTGCTAAGCTGGGGAGATGCAAGAGTGAATAGGACTTGATCCCTTCCCTGCAGGAGCTCACCATCTCTGAGAAAGGCAGTCACATAAACACCGTGCAAGTGACCGGGGCTCCAGAAGAGATGCGTTCATGCTGCTGTGGGAAGTCAGCTAGTGGATCCAAGAGCTCTGCCTGGAGAGAGAAGGCTTCTAAGGGGTGGGATCTTAAAAGCTGGGGCTTGAATGACACTAGGGAAAGTCAAGGCGGGGGAAATCGTCTCCTGGATAGGACATGAACTAACACTCTTTGGATTCAAGCAGCAGAACATCTTCTCATACACTTACTGGACATTTGTTCTTATTTGAAGGAATGTCTATTCAGATCCTTGCCCATTTTTTAATTGGGTTTTTTTGTGTTTTTTGTATTGTTGAGTTGTAAGAATTCTTGGCCAAGCTCAGTGGCTCATGCCTGTAATCCCAACATTTTGGGAGGCTGAGGCAGGAGGATGACTTGAGCCCAGGAGCTTGAGACCAGCCTGGATAAGATAGCAAGATCCCGTCTCTACAAAAAATTAGCTAGCCATGGTGGTACACATCTATAGTGCCAGCTAATGGGAAGGCTGAGGTGGGAGGATTGCTTGAGCCCAGGAGGTTGAGGCTGCAGTGAGCTGTGATCACACCACTGCACAGCAGCCTGGGAAACAGAACAAGACCCTGTCTCAAAAAAAAAAAAAAAAAAAAAAGGTTTCTTTATATATCCTAGACACCACTCCCTTGTCAGATATATAATTTGCAAATATTTTCTTCCATTCTGTGAATCTCAATATTTCATACCTTTTGAATCTGGTGCCATATACATATACTACCTATTAAACTATCATAGGTAATTCGACATTTTCTGGAGCCACAATAAGAAAGTAAAAAGAGGGCCAGGCGTGGTGGCTTATGCCTGTAATCCCAGCACTTTGGGAGGCCAGGGCAGGTGAATCACTTGAGGTCAGAAGTTCAAGACTAGCCTGGTCAACATGGTGAATCCCCGTCTCTACTAAAAATACAAAATTAACTGGGTGTGGTGGCAGGTGTCTGTAATCCCAGTTACTCGGGAGGCTGAGGCAGGAGAATCTCTTGAACTTGGGAGGTGGAGGTTGTTGCAGTGAGCCAAGGTCGTGCCATTGCACTCCAGCCTGGGCAACAGAGCAAGACAGAAGCTATATTATATAGAATTCCATGACAGTGAATGAGGTATTCCGTGAACACAGATGGTTGCACAGGCAGAAGTATTTTGGGAAGAGATGACAAATCCATATCGAGAATAAAAGTCTGTTGCAATGAGGACAAAATCGATGTCCCTTCCACGGTGGGTCCAATGTAGTTAGTCTACCACCAGATGGCTGGCTGAGATCCCCCCACCTCCGGGAATGATGAGCTTCTGAAATGCCTGGAGGGCATTTTCTTTCCTTCCTTTCAACATTCACTCAACAATTTACTGGGGGCCTCCTCTGGTCCCAGCCCTATGCTCAGACTATCAATGACATAGCAGGCGCTGGGCCCTTGGTCACTGTCTCAGGTTCAGGGTTTAGAGACATGAGAAACAGAAATGGCTGCCACGGCCACCACTGCTGAAACAGAATGACCCAGTGAAAGGAGCACTGGGCAGGCAGTCTGGGGTACCTGACTTCCAGTTCCAGGTCTGCCACTAGCACCCATGTGACAGGAGTGGGAACACTGTGTTTCTCTAGGCTCAGATTCCTCATCCTTGAAATAGAATGGAAACTCCAGGATGGCGAGGACCAATGGTGGACCAAGGCTGGGGGGTGATGAGCGGGTGCATTGTGGAATCAGTTTCTCTTGGGTGCAGAACACGAGTCATTTGTCAGCCAGGTGCAGCGGCTCACACATGTAATTCCAGCACTTTGGGAGGCCAAGGCAGGCGGATCAACTGAAGTCAGGAGTTCGAGACCAGCCTGGCCAACATGGCGAAACTCTGTCTCTACTAAAAATACAAAAATTAGCCGAGAGTGGTGGTGTGCACCTGTAGTCCCAGCTACTCGGTAGGTGAGGCAGGCAAATCACTTGAACCCAGGAGATGGAGGTTGCAGTGAGCCGAGATCACACCACTGCACTCCAGCCTGGGTGACAGAGAAAAGCTCCGTCTCAAAAAACAAAAACAAAAAAGAGTCATTTGTCTATGAAGAATGTTTTAAATAATTAACTAATAGTTGGTCTCCTTTTTATTATCACAATACACCTGCAATTGTAAACAATGCCAGTGAGAAAATACTCATCAAAAAAAATCCTTGTTTTGCCTGAGTTCTAAATAATTACTACAGTTACTACTAAGTTTTAATAATGTATGTGTAACCTTTAAATTGCAATTTTTAAATTATTTATCTTTTAATAAACGTCGTATTCTACATGGACGTTAACTTGGAGAACTCCATTCTACAGTTATATCCAGACACACGCGGACCCAACTACCTGTGATTTTTCTAGAGTAAGTATGTAGTGGCTTGGAATCTTTCAATCTCATTTCTGGCAGAAAGTGATTAAAATTTAAACAAATAAAGACAGGGAAATTTAAGTTCCCACCCACCCATCTCTTTTTAACACCTGATGCATTGAACCAGGGAAGCTCACCTGCGCCATCTAGTGGTAGAAATGCCGATTACAGGCACATGTGACACGACATTCTCATCCCCGCGGGCAGCTCTTGTCCCACAGGGGTAGCGGGCACAGGACTATGGAGCACTTGAAATGTGACTCATCCGAATGGAGATGGGTTGCAGATGTAACATGCATACTGAATCTCTAAGACTTAGTATGAAAAAAGAAGATAAAGTAGCTTTTTAACAATGGATTATACTGATTACATATTGATTTTCTATTGATTACACATTCAAATGATAATATTGGGGGTGAGGGAAGCCTCGGGAAGGTTTAATCAGACAAGCCAGCCCCAAGGCTGATTGCATCCTAGGTCCACCTAGATAACAACGAGCAAGTTCCTTCACTTCTCAGGGCCTTAGTTCCCTCGTCCTTAAAAATGGATGGGTGATACCGACATCACGGTACTATGATGATTAAATGCGGTAAGCCATGTAAATGCCTAAGACACAGCGAGTGCTCGGGAGAAGCTGGTTTCCTTTCTCTCAGAGCTAATCAAAATGGCAGAAAAACTAGAGTAGGCAGCCTCCTGGGGGCATTCTCAGAGGGTCTGGATTTATTTCCCTTTTTCCCCTTTAGCACTACGCTGCAGGTGTGTGGCCCAGGCAATCGGCCTCTCTAATCGTGGAGGACCAGCTCCAGCTGCCGCCCTCCTGGGCCCCTGCCCACCTCGGTGCCCACTGTGTGCACAGCACCAGGCGCCAGCTCATGAGCTTGCTCTCGTCCTGTGGGGCAAGGCTCAATCCCACCTTTCTGCCTGGGTGTCTTCCCAGCCACACCGGCCCCTCCGCTTCCCGCAGTGGGCGGCCTCCCTGTATCCACACCCACCACTGGGCACAAACTGCGCACCCACTGGCCACCTCTGCATCAGCGGTTCTGTGTCATGCTGGACCAACAGTATCAGCATCAGCTGGGAACCAATGAGAAATGCAAGTTCCTGGGCCTCAGACCTGCATCGGAGACTCCAGGGGTAAGGCGTGGCCATGCTTCAGAAATACCTCTAGGTGACTTGGCTGCCTGGTCAGTTTGAGAACCAGTGCCCTATAAACCCTCACAGCTTCTTTTGTTCAGGATCCCCTCCGCTCCCCTCCCACCCTCTCCATCCAGTGGAGCCCCTATCTGTTGCAGAGGAACTCCTGTGCCTAAAACTACCCTGTCATCCCCTTCACCATTTTGCCCATGGTAATCTTCACCAAACTTTAGCAAACTTTCAGTATTTTTATCACATATGCAGGCCACTTTTCTATTTCTTCCTCAAGATTTTAAATTTGATACAAATTCAAATACACACTTTAGTTGGGCATAGTGGCTCACGCCTGTAATCCCAGCATTTTGGGAGAGTGAGGCAAGAGGCTTGCTTAAAGCCAGGAATATGAGACCAGTCTGGGCAACATACCAAGACCCCATTTCTACAAAAAAGAATTAAAAATTAGTTGCACACTGTGGCATGTGCCTGTAATCCTGGCTACTCGGATGGCTGAGGCAAGAGGATTGCTTGAGCCAGGACTGCAGTGAGGTATGATGGCACCACTGCACTCCAGCCTGGATAACACGACTGAGACTTTGTCTCTAAAAAACAAAACAACCCCAAATATACACTTTAGCCTGGTCCTAAAGAATCTAGAAATTCAGACTTAACATTCAAATTATATTTTTTCTATCACATATTAAACACTATTAAAAACTGTTTATCACCAGGCACAGTGGCTCACGCCTGTAATCCCAGCACTTTGGGAGGCAGAGGCGGGTGGATCACCTGAAGTCAGGAGTTCAAGACCAGCCTGGCCAACATGGCAAAACCCCATCTCTACTAAAAATATTAAAAATTAGCAGGGCATGGTGGCGTGCGCCTGTAATCCCAGCTACTTGGAAGGCTGAGGCATGAGAATCACTTGAACCCGGGAGACAGAGGTTGCAGTAAGCCGAGATTGTGCCACTGTACTCCAGCCTAGGGGAGAGAGCGCGAGATTCTGTCTCAAAAAAAAAAAAAAAAAAAAAAAACTGTTTATCCAAAGTACCACCTACAAGTCATTTTGGGGAAACGATGCCTGCCATGTAGCCTGGCTCTCTCACAACACACTTTATCCTACCATGTCCTATCTACCCCTCAGGACTTCCATTTCCCTCCTCCTCTCATCTGCAGCCTGGGCTCTTGACAGCCCTACCTTCCTGGACCATCCAGCACCTCCCTTCCTTCAACCCCCGACCCGACTCTGACACCCCTGAGGACTCCCTGTGAAAATCACCAACTCAATAAACACACATGGAAACGAATGAACTCGGCCCTCAAAACATCCGCCTCTGCCCCACGGCGCCCCAAGCCCCAGTCCTTAGGTAACTCGTCTCTAAGTTGCAGCTCCAGGAAGTGTCCCTGGACCTCCTGTACACATCTTTCCAGGCCTCCGCCCACCCACCCTTGCACCTTACTTTTCCACCCTCACCAAAGGCCTCGTGCGTGCCAGGCATTGTACTAGGTAGTGTGGGAACAATATAAAGAACAGCCCTGGCCTTCAAGGAACTCAGGTTCCCATAAGCCAGAACGGGTCTTCTCATTCCTGCTATTGCTCCCAGAAACATGTCACAAGCATCCTCCCTTGTCCATATCAGAACACCCAGAAACACAGGGTCAGTCAGAGAGTGGGAGGCATGGTCAGCACACCAACCGTGAGTTAAGGGTGGGTTTAATAACAAAAGCTCTCTCCAGTGATGGAAATGAAATCACTGGTAGCCCGGGGCAGGGGCATGGGAACTGACTGCAAAGTGGCATGAGAGAACTTTCTGGAGTGACGGAAATGTACATCTTAATTGGGGTGGTGTTTACAGAGATGTATATATTTGTCAAAACTTAAACTGGCTGGGCGCAATGGCTCACACCTGTAATCCTAGCACTTTGGGAGGCCAAGGCAGGCAGATCACTAGAGGTCAGGAGTTCAAGACCAGCCTTGCCCCATCTCTACCAAAAATGCAAAAATTAGCTAGGCATGGTGGCGCTTGCCTGTAATCCCACCTACTCAGGAGGTTGAGGGACGAGAATCGCTTGAAACCGGGAGGCGAGGAGGCTGCAGTGAACCGAGACTGCACCACCGCACTCCAGCTTGGGCGGCAGAGTGAGACTCAGTCTCAAAAAAAAAAAAAGTATCAAACTATATGCTTAATAGAGTTGATTTTAAAAGAGATAGACTCAAGTCCCCCACACTGCCCCTCACTAATGCATCAGCTTGGGCCTAAGTTGCCATCTTTCCAAAACTGTTTCTCTAACACATGGTTTATGGGCTAGTTCAATGATTTTCAAGCCACTTATTTAAACAAAATCTTACCCTAAACCAGTACAAGAGAGCTCCCTGGCTGAAGAGGATGTGGAGAATCAGGTGCTGTACTTCTGACGCCCTTCCCCTCCTCACAGTAACCCTGGCAGTGGTGCATGAACCCATCTGAAACCACTGGGATCCATTGTCTCTCAGGTCCCAAATAGCTATGACCGTCTTTGATTCTATGTCTCTGCTAAAGATTTGCTTCAGACTAAATATATCCCCTTTTCCTCCACACCAGATGGTTCTATATTCCTCCCCATGTGGAAAGAGTAGGTTTTCACGCTCCCATGGAAGAGGGAAGCAGGGACCAGAAAGAAGGCCATGTCTCTCCGCTCCATTCTCCTCTTCCTGGGTCCTGTCACACAGCACATACGGCAGGTGTTTAAGAAGGGGCTACAATATAAGACCTCTCCTTAATGGCCAATTTTGGTTACATCAAAGTACTTATTAAAGCCTGGATCACTGGGTCATTAAATGTCCAGTAAATCCCCATGGCTCTTCATCGAAGAGGCAGAAGGCTCTGGCCCAAGGCCTCTAACCTGAGCAGAAAGACTTGGTGGGTCTGTATGACCAGGGTAGTATCTCATGGGGGTGGGGTGACATTTTTAGTGTTTGTCCTGTCCTCTGACCAGCTCTCCCTGCTTCTCCTCCCCAAAGTGGACTAAGGACTAACTAAAGGAAAAAAAGATGTGGCCATGGGTTCTGGTGGAGTAGGTTGTTGAGGAGAAAGGACAGCATAGGATTAGAGGCCCAGAGGTTCTGGGACAATCATGATATAACATGAGCCATATGTGTAATTTTATGTTTTCTAGTTAGTAGCCACATTAAAAAGGTTAAAAGAAACAGGTTGAATTCATTTTAATGATATATTTTATTAACCCAACATATTCAAAATCTCATTTCAACATGTCATCAATGTAAAAAATTATGAAGATATTTTTACATTTCTTTTTTCTTCCTACATCTTCGAATTCCGGTATTTCACACGGCACATCTCAGTTCAGATGGGCCACATTTCCAGTGCTTAATATCCACCTATGGCCAGAGACGAAAACATTGGGCAGGGCATGCAGAAGAGCAGAGAAATGAGGACAGACCGTCCCCAAGCAGTTCCTGCGGGGAGTGGGGAGTGCTGGCGGGGTGAGCGGACGTCCTCCTGCGTCCGAATGCCATTTCTCCTCTTCCCGGAAGGCACGCTTCTTGCTGTCCTCTCGGAGCCGGCACTGAGAGGCTCTGGGAGTGTCCTGTGCAGACCAGGAAGCAGCCAGAAGCGAAGCAGCCCAGCGCCATGCAGAGGATGCCAGCTTGGCTCCTGGGCCAAACGCAGGCCGCAGAGGGGTCAGGTTTGGCTTCCACGGTGTTTTTAAATATCTTGAAGTGCTTGAGGTTCCATTACCTTACATGACCTTCCTGGCTCCTGTAGATATTGGGGTGTGTAACCCCTGCCTAAGACCACAGTTTTGAGAGTCCATTAGCGCTGGATGTTAGCTTGGCCACTTTGTCAGCTGTGTTTCTTTGTAGCTGACAACATACGTTATCAAACTATTCATATGTGTCTTCTATACAGTTGGAGATAACAGTGCCTGATATGGTTTGGCTTTGTGTCCCCACCCAAATCTCATGTCCAACTGTAACCCCACAGGTCAGGGGCAGGACATGGTGGGAGGTGACTGGATCTTGGGGGTCGTTTCCCCCATGCTGTTCTCCTGATAGTGAGGGAGATCTGATTATTTATTTTTTTATTTTTATTTTTTTGAGACAGAGCCTTGCTCTATTGCCCAGGCTGGAGTACAGCAGCGTGATCTCAGCTCACTGCAACCTCCACCTCCCAGGTTCAAGTGATTCTTGTGCCTTAGCCTCCCGGCTAGCTGGGATTACAGGTGTGCACCACCATGCCCGGCTAATTTTTGGATTTTCAATAGAGACAGGGTTTCACCATGTTGGCCCAGATGGTCTCAAACTCTGACCTCAGATGATTTGCCCATCTTGGCCTTCCAGAGTGCTGGGATTACCGGCATAAGCAACCACACCCAGCCAAGATCTGATGGTTTAAAAGTGTGCGGCAGTCCCCTTCTGCCACCCTGCTCTGCCGCCATGTAAGACATGCCTTGCTTCCCCTTCGCCTTCCGTCATAATTGTGTTTCCTGAGGCCTCCCCAGCCATGCAGAGTCAATTAAACCTCCTTTCCTTATAAATTACCCAGTCTCAGGTACTTCTTTATAGCAGTGTGAAAACAGACTAATACAATACCTCACAGAGATGTATGAGTTTAATGAGACAAGGAATTAATTGGCTAGCACTGAGTTCAGTAGATAGTAAATACTCAATAAATTAGTTTTCATTCACAAGAAATTTGAACTCCTTAGAGGCCCTGCTGGAAAAAGGGAAGTATGTGAGCAGAAGGGGCTCCCTTCAGCAATCCCCACTTCTGAACATGAGTGCTGAGCAATGGCTTCTGGGCTCACAATTTTCATTAATTTTTTAGTGTCAAGAAATGTCTCTTCATTCAGGCTGGACACACAGTAGACTCTAGGATGTTAACAACTTCAAATGGGGTAAAAAGCTATACTGGTTTTTGAGAACTTTCTTAGGCTATTTGCCACATGTACACATTCCACAGGGATTTACAATTTATAAAGCTCTTTTTAATACATGATCTCATCTGGATTTCAGAGTACATTATATGGAGAAGTAGAGTGGTTGTTATTATCTGTATTTTACAGTTAAGTAAATTGAAACTTAGCAAGATTGTATAATAGGTCGGTGCAAAAGTAATTGTGGCTTTTGCCATTAAAATGCCACAATTACTTTTGCACCAACCTAATACTTAGTTTTCATATATTCTCATGTAGACAAAGTAACTGAATCCAGACTCCATGGCTGTAGTTTCTGGTGTGGTTTCCTTCCTCTGGCACCAACCATCAAACCCATTTTCACCATCCACTGTGAATGTCATGTGGGTCTGAATTACTATGTTCAGCCCTTCAAGTGAACCAATGGAACTTAGTTGAATGAAACCACAGCCTCTTGTTTCTAGAAGCTTCTAACATGAGACTAAGAAATGTGATTATGTAGAGAATGACTAGTAAATAATTCTTAGTTTTTTTAATTGAGCTGAGGGCAAATAAAACACAAATGAGATTTTTTTTTTTTTTTTTTTTTTTTTTTTTTTTGAGACGGAGTCTCGCTCTGTCACCCAGGCTGGAGTGCAGTGGCCGGATTTCAGCTCACTGCAAGCTCCGCCTCCCGGGTTCACGCCATTCTCCTGCCTCAGCCTCCGGAGTAGCTGGGACTACAGGCGCCCGCCACCTCGCCCGGCTAGTTTTTTGTATTTTTTAGTAGAGACGGGGTTTCACCGGGTTAGCCAGGATGGTCTCGATCTCCTGACCTTGTGATCCGCCCGTCTCGGCCTCCCAAAGTGCTGGGATTACAGGCTTGAGCCACCGCGCCCGGCCTGAGATTTTTTTAGTGGAACTGATGTTTGCTTTTTGGTTGAAATTTCCTAGCTCATCAAATACAACACAACCCCAATGGGAGAGATTGAGGTTGGATATATCTTCCAAAGAATGCCACTTTCTAAAAAGGATAGTGTTTCCACTGCAACAGTTTCAGTCCCCTGGATAGAATCTTCTCATATAAGGACCTTCCTTAACACAACTATAAAAATGAACAGAATATTGCTGGGCATGGTGGCATGTGCCTGTAGTCCCAGCCACTCAGGGGGCTGAGCGAGGAGGATCACTTGCACCCAGAAGTGGCTATTCATGGGTGTGATCAGAACCTGAACTAGCCACCGAATAACCACTGAACTCCTGTCTCCAGCCTGGGGAGACCCGCATCTCTAAAAAAGAAAAAAAAAAAAAATGGAAGAAAGGAGGGAAGAAAGGAAATGAATAATATTGAACCCCATCAGAGGAATAACCTCTGCTTCTCTCATGCTTAGTGTGCTGACTTGCTTTTCTTGGTTCTCAAATGATGCAATCGGATAGAGCTGCAGCTTCCTGGTTGAGGGTTATTTTTTCATGCCTATATTTAAGATGCTTAATTTTGTGATTCATTTTTTATAATTAGATATAATGTTTAGAATATATCTATGTATATCACATTCACATTTTTCCTTTGAGGGCTATTCTTTTCCCCTCTGAGCTGATCTTAACTGCAAGCTTTTTTTTTTTTTTTTAAGACAAGGTCTCACTCTGTCACCCAGGCTGGAGTGCAGTGGCATGATCTTGGCTCACTGCAGCCTCCGCCTCCTGGGCCCAAGTGATCCTTCCACCTCAGCCTCCCGGGTAGCTGGGACCACAGGCACACACCACCACGCCCAGCTATTTGTGTGTGTGTGTGTGTGTATTTTTAGTACAGACAGGGTTTCACCATGTTGCCCAGGTTGGTCTCGAACTCCTGAGCTTAAGTGATCTGCCTGCCTCAGCCTCCCAAAGTGCTGGGATTACAGGTGTGAGCCATGGTGCCTGGCCTCAACTGCAACCTTAAATTTGCAATTGCCATGAGTCAAGAGAGCCCCAGCTGTGTCCATGTGGAAAACTGACATTTCCCCCAAGGTTGGGGTGTGTGTGTGTGTGTGTGTGTGTGTGTGTGTGTGTGTGTGTGTGTGTGTGTGTGTGTGTATATGCCCTGGGGTGTGTGTGTGTGTGTGTGTGTGTGTGTGTGTATGCCCTGGACCATGTACGGTTGAAGAACATGGGTTTGAACTCCACAGGTCCTCTTACAAGCAGATTTTCTTCCATCTCTGCCACTCCTGAGATAGTAAGACCAACCCCTCCTCTTCCTCCTCAACCTACTCAATGTGAAGATAATGAGGATGAAGGCCTTTACAACAATCCACTTCCACTTAATGAATAGTAAATATATTTTCCCTTCCTTAAGATTTTCTTAACCCTTTGTTTTCTCTAACTTACTTTATTATAAGAATACTATATGAGGCCGGGCGCGGTGGCTCAAGCCTGTAATCCCAGCACTTTGGGAGGCCGAGACGGGCGGATCACGAGGTCAGGAGATCGAGACCATCCTGGCTAACACGGTGAAACCCCGTCTCTACTAAAAAATACAAAAAACTAGCCGGGCGAGGTGGCAGGCGCCTGTAGTCCCAGCTACTCGGGAGGCTGAGGCAGGAGAATGGCGTGAACCCGGGAGGCAGAGCTTGCAGTGAGCTGAGATCTGGCCACTGCACTCCAGCCTGGGCGACAGAGCGACACTCTGTCTCAAAAAAAAAAAAAAAAGAATACTATATGAAATACATGTGGCCGGGCGCAGTGGCTCACGCCTGTAATCCCAGCACTTTGGGAGGCTGAGGCGGGCGGATCACAAGGTCAGGAGATCGAGACCACGGTGAAACCCCGTCTCTACTAAAAATGCAAAAAAAATTAGCCGGGCGCGGTGGTGGGCACCTGTAGTCCCAGCTACTCAGGAGGCTGAGGCAGGAGAATGGCATGATCCCGGGAGGCGGAGCCTGCAGTGAGCTGAGATCGCGCCACTGCACTCCAGCCTCAGGGACAGAGCGAGACTCCGTCTCAAAAAAAAAAAAAAAAAAAAAAGAAATACATGTAACATACAAAGCTTGTGTTAATTGACTTTATGTTACCCATAAGGCTATTAGTAGTTAAGTTTTGGGGAAGTCAAAAGTTATATGTGGATTTTGACTGCATGGGGGCCGGCGCCTCTAACCCCAGCACTGTCCGAGGGTCAACTGTGTACCTTGTTAGCTTGAACTGCAGCTCTTTTCTAGTGCACTGGCCTCACTTTTTTGGTTTCTTTGCCCTTGGGGCTCATGATTTTTAGCCTGTTTCTTTTCTCTTTTGCCCACAGATACGGTTCAATTGAATTAAGCATTCCTCAATACTAAGGCATTGGAAATAAAAACAACCTATTTCTGAGAATAAAAGAGGAGAGCTAGCATGACACCAGTGGCCCCAGCTACTCACCCTAACCCGGATTCTAGGATAGAACACTCAGGATCTGGGCACTGGACACTGATGATAAAGGATTAGATATTAATGATCAACCTGAACCAAGACATAGTCATTGCTCAACTTCAATTTTTCTTCCTTTTTTTTTTTAATAGTGAAAATCAAGAGGCTGGGCCTTGAAGCATCTCAGCAAGCATGACGTCCTCTACACCATACCCTCTGGCCTGGGGTTCAGCAGTCTTCACCATTCCCATTCCATGAACCCCTCAAAATCAGGAATACAGGGAGGAATACAGGCAGCCCACATAGCAGGCAAAGGTAATGGAACTAGCCCACCAGGAAGGGGGACTGAGAGGAAAACTCTACACATTTCTGGTTTTCTATCTTCCCTTTCCACTTTTTTTTTTTTTTTTTTTTTTTTTTTGGAGACAGTCTTCACCCAGGCTGGAGTGCAGTGGCACAATCTTGGCTCACTGCAACCTCCGCCTCCTGGGTTCAAGCGACTCTCCTGCCTCAGCCTCCCAAGTAGCTGGGATTACAGGTGTGTGCCACCATGCCTGGCTAATTTTTGTATTTTTAGTAGAAATCGGGTTTCATCATGTTGGCCAAGCTGGTCTCGAACTCCTGACCTCAGATGATCCACCCGCCTCAGCCTCCCAAAGTGCTGGGATTACAGTTGTGAGCCACTGTGCCTGGCCCCTTTCCACTATTTAATGCATGTCTACCTCTTCAGTCCTTTCTACAATTCAGTGATTAATGATTATGTGCTCAGTACCATACTCAGCATTTTGGTCCTCTTCCTGTTTTTCAAAATGTCCCTCTTGCCCCTGCCACTCCCTTTTCTTGGCATCACCCAGTTTCCCACATGTAACTTTAAGAGTCTCTCCATGCTTCATTTTCAAGGACCTGGCTCCTTTCTTCACAGTGAGTAATAGGAGTTGGTCCTTGGGGGCTGAGGAGAGAGGGACAAGTAGCTCTGAATAGCGCCTCAGAAGCTAACATGGCAAAAGAGGAATGTGTGGGTAAGTAACAAAGTAAAGACAACTGTAGAGTATTTTATTTCTATTCAGGATTTAAATAACACCTTTGTCATCAAAGTAGCTATGTCAGCATCAATGACCTGCTGATTATAAAATTTATCCTTGGCAGAGAGAAAGAGAATTAACCTTTAATGAATAATTGCCATCTGCCAGCACTGTGTAAGGCTAGTGATTCTCAGTATTTTAATCATCAAGGATTCCTCTGAGATTCTTGTAGAAGTTATGAATCTCTCCCCTAGAAAAATGCAAATGTACACAAAATTTTACATAGAATTACAGGGGCAAACCATTGTCCTGAAGCATAATCACAGACCTTAGATTAAAATCCTCCGTGCGAGATCCTTGTTATTGAGATGGATGCCATTCTCCCCACCTTACAGATGAGGGGACAGGAGATTCAGGGACATACCCAAAGTCACATACCTAATAAATCACAGCCACAGGCCGAGTACAGTGGCTCACGCCTGTAATCCCAGCACTTCGGGAGGCTGAGGCGGGGAAAATCACTTGAGTCCAGGAGTTCAAGACCAGCCTGGCCAACATGGCAAAACCCCTTCTCTACAAAAAATACAAAATTAGCTGGGTGTGGTGGCACGCACCTGTAGCCCCAGCCACTTGGGAGGCTGAGGTGGGAGGATCACCTGAGCCTCAAAGGCGGAGGATGCAGTGAGCCAAGATCACACCACTACACTTCAGCCTGGGTGACAGAGTAAGATGCTATCTCCAAAAAAAAAAAAAGCAGCAGCTATAGACTGAATGTTTGTATTCCCACAAATTACTTTTGAAACCTAATCTCCAATGTGATGATATTCGGAGGTAGGGTCTTTGGGAGGAGGGGTCTTTGGGAGTGTCTTTGGCAGGGCCCTCATGAATAGGATTAGTGCTCCTCTAAAAGAAGCTCCAGAAAGATCCCTCATCCCTTCCACCATGTGAGGTTACAGTGAAGACGGCTGTCTGTGAACCAGGGAGTGCACCCTCAGCAGACACCCAATCTGCTGGTGCCATGTTCTTGGACTCCCCAGACTGCAGAACTGTAAGACGCACATTTTTTATGTTGAGAAGCCACCTAGTCTATGGTGTTCTGTTAAAGCGGCCCAAGCCCACTAAGACAGCAGCAGGAACATTTCAACCTGAGCTGTCTAAACACACCTTCCTGCCTCAAATGAAAACCTCATCTAGGTTTTCCTGTTATTGTAACCATCACTCCTTATTTTTTAAATGAAGAAATAAAAATGTGAGAAACTGAAACCCATGTGAAGCATTCTAGACTCAGTCATGGGAAATTAGGAAGCTCAGGATCCTGGAGGCTCCAAATCATACTTCTTATCAGCCAAAAACCCCGCTCCTCCCGAACCCACCCACCCAGCTAAAAACAAGCCAAAGAGGAGCCTTTCTAGAGGCTTCACTTTCCTCAGAACAAGAGAAAAGCTCTCTTCAAAATCAGCAGTCAAGCCGGGCGCGGTGGCTCAAGCCTGTAATCCCAGCACTTTGGGAGGCCGAGGCGGGCGGATCACAAGGTCAGGAGATCGAGACCACAGTGAAACCCCGTCTCTACTAAAAATACAAAAAATTAGCCGGGCGCGGTGGCGGGCGCCTGTAGTCCTAGCTACTCAGGAGGCTGAGGCAGGAGAATGGCGTGAACCCAGGAGGCGGAGCTTGCAGTGAGCCGAGATCGCGCCACTGCACTCCAGCCTGGGCAACAGCGTGAGACTCCGTCTCAAAAAAAAAAAAAAAAAAAAAAAAACAAAATCAGCAGTCAAAATGTGAACTAATAGACCAGTCAAACCTCTGGATATGAAACAAAACAATTTTAATTTCAGAATATTACAAGAATATAAAAGAAAGACAATGCATAGGATCGTTTCTTTACAATTACACACATATAGTCAAATAAGAATGAAAACTTTAAACAAAACAGTTAAGAAACCTTGTTTCTCTTGTTGAGCAAGCTCAGGGATAGGACAAAGACAACCCTTGCTCTGCAGAAAGAACCCTGGGGTGAGGGAATATTTCCCCCCACAGGTTCTATCTGTCCCCAGACATGGCCAGGGGAGGGCTCCATGGCTCTTTAGCATAGGCTATGGCCTCACACACTCCAGTCTCCATGGTAACCCAAGCACTCAGGCTATTATGTCCCACATCTCCTCGCTGGCCTGCTTCTGTCAACTCTATGCTGGTAGAAGATCTTAGCATTAGCTGTCTAGGGAAGCTAACTTCCTACAGTGAGTTTTAGTTGAGTTAATCACCACTGGTGTAAAAAGCCTGTGCATCTTAGGAACCCAAATCTTCCCCAAATTCTAGACAAGCCCACAAAATGCTAGTATCTAGGTTTAGATCTAGGTCCTATCTTCTGTTTGAAGGTTTCAGGGTAAAGGAGGGCAGAGATAAGGTTCTCTCCTGGGGAAAGGAGTTCTACACAAAAATGACCTCAGAATGGGGGCCATTAGCCTCAAGCATCTGTATGAGGCCTTGTAGGAAAGAAGACAGAGTCTAGAGACATCTATTTCTAAAAATCACCCGGTTGCATGGCCAGTCACAGTGGGGCACGTTCCCAATGACCACAGGTTCTCCTAGAAGGCAGTATTTTCAACTGTATGCTAACACAGGCTCCTGTGAGGGAAGCTGAACAGAAACATTCCTACTCAGGAGGAGAGAATGGCTCTGTTCTGACACTCTAGGATCGACTGTTCTGTTCTAGGTTAACAGAACAGACCTCTGGAGCACCCAGGTGTCACTGTAGTCAACAGCCCTCCACTAGCCCATTTCCCAAGGGTGTTCCCTTATCCTTCCTGAATGACTCTGGAAGGACATTCTGGGTAAAGAACTTTCTTTTGTGGAGGATCAGCTGTAGTTTTGGTTACAATTCATTACCTGCTCCTATTTTGGCACTCAGGAAGAGTCAGTATCTCCTGATGCTCTTTCACTGCTGGCAGCGTTTTCCACACCACATTCATTGGTCCCAATGCAAAAGTTTATCATTGTAAAAGGTGATAAACTCCAACACCTACGGTTCTCACCAGTTCAGTCAGTGGGGTTCACACAGTACAGTCTGGACCAGGAAGGTGGCCTACAGTTTAATATGTGTATCCTGGCACAAACACAATGCCCCATATTGACACCACATCAAAGCCCATCACAGGTGACCCCAGAAAGAAATGAAGTTGTAAAAACCACAAGAAGAGGCACTCTCAAAGAGATTGTTCCAACATGAAAAACAAACACAATGAAATGGATTCAAAAACAATCTTATAGATTAAAAAACTCTGTTAAATACTGGCTCAGAAACAATACCTGCCCACCAAATCAGAAGGGAGACAGCAGCTTCTGTGGCAAATGATAAAAGGGGTTTTGTCTGTGTTTTCTGTAAGATTCCACAGGATTAGAATAGTTACATATTACAAGGTAGAAGGTTATGCTGCTTACTCCTCAAATTTGGATTCTAAGTCAATCATAGCTTCTATTAAGAAAAATGACCTATAAACCCCTAAAGCAAGGGAAAACATCCTCAATAAATAAACAAAACACACACAAACTACCCAAGGAGACCAGCTATATAAACGCATGTGCATGTGATAAATATCTCTCTCGCGACCCTCACCCCAGAACACAACCCTTGCTTTCTGATTCCATTCACCCAAAGAGCATCTACATCCGTCTCAATCTCAGCTACTTCCCTTAAATAGAACCAAAAACTAACACAATGACAAGGAGCTATCAGGTCACCACTCTGCTCCCTCTACCTGATGCCAGCCCTGTTGAACAGACCACAGCACCACTTCAGGATGAAGCACATCTAAACAAATAAAGGAAAGAAGAGTTAAGGAAGAACACCATTTCAATTTGGTGATACCAAAAGGGTTTTCTGTTTGAATTAACTGCTATCTGGTGTAAGGGATTTCATTTTCTTAATAAGAAAAAAAAGTCAAATATTTAATAGAAACCTACGCAAATGAATTTGCTAATATGCGTTTTTAAAAATGACATAAAACTACTCTAGAGAAAGGGGCTTCTAAGCAGTTTTGTTTTCCTAACCATCTATTGTTCACACTCTATTAAGCTGGAAGACCAAATTTTACATTTTTCTCCACTATTGCTGTTACAGCAGCAAAAGCAGCAGAAAGGCTGGCAGAGAGGGCTGCCAGCTGGGCACAAGACCAAACGCTGCTCCCCCAGAGTCATCTTTCATTTCGGCAATGGTGCAGCATATTCAACAGTTTAGAAATAGGTCAGTAAACCACATTTTGTGGGGCAACTGCTTCCCCATAGTGGCCTGACTCGGCTCCAACCCACAGGGTGAGAAGGGTTATAGAGCTCCACAGAGCCAGGCACAAACCTGAGCATTCTCCCCTGCCACGTGCTGCTCTCTGGGCAGACACCAGTTCATACTAGGTCGAAGCCATGCCACTGCTCCATCCAACATATGTGAACACACCAAGTCCAAAAACCAGAAGCTCTGGCCCCATCTCCAAATTACCACCTGTGCCCCTTCTGACAAGGAGAGGGCGGCACAGTAATACTCCTTGAACACTGGTGATAAGCCACAGTTGCTTCCAAATAAGAACATTCTCTCCTTTAAATCGTGTCAACCCTGCAGAGGCTGCTGCTGGCTTCTTTTTTTGGATTCTAACTCATTCTCAGGAGACGGTCTAGCCTGCACCCTGAGAGGGTGCAATATAATCCCACCCATGAAGACTCATCCTGGGACATAAAGGCAGCCAGCCCCTCCTAGGAACACTCCAGAGCTTCCCCCACATACAAATATTTTAGCAAACTTCTACTATGCTGTCAGTGACTTTTCTTGAGTCACAGTGATTTGGTTCAGAAGTATTACGTTGGCACCAGAGATGTTTTAGTCAAGAGGAAATTGAATGGGTAACAAGTTCAGCAAAACACAATTATTATGACATCACTGAGGAAAGGGAAAGAGAAAGAGATGGACAAGGGAGGGAGAAATGGATGGAAAGAAGGAAGGAAAAGAGTTTAATAATTAAGATTTGTTAAAATATTGTATCATTCTGAATTCTCTTTTTCAATACTGCAGGTCAAATACTCTGGTGTCAGACCCAAGAAATAATGTCCAGAAAAGCTATAAATTCTTTGGACACAAATTAGGTATTGAGGAATACAGCCTCATAAGATAAAGAGTTTTCCCAGCGCTCAAAGTGAAAACAAGGGAAAGGCATCTAGCTTAGAGCCCATCCAAAAACATGGCTTTTAAAACAAAGAAATAAACAAAAACAACCAAATACCCAACACTATCAAAACAGAGAAAAACCCAAAATATCCATTAAAAATAACATCAAGCCACTAGGACTGACAGTGCTTTTTCAAAAATTACTGGCAGTTGAGCACACATCTCATATTTTTTTCAAAAGTGGAATCTGCCTACATTGAATGAGCACTGAAGCCCACCTTACTGTGCTATATAAGCTGGTTGGACAGTTAGTGGTTCCCCCATAATATTAAAAAAGAGAGAGAGAGCCTAAGCACTCTCTCAGAAGGCACAGCTTACAAACATCATCCAGTGAGTGGGATTAGAGGTATCAGTTGGGTCACGGTATTAGTTGGCCTTGACAATTCAAAATGCAGCAAGCAAGCTGCAAGTCCAAGATTTGCTGTGGGCAGGAGTAACACCTTGTCCACTAAAGAGAAAATTCTGCATGGACCATAGGAGACAACTCTGGATCCTTCAGAGAAATCCTAGGTTGAAGGAAAAACAAGAGCATTAGACATGTTCTTAAATATTTCTTTTTGCAAACATCCCATTCAGAAGCCACAGGGTCTACACTTAGTATCTTCTCCAAACTGAGGGCTAATGAGTTTAATTAAGAATTTGTGACTCTGCCAAATAAACATCTGCCTGACATAATCTCGTTCATTAAATCATCTTAATGGCTATAACAGCTAAGAATAAGTGCATATTTTGTGCTGCTCTAAGTTATTTATGTACATTATTTATCCTCACAATAACCAGTATATGAGGTACTACTCCTACCATTTTACAGAGGAAGAATCCACAGCCTACACAGTTCACTTGCCCGAGGACTAATAGCTATCAAGCAGCAAAACTGGGAATGGAACCCAAGCCCAGCTGAATGCAGAACTCATGCTCCTACCACCACTACCCCTCTCAACAGTGAATGTTTACTAAAAGTCAACTCAGCACAAGGCACTGTCATTTTTCAGAGGAAGAGAAGAACAGGAGACAGAAGGCCACAAATACACTAAGTCTGACGTTTGTCTTCTAGAAGAGAAACTAGTTACAGAGATAAGACAACACATGTGAAGTAAATATAGTAAATCATACTGTCAATATTTTTGTAGCATTAATAAGTTCAAAGGAAAAAATATTATATCTAGCTGCATTAGCCAGAGAAAGTTTCAAAGAGGAGGTGAGATTTAGGCTAGACTTTGAAGAATGGGTAAGATTTTGACTACTGAAACTAATGGCCATTAATAAGTAGGTGCTAAATCAGTAGTTCTCATGTGAAGGTGACTTTGCCTTCTCACCCCCATGGGACATTTGGCAATGCCTAGAATCACTTTTACTTATCACAACGGGGGGAAGAATGCTCCCAGCATCTACAGAGTAGAGGCCAGGAAGGCTGCTCATCATACAGTGCATATGGCAGCTCCCGCCACAAAGCATTATCTGAACCAACATGTCAGTAGTGCGCCAAGGTTGAGAAATCCTGTATTAAATAAAAGTCTTTTTGGATTATGTTGTTGATCATAGTAATAAAATGTCATTATCTTCTTCAAAGAATATTTTCCTTTATTATAAACATCACTATCAAAAACTCTGGGGTTGTGTATTCATTGTTGTGTAAAAGAAATATATGGCAGGCACCTGGATCTGTGGGCTTGGAGACTGCCAACGTCTGAAGAGAGTTCAGACCTGGAGTTGCCAGGCTGGAAGTAGTTATCACAAAGAGAGCAGAGCTGAGCAGTGGAAGGAGACCAAGCTGCAAAGAGGCAGGAGAAGCAAGAGCAGAAAAGAGCAGAGAACTTAAGATAGAGTGTTGAAAAAAATAAAGATGTAGTGGAATAGGCAAACAACAGTAAGCCACTGCAGACAAGGAAAAGAATTAAAGAGGAAGAAGGAGAAAGAGAATAATATAGCATCATAACACCAGGAAGGCATTTCCAGAGAGAGGAAGTGACCAGGAGACAGTAAAGTGAAAGTGCCATTGCCTGATCCAATTGAGGGCCATTCGTTATCTTGACTTCTATGAACTACTAACATTTTTGAGAATCTAATTAGAACTATATATTCTCTCCCCCAGAAAAACACACATATATACCTACATAAAAGATTCCATCAACAATACCGAGAACTTTATTAGACCATTTAGGAAGTCCACAGATGACAAGGTCAAGAATCCCTGCTCTAAAGCTTACTGGTGAAATATTAAACTGGTTTTTAAAAAATGTCTTTATTTCCAAGGTAGAGTTGTCAATACAGAAAGATATTATTTCCAGATGTCTTTCAAAAATGAAAGCAACAAAAGGTGTAACTGATACAAAACAATGTAGCCTTCAAAAATAACTTATGCTTGGTTTTGATTCACGGACATACAGAAATATTTAGACACAAAAAACTCAAACACCCATCTTGTCTCAATTAGACAGCCCAGCATAGAAGACAGAAGCAAGCAGGAAAGAAAAGAGAGTTTAGATAATTCATTCAAGGATAAGTAAGAAGAATATACTGAAATCTAATTTTCCAGAAAAGAATTTATCCAAAAGGATTAGGCTTTTGTTCTCTTTCTATTGCTGATGTCTCAAATAGTAATTATGCTCATGTCCCAGCGATAAAACGATCATGTCAAACCAGACTCACTTCAGCTGCCACATGAGCCTTATATAACAAGACCAGGTTTCAGCCCGTTTTCTATAGTAACAACTATAACCACTTGTTAATGCTTTAACAATGACAATGTGCTGCCAAAACATTATTTCAATTGAGCCTCATAATAAATTAATAAATCTATGAAGTAGATGTAACTTTTATCCTCATTTTCAGAGGAGAAAACTTGAATTCAGAGAGAATGAGTGGTTTTCCTGGGTCAGAGGAATGATAACTCCCATCAGGACTAACCACAAATCTCACAGCCTTTCCACTGGCCCACTTGGCTCCTTCAGAGGAAGGCACAGCAGCCTTTTACCAGAAGAGCCTGGGACTATCAGCAGTCCCAGCATTAAACAGTCCTCTTTGTCCTAAATAGCCCCCAAAATATGCTGTATGATATGACGTCCAGGATTCTTAGGCACGAGCTGTTGATCTGGAAAGCTTCACTAATTAGGGCTAGCCTACACAGAAAAGGAACCTAACTATTCCATAAGCATGCTCCCAGCACTGTTGAACTTGGTTCCACAAATCCATTTACACTTGTTTTTAATTTGCTTCGCAAGTATTCTTAAGGTATTTTCCCCATGTGTCCTGTCTGTACAAGAACACAGGGACCATGTAGGTCTGTGTTCACAGCTCTACCCCTTAGCACCCAAGACAATGCTGAGTGGATGGTTCAATAACCACCTGGGGTATGAACTCAAGGGCAAGGATGTGGTCTTGCAATTTTTATGTCACTTCTGACTACAAATGTACTATCCTGGGAATTCAAACAAATGCTACTGACTACATGCAGAAAGGAATTACATTTAGTAAGAACAGAGAGTAAGTACAATTAGTACCTTTTTTCCCCTCTTTCTTCCCTTCAGACCACTTCAATCTTGTTGGTGTCATCGTGACAGCTGGAGAGCCAGAAAATAACTGTAATAAGAAAATTGTACAGTGGTTTCAATGTTCTAATGGCATTCCTATAGAGAGACTTTACTAAATGAATTATTTGTTTAATTTCAATGTGAAGAGTTTTTCTGAGACTGACATATTTATATCTCATTAATCTTAACTGATTTACTGCTGGCTTAATGAAGTAGGCATGCCTAGGATATCTTGAAGCACCACCCCACAGGTAATGTAGACCTCAAATGTCACCTGTCACCTGTGGCTCAAGTGTCACCTGTCACCTGTGGAATCTCCCAGTAAGAACTAACTGCTTCCTCCAGCACTTGTTTAAGGAGCCATTGTACTGTATTACTCATCTGCTTGTGACTAGTGATATCCTTCTTGAACTCAAAATGTGTGTTTGTTGAATGAATCAATGAAAACCAACAGAAAGAAGGTAGCATAAATGAAAGGACTGAGAAAAAGCCATTTGAATGGCCCAAAGAAACACAGAAAAACAGATGACAGTATATCAATTTTCCTCTTTTCTACAAATATATACACACAGACAGACAGTCCAAAGAACAGTGTCTTACTGAGTTCCTATTTTCTTTGCTGGCTCCCTTCAATTCACCAATGGCCACAGATTCTGGAGTGGGGTTCCTCTTTTTCTTTTCTGACATCATCTGATTTCCCAGGACCTTCCGCTGATTTAAGAACAGAAAACATTTGATTTATAAACACCTACTGTATCAATAGTGGTGAAGGCTAGGATAGCTTTCAAAACTGTATACTAGCCTTCAAAACTGTAATGTCCTTGGGTTAAAAAAATCTCAGCATTCTGATAACTCTGTATGGACCCTCTCAGGCCATCTTACACAAGAGAGGCCAAAGTATGTTACCCAAAAAACCCCAAATCATTACTTTTGTTTAAGTGATCACTTTTCTTCCACATTTAAAAGGGCTGAAAGGTTAGAAGCAACTTTATAGTGGATTTAAACAAGCTAATATAGGTCAATTACAGTGTGCTTCTGAGACCAGTTAACTCACAATATAGAAACACCAGTTACTCATCATATAATTTTTTCTCCAAAGATGTGCTGTCTCTCACAACTATTTAAAAAGTCCCTCCCCCTACTCACCACTAAGGGATACTTAGGCTGGTTCTTCTCTAAGGCACTTCTTCCTCCCTGTCATTTACTCACACAGGACTGGAACATTTGGAGACATTCTATAAGAGTTCTTAATATAGCGACAAGAAGGTAGAGACCTTCTTAAGGGGGTCACATGACTATACTGACATTCAGAGCAAGACTAAAAGCTCTTTCATCTCTGAACAGCTTAGAAATGATGTAGTTTACATAACCGCCAACAGTGACAATTCTACCATCTTTGGAGAAATCTTTCTTTTTTTCCCTTAGAGAATAAATTTGAATTCCAAAAAAAGAACATATCAAAACTAGAACATTAAACCCTACATTATAAATATCAGCAGCAATATTCAGCACATTCTGATTTAATAAATAATTTACATGAGAGGAGTTCTACAGGAAAAATCTCTAGCCAAAAAAGGGATCGAGATAGGCTAGATGGTCAATTATACCTTGATAAGGCTGAGGGAAAACACAAGTTAAAAATAATATTTTAGGCCAGGAGCGGTGGCTCACACCTATAATCTCAGCACTTTGGGAGGCTGAGGCGGGTGAATCACTTGAGACCAGGAGTTTAAGACCAGCCTGGCCAACATGGTGAAATACTGTCTCTACTAAAAATACAAAAATTAATTGGGCATAGTGGTGCATGCCTGTAATCCCAGCTACTCGGGAGGCTGAGGCATGAGAATCACTTGAACCCGGGAAGCGGAAGTTGCAGTGAGCTGAGATCATGCTACTGCACTCCAGCCTGTGCAACACAGTGAGACTGTGTCTCACAAAAAAAAAAAAGACTAACACATAGAGAAACATTTATCTGACTATAACCTTTCTGATTATCAATCATCTCTATTACAGGGAAGTCAGAGGGAATGATAGATTCTTCCAAATGAGAAGAAAAAAATGAGAATAAACTAAGGATGTTCATTTTACTAGCCCTGAATAAGCAGGTAAATGCACTTTTAGGATTCTAGCTAAGAGATTTTTTTTTTTTAATGGGATAAAAGAAACATAACATAAAATGTACTATTTTAATCTTTTTTTTTTTGAGACTGAGTCGTGCTCTGTCACCCACGCTGGAGTGCAGTGGCGCGATCTTGGCTCACTGCAAGCTCTGCCTCCCAGGTTCACGACACTCTCCTGTCTCAGCCTCCCGAGTAGCTAGGACTACAGGCGCCTGCCACCACGCCCAGCTAATTTTTTGTATTTTTAGTAGAGATGGGGTTTCACCGTGTTAGCCAGATGGTCTTGATCTCCTGACGTTGTGATCCACCCGCCTCGGCCTCCCAAAGTGCTGGGACTACAGGTGTGAGCCACCACGCCCGGCCCCTATTTTAACCATGTTTAAGTATACAGTTCAGTGGTATTAAGTATCTTCATAGTGTTGTGCAATCATCACCATCATCCATCTTCAGAACTTTCTCATCCTCCCAAACAGAAATACTGTACCCATTAAATAATATTTCCTCATTCTCTTCATATTCTTAGCTCCCCTGACAACCAACCACCTTCTCTACTTTCTGTCTCTACAAACCTGACTCATAGGTACCTCAGTGGAATCATACAGTATTTTTCCTTTTATGACTGGATTATTTCTCTTAGCATAATGTCTTCAAGATTCATGCATATTGTAGAATATGTCAGAATTTCCTTCCTTTTTAAGGACAAATAATGTTCCATTATCTGTATATCCAAGTTTTGTTATTCATTCATTGGTCAATAGACAGCTGGGTTGCTTCTCCCTTTTGGCTATTGTGAATAATGCTGCTATGAAGACGGGTGTACGAATATTGCCTCAAGACCCTGCTTTCGATTCTTTTGGGTATATACCGGGAGTAGCATTGCTGGATGATAAGGTCATTCTCTTTAAATTTTTTAGAGGCCGGGTGCGGTGGCTCAAGCCTGTAATCCCAGCACTTTGGGAGGCCGAGACGGGTGGATCACGAGGTCAGGAGATCGAGACCATCCTGGCTAACACGGTGAAACCCCGTCTCTACTAAAAATACAAGAAAATTAGCCGGGCGAGGTGGCGGGCGCCTGTAGTCCCAGCTACTCGGGAGGCTGAGGCAGGAGAATGGCGTGAACCCGGGAGGCGGAGCTTGCAGTGAGCCGAGATCGCGCCACTGCACTCCAGCCTGGGGCACAGAGCAAGACTCCGTTTAAAAAAAAAAAAAAAAATATTTTAGGAACTGCAATACTGTTTTCCACAGTAGCTGCTCCATTTTACATTCCTATCAACAGTGCACAGGGATTCCAGTTTCTCCACATCCTCATCAACATTTGTTATTTTGTTATTTTTTTTTTTATAATAGCCATCCTAGTGGGTGTGAAGTGGTATCTACTTGTGGTTTTGATTTACATTTCCCTAATGATTAGTAATGTTGAACATCTTTTCATGTGCTTCTTGGCCATCTGTACATCTTCTCTGGAGAAATGTCTATTTTATTCCTTTTTTTTTTTTCTTTTTGGAGATGAAGTCTCGCTCTATCACCCAGGCAGAAGTACGGTGGCGCAATCTCGGCTTACTGCAACCTCCGCCTCCTGGGTTTAAACGATTCTCCTGCCTCAGCCTCCAGAGCAGCTGGGACTATAGGCACATGCCAACATGCCCGGCTAATTTTTTGTATTTTTAGTAGAGATGGAGTTTCACCGTGTTAGCCAGAATGGTCTTAATCTCCTGACCTCATGATCCGCCCACCTCAGCCTCCCAAAGTGCTGGGATTACAGGCGTGATCCACCACGCCCGGCCTTTGCCCACTTTTTAATGAGGTTGTTTTTGCTGTGTTGAGTTACAGGAGTTCTTTAGATTATTACGGATATTAACCCCTAATCATATATATGATTTGCAAATATTTTCTCCCAATCCAGGGGTTGCCTTTTCACTCTGTAGATGGCAAAGGAAATTTTGGTGTCAACTAAAGCCTAATGTCCTAGAAGCTACTGGACCCAGGTCAGGATTGAGAGTGAATTCTAGATATCTATAAATTATAACTAGGACCAAAATTACAGTAAGATGAATTTGTAAATGCTAACAGCTGTACCTTAAAAAAAAAAAAAAAGTTACAGACACAGTGGCTCACATCTGTAATCTCAGCACTTTAGGGGGCCAAAGCAGGAGGATCGCTTGAGCCCAGAAATTCAAGATCAGCAACACAGGCTGTGCATGGTGACTCACGCCTGTAATCTCAGCACTTTGGGAGGCCGAAGCGGGCAGATTACCTGAGGCCAGGAGTTCAAGACCAGGCTGGCCAACATGGTGAAACCCCGTCTCTACTAAAAATACAAAAAATTAGCCAGGCATGGTAGTGGGCACCTATAATCCCAGCTACTCGGGAGGCTGAGGTGGAAGAATCACTTGAACCCCAGAGGTAGAGGTTGCAGTGAGCTGAGATCACACCACTGCACGCCAGCCTGAGACACAGAGAGAGACTCTGTCTCGAAACAAAAAAGACCAGCAACACAGCAAGATCCCATCTCTACAAACATTTAAAAATCAGCCAGGCGTGACGGCATGCACTTGTGGTCCCAGCTACTTGGGAGGCTAAAGAAGGAGGATAGCTGAGTGCCCAGGAGATCAAAGCTGCAATAAGCCACGATAGTGCCACTTGTACTTCAGCCTGGGCAACAGAGCAAGACACTGTCTCAAAAATAAAAAAATAAATATTACAAGTTATTTATTTTTAGGGCAAAAATTTTAAATTTTAAACAAAGAGCTCCTTATGTGGCTGGAATTATAGATCTTAATAACAATTTTTAAAAGAAAAGCAGGGCAAAACACCAAAAAATCAAAATAAAACGAAGTCATTATCCTCAGCAAACTAACACAGGAACAGAAAACCAAACACCACATGTTCTCACTTATGAGTAGGAGCTGGCCAGGTGCGGTGGCTCACGCCTATAATCCCAGCACTTTGGAAGGCCAAGGTGGGTGGATCACTTGAGGTCAGGAGTTTGAGACCAGCCTGGCCAACATGATGAAACCCCATCCCTACTAAAAATACAAAAATGAGCCAGTCATGGTGGTGCACGCCTGTAGTCCCAGCTACTTGGGAGACTGAGGCAGGAAAATGGCTTGAAACCAGGAGGCGGAGGCTGCAGTGAGCCGAGATCAAGCCACTGCACTCCAGCCTGGGTGACAGAGAGAGCCTCCATCTAAAAAAAAAAAAAAAAAAAAGTGGAGCTAAACAATGAGAATACATGGACACAGGGAGGGGAACAACACACACTGGGGCCTGTTGGGGGGTGTGGTTGGGGGAGAGAGAGTACTAAGAAAAATAGCTGGCCAGACGCAATGGCTTATGCCTGTAATCCCAGCAATTTGGGAGGCTGAAGTGGGCGAATCACCTGAGGTCAGGAGTTCCAGACCAGCCTGGCCAACATGGTGAAACCCCTCTCTATTAAAAAGACAAAAATTAGCCGGGTATGGTGGCAGGCATCTGTAATCCCAGCTACTTGGGAAGCTGAGGCAGGAGAATCACTTGAACCCAAGAGGGGGAGGTTGCAGTGAGCCGAGACTGTGTCATTGCACTCCAGCCTGGGTGACAACAGTGAGACTCTGTTTCAAAAAAAATTTTTTTAATAAAAATAGCTGCTAATGCATGCTGGGCTTCATACCTAGGTGATGGGTTGACAGGTGCAGTAAACCACCATGGCACACATTTACCTATATAACAAACTTGCAATCCTGCACATGTATCCAGAACTAAAAATTAAAAAAATAAAATAAATTAAAAAAAGGATACTCAGTGCTTTGGGGGCAGCAATCTCTTCCAAAAAACAAAAAAATAAAAAGAAAAGTAGAAAAGAAAAGCAGTGTATGGTACTAATCTCTCTCCAAGTTAACCAAAACCTTGCCTTAGTTCATGCATGGAAATTTGAACCCCATGATCAAGTTATCTACTGCCACCTGAAGGCAATATTCCTTCACTACAAGTTCCGATAGTCTGAAGACTTGTAAATTTAATCTGCAAACACCACGACAGCAGCAATAACATGGAAGCATATTTTGTATTTGTTTTAAAAACAAGATTTTTACTGAATTTGATACATGGAAGAAAGTACAACTGTTAAAAATATTAAGCTCACAAAAATCTGGGGTATCAAAACTCACTAGTCTATTAGAAAATTCCGTTTTCTAACAGTTTCCCTAGTCTGTCACAACTTCCTCACTTCTCCACAGGTTTACCAAATTGCATTAAAAAGTGTGTAACTTGAAGCAGGTCAGAAAACAAAAGAGGCCGCTTACACTGCTCAGGAATGCAGACTCTGTCCTCAGCCCCAGAAGAAAAGGAAGGACCCTTACTTCTAGTACTCCTCACTTCACAGAGCCCCTTCTCTGATGTGAAACACGGCAAAGCGCTTTGCAATATAAAAGCTTTTCAACATTTTGTCTTCACCCCCTTATAAATTAGTCCTTTATAGGGTCCCCAAAAACAGAAGAAAACTTTTTATGCACAAGAAAAATCACACTGTTACATTTCCTAAAAATCAATGCTGAAAATGACAGCCCAGCACACCTACCTTAATAAGCCCACTGAAGGAGCGTGAACGAGCCCTCTTTTGTACCTGGGAAGCAGAAGGTTCTCGCCCTGGTGTCTGGGTCAATGACTGCTTATTAAACTAAAAGAAAACATAGAGAACATTTTATAAATATTTTCCCATCAAGACACAGCATTCTGTGACAACTAATAGCTAAGTGTAAATAAAAGTCCAGGAAAAACTGAGTCTGTGCATAGATGGATTAGGAGGTCAACAAGCAAATCACAAAGTCAGAAATGATGATGCCAAAAGAATTGGATTCAATTGCTCTGAGGGGCTCTGCACGCCACATTCCTTGAATGTAGAATTACTGTCCCTATTTTACAGACAAAAAAACTGAGACTTGGAGAGTTTATGAAATTTACCCACGATCCTCAGCTGCTAACCAAGACTTTTTTGCAACAAAGCATCTTGGAACCACAGAGTTATTGGCACAATCTAAAACAGTCCCTAATTTAACATAAATTGCATACAGAAATTTTTTAAGTTACTAAAACTCTTTAAATGGACATCTATCATGACTGCCGGCCAACAATATCGTCAGAGGAAATACATCAGAATGCAGACTTGTCAATGCTATCAACATCAGCTCTCTGGAGGTACCTAAAGTGGAAAATGAGAAGACCCAATGCATTGAATAATCTTATTCAGTGCTTTGATTAGCCATTCATTTCCCACTTAAAAAGTAATAATAATATAGCATTTAACTCTTCTACTCTTCTGCCTTTTCTGGTTGTTGTTGTTGGAGACAAGAGTCTCACACTATTGCCCAGGCTGGAGTGCAGTGGCACAATTGCAGCTCACTGCAACCTCCGCCTCCCAGGTTCAAGCAATTCTCATGCCTCAGCCTCACGAATAGCTGGGATTACAGGCATGCGCCACCACACTCAGCTAATTTTTTCTATTTTTAGTAGAGATGGGGTTTCATTGTGTTGGCCAGGCTGATCTCGAACTCCTGACCTCAAGTGATCCGCCCACCTCGGCCTCCCAAAGCGCTAGGATTACAGGCGTGGGCCACCACACCCAGCCTCTTCTCCTTTTCTAACTATACTTTGAAAATTTCGGAATTGTAAAAATTTGGAAATTTTATCAGTTCGAGTTCTGGAGGTTAAAAATTATTTTTACATAAAACTACCAAGAGGTTCTCAAAGTTAATTATCTCGGCAAGCAGAAAAATTAGCCACGTCTAAAGAGCTTAGCTAGTAAGTATCCCTCCTGAATAAATTGGGACAAGTAAAAATGCATCGTTCCTGATGTTGGCAAGGGTATAGTAAGGTAAATTCTCTCATATCCAACTCGGGGGAGTGTTACCTGGCAAAATGTTCTGGGAGGGTATTTAGCAAGGTGTATCCAGAGCCTTTTTAAAATGCATATTAAAAAGTACACGCCACTAAAAATACAAAAATTAGCCAGGCATGGTGGCGTACATCTGCAGTCTCAGCTACTCAGGAGGCTGCAGTGGGAGGATCATGATCACCTGAGCCCAGGGAGGTTGAGGTTGCAGTGAGCCATGATTGTGCCACTGCACTCCAGCCTAGGCAACAGACTCAGGAAAAAAAAAAAAGTATACACCACACATAAAGAGTTCTTAGCCTGAAAAACTGAATTAGAATCAGATCAAACCTCTAGAAGTAGATCTAACTACCAGTTTATAGCATGAACAGTGGACTGTGAAACATGTTGAATAACATCACAGGAACGCAATCATTAAAATCCAGACTATAGGCCAAGCACAGTGGCTCATGCCTGTAATCTCAGCACTTTGGGAGGCCAAAGCCAGCAGATCACTTGAGCTCAAGAGTTCATGACCAGCCTAGGCAACATGGCGAAACTCTGTCTCTACAAAAAATACAAAAATTAGCCAGGCATGGCGGCACACGCCTGTAGTCCCGGCTACTCAGGAGGCTGAAGTGGGAGGATGGCTTGAACCCAGGAGGCAGAGGTTGCAGTGAGCTGAGATCACGTCATTCCAGTCTAGGCAACATAGCTAGACCTTGTCTCAAAAGAAAAAAAAAAAAACTCAGTCTATGGAAGACAATATAGTTTCTTCCACAAATAAGTTTCAAATACAATAATGTACCGCATAATGACATTTTGGTCAATGACAGACCACACATATGACAGTAGTCCCATCAGATTATAATGGAGGTGAAAAATTCCTATCACCTAATGACGTCACTGCCGTCCTAACATCACAGCACAATGTGTTACTCAAATGACTGCAGTGATGCCGGAATAAACAAACCTACTGTACGGCTAGCTGTATAAAAGTCTAGTACATACCATTATATATAGTACGTAATTCTTGATAACGATAATAAATGGGCTAGACATGGCAGTTCACACCTGTAATCCCAACACTTTAGGAGGCCGAGACAGGTGGGTCACTTGAGACCAGAAGTTCAAGACCAGCCTGGCCAACAGGGTGAAACCTCATCTCTACTAAAAATACAAAAATTAGCCAGGCGTGGTGGCAGGCGCCTGTAATCCCAGCTACTCAGGAGGCTGAGGCAGGAGAATCACTTGAACCCGGGAGGCAGAGGTTGCAGTGAGCCGAGTTCACACCATTGCACTCCAGCCTGGGTGACAGAGCGAGACTCCATCTCCAAAAAAAAAAAAAAAAAACGATAATAAATGTTACTGGTTTATGTATTTACTATACTATACTTTTATCTTTTTTTTTTTTTTTTTTTTTGAGACGGAGTCTGGCTCTGTCGCCCAGGCTGGAGTGCAGTGGCCGGATCTCAGCTCACTGCAAGCTCCGCCTCCCGGGTTCACGCCATTCTCCTGGCTCAGCCTCCCGAGTAGCTGGGACTACAGGCGCCCGCCACCTCGCCCGGCTAGTTTTTTTTTTTTTTGTATTTTAGTAGAGACGGGGTTTCACCGTGTTAGCCAAGATGGTCTCGATCTCCTGACCTCGTGATCCGCCCGTCTCGGCCTCCCAAAGTGCTGGGATTACAGGCTTGAGCCACCGCGCCCGGCCTACTTTTATCATTATTTATACTTTTTACCATTATTTTAGAGTGCACTCCTACTTATTTTTTTTTTAAAGTTAACTATAAAACAGCCTCAGGCAGGTCTTTCGGGAGGTATTCTAGAAAAAAGCATTGTTATCATAGGAGATGACAGCTCCATGAGTGTTATTGCCTCTGAAGACCTTCTAGTGGAATAAGATGTAGAGACAGTCTATGGAAGTGATATTAATGATTGTGTGTAGGCCTAGGTTAATGTGTATATTTGTGTCTTCAGTTTTGGGTTTTTTTTATTTTTTAGAGACGGGGTCTTGCTCTGTTGCCCAGGCTGGAGTGCAGTGGGAGGGATCACAGCTCACTGCAGCCTCAAACTCCTAGGCTCAAGTGATTCTTCCTGCTGAGGCTGAGGCCTCCTGAGTAGCAGGACTACAGGCACACACTCACGAGCCCAGTTCACTTTTTTTTATATTTTGTGGATACAAGGTCAATGCTGCCCAGGGTGGTCTCGAACTCCTGGCCTAAAGCAATCCTCCCACTTTGGCCTCCCAAAGTGCTGAGATTACAGGAGTGAGTCACCACGCCCAGGCTGTGTCTTAATTTTTAATTAAAAAGTTTTAAAATTTACAAAAAAAATTAAAAGTTTTTAAAATAGAAAAAAGCTTATAAAGATATAAAGAAAATATTTTGTACAGATGCATAGTGTTTTTGTGTTTTAAGCTAAGTGTTATTACAAGAGTCAGAAAGCTAAAAAAGTTTTAAGTCTGTAAAGCAAAAAAGTTACAGTAAGCTAAAGGTAATTAATTATTGAAGAAAAAAATGTTATGTTTAGTCTAGCCTAAGTGTACAGTGACTATAAAGCCTACAGCCGTGTACAGCAATGTTCTAGGTCTTCACATTCACTCACTACTCACTCACTGACACACCTAGAATAACTTCCAGTCCTGCAAGCTCCATTCATGGTAACTGCCCGATACAGGTATACTATTTTTTACCTTTTATACTATATTTTTACCGTACCTTTCCTATGTTTAGATACACAAATACTTACCATTGTTACAAATGCCTACAGTACTCAATACAGTAACATCCCGTACATGTTTGTAGCCCAGAAGCAACAGGCTACACCATACAGCCTAGGTGTGTAGTAAGCTATGCCGTCTAGGTTTATGTAAGTACACTCTGTGATGTTCACACAACAATGAAATCACCTAAAAACACATTTCTTAGAACATATCCCAATCATCAAGTGACACATGACTATAAAGAAAAAGGGAGTGGGCCAGGCACGGTGTCTCCCGACTGTAATCCCAACACTTTGGGAGGCCAAGGTGGGGGGATCACGAGGTCAGGAGATTGAGACCATCCTGGCCAACATGGTGAAATCCCATCTCTACTAAAATACAAAAAAAAATTAGCAGGCGTGGTGGTGCACACCTGTAGTCCCAGCTATCCTGGAGGCTGAGTCGGGGGAATCGCTTGAACCCAGGAGGTGGAGACTGCAGTGAGCCAAGATCGGAGATTGTGCCACTGCACTCCAGCCTGATAACAGAGCAAAACTCCGTCTCAAAAAAAAATAGAAAAAAGAAACAAAAAGGGAGTGAGAGACAGAGAGAGAGAGAGAGAGAGAGAGAGAGTGTGTGTGTGTGTGTGTGTCTGTGTGTGTCTAAATGTAGTGTGGCACCCTGGATTGGATCCCGGAGCAAAAAAAAAGGATATTGGGGGGGGGGAAAAAGTAAAATCTGTAATGTTAATAAGTAAGGTACTAATTTTTTTTTTTTTTGACACAGAGTTTCACTCGTTGTCTGGGCTGGAGTGCAATGGCGTGATCTCGGCTCACAGCAACCTCTGCCTCCCTGGTTCGAGCGATTCTCCTCTGCCTCAGCCTCCCGAGCAGCTGGGATTACAGGCCTGCGCCATCACACCCGGCTAATTTTGTATTTTCAGTAGAGACAGGGTTTCTCCATGTTGGTCAGGCTGGTCTCGAACTCCCGACCTCAGGTGATCCACCTGCCTCAGCCTCCCAAAGTGCTGTAATTACAGGCATGAGCCACCCTGCCCGGCCCTGTACTAATGTTAATTTCTTAGTTTTTATAATGTTAATATTATGGGGAATTAGGTAAAGGGTACTTACCCAGTTTTTATTTTAAAGTGTATTCAAACAAACTGGCAATGTTTTAACGGGAAAAACAAGAAGAAAGGGAGAAAAAGAGGGACTTATCTATTAAAAGGGACCTAGTACATATAGCAGCCAAAAAAATAATATATACTCGTTCATCATGCCACTTCTAGCAAATAATCTACAATGAAAATACTTATGAACAAAATTTATAAACTAAAAATATAATTCCCAAATATGTCCTTTAGTAGGCAAATTATGTATAAATTTGGTTATGCAGAATAGAATATTATACAGACATTTAAGGTTGGGCATGGTGACCCATGTCTATAATCCCAGCACTTTGGGAACCCAAGGCAAGCAGATCACCTGAGGCCAGGAGTTCAAGACCAGCCTGGCCAACATGGTATAATCCTGTCTCTACTAAAAATATAAAAATTAGCCAGGCATGGTGGTGCTCCACTGTAATCTCAGCTACTTGGGAGGCTGAGGCAGGAGAACTGTTTGAGCCCAGGAGGTGGAGGCTGCAGTGAGGTGAGATCACGCCACTGCACTTCAGCCTAGGTGACAGAGGGGAACTCTGTCTCAAAAAAAAAAAAAAAAAGAATATTACATAAACATTGAAACTGTTCATAGCCTTTTAATAATACGAGAAATGTTTGTAATATAAAGTTAAATGAAAAGGGCAGAATATAAAACAATACATATTATGATTTTTTTCTTTTGGCCCAGATGTAAGGGCTCAAATATGATCTTAAGTAAAAGAAAATTGTGAAACACATATTCATGGAGAGAAACACTAGGATGAAATACTCTAAAATGTTATCAGTGTTTACCTCTGGATGTGTATAGGTGATTTTTATGTTCTCTTTACACACTTCTGAGAGTTTCAATGTTTCTATAGTGAGCATGTATAATTTTTATAATCATAGAGAAAAAATTAGAACACAATAAAATTATAGTTTCTTCAAAAAGATACAGCAGGCTGGGTGCGGTGGCTCGCACCTGTAATCCCAGCACTTTGGGAGGTGAGGCGGGTAGATCATTTGAGTTCAGGAGTTGGAGAACAGCCTGACCAACGTGGTGAAACCCCATCACTACTAAAAATACAAAAACATTAGCTGGGCATGGTGGCACATGCCTGTAATCCCAGCTACTCGGGAGGCTGAAGCAGGAGAATTGCTTGAATCCAGGAGGCGGAGGTTGCAGTGAGCCGAGATCGAGACACTGCACTCAAATATGATCTTTTACTTAAGATCATATTTACTTAAGATCATATTTGAGCCCTTACATCTACACTCCAGCCTGGGCAACACAGCGAGACTCCGTCTCAAAAAAAAAAAAGATACAGCAGTATTTAAAATGTATGGAAGGATGGCTAGGTGCAGTGGCTCACACCTGTAATCCCAGCACTTTGGGAGGCCAAGACAGGTGGATCACTTGAGGTCAGGAGCTCAAGACCAGCCTGGCCAACATGGTGAAACTCCATCTCTACTAAAAATGCGAAAATTAGTCAGGCATAGTGGCACACGCGTGTAGTCCTAGCTACTCAGGAGGCTGACGCAGAAGAATTGCTTGAACCCGGGAGGCAGAGGTGGCAGTGAGCCGAGATCGTACACCGCACTCCAGCCTGGGCAACAGAGCAAGACTCTGTCTCAAAAAACTAAAAATAAAAATAAAAATAAAATAAAGTGTATGGAAGGAGTCTGTCTGCATGCATAACAAATGCTTAGACTGTCATGTTTGGCGAAAACAGGAAAAAATTTTAAAGTAGATGGTATGATCATAACTATGTAAAAAGATATCCAGAGGAAAAAGACCAAAAGACAAAAGAAATGCCCACAACATAAACACTGGCAGGAAGAGTAATTTGCTTTCTTCTTATCCTTCTCTATAATTTTCTGTTTTTCTAAAAAGTGCAAAATTTTTTTCTTTCTTAAGTATCAGTGTTTTTTTTTTTTTTTTATTTGAGACAGGGTTTCGCTCTTGCTGCCCAGGCTGGAGTGCAATGCCATGATCTCGGCTCACCGCAACCTCCGCCTCCCGGGCTCAAGCAATTCTCCTGCCTCAGCCTCCAGAGTAGCTGGGATTACAGGCATGAGCTACCACACCTGGCTAATTTTGTTTTTGTTTTGTTTTGTTTTGTTTTCTGAGACAGAGTTTCACTCTTGTTGCCTAGGCTGGAGTGCAATGCCATGATCTCGGCTCACCGCAACCTCCGCCTCCCGCGCTCAAGCAATTCTCCTGCCTCAGCCTTCCGAGTAGCTGGGATTACAGGCATGTGCCACCACACCTGGCTGATTTTTTTTGTATTTTTAGTAGAGACCAGGTTTCTCCATGTTAGTCAGGCTGATCTCGAGCTCCCGACCTCAGGTGATCTGCCCACCTCGGCCTCCCAAAGTGCTGGGATTACAGGCGTGAGCCACCACGCCCGGTCCTAATTTTGTATTTTTAGTAGAGACGGGGTTTCTCCATGTTGGTCAGGCTGGTCTCGAACTCTCAACCTCAGGTGATCCACCCGCCTCGGCCTCCCAAAGTGCTGGGATTACAGGTGTGAGCCACTGCGCCTAGCCGGTATCAGCGTTCTTGTTGAAAGAAGTCATTATACCTGTCCTACATGAAACTACTTAGTTTCTATCAAGAATTAAATCACTAGACTGGTTTGAATCTGCAGCAATACTCAGCCAACATTCTGTAAAATTCTAACACAATTTGCTAGATCTCAAAGTAACTTCAAAGAGATGGCAGAAACTTTTCTCAAATGACTTTGTCAATTCTTAAGAACAGCTCAGTTCACCATTATCTGAGTACTTGTTTATACCTGGCCTTATGCTGAGAGTAGGTATAAAATAAGTAAAAAGAGACTCCTCCTCCAAGAAAGTCCCAGTTGAATAAAAGTCAAGAGGCTAACCGTGCCTGTTCAGGTAAAATTCAAGAGGGATTGAGACAAAATTAATCTCCTGAGAAAGAAACTACCAAAGTCACAGGACTTACTTAAACCACACTTTGAGTCCCAAAATAGTAAATTTGTTCCCATAGCTCCAGCATAAACAAACTTAGCCACCAGAATTTCTACTTTCTAGTATCACACTAGGGCCCTGATTTATTGTGTTCTCTAACTGCAAACGACTCTGTTAGTAAAAAGTTACCACTTAGGGCCGGGCGCGGTGGCTCAAGCCTGTAATCCCAGCACTTTGGGAGGCCGAGGCGGGCGGATCACAAGGTCAGGAGATCGAGACCACAGTGAAACCCCGTCTCTACTAAAAATACAAAAAATTAGCCGGGCGCGGTGGCGGGCGCCTGTAGTCCCAGCTACTCAGGAGGCTGAGGCAGGAGAATGGCGGGAACCCGGGAGGCGGAGCTTGCAGTGAGCCGAGATCGCGCCACTGCACTCCAGCCTGGGCAACAGCGTGAGACTCCGTCTCAAAAAAAAAAAAAAGTTACCACTTAGACTTTGCTATGCCAGCCACTCTACATAGATTATCTCTAATTTTTAGAACTATGAAACATTGAGGTTACTATTACCATTTTACAAACAAGAAATCTGAAGCTCAGAAAAGTTATTTGCTAAGAAAATCTGGAGGGTTTAAACTTTGGAACAATATAGTGTAACTGCTGGTCCTCTCTCAGCAAACTTGGGACATGACCAAAATGAGAGACACTCTAACCACACTTGGATCCTCCTGTTTAACTGTAGAAATCAAGGGCCTCCACTCCTTTCTCTAGTGGAGCAGTGGCACAGAGATCACCGTGGAGATTCCATAGACAAGCCTGCTTTCTTGGCTGAGCCAAAAATTAAATGAGATTCTTAACAATATGACCTACTGATTCTACAACCACGATTACACTCCTAAACCCCATCGGGACTTCCCTGCCTTTAGGCACCTGTCTAATAAGTTGTTTCTTCTTTGCTGACTCTGGCATATTGTGAACGTGTTGAAACAGCTCTCTCAGTGCCTCTTCCGTATGCTGCTGGGTCTCCTCCTGGTGAGGGCGGGAATCTACCCGGTTACGTTTCTGAGACTTTGCCAGCTGAAAGGACTTAGTATGACATGAAGCTATCAGGTCAAGGTCATCCTAAGGAAAATTTAAAACAAGAGTAAATTAATATATCCTGCCAAGTTTGTTTTGGGGGTCTTACAAAAACCTGGAATAAAAAAAGGGAGAGTGGTGACATGGTATACTCCTATACTCAGGAACAAGAAAAATCTTAACACTATTATCAGATAACAAGGAACCTATTAATATAGGTTATATTAATAGCCCACTCCCATGACCTGCCCAGAGAACCTAAGTGCATTTAGAATACTGCCACCAAGAGTTATATTTGTACAAGAGTTCAGTTTTTAAAGCATCTTTTAATTTCATTAATTTATTCAACAATTCAACAAGGTAAGCATGGAAAGTATCATGATTCCCATCTGACAGTGGAAAAACACTGAGGTTAAACTGTAAGTTTAAAGTCATCTGGATACTAAAGTGACAGATCCACCTGGGAGCCCAAGGGCTCTGACTCTTGGCTAATACTCATTCCCACATGTGGCAACTTCATATGACAACTAGACAGCAGTGCTAGAGGAACAAAAACAGCTCTCTAACAAAAAACCACACTCCATTTAAACTAGTTGAAACCAAATACTGTTTTCCTGGTAACACTGAATATTTGCTGAATAAGAGGGAGAAACAAATAGGAGCAGAAAAAATAGCACAAGTGGACAACTTAAGTTTCTAACCATGACAGGATGAATAGAACTTGAAAAATTTAAGTACTCAAAAAGTGCTTGTAAAGTTTTTAACTTCTGACTTTTTTTTTTTTTTTCAAAGCAGGAGTGCAAGTTTATTTAAAAAGGCTTAGAACAGGAAAGAAAGGAAAGTATGCTTGGAAGAGACCCAAGCAGGCACATAAAGATCAAGTGCCTAACTTCTCACTTTTTTTATTTTTTTGAGATGGGGTCTCACTCTGTCACCCAGACTGGAGTACAGTGTCACCATCTTGGCTTACTGCAACCTCCACCTCCTGGGCTCAAGTGATCCGCCCACCTCAGCCTCCCAAGTAGCTGAGACTACAGGTGCGTGCCACCACACCTGGCTAATTTTTTGCATTTTTGGCAGAGACGGGGTTTGGCCATGTTACCCAAGGTGGTCTCAAACTCCTGATCTCAAGTGATCCGCCTGCCTCGGCCTCTGAAAGTGCTAGGATTACAGGCATGAGTCACCACACCCGGCCATAACTTCTTACTTTTAAAACTCAATAATCGTATCTAGGCTGGATGTGGTGGATCACACCTGTAATCCCAGCACTTTGGGAGGCTGAGGCAGCCGGACCACTTAAGCCCAGGAGTTTGAGACCTGGGCAACATGGTGAAACCCTGTCTCTACCAAAAATACAAAAATTAGCGGGCCTGGTGGTGCATGCCTATAGTCCCAGCTACTCAGGAGGTTGACATGAGAGGACCAGGGAGCCGAGATCATGCCACTGCACTCCAGCTTACCCGACAGAGTGAAACCCTGTCACAAAAAAAAAAAAAAAAAAAAAAAAAATCATTATCATATCTAATCTTGTGAATAAGCATTATACATTTCCCTATCTATCTAAGCTCATGTGGTCTCAAGTCTTTTAGCCATTTGATAGAGTTTAACCATACCAATGAACCTAAAATAGGAATGAATTATATAAAATTGATAAAATTGTCCTTTCATTCCTATAAAATATTTAACACATTTGCTATTCACAGATTATTTATATCAGAAGGACTTTATGAAAAACCTTGAAACACAGGGTCTGTGTCATCACTCTTGCGCAGAGGACACCATCTATCAGTAGAGAGCCTCTGAAAGCAAATAAAAATAGTGTATAGGGGGGACTTTTTTTTTCAAGAGACAGGGTCTCACTGTGTTACCCAGGTTGGAATGCAGTGGCACAATCAGCTCACCGTAGACCTGAATTCTCCCATCTCAGCCTCCAGAGTCACTGGGATTACAGGCCTGAGCTACCACACCTCACATGTGGAGCATTTATATTCTAATACATAACTTACTTCTTAGTCTTCTCCATTATGGCAAAATGACTATGTAATTTTGAGCTATAATACTAAAAACTTATTTTCCAAGCTTTTACTTTGACTTCATACTTTGTTTTAAAACTCCACCAATCTTAACGTTCTCCTTGTTTGGGTTAAGAGCAGATTCCTATTCTTACCTTTGATGCCTGAGTTCTGGATCCCAAATAGTGCAATCTGGCACATTCCCGAATGTAAGCAGGAGCCTGGGCAGGACATAAAAGAAAATCAAAACCCAGTGATTACTAGGATATAACATTCTCTCAGGCCACAAGGACAGTGGTTCTCAAAATCATGTGACCAGCAGATTACTTTAGAAAAGCCAAAGATCCTCAAAATTCATAGCCCCTCCATAGCTTCCTTTATCTTGCCACCAAATAGATACCTCAACAAATCTGATGGAAAAACCGTGAGAAGACACCAATGTAGTTGTTGCCACTTTAAAAATCAAACATGGCATGTATATATTCAAATAAGCCAAAGACAAAAATATAGACATTTGTAGGAATGTTTCTAACTGACAAAAACCACCCCCTCAAATCCTTACAAATTACAAATGGTCTCCAGATCACATTTTAAAATCACAGTGTAGAAAATTCATTTAACGTCTGTAATCTTAGCACTTTGGGAGGCAGAAGCAGGAGGATCACTTCACCCCAGGAGTTTGAGACCAGCCTGGGCAACACAGGAAGACCCCCGTCTCTACAAAAAATTACTAAAAAATGGCCAAGCACAGTGGCTCATGCCTGTAATCCCAGCACTATGGGAGGCCAAGATGGGCGGATCACCTGAGGTCAGGAGTTTGAGACCAGCCTGACCAACATGGTGAAACCCTGTCTCTACTAAAAATACAAAATTAGCTGAGCGTGGTGGCGTATGCCTGTAATCGCAGCTACTCAGGAGGCTGAGGCAGGAGAATTGCTTGAACCCAGGAGACAAGAGGTTGCAGTGAGCCAAGATCTCACCATTGCACTCCAGCCTGGGCAACAAGAGCAAAACTCTGTCTCAAAAAAAAAAAATTACAAAAAAATTACCCGGGCATGGTGGTGCATGCCTGTGGTCCCAGCTACTCAGGAGACTAACGGTGAGAATCACTTGAGCCCAGAAGTTCAAGGCTGCAGTGAGCCATGTTCATACCACTGCACTCCAGCCTGGGCAACAGAGCAAGACCCTGTCTCAAAAAAGAAAGAAAGAAAGAAATCCATTTAGAATTACTATGGAGTAGAATCCTGTGACAACTACCCTGATACTGTCTTAGTAGATCTACAAAATAATACAATTACCATAGAGGAAAACTGGGTATGTAACATCTAATAAAATTACATTTGCATTTACCTTTTCACCCAGAAACCTCACTTCTGGTAACATATCCTGAGTATGTAACTCCAGAAATGCAAAACACACTTGTATAAGATTAATCAAGAAATTGGATACAACCCGAATGTTTTTAACAGAGAAATGATTGAATCAACTTTCATACATCCATACAACACAGCACTATGAAGAAAGGAAGGGAGAGGAGACAGGGAGGGAAAGAAAGGAAGGAACAGAGGGAAAGAAAGAAAGGAAAGGAAAGGAGAGAGAGAAAAAGAAAGGACAGAGGGAAGGAAGAAACACTTAATGAATTGATATGGAAGGATTTCTAGGATATACCGTTGAGTGAGAAAAGTAAGTAAATGTACATTTGTGTAAGAAAAAAATGGGAAATAGCAATATACACACAAATATACATTTACTTGTTTTTATAAAAAGAAACACTAAGAGGATAACCCAGAAAACAATGAAAAGAATTAGAAAGGACTGAGATTTCTCTAAGTCTATCTTTTAATGTGGTTTTGACTTTTTTTTTTTTTTTTTTGAGATGGAGTCTCATTCTCTCGCCCAGGCTGGAGTGCAATGGCACGATCTCGGCTCACTGCAACCTCCACCTCCCAGGTTCCAGTGATTCTTCTGCCTCAGCCTCCCAAGTAGCTGGGATCACAGGCACCCACCATCATGCCCAGCTAATTTTTGTACTTTTGTAGAGATGGGGTTTCACCACGTTGGCCAGGCTGGTCTCAAACTCCCGACCTCAGGTGATCCGCCTGCTTCGGCCTCCCAAAGCGCTGGGATTACAGGCCTAAGCCACAGCACCCGGCCAGTTTTGACTTTTGAACCATGTTTACACTACAGGTTCATAACATAAAATTAAATCCAAAAGGAAAAAAAAAGACAAGCCCTAAAACCAAACACCCAACAGGAAAAAAAAAGAACATATCTGTATATCAAACTGACAATGTGAGCACAGAGAAAGAAATTATTTCATACAACTTTTGAAAACTGTATTCTCGGCTGGGCGTGGTGGCTCACGCCTGTAATCCCAGCACTTTGGGAGGCCGAGGCAGGCGGATCACAAGGTCAGGAGATCGAGACCATCCTGGCTAACACGGTGAAACCCCGTCTGTACTAAAAATACAAAAAATTAGCCGGGCGTGGCGGCGGGCGGCTGTAGTCCCAGCTACTCAGAAAGCTGAGGCAGGAAAATGGCGTGAACCCGGGAGGCGGAGCTTGCAGTGAGCAGAGATCGCGTCACTGCACTCCAGCCTGGGTGACTGAGCAAGACTCCCTCTCAAAAAAAAAAATAATAAAAAAAACCGTATTCTGACTATATATCCTTAGTGGGATATATTCAAGGAAAAAGGAATTGCAAGAAAATCTTGAACTTCAATCAGCAAGTTTATATAGGCTTACTGTCAGTAGTGACAGTTGTATTATTTTGAAATTAATTTAAGCTTATTGTAGGACAGAGTAAATAACATATACAAATGCCATTAAAATCTAAAATTTGGCCGGGCACAGAGGATCATGCCTGTAATCACAGCACTTTGGGAGGCCAAAGAGGGTAGATCACTTGAGCCCAGGAGTTTGAGACCAGCCTGGACAACATGGTGAAACCCCATCTCTACAAAAAATACAAAAATTAGCCGGGTGTGGTGGCGCTCACCTGTGGACCCAGCTACTTGAGAGGCTGAGGTGGGAGGATCGACTGGCCCCAGGAGGCAGAGGCTGCTGTAAGCCCAGATTGTGCTACTGCACTCCAGCCTGGGTGACAGAGCAAAACTCTCCAAAAAAAGAAAAAAAAAAATCTGAAATTTGCAATATAAGAAAAAAAGAAATACAAATACAAAACAAAAGAAGCCAAGAAAACGTTCTGTAGTATTAAATCTGAATTGGTGGTATTAATATGAACTTACAATTGCTTTTAAAAAAATGTTTAATCTATTTCTTTGCCCTCAAGCAGCCTAGAAGCAATGACACACCAGAAACAATGAGTATACCTAGTGTCACTCAGAAGCCAAAGTTCCCTGGTGAAATAATTACTCCAGATCTAGGCCAGCACAAGTACGAAGTGAGCTGGGAACATTTTATACCAGAAAGGAAACACTCAAAGACAATACAGTCCTGTCAAAAAGATGGAGAAGTCAGTTAACAAGGGCTATCACTGGCCAAATCTGGGATAATTTAAATATCAATTTTGTTTGTTTGTTTGTGACAGGGTCTCACTGTCACCCAGGCTGGAGTGCAGTGGCATAATCTCGACTCAGTGCAACCTCCACCTCCCGGGCTCAAGTCATCCTACCACCTTAGCCTCTGAGTAGCTGGGACCACAGGAGCATGCCATCACACCCAGCTAATATTTGTATTTTTCGTAGAGATGGGGTTTCACCACATTGCCCAAGAGAATATCAACATTATAAATAAAATTGACTAACACTTCGGAAAAATAAAAATCCATGAGTTTATATGAATATTCATTTTTAAAGGGAGAGAGAATGAGACAAAGAAAAGCTATGTTCCAAAGAAGAAAGTCAGCTAATAAAGACTGAATGACAAAATTAGAAAATCATCATTTTTAATACCCAATGTAATCATAGATTCCAGCAGGATTATCAATGGATGCTAAAACCATTATTAGGTAATCACTCTACAGGTTATTTACTAATTGCAAAGGGGAAAAAATGTACCTTTAAAACTGAAAGATCCAGCAGTTAGCAAAACTAACATCCTGAAGAGCAAGAAAATCAAACAATCTGTGCCTCCTCATGTGAGGCAACTTGACACACACAAACATCACCTGTGAAGTATCTTTGCCAAAAATGCTTAATCTGAATCTGATTAAGACTCTAGACCTAGCTTCTAGTTTACAGGAACTGCATGGAAGGTGATAGAGGAACAAGTTAAATAACTTGAGAAAACAATAAGATGAATTTAGAATGTGCGACGTTCTACAACAGTTAACTTGATGCTTCAACAAATGACATGAAGAAAAAGCATGAGTGTGCAGCTTAAAAGTGTCATAATAATTAAAACCAATACAGAAACGTTGATTGGCATATATTGAAAACAAGTATGAAATACATTCTTAGGACAGCTGGGGAATTTGAATATGTACTGAAAACGAGATGGTAAGAAATTCTTGTTAGTTTCTTAGATGTGATAATAGTAGTGTGATAAGATAATATTTTTATTATTAGGAGATGCTTACTTAAGTACTTAGGAATGAAGCATGATGTCGTCTGCAATTACTTTTAGTGATTCAGCCAAAAAAAGGTAGGAACATATATAAAGAGAAATAAAGCTAATATGGCAAAATGATAACATCTGTTGACAGTGGGGGAGAGTTACGTGAGTATTCACTGTTTTACTCTTTAACTTTTCTCTATATTTGAAATTTTTCAAAATAAAGGTTTTTTAAAGAGTCTCATGACAAAAACATTATGATATGTATAGTTTAATTTCTTTTTTTTTTTTTTCTTTTTTTTTTTGAGATGGAGTCTTGCTCTGTCGCCAGGCTGGAGTGCAGTGGTGCAATCTCGGCTCACCGCAACCTCCGCCTCCTGGCTTCAACTGATTCTCCTGCCTCAGTCTCCCGACTGTCTGGGACTACAGGCGCCCGCTACCATGCCCAGCTAATTTCTGTATTTTTAGTAGAGATGGGGTTTCACCATGTTGTCTAGGCTGGTCTTGAACTCCTGACCTCAGGTGATCCACCTGCCTCGGCCTCCCAAAGTGCTGGGATTATAGGCGTGAGCCACCACGCCCGGCCAGTTTAATTTCTAAATTGAAAAACTATAAAACAGAGCTTAAGACCAACAGAAATTTTCTCCAAACAAGAATATATAAGGACCCATGACATCTATTCTGTAAACTTCATTTTAAAAAAAGAAAGCGCAGTGGTTCATGCCTGTAATCCCATCACTTTTGGAGGCCAAGGCAGGAGAAATGCTGGAGCCCAGGAGTTCAACACCAGCCTGGGCAACATGGTGTACCCTGTCACTACAAATAATAGAAAAATTAGCCAGGCATGGTGGCATGCACCCGTCCCAGCTACTTGGGAAGCTGAGGTGGGAGGATCGCTTGAGCCTGGGAGTTCGAAGCTGCAGTGAGCAGATAACACTACTGCACTCCAGCCTAGGGGGCAGAGTGAGACCCTGTCAAAAGAAAGAAAATAAAGAAGGAAGGAAGGAAAAGGGGAAGGGAATGGGGAAGGGGAAAAGCAAGGTGAAGGGGAAAGGAAGGGGAAGGTGAAGGGGAAGGGAAGGGGAAGGTGAAGGGGAAGGGAAGGGGAAAGGAAGAGGAAGGGGAAGGGGAAGGGAAGGGAAGGGAAGGGGAATGGAAAGGAATGGGAAGGGAAGGGAAGGGAAGGGGAATGGAAAGGAATAGAAGGGAAAGGGGAAGGGGAAGGGAAGGGGCAGGGGAGGGGAAGGGAAAGGGAAGGGGCAGGGGAGGGGAGGGGAAGGAAAAAGGAAGGGGAGGGGAAGGGGAAGGGAAGGGAAAGGGAAGCAAAGGGGAAGGGAAGGGGAGGGGAAAGGAAGGGGAAGGGAAAGGGAAGCAAAGGGGAAGGGAAGCGAAGGGGAAGGGAAACTAAGGGGAAGGGGAAGGGAAGGGGAAGGGAATCGAAGGGGAAGGGGAAGGGTAGAGGAAGGGGAAAGGGAAGGGAAGGGAAAAGGAAGGGGAAGGGAAGGGGAAGAGAAGGGGAGGGGAAGAGAAGGGTTAGGGGAAGGGAAGGGGAAGGGGTGGGGAAGGAGTGGGGAAGGGGAGGGGAAGAGAAGGGTTAGGGGAAGGGAAGGGGAAGGGGTGGGGAAGGGGTGGGGAAGGGGTGGGGAAGGGGAGGGGAAGAGAAGGGTTAGGGGAAGGGAAGGGGAAGGGGTGGGGAAGGGGTGGGGAAGGGAAGGGGAAAAGGAAGGGAAGGTGAAGAGAAGGGGCAGGAGAAGGGAAGGGAAGGTAAAGAGAAGGGGCAGGAGAAGGGAAGGGGAGGGGAAGAGAAGGGGCAGGAGAAGGGAAGGGGAGGGGAAGAGAAGGGTTAGGGGAAGGGAAGGGGAAGGGAAGGGGTAGGTGAAGGGAAGGGGAAGGGGAAGAGAAGGGGTAGGGGAAGGGGAAAAGAAGGGAAGGGAAGGGAAAGGGAAAGGGGAAGGGGAAGGGAAGGGAAAGGGGAAAGGAAGGGAAAGGGAAGGGGAAGGGAAGAGGAAGAGAAGGGGAAATGAAGAGAAAAGAAAGGAAAGGGAAAAGGGAAGGGAGGGAGGGAGGGAGGGAGGAAGGACGGATGGACAGATGGACGGATAGGACAAAAAAAGAGGAGAGGGGGAAGGGAGGGGAAGGGAGGGGAAGGGAGGGGAAGGGAAGGGAGGGGAGGGGAGGGGAGGCGAGGGGAGGGGAGGCGAGGGGAGGGGAGGCAAGGGGAGGGGAGGCAAGGGGAGGGGAGGGGAGGGGAGGGAAGAGAAGAGAAAAAAGGCAAGCAAAGCAGGAAGGTAGGGAGGGAGGGAGGGAAGGAGGGAAAGGAAAAAAGGGAAAGAAAAGGAAAGAAACAAAAAAAACCCCACCATCCCCAAAGATGCTATGAGCTGAAAAAACATCCAGAAAGGGAGCCAGCCTTAGACAAACAGGCTTACATGAAAATCTGAGGTCTTAAGCATTTTACAATTCATAGAGAAACAACAAAAGGACTGCTCAAGTATTGGAAATTGGCCTTAACTGTATATACATTGTAAATCCCTAGGAAAAGATGTGGTGTTGGGAAGAGATAAAACCAGACTGAGTCAGATGGACTGATAACAGTAGAGGACAGAACTAGTAATAGTTAAGAAGAATTTTAGGAAAAATGATAAAGCAGGAACATACCAAGACCTCATCTCTACAAAAAATTAAAAACTAGCCAGATGTGGTAGCACACGCCTGTAGTCCCAGCTACTCAGGATGCTGAAGTAGGAGGATCACTTGAGCCCAGTGAACTGTGATCATGCCACCACACTGGGTGACAGAGTGAGACTCTGTCTCAAAAAAAAAAAAAAAAAAAAAGGCCAGCCACGCCGAGGCAGGCGGATCATGAGGTCAGGAGATTGAGACCAACCTGGCTAACACGGTGAAACCCTGTCTTTATTAAAAATACAAAAACAAATCAGCCAGGCGTGGTAGCAGGCACCTGTAGTCCCAGCTACTCGGGAGGCTGAGGCAGGAAAATGGCGCGAACCCAGGAGGCAGAGCTTGCAGTGAGCCAAGATCGCGCCACTGCACTCCAGCCTGGTGAGAGAGTGAGACTCCATCTCAAAAATAAAAATAAATAAAAATAAAAAATAACAGATGCTGATGAGGATATAAGAAAAGGGAACTCTTATACACTGTTGGTGGGAATGTAAATTAGTACAGCCATTATGGAAAGCAGTATGAAGATTTCTCAAAAAACTAAAAATAGAACTACCACATAATACAGCAATCCCACTACTGGGTATTTATTCAAAGAGAAGAAAATCAGTTTTCAAAGGAATATCTGCATCCCCATGTTTACTGCAGCACTATTCACAATAGCAAAGACATGGAACCAATGTAAGTGTCCATCAATGGATGAATGATAAAGAAAATGTGGTGTATATACACAATGGAATACTATTCCACCATAAAAAAAGAATGAAATCCTGTCATTTGCAGCAACAGGGATGGAACTGGAGGTTATTAGGTTAAGTGAAATAAACCAGGCACAGAAAGACAGATCATCACACGTTCTCACTCATACGTGGGAGCTAAAAAGTGGATCTCAGGTCGGCCGCAGTGGTTCACGCCTGTAATCCCAGCACTTTGGGAGGCCAATGCGGGCAGTCAGGAGTTAGAGACCATCCTGGCCAATATGGTGAAACCCTGTCTCTACCAAAAATACAAAAATTAGTCCAGTGTAGTGGTGCGCACCTGTAATCCCAGCTACTCGAGAGGCTGAGGCAAGAGAATCGCTTGAACCCAGGAGACAGAGGCTGCAGTGAGCTGAGATTGCACCACTGCACTTCAGCCTGGGTAACAAGAGTGAAAACTCTATCTAAAAAAAAAAAAAAAAAAAAAAAAAGTGCATCTCATGGTGAGAGAGAAAAAGAAAAGAGAAGAAAAAAAATTGATCTCATAGAGGTAGGGAGTAGAATAATAGTTTCCAGATGCTGGGATAGGTGTTGGGGTGAGGGTAAAGAGCAGTTGGTCAATAGGTACAAATATGTAGTGAGACAGAAGAAATATGTTCTAACACTTAATAGCAAAAGCAGGATGACTACAGTTAACAACATCATATGGTATATTTCAAAATAACTAGAAGAGGGGACCTGAAATGTTCCCAACACATAGAAATGACAACTATTCACTGTGATGGATACTCTACATACCCTGACCTGATCATTGCACATTCAATCCAAGTAACGAAATATCATATGTACCCCATAAATATGTACAAATATTATGGGTCAATAAAAAGTTTACCAAAAAGTCATATGCTGAGGTTGCTAAGATCCACTATAAGAATAAATCTTCTGGCTGGGCGCAGTGGCTCACGCCTGTAATCCCAGCACTTTGGGAGGCTGAGACGGGCAGATCACGAGGTCAGGAGATCGAGACCATCGTGGTTAACACAGTGAAACCCCGTCTCTACTAAAAATACAAAAAAATTAGCCGAGCGTGGTGGCGGGCACCTGTAGTCCCAGCAACTCGGGAGGCTGAGGCAGGAGAATGGCGTGAACCCAGGAGGCGGAGCTTACAGTGAGCCGAGATTGCGCCACTGCACTCCAGAATGGGCAACAGAGCGAGACTGTCTCAAAAAAAAAAAAAGGAATACATCTTCTATCTGTGAAATTATGAAGAAGAAAAAAGAAATTCGTGTATAGTATACATATACGGTTTGGTACTAGCCACAGTTTCAGGCATGTACTCGGGGCGTTGGAACGTATCTCCCATGGATAAGAGGGAACTACTGTATAATGAAAACCATAAAATACTGCTGAAAGGAATTAGAGAAAACTAAGTAAATGGAAAGCTATCCCATGTTCATATTATTGGATAAGGACTGCTAAGATGTCAATACTACTCAAGGCAATCTACAGATTCAATACAATCCCTATCAACGTTAGAAACATCAAAATACCAATGAGGTTTTTTGGAGCAAAGACAGAAAATCCATCCTAAAATTAACATGGAGTCTCAAGGCATCTTGAACAGCCAAAACAATGTTAAAAATGAAGAACCAACCTGGAGGATTCAAGCTTCTTGATTTAAAAATTTACTACAACACCTTTACAACATTTACTAATCACACCACCACAGTACTAGTATAAAGTCAGATAAGTAGACCAATGGAATAGACTAGAAAGCCAGAAATAAACTCTTACATATATATTCAAATGCTTTTCAATAAAAGGACCAAGACCAATGGAGAAAGGACAGTTTCTTCAACAAATGGTGCTGGGAAAACCATATAACCACATGCAAAAGAATGAAGTTGGACCCTTACCTAACACCAGAAACAAAAATTAACTCAAAATGGGTCAAAGACATAAATATAAGACCTAAAACTATAAAAGCTTTTAGAGGAAAACATAAGGCAAAAGCTTCATGACAATTGATTTGGCAGTGATTTATTGGATATGACACCAAAGGGACAGGCAACAAGAGAAAAAATAGACCAATTAGACTTCATAAAACTTTTTTAAATTTGCACATCAAAACACACTATCAACAAAGTAAAAAGGCAACCCACAGAATAGAAGAAAATATTTGTACACATAGCTGATAAAGGATGATATCTGGAATATAAAGGGATGTCCATCAACTGATGAACAGATGAGCAAAATGTGGTATATAAACACAGTGGAATACTATGTACCCTTAAAAAGGAAGGAAATCGGCCGGGCGCGGTGGCTCAAGCCTGTAATCCCAGCACTTTGGGAGGCCGAGACGGGCGGATCACGAGGTCAGGAGATCGAGACCATCCTGGCTAACACGGTGAAACCCCATCTCTACTAAAAAATATAAAAAACTAGCCGGGCGAGGTGGCGGGCGCCTGTAGTCCCAGCTACTCGGGAGACTGAGGCAGGAGAATGGCGTGAACCCGGGAGGCGGAGCTTACAGTGAGCTGAGATCCGGCCACTGCACTCCAGCCTGGGCGACAGAGCGAGACTCCGTCTCAAAAAAAAAAAAAAAAAAAAAGGAAGGAAATCCTGTCACATGCTACTGTGTGGATGAACCTTGAGCACACTGTGCTAAGTGTAAATAAGGCAGTCACAGAAAGACAAATACTGTATGAGTCCACTTACATGAGGTACTTAGAGAAGTCAAATTCATAGAGATGGAAAGTAGAATGGTGGTTGCCAAGGATGGGAGGAGGGTTATGCAGAGTTACTGCTTAATGGGCACAGAGTTTCAATTTTGCAAGATGAAAAGAGTTCTGGAAACAGATAGTGATGATGGCTGCACAACGTGAATGTACTTAATGCCACAGAACTGTGCACTTAAAAATGGTTAAGATGGCAAATTTTATAAGTATTTTACTGCAAGAAAAAAAAGAAACCAGAACTGGATGATCTTGGAAACTTTCAGTCTCTCCAGATGGCAAAAGATGCTAAAATTGGCACACGCCTGTAATCTCAGCACTTTGGGAGGCTGAGGCAGGAGGACTGAACCCAGGAGTTCAAGACCAGCTTGGGCAACATGTTGAAACCCTGTCTCTACAAAAAATACAAAAATCAGCCAGGCATGGCAGTGCATGCCTGCGGATCCAGCTACTGGGGAGGCTGAGGTGGGAGGATCACTTGAGCCCAGAAGGTTGAGGCTGCAGTGAGCCAAGACTGTATCACTGCACTCCAGCCTAGGCGACAAAGTAAGACATTGTCTCAAAAAAAAAGATGCTAAAATTAAGAGATTCACTATCAAGGAAGTATACACTAAAGAAAAGGTCAAGGATGTGACTGTGCTACCTTTTGCTAAAACCTTAGAAACGGCAAAAGGTCAGAGTATTCAGTCATACAAAGGGCCCTTTCAAGAGAGTAAAAGCGTGCCTCACAGACCCTCTCACTTAAACCAGAAAGCCTTTAGGAAGCTTAAAGGTTCTGTCCCTTAGGTTTCTCAGCAGGTGAACAAGGCAGGGAAATATTTATCTTCAAAAGATTTGTATATGTGGCCTTTGTCTAATGGAATGAATCCCACTGAAATCCACAGAAGACCTACAAAGTTCTTAGGAAAATTATGTCAGCAGAAACACAGCCTGTTTGGATTGAAAGGGCCAAAAAGTACAAAATGACCCCCAAAATTCTACTGGCAGACCCCCAAAACTCTACTGGCAGTAAGCAGGCAGGATAAAACTACTCAGCTGCCACATGTGCTTCCTTTGTGAAAAAGGAAGAATGGCTCAGAGGGTAGAGTCAGTACCCAAAGGATCCAGCCCTACTCAGCCTCCTATTCCTATTCCTTTCCACCATAGTGGTTGTTATCCCTGGGTTTTGCCACTGTCCATTCTGGTTTGCAATCCCATTCAGGACCTTTTTCTCATTTAGTCATCTTTATAGCCCCACTTAGGATCCCACCTTGCTCCATTTTCTTTGTCCTGTTACCAACCAAATGCTATCCCTTACCTACCTTAAAAAGTTTCTGGGAGTGTTTAATCATAAAAGTCATCCCACTGTTTAACTTTGTGATATTCTCCTGAAGGTCATTTGCAGTGACCTATTCAGAGGAAAAGAAACCAAACAATGGGCATTAAGAGCTGGAAAGTAGTACTTACCAATAGGCTTGTTCTTTCTTTCTTTTTTTTTTTTTTTTGAGACAGAGTCTTGCTCTGTCGCCAGGCTGGAGTGCAGTGGCGCGGTCTCAGCTCACTGCAACCTCGGCCTCCTGGGTTCAAGCGATTCTCCTGCCTCAGCCTCCCAAGTAGCTGGGATTATAGGCATGCACCACTACGCCCAGTTAATTTTTCTATTTTTAGTAGAGATGGGGTTTCACCATGTTAGCCAGGCTGGTCTTGAACTCCTGACCTTGTGATCTGCCCGCCTTGGCCTCCCAAAGTGCTGGGATTACAGGCATAAGCCATCGTGCCTGGCCAGCTTGTTCTTTCAAATGTATGAAGTTTCTATCCCTAACCTAGGTGCCTCTAATACAATGTTTAATTCTGGAAAGACTTTTTGGTTCAGCAGGATATGACATAATCTAGAAAAACAATGTGTCCCTGAAGTGATGAGGAAATCCTTGAAAACCAATTTTCATTTCCTAATTCTGCTTGAAAATTAGACATGTAAGCAAAATTGGCAAAGAAAATCTAGTCTAGGATGACTGGGCACAGTGGCACACACCTGTAATCCCAGCACTTTGGGAGGCCGAGGCTGGCGGATCACGACATCAGGAGATCAAGACCATCCTGGCTAACACGGTGAAATCCCGTCTCTACTAAAAAATACAAAAAAATTATCCGGGCCTGGTGGCGGGCGCCTGTAATCCTAGCTACTCGGGAGGCTGAGGCAGGAGAATGGCGTGAACCCGGGAGGCGGAGCTTGCAGTGAGCCGAGATTGCACCACTGCACTCCAACCTGGGTAACAGAGTCAGAATCCGTCTCAAAAAAAAAAAGAAAAAGAAAAAAGAAAATCTAGTCTAGGATTCAAAATGGGCCAAAAAACCAGAATCTGTTCCAGCCATCAAGGACACCATTGCCTCTTTAGAAAACTAGAGTTTCTCCAAAGACAAAAGAGAATGGTCACTACTGATACCAAAGGTGACATCTGTTTCTTAAAAACACAGTAAAATTGTCATTGATTCCCTTCCTTTGTTTCTCCTGTCTTTTTTAAATACTTCAGTAACTCTACTATTCCAAAGCCCTCATTTTCAACATGTATCTTTGTTACTCTGTTTGCTTTTAAATACTTTTTTTTTTTAGAGATAGGGTCTCGCTTTGGCACCCAGGTTGGAGTACAGTGGTGCAATCATAACTCACTGCAGCTGCAAACTCCTTGGCTCAAGCGATCCTTCCACTTCAGCCTCCCAAGCAGCTAGGAGCATAGGAATGTGCCACCTCGCCCAGCTTATGTGTCTTTTTCTTTTGTAGAGACAAGGTCTTGAAGTCTCACTGTGCTGCCCAGGCTGGTCTCAATCTCCTGGCCTCAAGCAATCCTCCTACCTCAGCCTCCCAAAGTGCTGTGATTACAGGTGTAAGCCACCACTTCTTTTCATAACCACAGTTTACTCACTGCTTTTCTATAGTCTTGGTTAGCTAGTTCTAAAATTCCTTATGAGTCTTGATCTCCCTTTTTTTTTTTTTTTTTTTTTTGAGATGAAGTCTCGCTCTGTGCCCCAGGCTGGAGTGCAGTGGCACAATCTCGGCTCACTGCAAGCTCCGCCTCCCGGGTTCACGCCATTCTCCTGCCTCAGCCTCCTGAGTAGCTGGACTACAGGCGCCCGCCACCGCGCCCAGCTAATTTTTTGTATTTTTAGTAGAGACGGGGTTTCACCGTGTTAGCCAGGATGGTCTCGATCTCCTGACCTCGTGATCCACCCGTCTCGGCCTCCCAAAGTGCTGGGATTACAGGCGTGAGCCACTGCGCCCGGCCTTGATCTCCTTAATATGGACAAATGTTAATGTGTCGTCTTCTCCCCTACTCACCCCCAGAGGCTCTTCCTGGCCCAGAACTTTATTATTTTTTCACTAGTTATTTGTTAAGTAAAATGTTTTCCACAATCTCTCTCCTTTACCTTCCTTTTCTCATTTCTTATAATCTCAAAAATTTTTTATAAATTACTATAACCTATTTCTATTATCTTCCCAACAGCCTTGTGGGGTAAGTAGTAAAGCTATTACAGTATATCCTCACTTAAGGGGTCAATAGGTTCTTGGAAACTATGACGTTAAGTGCACCAACATACAGCAGGTCCTCGAATAACATCGTTTTCTTCAACATCTTTTCATTATAACATTGATGAGAAAACTAATTTGTTTTGTTATAGGTTATTTTGATTAAAGTTTCAGTTTCCAAGAACCTATCAACAATGTTAATAGGTTGAGGACTTACTGTATTATGCCCAGTTTACAGAGGAAAAGCCTACGCATAGGAAAGGTAAAAGACTAAACAAACAAAAAATGGCTTGTAGACAGCTTCTTTAAAAAAAAAAGTAAAAGGCCAGGCGCAGTGGCTCACGCCTGTAATCCCAGAACTTCAAGAGGCAGCGGTGGGTGGATCACCTGGGGTCAGTAGTTCAAGACCAGCCTGGCCAACATGGCAAAACCCCGTCTCTACCAAAAACAGAAAAATACAAATATTAACCAGGCATGGTGGTGCACGCCTGTAGTCCCAGCTACTCGGGAGGCTGAGGCAGGAGAATCGCTTGAACCTGGGAGGCAGAGATTGCAACAAGCTGAGGTTGCACCACTGCACTCCAGCCTGGGCAACAGAGCAAGACTCTGTCTCAAAAAAAAAAGGTTAAAGACATAGGTAACATTGCTGGTGTTTGGCTTCCAACCCACCTATCCTGGCTCACAACTCCATCACGTAGTAAAACCATATTATAAGTGGGCAGGAGTATAAGCTATGTACCTCCAGGTCAGCAAGTTGTTTAAAAGACTTTAGATGAGGCTGCAGTGAGCAATGATTGCGTTACTCCCCTCCAGTGTGGGTGACAGAATAAGACCCTATCTCAAAAAAATAGAAAAAAAGACTTCAGAGAATTTATTTCTCTGTGTTTTTATCCCTCAGGCATTAAAAAAAAAAAGAAAGAGAGAATGAGTTTATTTCTCATGTAAGTCACTGAGAAGACCATGGTCTCCATAATAAGAAGTTCAGCTTTATCCAAGAAGACTATATATACAGGAAATAGAAAAGTTAGGACAAGGCAGGATTGCTCTAAGTTTCATCTCATCTATAAATCCATAAGCTTGGTGACATTATCCCATAAGATCATACAGCTCTATTCTTTTTTTTTTTTTTTTTTTTTTTTTTTTTTTTTTTGAGGCGGAGTCTCGCTCTGTCTCCCAGGCTGGAGTGCAGTGGCGCGATCTCGGCTCACTGCAAGCTCCGCCTCCCGGGTTCCCGCCATTCTCCTGCCTCAGCCTCCCGAGTAGCTGGGACTACAGGCGCCGCCACCACGCCCGGCTAATTTTTTTGTATTTTTAGTGGAGACGGGGTTTCATTGTGTTAGCCAGGATGGTCTCGATCTCCTGACCTCGTGATCCGCCCGTCTCGGCCTCCCAAAGTGCTGGGATTACAGGCTTGAGCCACCGCGCCCGGCCCATACAGCTCTATTCTAATTTTATAACATTCGATCTTCAGAAACTCATTTAATTTCCCAAGAAGCCTTTCCTGTTAAGGACTCCACACTAAACAGCCAAAATGAGTATTCTAGTTTATTCAGTAGCTACAATTTCCCACTAAGAGTTTCCACTAATACAATGCCATGTAGGTTTATCAGAGATTGATTTATAAGTGAAGTTAGCAGGAATTGGCCCTCTCAGATCTGATGACTCTTCAATGAACTAATAAAGTAAGTTCCCAACCTCATAAAGCTGAAGGCTAGACTTTGGATCCCTGATAATCTCACCGACGTATAGCTACAGAATGAGGCCCAGCCCAAGAAAACCAAGCAATCTTTACTCTTCCCGTCAACACTCACATTTTTTGGCCACAGGACATGGGGTGCAAACATAAGGGCAAGGTTATAGGCTGACATCTTGTTCTTGTCTTGTTTCTTTGCTGTCTGGTATAGGAGATCAAGCAATAACTTCAGCAAATTACGATTAGGAGGAGGGAGAATGAGGAAGAGCAACTGGAGAGCCTCAATTTGCCGGTCCTTGTCTGGTATGTTGGTCTTGTTTCCTTTATCATCAAACTGCATCAAATCTTGAGGACAAAAGAGAATTTGCAAAGCGAGGAGAAAATATCAGCAAGAAAAATCAGTGCTTTCACCATCATCCTCCCCTCAACTCCATCAAAGAAAGGAGGAAAAAAGATTCAGGCAGAAACACCATTCAAATATTACAGCAAAACATAACAACAAAATAATGTCAATGCAATTCAACAATAAAAAGACCAAAAAAAGTTTGTTTGTTTGTTTGTTTGAGACGGAGTCTTGGTCTGTCACTCAGGCTGGAGTGCAGTGACACACTCTCAGCTCACTGCAACCTCTGCCTCCCGGGTTCAAGTGATTCTCCTGCCTCAGCCTCCCGAGTAGCTGGGACTACAGGCGCCCGCCACTACGCCCAGCTAATTTTTTGTATTTTTAGTAGACATGGGGTTTCACTGTGTTAGCCAGGATGGTCTCGATCTCCTGACCTTGTGATCCACCCGCCTCAGCCTCCCAAAGTGCTGGGATTACAGGTGTGAGCCACCACACCTGGCTAAAATTTTTTTTAATGTGTACAGGATTTGAATAGACATTCCTTCAGAAGCTATATAAGTGGCCAATAAGGCTTTGTATGCTCAGTATCATTAGCCATCAAGAAACTATAAATCAAAACCACAGTGACATACTACTTATACCCACTACAATGGCTAACACTACAAACAGATTGACAAAAATGTTGGCAAAGATGTAGAGAGAATTAAACCCTCCTATATTGCTGGTGGGAATATAAAATGGTATAACCACCTGGAAAACATTTTGGCAGTTCCTCAAAAAGTGAGAGTTACCATTTGACCAAGAAATTCAATTCCTAGGTATATACTCAAGAGAAATAAACACATATCCAAGTCAGGTGCAGTGGCACATGCCTGTAACCCCAGCACTTTGGGAAGCCAATGTGGGCAGATCGCTTGAGCCCAGGAGTTCAAGACTAGCCTGGGCAACATGGCGAAACCCCACCTCTATATAAAAAAAAAAAAAAAAAAAAAGATCCACACATGCCTTTGATAAAAAAAAGATCCACACATGCCACTCACTCCACTTCTCCCCACTCAGATATTTTACAGCTAAAAGAAAAATGAGAGTGAAAAATGAGAATGAATATGTCCTTATTCACAAGCTGCTCCTTATAACAGGCAGCTCCCAATGGAGTTAGAATTATTGGTTCTTCCCTAACAGACTAAAAAGGTTATCAATGAAAACAGTCCCCTGGATAATGAGAATTTCAAAGGACACTAATAACCATTTGAGTACAACTCATATAGACGTACAAATGATTACAGTGTATTATTTAAGCTGTTTAACCTCAGTAATTCCAGGTTTAGGAAAGGCAGGTAACATTGCTAGAAAATGTTCCCTGTTTTTTTTTTTTTTTTTTTTTTTTTGAGACGGAGTCTCGCTCTGTCGCCCAGGCTGGAGTGCAGTGGCGCGATCTCGGCTCACTGCAAGCTCCACCTCCCGGGTTCACGCCATTCTCCCGCCTCAGCCTCCGAGTAGCTGGGACTACAGGCGCCCGCCACCACGCCCGGCTAGTTTTTTGTATTTTTAGTAGAGAAGGGGTTTCACCATGTTAGCCAGGATGGTCTCGATCTCCTGACCTCGTGATCCACCCGCCTCGGCCTCCCAAAGTGCTGGGATTACAGGCTTGAGCCACCGCGCCCGGCCTGAAAATGTTCCCTGTTAATATGAAACTGAAAACAAAAATTCTTTCCAGCTATCAGCAAGGCATATGAAAGGCTACAACTGTGCCACGCCTCAGTATGTTCTTAAAGAACATTCAATCACAGGGTGGTAAAAGGGAGAATTTCAAATATTGCACTAAATGAATGAACTGAACTGGAAAGCAAACGAAACAAGCATCTTTCATGTTAACACTTATAAAAGAATATTTTCCAAATCTTTTTCAAAGGTCTAACATCTTTATTTCTCCCCAAAATAACTGTAAAATTATATAACATTCTAGTAATATTTACTCATTGCATCATTGGGATTGCTACTAAAAGTGCTAAAAAAAAAAAAAAAAAAAAAAAAAAAAAACAAAAAACCTAATCATATTAGATTTTTTTTTAATTCAAAACTTGTTTCTTTTTTTTTTTTTCTTGAGACAGAGTCTTGCTCTGTCCCCCAGGCTGGAGTGCAGTGGTGCGATCTCCGCTCACTGCAAGCTCTGCCTCCCAGGTTCTCCTGCCTCAGCCTCCAGAGTAGCTGGGACTATACAGGTGCCCACCACCACGCCCAGCTAATTTTTTGTATTTTCAGTAGAGACGGGTTTTCACCGTGTTAGCCAGGATGGTCTCGATCTACTGACCTCATGATCTGCCCACCTCGGCCTCCCAAAGTGATGGGATTACAGGCATGAGTCACCGCGCCAGGCCAAAACTTGTTTCTTTAAGTAGTAAAAATTATTCAAAAAGGAAAAAAACCTTATATTTCTTTTCCATATAATTAGAAGAAACAGGAAAAATACTCAGGGGCAGAAAACTAAGCAACTGCAATAATGGATATTGATGCTATAAACACTTAGAGCCCATAGCAGCATAACAGACATGCAATTTAAGAATGAATTCCCTGCCACACAGGTAGAAAGGAGTATGAAGAAACTATTTATGAGCTGAAAATGGAACATTCTTCAAGATACAGTAAGTGAATAAAGCAAACCACAGAACCATGTGTATAATCTGTTACATAAAAATAGGAGAAAAGGAATATACATACTTGTTTGGGAATACACAAAATATCTCTGGAAGGATACTTTAGAAATCAATAACACTGGTCCGGGGGCTGCAGCTCATGCCTGCAATCCTAGCACTTTGGGAGACTGAGGAGGGAGATCACTTGAAGCCAAGAGTTTTGAGACCAGTCTGGGGAACAGGTTTTCTTTTTTTAAAAGAAAAAAAAAATTTTTAAATCAGTAACACTGATTGTTTCTGAGAAGAACTGGGCCTTGGGGAACAAATGTAGGAGAGGTTTTTACTATATATTATTTCAATCATCTGAATTTTGAACTATGTGTTTCTATTCAGAAAACAAATAATTTTTTTAAAAAATAAATTTCCTTGGCTGGGCGTGGTAGCTCACACCTGTAATGCCAGCACTTTGGGAGGCTGAGGCAGGCAGATCACAAGGTCAAGCGATCAAGACCATCCTGGCCAACATGGTAAAATTCCATCTCTAGTAAAAATACAAAAATTAGCTGGGTGTGGTGGCGGGCACCTGTAATCCCAGCTACTCGGGAGGCTGAAACAGGAGAATCACTTGAACCCAGGAGGCGGAGGTTGCAGTGAGCCGAGATCGCACCATTACACTCCAGCCTGGTGATAGAGCGAGACTCCATCTCAAAAAAAAAAAAAAATTTTTTTTCAAGTGTAGCGATGTCCTCAACTGAGGCATAAAAATACTGAGCAAAAACCCCAAACCAAGGCAAAAATACCAAACCTGTAAACCTCTGAAATATATGAATCAATCCAATGAAAAGCATACATTTATTAAGCAACTAAAACGGATTGGGCACAGTGGCTCACGTCTATAATCCCAGCACTTCAGGTGGCCAGGGTGGGCAGATCGCTTGAGCCCAGGAGTTTGAGCCTCGGCAACATAGCGAAACCCAGTGTCTACAAAAAATACAAAAAATTTGCCAGGCGTGATGCCGCACGCCTATAGTCCTAGCTACTCAGGAGGCTGAGGTGGCAGGCTCACCTGAGCCTGGGAGATCAAGGCTGCAGTGAGCCAAGTTTGCACCACTCCAGCCTAGGTGACAGAGTGAGATCCTGTTTCCAACTATAATGTTCAACACATTACTCGAGGATCTATCAGAGATTCAAAAATAAATAAAACTCAGACCATATCTTACTACCAGCTCCTTATTTCAATACAAAGCTTATTGATCAAGAAAGCCATTCGATTAAAATTAAATTTAACTAGCCAATACCTTTGAGTACCCAGAGAAGTCCAGCAACAACACGAAGTCTTAACCAATATTAATAGAAGTATTTCTGTGGGTCACAAGCAACAGAAAATTCCTAGGAACTTTACTAAATTTAAAGAAATGTATTTACATCTCCTTCTTACTTCCTATACTCACCAGCGATTTTAAGGTGTGCGTTGAAATGTTTATGTGTCAGCAGAGGCTCCGGCAACTCTCCTAGAAACATCTTCAGCAAAGTGGCAACATCATTTGAGTGAAACTCCCCTGATTCCAAGTCAATGTCAGTTCCATTATTGAGAGCATCCCTTAAAATCTGCTGTCGGACACTATTACCTGGTACTCTAAACAAACCCTCTACTCGTAAGTCTGTTTAGCATAAAAGAAAGCAGAGGACAGGCAAAAAGGAAGCAGAAATATTATGATTAAAATACACGGTCTAAAGACTACACTTAAAAGACCCTTTACAAAGCCTTTCAAGTAAGTTTTTGCCTTTTTTCATCAGTGTAGTTTAGAACCTACAGACCTCCTGAGGAGACATATCTGAACGCCCTTGGGCACTTGGAGATCTTCCAAACTAAAAGGTAGTCCTCCCAGGGGTCATTCAATCTCCTGAAGTATGTACAGACAATCTGAATTTAACCCAATCAATGGTCAGAATTAGCTTGAAAAATATATTTTAAAAAAGCCAAATCTCCCTAAAGACCTCTTCTTGTTTATCCCAGACTTCATTTTGAGGGGCTACATACATCTGTGGATGTTTGTAGCTCTTGTAAGCTGTTTTCCCAGCCCAGAATGAATCCAGAGTCTCTGCACTGCTCCAGGAATTAGAACTCTAATGTGTCAAATTTCTAAGAGATTCCCAGAAGCTTTAGAGTCATCCCAACTATTCATCCCTAGGCCAGAGGCAATAGCTCATGCCTATAATCTCAACACTTTGGGAGGCCTAGGCGGGTGAATCACTTGAGCACAGTTCAAGACAAGCCTAGGCAATATGGCAAAACCCCATCTCTACAAAAAAACTACAAAAAGTAGCCAGGTGTGGTGGTGCAAGCTTGTGATCCCAGTTACTAGGGAGGCCGAGGTGGGAGAATCACCTGAGCCTGGGAGGTCAAGGCTGCAGTGAGCCAAGATCGCACCACTGTACCCCAGCCGGGGTGACAGAATGAGACTTTGTCTCAAAAAAAAAAAGTAAAGAGTGTGTTTTAAGCATAGAATTCTGGAGAAAAAAGGTATCATGCTCTCTTAAATAAATGCAATGATTCTTTAGGGACAACATATTTTTCCAGAAGAAATGTCTCTCTGAGGCAAGAGGTAAATGTGACTTCATAGACACGGTCTAATTTATATACACTTTGAGAGTGTAAAGCAAATGAATATGAGATGAAGTTTAAAAGGAAATATATTTAAAAACATGCCACCTGAAATTAACACTGGTTAGTTCCTTTGATGGTTAATTGGCACCTACTAACTCCAGGCAATTAGCTCTCAACAGAAAACAGAATTCTTCATTAAACAAAGAATGATAAAATTTCAAGTAGTCTTACTTTTGTGTAGATATTCAATCAGTTGGTATATCTGGGCAATGCCTTCCTCTGTCAGTGGGGACCCAAATATCACTCCTTTTTCTGAAAAACCATATGATATGACAGGGCTATATTTCACACAAATAGTACAAAATCATCACACTTAAAACCACTCAAGCATCCTATTTTACAATTCAGCAAGCGTTTTCACATGGTCAGTAAACAAAAACCTTAGAACTGGAAGTGCACCAGAAAATGCAAGCAGGATAACTCTCAATCAGTTCTCTCCAAGTTCAATATTAGACTGTAGGTTCCTTGAAGGCAAATACCATCTTCTTTTTTAAGTAAGAAGCGTATATCTAGTAAGTAAGAAGGAGGTATCTAGCATGTTAGTATTTAATTTAACAAACAAACAGAAGGCCAGGCATGGTGGCTCACACCTGTAATCCCAGTGCTTTGGGAGGCTGAGGTGGGAGGACTGCTTGAAGCCAGGAGTTTGAGACCAGCCTGGGCAACATAGTGAGACCCCGTTTCTACAAAAAATAGAAAACAGGCATGGCGTCATGCATCTGTAGTCCCAGCTACTGGGAGCTGAGACAGAAGGATAGATTGAGCCCAGGAATTCAAGGCTGCAGTGAGCTATGACACCACTGCGCTCCAGCATCGGCAACAGGGAGACCCCATCCCTGAAAAAAAAGAAAATTCAAGCTTTCTGCTCTATAGTCTCTAGCGATGTAACTATGGTTTTTTAAAGATCATTTTCACATATTAATAGGGCACGAAAATCAAGATGCCCCTGATAACTACCTAAGTTAATCATGTCATCATCTCTCAGGGACTGAAAATATTTGCTTTAGTTTAATTATTTATTTATCTAGACAGTTTTTACAATTTGTATCACAATTACTTAAGGTGTTACTACTTATAAAAACTGAAAAAAACGGTCAAAAAAAAGCTCTAAGTTAATAGCAACTCTTCAGTGAATGTGTAGATGTTGAGAGAGAAGCCCAGGGAGCAGCTGAGGCCTGCCCACCCTTCACAGACACATGTCCTACCCTTTCGCTTGAGAGACATGAGAGACCGGAAGAATCCTGACGCTGGGCCGGCCCCGCCAGGCAACTTAAGGTCCACTTCCCCCATCAGCTGAGCCAACTCAGTTCCAGGTAAATCGATGAGCCTTGTGATATTGCTGACCACCAACTCAGTGAAAACCTCAGGTTTCTCATGTCGGAGTTTCTCCACAAAAAAGTCAGGATTAAAGATAATGGGCTGACCTCGAAGGGAAGAATCATTGCAGATCACAAAACTGCAGATGGCATCACTGAAAAACACAGAAGAAAATCTTTTGGGACATGATTTTTGTATGTTTCTTATGCACTACTCATTGGGTTACTTGGTCCTGACTCCACGCAAAGGCAGAGGTTTCCTTATAGTCTGCTTCCTTTAATTGAGCCAGATGCCCTTGAACACTGTTCCTTATAACCACAAAGCCTCACAGAGGGGAAGGCATTTACAGGTACATAAAACGGTAATTAATTCCGCTTTTCCCATGTCCACAAATAGGTTTTACTTTAAAATCCTTCAATTCTGGATGCCTCTGACCCATCCATCATCATCTAAGTCCAACCTCTGCTCAGACAGGTTCTTCTCTCTAGGGCTCCTGATCTTAGCTGGGTCTCCACTCCTACATTACATTGGGCTATACTCCTGGCAAAGCTCCTTGAATCTCAGAAATATTTCCTTCTCTGTTCTTTGTTTCCCAATGCCTACTTTACCCCTGTATTAGTTCATTTTCATACTGCTATGAAGAAATGCCCAAGACTAGGTAATTTATAAAGAAAAAGAGCTTTAACGGACTCACAGTTCCACATGACTGGGGAGGCCTCACAATCATGGCAGAAGGCGAAGGAGGAACAAAGGCACATCTTACATGGTAGCATGTTGGGAACAGACACCAAAATCCGGCCAAAAACTGGCCCCAAAACTGGCCATAAACAAAATCTCTGCAGCACGGTGACATGTTCATGATGGCCATGACGCCTATGCTGGAAGATTGTGGGTTTACCGGAATGAGAGCAAGGAACACCTGGCCCACCCACGGTGGAGAACCCCTTAAAGGCGTTCTTTTTTTTTTTTTTTTTTTTTTTTTTTTTTTTTTTTTGAGACAGAGTCTCGCTCTGCCGCCCAGGCTGGAGTGCAGTGGCGTGATCTTGGCTCACTGCAAGCTCCGCCTCCCGGGTTCACGCCATTCTCCTGCCTCTGCCTCCCGAGTAGCTGGGACTACAGGCGCCCGCCACCTCGCCCGGCTAGTTTTTTTTGTATTTTTTAGTAGAGACGGGGTTTCACTGTGTCAGCCAGGATGGTCTCGATCTCCTGACCTCGTGATCCGCCCGTCTCGGCCTCCCAAAGTGCTGGGATTACAGGCTTGAGCCACCGCGCCTGGCCTAAAGGCGTTCTTAAAACCACAAACAATAGCATGAACAATCTGTGCCTTAAGGACATGCTCCTGCTGCAGTTAACTAGCCAAACCCATCCCTTTATTTTGGCCCATCCCTTTTTTTCCCATAAGGAATAATTTTAGTTAATCTATAATCTATAAAAACAATGCTTATCACTGGCTTACTGTTAATAAATACATGGGTAAATCTCTGTTCAGGGCTCTCAACTCTGAAGGCTGTGAGACCCCTGATTTCCTACTTCACACCTCTATATTTCTGTGTGTGTGTCTTTAATTCCTCTAGCACCGCTGGGTTAGGGTCTCCCTAACCACGCTGGTCTCTGCAAGTTGTGGGGCCCGAATCCAGGTCGAAAGGTCGCCGGAGAGACGGTTGGAGAACATGGAAAACTAAGCTGGAGAACACCCAAGTACTCTTAAAGCAATCCCCGTGGTGATTAAGAAGGGGAGCTCAGAAGCATCAGGGTAACAAAGGGACAAGTGTGGGCTCTGGTTCGTTCCACCATGGAACCTTTTCACACTAATGATGAGGAGGAAGGAGAGTATAATGAAGTAACAGAAGAGGTGACAGAGCAGGTTTGTTTGCCAGCTAAAGCTAAAGCAGCAAAGGAGGGAGAGGTTCATCCCTACCTTTCTGTATCCCCTCATTATTATTTGAAGAAAAAGAGTGGCCTGACCCTCCAGATCTTTCTTTTCCAGAAGACACTGGGCGAAAAGTAGTTCCCCCAGTGACTGTTCGAGCAGTGCCTCAAGCGACCGCTCTTAGTTCTATTCAGGCAAGAATTCAGCAAGCTAGACGAGAAGGTGATATAGAGGCTTGGCAGTTCCCTGTTAGAATACACCCCCCAGATCAACAGGGAAATATTATAGCTACATTTGAGCCTTTTCCTTTTAATTACTCAAAGAATTTAAACAAGCTATAAATCAGTATATACCAGGTTCTCCTTTTGTAATGGGACTGTTAAAGAATGTTGCTGTTTCCAGTCGCATGATTCCTACTGACTGGGACGCTCTTACTCGAGCTTGTCTAACTCCTGCTCAGTTCTTACAATTTAAAACTTGGTGGGCAGATGAAGCTTCCATTCAGGCTGGTCGAAATGCCCAGGCCCAACATCAAATTAATATAACTGCAGACCAACTTTTGGGGGTTGGCAGCTGGGCTGGTTTAGATGCACAACTGGTCATGCAGAATGATGCCATACAACAGCTTAGGCGAGAGTACATTAGAGCTTGGGGAAAAAAATCACTTCAGGTGGAGAACAATACTCTTCCTTCACTGCTACAAAACAGGGACTAAGAGACCCACACATTGATTTTATAGCTCGGATACAGGAGTATCTTAAACAGATGATTGCAGATTTGGCTGCTCAGAATGTAGTGTTGCAGTTATTAGCTTTCGACAATGCTAATCCCGATTGCCAGGCTGCTCTGTGACCTATCAGAGGGAAAGCACATTTAGTTGATTATATCAAGGCCTGTGATGGTATCGGAGGTAATCTGCATAAAGCTACTTTGTTGGCACAGGCAATGGTAAGACTGAGAGTGGATAAAGGAAATACTCTGTTTCCTGGAGCTTGTTTTAACTGTGGGAAGCATGGTCATACTAAAAAAGAATGTAGAAAAAATCAGCAAGTCAGGTCACCCGATAGGGGAAAAAAGAACACTGCTGAGACTGAAATATGTCCAAAATGTAAAAAAGGAAAACACTGGGCTAATTGGTGTCACTCTAAGTTTGATAAAGAAGGGAACCCTAGGCCGGGCACAGTGGTTCACATCTGTAATCTCAGAACTTTGGGAGGCCGAGACGAGCAGATCATGAGGTCAGGAGATCGAGACCATCCTGGCTAACATGGTGAAACCCCGTCTCTACTAAAAATACAAAAAATTAGCTGGGCGTGGTGGCGGGCGACTGTAGTCCCAGCTACTTGGGAGGCTGAGGCAGGAGAATGGCATGAACCCAGGAGGCGGAGCTTGCAGTGAGCCGAGATCGCACCACTGCACACCACTGCACTCCAGCCTGGGCGAGGAGCAAGACTCCGTCTCAAAAAAAAAAAAAAAAAAGGCCGGGCGCAGTGGCTCAAGCCTGTAATCCCAGCACTTTGGGAGGCCGAGACGGGCGGATCACGAGGTCAGGAGTTCGAGACCATCCTGGCTAACACGGTGAAACCCCGTCTCTACTAAAAAATACAAAAAACTAGCCGGGTGAGGTGGCGGGCGCCTGTAGTCCCGGCTACTCGGGAGGCTGAGGCAGGAGAATGGCGTAAAAACCCGGGAGGCAGAGCTTGCAGTGAGCTGAGATCCGGCCACTGCACTCCTGCCTGGGCGACACAGCGAGACTCCGTCTCAAAAAAAAAAAAAAAAAAAAAAAAGGAAGGAACCCAATTTCAGGAAACGCCATGAAGGGCCCATCCCAGGCCCCATTCTAAACCGAGGCATTTCCAGCTCAGGCCATTCCCTCACCCCCCATACAATGTCTGTCCCCCGCCACAGCCAATAGTGCCTCAGTAGATTTATGCTGCACAAAAGCTGTGAGTCTTCTGCCTGGGGAACTGCCACGAAAGGTCCCAACAGGAGTCTATGGTCCCTTGCCAGCAGGGACAATAGGAATACTTTTTGGAAGGTCTAGTTTAAGTTTAAAAGGGGTACAAATACATATAGGAGTCACTGATTCAGATTACAATGGGAAATTCAAATTGTTATATCTACTTCTGTTCCCTGGAAAGCAGAGCCAGGATAGCACATAGCAGGGCCATGATAGCGCATAGCAGAGCCAGGATAGCACATAGCACAGCTCCTGACTGTGCCGTATGTGGGAATGGGAAAAAGTGAAATTAAACGAACAAGAAGATTTGGAAGCACAAATAAGCAAGGCAAAGCAGCTTACTGGGTAAATCAAGTTACTAATAAATGCCCTACCTGTGAAATAACTATTCAGGGAAAGAAATTTAAAGGTTTGGTAGATACAGGAGTCAACATTTCAGTCATTTCTCTACAGCACTGGTCGTCCACATGGCCAATTCAACCCACTCAATTTGACATAGCTGGAGTTGGTAAAGCCCCTGAAATATATCAAAGTAGTTATATTTTGCATTGTGAGGGTCCCGATGGACAACCTGGGACTATTCAACCAATTATAATTTCTGTACCTATAAATTTATGGGGAAGAGATTTATTACAACAACGGGGAACACAAGTTCTAATTCCAGAACAATTATATAGCCCTCAAAGTCAACATACAATGCATGAAATGGGGTATGTCCCTGGTATGGGACTAGAAAAAAATTTGCAAGGTTTGAAAGAACTGCTTCAAGTGGAAAGACAAAGTTCCTGCCAAATATTAGGATATCATTTTTGATGGCAGCCATTGTTAAGCCTCCAGAACTTACACCTTTAAAATGGTTAGCAGATAAGCCAATTTGGATAGAACAATGGCCACTAAGTAAAGAGAAACTGGAAGCTTTAGAGAAATTAGTTACTGAACAATTAGAAAATGGACACATAGCTCCAACATTTTCCCCTTGGAATTCTCCAGTTTTCGTAATTAAGAAAAAAATCAGGTAAATGGAGAATATTAACTGACTTAAGAGCCATCAATTCAGTTATACAACCTACGGGAGCATTACAGCCAGTATTGCCTTCTCCTGCTATAATTCCAAAAACTTGGCCTTTAATAGTCATAGATTTAAAAGACTGTTTCTTTACTATCCCCTTAGCTGAGCAAGACTGTGAACAGTTTGCATTTACAATTCCTGTGGTAAACAACCTGCAGCCTACTAAGCGTTTTCATTGTTTCACAGATGGGTCTAGTAATGGTAAAGCTTCTTATTCTGGCTCAAAAAGTAAAGTTTTCCAGACGCCCTATACTTCAGCTCAAAAAGCGGAGCTTGTAGCTGTAATTGAGGTATTGACTGCTTTTAATATGCCTATTAATGTGATTTCTGACTCTTCATACGTGGTTCATTCCACACAGTTAATTAAAAATGCTCAGTTACTATTTCATACAGATACAAAACTGATGACAAAAACAAAAAAGGGGGAGAAAGAGAATATGGAACCCCACAGATGCAACTGAATCTAGCATTATTAACTTTAAATTTTTTGAGCCTGCCAAAAGGCCTGATGTTATCAGCAGCTGAACAGCATCTACAGAAACCAGTTGCAAAGACAGAAGCAGAACAATTGGTTTGGTGGGGAGATCTGATAACAAAAAGTTGGGAAAAGTAAAATAATAACTTGGAGTAGAGGTTATGCTTGTGTCTCTCCAGGACCACCGAATCAATAGCTGATTTGGATACCATCAAGACACCTGAAACCTTATCATGAGCCAGATGCCAAGGAAGAGATTCCGGGAGGATCCCAAGGACCCCCTGGCTGCAGCCATGTTGAGGCTGATACTGAGGAGGACCCCAACTGTCACGAGCAACACCCGTTGAACACAGCCACCCACCCGGGGACAGATCAAGAAGCTGTCGCAGATGGCAGAAGAAAACCTGAGGAAAGTAAAAGACCCAGTCACAATGAGTAATTTAATGGTAGCTAAGATAGCAGTGATCACCATTGCCGTGAGTATTCCTTCAACAAGGGCTGACACAGAGAACAATTATACTTATTGGGCATATTTATCAATCTTGGCTGGTAATAATGCCTGCATGTAATCACTCTATGACACAGTTACGCATGCTTGCTGATCTCAGTATTTACCATAATAAATCTGCTCCTATAATTGAGGCATATTGCCCTCAAAAACCTATTTGTAAACAAAATAGAACCTGGCCAGAAATAATGAACGTACTTGTTTAGGAAGATTGCATTGCAGAACAGGCAGCGGTGCTGCACAACGATTCCTATGGAATCGTTATTGATTGGTCCCCTAAGGGGATGTTTGGCTTGAATTGCACCTCTCAGTCTGCATGCCATGGTCACACTATGTTAAGATGATCTGAACAAAATGGTCAGATGGTAGAAATGATAAGAAGTACAGAAAAGTTCCTATTATCTGGAACCATGGCAATATAGTAGCACCTCAACCTCAAATGATATGGCCCGCTCTAGGAGCTTAACATAAGGATTTGTGGAAACTATTAAATGCTCTTAATAAGATCAAAATTTAGGAAAGAATAAAAAAGCATCTAGAATGACACTCTACAAACTTGTCTTTGGATATTGCAAAATTAAAATAACAAATATTCAAAACATCCCAGGTACACCTGACCTTAATGCCAGGAACTTGAGTGCTTGAAGGAGTTGTAGACAGATTAGCAGCTAATAACCCATTAAAAAGGATAAAAACACTTGGATTTCAATGATGATTGTGCTTTTAATCTATGTTGTTTGTCTTTGTATAGTCTGCAGATGTGGATTCTGACTCCTGTGAGAAGTAGCTCACCGTGACAAAGCTGCCTTTGCTTTTATCGCTTTGCAAATCAAAGAAGGGGAACAGGTTGAGAACAGGCCCCCCAAAATCTGGTCCCAAAACTCGCCATAAACAAAATCTCTGCAGCACCGTGACATATTCATGATGGCCATGACGCCCATGATGGAAGATTGTGGGTTTACCGGAATGAGGGCAAGGAATCCTTGGCCCACCCAGGGTGGAAAACCACTTAAAGGCGTTCTTAAAACCACAAACAATAGCATGAACGATCTGTGCCTTAAGGACATGCTCCTGCTGCAGTTAACTAGCCAAACCCATCCCTTTATTTCGGCCCATCCCTTTGTTTCCCATAAAGAATACTCTTACTTAATCTATAATCTATAAAAACAAGGCTCATCATTGGCTTGCTGTTAATAAATACATGGGTAAATCTCTGTTCAGGGCTCTCAGCTCTGAAGGCTGTGAGACCCCTGATTTCCCACTTCAAACCCCTATATTTCTGTGTGTGTGTCTTTAATTCCTCTAGCGCTGCTGGGTTAGGGTCTCCCCAGACGAACTGGTCTCAGCAGCAGCAGGTAAGAGTGTGTGTGCAGGGTAACCGCCCTTTATAAAACCATCGGATCTCATGAGACTTATTCCCGTGGGGAAAAACCACCCCACGATTCAATTACCTTCAACTGAGTTCCTCTCATGACATGTGGGGATTATGAGAGCTATAATTCAAAATGAGATTTGGGTGGGGACACAACCAAACCATATAATTCCACCCCAGCCCCTCCCAAATCTCATGTCCTCACATTTCAAAACCAATTATGCCTACCCAACAGTCCCCCAAAGTCTTAACTCATTTCATCATTAACTCGAAAGTCCATAGTCCAAAGTCTCATCTGAGACAAGTCCCTTCTGCCTATGAGCCCGTAAAATCAAAAGCAAGTTAGTTACTTCCTAGGTACAATGAGGGTACAGGCATTGGGTAAATACACCCATTCCAAATGGGAGAAATTGGCCAAAACAAAGGGCTACAGGCCCTATGCAAGTCTGAAATCCAACAGGGCAGTAATTAAATCTTACAGCTCTGAAATAATCTCCTTTGACTCCACGTCTCACATCCAGGTCACACTAATGCAAGAGGTGGGTTCTCATGGTCTTGGGCAGCTCTGCCCCTGTGGCTTTCCTGGGTACATCCCCACTCCCAGTTGCTTTCACAGGCTGGCATTGAGTGTTTGCAGCTTTTCCAGACGCACAATGCAAGCTATCAGTGGATCTACAGTTCTGGGGTCTGGAGGATGGTAGCCCTCTTCTCACAACTCCACTAGGCAGTGCCCCAGTGGTGACTTTGTATGGGGGCTCCCATTCCACATTTCCCTTCTTCTGAACTGCTCTAGCAGAGGTTCTCCATGAGGGCTCCATCCCTGCAGCACATCTTTGCCTCGACATTGAGGCATTTCCACACATCCTCTGAAATCCAGGCTGAGGTTCCCAAACCTCAATTCTTGACTTCTGTGCACCCGCAGGCCCAAAACCACATGTAAACTGCCAAGGCTTGGGGCCTGTGCCCTCTGAAGCAATGTCCTGAGCTGTACACTGGCCCCTTTTAGCCATAGCTGGGACCCAGGGCACCAAGTCCAGGGACTGCACAAAGCAGCAAGGCCCTGGGCCCACCCACAGCATCATTTTTCCTCGTAGGCTTCCAGGCCTGTGATGGGAGGGGCTGCTACAAAGGTCTCTGACATGCCCTGGAGACATTTTCCCCATTGTCTTGGAAATTAGGATTTGGCTCCTCCTAGCAAGAGTGACCTTTATATAAGTTCCCAACAAGTTCCTCATCTCCATCTGAGACCACCTCAGTCTGGACTTCACTGTCCATATCACTATCAGCATTTTGGTCAAAGCTATTCAACAAGTCTCTAGGAAGTTCCAAACTTCCCCACATTTCCCTGTCTTCTGAGTCCTCTAAACTGTTCCAAGCTCTGCCTGTTACTCAGTTTAAAAGTCGCTTCCACATTTTCAGGTATCCTTACAGTAGTACCCAACTCTACTGGTACCAATTTACTGTATTAGTCTGTTCTCATGCTGTTAATAAAGACATACCAGAGACTCAGTAATTTATAAAGGAAAGACAGGTTTAATGGACTCATAGTTCCACATGGCTGGGGAGGCCTCACAATCATGATGGAAAGCGAAGGGGGAACAAAGGCATATCTTACGTGGCAGCAGTCAAGAGAGCGTGTGCAGGGGAACTGCCCTTTATAAAAACATCAGCTCTTGTGAGACTTATTCACTATCAAGAGAACAGCACAGGAAAAACCCGCCCCCATGATTCAATTACCTCCCACTGGGTTCTTCCTACAACACATGGGGATTATGGGAGCTAGAATTCAAGATGAGATTTGTGTGGGGACATAGCCAAAGCATATCATTCCCTTTTTACTTCTAATATGTTGTTATATTTAAGAATTATATCCTTGAAACTCTTACAGAAGACATATAGTTTGTATCCATTAACAATAAAGTCTAATGGCTTGTTCTAATCCCTATTATATAAACAGTCATCTATTATATAACCAACAAATGGACATAACGCAAGCTAGAAAGGACAAGTTATCATATCTCAGTCAGGCAGAACTGAAATTCACCTGACTCATACAAACATACCCACAGTAAAAGCAATCACAACTTATAAGTGGTCCATTATACCCTAGGTACCAAAGCACTATTCCAGGAAAAATGACGGCACTTCTAAATACTAAATGTAACTAATCTACAAAGGACATTGTCAATACTACATGGATAATTAATAATAACAGTATAGTGAAAACAAGGCGTAGGTAGACTTCAAAGTTCATCTCTATTTCCTTGAAAAATTATTACATGATTTAATTAACAGTCCACATCTTCAGTTGGTGGCTAGGAGATTCCTTCTTTTCTCTGAAATGATAATGTATTATGAGAAATAACAAAAATTAAAAACTAGGAATGTGTGTCCTCAAGCCAAAAAGTAACTAAAAAAAATAGAATTTAAAATGCTTGTCTCCTCAACCTTTTTACACACTAGTTATTTTTCCTGTTCAAATGCCAATGATAAAAGCCAAATAAAATTAGAAGCAACTTCATCTTAAATCATTGACAAGAGCCTCTTTTTTAACATCAGCTTATTTCAGTCAAGAAGCAAGGGTCAATATAGGACTATTGTTTATAATCACTGCCAATGAGAAATCACTCCCCTACCAGGAAGACCATAAAAATCATAAAATGTGTAGCACCAAAAAGAGTCTTATAATTTATTGAGTCTAAACTAATCATTTTCTGGAATTCACATCACTTTTAATTCTGAATAACTGATTCAGATCAAATTAGCATTAACATAAAAATGTGTATTAATAGCAACCATTATATTCCTGAAACAGAAACACATACATACATACATAAAACTTTCAGACTTTTATTAATGTTCAGAGCAAAACTCAAGATTCTAACACTTTCAACACAGTTGACCCTTCCAGCACTAAACTAGACCAAATATTGTACACAAGTGAGAAAGAAACTAAAAGCAACATGTATAGTTTTTCAACAGAATTCTTCCTACTTGGCCATCACCCCCAAAACTACTCCCTCCTAAACAGAACAAACAGGGAGAAGAATAAACAGGTTCAAGACTGCTCCTAGCTATTTATAAGGAACATAAGAAAAAAAGATACCTTGGAACTCGTAACACATAAGTAACACGTAAACAATCTCAGTTTCTCTTCCCTTCTGTTTTTTCTCCCCTTTCTTCCCATGTTCATTCTCTCATTATGTCACACTTTAATTTCTTTAAGCTAGTTCTTTTCTTTTCCCCTACTTCCTCACTTTTTCTATGTGGACCATCTGGCAAAACAATATCTAAGAGATGGAAATAGTTAAAAGAGAAATCAAATGGAAGGTGAAAGATGGAAAAGAGTTATAGCGGGTTATTTTTCTTAAAGTTACCCCATATCACAAAGCCCACTAATCCCTTTCCAAAGAATACACAATACCACAATATAAAGCTAAAATTATCAAGAAACATGTTTAAGAACTTAAGAAATTTATAGGACTAAAGAAAAAACTACTGTATTTAAGCAAAAACAACCTTCCACTCTATGATATTGCAAAACAAACTAAATATACTAAAGTTCAAGAAAATAAATATATTTCTTACATAAGTGCTGAAAGCTTCTGATGAGGCATTGGTAAATCGAAGAGACAGGAAAAAAGCTTTCCCCTTGTTTGTTGTGACAAAGAAACTCTCCTTTCCCTGCCCCAGCACAGCCTACACACATTCCAGACATGTTAGAGGATACAAGGGCACATTATGAGGCCTGAAAGGCAGTACTTAGGACTCTGAGCACTCATCTGCAAATACAGAAATAGAGATAAAAAACTAGACCAGTTAATTAACTGTATTTGCCAATGCATAGATGAAGCTCAAAAGGAGACTCCCATCACCGCTTCAGTTATACTAGATGAAACAGTTACAAATGTAAAAGCATAAAACAGGTAGTTTTACAATATGGGGGAGGGGTGATCCCTACTTCACGTTACAGACAAAAAATAAATTCCAAACAAAATAAAGATCTAAATATGAAAAGCCAAATTTAAAAGCAGTAAAAAACACTATAGAATAAATTAATGCAACAGAGGAAGAGTTTCTTAAACAAGACATAAAAAGCACAATCCCCAAAGAAAGAATCATAAATTTAACTACATTAAATTTTTCTGTATAACAAATGACACTACACACTAAATTTCTTTTTTTTTTTTTTTTTTTTTTTTTTTTGAGACGGAGTCTCGCTCTGTCACCCAGGCTGGAGTGCAGTGGCGCGATCTCGGCTCACTGCAAGCCCCGCCTCCTGGGTTTACGCCATTCTCCTGCCTCAGCCTCCTGAGTAGCTGGGACTACAGGCGCCCGCCACCGCGCCCGGCTAATTTTTTGTATTTTTAGTAGAGACGGGGTTTCACCGTGGTCTCGATCTCCTGACCTTGTGATCCGCCCGCCTCGGCCTCCCAAAGTGCTGGGATTACAGGCGTGAGCCACCGCGCCCGGCACTAAATTTCTTAAAAATGAAGTCACAATGCCTCTAAAGAGAAATGGATAAAAGGGGAAGAAGAGTGGGAGAGAAACTTTTCACTGTATGCTCTTTTGTATTTTCTGGATTTTATATTCATGTGAACATACTCTCCATTCATAATAAATAAATAAATAAATCTAAAACTCTAAAAGTAATAATAAAATGCAAGATAAGCCACAGATTGAAAAAAAGATGTTTGCCATGCATATAACCAAGGATCAGTGTTCAGAATGAATCAGTAATCCTAAAAATTAATAAGGAAAAGACACTTGACTCAACAGAAAATTAGTCAAATGACATGATCAGTAATGCAGAGGGGACCTAAGACTAATAAACATAAAAAGAATCTCAACTTCACAAGTTATCAGAATAAAGTAAATTTAAAAATAGTACCTTTCCTTACTCATCACTTAGCAAAATCAGATTCAGGTGGTATATTTTTATTCTCAGTCTGCTATGTTATTTATTTTTTTTTAAGACAGAGTCTCACTCTTGTCATCCAGGCTGGAGTGCAGTGGCACAATCTCGGCTCACTGCAGCCTCTGCCTTCCGGAGGAGATATGTATATTTATTTATATATTTACTTATTTATTTAAAATTGTGTATTGGTGTTTAATTTTATCAAATACTTATCGAAAATTTTTTGTGCATCTATTGATGATCATATAATTTTTTCCTTTATGGTAAATAATACTGATTTTCTATTGTCAAACCAACCTTGCATTTCTCAACTAACTCAACTTTGTTATGCTGTATTATCATTTTTATATGTTGCTGAATTTGGTTTGCTAATAGTTTAAATTTCCCATTCATTCATAAGTGTGATTAGTCTTAAATTTCCCTTTCTTATAATGTCTTCATTAGGTTTTATATCAAGGTTGTTCTAGCCTTATACACTCAGGTGGGAAATATGTCTTTTTTTTTTTTTTTGTACTTTTTTTTTTCAGACAGAGTCTCACTCTGTCGCCTGAACTGGAGTGCAGTGGCACGATCTCAGCTCACTCACTGCAACCTCCGCCTCCCAGGTTCAAGCAATTCTCCTGCCTCAGTCTCCTGAGTAGCTGGGACTACAAAGCACATGCCGCCTCGCCCATCTAATTTTTTTGTATTTTGGTAAAGACAGGATTTCATGGTGTTGCCCAGGCTGGTCTCAAACTCCTGAGCTCAGTCAATCTGCCTGCCCGGCCTCCCACAGGCATGAGCCACCGCGCCCGGCCAATGTCTTATTTTTCTATTTTCTGAAAAAATTTATGTGAGATTAGTGTTATTTCTTCTTTAAATATGTGACAGAATTGGCTGATTAAGCCATCTGAACCTAGAATTTTCTCTGTGAAAAAGTTTTTCATTACACATTCCACTTATTTTGTGTTATGGGACTACTCACATTTTCCTTTACTTCTTGTGTTAATTTTGTTAAGTTGTACATTTCAAGGAATTTGTCTATTTCACATAAACCTTCAAACTTTATTGGTATAAATTGGTATATAATATCCTCTTATCTTTTTTAATATCTCTAGGTTCCATAGTAATGTCCTCCTCTTTGTTCCTGATACTGGTAATTTGTTTTTCAGCCGGGCGCAGTGGCTCAAGCCTGTAATCCCAGCACTTTGGGAGGCGAAGACGGGCGGATCACGAGGTCAGGAGATAGAGACCATCCTGGCTAACACGGTGAAACTCCGTCTCTACTAAAAAATACAAAAAACTAGCCGGGCGAGGTGGCAGGCGCCTGTAGTCCCAGCTACTTGGGAGGCTGAGGCAGGAGAATGGCGTAAACCCGGGAGGCCGAGCTTGCAGTGAGCTGCGATCCGGCCACTGCACTCCAGCCTGGGCAACAGAGCGAGACTCCGTCTCAAAAAAAAAAATAAAAAAAAAAAATTTGTTTTTCAATGTAATTAGTTTTGTCAAGGTTCCAACTTCTAGCTTTGTTGAACCTCTCTATTGTATATGTTTACTGTTTATTTCATTAGTTTCTTTTTTTTTTTTTTCTTCCTTTGAGATGGAGTCTTGCTCTGTCTTCTAGGCCAGAGTGCAATGGCACAATCTTGGCTCACTGCAACCTCCACCTCCCAAGTTCAAGCAATTCTCCTGCATCAGCCTCCCCAGTAGCTGGAATTAAAGGCACACACCAGCATACCCAGCTAATTTTTGTATTTTTAGTAGAGACAGGGTTTCACCATGTTGGCCAGGCTGGTCTCGAACTCCTGACCTCAGGTGATCCACCCACCTTAGCCTCCCAAAGTGCTGGGATTATAGGCAGGAGCCACCATGCCCAGCTTATTTCATTAATTTCTGTTTTTATTTTTTCTTTTTTTTTTTTTGAGACAGAGACTCATTCTGTCGCCCAGGCTGGAGTACAGTGGCACTATCCTGGCTCACTGCAACTTCTGCCTCCATGGTTCAAGCGCTTCTCATGCCTCAGACTCCTGAGTAGTTGGGATTACAGGTGAGTGCCACCATGCCCAGCTAATTTTTGTATTTTTAGTAGAGACAGGGTTTCCCATGTTGAGCAGGCTGGTCTCAAACTCCTGGCCTCAAGCAATCCACCCACCTCAGCTCTCAAAGTGCTGGGATTACAGGCATGAGCCACCACACCCAACCCACAACATTATTTTCTAAACAGCCAAAACTAAAAAAGCAAAATGTCCAGCAGAATTTTAATTTAATGGCTTTGTTTATTTGCAATGGAATATTACATAGTAATGAAAATGGACAGACTCTAGCTATATGTACAATCATAGCTAAATCTCACAAATGAAAAGCAAAAGAAGCCACACACACACACACACACAAACATACAACTATATACTATATGACGACATATCAAATTTTAAAAATAAACGAAACTAGTATTTAGAGAGATTTGCTTAAATGGTAAACTATAAAGAGAAGCAGAAATGTATTTACCATAATATTCAGGATAATGGTTACCTTTCATGGACAGTGATTAAGAGAAGTCATGAAGGTATGAAAGAGTTCCTGAGGCCGGGCACGGTGGCTCACGCCTGTAATCCCAGCACTTTGGAAGGCCAAAGCAGGTGGATCACGAGGTCAGGCGGATGAGACCTGCCTGGCCAACACGGTGAAACCCCCGTCTCTACTAAAAAATACAAAAATTAGCCGGGCATGGTGGCGGGCGCCTGTAATCCCAGCTACACGGGAGGCTAAGGCTGAACTGCTTGAACCCCGGAGGTGGAGGTTGCAGTGAGCTGAGATCGCGCCACTGCACTCTAGCCTGGGTGGCAGAGCAAGACCCCATCTTTAAAAAAAAAAAAAAAAAAAAAAAAGGCCGGGCGCGGTGGCTCAAGCCTGTAATCCCAGCACTTTGGGAGGCCGAGACGGGCGGATCACGAGGTCAGGAGATCGAGACCATCCTGGCTAACACGGTGAAACCCCATCTCTACTAAAAAATACAAAAAACTAGCCGGGCGAAGTGGCGGGTGCCTGTAGTCCCAGCTACTCGGGAGGCTGAGGCAGGAGAATGGCGTGAACCCGAGAGGAGGAGCTTGCAGTGAGCTGAGATCCGGCCACTGCACTCCAGCCTGGGTGACAGAGCAAGACTCCGTCTCAAAAAAAAAAAAAAAAAAAAGAGTTCCTGAAGTGCTAATAACGTTCTTGTGGATAAATCATTGAGCTATGGGAAAAGGGGAGCATTTGAAGCAAATATGGCAAATTTTTAAGATTTGCTGAAGCCGGGTAATGGGAAGAGTATTGATTATATTATTCTATAAACTTGTATGTATAATCGACATTTCATGACAAATTTTTTTAAAGAAACAAAGTACTGGGCTGGGCACGGTGGCTCTGGGCTGGGCACGGTGGCTCACGCCTATAATCCCAACACTTTGGGAGGCCGAGGCGGGCGGATCACAAGGTCAGGAGATCAAGACCACTCTGGCTAACACAGTGAAACCCCCCGTCTCTACTAAAAATAAAAAAAATTAGCCGGGCGTGCTGGCAGGCACCTGTGGTCCCAGCTACTCGGAAGGCTGAGGCAGGAGAATAGCATGAACACAGGAGGTGGAGCTCGCAGTGAGCAGAGATCAGGACACAGCACTCCAGCCTGGGCGACAGAGCGAGACTCTGCCTCGAAAAAAAAAAAAATAAAGAAACCAAGTAGTTTTGGCTTCAATCTCACTTCAATTTGATATAAATATTATAGAAAATCAAAGTATATACTAAAGATTAATTTCCTCATCACAAAAGTTTTTACATAGATGGCCAGAAGCAGGAAAATTAGTAGCTAGGTATGTAGGCATACAGAAATAACAAGGGCAGGCCGGGCGCGGTGGCTCAAGCCTGTAATCCCAGCACTTTGGGAGGCCGAGATGGGCGGATCGCAAGGTCAGAAGATCGAGACCATCCTGGCTAACCTGGTGAAACCCCGTCTCTACTAAAAAAAAATACAAAACACTAGCCGGGCGAGGTGGCGGGCGCCTGTAGTCCCAGCTACTTGGGAGGCTGAGGCAGGAGAATGGCGTGAACCCGGGAGGCGGAGCTTGCAGTGAGCTGAGATCCGGCCACTGCACTCCAGCCTGGGCGACAGAGCAAGACTCTGTCTCAAAAAAAAAAAAAAAAAAAAAAAAAAAAAGAAATAACAAGGGCTCTGGACAACTATCCCAAAGAATGATAGAGGTAAGACCCCTCAAAAAGAACAATTTGGGGTAGGTGGCCTGCAGGAGATTGACAGGATGTTGTGCATGGCAGCTTTCCTCTGGATACCAATGCTGAGGACACCATGTCAGGGCTCTCCTGCCCACTGCTATGGGTCGCAACTCCAAGATAACCCCAGTGCCAGTGACATCCTTCCCATCAGTCACCACTCCAGCACCAGAAACCTATGAAGACTGCAACAGCTGTGTTTCCTGTTTTAAAGCACTGTTAATAATACCTGCTTTTAGATAGAATGTAAAGAAGATGAGAGCTACTGTTCACATAATTCAACAGTTAGAGACTGTGGTGTGGTGAACAGGACAGACTTCTGTTCTGTGCCAACTGCCACTCTGGTGCCAATCAATTCCACAGTGACACATAGATCCAGTGTTTCACACTCAGTGAATCTAAGCAGATTTGCTGAGGCTTTGTATGTTGAGTTCACAATGACTTTTTATGGATTTTGTGGAAATCTTGGGAAACACAGAAGCCTAAAGGAAATAATAACTCCCAGTATCCCAAGTTAAAACCACAACTCTGCCTTTCTCTTCTACAACTCCCACCACAGTTACTACATCAGGTACAACAAATGCCACTTTCACTCCAACCTCACAATCTGCGCAGAAGTCTACTTTTGATGCAGTCAGTTTTGCTGGAAGAACTGTCCTTGTCTTTGGTATACAGGCTATAGTTTTCTTTCTTTATAAATTCTACAAATCTAAGAATCAAACTTATACTCTGTAAACAGACCCATCACACTGATAAGGACTGGAGATTCATTCACGTAACTCACTGAAACCAAAATACTATCTTTCAAGATGTCCCACATGGAAGACGCTATTCCAGGATCTTTCGATTTCCAAAAGATGCATATAAGCTATTTGAGAGCATCATCCCTGATGAAAAAATCAGTTAAATCATTTTGTTCAACAGGAAAATTTTAAATATTCTGCATGAATCCTTGTGGCAGTCTTCTTTTATTTTAAATGGTTGCTGCTTTGGGATTATGTTTCTTTTTTTCTTGACAAGCCAAACGTAACTTTCTGTAAGTGACAGAAAATGCTGTCTTGTGCAGACAATGTCAGGACTCTTAACAGTTTAAATTTAGTCCCTTTAAAGCCTGAAAGCTGTATTATTTTCATCCTAACTCAAGATATAATTTAGTGAACAGAATTGAGAAGAGTGTGCCAAATGAGTATCAATCAGGTGGACTGTGCCCTATCATGTCAAAGCAGCATAAATCTATCAATCTAGTAATACTAAAAAAATAATAATTTGTATAACCTACTTATAGTCTACAATTACCACTTTTACCACTAGATGGAACCCTACATGTAAGGTGATATGCTCAGTGAAAGGACTGGAAACAATCCACAGCTGAAAAATCAATTACAGAAAAATGAAATGCAAGTGCTTCTAAGGCATGTTGAAGCCATGAATCTGCAAAATTCAAGGCAGTTTAAAAAAAAAAAAAAAAAAACTGCATCCTGCAGATGTATCTTTTGGCTGACTATACCAAAACTGCATACCCACAAAACTAAATGTTTCCTCCCTGGTGAATTGCCTAACTTGATTTGTTTTCCAAGAACCACAACCTTGGCAAGATTTATCAAAATACGAGCTATATTTAAAGTTGTCTAAATCTGATTTACCACCCTGAGAGAAGTATTCACTCTCTCTTACTGCTTTTTCAACTCTAAAAGGCTCTGAAACATGGCTTTAACTGTATCACTTTGTTGGAAAGCTGTTAGATAAGAAATACAACTATCAAAGAAAAGACTGTATTCTTCCCTCTTTCTACATATCAAATTTAAGGCAGTATCATGAAAGTTGTACATAAAGAGAGAAGAGAAAACTAAACAGGCCCTATATGCCCAAGCTGGTGCTGCTTTTTAATATCAGAGACAGTTCAACATTAATAAGTAGTACCACAATTCAGGGAACGATATCCAATTTCTTAGATAAAATTTTTGAAATATTTATACCCTAAGGTCTGCCCTTAAGAATAGCTATGCAATGTTTTGTAGTATAAACTACAAGATTATCTCTAATTTAGACTCCAAAAGTCTGAAAATATATTTGGCCCCTATATTTGATCTCAACCTGAACAAATTTCTTTCTTGCTTGCTTGTGTGTGTGTGTGTGTGTGTGTGTGTTATTTTAGTTTTCTTTTTTTTGAGACTGGGTCTCCCCTTGTTGCCCAGGCTAGAGCACAATGGCACAATCATGACTCACTGTAGCCTCAACTGCCTGAGCTCAAGCAATTCCCCCACATCGGCCTCCCAAGTAGCTGGCACCACAGACATGCACCACCAACACCTGGCTAATTTTTTTTACTATTTGTAGACACAAGTCTTTCTATGTTGCCAGGTCTCAAATTCCTGGGCCTAAGTGATCCTCCCACCTCAGCCTCCCAAAGTGCTGGGACCACAGGCATGAGCCACCACGCCTAGCCCAGATTTCAAACTAATAATACAACTTAACTAAAATTAAATTGGCAAACTATTCTGAGATGAAAAAACTTCTTGATTGCCTACCTTCTTAACCTAAACATTTTTGGAATCCTAATCTAAGATTCTGCCCAATGGAATGACAATGTAATATTCTCAGTCAAGAATGATGAGTATCAATAATGCCAATGTATTGACTTATTTATTTGCTTGGTAATTTTTATCTTTTTGGGTGTCATATGAATAAGCATTAATTCTGTTGCTGACACCTTCCTTAAGTTTCCTCCCTCACACTAGTGTACAATGGGAAGAAAGTTATTTGTATTAAGAAAGTAACATCTGGCAGGGCACGGGGGCTCACGCCTGTAATCTCAGCACTTTGGGAGGCCGAGGTGGGTGGATCACAAGGTCAGGAGTTCAAGACCATCCTGGATTACATGGTGAAACCCTGTCTCTACTAAAAATACAAAAAAAAATTAGTAGAGCGTGGTGGCAGGCGCCTGTAGTCCCAGCTACTTGGAAGGCTCAGGCAGGAGAATGGCGTGAACCTGGGAGGCGGAGCTTGCAGTGAGATGAGATCGCGCCACTGCATTCCAGCCTGGGCAACAGAGTGAGACTCTCTCAAAAAAAAAGAAAAAAGAAAAAAAGAAAGTAACATCTGGCACAGCGGTTCACATCTATAATCCCAGCACTTTGGGAGCCCAAGGTGGGCAGACTTTTAAGTGCCATGAGTCTCAGGCACTTATAACTGGAAGTACTTCTATGTATGATCAGATTAGGTCCTAAAAGACTAATTCTATATTCATTTGTTCCAAAGTCCAGAGTGACACATACTATCCAAGAGACAGCTAATGGTTTTTGTTCTGGCATATGACTTGTTCATATCTACAGAAGCTCACAAATTGAAAATTCTTAAGAGTTTCTGGCGGCCGGGTGCAGTGGCTCACGCCTGTAATCCCAGCACTTTGGAAGGCCGAGGCGGGCGGATCATGAGGTCAGGAGATCGAGACCATCCTGGCTAACACGCTGAAACCCAGTCTCTACTAAAAAAAAAAAAAAAATTACAAAAAATTAGCCAGGCCTGGTGGCAGGTGCCTGTAGTGCCAGCTACTCAGGAGGCTGAGGCAGGAGAATGGCATGAACTGGGGAGGCGGAGTTTGCAGTGAGCCGAGATCACGCCACTGTACTCCAGCCTGGGTGACAGAGCGAGACTCTGTCTCAAAAAAATAAAAATAAAAAAAGTTTCTGGCCAGGCACAGTGGCTCATGCCTATAATTCCAACACCTTGTGAGGACAAGGTGGCAGGATCACTTGAGCCTAGGAGTTCAAGACCAGTCTAGGTGACACGACGAGACTCTGTCTCTACCAAAAAAAAAAAAAAAAGAAAGAAAGAAAGAAAATGTTTTTAAATTAGCCAGGCATGATTGCTTGAGTCTCTGGTCCCAACTACTCAGGAGGCTGAGGTGGGAGGATCACCTGAGTCCAGGAGGTCAAGGCTGCAGCGAGGTGTGTTCTTGCCTCTGCCACTCCAGCCTGAGTAATAATAGAGCGACACCCTGTCTCAGCAAAGAAAAGACTTTCTATACTTTTAGTCAGCCAGAAGTATTCAATATTCCACAAACTTAACCATAAATCTTTTCACCAACCAGCATAGGAAGGTGAATTGCTTTTCTGAGACATATGGTACCCAAACAAGAAATTAGTCACTCGGCCGGGCGCGGTGGCTCAAGCCTGTAATCCCAGCACTTTGGGAGGCCGAGACGGGTGGATCACGAGGTCAGGAGATCGAGACCATCCTGGCTAACATGGTGAAACCCCGTCTCTACTAAAAAATAACAAAAAACTAGCCTGGCGATGTGGCGGACGCCTGTAGTCCCAGTTACTCGGGAGGCTGAGGCAGGAGAATGGCGTGAACCCGGGAGGCGGAGCTTGCAGTGAGCTGAGATCCGGCCACTGCACTCCAGCCTGGGCGGCAGAGCGAGACTCCGTCTCAAAAAAAAAAAAAACAAGAAATTAGTCACTCATGTGTCATTTAAAATCAATCCAATCATGATCTACTGATTCCTTTGTAACTTTAAGGTATTGTAAGGTATAGGGACAAAAATTAAGGTAAGTCTCTGGCCTCCAGGAATTGAAAATTCACTAAGTGCTACACGATTTCAAATAGTAGCTGAAGACCACAACACAAAAGAAGATACAAGATCATTAATAGCCAAACACATGATACAGACAATAAAGGCTCTAAGAATTCAGGAGAGACTCTTTCACCCATATACAAGAGATGTGAGCTAGATCTTAAAAGACGAGTAGGATTTAGACAGTGGGGGAAAAATGATAGCTAATACTTAAGGTGCTTTTTGGTTTCTCGGGCTTTTATTAAGAAACATAAAGTGTTTTCACCACACATTAGTGGCCGACCCTTTTCAAAACATAAATTTAAAGAGAGGTACACGGGGAGTTACAGAGACAGCACAGTGGACATCTGCTGCTTTTGCCTTCCCAATATCTATTTTCCCCTTCCTCTGGTAACAGCACCCCCATTTTCTTTTAAGCAATAAACTTCTCAGGCAGGCGCAGTGGCTCACACCTGTAATCCCAGCACTTTGGGAGGCCGAGAGGGGCGGATTACAAGGTCAGGAGATGGAGACCATCCTGGCTAACGCGGTGAAACCCCGTCTCTACTAAAAATACAAAAAATTAGCCGGGCATGGTGGCACCCGCCTCTAGTCCCAGCAACTCGGGAGGCTAAGGCAGGAGAATGACGTGAACCTGGGAGGTAGAGTTACAGTGAGCCAAGATCGCACCACTGCACTCCAGCCTGGGTGACAAAGCGAGACTCCGTCTCAAAAAAAAAAAAGAAAAAAAATCTTCTCCCCATCTTTCAAATCTATGCAATCTGGTGGTCACTGGCTGTGAGCATGTCACCCAAGCTTAACCAACTGAAACATTTTATTCCCTTCACGAATCCAGGCAAAGGCCCGCAAGTCAAACCAGGACAAAAAGTCTCAACTCCAAGACTCTAGTGAAATCCTAAAATCGCTAAGTTGGTGGGATGTAAGACTGACACTGTTGGTGGTCCATTACTGCCACTTTTTATACAGAATCTGCCTTCTTAGGAAGCAAAAACAGAGGAAACCAGATCTAACACAGTAAAGAGGTAGATATCTAGTGACACTGAGATTTGAGATTTTCCATACAGATTAAACCATACTTGATTTATCCCCTGGGCTTTTCAGTTTCTTGAGCCAATTTTAGAGTCTCTTTTTGCTTAAGCTAGTTTTAGTTTCTATCGCAAATAACTGAAAGAATCCTAACAAATATGAATGTGTAAGTCTGTTTGTCCCAGTATGAATCTGAGCCCTCCCTTCTGTATCTTCCCCTTCAGAGCAATGTCTCTGCCATTCAGTCAACCATGGCCATGCCATCTCCAGCAAGGTCTGGAACTCTGCCCTAGGGAACCTCTTCCTTGTACATTCTATCTCAGCCGATTCCTGTATCTATTTCTATATTTTTTAGAGATCTCTTTACTTCTTACTAGCCAATCCCTTGTTACTCGAATCCTCAGTTATAGTTAATAACCTATTAAACATTCTCTGTTTAAATTACTATGTAGTTTCCTTTCTCTTTTTTTTTTTTTTTTTTTTTTTTTGAGACAGAGTCTCACTCTTGTCACCCAGGCTGGAGTGCAATGGTGCGATCTTGGCTCACTGCAATCTCTGCCTCCCGGGTTCAAGTGATTCTCCTGCCTCAGGCTCCCGAGTAGCTGAGATTACAGGTGCCTGCCACCATGCCTGGCTATTTTTTGTATTTTTAGTAGAGACGGGGTTTTACCATATTGGCCAGTCTGGTCTCGAACTCCTGATCTCAGGCAATCCGCCCACCTCAGCATCCCAAAGTACTGGGATTACAGGCGTGAGCCACCGCGCCCAGCTATTACTATGTAGTTTCTATGACCTAGTTGAACTTGGTTTATATCAGGTAATAGTAGCAAAACATCAGCACAAAATAAATAGACTCCAGCATCTGTGGAAACAACCCATCCTAAAAGATGGTTAGTAAAAGTGTAGGTGAAAGTGTTCACTGAAGGTGACCAGAGGGCATCTTCGGGAGGCAGTATGGTTCACCGGATACCTCGCAGGCTTTGGGGCAGACAATCGGCTTTGATTCTGAGTCTGCCACTTCTTAACCGTTCTCAGTCTTGGTTTCCTCATCTCTAAACTAAGTATAATAATTCCTCATGGGGCTGCAGTGAGGACGAAAAAAGAAAATAATTGTATTCCAGCCAGGCGCGGTGGCTCACGCCTGTAATCTCAACACTTTGGGAGGCTGAGGTGGGCGGATTGCCTGAGGTCAGGAGTTCGAGACCAACCTGGCCAACATAGTGAAACCCCGTCTCTACTAAAAATACAAAAATTAGCCGGCATGGTGGCGAGTGCCTGTAGTCCCAGCTACTTGGGAGAATTGCTTGAACCTGGGAGGTTGCAGTGAGCTGAGATCATGCCACCGTACTTCCGCCTGGGCAACAGAGCAAGACTCACTCTCAAAAAAGAAAAAAAAGAAAGAAAATACTTGTATTTCAATCACTCTTTTGCTATACTGTTTCCAACCGGAAATGATGCACTTATTGGGAGGAAATTGTGAAACCAAGATATAGAAATCAGGTCTTGGATAGGTCACATTTTAGATAACAGACAAAGTTTAAGACTCAGAAGGAACCAGACGTGGTGGCTCACACCTGTAATCTCAGCACTTTGGGGTGCCAAGGTGGGAGGATGGCATGAGCCCAAGAGTTTAAGACCAGCCTGGGCCGGGCGCGGTGGCTCAAGCCTGTAATCCCGGCACTTTGGGAGGCCGAGACGGGCGGATCACAAGGTCAGGAGATTGAGACCAGCCTGGCTAAATACGGTGAAACCCCGTCTCTACTAAAAAAATACAAAAAACTAGCCGGGTGAGGTGGCGGGCGCCTGTAGTCCCAGCTACTCGGGAGGCTGAGGCAGGAGAATGGCGTAGACCCGGGAGGCGGAGCTTGCAGTGAGCTGAGATGCGGCCACTGCACTCCAGCCTGGGCGACAGAGCGAGACTCCGTCTCAAAAAAAAAAAAAAAAAGACCAGCCTGGGCAACATAGTGAAACTTCATCTCTATTCAAAAAAAAAAAAAAAAAAAAAACTATCTCAATGTTAATAATGGTTGTATCTATCTGGTAAATTGGAGTGGCTTATTTACTTTTTTCCTACATATTTTTCTTTTTCCTTTTTTTTTTTTTTCAGAGACAGGGTCTCACTCTGGCACCCAGGCTGGAGCACAGTGGTGTCATCATAGCTCACTGCAGCCTCAAGCTCCTGGGTTCAAGCAATCCTCCCACTTCAGCCTCCCCAGTACCTGGGACTACAGGTGCACACCACCACACCTGGCTTTTTTCTCTTATTTTTATTTGTATTTTTTGTTTTTTGTTTTTGAGACAGTCTCACTCTGTTGCCCAAGCTAGAGTACAGCGGTGCAATCTCGGCTCACTGCCAAGTCCGCCTCCCAGGTTCAAGCGATTCTCCTGCCTCAGCCTCTTGAGTAGCTGGGATTACAGACATGTGACACCACGCCCAGCTAAATTTTTGTCTTTTTAGTAGAGACAGGGTTTCACCGTGTTGGCCAGGCTGGTCTCGAACTACTGACCTCAAGTGATCCCCCGCACCTTGGCCTCCCAAAGTGCTGGGATTACAGGCGTGAGACACTGAGTCCAGCCTCCGGTTTCTTTCTACGTATTTTTCTAGCCTTCTGTAGTAAATATTATGTAAGTTTATTTCATAGCGGGGAAAGAGGGGAAAAAGTATATACTGGGGTTTTTTTGAGGCAGTCTTGCGCAGTTGCCCATGCTAGAGTGGTGGCATAATCACGGCTCACTGCATCCTCGACCTCCCAGGCTCAAGCAATCCTCCTGCCTCAGCCTCCCTAGTAGCTGAGACCACAGGCGTATGCCACCATGCCTGGCTAATTTTTTTTATTTTTAGTAGAGACAATGTCTTGCTAGGTTGCCCAGGCTGGTCTCAAACTCCTGGGCTCAAATGATCCTACCACCTCAGCTTCCCAAAGTGACAGGATTACAGGTGTGAGCCACCACTCTCAGCCAAACTATACACTCTTAACAAAAAAGAAAGAAAAAAAAAAAGTATTTTTTTTTATACTTTTTTTTTTTTTTTTCCTGTGAGACTGAGTCTCGCTCTGTTGCCCAGGCTGGAGTGCAATGGTGTGATCTCAGTTCACCACAACCTCCACCTCCCAGGTTCAAGCAATTCTCCTGCCTCAGCCTCCCAAGTAGCTGGGATTACAGGTGCATGCCACTGCGCCCAGGTAATTTTTTGTATTTTTAGTAGAGACAGGGTTTCACCATGCTGGCCAGGCTGGTCTTAAACTCCTGACCTCAGGTGATCTGCCCGCCTCGGCCTCCCAAAGTCCTGGGATTACAGGCATGAGCCACTGTGCAATGCTGAAAGTATATACTCTTAAAGCTTCAATGGATTTGTAGGTTATAGATGTTCCATATAAAAAATGGCTGGACACAGAACAATGCAAATGTAGTTAACATTAATTAACTATACACTTAATAGGTAAGATGATACATGGTTATGTTTTTTAATACAATTTTTTTAAACAAATTTTTTGTTTGTTTGTTTGTTTGTTTGTTTGTTTTTTGAGACAGAGTCTCGCTCTGTCGCCCAGGCTGGAGTGCAGTGGCGCGATCTCGGCTCACTGCAAGCTCCGCCTCCTGGGTTTATGCCATTCTCCTACCTCAGCCTCCTGAGTAGCTGGGACTACAGGCGCCCGCCACCGCGCCCGGCTAATTTTTTTTTGTATTTTTAGTAGAGACGGGGTTTCACCGTGGTCTCGATCTCCTGACCTTGTGATCCGCCCACCTCGGCCTCCCAAAGTGCTGGGATTACAGGCGTGAGCCACCGCGCCCGGACTTTATTTTTACTTATTTTTTTTTAACAACAGGGTCTCAGTCACCCAGGCCAGAGTATAGTGGTGGCATTCTAGCTTCCTGCAGCCTCAAAGTCTTGAGATCAAGTGATCCTCCTGCTTCAGCCTCCCAAGTAGCTGGGACTGTGGGTATGTGCCACTATATCCAGATTAATTTTCTTTCTTTTTTTTTTTTTTTTTATTTTTAGAGACAGAGTCTCTCTCTCTCTGTCGCCCAGGCTGGAGTACAGTGGCACGATCTCAGCTCACTGCAACCTCCACCTACCGGGTTCAAGCAATTCTCCTGCCTCAGCCTCCCCAGTAGCTGGGATTACAGGCACCCGCCACACACCCAGCTAATTTTTATATTTTTAGTAGAGACAGTGTTTCACCATGTTGGCCAGGCTGGTCTCGAACTCCTGACCTCAAGTGATCTGCCCGCCTCAGCCTCCCAAAGTGCTGCAATTACAGGCATGAGCCACCACACCTGGCCTAAGCCAAATTTAATGTTTACAACAAAAAGTGTACAGATTTCCAATATCACTCTTTATAATACTACCAACCCACTTGTTCTGACCAAAGAAAACTTGTGCAACAGTATCTGCTTTGCTTTATGCTGTGGTTTCATGCCACTTACCAGTTTATGCAGATTAATTTTAAAATTCTATTTTCTTCCTTCCCCTCCTTCCAAGACAGGCCTTGTTTACAAATATGATCAAACTCTCAACCTGATCATTGATAAAATGTAAAATAAAACCATATTCAAGAAAATCCCCTGAAGAAATCTACTCCTCATTACCCTTCAGATAGAATTTAACAGCACAGGCCAGGCATGGTGGCTCATGCCTGTAATCCCAGCACTTTGGGAGGCCAAGGCAGGCGAATCACAAGGTCAGGAGATTGAGATCATCCTGGCTAACACGGTGAAACCCCGTCCCTACTAAAAATACATAAAAAAAAAAAATTAGCCAGGCATGGTGGCGGGCGCCTGTAGTCCCAGCTACTCAGGAGGCTGAGGCAGGAGAATGGTGTGAAACTGGGAGATGAAGTTTGCAGTGAACCGAGATCGCACCACTGCACTCCAGCCTGGCGACAGAGCAAGACTCTATCTCAAAAAAAAAAAAAAAAAAGGAAAAAGAATTTAACAGCACAAATACAAAACTAGATTCAGATATTTAAACCAGGTTTTCTCACTTACCTTGTGCATATAAGGACAAGTCTTCCTGGGATCAATAAAGGTTGAATCATTTTTCTCAAAGGAACACATTACTGTCTTATTATAGAAAAAGCAATTTAACAAAAAAGGCTCAGGCCAGGTGCAGTGGCTCACACCTGTAATCCCAACACTTTGGGAGGCCAAGGCGGGTGAATCACCTGAGGTCAGGAGTTTGAGACCAGCCTGGCCGACATGATGAAACCTGTCTCTACTAAAAATACAAAAATTAGCTGGATATGGTGGCACATGCCTGTAGTTCCCAGCTACTCAGGAGGCTGAGGCAGGAGAATTGCCTGAACCCAGAAGGCGGAGGTTACAGTGAGCCAACATTGCACCACTGCTCTCCAGCCTGTGCCACAGAGTGAGACTCTGTCTCAAAAAAACAAGGCTCAGGAAGTCATGTTTACTAACCAGTATTCCATACCTAAGGGATATGTAAATTAACAGGATATAGAACCCTTTCCACATCTTCAGGCACCTCCCCTGTCCTCCAGAAACATTTCCAGGCATTCTACAGTCTGTTCCTAAGCTGGCTCTTCATGTAATAATAGTTAGCACTTTCTTTTAATGTCTCTTTTTAATTAAAAAATACTAAGCTGTGTGTATTTCCCTACTGCCAATTATGAGGAGAAGTAGCTTTATTTCATTTCTGGCTTTCACCTTTTCTCTTTGACCCTTAAAGGTCTCTATTATGTTTATACTGTTATTGGTAAAGTGGATAGTTTCTTTTTTTGTTTTTGTTGTTGTTGTTTGTACAGGGTCTCACTCTGTCACCCAGGCTAGAGTGCAATGGCAGGATGATGGCTCTTTGCAGCCTCCACCTCCGGAGCTCAAGTGATCCTCCCACCTTAGCCTCCCAAGTAGCTGGGACCACAGGCGTGCATCACCACACCTGACTATGTGTTTTTATGTTTTTATAGAGTCTCCCTATATTGCCCAGGCTAGTCTCGAACTCCTGGCCTCAGGTGATCCTCCTGTCTCTGCCTCCCCCTCCCAAAATACTGGGATTACAGGCGTGAGCCACCATGCTCGGCAGTGGATATTTTCTATTTGTGAATTCCCCTTTAGTATTGTCCTCTTAAGGGTAACTTGAAAGTATAACAAATGAAATGTGTTAAATTGTAAAGGACTATTCTACTTAATAAAGACCAGAAATGGAAGGGAGGGGGTGTTCCTCATCAACAGGTCAAAAACATAACATGGGAATCTTTATAGGCAGAGCAATGTTTCCTTGTTTAAATCTTTGGCCAGGTGCAGTGGCTCACACCTATAATCCCAACACTTTGGGGGCCAAGAGGAATGCTTGAGCCCAGGAGTTTGAGGCCCGCCTGAGCAACATAGGGAGACTCAGTCCCTAGAATAAATTTTAAAAATTAGCTGAGTGTGGTGGCGCATGCCTGTGGTCCCAGCTACTTGAGAGGCTGAGGTGGGAGGATTGCTTGAGCCCAGCAGGTCGTGGCTATAGTGAGCCATGATCATGCCACTACACTTCAGCCTGGGTCACAAAGTGAGATCCAGTCTCAAAAAAAAATCATAATAAGTTTTTAAAAATAAATATTTTGGCTGGGTATGGTGGCTAACGCCTGTAATCCCAACACTTTGGGAGGCTGAGGCAGGCGGATGACCTGAGGTCGGGAGTTCGAGACCAGCCTGACCAACATGGAGAAACCTCATCTCTACTAAAAACACAAAATTAGCCAGGCGTGGTGGCATATACCTGTAATCCCAGCTACTCGGGACACTGAGGCAGGAGAATCGCTTGAACCCAGGAGGTGGAGGTTGCAGTGAGCCAAGATCATGCCACTGCATTACAGCCTGGGCAACAAGAGCAAAACTCCATCTCAAAAATAAATAAACAAATAAATAAATAAATAAATAAATAAATATTTTATTAAAAGCAGTTAAAGCATTTGTAATTATTAGAAGCAGTGTTAAAATACTGATGAAAAAACAAAAAGCTGGGCAGTTCTAAATGATCACATATTCTGCATTCAATATTTAAATATGTATTCATCTGTGCAAATCAGACCATTTTTTCCTCTTTATGGAATACAAGGACCACACTATCAACAGAACATTAGAAAGATTAATACCTGCAGCCGGGCGCGGTGGCTCAGGCCTGTAATCCCAGCACTTTGGGAGGCTGAGGCGGGCGGATCACGAGGTCAAGAGATCGAAACCATCCTGGCCAACATGGTGAAACACCGTCTCTACTAAAAATACAAAAATTAGCTGAGTGTGGTGGCACGCACCTGTAGTCCCAGCTACTTGGGAGGCTGAGGCAGGAGAATCGCTTGAACCTGGGAGGCAGAGGTTGCAGTGAGCTGAAATTGTGCCACTGTACTCCAGCCTGGCGACAGAGCAAGACTCTGCCTCAAAAAAATAAATAAATAAATAAATAAATAAATAATAAAGATTAATCCCTGCAGAGCAAGAAAGAATTTGTATTTATCACCACGAGAAAATATTTTTCTTAGAAATGACAGACTATTATTCACTAATTATTGACCACCTACACAAAGCTAAGCACTGGGAATATGTAATAAATACATGTGTGTCCTGCCCTCAAAATGCCTTACAGAAACCCCAAACTTCTCTTCTTTATTTTTTCTTTTTTTTTTTGAGATGGAGTCTCACTCTGTTGCCCAGGCCAGAGTACAGTGGCGTGATCTCAGCTCACTGCAACCTCCACCTCCCAGGTTCAAGCGATTCTCCTGCCTCAGCCTCCCGAGTAGCTGGGACTACAGGTGCGTGCCACCATGCCCCGCTAATTTTTTTTTGGATTTTTAGTAGAGACAGGGTTTCACTGTGCTAACCAGGATGGTCTCGATCTCCTGACCTCATGATCCACCCGCCTCAGCCTCCCAAAGTGCTGTGACCACAGGCGTGAGCCACCGCACCGGGGTTCTTCTTTTTTTTTTTTTTTTTTGAAACATAGTCTCGCTCTGTCACCCAGGCTGGAGGGCAATGGCACGCTATCTCAGCTCACTGCAACCTCCACCTCCCGAGTGCAAGCGATTCTCCTGTCTCAGCCTCCCAAGTAGGTGGGATTACAGGCACACGCCACCACACTCGGCTAATTTTGTGTGTTTTTAGTAGAGACGGGGTTTCACTGTGTTCCCCAGGCTGATCTCGAACTCCTGAGCTCAGCTGATCCACCGGCCTGGGCCTCTCAAAGTGCTAGGATTACAGGCGTGAGCCATCACGCCCAGCCCACTTCTCTTTTACAATATGGAATTGATGAAATGGTTTCAGGTTCAGGTAAGATTGTATGAATACCTACTGATCATGTAATTAACTAATACTGTCACTCAAAATTTAAATTCAACTGGCAATAGACTACAAAGAAATTCAGGCCAGGCGCAGTGGCTCACACCTATAATCCCAGCACTTTGGGAGCCTAAGGCAGGAGGATCACTTATGCCAGGAACTCAAGACCACCCAGGGCAACATGGCAAGATCCTGGTTTCTACAAACAACAACAACAACAACAACACTAGCTGGGCATAGTGGCATGTGCCTGTAGTCCCAACTACTCAAGAGACTGAGGAGGGAGGATCAACTGAGCCCAGGAGGTTAAGGCTGCAGGGACCTGTGATCGCACCACTGCACTCCAGCCTGGGCGACAGAAGGAGCCCCTGTGTTTTAAAAAAAAAAAAAAAAAAAGAAAGTGGCCGGGCGCGGTGGCTCAAGCCTGTAATCCCAGCACTTTGGGAGGCCGAGACGGGCGGATCACGAGGTCAGGAGATCGAGACCATCCTGGTTAACACGGTGAAACCCCGTCTCTACTAAAAAATACAAAAAACTAGCTGGGCGAGGTGGCGGGCGCCTGTACTCCCAGCTACTCGGGAGGCTGAGGCAGGAGAATGGCGTGAACCCGGGAGGCAGAGCTTGCAGTGAGCCGAGATCGCGCCACTGCACTCCAGCCTGGGCGACAGAGCGAGACTCCGTCTCAAAAAAAAAAAAAAAAAAAAAAAAGAACGAACGAACGAACGAAAGAAAGAAAGAAAGAAAGAAAGAAAGAAAGAAAGAAAGAAAGAAAGAAAGAAAAGAAAAGAAATTCAAACTACTCTTGCTATGGAATAGTATTTTATTTGTCCTCACATTTTCACCAAAATTTAGAATTTTTTAAAGAACTGGATGAAAGATGATCTAATCAAATGTATCAATCACCTCTACAGTTCCCGGGCAAAACAAAAATGATCAACCATTTATAGGCAGCTTCAAGAGTGGAAAACTCGGCCGAGCGCGGTGGCTCAAGCCTGTAATCCCAGCACTTTGGGAGGCCGAGACGGGTGGATCACGAGGTCAGGAGATCGAGACTATCCTGGCTAACACGGTGAAACCCCGTCTCTACTAAAAAATACAAAAAACTAGCCGGGCGAGGTGGCGGGCGCCTGTAGTTCCAGCTACTCGGGAGGCTGAGGCAGGAGAATGGCGTGAACCCGGGAGGCGGAGCTTGCAGTGAGCTGAGATCCAGCCACTGCACTCCAGCCTGGGCGACAGAGCGAGACTCCGTCTCAAAAAAAAAAAAAAAAAAAGAGTGGAAAACTCTTGCGTATCATATTTTATTTTATTTTTATTTATTTATTTATTTTGAGACGAAGTCTTGCTCTGTCATCCAGGGTGGAATGCAATGGCACGATCTCGGCTCACTGCAACCTCCGCCTCAGCCTCGAGACTAGCCGGGACTATGGGCACCCACCACCACGCCCAGCTAATTATTGTATTTTTAGTAGAGACGGGGTTTCATCATGTTGGCCAGGCTGGTCTCGAACTCCTGACCTCAGGTGATCTGCTCGCCTCGGCCTCCCAAAGTGCTGGGATTACACGCGTGAGCCACCAAACCCGGCCCCGTATCATATTTTAAACAACACACTCAACCACGCTCATCTGGGCTCAGGAAGAAGTCGGGTCACAAAGTCATTAGTTTCCCAAGATTCTTGGAATCTCCTATTCGGTACAAATGGAACCAAAAGACACCAAACCGAAGTATTTTACTGAGTTACGCTGGAGCAAGGTAAATAAACTCAATCTATTGAATTATACCAAAAACAAAATTGCAACCAATTAAGACAACTTAGGTCTCAAGGCTAAGGCAACACCACCTCGAAATTCTCTCCTGGAAACGCTAAATCTCGGAGTGGCTGTTTAGGAAAGAACACCCTGTGGAAATAAAGTCATGATGCCCTGGACTACAGATCCGTCTCACATCTGCTCCTTAGTTGTTCAACTAGGAAGAAGAAAATCTATCGCGTAGAGTTGTCATTATAGGCTAAGCTCAATGCTAGCTTTAAATAGATTGTCTTATTCAATCTTGACTCTTGGAAATAGGCATCCTCATGTCCCTTTGCAGATGAAGAAACTGAAGTCGAGACCAGGTTTAAAAACTGGCCCAAGGACTCAACACCATTTCCAATTGACACTCAAATCCTTGCTCGGACCTGAATGCACTAAGTGCCTTGGGGAAGTTGTGAAAAGCTGTGTGTTACGGTGAGGAATTCGCTAAACAGCCCTAGTCTTCCGTTTCCTCGCCATCAAGAGGAGTCTCGGCGCCAAGGCGATCAGCGCTGCCACCCCAGCTGGACGTCCGCAGCCAGCGCAGCGGGCGGAGCCCTCTCGGGCAGCGGCAGGACGGAGTGGGAGACTTGGCTGGAGCCCAGCGCCGAGGCCCGACCCCCGCGCCTCAGCCCCTGCAGGCGCGACGGCGAGAAACGCCATGGGAGAAAGAAACAAAGCCCGAACCGTGCGTCACCGTGACCCAAGGCAAAGGCGGCAGGACTAACAGCCCAAGGCCGCGTTTCCCAGGAAACTGGACCAAACTCAGCTCACCTCCGGCCGGATTCGCAAGCTGGTACCTCCCCTTCACTCTGTGCCTCAGTCGCCATCTTCGTCAGCAAACTTCTGTCACCGCCCCACCTAGGTCCCGCCCCCACATATTTGGATTGGCTAATATGTTTTCACCTCTTCCGTGCGATTGGATGACTCGACCGCCCCTCCTCAACCTGAACCGTTTAATGTGTTATTGGTCTATTCAAATGGCTAACCGTCATTGGTCGTTCCCAGCTCTGGCGGAAAAAAAAGGGAGGGGCGCGGAAGACTACCCAGCCCCGAGGCCTGCCGGGAGTTGTAGTTTCTCATTTTGATGAACCCTCCGATTCCACAGACTTTTAGGTTCAAGTCAGAAATCATCAGCCTATGCTCAAATTTTGCCCTGATATGTAAATCACGGAATTATAGAACTGTCAACTTTGAAAGTGACTCATCACGTTCTAAAATGCAAGACTCTGTACCCTGTATCTCAGCATCACACAGTATACACAATAACAAACCTACTCATGTACCCCCTAAATTTAAAATAAAAGTCGAAAATAAATAATTTTTTACAATTTTTTTTTATTTTTTTTTTTCCGTTGAGACAGGGTTTCACCATGTTGCTCAGGCTGGTCTCGAACTCCTGAGCTCAAGCAATCCTCCCACCTCAGCCTCCCAAAGTGCTGGGATTACAGGCATGAGCCACCGCACCTGGCCATAAATTAATTAATTAATTAATTTAATTTAATTTAATGCAAGACTTATTCTCTGTCTTGACCCGGAGAGAAATCCCTCAAGCACAGGCAGGGAGTGGCAACCTAGAAGTACTTGCTTTTAAACGTATAGTTCAAAGCCTTCTTTCTTCAGATACTCAGCATAGCCCCAGCCATAGGTCATTTCTTTCTTCCTTTCTTTCTTTCCTTTTTTTTTTTTTTTTTTTTTTTTTTTTTTTTTTTTGAGACAGGGTCTCCCTCTGTCTCCCAGGCTGGATCGCAGTTCAATATTGCAGCATACTACCACACAGGGCAAATTTTTGTACTTTTTGTAGAGATGGGGTTTCACTCTGTTGGCCAGGCTGGAGTTGATCATTTCTGCTTCAATACACCCACTCCCTTCCAGCTTCCCAGAGAACCCACAGAGTTTGCCTCTGTGATATGAACCATGGAACCAAAAGCTGCATGACTTTGTCCCAAACTAAACTTTAATCCTCAATGGTAGGAATAACCATAATTATCCTTGTCCTCCCTGCAGCACACACTTCTCCTAGGGATTAATTGAGGCAACATATGTGAGAACATTGTAAATTTTGAGCATTGTTGGTTTTTATTTTTTTCCCATATTGTTTTCCTATGCTGGACTTTTGTAGGAAATTTCTGTATTGATCCTTCTGATATCCTGCCACCTGGGGCTCTCCCTGCACTCTGCCTCCTTTTTACTAAACTGTACTGCACATGCTTCACTTTCTCAACTGTCTCAGGGCCTTTGTACGTGTTGCTTTTTCTGGCTAGACCATTTTTCCACTTTTTTGGCTTTCAGGTCAAAACTTAAATGTCACTGACTCAAAGACCTCCCATGACGCCCATTGTATAAATCAATTCCCTCAGTAAACTTTCACAAAGAACTCTGTACTGTTCTTTCACAGTTCACATCACAACTCACAATTACATAGTAGTTTGTGTGACTATTTTTTTCATGTGAGGGTTCCCAGCTAAGCTTCCTGCCACAAGTGGGCAAAAACTATATTTATTTTGTTCCCCACAGTGTCTGGCACATAATGGCTGTCCAATAAATATTTTTTGAAAAATATAAGCAAGTCCTCAAACTACTATATCCAAATAAAAAATCAAATCATGGGCTGGGCACGGTGGCTCACGCCTGTAATCCCAGTACTTTGGGAGACTGAGGTGGGTGGATCACGAGGTCAAGAGATCGAGACCATCCTGGCCAACACGGTGAAACCCCGTCTCTACTAAAAATACAGAAATTAGCTGGGCGTGGTGGCTAATTTATACTTGGGAGGCTGAGGCAGGAGAATTGCTTGAACCCAGGAGGCGCAGGTGCAGTGAGCAGAGAGTGCCATTGCACTCCATCCAGCCTGGTGACAGAGTGAGACTCTGTCTCGAAAAACAAACAAACAAACAAACAAATCACATATTCTAATATATTTTTTTCAATTGATGAATTAATACTAAAAGTTTGATAAGGGCTAGATGCAGTGGCCTACACCCATAATCCCATCACTTTTGGAGGCTGAGGCAGGAGGATCACCTGGGCCCAGGAGTTCAAGGTTAAAGCAAGCTATGATTGTGCCACTGCACTCCAGGCTGGGTGATAGAATGAGACCCTTTCTCTAAAAAAACAAAATAAAAGTTTGATAAATGTGTCCAAATAAAATTGCATTTAGTTTGATGTTTTTTATGTTTTTTGTTTGAAACAGAGTCTCATTCTGTTGCCCAGGGTGGAGTGTAGTGGCATGATCTCCACTCACTGCAACCTCTGCCTCAAAGTTCAAGCAATTCTTCTGCCTCAGTCACCCAAGTAGCTGGGATTACAGGTGTGTGCCACCATGCCCGGCTAATTTTTGTATTTTAGTAGAGACGGGTTTTGCCATGTTGGCCAGGCTGGTCTTGAACTCCTGAACTCAAGTGACCTACCCAAAGTGCTGGGACTACAGGTATGAGCCACCACACCCGGTCTTATTTAGTTTGATGTTTAACAAATCATGTTTATTGAGCAAATACATGAAAAGAAACATAAAATTTAGCAAACGTATCAGTGAAATTTTTCATTGAACCCCAGATAGGCTTAGAAAATCCAGATGGGATCACATGAGCCCAGGAGACTGAGGCTAGAGTGAGCATGTTCATTCCGCTGCACTCTACCCTGACAGAGCAAGACCCTGTCTCAAAAAAAAAAAAAAAAGAGGCCAAGTGTGGTGGCTCACGCCTGTAATCCCAGCACTTTGGGAGGTCGAGGCAGATGGATCACTTGAGATCAGGAGTTCAAGACCAGCCTGGCCAAAATGGTGAAACCCCATCTCTACTAAAAATACAAAAAAATAGCCAGGCATGGTGGCGCACACCTGTAATCCCAGCTACTCGGGAGCCTGAGGCAGGAGAATCGCTTGAATCCAGGAGGCAGAGGTTGCAGAGTGCCACTGCACTCCAGCCTGGGCAACAGAGTGAGACTGTGTCAAAAAAAAAAAAAAAAGCAGGCAAGGTGGCTCACACCTGTAATCTCAGCACTTTGGGAGGCTGAGGTGGGTGGATCACCTGACGTCAGGAGTTCCAGACTAGCCTGGCAACATGGTGAAACCCCGTCTCTACTAAAAATACAAAAATTAGCCAGGTATGGTGCTGCATGCCTATAATCCCAGCTACTCGGGAGGCTGAGGCAGGAGAATCTCTTGAACCCAGGAGGCGGAGGTTGCAGTGAGCCAAGATCATGCCACTATACTACAGCTTGGGCAATAGATTGGGGCTACGTCTCAAAAAAAAAAAAAAAAAGAAAGAAAGAAAGAAAGAAGAAAGGCCGGGCGCGGTGGCTCAAGCCTGTAATCCCAGCACTTTGGGAGGCCGAGATGGGCGGATCACGAGGTCAGGAGATCGAGACCATCCTGGCTAACACGGTGAAACCCCGTCTCTACTAAGAAATACAAAAAATAGCCGGGCGAGGTGGCAGCGCCTGTAGTCCCAGCTACTCGGGAGGCTGAGGCAGGAGAATGGCGTGAACCCGGGAGGCGGAGCTTGCAGTGAGCTGAGATCCGGCCACTGCACTCCAGCCTGGGCTACAGAGCGAGACTCCGTCTCAAAAAAAAAAAAAAAAGAAAGAAAGAAGAAAATCCAGGTTGTGTCAATTGCTATATATACAAAGCAAGGAACCCAAGGCTCAAATTCTGCCCTTCCCTCAAAATAGGAACTAGTTTTGTTTCTAGTCCCATGATACCCAGCACATGGATTGATTGACTGATTGAATGAAATTGATGCTTTCACAAAAGAAAAACTATTTAAAACTTTAAAGTATTACCACTGCAACTAGGAGGAATGCCACAAAACTATATTTCTGGTTCATTTGTTTTGATGAAAACTCTCACTTTTTTTTTTTTTTTTTTTGAGATGGAGTCTCGCTCTGTTGCCCAGGCAGGAGTGCAGTGGCATGATCTCAGATCACTGCAAACTCCATCTCCCAGGTTCAAGCAATTCTCCTGCCTCAGCCTCCTGAATAGCTGAGACTACAAGCACCCACCACCATGCCTGGCTAATTTTTGTATTTTTAGTAGAGACGGGGTTTGCCATATTGGCCAGTCTGGTCTCGAACTCCTCACCTCAGGTGATCCACCCACCTGGGCCTCCCAAAGTGCTGGGATTACAGGCATGAGCCACCACACCTGGACGAATCATATGTTTATATAATGTTTGGGAAAATACAACACAGTATTTAAAAGCATGGACTCCGGAGTTAATAAATCCAAGTTCAAATCCTGGCTCCAGAGTTTCTAGCTGTGTGACCCTGAACAAGTTACTTGACTTTCTGATTCCATTTCCTCTTCTGTAAAATAAGGATAGTAAGTCTCACAAGGGTATAGTGAAGAGTAAATAAGATAATTTCTGAAAAACTGCTTGGTAGCACTGTGTCTAGAACATACTAAGATTAGATCAATGTTGGAGACGACATGATGAATATTAAGAATGCTAAACTGAGACGGGCGTGGTGGCTCACACTGGTAATCCCAGGACTTTGGGAGGCCGAGGTGGGCGGATCACAAGGTCGGGAGTTCAAGACCAGCCTGGCCAACATGGTGAAACCCCCGTCTCTACTGAAGATACAAAAAAATTAGCCAGGCGTGGTAGCACGTTCCTGTAATCCCAGCTACTTAAGAGGCTGAGGCAGAAAGAATCACTTGAACCCGGGAGGCGGAGGTTGCAGTGAGCCGAGAATTGCACTCCAACCTGGGCAACAGGGCAAGACTCTGTCTCAACAACAACAAAAAAAAGAATGCTAAAAGAATGCTAAACTTGCTGGGCATGCACCTGTAGTCCCAGCTACTGCTGAGGCGGGAGGATTGCCTGAGCCCAGGAGCTCTGTATTGCAATGCACTATGCCTATGGGGTGTCTGCACTAAGTGTGGCATCAACTTGGTGACCTCCCAGGAGTGGGGGCCACCAGGTTGACTAAGGAGGGGTGATACAGCCTAGGTTGGAAGCAGAGTATATCAAAAACCCCATGCTTGCTGGGCACAGTAGCTCCCGAGACCAGCCTGACCAACATGGCGAAACCCTGTCTCTACTAAAAATACAAAAAATTAGCCAGGTGTGATGGCGGGCACCTGTAATCCCAGCTACTCGGGAGGCTGAGGCAGGAGAATTGCTTGAACCTGGGAGGCGGAGGTTGCAGTGAGCAGAGACTGCGCCATTGCACTCCAGCCTGGTCGATAGAGTGAGACTCCGTCTCAAAACAAAAACAAACCAACAAAAAAAACCTTATGCTGACCAGTAGTGGAATTGTGCCTGTGCATAGCCACTGCACTCCAGCCTGGGCAACATAGTAAGACCCTGTCTCTAAAATAAATAAAGAAATAAAAGAATGCTAAACTCCCTTCTCTCCCTTCTCGGATAACACATCTATCTCCATGGCTGTGTGATAAGGACCACACATTACATCACGGTTACAGTGTAATCAATTACTCTAGAGAGAAAAGTGTTTCTCCTCAAAACCAACTATTCTGCTGTGACTTCTGATTAAAAGCAAGTATCATCGCTGAGTGCTGTAAAAACACAAACTCAGCTGACAAGCCTTTGTTTCTGCAAGGGTATCATGACTTCCCTGAAGTCATCCTTGCTCTCTATTTAGGTACAGATTGTCAGCCTGGTGATAAGTGTGTACAGCATGAATTCAAGACAGTTCAGAAAGTTATCTTGTTTTCAACAGCCTAGTTCAACAAAAGGTCACAGAAAGGTGGCCCCAGCCCTCAAGCAGTTTACAGTAGATTCAGGGAGACAAAATGAACACATATAAGTCACATACCACAGAAGATAGTTTAGAATTACGGGGGCTGGGTGGGGGCTAAATATCAAAGTAGGGAGCAGACTCCTAGGAATTCAGAAGTGTGGAGAAGGGAAGAAGCCAAGACTGTCAGGAGGGTTTAGGATCAAGCCCACGGACTTGAGTCTGCCATGAATGTCACAACAACTCCATCTACCTACCCCACAAGACTGCGAGCTTTGGGGGCAAAAGTGGTGTTCTAACCATCTTTGTTTTTCCAGGCCCTAGCCTCCATGGCAAGGAAAAAGGGAGGGAGGAAAGCTGGGAAGTAAGTCAACAAAGGAACATATTGGAAAAGGAAGAAAATGAAGATCTGCCCCTGACCCCACCTCTAACTTCACCCTTCAACAGTGCAGATGACTCGCAGCCCTTGATGCATCTTTGTGTTTTATACTTTTGTTCTAGCTCTGCCCTCTGTTTAAATTAAAGCAAGACTTTTTTTTTTTTTTTTTTTGAGACTGAGTCTGGCTCTGTCGCCCAGGCTGGAGTGCAGTGGCCGGATCTCAGCTCACTGCAAGCTCCGCCTCCCGGGTTTAGGCCATTCTCCTGCCTCAGCCTCCGGAGTAGCTGGGACCACAGGCGCCCGCCACCTCGCCCGGCTAGTTTTTTGTATTTTTTAGTAGAGACGGGGTTTCACTGTGTTAGCCAGGATGATCTCGATCTCCTGACCTTGTGATCCGCCCGTCTCAGCCTCCCAAAGTGCTGGGATTACAGGCTTGAGCCACCGCGCCCGGCAAGACTTTTTTTTTTTTAGATGAAGTCTTGCTCTGTCGCCCAGGCTGGATGGCAATGGTGCGATCTCAGGTCACTGCACTGCAACCTCTGCCTTTCAGGTTCAGGTGATTCTCCTGCCTCAGCCTCCCTAGTAGCTGGGACTATGAGTGCGCACCACCACACCTGGCTAATTTTTATATTTGTAGTAGAGACAGAGTTTTACCATGTTGGCCAGGCTGGTCTTGAACTCCTGACCTCAAGTGATCCACCCGCCTTGGCCTCCCAAAATGCTGGGATTATGGGCATGAGCCACCGAACTGGGCCCAAAGCAGGAAATTTTGATGCCCGCATCAAAATACAAAAGCATCATATGCACAATAAACATCTCTGAGCCTTGTATCGCTTTCTAATCTTGTTAGGGATGGGGTGAGGGTGCCTACTAAATATCTTTTAAAAAATGAAAATCTAGGCTGGGCGCGGTGGCTCACGCCTGTAATCCCAGTACTTTGGGAGGCCGAGGCTGGCGGATCACGAAGTCCGGAGATCAAGACCATCCTGGCTAACATGGTGAAACCCCATCTCTACTAAAACACAAAAAATTAGCTGGGTGTAGTGGTGGGCACCTGTAGTCCCAGCTACTGGGGAGGCTGGGGCAGGAGAATGGCATGAACCTGGGAGGCAGAGCTTGCAGTGAGCCAAGATCATGCCACTGCACTCCAGCCTGGGTGACAGAGCGAGACTCCATCAAAAAAAAAAAAAAGAGAAAATCTAGGCTGGACACGGTGGCTCACGCCAGCACTTTGGGAGGCCGAGGCAGGCGGGTCACAAAGTCAGGAGTTCAAGACCAGTCTGGCCAACATGGTGAAACCGTGTCTCTACTAAAAAAAAAAAATACAAAAATTAGCTGGGCATGATGGCGGGCGTCTATAATCCCAGCTACTCGGGGGGCTGAGGCAGGAGAATCACTTGAACCCCAGAGATGGAGGTTGCAGTGGGCTGAGATCACGCCATTGCACTCCAGCCTGGGCAACAAGAGCTAAAATGTAATTTTTCTCTTGTCAAAATAGCCAGTACTCCCACCAAAATATCACGTGGTTACCTGGAATACCAATTGCCTTCTTTCTTTGCTCCCCAACTTGTATTCATTATAAAACCATCTTTGAAATTACCATTTTAATGGCTTTCTTTTCACTTGTTAATATTTCTTTTTTTTTCTACAGACAGAGTCTCACTATGTTGCCCAGGCTGGTCTCAAACTCCTGTCTTCAAGTGATCCTTCCACCTTGACCCTTCAAAGTGTTAGGATTACAGGCATGAGCCACCACATCCAGTCACCTGTTAATATTTAGTGCTTTTCTTTTTTTATTGTTTAATTAAACAAGTAATATAGAAAGATATTTTCATTATTTAAAAAACTCAAGTAATATGAATAAAAATTTACCCTTGTCTACATTCTAGTCCCTCTAAGAAACCACTATTTTCAGTTTTATGTGTGTCCTTCCAGATCTTTTTCTATATAATTTTTTTTTTTTTTTTTTTTTTTTTTTTTGAGACGGAGTCTCGCTCTGTCACCCAGGCTGGAGTGCAGTGGCGCAATCTCGGCTCACTGCAAGCTCCGCCTCCCGGGTTCACGCCATTCTCCGGCCTCAGCCTCCCGAGTAGCTGGGACTACAGGCGCCCGCCACTGCGCCCGGCTAATTTTTTTCTATTTTTAGTAGAGACGGGGTTTCACCATGGTCTCGATCTCCTGACCTTGTGATCCGCCCGCCTCGGCCTTCCAAAGTGCTGGGATTACAGGCGTGAGCCACCGTGCCCGGCCTCTATATAATATTTTAACTCAACAAATACTTATTGAGTGTCTACTATGTGCCAGACACTGTCCTAGGCCTGGGAATATAGGTATGAACAAATAAAGTCCTTCTCTTTTAGCATTTCACTATAATGGTAGCACACACGTGCATAAAGAAATACATAATTTTGGCTGGGCACGGTGGCTCATGCCTGTAATCCCAGCACTTTGGGAGGCTGAGGCGGACAGATCACCTGAGGTCAGGAGTTTGAGACCAGCCTGGCCAACGTGGGGAAACCCCGTCTCTACTAAAAATACAAAAATTAACCAGGCGTGGTGGCACATGCCTGTAATCCCACCTACTTGGGAAGGTGAGGCAGGGAGAATCGCTTGAATCCAGGAGGCGGAGGTTGCAGTGAGCTGAAATCACACCATTTCACTCCAGCCCGGGCGACAGAGCAACACTCCGTCTCAAAAAAAAAAAAAAAGGTGTACATAACTTTGTTTTAATTTTTAAATAAAGAGTGATATACTGTACTGTCCTTAGACATGTATTATGGAGATCTTTCCACATCTATGTGCATAGTTCTGCCATTACTTTTTTGAACTGCTGCATGGTATTCCACATTGTAGATGTTTCTGCATTTATTTAAATCATCCCCTCTAATTGAACATTTATGTATATGTCAGGCAAAGTTGCAAGCACTGAAAATGGACTTGCCTAACAGAAACAGAAACTGGATTTGTTGGAAGGAAACTAAACTGAAGAACTGCCTGGAAGAAAAGGGGTGAGAGAACAGGAAACCCAGCTGAGGTCACGCCATCCACATCTGTCCACTGCAGCAGGTTCCCCTCCACCGAGTGCCCATTTATCCTGTGGGTTTGTCACTGCCTGGAAAGACAAGAGTCTTGAGTGAGAACCTCTGGCAGGCCGAATGTCTGGCAGGCCGAGCCTAAGGCTCATGCCTCCGCTGTCTGTTGGGAGGAGAGCCTTGCCTCCCACTAGAATTCTCCCTGTGGAGAAAACCCCCAAAGTGGGGAATAATTAAGGGACACACATTTCCTACAATTCATTCTCAATTTTTTGCCTCCCAGGTCTCTTTGTGTACACAACCACATGTTTATTCAGGGCTGGGGCAAAACTTAATGCCCCACGGGTGGATCACCCGAGGTCAGGAGTTCAAGACCAGCCTGGCCAACATGGTGAAACCCCATCTCTACTAAAAATACAAAAAATTAGCCGGAAGGGGTGGCGGGCACCTGTAATCCCAGCTACTCTGGAGGCTGAGGCAGGAGAATTGTTTGAACCCGGGAGGCAGAGTTTGCTGTGAGTCAAGTCGAGATCGTGCCACTGCGCTCCAGCCTGGGCAACAAGAGCAAAATTCTACCTTAAAAAAAAAAAACCAAAAACTTAATGGCTCAGTCTTCTTCGGACACACCAAAGACTCTAGCATCTACATCATTCCATATGCAGAAGAAAAGAAAACCGTCTTCAGCTTTGCTGTGGAATGCTCTTCGAGACTGACCGCAGGACCAGAGAGTGGGAAAGGGGGCTCAGTGAGGTGAGGGAAGAAGAACCAACTCGGTACTGCTAAAAACGTTCAGTGCTGGAACTCCAGGATAAAAACTCTGGAGGTCACTTTCCCCAGCCAGGAGAACTACAAGCTGGGAAAGGTCACTGGCAGGAAGCTGGCAGAGAGGGTTGAAAGCACAGGCAGTCACAGAGCATTATGATGGGGACTCGGCCATCTCAGGCACTGAGCTCAGTGTCGGGGCTATGGAGAAGGAGTACTGGATCCTACACTCACAAGGCTCGCAGACTGGGGCCCGAGGGCAAGGGTGCTATGCCATCTGGGCCACAACAGAGCAAAGGACTGAACTCTCCAAAAGCAAGAAGACAGTCCCAGAAAATAGGCCTGGCATGGGGACCAGGTCTGAGGGAGGCATGGGTGACCCTGAGCCTGGCAGGGTGAGAGGGAAAGCCTGCAAACACATCAAACATTTGAAATCTCTCCAGCTGCTGTGGTTTGAATGTCCAATTTAAAACTCATGTTCTGGCCGGGCGCGGTGGCTCACGCCTGTAATCCCAGCACTTTGGGAGGCCGAGACGGGCGGATCACAAGGTCAGGAGATCGAGACCACGGTGAAACCCCGTCTCTACTAAAAATACAAAAAATTAGCCGGGCGCGGTGGCGGGCGCCTGTAGTCCCAGCTACTCAGGAGGCTGAGGCAGGAGAATGGCGTAAACCCAGGAGGCGGAGCTTGCAGTGAGCCGAGATCGCGCCACTGCACTCCAGCCTGGGCGACAGAGCGAGACTCCGTCTCAAAAAAAACAAAAAACAAAAAACAAAACTCATGTTGTCCAGATGCAGTGGTTCACGCCTGTAATCCTTGCCCTCTGGGAAGCCGAGGCGGGCAGCTCACCTGAGGTCAGGAATTCAAGACCAGCCTGGCCAACTGAGTGAAACCCCACCTCTACTAAAAATACAAAAAAAAAAAAGAAAAAAAAAACACACACATTAGCTGGGCATGGTGGCTCGCGCCTGTAGTCCCAACTACTTGGGAGGCTGAGGCAGGAGAACTGCTTCAACCTGGGAGGTGGAGGTTGCACTGAGTCAAGATCACGCCACTGCACTCCAGCCTGGGTGACAGAGCAAGTCTCCACCTCAAAAGAAAAAAAACTAATGTTGAAAGTTAAACTCCAATGTGGCAATATGGAGAGGTGGGTCCTTCATGAATGTATTAATCCATTCACAGATTAATGAATGAATGAATGGGTTAATAATTAGTGGGTTGCCATGGAAGGGGAACTGGTGGCTTTATTTATTTATTTTTATTTAGTTATTTATTTATTTTGAGATGGGGTCCCATTCTGTCACCCAGGCTGGAGTGCAATGGTGCAACTATGACTCACTACACCCTCAGCCTGGGCTCAAGCAACTCTCCCACTTCAGCCTCCCAAGTAGCTGGGACTACAGGCAAGCATCATCATGCCCAGCTAATTTTTTTTTTTTTTTGTAGAGACACGTCTTGCTTTCTTGCCCAGGCTGGTCTTGAACTCCTGGCCTCAAATGATCCTCCCACCTTGGCCTCCCAAAGTGCTGGGATTACAGGCATGAAGCCACCACACCAGGCCAAACTGGTAGCTTTACAAGAACAGGAAGATAGGCTAGGCATGGTGGCTCACACCTGTAATCTCAGTACTTTGGGAGGTCGAGGCGGGTTGATCACCTGAGGTCAGGAGTTTGAGATCAGCCTGGCCAATATGGTGAAACCCTGTCTCTACTAAAAATACAAAAAGTAGCCAGCTGTAGTGGTAGGTGCCTGTAATCCCAGCTACCCGGGAGGCTGAGGCAGGAGAATCGCTTGAACCTAGGAGGCAGAGGTTGCAGTGAACCGAGATCATGCCATTCCACTCCAGCCTGGGCAACAAGAGCAAAACTCTGTCTGGAAAAAAAAAAAAAAAAAAAAAAAGGCCAGGCGCGGTGGCTCACACCTGTAATCCCAGCACTTTGGGAGACCAAGGTGGGCGGATCACGAGCTCGGGAGATCGAGAGCATCCTGGCTAACATGGTGAAACCCCGTCTCTACTAAAAATACAAAAAATTAGCTGGGTGTGGTGGCGGGCGCCTGTAGTCCCAGCTACTCTGGAGGCTGAGGCAGGAGAATGGCGTAAACCCGGGAGGAAGAGTTTGCAGTGAGCTGAGATCATGCCACTGCATTCCAGCCTGGGCAACAGAGCAAGAGAAAAAAGAAAAAAGAGATGGGGTTTCACCATGTGGCCCAGGCTGGTTTTGAACTCCTGACTTCAGGCAATCTGCCCGCCTTGGCCTCCCAAAGTGCTGGGATTACAGTCATGAGCCATGGCACCGAGCCTAATTTATGGGGTTTTTTTTTTTTTTTGAGACGGAGTCTTGCTCTGTCGCCCAGGCTGGAGTGCAGTGGCGCAATGTCAGCTCACTGCAAGCTCCACCTCCCAGGTTCCTGCCATTGTCCTGCCTCAGCCTCCCCAGTAGCTGGGACTACAGGCGCCTGCCACTACGCCCGCTAATTTTTTGTATTTTTAGTAGAGACGGGGTTTCACCATGTTAGCCAAGATGGTCTCCATCTCCTGACCTCGTGATCCGCCTGTCTCGGCCTCCCAAAGTGCTGGGATTACAGGCGGGAGCCACCACGCCCGGCCTTTTTTTTTTTTTTTTTTTTTTGAGACTGAGTCTCACTCTGTTGCCCAGGCTGCAGTGCAGTGGCGCAATCTCAGCTCACTGCAACCTCTGCCTCCTGAGTTCAAGCAATTCTCCTGCCTCAGCCTCCCAAGTAGCTGGGACTACAGGTGCATGCCACCACAACCGGCTAATTTTTTGTATTTTTAGTAGAGGCGGGATTTCTCCATGTTAGCCAGGATGGTCTCGATCTCCCGACCTCGTGATCTGCCAGCCTTGGCCTCCCAAAGTGTTGAGATTACAGGCATGAGCCACCGTGCCTGGCCTAAGTTTTGCATTTTTAATGGAGATGGGGTTTCACCATGTTGGCCAGGCTGGTCTCAAACTCCTGAGCTCAGGTGATCTGCCCACCTCGGCCTCCCAAAGTGCTGGGATTACAGGTGAGAGCCACTACGTCCGGCCAAAAAAAAGCCACAAAAACTAGCTGGGTGCTATGGCTTGCACCTGTAGTCCCAGCTACTCTCAAGGCTGAGGCAGGAGAATTACTTGAGCTGTGGAGGCAGAGGTTTCAGTGAGCTGAGATCACACCATTGCACTCCAGCCTGGGTGACAGGCGTGAAACGCTGTCTAAAAAAAAAAAAAATCAGAAATAAAAGAAATTGTCCTTCAGCCCCTCAGGCTTAAACATCCCCATCCAGGGATCTACAGTCATTCCCATCCATATGACTTACCTTCTTTCAGAGTTATCAAAAGAGCTGCTTTTGTTCATTCATTTACACTTTAACGTGAATTAAATACAAAACTACCTCTTCTGAAATATGTGAATTTATTTGTGTATTTGTTTATTTATTTTGAGATGGAGTCTCACTCTGTCCCCCAGGCTGGAGTGCAGTAGCACAATCTTGGCTCACTGAAACCTCCACCTCCCGTGCTCAAGGGATCCTCTTGCCTCAGCCTCCAAAGTGGCTGAGATTGCAGGCACTTGCCAGCATGCCTAGCTAATTTTTATATTTTTAGTAGAGATGGGGTTTCACCATGTTGGTCAGACTGGTCTCGAACTCCTAGTCTCAGGTGATCCACTAGCCTCAGCCTCCCAAAGTACTGGAATTACAGGTGTGAGCTACCACCCCTGGCCTGGAATAAGGACTGCTTCCAACTGTGAAAGAAAATGCTTGTTGCCCAGTTAACATAATTCCACATAATCATTTTGATTAGAAAACCTGCACAACTTCTGCAGAACTCAAGAGCTCTGTCCCCGGCTGCCATTCTACATTTGCTGCATTTCTAGATGTGTTTATATCATTGCTTGAGTGGTGGTGTCTTCTCCCACTGGAGTGTAGCTTCATGACTTAAGAATCTTTCGGCCAGGGACAGTGGCTTCCGGCTGTAATCCCAGGACTTTGGGAGGCCGAGGTGGGCGGATCACCTGAGGTCAGGAGTTTGAAACCAGCCTGACCATTATGCCGTCTCTACTAAATAGACAAAAATTAGCCGGGCGTGGTGGCGTGCGCCTGGAATCTCAGCTACTCAGGAGACTGAGACAGGAGAATTGCTTGAACCCGGGAGGCAGAGGTTGCGGGGAGCGGAGATGCGCCATTGCACTCCAGCCTGGGCAACAAGAGAGAAACTTTGTCTCAAAAAAAAAAAGGATAGCCGGGCACGGTGGCTCAAGCCTGTAATCCCAGCACTTTGGGAGGCTGAGACGGGCGGATCACAAGGTCAGGAGATCGAGACCATCCTGGCTAACACGGTGAAACCCCGTCTCTACTAAAAAATACAAAACACTAGCCGGGCGAGGCGGCGGGCGCCTGTGGTCCCAGCTACTCCGGAGGCTGAGGCAGGAGAATGGCGTGAACCCGGGAGGCGGAGCTTGCAGTGAGCTGAGATCCGGCCACTGCACTCCAGCCTGGGCGACAGAGCCAGACTCAGTCTCAAAAAAAAAAAAAAAAAAAAAAAAGATATTTTTATTTTAAGGCTAGTCAAGTGACACATTTGGCTTTACTTAGCCAACTATTTGTTGAATGAATAAAGGAACAACTGAATCAAACCAAAGATTCCAGGCCGGGCACGCTGGCTCTCGCCTGTACTCCCAGCACTTTGGGAGGCTGATGCAAAAATACAACAATTAGCCAGGCGTAGTGGCGGGCGCCTGTAGTCCCAGCTACTTGGGAGGCTGAGGCAGTAGAATTGCATGAACCCAGCAGGCAGAGGTTGCAGTGAGCCGAGATCGCACCACTGCACACTCCAGCCTGGGCTACAGAACCAGATTCTGTCAAAAAAAAAAATCCATAGAAACAATGAGATTATTTAGATCTTATGGAAAAAACACATCCTGCCTATATTGGACGTAGGATTTTGTTTTGATGCATGCAGCACCTCTGTAGAGGTTCTCTGCTTCCCCATCCTGTCCATGTGTTTTAGGTGACACTGATCCCATTTCTGGCTACAGGAGTGGGCAAGTGACACAGACCTGGCAAATCAGAGGAACCTAACCTCTAGATTCATGGATCTGACAGTCTAGACCAGCCCAGGTCACTGTAGAAAGGAGGTATGTGGCAAGGGCTCACTTGGAGGAACCAAAGAGAGTGGGAGGAAGGAGAGAGGGAGGAACAACTGACTCTTGGTGAGAGCAGAGATAGCTGCATGGAGGAGGTTTGTAGCTGGACTAAGATTTAGATGGGGGGAATTGAGGGAGGGCATTCTCTACACAAAGAGCAGGACCAAATATGGGGTGATAGGAACATGTAAGATGCTTTTGAAAGCTGGCAAGGGCCCAGTTGATAGGAGCAAAAGGTTTATGTGGGGGTGGAGGACAAGATAAAGTTGGAGGCATGGACCAGGGCCAGCCCCCTGAGAGTTCTGGACACTGTGTTAAGGAGTGGAGGAGTTTACTCCGGAGGCCATGTGGACCTGTTCAGAGGGGAGGCCGTGGGTAACCTGAGCAGGGTTGGGCATTAGGAAGTTGATCTGTCAGAAGAGTGGATTAAAGGGAAAGAGGCTGGGGCTCCAACCCAAGACGCATGAGCCTGGCCAAAAAAACATTAAGGGCATCGGGCAGTGGGACTGAAATAGAACCACCAGCTGAGGCACTGAAGAAAGAATCAGTGTGCCTTGAGGAACATAATAAGGCAGAACTAAAAGACCAGATTCCAGAGACTGGGTTATGGCATCTGGGTAGTGGTTTGAGAAGGGCAGGCTTTGGCATCAATCAAAACTGAGTTTGAATCCTGGCTCTGGCACTAGAAGTTTGTGTAATTCTGGGCACGTTTACTTATTTCTGGGCCTTGGTTTTCTTATCCATGAAAAGGAATAATAGCCAGGCACGGTGGCTTAAGCCTGTAATCCCAGCACTTTGGGAGGCCGAGACAGGCAGATCACGAGGTCAGGAGATCGAGACCATCCTGGCTAACATGGTGAAACCCCGTCTCTACTAAAAAGTACAAAAAAAAAACTAGCTGAGCGAGGTGGCTGGCGCCTGTAGTCCCAGCTACTCGCGAGGCTGAGGCAGGAGAACGGCGTGAACCCGGGAGGCGGAGCTTGCAGCGAGCTGAGATCCGGTCACTGCACTCCAGCCTGGGCAACAGAGCGAGACTCTGTCTCAAAAAAAAAAAAAAAAAAAGAAAAGGAATAATAATACCAAATTCAGAGGTTTTTGGATGACTAAATGATATAATATCCTTAAAGCAATTTTCAGGGTCCAGGAATAAAATAAATCTCCAATGTAGCTAGTGGGTACAAAGTTTCTTTTGGGAGTGATGCAAATGTTCTAAAATTAGATTATGGTTACACAACTGTGTAAATATCTAAGAACCATTGAGTTTTATACTTTTTTGTGTGTGTGAGGGGTGTCTGGCTCTGTCGCCCACGCCAGAGTGCAGTGGAGCAATCTCGGCTCCACTCCGCCTGCAACCTCCGCCTCCTAGGTTCAAGTGATTCTCCTGTCTCACCCTCCCAAGTAGCTGGGACTACAGGCACACGCCACCATGCCTGGATAATTTTTGTATTTTTAAAAATGTTTGTTGTTTTGGTTTTTTGTTTTTTTTTTTTTGAGACAGAGTCTCGCTCTGTCGCCCAAACTGGAGTACAGTGGTGCGATCTCAGCTCACTGCAACCTCCGCCTCCTGGGTTCAAGCAATTCTCCTGCCTCAGCCTCCTGAGTAGCTGGGATTACAGGTGCACACCACCACACCCGGCTAATTTTTGTATTTTTAGTAGAGATGGGGTTTCACCATGTGGTTCAGGTTGGTCTTGAACTCCTGACCTCATGATCCACCTGCCTCAGCCTCCCAAAGTGCTAGGATTACAGGCGTGAGCCACCGCGCCCAGCCCCCAGGATTTCTTTAAAGTTTCCAGAGTTCTCTGGCTAAAGATTGGTGACACCTCTGTCAAGCAATGTTGACGATCTCAACAAAAGTGATATTCCCACTGTGTTTAATGTGTTTCTGTTTCTTCTGTCTGTTGATGGTTCCTTGAGAGCTTTGATGATCAGGGCAGAGGCAGAAGGCACCACCTCAGTCTGGGCCCATCTTTTCTGAATGTTCAATTTCACTGTAATCCTCAGGACTTTCCAGTCACCCCTTGCCTTGGCAATGTCATCACCAACCTTTTTTTAGAGACAGACCCAGGGGGCCGATCTTGGGGGCCAGTGAAGAAGTGGCACTGACTACACCCCCAGTGCACCTCAGGTATACAACTTTAATCTTGTTGAGGTCGAACTTCGGTGGCATGGTGGAGGCGGCTGGTGTTGGATGAACCCAGATTCAGGATGACCAAAGAAAGTTGCACCTTGGCCTCTTCCGAGCTGAATGTAAAAAATGTATTTTTAAAAACAAACAAACAGGGCCAAGCACGGTGGCTCATGCCTGTAATCCCAGCACTTTGGAAGGCCAGGGCAGGCAGATCACCTGAGGTCAGGAGTTCAAGACCAGCCTGGCCAATATGATGAAACTTCATCTTTACTAAAAATACAAAAACTTCGCTGAGTGTGGTGGTGCACCTGTGGGAGAATGGCTGGAACCTGGGAGGCAGAGGTTGCAGTGAGCCGAGATCAGGCCACTGAACTCCAGCCTGGGCAACGAGAGCAAAAATTCCATCTCAAAAAAAAAAGATCCAGAGGTAGGCAATCCAGGACCATGTCTGGGGCTTTTGAAAGACCCAGGCAACAAAATAAAAGAAAAAGAGACAGGCTTGCCCCCTTCCTCACAGGGTGACTTTACAAAGGTGTCACATAATATGGCCCACTTGGCTGGGCGTGGTGGCTCATGCTTGCAATCCCAGCACTTTGGGAGGCTGAGGCGGGCAGATCACCTGAGGTCCGGAGTTAGAGACCAGCCTGACCAACAGGGAGAAATTCCGTCTCTATTAAAAATACAAAATTAGCCGGGCATGGTGGCAGCATGTCTGTAATCCCAGCTACTTGGGAGGCTGAGGCAGGAGAATCGCTTGAACCCGGGAGGCAAGGGTTGTAGTGAGCCAAGATCGAGCCATTGCACTCTAGCCTGGGCAACAAGAGCGAAACTCCGTCTCAAAAAAAAAAAAAAAAAAAAAAAAAAAATATATATATATATATATATATATATATCCCACTTATATTTCATTGACCAGAACTTAATCACATGGCCCCATTTGGCTGCAAGAGAAGATAACAAATGAGTCTTATGGCTCTGGTACAGCTACAATTTGGGGTTTATTAAAGAGGAGAACAGTTTTTGGGAGGCAAACAGCAGCTTCTGCTATAGCTACTACTTGTGTAACAATGGAGGCAGACTATAAATAAATAAACTATCTTTGAAAAGACACACAACACCTGTAGTATAGTTTGCCTTTTGACTTTTGAACCATGTGGCTGTATTATCTACTCAAATAAGTAAAACTAGAATTTAAAAAAAAATACCGAAGCCTAGCAAGATGGTGAGATTTTGTCTCTACAAAACATACAAAAATTATCCAGGCATGGTGGTGAGTGCCTGTAGTCCCAGCTACCGGAGTTCCACCCTAGTCTCCCTAGTAAGGGAGACTGAGGTGGGAGGATCACTGGAGCCTGGGAGGTTGAGGCTGCAGTGAGTCATGACTGAGCCACTGCATTCCAGCCTGGGTGACAGAGTGAGACTGGTCTTAAAAAAAAAAAAAATACTGAATGATGGTACCCAACCATGTGTCTCCTGACTTACAGCTCTGTCGATACTGTCCCAGGCGTCCATGTGGACACCATGCTTCTGTGGATCTAAGACTGCCTCCTCCGCAGTGAGCCAAGATCACACCACTGCACTCCAGCCTGGGTGACAGAGCAAGACTCCATCTCAAAAAAAAAAAAAGAAAAAAAAAAAGAAAAAAACACTGCCTCCTCCAGACACCTACAAGCAATCATGTGGCAAGTCTGAGCATCTACTCTTCCATTCCCATTGCCACCCAGGTAGCAAGGATGGCACAGTCCCAGAAATGGGAGCACTAACTGCTTCAGCCTACATGGAGTCATCATCATGGTCCCTGAGACTTGGTCCTAACATGGCCATCTTTTACCTATGATCAACATACCATGAGGGGGCCGGGCACGGTGGCTCATGCCTATTATCCCAGCGCTGTGGGAGGCTGGGCTGAACAGATCACTTGAGCCCAGGACTTCAAGACCAGACTGGACAACATCACAAAACCCTGTCTCTACAAAAAAAATCGCAAAAATTAGCCGGGTGTGGTGGTGCACACCTATGGTTACAGCTTTGGGAGGCTAAGGTGGGAGGATTATTTGAGCACAGGTGGTGGAGGCTACGGTGAGCCATGATTGTTCCATTGCACTCTAGCCTAAGCAACAGAGTAAGACCCTGTCTCAAAAAAATGTATGTATGTATGTGTGTGTATATATATATATACACATATGCATACACACACACAGAGACACACACATACACCCCATGAGAGATTTATTGACCCTTTGTCTTCCCATCTCTTTGTTATTTTGCAGGGGATAGAGACCAGGTCTTGTTATATTGACTGGTCTCCAACTCTAGGGCTCAAGTGATACCCCTGCCTCAGCCTCCCAGTGTTGGGATTACAGGCATGAGCCCCGCGCTTGGCCTCTTCACACTTGATTCCTATTCTAATGGTAGATCTTGCTGCGCCTATCATGACCCAACATCCATCACAGAGGTTCTCAATCACCAAGCTGCCAGCCTGAGCTGTAACCATAAAAAATAATCCCATGCTTCTCTGCCCTTGGTGTTTCTTGGTTTGTGGCAACATGCTTGACATATTGCCACATGGTATTCTCCTCATGTGTCTGTGTCCAAATTTCCTTCTTTTTGTAAGGATACCAGTACCTTCATTAGGTCCCACCCTAATCCAGTATGACCTCCTTTTAGTTTGATTACATCCACAAAGATGCTATTTCCAAATAAGGTCACACTCACAGGTTCTGAGTAGATAGAAATTTAGGGGAAGCTACTCAACCCAGTATACTATTCCAGCCTCCAACCTGAGGGCTGCATCCCTCTGAACTATCTCCCTAACCTAGAGACCTTTCTCCTTTTTTAAATGACAAAATATCCTCAGGAAATGCTGTGTTAAATATACTAAAAAAAGGCCGGGCGCAGTGGCTCACCCCTGTAATCCCAGCACTTTGAAAGGCCAAGGCGGGCGGGTTACTTGAGATTAAGAGTTCAAGAACAGCCTGGCCAACATGGTGAAACCCCATCTCTACTAAAAATACAAAAATGAGCCAGGCATTGTGGCAGGTGCCTGTAATCCCAGCCACTCAGGAGGCTGAAGCAGGAGAATCCCTTGAAATCAGGAGGCGGAGGCTGCAGTGAGCCGAGATTGCACCAGATAGCAAAACATTCTACACTGCTCCATCAGTGTTAGCTCCGAAGCCATCTAGTCATTTTAACTACTGGCTTCTAGACCCAACTGTTCTAATTCCCACCCCCACTCCCCACTGTCTAACCGGTGGTTTATCTTTCCTGCCTAGTCAGCAGCTTCAAGACATTTTTAACTTTTGCCTTCCATGGCTTCCTCAGTTGCTAATCTACTGAAATATGTTTATTTTATTTTATTTTTTGAGATGGAATATCACTCTGTCACCCAGGCTAGAGTGCCGTGGCACAGTCTCGACTCACTGCAACCTTTGTCTCCTGGGTTCAAGTGATTCTCCTGCCTCAGTCTCCCAAGTAGCTGGGAATACAGTGGTCTGCCAGCACGCTCGGCTAATTTTTTTTTCTTTTTCTTTTTTTTTTTTTAGTAGAGACAGGATTTCACCATGTTGGCCAGGCTGGTCTCGAACTCCTGACCTCAGGTGATCCACCCACCTCAGCCTCCCAAACTGCTGTGATTACAGATACGAGCCGCTGCACCTAGCCTACTGAGAGGTGTTTAATATCTCATTCTCATCTCTTAACACCTCAGTTTGAGTCCCCTAATCTCTCTTTTTTTTTTTTTGAGATGGAGTTTCACTCTTGTTGCCCAGGCTGGCATGCAAGGGCGTGATCTCGGCTCACTGCAACCTCCCCCTCCCGGGTTCAAGTGATTCTCCTGCCTCAGCCTCCCAAGTAGCTGGGATTACAGGCGCCCACCACCACACCCAGCTAATTTTGTGTGTATATGTGTGTGTGTGTGTGTGTGTGTGTGTGTGTGTGTGTGTGTGTGTGTGTGTATGTGTTTTGAGGCAGAGTCTCACTCTGTCACCAGGCTGGAGTGCAGTGGCACGATCTCGGCTCACTGCAACCTCTGCCTCCCAGGTTCAAGCCATTCTCCTACCTCAGCCTCCTGAGTGGTTGGGACTACAAGAGAGTGCCGCCATACTCAGCTAATTTATTTTTTGTATTTTTAGTAGAGATGGGGTTTCACCATGTCAGCCAGGATGGTGTCAATCTCCTGACTTCATGATCCACCCGCCTCGGCTTCCCAAACTGCTAGGATTACAGGCGTGAGCCACCGCGCCCGGCCGAGTCCCCTAATCTCTTGAATTTTCTCAGTACACATCCCTCTTCCCCAGTCAGCTGAGCCTCCATTTAGAAGGCTGGGAGGCAATGAAAGAACTGGTAAAGAAGCAACCCTGGGGCCAGGCGCGGAGGCCAGGTGTGAGCCACCGCACCCAGCCCAGCCCAATTTCCCCTTTTGTTTTTCTAGACAGAGTCTCACTCTGTTGCCAGGCTGGAGTGCAGTGGCACAATCTCAGCTCACTGCAACCTCCACCTTCCTCCCAAGTTCAAGCGATTCTCCTGCCTCAGCCTACCGAGTAGCTGGGACTACAGGCATGAGCCACCACACCCAGCTAATTTTTGTATTTTTAGTAGAGATGGGGTTTCACCATGTTGGCCAGCATGGTCTCAATCTGTTGACCCTCGGGATCTGCCCGCCTCGGCCTGCCAAACTGCTGGGATTACAGGCCTGAGTCACCCAATTTCCCCTTTTCTATGGCTTATTGTTTCTAACACTTTATTGTAAAATTTTTCAAACAGCCAACAAAATTGAAATACGCTGTTACCCAGCACCTAGATTCTAGTATTTTTTAAATTGAGATATATTTCACATAACATAAAATTCAACATTTTAAAGTGTACACTTCAATAGTTTTTAGTTCTGTATATTCATTGTGTTGCACAAACATCACCACTAATTTCAAAACATTTTCATAACCCCAAAAAGAAAACTCTTAACCATTAGCTGTTAGTCCTAATTCCCCCCTTCTCCCATCCCCTGGCAACCACTAATCTACCTTCTGTCTCTATGGATTTGTCTATTCTGGATGTTTCATATAAATAGAATTACACAATATGTTGCCTTTCCTGTCTGGCTTCGTTCACTCAGCATAATGTTTTCAACATTCATTCCTTTTGTAGCATGTATCAGTACTTCATTCCTTTTTATGGTGAATAATACTCCATTGTATGAGTATACGACTTTTGATTCATCCATTTATCAGCTGATAAATATTTGGGTTGTTTCCACTTTTTGACTATCATGAATAATGCTGCTATCAACATTTGTGTACACATTTTTATGTGAACATATGTTTTCAATTTTCTCAGGTATATAGCTAAAAGTAGAATTGATGGGTCATATGGTAACATTAACATTTTACTATACATGTTTTATCACATATCTACCTATCTAACTATCTTTCTAATCCATCTATATTAATCCTCCTCACATTTTAGTGTACTTTGGAATAAATTGCAAACGTCAGCACACCTCACTCCAAACTCATCAGCATGTCTATTACTAGAATTCAATCTTTCTTTACAATTTATTTTCTTCATATAAAATTTACAATCTTTTTCTTTTTGTTATTTTGTTTTTGTTTTTGTTTTTTTGAGACAGGATCTCTCTCTGTTGCCCAGACTGGAGTGCAGTGGCACAATCTTGGCTTACTGCAACCTCTGCCTCTTGGGCTCAAGCGATTCTCCTGCCTCAGCCTCCCGAGCAGCTGGGACTACAGGCGTGAGCCACCATGTCCAGCTAATTTTTGTATTTTTAGTAGAGATGGGGTTTCACCATGTTGGCCAGGCTGTTCTCAAACTCCTGACCTCAGCTGATCCACTCACCTTAGCCTCTCAAAGTGTTGGGATTACAGGCGTGAGCCACCGCACCCAGTCTACTCAATGAGTTTTAACACATGCCTAAACCTGTGAAACCCAAATCAAGATATCAAGATTTAGGCCGGGCGCGGTGGCTCAAGCCTGTAATCCCAGCACTTTGGGAGGCCGAGGCGGGCGGATCACAAGGTCAGGAGATCGAGACCACAGTGAAACCCCGTCTCTACTAAAAATACAAAAAATTAGCCGGGCGCGGTGGCGGGCGCCTGTAGTCCCAGCTACTCAGGAGGCTGAGGCTGGAGAATGGCGGGAACCCGGGAGGCGGAGCTTGCAGTGAGCCGAGATCGCGCCACTGCACTCCAGCCTGGGCAACAGCGTGAGACTCCGTCTCAAAAAAAAAAAAAAAAGATATCAAGATTTAGAACATGTCCACCCTCCTGCAAGTTCCCTCTGTCTATTCAGTGTCAGAGTGTCAGTCCTGCCCCTGCTCTACCTTTTTCAAAGGCAACCAGTCTTCTGATGTTTTCCCCACTGTAAGTTACTTTCCCTGTTCTAGAACTTCATATAAACAGAAACTGTTTGAGAAGAAATGAAATGAAAGCAGAAATGAGGTATATCTGCTTCTATCTGGCTTCTTTCACTTAGCATACTGTTTTTAAGCTTCATGTTACTGCATGCAGCAATATTCAGTCCTCTTTGTTGCTGAACTGTTTTCTGTCATCATCCTGTGTGAATGTACAATAGGTTGTTTGTCTATTCACCTGTTGATGAACACTTGGGCCATTTCACTTTTGGCTTTTATGAATAAAACTCCTTTGATGTGAGCCAACATCGTGCCACTGCACTCCAGCCTGGGTGAAAGAAGGAGATCTGTCTCAATTAAAAAAAAAAAAAAAAAAAAAAAAAAAAAAGGCAGGGTGCAGTGGCTCACGCCTGTAATCCCAGCACTTTGGGAGGCCGAGGCAGGTGGATCACCTGAGGTCGGGAGTTTGGGACCAGCCTGACCAACATGGAGAAACCTCATTTCTACTAAAAATACAAAATTAGCCGGGCATGGTGATACATGCCGGTAATCCAGCTACTCAGGAGGCTGAGGCAGGAGACTTGCTTGAACCCAGGAGGTGGAGGTTGTGGCAACAAGAGCGAAACTCTGTCTCAAAAAAAAAAAAAAAACGACTAGCAACTAGCAACCTAGGCCGGGCACAGTGGCTCACGTCTGTAATCCCAGCACTTTGGGAGGCTGAGGCAGGTGGATCACCTGAGGTCAGGAGTTCGAGACCAGCCTGGCCAACATGGTGAAACCCCGTCTCTACTAAAAATACAAAAATTAGCCGGCGTGGTGGTGGGCGCCTGTAATTCCAGCTACTCGGGAGGCTGAGGCAGGAGATTTGCTTGAACCCAGGAGGCGGAGGTTGTAGTGAGTGGAGATGAAACCACTGCACTCCAGCCTGGGCGACAGAGCGAGACTCCCTCTCAAAAACAAACAAACAAAAAAGACTAGCAACCTCCTCCTCTCCAGCAATGCCAACCCCATCCAGGCCCCCATCCGCCCAGGATCTCGATCAAGAAACATTAATCCGTGGCCTTTCTTTGCCATTTCCAACTCTGCCACCTCCATCGCACGACAAGGTCCCCTTCTTCCTTCCCATTCCCGTCAGTTTCCCTAATCTCCGTACAAATCCCTAGCCTGACTCCCTTTCCTTTCCATCCTCACCAGACACCCGCATGCCGGACCTCAAAAGCGCAAACGCTAAAACCCGGTTGAGTTGACGCACGGAGAGAAGGGGTGTGTGGGTCGGTGTGTGTGTGTTACTGTGTGTGTGTGCTTGTGTGTGGAAGAAACCAACAAGGTCCACGCTGGTGTCCATTTCTGGAAATGCCAACCGCGCCCGACTGCGGGAGCCAGGATCAGGTCCCCAGGGCGCCCTTGCAGACAGCACCCTGAGCGAAGGAGCTCAGAAGGCAGTCCGGCTTCACCCAGACCCCCAGTCCCGCAGAAGCCCCGTCCCCCAGCGGCACAGCACCCCCTCCCCGGCGCGGTGGTAGGGCCCAGCGCGACGTCACCCATTGTTTACAAATCAAGCCGAGCCGGCAGGATTCCGGCTCCCGCGGCTGCAGGCGCGCGGCTGGAGTGACTGGCGGGCTCCGGCTTCCGCGTCCGCCACGGCCCCTGCCCCGGCCCCGGCCACGGCCCCGGCATCGTCTTCAGCTCCGCGCCCGCTCCGCCGCGGCCCACCGCACCCGCCGGCAGTCGAGCCCCCAGCGACGCCCGCACAGCTCCGGGTGCCCGGACAGGGGGCCATGCCTTGCCGGAGGGAGGAGGAAGAGGAAGCTGGCGAGGAGGCGGAGGGGGAGGAAGAGGAGGAGGACAGCTTCCTCCTGCTGCAGCAGTCGGTGGCGCTGGGCAGCTCGGGCGAGGTGGACCGGCTGGTGGCCCAGATCGGCGAGACGCTGCAGCTGGACGCGGCGCAGGACAGCCCGGCCTCGCCGTGCGCACCCCCGGGGGCGCCGCTGCGGGCCCCGGGACCCCTGGCTGCGGCGGTGCCGGCGGACAAGGCCAGGCCCCCTGCGGTGCCGCTGCTGCTGCCTCCCGCGTCGGCTGAGACTGTGGGCCCGGCGCCCCCTGGGGTCCTGCGCTGCGCCCTGGGGGACCGCGGCCGCGTGCGGGGCCGCGCTGCGCCCTACTGCGTGGCGGAGCTCGCCACAGGCCCCAGCGCGCTGTGCCCACTGCCCCCTCAGGCCGACTTCGATGGGCCTCCGGGTGCTGGCAAGCAGGGCGTCCCGCAGCCGCTGTCGGGTCCGTGCCGGCGAGGATGGCTCCGGGGCGCCGCCGCCTCCCGCCGCCTGCAGCAGCGACGCGGGTCCCAACCAGAAACCCGCACAGGCGACGACGACCCGCACCGGCTCCTGCAGCAGCTAGTGCTCTCTGGAAACCTCATCAAGGAGGCCGTGCGAAGGCTTCATTCGCGACGGCTGCAGTTACGTGCAAAGCTTCCCCAACGCCCGCTCCTGGGACCTCTGTCGGCCCCGGTGCATGAACCCCCTTCACCTCGCAGCCCTCGCGCGGCCTGCAGTGACCCTGGCGCCTCCGGGAGGGCGCAGCTCAGAACTGGCGACGGCGTTCTTATCCCTGGCAGCTAACACGCCCGGGGTGCCCACAGCGCCAGCCTCAGACTAGAGGGCAAGGGGTTCCCCTGAGGGCTGCAATTCTGCTCAGGCTGGTGGAGAACTCTGGCTTTTGGAAGTGGGAGAAAAAAGCTAAAGACGAGGAACAGAAAAATCGCGAATGTTTCGCGGGTAACTGGGGTTGAGGGCCAAAATATTTGAAATGCAGAACTCGGCCCTATTTAAGGCGGATTTTACAGAGCGCACCCCAAGCTTACAAGTTAGTAGGATTCCTTATTTGGAGTGACCCGACCCAGCCGCGAAGCGTGCAGTTCCGCGCAGCCTCTCAGTGCCCTCCAGCCCCGCGACCATGTGGCCACAATCCACGCTTCTCCGGATCGCGGCGCGCCGGAACTACTGAGGATGATGCCAGTTACTTGCTTTACCTTTTCAGGGCTGGCTCCTGATCCACTTTGGGGGAGGGGAACATGAGTAGATAATTTCAGGGTGCACCCCAATCTGCCAGACTTGAATATTTTCAACACTTAAAAAAACCATCTTGTGTCTTTGGAGGTGCTGCTTAATATCAAACACGCGGTGCCATGAAGGGACCCTTTGAGGGTTGAATAGGAGTTAACCCCTGCGCTCTCTTTGCAACTGTCTGCCTTTCTCAGAGTGGTGGGGGAAAGGCTGTACGACACGGGTGGGGACAGGAGATGGGGGCGGGGGGTATTGAATGGTGATGGAAGGGTAGAGAGGCGCGGAGTGAACCCCACGCGCTCTCTAAAGTGTATTTTCACAGCCGGCCTGCCTCTCCTCGGGTTCAAGGTCACTGTTTCCTGGGCACGCACTGGGTTGCGGGACGGAGTAGCCGGATTCTGCCCGTGCTCGGAGAAGAGCGCAGTGTTTTTTGCAAGTGCTGGAGTCTCCTGAGGACACGCGCGCCGCCGCCACCGCGGGTGTGGGAAAGCGCGGACGTGCTGGGCGTCTGCTTCCCTAGGCGACCACCGCCCCTGGCCGCGCTCCGGGCTTTCACGGAAACTCCCGAGACGGAGCCCCGGGTTCCTCCTCTCCCACTTGGCTCTGCTGTCCTACTCAAGCGGGTGGCTCTGGGATCCTGGGGGCCTGGGTTGGGGGCTAGGGAGACGCCATGTGATGGGCACTCCAGGGACACACAGCCTAGCACAGCAGCTTATAATGGGCTCTCTGGGGCCATTTGCAATAACAGCTGCAATTCCCTGGATAGCGGAGTTGATTTCCTCCCTCTGCCCCTCCCCCAGCCATGCCAGCTGGCCTTTGTAAGTGCAGGAAACCGAGTAGAAAATGTGACCCTCCAAATGGAGAAGCTGCAGGCTTTGCCATTGTGAACCATGGTGAAGTGCTTGGAACATACTGTTCACTCACTCTAAAGGCGCTGAGACTGTGCTGTTGTTCTCGTTTTTATAGTCAATGGCTTGTTCATCATCCAGATGTGGCTACTGACATATCTACACTTCGCACCGGAGTGTCTGGAATTGTGGCTATCCTGATTATAGGATTTTAACTTAACTGAAATGCCTGCTTTGAATAAATGTGTTGGGTTTTTTGTTTGGTTTTATTTTATACTTGCCATCGGTGAAAAAGATGTACAGAACACATTTCTCTGATCTCCATAAACATGAAAACACTTGAAATCCCTGTCAGCCTGGCTTGCGGATGGTAATTAGAGCGCCTTTGTGTCTGAGCAGCTCACTAGCTAGACAAGGTCTCCGCAGCTGGGTGTGTATTGGAGCTGGCATGAAATTAAATGAAAGTGAGGTCAGGTTTTGGACCAATCCCATTCGTTAAAACCTCAGAGCCTTTTGGATTACTAGTCAGTGATGGAGATGTGTTATAAAGCTGCCTCTATTAGCAAAGGACATCAGATCAGCCAGTCACTGCAGACTGGGAGGCTTATCTTTTTTTTCTTCTTCTTTTCTTTATACTATAGCCATTAAGTGCACTTGTTCCACAAGGTGGGCCTTAAGGCTGGGGCAGCTCTTGATTAGGGGGCTGCTCACAACATGTGAGCCTGGTGGTAGGAAAGCTGGGTGGAAACTTACAAAAGATTCCTCTCTTTGCCCCTGGCACATTTACACCATTCTGTCCCTAAGCAGTGACATAAAAGCCCATGTCTATCCTTATAGTTCTGACTTACTTCAGTCTGTTCCCTCATGGAAGGAGCTAATTTCCTCCCTCTGAGGAAAGAGTACCCAGATTTTAAGTCCACTTCTAAAGTGGGAAGGGAACCTTGGACAAGTTGCTCTACCTCTGGGGCTTCAGTTTCCTCATCCATACAACCGGGATAATGAACTAAAAGGTAGGCCAGGCCCGATAGCTGACACCTGTAATCCTAGTAGCACTTTGGGAGGCTAAAGTTGAGGACTGCTGGAGCGCAGAAGTTCAAGACCAGCCAAGGCAACATAGTGAGACCTCATCTCTCCAAAAATAAATAAATAAATGGCCGGGCACAGTGGTTCACACCTGTAATCCCAGCACTTTGGGAGGCCAAGGAAGGTGGATCACGAGGTCAGGAGTTCAAGACCAGCCTGACCAACATGGTGAAACCCTGTCTCTACTAAAAATACAAAAATTAACTGGGCATGGTGGTGCACGCCTGTAATCCCAGCTACTCAGGAGGCTGAGGCAGGAGAATCGCTTGAACCTGGGAGGTGGAGGTTGCAGTGAGCCAAGATCACACCATTGCACTCCAGCCTGGGAGAAGCTCTGTCTCAAAAAAAATAAATAAATAAAGGCCGGGCGCGGTGGCTCAAGCCTCTAATCCCAGCACTTTGGGAGGCCGAGACCGGGCGGATCACGAGGTCAGGAGATCAAGACCATCCTGGCTAACACGGTGAAACCCCATCTCTACTAAAAAATACAAAAAAAAAAACTAGCCAGGGGAGGTGGCGGGCGCCTGTAGTCCCAGCTAATTGGGAGGCTGAGGCAGGAGAATGGCGTAAACCCGGGAGGTGGAGCTGAGATCCAGTCACTGCACTCCAGCCTTGGCGACAGAGCGAGACTCCGTCTGGAAAAAATAAAATAAATAAATAAATAAATGAGGCAGGAGGATTGCTCGAGCTTAGGAGTTTGAGGCAGTAGTGAGCCATGATCGAGCCACTGCACTCCCACCTGGGTGACAGAGCAAGACCCTGCCTCAAAAAAAAAAAAAAAATTAAAAGGCATATGGTGACTGGCACATGCTGGAGATGAACAGTATCTAATCCCTACCCCTTCCTTCCCTGGTGACTGTGTCCCAAGTGTCTTCATTTTCCTACAAAACAAGAGCATGCCATGATCCCAAATCTGCTTTCTGGAGTGTTCTATGACTTTGAGTCCTGATTTTCTAACTCCCTTTTTGGTTCAATGCCCCATTTTCTCAAATTCACACTCAGATGCTGATGGTCTCTGAGGATTACCTTCAGAACACACCAAGCCTGCCATTTCCCACAGCATGCCCAGAAAGGGCTGTGGGGGCCTCAGTCCAGTGTTCTCCAGCATGGGAAGGGTAACTATGGCGGCTCTAATACAAACTGAGGAAAAGGAGCCCCCAGAGTGCAATGGGCACCACCTCTGGGCGCTGAGCACGAGGGGAAAGTGGCCAAGTGCTGATGTCCCCTGGCATGGGAGTAGCCCTGAAGTCCCCAGTTCCCATTCTTAGTTGACGTGGGATTTATCCAAGGTCAAGGGGTTATGAGCAATCCAGGGCTTTCCATCCTTAAATAGGCTATGATTTGATGTCACTGCACTGATTGTGCATAGTTTCTTGTAATAAGAATGACGGGTTAAGGTCAGACTCAACCTTAGGGCCCATGTAGTACAACCCCCTCCCAAAAAAGAAAAACTGGAAAAAACTAAAGCCTCTCAAGATAAGGCACTTTAGCACTCTAAACACACTATAATCCAGTAACCATCTGTGTTTTTATTTTTTATTTTATTTATTTATTTTTGAGACAGAGTCTCACTCTGCTGCCCAGGTGGGAGTGCAATGGTGTGATCTTGGCTCACTGCAAGCTCCGCCTCCCGGGTTCAAGTGATTCTCCTGCCTCAGTCTCCCGAGTAGCTGGGATTACAGGTACCCACCATCACGCCCAGCTAATTTTTGTATAATTTTAGAGACGGTGCCGGGCGCGGTGGCTCACGCCTGTAATCCCAGCACTTTGGGAGGCCGAGGTGGGCGGATCACAAGGTCAGGAGATCGAGACCACGGTGAAACCCCGTCTCTACTAAAAATACAAAAAATTAGCCGGGCGCGGTTGTGGGCGCCTGTAGTCCCAGCTACTCGGGAGGCTGAGGCAGGAGAATGGCGTGAACCCAGGAGGCGGAGCTTGCAGTGAGCCGAGATCGCGCCACTGCACTCCAGCCTGGGCAACAGAGCGAGACTCTGTCTCAAAAAAAAAAAAAAAAAAAATTTTAGAGACGGGGTTTCACCATGTTGCCCAGACTGGTTTTGAACTCCTAACCTCAGGTGATCCGCTTGCCTCGGCCTCCCAAAGTGCTGGGATTATAGGCGTGAGCCACCGCATCCGGCCTGTTTTTTTAGATCCTGCCAAGTTTTACTGTTCACCCCAAAATCTATTTTCTTTTCTTTTTTTTTTTTTTGAGACGGAGTCTAGCTCTGTCGCCCAGACTGGAGTGCAGGGGCCAGATCTCAGCTCACTGCAAGCTCCGCCTCCCAGGTTTACACCATTCTCCTGGCTCAGCCTCCCGAGTAGCTGGGACTACAGGCGCCTGCCACCTCGCCCGGCTAGTTTTTTGTATTTTTTTTTTTTTTTTTTTTTTTTTTTGAGATGGAGTCTCGCTCTGTCGCCCAAGCTGGAGTGCAGTGGCCGGATCTCAGCTCACTGCAAGCTCCGCCTCCCAGGTTCACGCCATTCTCCTGCCTCAGCCTCCCGAGTAGCTGGGACTACAGGCGCCCGCCGCCTCGCCCAGCTAGTTTTTTGTATTTTTTAGTAGAGACGGGGTTTCACCATGTTAGCCAGGATGGTCTTGATCTCCTGACCTCGTGATCCGCCCGTCTCGGCCTCCCAAAGTGCTGGGATTACAGGCTTGAGCCACCGCGCCCGGCCAGTTTTTTGTATTTTTTAGTAGAGACGGGGTTTCACCGTGTTAACCAGGATGGTCTTGATCTCCTGACCTTGTGATCCGCCCGTCTCAGCCTCCCAAAGTGCTGGGATTACAGGCTTGAGCCACCGCGCCCGGCCCCAAAATCTATTTTCTGCAGTAACTCAGGATTTATATAAAGTGTGGGGTTTATTTGTTTGTTTGTGATGGGGTCTCAGTCAGTCACCCAGGAGTGCAATGGTGAGATCTCAGCTTACTGCAACCTCCACCTCCTGGACTCAAGTGATCCTCCCACCTCTTGAGTAATTGGACTACTACAGGTGCGTGCCACCATGCTTGGCTAATTTTAAAACTTTTTATAGAAACAAAGTTTTGCCATGTGGCCCAGGCTGTTCTCAAACTCCTGGGCTCAAGCAATCCACCTGCCTCAACCTCCCAAAGTGCTGGGATTACAAGTGTGAGCCACCTCGCCCAGCCAGGATTTACATAAAGTATTTTAAAAGTTATACTGGGGCAGACGTGGTGGCTCATGCCTGTAATCCTAGCACTTTGGGAGGCCCAGGCAAGTGGATCACCTGAGGTCAAGAGTTCGAGACCAGCCTGGCGAAAATGGGGAAACCGCATCTCTACTAAAAATACAAAAATTGGCCGGGCGCGGTGGCTCAAGCCTGTAATCCCAGCACTTTGGGATGCCGAGACGGGTGGATCACGAGGTCAGGAGATCGAGACCATCCTGGTGAACACAGTGAAACCCCGTCTCTACTAAAACTACAAAAACCTAGCCGGGCGAGGTGGCGGGCGCCTGTAGTCCCAGCTACTCGGGAGGCTGAGGCAGGAGAATGGCGTGAACCCGGGAGGCGGAGCTTGCAGTGAGCTGAGATCAGGCCCTGCACTCCAGCCTGGGCGACAGAGTGAGACTCCGTCTCAAAAAAAAAAAAAAAAAAAAAAAATACAAAAATTAGCTGGACGTAGTGGCACCTGTAATCCTAGTTACTAGGAGGCTCAGCCAGGAGAATCGCTTGAACCTAGGAAGCAGAGCGTGCAGTGAGCCGAGATCTCACCATTGCACTCCAGCCTGGGCAACAGAGCAAAAGCTCTGTCTCAAAAAAAAAAAAAAAGGTCATATTAGACCATTTTATAGGTGGAAAAACAGTCCAAGGAAGTGAGCAGGGCAGAATGACCTACCAACGTTGTTTATGAAGCCAGAGGCCTAGCAGAGTCTAGAACCTAGGTCTCCCAGCTCCCAACTCAGGGCTCTTTCCAATGGCTCCATATCATCTAACATGGTCCAATATTGTTCACTGCACAACTCTGCACATAGGCTACCATGGGAATGACATCTCTGCAGTTGCCCAAATTGGTGACCTTGCCATTGGAACCCGGGAAAATTGTGCTCCAAGCTCCTAGGCTGAGTTAGGGAACGCCATTTCCTTACAAAACGTTCAGCATCCTATGAAGACAGCTGGCCACAGAAAATGGCCTGGGTGGGCCGGGCGCGGTGGCTCAAGCCTGGAATCCCAGCACTCTGGGAGGCCAAGACGGGTGGATCACGAGGTCAGGAGATTGAGACCATCCTGGCTAACATGGTAAAACCCCGTCTCTACTAAAAAATACAAAAAAATCAGCCAGGCGAGGTGGCGGGCGCCTGTAGTCCCAGCTACCAGGGAGGCTGAGGCAGGAGAATGGCGTAAACCCGGGAGGCGGAGCTTGCAGTAAGCTGAGATCCGGCCAATGCACTCCAGCCTGGGCGACAGAGCGAGACTCTGTCTAAAAAAAAAAAAAAAAGAAAAGAAAATGGCCTGGGTGAGATAAGAGAACAAAGGTATAAATGGAATGAAACAAAGTGAACACATACATTGGCAAATAAGGGATTTAGAGAAAAGAATGCCACACCTCACAGAGAACTCCAGAGTCTGCCACCCCAAGATTTCAATCTAAATTAGGCATACATCTGACAATATTTAGGTTCAATTTTTACCCTCTTCTGCTCTTTCTTTTTTCCAGCTTAGATGCAGAAACCTGAAGCAAAGATCAGACACCACTTTCCTATCTAGCAAAGTCTGTGTTGAAACCTGTGATCCCTTCCTTCCAATCAGGAAAGAGTTACCTTGGCAACGAAATTACTAACTCACTCAATTAGCCCCCACTTCTACCAATGCTCAGTAATCACAGACCGTCAGCCCCCGGAGAGCTCAGCCTTCAGCAGTCTGGTGCTACCGCCTCATTTAGAGATGGAAGCTCAGAGAGGTTTCCACTCCGAGGTGCACTCCACTTGAACATTGTGAAAACTGGTGCAGGCAAAGGGGCAAAACTCTTCCGAGTAGTTTCCTCCTGGTTTTCCATCATAACTGAAGGGAGAGCAATTGACCTGTCCCTACCAGTGTTACCCAAAAGATATAATAGGTAAGAGTAGGGGCTCTGCAGGCAGCCCTCCACTCTCGGCTGTGTGATATGGAACAGGGTCAGTAAGCTCAATGAACTCATTTGCAAAATGTGGGTAAGGGTAGACCACCTTGAAGAGTTGTGTGAAAATTAAATTAAAACCAAAGAGCAAATAGTATGGGAACCAAAGAGCAAATAATAAACCAAACAGAACATTGTTCCTGAGAGATGTTGCATTAAGGCCACTTAAGAGTCTTCTGCGGCCAGGCGCGGTGGCTCAAGCCTGTAATCCCAGCACTTTGGGAGGCCGAGACGGGTGGATCACAAGGTCAGGAGATCGAGACCATCCTGGCTAACACGGTGAAACCCCGTCTCTACTAAAAAATACAAAAAACTAGCTGGGCGAGGCGGCGGGCGCCTGTAGTCCCAGCTACTCAGGAGGCTGAGGCAGGAGAATGGCGTGAACATGGGAGGCGGAGCTTGCAGTGAGCTGAGATCCGGCCACTGCACTCCAGCCTGGGCGACAGAGCGAGACTCCGTCTCAAAAAAAAAAAAAAAAAAGAGTCTTCTGCAGAAAACCCTGCCTCTTACTGACTTTTTCAATATCTCTTAACAGGCACAAACCTGTTTCTTCTGAAGGTCAGACCAGTTTCCTGATCATGCACCCCAATTGCATAGGTCAGTATTAAGGGAAGTGTAGAAGAAGAGAATAAGGGTGGAGCCGGCCGGGTGCGGTGGCTCACGCCTGTAATCTCAACAATTTGGGAAGCCCAGGCAGGCAGATCACTTGAGGTCAGGAGTTTGAAACCAGCCTGGCCAACATGGTGAAACCTTGTCTCTACTAAAAATACAAAAATTAGCTGGGCGTGCTGGTGCATGCTTGTAGTCCCAGCTACTTGGGAGGCTGAGGCAGGAGAATCGCTTGAACTCAGGAGGTGAAGGTTACAGTAAGCCAAGATCACACCACCGCACTCCAGCATGGGCGTCTAAAAAGAGAGAGGGAAAAAACGGGTAGAGCCAAGCTAAGCCTGGAAAGCAGCTCAGGGTTGGAACTGGTGGAATAGAGGCAGCAGGAATATCACAAAGGATAGGGTCGGCAGTTGGCAGTGAAGACAGCCTGGGGCCACAGCTCTTAACTCCCCCATTTCCTATCAGAAAACCAATCCTTTTCTAAAATTCAAATGCTCAAGTTCTACTTGCCTGTCCTGTCCACGCCTATCTATAATCTGCAGGAGAAAACCATACAATAGGCCGGGTCTGGTAATCCCAACACTTTGGGAGGCCGAGACGGGTGGATCACCTGAGGTCAACGGTTCGAGACTAGCCTGGCCAACATAGTGAAACCCTGTCTCTACTAAAAATACAAAAATTAGCCAGGCATGGTGGCATGTGCCTGTAGTCCCAGCTACTTGGAAGGCTGAGGCAGGAGAATCACTTGAACCCATGAGGCGGAGGTTGCAGCAATCTGAGATCATGCCATTGCACTCCAGCCTGGGTGACAGAGTGAGACTCCATCTCAAAAAAAAAAAAAAAAAAAGAAAAAAGAAAGAAAAAGAAAGAAAACTGTGCAATTTCTTCACAGGAAGTGGCCTTTAAGTTCATTTCATTCTCACTCTCACATTTTATTTACTGTCATTATAGAATTATCTCAGGGACTCATATGTGAATGTCTTCTCTTCTCCAATAGATTATATATTTTGTGATGGAAGAGGAGTGACAAGATGAAGAGGATGTTTTAGGCAGATTGTCAGGCCTCATGGCATGGGGAGTGGTCTGGAGCTGAAAGGAAACACTGATGGTCAGCCAGATCGGCTGAATGGCTGCTACAGCTCCCAGGCACCCAGGCGATAAGGGAGAGGAAAACACCAGACGTTTCAAAAAGAAAACCGGTAGGCCTCAGTTACAGTACTGTGTAGCTGTAAAATCGTGGCTCTGGAGCCAGACTGCCTGGCTCCTTCCTTGAAAGTTCCTTCCTGTGACCTTGGGCAGGTAACTTCACCTCTCTAACCTTACCTTCAGTTGCAAAGTCCGATGATAACAAAAAAAAATTCCCCCCCATAGGGTTGTTGTGAGGATTAATTGAGCTAATGCTAGTAGAAATGCTTCGCCACTGCCTGCAACAGAGCTGCATTTAGCAACAGCCGCCAGGGTACTGGTATTTAGTAAATATTTGCAGAGCAAACAAATGGGCAATTTCAACAGACTGGCAGAGGCTAAAGGAGTGGGGTGCTTGGGACGTAGATGATGCGTTGTGGTGCCTACAAGTCTGAAGATGGGAAAAGAGGGACTACAGCTAAAAAGGGAAAATGGCCAAGGGAAGGATTCACTCACTCCTGTAATCCCAGTACTTTGGGAGACCGAGGCGGGTGGATCACTTGAGGTCAGGAGTTTGAGACCAACCTGGCCAATATGGTGAAATCCCATCTCTACTACAAATACAAAAATTAGGTGGGCGTGGTGGCACATGCCTGTAGTTCCAGCTACTCAAGAGGCTGAGGTATGAGAATCGCTTCAACCCGGGAGGCAGAGGTGGCACTGAGCCGAAATCACACCACTACACTCCAGCCTGGGTGACACAGCGAGACACCATCTCAAGAAAAAAAAAAGGGGTGAAATCAAAGGGAAGGTACTATAAAGGTCTAAGTTCCTGGAGGAGTGGGACGGTACGGGGTCCTCCACCAGGGAAGGTTTGAAGGGCAGGGCTTAAAGGGACTGTGGTTGTGGATGCCACAGGACAGCTCCCTATGTTACTAACTGTCCTGCCACAGTGTGGCTGGAACCTGACAGATTGGCTGCTGAAAGCATCCTTCATGCCTGGGACGGCTGGATATGTTTCTGTTGTTTTTGTGTGAATGAATTATTTGTAGCTGACGCTATAATGGAATGAAAACTAAAACTGATAGCAAAGAGTTTAAGTGTTCCCCCTTATCAACTGTCAACTGACTCATAGCAGGTAAAATCACAACCCCCACTTGACAGGCTGCCCAGGCAGTTTGTTTGACTTATTGATTTGGGTGGGTTAAAAAAAGCAAGAGCTGGTTATCATCCTGTTACCTTTGCCCTGCCTTTTGCCCATTTCTGTAACTGTCTAAATTAGATTCCACAGCCTAAGATTGGTGAAAAATGGTTTCCTATAGGTTTTCCTGAAAATCTTTCCTAGACACTGAAGTCACAAACCCCTTTTGCTGATGAACCATAAATAGTACTTTTCTTCAGCTGGGCTAAGGAGGGGAGGAATCCAGTGCAGATGTTCAAAACACGCTACTTAAGGGTGCTGACGAAGGGAACTTGAGAATTAACTTCAGGATTCAAAAAAGACAGCTAAAGTCATTGAATAAGATCTGATTCCATATGCCCCGGACCTCTGTGGCCTAACTACAGAGGATATACATAGCGATTACAGATACAGCTGTGTTTGTGTTATGTGCACATGTGGACCCACATACATTCCACACTTCTACTGTTCACCCTAGTCTCCCTTGGCTTCTCTTGGTTCTACTTTTATTTTCTGTCTGTTCCTTTTGTGTAGTCTTCTTCCTCCCACAGAGATTTGATGAGTTGGGTCTTTGTAAAGTGCTTAGAACACAGGCCGGGCACACACAGGATGGGTGTGGTGGCTCACGCCTATAATCCCAGCACTTTAGGAGGCTGAGGCGGGTGGATCACTTGAGGTGAAAAGTTCGAGACCAGCCTGGACAACATGGCAAAACCCCATCCATGCCAAAAAAATACAAAAAAAAAAAAAAAAAAAAAAAAAAATTAGTCAGGTGTGGTGGTGCCTGCCTGTAGCTACAGCTCCTTGGAAGGCTGGAGGCAGGAGAATCACTTGAACCTGGGAGGCAGAGGTCGTAATGAGCTGAGATCACACTACTGCACTCTAGCCTGGGCAACAGAGTGAGACTGTCAATAAAAAAAAAAAAGAAAGAAAGAAAACAAAGTGCTTAGAACACAGCCTGGCACATGGCAGGCACTACTGCACATTAGCTAGGGTTACTACTGCCCATCTCCCAGGCCCCATTCTGTGCCCCACCCCATCCCACCCCCTTAGTCTTCAACTGCCAAATCTTTATCTTAAGCCCTAAACCCTCTCCAACTCCTACTCATTTATGAGGCACCAGGCTTCTGTCCTTGTAACTTCCCATGTGAAACTCCTAACTCTCCAAACACTCCCCCCTCCCCCCTCCCCCACACACACCATTTCTCCTTATTATTTCCCTATTGCTCTGGTCCTTCTAGGCTAGAGACTTGCAGAATGTTATCAGGGAAACATGGGCATGGGCCCCTTCAGAAGACGAAGTTGTCTCAACTCTGTGCCCTTCCACTACAAGGGGTTAGGGATATCCTAGCCAAAATCATTCCTGAGCTAAGAGTACTAGGAATGGGCTATCCCAAGCTGCAGCATCTTGGAAATGGCCATTGCCTCCTAGACAAAGACACTTCCCCAGACCCAGGCTCTCCACAGGCTCTGCAAATGGCTGGATCCGTAGCAAGAGGTGGGGTGTGTGAGAAGAGCATTGTGTGTAGGCTCAGACAGCGGGCAAGAGGACCAACTTAAGTGCCCTGAGTTCTGATTCTGCTCTACCACCAATAATTCCTACCTTTCACCATTGTAAAAAGCAAAGTAGGGCCAGGCACGGTGGCTCATGCCTGTCATCCCAGCACTTTGGGAGGCCAAGGCGGGTGGATCACTTGAGGTCAGCAGTTTGAGACCAGCCAGAGCCAACACAGTGAAACCCCATCTCTGCTAAAAATACAAAAGTTAGCTAGGAGTGGTGGCGGGTGCCTGTAATCCCAATTACTTGGGAGGCTGAGGCAGGAGAACTGCTTGAACCCAGGAGGTAGAGGCTGCAGTGAGCCAAGATCATGCCACTGCACTCCAGCCTGGGGACAGAGCAAGACCATGTCTCAAAAAACAAAAAAAAAAAAACCAAGTGCGGTGCCTCATGCCTGTAATCCCAGCACTTTGGGAGGTCAAGGTGGGCGGATCACGAGGTCAGGAGATTGAGACCATCCTGGCCAACGTGGTAAAACCCCGTCTCTACTAAAAATACAAAAATTAGCTGGGTGTAGTGGCACGCACCTGTAGTCCCAGTTACTCGGGAGGCTGAGGCAGGAGAATCGCTTGAACCCAGGAGATGGAGGTTGCAATGAACCCAGATCACATCACTGCACTCCAGCCAGGCGACAGAGCAAGACTCCATCTCAAAAAAAAAAAAAAAAAGTCTTGTAAAAGGTGCCAACCAGGAACCAGGGTGCCTGCCCATAACAGGGATCAGCTCCCTCTCCACCTAGGCAAGCAGAGAAACACTCAGATCCTGTAGGCCTTTTCCCATTGTCTGTAGTCCTTATCTGTAAGATGGAAAAATAGTGCTTACCTCATGGCACATAAAGCCATGTGGTAGTACCAAGAATGAGCAGCTATCACTTTTTGAGCAATGAAGTCTCCCCTTCAAGTCCTCATTTAACCCTTCCAACTCCCCTATTAAGTACTATTGCTTTACAAATCACAAGGGAAAAATTCAAAAGTCTGACTTGCCCAGCATGACACAGCGGGTGAGCAGAAAGGGCTGAGTCAGCTGAGCATCAGCCTTCCCTCTGCAGCCCCAGCCTTGGGAGTGTGCTGAGGAGGAGACGTTCCCTAGGGGCTGGTTAGTAGAGCTGGGCAAGGAAGGGGTAAGGCAGGGGCCAGGTGTGGTGGCTCACGCCTTTAATCCCAGCACTTTGGGAGGCCGAGGCAGGCAGATCACTTGAGGTCAAGAGTTCAAGACCAGCCTCGGCAAGACAGTGAGACCCCATCTCTACTAAAAATATAAAAAATTAGCCTGGCATGGTGGTATGAGCCTGTAGCCCCAGCTACTCAGGAGGCTGAGGTGGGAGGACGGTTTGAGCCCAGGAGGTTGAGGCTGCAGTGAGCCAAGATTGTGCCACTGCACTCCAACCTGGGTTACAGAGTAAGACACCATCTCAAAATAATAAAATTAAATTAAAAAGAGAAAAGGGTAAGGCAGGAACTAGGAAGGGATTCAGCAAGGGCTCTACGTCTGGGAAGATAGGGCAGAGAGAGAATGAGGAGAGGAGGAGGGCTACTTCAGTCAAATCTAACCCCTGACTGCTCAAACCAAGCCATTTTACAACTACCAAATACACTGCTGTAAAACCCTGTTTTTCTCTCCCAAGGCCATAGCTCAAGACTAGGTCAGTCTCAAAGGGGAAACCAGGTTGGCTTCGCCCGTGCCCTCCCCATTTTGCACAAAACGTCCAGATGAAAATCCACCTCCCTCCACCACAGCACCTCTTTGCTCTCCAGCCCCGAAAGCATTTCTAGAATACTTTGCCTTTCCACAAAGGGAGGAGAAGCCCATTTGCAGCTTCTAAAAACCTGGACTTAATTTTCTGATCTTGTGGAACAAAAACTCAGAAGCACTCAAGTACTGCGGCTCCACTAGCATTCTGTGCCCTGCGGCATTGGCCCAAACCATTTGTCCAGGTCCCCCTATTCAGTCCAAGTGCCCTCTTCATTATTAAGAACATCCCTATATGCTTTTCTGCCCCTCTCCCACCTTCCACCAAAATGCCAAACCGTGCTCCAAAACAAAAGCCAAATTTATTCAGCAGACATTTTAATTATGAAATCCTATAAATCAGGACCACCACAATTTCAGACACTCCGTTGCGAAGTGTACATCAACAGCTACATCTGGAGGATGAACAAGCCATTGAATCTTTTAAAAATTGGTTTAGCTACCTTAAAGTTTGGGGGTGGCACCTTACAAAAGCGCCGTCAAGTTTCACAAGGGTACAGCCAGCGGCTTCTCCTCTAGGAGAGTCACATTTTAAAACTGGTTTCAGACACAAAAGAAGGGCTGGCACGGGAGGAGGAAATAAATAGTGCGGGTGAGGAACCGCCAAGGCCCAGGCCCATGGCTCCATGGAGGGCCAGAAGAGAGCAGAAAAACGTCCAGGGTCTCTCATGCATTCCTATAGACACCAGAAAGGGTGGAATAAGAAAGCTCAGCTGGGAGGACAGGAGAGAGACTCAAGAGATTGTTTATGACTGTTTCTGAGACAGTTCCTGGCATGGCCGTGAGTGGCCTACCGGGAGTCCTGGAAGCCGGCGAGGAAAGCACAGAAAACAGGAAAGAACTCCCTACACGTCCCTCTCTGCCTGTTTGTGTCCTCGGGAGACTCCAAGTGGTGGTAAAGCACCGACAGGGCTCTTCCTGGAGCAAGAGAAAGAAGACTCCGAGTGAGTAAGGTCTCCCAGGAAGCCCACAGCAAACTGTGACCTTGACCACAGGTGGCAAGGTCAAGTCATTCACAAGTCCACATTCATATCCAACTCTCCCACCTGCAAAATTCTTCACCTCCCTCCAGTCCCTTAACTGGAGTTCACATCTCCCACGTTCACCAGCCACGGAATCGGTGGGAGAAAGGGGCAATGCCAACCCACCCACCACCAAACTTTTACATTCTTCTCCCCTCTGGAATTTCTTTGCACAGCAATTGTAGCACCACTTTCACTAAGTTCCTCCACAGGAAAATAACAAGAAAATGTGGCCGGGCGCGGTGGCTCAAGCCTGTAATCCCAGCACTTTGGGAGGCCGAGACGGGCGGATCACGAGGTCAGGAGATCGAGACCATCCTGGCTAACACGGTGAAACCCCGTCTCTACTAAAAAATACAAAACCCGGGAGGTGGGGCTTGCGGTGAGCTGAGATCCGGCCTGGGCGACACAGCGAAACTCCGTCTCAAAAAAAAAAAAAAAAAAAAAGAAAATGTATGCGTGTCGTTAGTTTTCAAGTATTGTTATAAAGCCATCGCGATTCCTGCCCCTGAGCCCTCTTTAAACAATCCAAGCTCACGACGCCCCCAAGGGCTAAGTGAGGTACAAGTCGATGCAAGTAGCTGCCATGGTTCTCCCAGTTTATCCCAGGTCCTTGGGCTTGGATGGCCCGGGAAATTCTCATGCCCCACGGACGCACCCTGGCGCACGCATTTCTCCACGCTTAAATTTTCTCCGACGGCCTCGCCGCAGCTGGTAACTTCTCGCGGCTTGAGATCTCTCCCCACGCGCCTCCCCGCAGCCAAAGTGGTCGCTCCCAGGCTGGCGACGTCGGTTTCAGCTCATAGTTAGTAGGAACTGGACGCTGTTGGGTCTACGCAACGGCCTCCACTTTCTCCTCCAGGAGGCCTGGGTCAGAGCAAGGAGCCTGAGGGCTGCAGGGCAATGGGGTCGGGTCCGCTGCAGCCTCCCCCGGGCCCAGGGGCGCTTGCGGGGCCCGTGGCTGCAACCGCGGCGACGGCTCGTTGGAGCCTCCGCACGGCTTCCTTGATGAGGTTTCCCGAGAGCACCAGCTGCTGCAGGAGCCGATGCGGGTCGTCGTCGCCGGAGCGTGCCCCGGCTTGGGTCCATCGTCGCTGCTGCAGGCGGCGGGAGGTGACCGCGTCCCTGAGCCATCCTCGCCGGCACGGCCCCGGCAGCGCGCTGGGGCCTGCGGCGAGCTCGGCCACGCAGTAGGGAGCGGCGCGTCCCCGCACGCGGCCGCGGTCCCCCAGGGCGCAGCGCAGGGCCCCAGGGGGCGCCGGGCCCACCGTTTCAGCCGATGCAGGCGGCAGGAGTAGCGGTACCGCCGGGGGCCGGGCCTTGTCCGCCGGCACCGCCGCAGCCAGGGACCCCGGGGCCCGCAGCGGCGCCCCCGGGGGCGCGCACGGCGAGGCCGGGCTGTCCTGCGCCGCGTCCAGCTGCAGCGTCTCGCCGATCTGGGCCACCAGCCGGTCCACCTCGCCCGAGCTGCCCAGCGTCACCGACTGCTGCAGCAGGAGGAAGCTGTCCTCCTCCTCTTCCTCCCCCTCCGCCTCCTCGCCGGCTTCCTCTTCCTCCTCCCTCCGGCACGGCATGGCCCCCAGTCCTGACACCCGGAGCTGTGCGGGCGTCGCTGGGGGCTTGGTTGCCCGCGGGCGCGGGGCTGCGGGAGAAGCCGGGGCAGGGGCGGACGCGGAAGCCGGAGCCCGCCAGGAACTCGAGCCGCGCGACTGCCGCCGCGGGAGCCGGAATCCTGCCGGCTCTGGCTGATTTGTAAACAATGGGTGACGTCGCGCCGGGCCCTACCACCGCGCCGGGGCGGGGGTGACGCGCTAGCAGGCGCGGGGGCGCGGGGCGGCTCGGGCGGCGGCCAGAGCCGTCCCGCGTCTGTGTTCGTTGTCCCTCCAGGAGGGGGTCCGGGGCGTGGGGACTGATTTCCGATCGCCCGGGCCCGACAAGCGGTGCAGGAACGTGGCGCTTCGGAGGAGGCAGGGGTTGGTTTCTCCCACGCAGGGACACACCCACACCCACTCCGGGCCCGCCTCCTGGGCCGCGGCCTCCCTCCCCACGTGTCGGCCGCGCCTAGGGCCTCCCGGCTCCCGCCCCGCGCACCCGCAGTTCCCGGCCCCTGGCGTGGGGGAGGGGTGGGCCGCCGAGGATCCGGCTTCGAGAAGGCGGAGCGGGGAAAGACGGAGGGAATTGGGAGTGAAGAGGCTGCGCCTTACTTATTTACTTATTTATTATTTAGAAAGGGTCTCTGCCGCCCAGGCTGAAGTATAGCGGCGCGAACACGGCTTACTGCAGCCTCGAACTCTGGCTTAATCGATCCTCCCACTTTAAGCCTCCCGAGCAGCTGGGACCACAGGCGCGGCCACCACGCCTGGCTAATTAAAAAAAGTTTTTCTTTTTGTAGAGACGGGGGGGGGGGTCTCACTATTGTTGCCCAGGCTGGTCTCGAACTCTTGGGCTCAAGGAGTCCTCGCTCCTCGGCCTGCGAAAGTGGGGTTACTGGCGTGAGGCGTCGCGCCCGGCCTAAGAGGGGACGCTTTGAAGCAGAGCAGAGTCGCTCTGACGTGAGGTCCCAGAAGCTTTCCCTCCCTCTGTCTTCAAGCCCCGGGCATATCATGAGAATAGGACTCACCGCTGCTCCGCTAAAGAGTTGATTTTGTCTTTTATTTATTTCTTTTTTTAAGGTTCAAATAGAAATATAGAGGATTGGCCAGGAGCGGTGGGTGGCTCATGCCGCTAATCCCAACACTTTGGGAGGCCGAGGCGGGCGGATCACCTGAGGTCAGGAGTTCGAGACCAGTCTGGCCAACATGGTGAAACCCCGTCTCTGCTAAAAATACAAAAATTAGCCGGGCGTGGTGGTAGGCGCCTGTAATCTCAGCTACTCGGGAGGCAGAGGCAGGAGAATGGTTTGAACCCGGGAGGCGGAGGTTTGAGCCAAGATCACACCACTGCACTCCAGCCTGGGTAACAGAGCGAGACTCCCTCTCAAAAAAAAGAAAAAGAAAAATATAGGGGATGGAAAAAATCTCTCATACCACTCAAACATGGTTCACATTTAAATTTTTTTCCTTTTTAGCCTTTGTTCTGTGAAAGTGTACTATACAAACACACGCATACAATGTTATACACTTTTCCACTTTGCCTTACATCATAAGCGTTTTTCATGTTGTTGCATGCACTTTGAAAACATTTTAATGATTACGTAAGTTTCCATCAAGTGCCTGTGCTTTTAACATTTGCCTAATTTCACCATCGTTAAGTGCGTGACTAACATTTTTGTGCATAACACTTTATTGATGATTCTTTCCTTAGAGCATATTCCCAGGAGTGGAATTTTAAGTCACAGGAGTTGGGTATTTTAAGGTTTACTGATAAATGTTCAGGAAATCTCTTTCCAAGAGTTAGGTAAATGTACTCTACCATCATTAATGTTTGAGCATATGTCCTTACACCTTCACTAGTATTTGAGTATTATCATTGAATTTTTTTTTTTTTTTGCAGATTATATAGGGAAATTTTCTCCCTTCAGTTTGCATATCTTTGATTTCAGTTAGGTGAGAGTGGTTTTCTAAATGTTTGTTAACAAACTGTACTTCCTTTCTTATGAATTGTCTATTTCCTAATAAGATTTTCCTAGGGAGTTTTTCTTACGTATTTGCATGACTCCTTTACATACCAAATGTTAACCCTTTTCTTTCATATTTTGCTGCAAATACGTCTCCAGGCTTTTGTTGGCTCTGTACAGTCATTTTTTCCCCCAGTAAAACCAAATTTTCATGTAGGCAAATTTTAAAATCCCTTTGAAATTTCTAACACGATGCTAAATTTGGAGTCTCCTTGCTGCCAGAAAGTTATTAAATATTCCATTCTACTTAGATTTTTCAAATGCCTTGATTTTTTTTTTTTTTTTTCAAATCCATCTGGGATTAATTTTGGTCTTTGGTTCAAGGAGATGACATGAAATTAATTTTTTCCTGGAGAGCCTGCCAGCCAAAGGTGCATTTCTTCACTAGGAAAGAGGTGTGAGGGTAGCATAAACACAAGCTGTCTGGTGAGTTTCCAGTTGCTGGTTGAGCTGGTAGTTGTGAGGAGTGGGTGGGGCTGGGAATGTTTTGATCAGTTTGTTGTGTGAAGTCAAAAGAACCCAGAACAGGTTGTACAAAGACCTAGATCCAAGTCTCATGCCTGCCACATCCTGGGTGTGGGATTCCAGGCAAATCAGTTTACAAGTGTTTTCACTTGTAAATGGGAAAAATAATCCCTGCCCGGCCTCCCTCTGAGGATTGTTTTCAGGATCAAATGAGATAATGGGAACGGGTTTTGTCAGGCATTACACAAATGTAGGATTAGGTCCAGCGGTTTACTAACAGAGGCCTGGCTCAATTCCAGCGAGTGCCCCCTGGGGAGCATCTAACATATTAATGTTGAAGATCCCTCCGATGCAGCCCACTGGGTGAAACATACCCTGAAGGTATTACTTCCCTGCACTTGCCAGGTTTCTGAAATTCTGCCTCAGGTCTACCCTGACCTGGGATTGTGTAGGGCTTTACTGAAGTCAGTCCAGAGGCTCCCAAGCCCCACGGTGAGTTTCCACAACTAGTTCTGCAGGTTTGAGTGATGGAGACTTTCCCAGTGGGCAGCCTCCCACCTCCATCTCTGGAGGACTGTTCACACACTTTACTGATGAGGACTGAGCCATTCCCCCCCGGAGAGACTGATTCTCATTTTCATTCCGATGGTACTTACTGGAGAATTTCAAGAGGAATGAAAATTAGGGGAGGGCTTATGGATTTCAGTAGAGTTAAAATGGTAATTTTTTCCTCCTTTCTGTAAGATGATGCCTGGCTGTAAGTAGAGAAAAGCAGTTTTATGGTCCATTGACTTTAAACATTAATGGGTCTGGTTTAGCTATTGTCTCTCACCCAGCATCCCTGGAAGTTGTTTTTGTCTTCCTGTCAGGGTAATTCCAATAGTGTTTTTCGTACTATAGGAAATGGAGCTTTGAGATGGCATTCTTAAAAAAAAAAAAAACAAAAAAAAAACTTCCCTTTGTAATGTTGCTTTTGTGTGAAGATTGCTATGTAAATATGCTGGGACTTGGATATTATACTATTCATTACAGAGATGAATTCATTACACAAGACCAGCTCCATTTTCTGGGGGCACCTCTCTGGAGAGCTCTGAGAGAGGGAAGTGCTGTGCTGGACCAGTGGGAGGCAGAGAAATGTCCTGGATTAGGAAGCAAAATACAAGATGCTAGAAAGGCTCAGATGCAATTAAAAGTAATGAGAGGGTATCAAAAAGGGAAGCGATGAGAACTTGTGTGCCCAGCACATTGGCTCCCTGCCTGGAAAGAGACACTCTCGGACAGCATTCGAATCACCCAGGGAAGAACAGAATTCAAGGGTTTTCTGCATTCACTTAGATTGCATTGAAATTCTCGCCGGGCGCGGTAGCTCAAGCCTGTAATCCCAGCACTTTGGGAGGCCGAGACGGGCGGATCACGAGGTCAGGAGATCGAGACCATCCTGGCTAACACAGTGAAACCCCGTCTCTACTAAAAATACAAAAAATTAGCCGGGCGTGGTGGCGGCGCCTGTAGTCCCAGCTACACGGGAGGCTGAGGCAGGAGAATGGTGGGAACCCGGGAGGCGGAGCTTGCAGTGAGCTGAGATCCGGCCACTGCACTCCAGCCTGGGCGACAGAGCAAGACTCCGCCTCAAAAAAAAAAAAAAAAAAAAAGAAATTCTCTGCAAGAAGTTTGCTTTCCACACAGACCTTGTTTCAAGTCACCTGCCCTCAGAGACAATAGCTATGGTACAGTGGGATGAACACTAGGTTTGGAAATAACCACCTGGATGGGGTCACTTTATCCTTCTGTGCCTCTGGTTCCTCATCTGTAAAATGGGGGACAGTCCCTTCTTTATGAAATGGTTATATTACATGAGAATAGTATGTATGGGAAGACTCATCATGTGGACCCTGAGCGTGGTGTTGGCACAGGTTCTAGGGAGTATAAATACTCTTAGGGATGTTGAAGTTTTGTTTGGTTTTTGAGATGAAGTTTTGTTCTTGTTGCCCAGGTTGGAGTGCAATGGTGTGATCTCAGCTCACTGCAAACTCTGCCTCCCAGATTCAAGCGATTCTCCTGCCTTAGCCTCCCGAGTAGCTGGGATTACAGGCATGCGCCACCACGCCCGGCTAATTTTTTGTATTTTTAGTAGAGGCAAGTTTCTCCATGTTGGTCAAGCTGCTCTGAAACGCCTGACCTCAGGTGATCCGCCTGCCTCGGCCTCCCAAAGTGCTAGGATTACGGGCGTGAGCCACCGCTCCTGGCCGATGTTCAAGTTTTTAAAAGGGCAAATTCTAAGTTGTGGTCTATCAGTGGATGAATGGATAAACAAATTGTAGTATAGCCATACAGCAATTTTTTTTTTTTTTTTGATACGGAGTCTTGCTTCATCGCTCAGACTGGAGTGCAGTGATGCGATCTCAGCTCATTGCAACCTCTGCCTCCCAGGTTCAAGCAATTCTCCTGTCTCAGCCTCCCAAGTAGCTGGGATTACAGGCACCCATGACTGCACCTGTCTAATTTTTGTCTTTTTAGTAGAGACGGGGTTTCACCATGTTGGCCAGGCTTGTCTTGAACTCCTGACCTCAAGTGATCCACCCACCTCAGCCTCCCAAAGTGCTGGGATTACAGGCGTGAGCCACCGTGCCCAGCCAATGCAACAAAATTTTATTCAGCCATGAAAAGGAATGAACTATTGATACATGCAAGAACATTTTGCTCAAAAACATGCTGAGTGAAGCCAGACACAACATAAGGCGGGCGCGGAGACTCATGCCTGTAATCCCAGCACTTTGGGAGGCTGAGGCGGGCTGATCACGAGGTCAGGAGTTCGAGACCAGCCTGGCCAACATAGTGAAAACCCAGCTCTACTGAAAATACAAAAAATTAGCCGGGTGTGGTGGCAGGCGCCTATAATCCCAGCTACTTGGGAGGCTGAGGCAGGAGAATGGCTTGAACCCGGGAGGTGGAGGTTGCAGTGAGCTGAGATTACGCCATTGCACTCCAGCCCAGGCAACAGTGTGAGACTCCGTTTCAAAACAAACAAACAAACAAAAACCCTCATATTGTATGGTACCAATTACATGAAATATCCAGAATAAGCAAATCTATAGAGTTAGAAGCAGACTGATAGTTGATTAGAGCTGGGGGGTGATTGAGGTAGGAGGTGACTGCTAACAGGCAAGGGATATTCCTTTGGGGTAATGGAAAAATTTTGAAACTTGTTAGAAGTGATGGTTGCACAACATTGCAGATGTACTAAATGCCACTAAAATGGCCACCCTTTGAGATCTCTAATTTTTTTTTTTTTTTCTGAGATGGATACTTGCTCTGTTGCCCAGGCTGGAGTGGAGTGGCATGATCTCGGCTCACTGCAACCTCCACGTCCTGGGTTCAAATGACTCCTGCCTCGGCCTCCGAAGTAGCTGGAACTATAGGCGCATGCTGCCATGCCCAGCCTTGAAATCGCTCATTTAAAGCAGGGCACTGGACTGCAAGCTTGTAGTCTCAGCTACTTGGGAGGCTGAGGAAGAAGCCTGGCTTGAGCCCAGGAGTTCAAGACCAGCCTGAGCAACAAAGAGAGACCACCCCACACCAACGGACTCTGAAAAAATAAATACATAAATAAAGGAATAAAATGGCAAATTTTATGTTATGTTAATTTTGCCTCAATAAAAATAATTATATACTTTATGCAGTATTTGATCAACTTCTTTCTTGCTTTGTAGTTGGAAATGCAATCTATTTGCTGATGTAAAAACAATCACATCTGGCCGAGCATGGTGGTTCACGCCTGTAATCCCAGAGCTTCGGGAGGCTAAGGTGGGAGGATCCCTTGAGCCCAGAAGTTCAAGACCAGCCTGGACAACATGGCAAAATCCTGTCTCTACAAAAAAAAAAACAAAAAAAAAAACAAAAAAAAACAGTCAGACAAGGTGAGGTGTGCTTGTGCTTGTGGTCCCAGCTACTCGGGAGGCTGAGGCAGGAGGATTGCTTGAGCCCTAGAGGTTGAGGATCTATTGAGCGATGATCATATCACTGTACTCAAGCCTGGGTGACAGAGTGAGAGACCCTGTCTCAAGAAAAAGGAAGAACAAACCTTCTTCATGTTAGTGTGGGAGATAGCAACTCCACAATGCCACTAGCACTGCACCACCTGCAATAGCTATATAGATTGTTCTGAGAATTTTATTATTATAATTTTTTTAAGACAGGGTCTCACTCTGTCCCCATCTGGAGTCCAGTGGCATGATCTTGGCTCACTACAACTCCGCCTCCCAAGCTCAAGTGATCCTCCCACCTCAGCGTCCTGAGGAGCTGGGACTGCAGGTACACACCACAACACCCAGCTAATTTGTAGATTTTCTATAGAGATGGGGTTTTGCCATGTTGTCCAGGCTGGTCTTGAACTTCCAGGCTCAAGCAATCCACCCGCCTCAGCTCCCCAAAGTGCTAGAATTACAGGCATGAACCACCACACCCAGCCTATTTATTTATTTTTACAGACGGGATCTCACTGTGCTGCCCAGGCTGAAGTGCAGTGGTACAATCACAACTCACAGTGGCCTCAACCTCCTAGGTTCAAGCAGTCCTTCCACCTCAGCCTCCCAAGTAGCTAGGACTACAAATGCATGCCACCACACCTGGCTAATTTTTTTTATTTTTTTGTAGAAATGAAGTCTCACTATGTTGACCAGGATGGTCTCCAACTCCTAGGGTCCAGCCATACTCCCTTCTCAGCCTCCCAAAGTGCAATTCTTCCTCCTCAGCCTCTGAAAGCCCTGGGATTAAAGGTGTGAGCCACTGCACCTGGCCATGTTTTGAGAATTTGAAAACAACTCTATTGTGTTAAATGCTGAACTTCTGAGGTTTGTTACAGCATCTAGCATAACCCTAATGCAGAGGGATAAAGGTTATCAGGGAAAAGAGAGGTAGGGAGAGAGCAGCACATCTAAGTACCATGAAAAAGTTCATGACATTATCTTTATGAAATTATGGCTGGCACGTAATGTCTGGGGGAGAGAAAAGAAGAGGGCATATTAAGGGTGCAGTGATGGGGGAGCTGCACTGGTCAACGCAGGGCCTGGTTGTGAGTGCAGGTGGGCAAAGAGACCTGATTTGCATTTGAAGAGGAATGCACTCTACCCCTAGAAGAGGCACACTCTACCCCTAGAGGTGCCAGGCTTAGGGGACTGACAGAGGAGGCAAATCCCAAAGATGCGAACGGAGAAGGCAAACGCCAGTTTAGGACTGATGGAAAAATTGCAGACTCTGATCAGACACAGCCCAATGCCTTCCCTCTTCTGCCACAGCCCAGTTGAGTTACTATTGGCCTCCATTCCAGACAGCTGCCACATTGTTTTCCAGGTCTCCCAGGCCCTCTATTTCACAGAATCCCAGTGAGTTTCTCCTACACAGGGTGGGTTGCTTCATTGAGGCAATTCTGAGTGTCCCTCCCTGGGTAAATGTGGTTTATTGGGGAAAAGAAAGGGCAGATGACTCCAACCATCTGTAGACTCCAACATGCAAGTACACTTTTTTTTTTTTTTTTTTTGAGATGGAGTCTCGCTCTGTCACCCAGGCTGCAGTAAAGTGGCATGATCTCGGCTCATTGCAACCCTGCATCCCGGCCTCAAGCTATTCTCCCGCCTCAGCCTCCCAAGTAGATGCGATTACAGGCAGGCACCACCACTCCCTGCTAATTTTTGTATTTTTAGTAGAGACACGGTTTCACCATTTTGGTCAGGCTAGTCTCGAATTCCTGACCTCAAGTGATCCCCCTGCCTCACCCTCCCAAAGTGCTGGGATTACAGGCGTGAGCCACTGCACGTAGCTGGTCAGAGGCTTCTTTTTCTTTTTTTTTTTTTTTTTTTTGAGACGGAGTCTCGCTCTGTAGCCCAGGCTGGAGTGCAGTGGCCAGATCTCAGCTCACTGCAAGCTCCGCCTCCCGGGTTCACGCCATTCTCCTGCCTCAGCCTCCCGAGTAGCTGGGACTACAGGCGCCCGCCACCTCGCCCGGCTAGTTTTTTGTATTTTTTAGTAGAGATGGGGTTTCACCGTGTTATCCAGGATGGTCTCGATCTCCTGACCTCGTGATCCACCCGTCTCGGCCTCCCAAAGTGCTGGGATTACAGGCTTGAGCCACCGCGCCCGGCCTCTTTTTCTTTTTCTTTTTTTTTTTTGAGGCGGAGTCTCGCTCTGTTGCCCAGGCTGGAGTGCAGTGGCACGATCTCGGCTCACTGTAACCTCTGCCTCCGGGTTCAAGCGACTCTCCTGCCTCAGCCTCCCGAGTAGCTGGGATCACAGGTGCCCACCAACACACCTGGCTAATTTTTTTTTTTTTTTTTGAGACGGAGTCTCGCTGTGTCGCCCAGGCTGGAGTACAGTGGCCGGATCTCAGCTCACTGCAAGCCCCACCTCCTGGGTTTACGCCATTCTCCTGCCTCAGCCTCCCGAGTAGCTGGGACTACAGGCGCCCGCCACCTCGCCCGGCTAGTTTTTTGTATTTTTTAGTAGAGACGGGGTTTCACCGTGTTAGCCAGGATGGTCTCGATCTCCTGACCTCGTGATCCGCCCGTCTCGGCCTCCCAAAGTGCTGGGATTATAGGCTTGAGCCACTGCGCCCGGCCCACCTGGCTAATTTTTGTATTTTTTAGTAGAGACGGGGTTTCACCATGTTGGCCAGGATAGTCTTGATCCCTTGACCTCATGATCCGCCTGCCTCGGGCTCCCAAAGTGCTGGGATTACAGGCATGTACCACCACACCCGGCTTTTTTTAATTTTTAATTTTTTTGAGGCAGTGTCTCACTCTGTCGCTAAACAGCTAGAGTGCAGTGGCAGGATCACAGCTCACTGCAGCCTCAACCTCCCTGGGTTCAGGTGATCCTCCCACCTCAGCCACCCCACTAGCTGGGAATACAGGTGGGTGCCGTCATGCCCAGCTAATTTTTGTATGATTTGTAGAGAAGGGGTTTTGCCATATTGCCCAAGCTGGTCTCCAACTCCTGGGCTCAAGATATCGGCCTGCCTCGGCCTCCTAAAATGTTGGGATTACAGGCGTGAGCCACCCACCCAGCCAACAGCCACTTCTTATCTCCCTGTCCAGCACTGCCTCCACCCCAGCCTAATGTACCAGCCCCTCTTGTCTGGATCATAACAGCAGCTTCCCAGCAGGTCTCCTCATTTCCTCTTGCCCTGTTCTAATCCATCATCCATACAATAGCCAGTGATCTTAAAAAAATAATAATAATATATTGAATTAGGTCAGTGTCCTGTGCACTCCCTCCCCTCTAATTTGAGTGAGGATAATTCCAGTCCCAGTGAGAACCGCCTCCACCACCAGCCTCTCAGCCCTGTCTGCCAGCACTCTCCTCCTTGCACCCTTGGTTGGGTAACCTTGGCCTTCTGTCAGTTCTTTGAAGAAGCCAAACTCTTCTGCTCCAGGGCCTCTACTGCTGAACATTCTTTCCCCGCTTCTTGGCCTGTAGCATCACAGCCCCGAAGTGAGGCACTTTTTTTTTGTTTGTTTTTTGAGATGGAGTTTCGCTCTTGTTGCCCAGGCTGGAGTGTTACGGCACAATCTCGGCTCACTGCAACCTCTGCCTCCCAGGTTCAAGCAATTCTCCTGCCTCAGCCTCCCAAGTAGCTGGGGTTACAGGTGCCTGCCACCACACCCGGCTAATTTTTGTATTTTTAGTAGAGATGGTTTTTCACCGTGTTGGCCAGGCTTGTCTCGAACTCCTGACCTCAGGTGATCTGCCTGCCTCGGCCTCCCAAAGTGCTGGGATTACAGGTGTGAGCCACCACGCCTGGCCAGAGTGAGGCACTTTAACAGCACTGCTCCCAACCCCAACCACACACACACATAAACACAGTCTAAGTAGAAACCATAAGCCTGGTATGCAAACAAGGCTTCCACACGGGTCCAGCCCTAGCCCACCTTCCAAGTTGCAAGTGACTGCTGCTCTTGGTCCCGGATTTCTGGAAATGTAGGAGCCTTGGTTGTTTGCTGCCCTAAAGCCTACTTATCCTCCAGGTCTTAGCTAAATGTCACTCCAAGAGGCCCTCCTGCTATGGCTCCCTCCCCTTGCCCAAACCAGGGCCCAGCATAATATCCATGCTGAACCTTCATAGCACTGTCCTAATCATGTGTTTTATTAGTTTTTTTTATTTATTTGTTCTGTCTCCTCATAAACTTTGTGAAGGCAAGGATCCTGCCTGCATTGCTTGCTACTCTATCTCCCACGCCTCACCAAATGTCTTTCTGGAAGTCCTTTGCTCAGAATAAATGCCCAATGAGAGAGAGAGAGAGAAATGTACAAGAAGATCATGGAAAGAGACTTGCAGGCCAATTGCATCCCCCTCCTTGAAGGAGACAGGAAGGAATGCGCAGCCCAGCCCAGCCTTTCCCTTCATGTCAAGTTCACGCTGGCACACTCACCCGCCTCTCACTGAGTATAAAGAGACCTGTTTTGTAATTGGTCTTTATCCCAGAGTAGCAGAGCTTTGGAAGCAAAGAGCCTGCAGGGTAATGAATGGGAGGGAGAACAGACGCTGGTGTCCAACTTCACACGGCATTTGGAAATTCACAGCCAAGCCTCTTTGCAACACTGTGCCCTCCCTGGGGCTAATTTCAGCATGCTGCAGCAGCACAGGCTTTAACTCCAGAGACCTGGGTGCTACCTTCTGCTACCTGCATAACTCTGCCCAAACCATGCATCCTTTCTGCCTTTCAGTTCTCAGCTGCGAAGTGGGAATCATGATAAAGATAACCATGATCACAATGCAAACAGGGCGACTGTTGCAAGGATCAAAAGAGATGGTGGGTGTGAATGTGTTTGGTAAACTGGAGAGCTCCATACAAGCTCCAGTTTTAACTGCCACTGTACCTGTGCAGGAGATTCAAATCTGGCAGGTGTGACTGTGACTGTGCATGGAACAGATACTAGGCCCCTTTGTGAAATCCCGAGGAAGGGGGCCTGCATGACCCATGTGATAGTCCTCATGTGAGCAGGGAGGAATTTTCTCAGAATACTAGATGTCAGCTTTGCTAGTTAATTACCAGTGTTTGCTTGGGAGCACCCCACCTTCTGCGAGGAGTTGAACTAGCTGCTGGAACGATGAAGGAAGGCGTTTTTAGATAAGTATTATCACACAGTGATCCAATCGATACACATAAAATCTGCTCAGGGCAATACTGTGCCTTGTCATTTTTATGAGCATATTTACAACTGAGGGTTGGTCTCAGGTTATCTACTGTGTATGTAATTCAGGCTCAGTGGCCTCAAGTCCAAGAGCTATGGCATAGCAACTGTTCTGGTTAAAAACAAGACTTCTGGCCGGGCGTGGTGGCTCACACCTGTAATCCCAGCACTTTGGGAGGCTGAGGCAGGCGGATCACTTAAAGGTCAGGAGTTCAAGACCAGCTTGGCCAACATGGTGAAACCTCATCTCTACTAAAAGTACAGAAATTAGTTGGGCGTGGCAACATGCACCTGTTATTCCAGCTACTCAGGAGGCTGAGGTAGGAGAATTGCTTGAACCCAGAGGATGTAGTGAGCGGAGATCATGCCTCTGCACTCCAGCCTGGGTGACAGATTGAGACTGTCTCAAAAAAAGAAAAAAAAAAAAAAAAAAAAAAAAAAAAAACAGACGAAAAACCAAGACTTCCAAGAGCTTGTAGAACCTTCATTGGTGGAGGCCATGAGGGCTGTACAGGTTATTCCTGGCACCAGTTGCAAATCCATCTGCCTGTCATCAGTGCTTCACATCCTCTTTGAAATTCTGACTTAAAATCATCAGCTCTGTAGTGAGTACCTGTGGGTCTACAGGGTGACATCCCTGGAAGCTGGAAATCAGGCTGCCCTCTGGAAGTTAAACCCTTCAAGTCTACGCGTGATGGATAGGATTAGTTATCTGAACAAGGCCCCAGAGGGAACAGGATGTCTCTCTGGTGAAAGCCAGAACTGGGCTTGGAAATTCAATCCAGGCATGCCTGCCTGTGAAGGAAGCCTTATTAAATCTCAGAACAGGCTGGGCATGGTGGCTAATGCCTGTAATCCCAGCACTTTAGGCCGATGGGGGTGGATCACCTGAGGTCAGGAGTTCAAGACCAGCCTGGCCAACATGGTGAAACCCCATCTCTACTAAAAATACAAAAAATTAGCTGGGAGTGGTGGTGGGCGCCTGTAGTCCCAGCTACTCGGGAGGCTGAGGCGGGAGAATGGCGTAAACCCAGGAGGCGGAGCTTGCAGTGAGCCGAGATCCGGCCACTACACTCTAGCCTGGGCGACAGAGCGAGTCTCCATCTCAAAAAAAAAAAAAAAAAAAAATCTCCAAACAGCTTCTGAACAGCAGGTAAATGGCTACAAAGGCCATACAAGACACCAGAGAGGAAGGATCTGTTCCATTCTGCAGCCAACCAAAATAGAGGGGCAGGGCCCCAACAGGCTGCTAGGAGAATGGGACCCCCTGTAGGCAGTTATATCCCTAGAGACAAAACTGTCCCACCCCAATGACAATATGATTCACCTATCACTTGCATGACTCCAGTTGCCCCGTTTTACGCCCCCAGTACAGAAAAACCACTAGTTCTGGCCTCCTATGCAAGGAAGCATGTGCCGAGCAGTCACCTTGAGCATCTTGGGCAGTGATAGTTCTCATTATAAATTAATATATTATAATTTTGACTAGGTCTCATGTGAATCTGTATTTTCTTCTCTGAACCTGATCAATCCTGATTTTATCCTTATTTATTTAGAGTTCCAGGCTGGAGTGCAGTGACTATTCACAGGCTGGACCAAAGTACACTGCAGCCTCAACCTCCTGGCCTCAAGTGATCCTCCCACCTCAGCCTTCCAAGTAGCTGGGTCTAGAGACACATGCCACCGCACCCAGCATCAATCCTGATTTTAGACTTGCAAAGCTGATCTACAGACCTCAGCCCTGGAATGAGTATGCAGTGACAAGCCACTACACAAACACCATCTACCTACATTCTTAGTCAGTATTTACTGATGATTGACCACGGCCTCAAAACCCAAATCCAGGCATTTCCATGACAAATCAACGAGATTGATACATCCCTGGCCTTGGATGACTCAGCTGGCTTCTAACAGCTTGGTAAGTGTTTCTAATGGCAGTAGCTACGTCAAGCATAATTTCATGAAATGGCAAACCAGCTTACATTGTCCCAAATCAGGGTTATTTTCTGGAGTACAGTCATCTATCTACTCACAATAATGTATATCAAAAATAGAACAAATAGTCGTCATCACGGCATTTTCTAAATATTGCTTTGCACACGGTCTGGCATCTAGTGATGACGTTAAATTCCTGCATACAGCAAAGAGCAACATACTTATGGACTCAAAGATCCTTTGTAAACTGAGCTATATTCGCTGGGCAGATTTTTTTTTTGTTTTTTAAGATGGAGTTTCGCTCTGTCACCCAGGCTGGAGTGCAGTGGCACGATCTTCGCTCACTGCAAGCTCCGCCTCCCAGGTTCATGCCATTCTCCTGCCTCAGCCTCCCGAGTAGCTGGGACTACAGGTGCCCGCCACCACTCCCGGCTAATTTTTTGTATTTTTAGTAGAGATGGGGTTTCACCATGTTAGCTAGGATGGTGTCTCGATCTCTTGACCTCGTGATCCGTCCGCCTCGGCCTCCCAAAGTGCTGGGATTACAGGCGTGAACCACCATGCACGGCCCTGCTGGGCAGATGTTTAAAGCTGAGCCATTGAAAATGTTTATGGCCGGGCGCGGTGGCTCATGCCTGTAATCCCAGCACTTTAGGAGGCCGAGGTGGGCGGATCACCTGAGGTCAGGAGTTCAAGACCAGCCTGACCAACATGGAGAAACCCCGTCTCTACTAAAAATACAAAAATTAGCCGGGCGTGGTGGCGCATGCCTGTAATCCCAGCTACTCAGGAGGCTGAGGCAGGAGAATCACTTGAACCTGGGAGGCGGAGATTGCAGTGAGCCAAGATGGCGCCACTGCACTCCAGCCTGGGCAACAAGAGTGGAACTCCGTCTCAAAAAAGAAAAGAAAATGATATTTATGAATCGTTTACATTAGTATACGGTAAGAACTTTAGTCAAGTGCAAATTTAGAACACAAATTGTCCAGGCATGGTGGCTCATGCCTGTAATCCTAACACTTTAGGAGGCTGAGGCAGAGGACTGTTTGTGCCCAGGGAGTTTGAGGCTGCAGTGAGCTATGACTGTGTCACTGCACTCCAGCCTGGATGACAGAGCAAGACCTTGTCTCAAAACATATATTTAAAAAAAAAAAAAAAAAGTAAACTTGCATTTTAAAACTACATGTATTTATTTATTTATTTAGAGATGGAGTCCTGCTATGTCACCAAGGCTGGAGTGCAGTGGTGTGATCTCAGCTCACTGCAATCTCTGCCTCTCAAATTCAAGCGATTCTCTTGCCTCCGCCTCCCAAGTATCTGGGATTACAGTCACGCGCCACCATGCCCAGCTAATTTTTTTGTATTTTTAGTACAGAGGGGTTTCGCCATGTTGACTAGGCTGGTCTCAAACTCCTGACCTCAGATGATTCACCTGCCTTGGCCTCTGAAAGTGCTGGGATTACAGACATGAGCCACAGTGCCCAGCCCCATTTTTCCTTTTTTTGAAACAGGGTCTTATTCTCTTGCCCAGGCTGGAGTTTAGTGACATGATATCGGCTCACTGCAACCTCTGCTTCCCAGGCTCAAGCTCTTCTCGCACCTCAGCCTCCCAAGGAGCTGGGACTACAGGCGTACGCCATCATGCTTGGCTAATTTTTGTAGAGATAAGGTCTCACTATATTGCCCAGGCCAGTCTCAAACTCCTGGGCATAAACAATCCTCCTGCCTCAGCCTCCCAAAGTGTTGGGATTACAGGTGTGAGCTATTGTGCCTGGCCTTACATTTTTTCCTGAATTAAAAAAAAAAAAAAATAGCCCTATGTATATTTAAAAAACAAAAAAACAAAAAAACCAGAATGAATTGCACTAGTGATAACTGAGAATTTGGTGGAAGGATTGTAGCCCCTGCTTTTACTTTTGTTTTTTCCAAATATTCTGTGAATCTTTATCACTTTTATAAAGGTGAAATATATATGATTTTAATTTTTAAAATTACCCTTTGAAGAAACATAAGCAACCAATTAAAAATTTAAAAAAAGGGCCAGGCGCGGTGGCTCAAGCCTGTAATCCCAGCACTTTGGGAGGCCGAGACGGGCGGATCACAAGGTCAGGAGATGGAGACCGTCCTGCCTAACACGGTGAAACCCCGTCTCTACTAAAAAAACATAAAAAAAACTAGCCGGACGACGTGGCGGGTGCCTGTAGTCCCAGCTCCTCGGGAGGCTGAGGCAGGAGAATGGCGTAAACCCGGGAGGCAGAGCTTGCAGTGAGCTGAGATCCGGCCACTGCACTCCAGCCTAGGCGACAGAGCGAGAATCCGTCTCAAAAAAAAAATTAAAAAAAAAAAAATAAATAAATAAATAAAAAAAATAAGGGGGGAAAGGACTCTGAGGACTGAAAACAGGCTACCTGAACTTCATAAGCAATTTTGTTACATGTTGCAAACAGTACAGAAAAAACACCCTTCTTGGGACTGATCAGGCTGTAACACTAGCCCTAAAAACGGCCACTAGCGGGAATGAACTGCCAGGACAGTCCCCACCAAGCCTTCTGCCACAATCATGGGAAGGGAAATAGTGAAGGGGCAAGATCAGTTTAACCTGACTCACCCATGGCCGGAAGTGTCACGATGTGGACATGACTAGATGGCCTTTGCAAATCCCCAAAGCTTGACCACTCCCTTGGCCAACTGCGGGGTTGCGGTTTTCGTAGTCAGGCAGGGTAGGATCTGTTTTCCATTTCTGAGAATGAGTGGAGGATGGACCCCAGAAAAGCAAGCCTCAGACTGACATTCCCAAAAGCACAAATTGAAAATCTGGAGAGTGAGAGCTCTCAACTTTCCTATTCACCGTAAAATTGGATGCATCTTTTGTTGATAAACACTCCTAAGATTCTTTCACCTCCACTGTTGAAACAACACTGACTTTGTTTTTTTTGAGACAGTTTCGCTCTTGTCACCCCGGCTGGAGTGCAATGGTGCGATCTCAGCTCACTGCAACCTCCGCCTCCTGGGTTCAAGCAATTCTCTTGCCTCAGCGTCCCAAGTAGCTGGGACTAGAGGTGTGCGCCACCACACCTGGTTAATTTTGTATTTTTAATAGAGATGGGGTTTCACCATGTTAGCCAGGCTGGTCTTGAACTCCTGACCTCAGGTGATCCACCTGCCTCGGCCTCCCAAAGTGCTGGGATTACAGGTGTGAGTGATCACACCCAGCCTAAAGAACACTGACTTTCAAAATACATGTTTTAAGCACCTGAAGTTTCTGGGATGAAAATTAATTCTTGCCTTTGCATCAAGATCACGTGCATTTGAAGTCTACTTCCAAAAGAATATGGCATTCAGCACATCACTAAAGCCAACCTTTCTAGGTCACCTGCCTTTCCCATCTTTAAAAGAAAACAAAGTTCCTTGGAAAATGTGCTATATATAACAAGAAGGTTGGCTTCACGCTTTCTTTTCTTTTTTTCGAGACGGAGTTTCACTCTTATTGCCCAGGTTGGAGTGCAATGGTGCGATCTCAGCTCACTGCAACCCCTGCCTCCTGGGTTCAAGCGATTCTCCTGCCTCAGTCTCCCGAGTAGCTGGGATTACAGGCACCCACCACCACACCCGGCTAATTTTGTATTTTTAGTGGAGAGAGTGTTTCTCCTTGTTGGTCAGGTGATCCACCCGCCTCGGCCTCCCAAAGTGCTGGGATTGCAGGTGTGAGCCACTGTGCCTGGCCTTTATTTAAAAAACAAAACAAAACAAAACAGTAAGCCGGGCACAGTGGCTCATGCCTGTAATCTCAGCACTTTGGGAGGCCAAGGAGGGCAGATCACAAGGTCAGGAGTTCGAGACCAGCCTGACCAACATGGTAAAACCCTGTCTCTACTAGAAATACAAAAATTAGTGGGGCGTGGTGGTGAGCACCTGTCTCAGCTACTCAGGCAGCTGAGGCAGAAGAATTGTTTGAACCTGGGAGGCAGAAGTTGCAGTAAGCTGAGATCGGCCATTGCATTCCAGCCTGGGTGACAGGGCAAGACTCCATCAAAACAAACAAACAAACAGACAAAAAAACACACCAATGCTGGGCAATTGGCTCATACCCCTATCTACTTTACACGAAGCTTCCCAGTGCACATGGTCACATTTCCTGAGAAAGGAAACAGGAAAGGACTGGGCTTGGCTTACTTCAACCCAACTTGTGTCCAGAAGTGTAACAATGGGGAGTATGGTTAGATCCCCTCTGCAAATCTCTGGTAGCCACTCCTGACCACCTTTCTTGCTTGCTCTTTAATTCTAGATTTCTGTGAACAAGGCATGTAAACAGTGCCACCTCTGGGCCAAGTGTGGTTCCTCTTAGCTTTTCCTAGCCCCAAATCATCAGGAGGAAATGCCCTAATTTGGGTAGCGCTGGACTCAGTCAAGACTTGGGTCTCCTTAGAGAATGAGTGGAAGAGTATGGTGGGACAGGCTGCCAGGAGGTGCACAGGGCCTCCTGGGACCATTATCAGAGCCAAGTGCCTTAAACTAAAATGGAAACGGGGAATATATGTATGTGCTCGCCTCATACTCGGGGGATCTGAGATGGGAAGAATATATCAGGTGCGAAGCACACTCCTCATATTGGGGTGTGGGAACAGTGCTGCGGTTCTTTGCTCCTGGCTGCCTGTGGGATCGTAGCCACACGAGGGGACCTGGACTGACAGGACAGTGACCTCAGGACCTCTGTGCCATGCCCTTCTCTGCTCCAGACCAACAAAGCTGGACCAGTGAATCACATCGCACAAACAGATCCCCTTGTCTGGGAAAAAAAGAATGTGGGAAAACAGGGAGGTGAATGAACCAGGCTATGCTGAGCCCACTTGGAGGGGCTCAGCAAACACTTTGTTGAATCAGTGAACAAAGATGCTGGAGAGACTTGTGACCAGGGCAGCAGGGGTAGTCCCTGGTGCTGAACTGCAGCTCCCAACACCAGCCCTGGGGCATTCGCTGCCCCTCCTGACACAGGTGGGTGCTTCCTGGCAAGTTCCAAAGCCTGTCCTATGGGCAAAGCATTATGATATGCCCTGGACTGGATGTAAGGAGTTAGACAGGAAGAGGTCAGGCCACTGCTGCCAACAACTGGACACTGTTCTTACCCCTGGAGGGGGCAGATTATGAAACAGTTTCTAGAAAAAAAAATGCAGGATGAGACACATTTATTCTACATCTGGTCACAATAAATCTCATACACCCAGACCACAGCCAGGATGCCACATGGGTACAAGCAGCTGGCGGAAATAGAGATCATCTGCTCTGGTGCTCGTGGCCACTCCGGGCAGAAAGCAAAGGTGCCCCATGGCACCTACTCAGAGGCACTGAGGCCACATTCCCATCTCCAGGCACCAGGGATGTCTCTGAAGGGTGATTCCATTTGGAGTTTCCAAAATCCAGGACTTCTGAGAGCCAAGCCCTAGTTCCAAGTCATCCTGAGTCCAGGCTCTGCCAGACTCTTGAGTACCTGGAGCTGGTGGCAAGGTAGCCTGGGGGCTGAAAGGGCCTCAGGCTGGATCACGGGGCAGCCCTGGGCCTCAGGGCCGACGATCCTTTCTGCGGTTTTTGTGTCCCACCTGGGAACCTCGCCGGGCAGCCTTCACCAGGCCTTTGAACTGTCCCTGCAGCTTCATCTTCTTCCTGCAGGGCCAAGGAACAGAAGGGTCACAACTGGCTGAGAATAGGAGGCCCCCTCCTGATGCCAAATGATGGCTCACCCCCAGCGCCAGCAGGGATGAGAAGTGGGCCTCCAGGTGGTGGCTAGCACATGAACTGGGCAGACCACGCGTGGTTCCAGCTTCCACACAGCTCATGTCCTGACCGGGACATTCCACTTTGGCACAATTATCCCCCTGGAAACAGGCCTCACTGCCATTCTTCCTCTAATGCACGTCCAGAGAAGGTCAAAGCTCCCTCTGCCCACCCATCCCTCTATTGAAAGGTAACTCACAATCCGTAGAAGTTAGAACTTTAGAATACCATTTCCCTAGTAACATTAGTTTCCAAAGCAGTCCTACACATAACCCAATTTAAGGGCCAAAGTCGGAAACAACTCTAATTTCCCACCAATAAAGGGATTAGAAAAGCAAATTATACAAAGCTATTAAAAATGATGACTATGGGCCGGGCGCGGTGGCTCAAGCCTGTAATCCCAGCACTTTGGGAGGCCGAGGCGGGCGGATCACAAGGTCAGGAGATCGAGACCACAGTGAAACCCCGTCTCTACTAAAAATACAAAAAATTAGCCGGGCGCGGTGGCGGGCGCCTGTAGTCCCAGCTACTCAGGAGGCTGAGGCAGGAGAATGGCGGGAACCCGGGAGGCGGAGCTTGCAGTGAGCCGAGATCGCGCCACTGCACTCCAGCCTGGGCAACAGCGTGAGACTCCGTCTCAAAAAAAAAAAAAAAAAAAAAAAAAAAAAATGATGACTATGTAGAGTATGTATATACCAGAAAACATCTGTATGACATAATATCATGTTTAAAGAAGCAGTTCAGGGCCGGGCGCAGTGGCTCATGCCTGTAATCCCAGCACTTTGGGAGGCCGAGGCGTGAGGATCACAAGGTCAAGAGATCAAGACCATCCCAGTCAACATGGTGAAACCCTGTCTCTACTAAAAATACAAAAATTAGCTGGGCATGGTGGCACGCGCCTGTGGTCCCAGCTACTCGGGAGGCTGAGGCAGGAGACTAGCTTGAACCCGGGAGGCAGAGGTTACAGTGAGCCAAGATTGCACCATTGCACTCCAGCCTGGCGAGAAAGCAAGACTCTGTCTCAAAAAAAAAAAAAAAAAAAAAAAAGAAGCAGTTCAAGTCAGTAATATAGGTAGGTACCAGTTACACGATGTAGGTGCATGTTAAAAAAAAAAAAGCTAGGCCGGGCGCGGTGGCTCAAGCCTGTAATCCCAGCACTTTGGGAGGCCGAGACGGGCGGATCACGAGGTCGGGAGATCGAGACCATCCTGGCTAACACGGTGAAACCCCGTCTCTACTAAAAAATACAAAAAACTAGCCGGGCGAGGTGGCGGGCGCCTGTAGTCCCAGCTACTCGGGAGGCTGAGGCAGGAGAATGGCGGGAACCCGGGAGGCGGAGCTTGCAGTGAGCTGAGATCCGGCCACAGCACTCCAGCCTGGGCGACAGAGCGAGACTCTGCCTCAAAAAAAAAAAAAAAAAAAAAAAAAAAAAAAAAAAAGCTAGAAGAGACTCAAATTGAGTTGAGAGTTTAATAAGGCCTTCCCTTCTTTAGAGCACTCTGCTCCCTCGTCCCCTCCCATCCTCCAGCTGCCAGCCTGGCACAGCACCATACCTGCGGTTGAGCTTGCTTCTGTTGAGGGGGATGTAGGCATAGGGATCTGGTCGGCCTTTCTTCTTCACATCACCTTTTGCTTTCTGCTTACCCAGGAGAGAAACAGAGTCAGCTAGGAGTGTGGGGTTCCCCTTCTGTCCCTGCCCCAGACTTGACAGGCCCCATAACCTCCCTTCATCCTCTGCCTTAGGTGGTGCCAAAGAGCTCCTGTATCCTTGGAAGGCCATTCAACAAGGTCCCCCATTTCAGATGCCACAAGGCCTTGGTATACCCCTTCTTCTTTCCTGGCCTCAGCTGAGTTCCAGGAAGGTGCCTCTCAAGACAGTGATGGGCACAACTCCTCCTTGCCCCTCCCTGGCACCTGTCCAGTGCCAGGAGACCCCATGCCCTACATGCAGCGCTTACCTTGGCCTTGTATTCGGCCCCAGGCATAGCCTTCTTGGCCACAGGGCGATGAATGCCAGAGCCTCCAGCTATAGGGAGAACACAGGACCATGAGTCAGGCAAAGCCAGGGTAGCCTCCTCCTAGAAGGCAATGGGCACCCTCTCTGAGCAAGCTGCCAGGGAGCAGTTGAGTGAAGACCAGGAACTTGGCTCTGTCCTCTATCAAACCAGGACAAAGACCTTCCTCGAGGAGGGACTGTCTGGTGATTTGACAGTTAGATCACTGGGCTCCTCAGACTGACCCAGAATCCTTACAGCTTACCAGAGACCTCTGGGAACACATATATTCTCCACTAACACACTAACAAAAAATAACCTATATTCTCCAAACTCAGACAGAATTCAGCCAGTCAGCCAGGTTGAACTCCCAGCTCTGCCACTTACAGCTCCAATCTCAGGCAAGCCTCTTAACCTCAGCTGTAAGAGAAGACATTTTAGGCTTTACCCTCTTATCTCATTTGGATTTCACACAAACACTGAGATAGAAGGACAGCTATTTAACCCATTGTACAGATGTGAACACTGTGGCTTACAGAGATCAGGATTCTTGCCCAAGGTCAGCTGTATTCTCCAGCCTGGACTTCAACACTCAACGAGTTGTGGATGGAATCCTACAGTGTCAGCTCAGGGGGACTCTGAGATGACCAACACGAACTCCCCCATCCCCCATGTTTTTGCAGATGAGAAACTAGAAGCTCAGAGACAGACAGTGTAACCAGGCCAAGGTCACACAGCTAAGCAGAGGTTGGACAAGCAGCCCTGACCCCATGTCTCTGCCTCATCGACTGGCAGGTACTCCTGCCTCAGCACCACTCCATCCCAGGGCACAGTAGGTGAGCTGGCCCTGGCTCGTGGGCGCCACAGGCGGAAGAGCCATGAGGTTGTGCAGCTGCGTTATGATGCTGTAGGGCTCTGAGGACACACCAGCTACTGGAATCAGAGGCTTCCCACAGGAGCCCCTGGACCTCCAGATGCAAAGCAAGGGCTCTGCTGCAAGGGCTTGGGGGCAGGGGTCCTGCACAGCTGCCCTGGGAGGAAGGAAGCAGAGGTGAAGCCATCTTGGCACTTCTAGCAGCTGCTCTAGGAGGGCAACAGCTGGTGGGCCCAGAGACAGAAATAGAGGGGAATCCTCTGGCCAGACCCAATACCAACCTTCCCAGTTCCCAGCCCCAGCACCGGCCAAGTGGCTTCTCTAAATCCAGCCTGACTCAGGGCTGGTGCTCTTAGGGTGACCAAGAGAGGCAAGTAGCTCGCAGAAGGGGCAGGCTCAAGCCTCTTGGGAGGCCTGGGCAGGTGGAGAGGAGCTGCGGCTCAGAGCTCCTCAGAAGGCTGGTGGTTCCATGCACAGATCTCCTAACCCACAGGCTCTCCCACACCCCCAGGGCCCCTTAGACTCCAGGCCAGTCTTGAGTGTCGTATCAGCCAACCTCTGTTGGTGCCAAGTGAGTACACCAGGCTGTGCACCCTCATGGCCCTGCCACCCCTTCCTGTGACTCCCTTCCCTAATGCAGGTGACAGGCATCCATGTGTCCCAGGACAGAGGAGTGGAGGCCTCACCTTGGTACTGAGGGGGTATCTCCAGCTCATCCTCCTCAGCCTCTTTCTGGTGCTTGAGCTTCTGGTGCTTTTTCTATAGAGAGGGAATAGATTGGGAGTGAGTGAACCAGGGGATGTGCCCACCCTTGGGAATGCCAACAGTAACAGCAGAGTACCCTGCATTGAGCAGGAGAGGCCCTCTGCTAAGAACCCCACCTCTCACTTACAGATGGGGAAACTAAGGCCCAGAGAGGGCAAAGAACTGTCTAAAGCCAAGCAGTGCAGGAGAGAAGCTCTGGCCACGTCCGGACTGCCAGGCTGGTGGCGGCTGCTCCTGCTCTGCCTTTCCACTCTGGGCCCCACCAAGGCCTGCAATTGCCCAGAGGGCTTCTGACATCAGCTTACCTAACTTTCCTAATGGGGAAAATGAGGTCCCTGGCCTCTTCAGAGAGAACAGCTTTACCAGTTCTTTGCTTCACACAAACCCCACCCCACTCTCCCTATTAATCACTCACTTATTGATCCCCTACTAAGTGCCAGGCCCTAGGGACACAGGGCACAGGATCTAGGTCCTGTGCTCCAGGGGCTCTCAGGCAGGTGGGAGACCCTTGCTCAAGCCAGTCATCACTGATCCTCAACAATGCTACCATCCCAGCAGGTATGAGCATGGACAGTGAGACACGTCAACTTGTCAATTATATTCAACAGGAAGTGACAGAGCACCTACTGTGCGCCTGGCGCTATGTTAGGCAGTCCAAGGGAAGGAGGGAGAGCCCGACAGCAGCCCCAGCTCACCAGATGTGAGCCCAGTAATCAACAATCAGGCCAGGCAGAGGCATGCTGTGCAGGGAGGGAAGGTAAACAGAGGCAGCCCCAGCTGGCAGGGCTGGTCCCTGCACTGTGGTCTGTGCCACTGTGCCCCAGAAACGTCTTGAAACTGCAGATTCTGGCCGGGCGCGGTGGCTCAAGCCTGTAATCCCAGCACTTTGGGAGGCCGAGGCGGGTGGATCACAAGGTCAGGAGATCGAGACCACAGTGAAACCCCGTCTCTACTAAAAATACAAAAAATTAGCCGGGCGCGGTGGCGGGCGCCTGTAGTCCCAGCTACTCAGGAGGCTGAGGCAGGAGAATGGCGGGAACCCGGGAGGCGGAGCTTGCAGTGAGCCGAGATCGCGCCACTGCACTCCAGCCTGGGCAACAGCGTGAGACTCCGTCTCAAAAAAAAAAAAAAAGAAACTGCAGATTCCCAGGGCTCCAGCTACCCAGAGGATCCAGAGGCAGGCTCAGAGGCCAACCAGGGGAAAGGTGTGCCAGGTAAAGGGATCAGCCTGGGCAGAGTGAACAGGCTGCAGCACACACACAGTATGCCTGGAGGATGGGGAACACCAGATCCACTGGCCGAAGCCCAGCTGAATGGGTTCCTAGTGGAGAAACAGGAAGTAGGAGGAAGCTGACTTTGGCTGCACCATGGGGGATGATGGCTGAGCTGGCTCTTGGGTCAGCTGGTACCTGGTCAACAGCCCAGCCCGGGCCGGGCGCGGTGGCTCAAGCCTGTAATCCCAGCACTTTGGGAGGCCTGGGAGGCCGAGACGGGTGGATCACAAGGTCAGGAGATCGAGACCACAGTGAAACCCCGTCTCTACTAAAAATACAAAAAATTAGCCGGGCGCGGTGGCGGGCGCCTGTAGTCCCAGCTACTCAGGAGGCTGAGGCAGGAGAATGGCGGGAACCCGGGAGGCGGAGCTTGCAGTGAGCCGAGATCGCGCCACTGCACTCCAGCCTGGGCAACAGCGTGAGACTCCGTCTCAAAAAAAAAAAAAAAGAAACTGCAGATTCCCAGGGCTCCAGCTACCCAGAGGATCCAGAGGCAGGCTCAGAGGCCAACCAGGGGAAAGGTGTGCCAGGTAAAGGGATCAGCCTGGGCAGAGTGAACAGGCTGCAGCACACACACAGTATGCCTGGAGGATGGGGAACACCAGATCCACTGGCCGAAGCCCAGCTGAATGGGTTCCTAGTGGAGAAACAGGAAGTAGGAGGAAGCTGACTTTGGCTGCACCATGGGGGATGATGGCTGAGCTGGCTCTTGGGTCAGCTGGTACCTGGTCAACAGCCCAGCCCGGGCCGGGCGCGGTGGCTCAAGCCTGTAATCCCAGCACTTTGGGAGGCCGAGACGGGTGGATCACAAGGTCAGGAGATCGAGACCATCCTGGCTAACATGGTGAAACCCCGTCTCTACTAAAAATACAAAAACCTAGCCGGGCGAGGCGGCGGGCGCCTGTAGTCCCAGCTACTCGGGAGGCTGAGGCAGGAGAATGGTGTGAACCCGGAAGGCGGAGCTTGCAGTGAGCTGAGATCCGGCCACTGCACTCCAGTCTGGGCGACAAAGCGAGACTCTGTCTCAACAGGAAAAAAAAAAAAAAAAAAAAAAAACAGCCCAGCCCGCTGGCCTTAAATGGAGGCAGCTACTTGAACCCCAGCACTTCATGCTCCCACAGTGGTTGGCAGAAGAGTTAGAACTTGGCCAGGTGCGGTGGCTCAATCCTGTAATCCCAGCACTTTGGGAGGCTGAGGCGGGTGGATCACAAGATCAGGAGTTCGAGACCAGCCTGACCAACATGATAAAACCCCATCTCCACTAAAAATACAAAAATGAGCCAGGCGTGGTGGCATGCGCCTGTAATCTCAGCTACTCAGGAGGCTGAGGCGGGAGAATCACTTGAACCTGGGAGGGGGAGGTTGCAGTGAGCCAAGATTGCACCACTACACTCCAGCCTGGGCGAAAGAGCGAGACTTCATCTCAAGGCAAAAAAAAAGAGTTAGAACTCAGCAACTGCCATGCAAAAAACCCTCTACGGGTCTCAGTGGCAGGAGCCAGCCATGGAGTGCAGCTGCCCTAGGGCCCTCTCGGTGCCTGGAGACAAGGCGTCTGCCCAGTCCCGCTCTGCCCAGGGCAGTGGGGGCCATCCTTAGAAGGCCGTGGTCGGTTCTCCCCGGCCAGGAAAAGCCACATGTGAAGATTCGCTCAAGAAACCCAGGAGGCTTTGACTGGAAAAAGATCTCCAGGAAAAGTGAATAATCAGTCATGACGGCTTACTTGGCATCACTAAGTGGCAAGCACTGTACACAGAAACCAAGACTTGAGCCAGGCAGTCTGGGCCCAGAGACACACGTTTGGCAGACGACTGCCATCACCTGGAAAGGGAGACTAGACTGGCCCGAGGGTGGCCTCTCGGAGGGGCCAAGCAGAGGAAGGACTCCCAGTAGGTGAAGCTGTCCCACAGGAGCAGTCACCTGGGGGCAAAGAGGGGCAGGAGGGTTTTCAGCAGAAGCCCCACTGCTTTTCCTCAAGGGCATCCCAGAGGGGCTTCACGCATCAGAGGCTGCTCTCTGACCCAGGACTCTGGATATGTACTCAGCTCTTCAAACAGAATTCTGCGCTGTCACAATGCTCTAATAACAAAGCTCCTCCTCGGGCCATGCTGGGCCGATGGACACTTGGCAAGGCATATGGGCAGACATTCACAAATATGATGCCAATGAAAAGGGGGATGTGGGGGAAGTCTGTAACATGTCAGGCACTATACTAATGCACCTTACACACCCAATCTTACCAAACTGTCCCAATGACTCCACCAGGTAGTCTATTTATAACCCCACTTCACAGATCAGGAATTGGGGCTTTAAAAGGTTAGGCTAAAGCCAAGATGGGACCCCAGAGCCTGCCGCTTCCCCACCGATACCACTACACCCTGATGCAGGCACCTGTCACCTGCGGGTGGTGCCCAGGAAGGCTGGATGGGCTGGGGCACAGTCTGGGAGGACAGAGAGGGAAGAAACTGCTCCAGGATGGAAATGTTCCACTGAGCTTGAGACTGACAGGTATTGGGTGACGGTTGGGCCCACTTCACCCTTGCTGGTTCAGGTGGGGCAGCTGAGAGGCTGTTTCCATCCTGGGAGGCAGCACTGCCAGGTCAACAGGGGTAATGGTGGCAAAGAGGTTGAATTCCTGGGCTTAGGAGACTGGAAAACCAGGGTTCAAATTCCTGGTTTGCACAGACTGAGCCCTGTGACCCTGGGCAGGCTACTTACCTCTGTACACTCCTCTGGTCACAGGGACGATGGAGTCCCTATCTTCGTGAGGCTATGTGGGGTCCTCAGCACAGTGCTGGGCGCACGACCATGCTCCCCTATAGTGGAAGCCCCCACCCCATGCAGGAGCACGCAGGGAAGCTGCTGCCCTTGCCTCTGCATAGCACATGCCCTTGCTAGAGAGACAAGGGTCTCTGCCTTCTTTCTCCTTTAACTAGACAACCATCACCCTGTCCTGCATGGCACCCACAGCCTTCTGGACCGCCTGCTATGCACACCTGCGAGGATGCACTGAGCATTCCAGAAACAGGGCAGGTCCAATATCTATGTGTGGTGGGGGTGAGAAGCTGTGGGGCCCAGGCTTAGGTCTGAAGCCCTAGCCCGCCGTCCGCAGGAACTACTCACACTCCTGACGATCACATCTTCCATTAGGTCAGCCATCCCTTCATCTTCACCTGGAGCCAAAAAAGAGGTCCATGAGCGCTGCGGGAGCTCCTCAAACCTACCCTTTCCTTCTGCACCTCCTGGCTCACCAGGCTGACGGGGCACCAACTCCAGCCCCAGGAAATTGCCTTCCTCAGACCCATATCATCCTTCTGCTAAAAGAGGTGAGATCCCTGAGCACTGCCCCTTTCCCCTTTCCATCCTAGGCCCTAGGTATAATGGCCCCTCAAAGAAGTGGTGATCCTACTTTCGAGGTAAATATGGCTTTGTTTGAAACTTTTCTCCCCACTCACCCACCCTTCATTGTTTGAGATTTGAAGAAAGCCCCAGGTTTCCGGGGAAGTCAGGCACTCCCGCAGCCCCATACACGCCCCCACCGTGCCAGGAAGGCTTCATCCTCCTGTTTGAAACCTCTGTCCCATGCAGTATGTGCTGGGCTCCGTGTGGGGATACAAAGTATGAAACTGACCAGTTGGAGGGAAGAGAAACTCAGACAAAGTCAATCAACAACCAAAAGACAATAGAAAACACGTGACCGGCCATGTGCAGTGGCTCACACCTGTAATCCCCGTACTCTGGGAGGCCGAGGTGGGAGGATCACCTGAGGTCAGGAGTTCGAGACCGATTTGCAACATGACAAAACCCTAAAAATACAAAAATTAGCTGGGCATGGTGGCATATGCCTGCAGTCCCCGACACTTGAGAGACTAAGGCAGGAGAATCGCATGAACTCAGGACATGGAGACTGCAGTGAGTCGAGATCGAGCCACTGCACTCCAGCCTGCGTGATAGAGCGAGACTCTATCGCCAAAGAAAGCAAATGACCAAGGGCTGAAGAGTCCAGGAAAGGCTACAAAAGGGGCTTTGAGCTGAATGCTGAAGAGCAGGGGATTTGGAAAGGCAGAGAGAGAGGGGAGGGGTCCTGACAGCCTCAGGAATGCCTGGGCACCAAGGGGGACAGGAGATTGGAAAGTATACAGGGGCGAGAGAGGAGCAGAGAAGATGCTAGACACGGAAATATAACAGGTACATATAAACCAAGTACATACGCTGTACCTGTTACACCGATTCATATTCATTCCAACCTGCAAAAGTGGGTATTAGGATTGTATGATATCCACTCTGAAGCAAGGAAATGGAGCTAAGGAGAGGCTGACTGAGTGGCTGCAGTCACGTGACTGGTGAGCTGGGTGTATGTGGAGCAGTAAGGCTCCAGATAGGAGGTGCAGTGAGACAAGGGCCCAAGCTCGCAGCAGTGGGAACCAAACAAAGGGAAGACAGGTGTGTTCCTGAAGACCTAGGTGTTTCTTAGCTAATGGGTGGACATGTGGAGAGGTGCCACGAAAGACTAAAGAGGGCTCCGAGATGCCACACCCGAGGGACTCCCTGGCAACATGAGCATTGGGATTGGGAAGTTGGGAGGGTTTCAGCCTCTGGCTCTTTCTGCCTCTAAATCATCTTCAGGGCCTTAGCCAAGTTTGCATTTAAAAAAAAAAAAAAAAAAGAGGAAGGAAGACAAGGAGAAAGGAGGACGGGAGAGGAGGAGGAGAAAAACAGAAGAAAGTAACAGCGCATCACACACAGTAAGGGGAAGTACCATTTCTGATAGTTTCCTTTGAGTTAAATACATATTGTATAAATGGCTCGGTTACAACATAAAAAGATTTCTTAATGTTTCTCAAAAAAAGTTTGAGAAACTCAAAAAGTTTGAGGAAGCTGCCGAGAGAAGAGTTTCTTAGGTCTGTTTTTACCCACGCTTCCTCAGCAAGAGGTCACCAAAGGAATAAATAAACACAGTGAATAAATGAATGGACAAGCGCGTTGGGCCCCACCTTTGGTGCCTTCCTCTTCCTCCGTCTTGTTGCCGTCTGCCTCCTCCCTTATGATCAGCCGGCCATCAGCGCTCACCTTGAAGCCATGGTCCTTCTTCCTGCCCCGGCCTGGCCCTGGCTGTGTGGCTGGGATGGAGAGTTTGGCATGAGGAGGTGGAAGGCCAGTCCCATGCTACTCACCCTCATCATGACCAACAAGCCCATCTCAGGGACCCCAAACAGGCACCTCCCAGCCCTGTCCATGGGTCTGCCATGGATGCCACGCCCTACCCACCACCTGAGAACCTGGCACCATGGCAAGTCTGTTTTCTGAGTGCACGGGCCAGCCCTGTGCTTACCCAGGACTCGCTGGGCCACCTTGGGATCCAGGAAGTTGAGGGGCTCGTCCCCACCACCCTCCTTCAGCCATGCCTGGCTCCTCTGTCGCGCCAGCTTCCGCTGCTCCTTGCCCCGGCTTCTTTCCTCCTCCTCATTGTCCTCCTCGTCCCCTGAGTCAGCCAAAATCTCCTCAATGCTAAAGACAGAGAAGTCCCCAGTCAGAGCGCCCCTGGGAGAGGCGGGGGTTGGCGGGCATTGCCTGGGCAGGCCCTTGGGTTGGGAGACACGAGGTCCCATGGCCCTAACATGGTCTCACCTGTCACCTTTGCCCTGGGCGGGCTCCTCCTCCTCCTCTTCTTCCTCCTCCTCTGTGGCAGCCTGGCTCAGGGCTCGGTGCCTCTTGGCCCGGGCCTCAGCTTTCCGGATGTTGACCAGGACTTTGTGGTACTCCTCGGGCAACAGCCTTTTCACCAGCTCAAATCTGGGGGTAGCAAGGAAGGGCTGATGAGAGGCACTGGCCGGACAGCACAACCCAGAAGTAGTGTCCCTGGTAGGACTGGAAATCCTCGGCTCCTTGCCTGCCCTATCCCCACCCCCGCTCAGTACACAGACCCAAACTTGCGGATGAACTTGGTGAAGAGGTTCCGAAGCTTCATGCGGAAGTGCCGCCGCATGTCATCTGAAAGCTTCCCAATGGCTTCCATCTGCCGGACAGAGCACCGGGCTTTCAGGGAGGCGAGCCTTCCACGCTGCCCCCCTTTCACTGCTGTCCAGCCCAGGGACGCACGCAGGATGATCAAGCCCAGCTGAGGGGAGGGTTAGTGTGGCCCTGCTCCTGGCCCACACCCTGGCCCAGTCATGCTTCCCTTGGGTAGGCAGGCCCCATCCTTCCTCTGCACCCTCCTTCAGGACATAGGCCTGAGCACCCTCGCAGGATGAGAGCTTTAGTCTTCTCAACAGTGCTTGGTACTTGACATATATCCTCTCCTTGAATCCTTGGACTACCCCCGAGATATAGGCTATCACCCTCTATTTATAGAAGAGGATACGGCGGCACAGAGGGTAAAGTGTTTGCTAAATGGCCATAGAGATGGGAGTTCAGCCCAGACTCATCTAACACCGTGGCTCCTGCTTCGCCCCTAGCACCCCAAGATTTCTCTTGGTCCCCTATGTCCCTTCTATCTCACTGCATTCTGCTCTGGTTGGATTCCTCTTAAGCCTTAATCTGGCCCAGTTTGGGTTACATGTGCAGGTGGCAGATCTTCTTATCTCCAGTGACTCCCAAATGGGCTAGGGGATAGGGTCTCCGTGTCTACTCTTTTTTTTGAGACAGAGTCTTGCTCTGTTGCCTAGACTGGAGTGCAATGGCATGATCTCAGCTCACTGTAACCTCCACCTCCCGGGTTCAAGCAATTCTCCTGCCTCAGCTTCCTGAATAGCTGGGATTACATGTGCCTGCTACCACGCCTGGCTAATTTTTGTATTTTTAGTAATAGATAGGGTTTTACCATGCTGGCCAGGCTGGTCTCGAACTCCCAACCTCAGGCGATCCGCCCACCTCAGCCTCCCAAAGTACTGGGATTACAGGCGTGAGCCACTGTGCCCGGCTTTTTTTTTTTTTTTTTTTTTGAGACACAGTCTTGCTCTGTCACCCTGGCTGGAGTGCAATGACATGGTCTTGGCTCACTGCAACCTCCACCTCCCAGGTTCAAGCAATTTTCACACCTCAGCCACATGAATAGCTGGGACTACAGGTGCGCACCATCATTCCTGGCTAATTTTTGTATTTTTTAGTAGAGATGGGGCTTCGCCATGTTGGCCAGGCTGGTCTCAAATTACTGACTTCAAGTGATCCACCCATCTTGGCGTCCCAAAGTGCTAGGGTTACAGGTGTGAGCCACTGCTCCTGGCCTCCCCATCCACTCTTTGAAGGGCTTCTATAAATCCTTTTTTTTTGAGACAGAGTCTTGCTCCGTCACCCAGGCTGAAGTGCAATGGTGCAATCTCGGCTCACTGCAACCTCCACCTCCTGGGTTCAAGTGATTCTCCTGCCTCAGCCTCCCGAACAGCTGGGATTACAGGCACCTGCCAACACGCCCAGCTAATTTTTGTATTTTTAGTAGAGACGGGTTTCACCATGTTGGCCAGGCTGGTCTCAAACTCCGGAACTCAAGTGATCTGCCCGCCTCAGCCTCCCAAAGTGGTGGGATGACAGGCGTGAGCCACCGCAGCCAGCCAGGACTTCTATAAATTTGAATAACTCCATGATGGATCACTGCTCTAGCTGTTCTCCTCACCTTGGTCCCTAGTTAGGCTGCAGGCTTTGAGGGCAGCGGGAGGGCATGCTGATTCTCATCTGTCCCTTCCTATCCTGAACCCAAGGCCAGACCCAAAGAAAATATGCAAGAGAGACCTAGAGGTCTGATGTGACTCAAGCCAGTGGCACATGGGAAACTGAGGCAGCGGGTACAGAGAACAGCTTGTCTGGAAGCCTGTCCCAGCCTGGGCGAGGATTCTCTTGGGCAGGAGAGAGCCAGGGACCCTATACCAAGGGGCTCTTCAGATCCTTCTGCAGCCCAGCAGGGGACCCAAAGGAACAGCCTCTAACCAGCAAGGTCAAAATGCAAGATGGGGAAAAAAAAAAAAAAAGGCAAGATGAGGGGGTCCTGTGAAGGGAGAGCCCAGCATCTGAGTCCCACAATCTGGAAAATCTCTGACCTCAGTTTCCCCATCTGTAAAATGAGGAGCGGCCCTGCCCGTGGGTCTCTGCCCTGAAGAGCCCCTGTTTCCTTCTATGTAGGGCTCTGGGGTGAAGAAAGCCACCTGGGCAGTGTGCCCCCTGCTCACCTCCACCTGATGGGCATTCCCCTATGGGTCCCTTTTAGGGCTCCTTAATGACCTTCTGGCTACAAAAAGAAAGTTTGAAACTTGCTGGCCTTGAGGCTTGCTGGGTCCATGCCAGCAGCTCAGAGGCCACCCTGCTACCTGCTAAGGGGAACAGGGACACTCACCACCAGCTGCACATGCTTGGCCAGGTGTGCCATATCCATGACAGTCACCGCCACCTTGATGAAGCCCAGTGCGGACTTGACCACATCACGGGTGCGGGAGGCCAGAAGCAGGCATACGTTCTCCAGCAGCTGCTCCACTGTGCTGGTCCCCATCAGACCTATGGCAGTGAGGGGGTCACTGTCTAAGACCTAGGACCCCACCCAGACCCAAACCCTCCCCATTGGAAAACAGCCACTCAAGTGTCAGTAGAAGCTGACATTGAGAGCCTTTCCATATGTCCAGGATGGTTCCAATCATGCTCCATGGAGTGGCCTTGGGTCCTTTTATCACCCTGAGGTGGGTGCTATTTCTTTTTTCTTTTTTTTTTTTTTTGAGACGGAGTCTCGCTTTGTCGCCCAGGCTGGAGTGCAGTGGCCGGATCTCAGCTCACTGCAAGCTCCGCCTCCCGGGTTTACGCCATTCTCCTGCCTCAGCCTCCCGAGTAGCTGGGACTACAGGCGCCCACCACCTCGCCCGGCTAGTTTTTTGTATTTTTAGTAGAGACGAGGTTTCACCATATTAGCCAGGATGGTCTCGATCTCCTGACCTCGTGATCCGCCCGTCTCGGCCTCCCAAAGTGCTGGGATTACAGGCTTGAGCCACCGCGCCCGGCCTGTGGGTGCTATTTCTTGCTTCCAGTTTAGAGATAGGAAACTGGGGTACTACAAGGCTAATCAAGCTGTTCTAGGTCTCATGTGGTTGCCAAGAGGCAGGACTAGTACTGAAATTCAGGCATCGGCCCTAACCGCCTCCTAACCACTCTGACAGTGGGATGCAGGGCCGCTGGACTGCACAGTCACACACGGGGACAGGCCTGAGGAAGGTGCCTTGGCGTAGCAGCAAGGGCGGGAGAAAGAGACTCGCAGGAAGGGAGACAGGGAGGCAAGCTGGGCTGGGTGCGGCTTTTCTTCCTTCCTCCAGGCACGTTTTCCCAGTTCCAGGAGCCACCTTATCCTGACCTTTCGGGCATCTTCCTACCCCGAGAGCTTCTCAGACCTTCTAGAAATAAGCATTTACCTTTAAACTCGAAAAGGAGGTGGGTCAGGGCCAGGATGCTGCAGCTGACCATGGTCACCGCGCCCACCAGGCCAGGGTAGATCAGGACGAGGTAGCGCTGCAGGGCCTCTGGGGACAGAGACCAAGGTGGGTCAAGCAAGAAGGACCCATTAGGTAGGGGGACTGAGGGCCAGAGAGGAGCAGCCTGCCCAGGGCCAGGGCACAGAGCTCTCTCCACCTTTTTTGAGGGGTGCTTCCCCACACCCAGTCTATAAGCAGAGTGTCCACCCCCAGCCCGCATCACCCGGGCCTCACCTTCCTGGTTCGAGCCAAACCTTAGGAAAGCATGGCCCATCTCCACGAGCAGCGCAAAAGCATTCTTCCGTGCGCCCACCGACACCTCCTTGGTGCACAGAATCACCTGGCCAAGACAGCCCCATCAGCATCTGCTCCCTAAGCCATCCGGCTGGGCAGCGAATCGAGTCCCCCGACCCCCATCACTGCCCTCCCTGGATCCTGAGGCCCTTAAGAGCTACATTCCAGGGAACCTCTCTAAAACACACCTGCACACTCACCTCTGGGACGAGGGCAGTGATGAACTCCTCATGCTCAGCTGAGAGCTTCCTCACGATGTGTAGGAGGCACTTCAAACGGGGCTGTGGGCAGGGGGCTACCAGTCAGGACCCCTCAATGCTACCTCCACCCCACAAGCCTCAACAGTGGCTCCTTTCCTGGTGTTGCCCTAGAGCCCTCACCCTCTTGGCGGGCGAGGAGGTGCTTCGCAGCGAGTCCAGCAGCGTCTTCTTCAGGTCCTCCAGGTGGCTCTGCACGAAGAGGGCCCCGGGGCCCTGAGGACTGGCACACACCTCCTCCAGCACTCGGTAGGCCTTCTTCTGCACCCCGTGGGCCTTACTCTGGCAGACAGGAACAGGTGAGGGAGGCCTGGGGCTCACCCCCGTCCAATGCCATCCATGGAGCATCCCCCAGTACTGGAGGGATTCTGAGCAGAAGCGGGCCCTGCCCCGCGGGGGCTCACGTGGCCTGACATAGGACCAGTGGAATGTGGACAGCAAGTGGTTAACTCCTGGGCAAGGCACAGGGGTTGGGGGTGTGTGCCGTGCGGCCCACCAATCCACTCCACTCGCCCAGCTCCAGACAGTACTCCCTCCAGCGGCCTGAGCTCATGGTGCCTGGCACGTGCCAAGGCCTGCACACCTGCTGCTCTTTCCAGCCGGAGCACTCCTCTCTCACCTTCCAAGACTGACAACTCCTTGCTCCTCTAAGCCAGCTCTCTGTCACAATCCCCCAACCCCCAACCCCGGACACCTTTCCTGAGGTGAGGTGACCTGGCCCTGGATTTCCATGTCCACCTGCAGTGCTGCCCCAGAGCACTTCTCATACTATTAGGTAACTGCTACTAAACTGTGGCAGTGGGGGCAGCTTTCAGGGGGTCAGTGGTGGGCTGAGATCTGCAGAGTTGCTGGCCACAGCAGAGGGCATTTCAAGCCTAGGACCTAAACCCCGCAAAGGCACAGACGGGGCCTGTTATATCAGGGGGCCTTAAGGCAGCTGAAGGAGGCTGCAGCAGGGGTAGACGAGAGTGGAATGGGTGGGATGAAGCTCAGGCCGGTCTGGGATGGGCCTGGGGAGTAAGCCAGGCAAAGAAGCATGGCCTTGGTTCTACAAGAGTCACTCAGCAGGCAAGGCCTAAGCACTGCTGTGCATTTCAGTCCCTTTGGGACCTACAAGACAGATGGGCTACACAGGACACAAAGGGAAGCCACTGCAGGAGAAAGCAGACAGGGACCTGATTTTGGGAAGCAGCAAGGGATAAAGACATGAGAACAGGCCCCACCTTCCCACAACCCACCTGCCCCCAAGCGTGGCTGTGTGGGGCTCCTGGCCAGAGGCTCACCTCTAGGTAGGGCCGGATGGTGGAGTACAGCTTGCTGATGGCGGCTTCGTCAGCACACGGAGCCAAGGCCACGACCAGGTCCAGGACAGACAATCTGCTCGGGGCAGGAGACCAAGGAGAGGGGTGGGGAGCTGGAGAAGGGCGCAGACTACCAGTGTTCTTATGTCTACTGGGTACGGGGAGGTGGGAGAAGTCAGGGTGAGGACAAGGGGCTTGAAGGAGCTCATGAACAGTAATAGCTAGCACCTAATTGAGCATTCATCACGTACCAGGCACTGTTCCTGGTGTTTTACACTTGCTAACTCCTTCAATCCTCATAGCAACCTTGTTGCAAGAATGATTATCATGCCCATTTTACAGATGAGGTCTTAGAGGCAGAATGGATAAGTAATTTGTCCAAGGTCACACAGCCCATAAGTGATGGGGCTGGGATCAGAACCTGGGCAATGTGTCTCCTGGGTCCTTGTTCCTCCCTAGCAGACTAAATAGTCTCTCCAGGAAGAAGGAACTAGTCAGCACAGCCTCTCAGCACAGCCTAGACAATTAATACCTCAAGACTTCCTTAAATAATGCAAGAGGGAACCCACAGTGTTCTGCCAGATGCACCCTCCAGCTCCCTGGGATGCTCCAGCTCAAGTGGGAGGCCCTGAGCATGTTACCTGGTAAAGTCAGAGCTGGCAGGGTCGAGCACCTTCTCACTGGCTTTTTCCAGGAGACTGTTCACCAACTTGAGGCCCCGACGGAATGAGGAGGAGAGAGTCGTTGAGGAGGAGCAAAAGAAAGCAGCAATGGCAGCAGTCCCAGAGCGGCCTCCCCACCACCAGCAGCCCCCAGCCCTGCCCAAGCCACGACTGCTGGTATGTGCTCCAGAACGCAGAGACCCACATGAGCCCTGGTGGGTAGGGTCTCTGCCTCTCTGACACTGCCCACCTGAGAGCTACCCTCCTCCCTCCTTCCCTCCCTCTCATGGCTCACCTGAGTGTCAGTGATGGTGAGGTAAGTTCTGATGGTTTCCAGCACAGCCCGGCGAGGGGCTGGAGTGTCCCCGGCTGCCACGGGCTGCCCATACAGGTTGAAGAGGATTGGCAGAAAGTTCTTAGCAAAACGACTCACTTCAACACGGTCGGCCTCTGGCAAAAGGACCAAAGTTTGCACTAAAGGCACAGGAGTTGGCTGTGCCTCAGTGGCTGCTGGGCTGTGGCCCAGAGGCCTTCTCTTAGGGGAGCTGGCAGGACTGGGAACCCACAGGTTGGGGGCTCTCTGTGGCAGGAGCTGAGCCAGGGCATGGAGAGCCTGCTGCCCCAGTGGCCCGTGGTCCTCAATGGCTCCAACTCCAGGGAGCCAGCAAAGTGGCAGCCACAGAGTAAAGCCTTCGACACTAACTGAACAAACCCGCAGCAGCTGTCAGCACACTGGAAGTAAAGGTAAGAGGGAAGGGTGATTTCCAGCCTCCTACCATCCCCTGGGGTCTGCAGCAGAAGCAGCAAAGGATGAGCCCCAGAGGCAAGTCTCTGTGACTCTGCTTGGAAAGGAGCGTAGCAAGCCAGGGGATAGGGCCAGGGACCTGTGTCATCCTCCCCAGCCCCCACGTACCTGCCTGGCAGCCCTTGGTGATGAGGGTACGCAGGGCCTGGCACACGGTGACCCTCAGGTCTGGACGCTCGCTGATGGCCGTGCCCAGCGTCCGTGCCAGCCCTTTGAAGGAGGTGGCCACATCCGTGGGCCTCGTGCAGAATCCAGGCAGAAGTGTCCAGATCTGGAGAAGGAGGGGACAGTAAAGGAAAGTGACATGCAGCCACCCGTGCCCCTGTGTGCTTCTCCCCACCCCCTCCCCTAGTTGACCCTTACCTGCCACTGGAGTGTGTCGTAGATCTTAGACTCCACTGTGCTGCCTGCCTGAGCCAGGTCCATGGCTGCAGTGTGACACAGGGACAGAGTATGAGCCCAGCACCCTCCCAGCCAACGGCCTTATTACCAAACCAAACCAGAAGCCCAATGATGAGGACAGCAATATGGGTGACTTCCCCCCATCCCCATAAATTAAATCATACCTGTTCATTCTAAAATACTAAAATGAACCTATAATAAACAGAAAGCAAACGTCTCTTCATACTCCCACTCCCCCAGAGATAGCCTCTGTTTCTTTTTTTTTTTTTTGAGACAGAGTCTTGCTCTGTTGCCCAGGCTGGAGTGCAGTGGCGCGATTTCGGCTCACTGCAAGCTCCACCTCCCAGGTTCACGCCATTCTCCTGCCTTAGCCTCCCGAGCAGCTGGGACTACAGGTGCCTGCCACCATGCCTGGCTAATTTTTTGTATTTTTAGTAGAGACGGGGTTTCACCATGTTACCCAGGATGGTCTTGATCTCCTGACTTCGTGATCCGCCCGCCTCAGCCTCCCAAAGTGCTGCGATTACAGGCGTTAGCCACTGTGCCCAGCTAGCCTCTGTTTCTTGTAATTGTTTTATACTTCTTTAAACACATGCCCACTTTTTTTGTGTGTTTTTTTTTTTTTTGAGACAGGGTCTCACTTTGTGTCCTAGGCTGGAGTGCAGTGGTGCAATCTGGGCTCACTGCAGCCTTGACCTCCCAGGCTCACGTGATCTTCCTACCTCAGCCTCCCAAGTAGCAGGGACTACAGGCGCGCATGCCACCACACCCAGCTAACTTTTTGTAGACACAAGGTTTCACCACGTTGCCCAGACTGGTCTCGAATTCCTAAATTCAAGCGATCCACATGCCTCGGCCTCCCAAAGTGCTGGGATTACAGGTGTATAACACTGCGCCCAGCCACATGCCCACTTTTAAAAACATAAACAGCCCGGGCGCGGTGGCTCACGCCTGCAATCTCAGCACTTTGGGAGGCTGAGGTGGGCGGATCATGAGGTCAGGAGATCGAGACCATCCCAGCTAACACGGTGAAATCCCGTCTCTACTAAAAATACAAAAAATTAGCCAGGCGTGGTGGGGGGCGCCTGTAGTCCCAGCTACTCAGGAGGCTGAGGCAGGAGAATGGTATGAACCCGGAAGGTAGAGCTTGCACCAAGGACGGAGTCTTGCTATGTTGCCCAGGCTGTTCTTGAATTCTTGGCCTCATACAATCCTTCTGCCTCAGCCTCTCAGAGTGTTGGGATTACAGGCGTAAGCCACTGCCTCAGCCTGCCGAGTAGCTGGGATTACAGGCACGTGCCACCATGCCCAGCTAATTTTTGTATTTTTAGTAGAGACGGGATTTCACCATGTTAGCCGGGATGGTCTCAAACTCCTGACCTCATGATCCGCCCATTTCAGGGGTTTCTCTATGTTGTTTAGGCTGGTCTCGAACTCCTGACCTCATGATCCGCCCATTTCAGCCTCCCAAAGTGCTGGGATTACAGGCATGAGCCACTGTGCCCGGCCTTACTTTCTTCTCTAAGCACTTCCTGTATATTCTCACAAGATCATGTGTGAAACCAGGAAACCATGCCCTAGAGCAGGGTTTCGCAATCTTGACAATGTGGAAATTTTAGGCCTGGTACTTTTTGTTGTGTGAGGCCGTCCTGTGCATTGCAGGGTGCTTAGCAGCATCCTGACCTCTATCCACTAGATGCCAGAGCACCCTTCCCGCAACGGTAACAACCAAAAATGTCTCCAGGCATTGCCAAATGTCCTACGGGCAGCAAAATCACCCCCCTTGTTGAGAACCACTGCCCTAGACCAGGAGTCAGCCAATTTTTTGTGCAAAAGGGCCAGTACTTTAAGCTTGGCAGGCCATATGATTTATATTTTTCTTTTTTTGTTTTTTGAGACAGACTCTCACTCAGTTGCCCAGGCTGGAGTGCAGTGGCGCGATCTCAGCTCACTGCAACCTCCGCCCCGCTCGGGTTCAAGTGATTCTCCTGCCTCAGCCTCCCAAGTATCTGGGATTATAGGCACCCACCACCATGCCTGGCTAATTTTTGTATTTTTAGTAAAGAGAGGGTTTCACCATGTTGGCCAGGCTGGTCTCAAGCTCCTGACTTCAGGTGCTCTACTCGCCTCAGCCTCCCCAAGTGCTGGGATTACAGGTGTGAGCCACTGTGGCCAGCCTGCAATACATATGATTTCTATCACAATAACTCTGTCATTAAAAAGTAGTGTGACATGCCGGGCGCGGTGGCTCACGCCTGTAATCCCAGCACTTTGGGAGGCCGAGGCGGGCGGATCACAAGGTCAGGAGATCGAGACCACGGTGAAACCCCGTCTCTACTAAAAATACAAAAAATTAGCCGGGTGCGGTTGTGGGCGCCTGTAGTCCCAGCTACTCGGGAGGCTGAGGCAGGAGAATGGCGTGAACCCGGGAGGCGGAGCTTGCAGTGAGCCGAGATTGCGCCACTGCACTCCAGCCTGGGCGACAGAGCAAGACTCCGTCTCAAAAAAAAAAAAAAAAAAAAAAAAAAAAAAAAAGTAGTGTGACAGGCTGGGCATGGTGGTTCACGCCTGTACTCCCAGCACTTTGGGAGGCCGAGGCAGGCAGATCATCTGAGGTCAGGAGTTTGAGACCAGCCTGGCCAACATGGTGAAACTCCATCTGTACTAAAAACACAAAAAATTTTTTAAAAGTGAGCCGGGTATGGTGGCATGTGCCTGTAGTCCTAGCTACTTGGGAGGCTGAGGCAGGAGAATCGCTTGAATCCAGGAGGCGGAAGTTGCAGTGAGCTGAGATCACGCCACTGCACTCCAGCCTGGGTGACAGAGCAAGAATAAATGTGGCTGTGTTCCAATAAAATTTTATTTACAGGCTGGGCACCGTGGCTCATACCTGTAATCCCAACACTTTGGGAGGCCAAGGCAGGTAGACCGCCTGAGGTCAGGCGTTCGAGATCAGCCTGGCCAACATGGTGAAACCCCGTCTCTACTAAAAATACAAAATTAGCTGGGTGTGGTGGCAGATGCCTGTAATCCCAGCTCCTCGGGAGGCTGAGGCAGGAGAATCTCTTGAACCCAGGAGGCGGAGATTGCAGTGAGCTGAGATCGCGCCATTGCACTCCAGCCTGGGGGAAAAGAGCGAGAATTCGTCTCAAAAAAACCAAAAAAACAAGAAAATTTATCTACAAAAACAGACAGTGGATGAAATAGTTTAGCAATGCTGCCCTAGATCCTCAAAATCCAATGAAAACGAAAATCTCCTGAAGTCATCACTAGGTCGAGCAATGTAACCCGATGCTCTGCCTATCCTCATGTAGGCCTGAGTCTGCCTAACACAGGTCAGGAGTAAACTAGAGGAAAATGGAGAGAGGAGACCATGATCACGAAGGATAAGAAACTATGTCTGAAAGGAGAGGGGCAGGGGATTGGGGATGTGCAGCCTGAAGAAAGAACACCTCTGGGGTAATCATCATTTTCAAATACACATATATCACCTACAGTCGCGCATCGCTTGACAGGGTGCGTTCTGAGAAATGCGTTGGTAGGTGATTTTATTGTGTTAATAGCATAGAGTGTATTTACACAAACCTAGATGGCACAGCCCCTACACACCTGGGCTATGTGGGGTAGTCTATTGCTCCTAGGCTAAAACCTGGACAGCATGTTGCTGTACTGAGTGCTGCAGGCAACTGTAATACAATGCTAAGAATGTGTATATCTAAACACAAGTAAATACTGAAAAAGTACAGTAAAATATGGTATTATCATCTTATGAGACCACCATCATTGAAACGTCATGTGGTGTGTGACTGTATATGTACGTACATATATACTCATATATATAAATACACCTGGCTAGGCGTGGTGGCTCACATCTGTAATCCCAGCACTTCGGGAGGCCGGGGCGGGCAGATCACCTGAGGTCAGGAGTTTGAGACCAGCCTGGCTGCCATGGCAAAACCCTGTCACTACTAAAAATACAAAAATTAGCCAGGTGCGGTGGTGGGTGCCTGTAATCCCAGCTACTCGAGAGGCTGAGGCAGGAGAATCACTTGAATTGGGAAGGTGGAGGTTGCAGTGAGCCGAGACTGCACCACTGCAGTCCAGCCTGGGAGACAGAGTGAGACTCCATCTCAAAAAAATAAATAGGCCGGGCGCGGTGGCTCACGCCTGTAATCCCAGCACTCTGGGAGGCCAAGGCGGGCGGATCACAAGGTCAGGAGATCCAGACCATCCTGGCTAACAGGATAAAACCCTGTCTCTACTAAAAATACAAAAAAGCCCGGCGTGGTGGCAGGCGCCTGTAGTCCCAAATACTCGGGAGGCTGAGACAGAAGAATGGCGTGAACCTGGAAGGCGGAGCTTGTAGTGAGCCGAGATCGTGCCACTGCACTCCAGCCTGGGCGACACAGCGAGACTCTGTCTCAAAAAAAAAAAAAAGTAAAATAAATAAATAAATAAATAAATAATAAAAATATATACCTACAGGCTGGGCATGGTGGCTCACGCCTGTAACCCCAGGACTTTGGCAGGCCAAGGCAAGTGGATTACCTGAGGTCAGGAGTTCAAAACCAGCCTGGTCAATATGGTGAAACCCCATTTCTACTAAAAATACAAAAAATTAGCCGGGTGTGGTGGTGGGCACTTGTAATCCCAGCTACTTGAGAGGCTGAGGCAGGAGAATCGCTTGAACCTGGGAGGCAGAGGTTGCAGTGAGCTGAGATCAGCCACTGCACTCCAGCCTGGGCAACAAGAGCAAAACTCCATCTCAAAAAAAAAAATAATAAAGCAAACAAATAAATAAATACACCTAGAAGTATATAAAAGTATATATACGTATAAACAAATGTATCACAAACTTTTACAAAATCGATCTCAAGGGCTTGCGTGAGGAAGAAGGGGCACAGCTGTTCTCTGTGATCCAAAGGGAAAGAACAAGGCCCAGTTGGGGCAGCTCAATGTGGAGGCAGCTCCTGTCTCACAGGGCAAGCTCTGCCACAGGGCGGGCTACCTGGCCACGCCTCAGAGCAGCAGGGAGGGAGACAGGCACTCGAGCACTGGCTGGCCACCTGCTTGGCAGAGGGATGTTGTCAAATGTCTTGAAGGCTGGATGTGTGGGACTCAGCACCCTTCCCAATCCCATCTGTGAAGCCTTCAGGACTGTGGGGAGCCTCAGGTCACACACAGGCACTTCTACCTTTGCTCTTCAGGGTGTTAGCCAAGGGCAAGAAGTAGGTGGTGAAGAAACCAAGTCGCGTTTCCTGAACGTGGTCTCGGATGACAGGTAGCAGCCAGCTCCGTGGGAAATCCAGAGTCTCCCTGGGAGAATGGGAAGAACCCAGTGAGGACGAGGGGACAGCCCTGAGGGCAGTGCATAGCGTACTGAGCCCAGGACAGAGCGAGACCTCCTCTGGCCCCTCCTCCCGAGCCCTGCACTCACACAGACTTTAGTCCACAGCAGCAGACATCCTTTCCAGGGGAGAGAATATGTCTGGGGCTTGTCAGGAAGCCAGCCAGGGCCACACTTACTCAGAGCCATCAATTTCCAAAGGCACAGCCTGCAGCACCACCTCAGGTCCCATACTGGTCACCGCAGCCCCCACTGCCTGGTCGAGAGCCGCCGTGTGGGGGAAATGAGGGGAGAGGCGCAGGTCACACAGGGACTGGAGGCACTGGAGCAGAGATGAGTGACCACACATCAAGACATGCTCAAAAGCTGGGACCCATGACAAGACCCCGCCGAAGGATGAGGCCGGAATTCTGGGCCTGAGTTCAACGCTACACCAGAGGGTACAGAGTGAGAACCCAATTAACCACTGGTGACTATAAAATCCCAGGGCCTAGGATTTTACAAAATTCTGTTACATTTAACGACATATAAAAATTAGGAAATTTCAACACAAATGTAGATTTCCAATTTATCTTCGAAAATGGGACAAATTTATCTTGTCTGCATGCAACAATTAGCAAATCAGCAGGCGCTGAGGAGACAAAGCTGCACCCTTGGGTTCACCCGGGCCACAGCCCTCCCCCAGTCACACTTTCATGGCCCTGCCTGGCCTCTTGTATAAAGCCAAATTGGAGGCCGGGCGCGGTGGCTCAAGCCTGTAATCCCAGCACTTTGGGAGGCCGAGACGGGCGGATCACAAGTTCAGGAGATCGAGACCATCCTGGCTAACACGGTGAAACCCCGTCTCTACTAAAATACAAAAAAAATTAGCCGGGCGAGGTGGCGGGCGCCTGTACTCCTAGCTACTCGGGAGGCTGAGGCAGGAGAATGGCGTGAACCCGGGAGGCGGGGCTTGCAGTGAGCTGAGATCCGGCCACTGCACTCCAGCCTGGGCAACAGAGCTAGACTCCGTCTCAAAAAAAAAAAAAAAAAGCCAAATTGGTCAACCTAATCTATGAGGGCTCCGGCCAGGCCTCTTGAGGGAGACCCTGTCCTCCCACTAGGGTTCCTTTTTTCCAGCATGGGAGGGAGTCAGCAAGGAAGGCCCCACAAGGCCAGGAGCTGCTGCCTCTGCTGATGTGGGACCAGTCTGGGGGCTTCCTCAGGCCCCTACTCTCTCCTGGACTAGGGTCTGCTCAGGATCCCTGAGTGATCCCTGATCCTTAAATGGTTAACCCTGGACTGGAGGAACCTTCCTGGAACCTAGTAGGGCTGTTGAGAACATCAACGCTATACTCACTGGTTACAGGAAACTTAGATAACTGAAATGTAAAAGATAAGGGCGGCCGGGCGTGGTGGCTCAAGCCTGTAATCCCAGCACTCTGGGAGGCCGAGGGGGGCGGATCACGAGGTCAGGAGATCGAGACCATCCTGGCTAACACGGTGAAACCCCGTCTCTACTAAAAAAAATACAAAAAACTAGCCGGGCGAGGTGGCGGGCGCCTGTAGTCCCAGCTATTCGGGAGGCTGAGGCAGGAGAATGGCGTAAACCCGGAAGGCGGAGCTTGCAGTGAGCTGAGATCCGGCCACTGCACTCCAGCCCGGGCGACAGAGCGAGACTCCGTCTCAAAAAAAAAAAAAAAAAAAAAAAGATAAGGGCTGGGGGTAAGGGAAAGCAAATAGATTCCCCAAGCTTCAAAACCAGCAACTCTAGCAAAGACTAGTGAGCAGGTGGGGGGACTCCCACCCTTTTTCCTGCCCCTCCCTTATTGGCCCAGTCACCTTCCAGGGGATACTGCATGGGGCACCTGCTATGGCCCTGTCAGGGTAGGGTGGGGAGCAGAGTGCAGATAACAGACACACATGCCCTCCAGGAGCCCACAGTCCAAGGGCCAGCACCACCTCCTGCCCTGGCCCCAGTCGCTCCCCACTCACCTTCCTCATCACAGGGTGGGCCTGTCTCCCACACACCTCAAAAAAGACACACAGCAGCTGCAACACGGAGCTCCAGGCCGCATGGAATTTGTATGTCAGGCCCTCCTCCACTGCCCTGCCAAGGGGGCGGCGCAGTCAGGGCCACGGTCACACGCCACCCTGTGCCCCCCACCAGAGAAAGTCAATGACCAGCACCCTGAGCTACAGATGCTAGCTGGCCAGCAAGAATGGGGCCCCAGGACAGACAACGGAAGAGAACTAACATTTGTGACATGCCCACACTCCATATGTGAAGAGTTTAATTTAGATAATGCTAGTGCTTAAAGAAAAATTGATGAGGTGGTTATCTGACCCAACTTCAGATGGGGAAACCACTAGGAAACCAAGAGGTAAGGTGTGGCTAAAATATGGCAGGCGCTCAAGTCCATGGTAGCTGCTCTGACAGATGTTCAGTAAGCAGCCTGCAATCCCGTAAAGCACTGCCACTGCAAGCCTGACCCACAGCAGGTGGACAGTGGAGCATTCGTATTATATAGAACTTTCCTCAAGGTACCACCATCCCTTCCTAATGCGGACCCCATATCCTCACCTGAACATCTTGGCAACAGACTGGGCAGGGCCCGAGGCTGAGGAGGTCACGGAGCCAACATCAGCCATGTGGGGAGCCACGCATTCCTTCAGGATCTCCTGCAAAGAGAGGCCACAGGCTTTCTGGGCTCAAGGTAGCCCCCCAGGACCACTCTCCCCTCCCAGGCGATAGCTTCCTGGGAGTCTAAGAAAGCTTCAAAGAAACCTATCTCCCATTTTGAGAGCGGCCTCTCTGGGCCTGAGCTGGTAGCCTGGGGCCAGTGCTGGGAAAGACAGGGCAGCCCGCAGAAGCCCCCGTGTTCTCTGCTTCCTCAGCTAAAGTTGCAGTACCTTGAGGCTCTGCGTGGCAGCAGTCACCACTTGCGAGTGTGGGGAAAGGAGGCAGGTCACCGCGGTTCCAAAAAAGCGAGGGAGGTGGCCTAGCCCCAGGTCCCACTGCAACCTGTCAAAACAAAAGGTTTCTGTGGGGCCTGGCCCTGAGCCCTGGGGACCCGGGCAACCAGAGCTCAGGGCTGAGATGGCCCAGGTCTGAAAACAATCACAAACCCACTGATCTGCAGGGCTCCACAGGGCCCTTCGGGTGGGTGGTTTTTAAAAAGGCACTATCATTCAAGTAATAACTACATGTGGTAAAAAATTCAAACAGGTCTTCAAGGTGTAAAATGAAGGGCATGCCTTCCCCAACTCACCCTTCTGGCCTGACCCTTATATGCATTTCCCAGGGGAAAATCAAGGTTAAGTTTCTTAAATACCCTTCCAGAAGTTCTAAAACGCACAAACATAAAAATAGTAACTTCTGTTAACTTTTTTTTTTGCAGTGGTGCAATCATAGCTCACGGAGTCTCAAACTCCTGGGCTCAAGCGATCCTCCCACCTCAGCCTCCTGAGTAGCTGGGGCTATAGGCACAAGCCACCATGCTCAGTTATCTTTTTATTTTTTGTAGAGACAGGATCTCACTGTGTTTCCCAGGTTAGTCTCCACCTCCTGGCCTCAAGTGATCCTCCTGTCTTGGCCTCCCAAAGCTCTGTGATTCAGGTATGAGCCACAGCACCTGGCCTGGTAGCATTTATATAACTCTTTATCATATACCAACCATTGATATAACATACATCCATTTAAACCTTGTAAAAACCAATGAGATCCCAGCACTTTGGGAGGCCAAGACGGGCGGATCACGAGGTCAGGAGATCGAGACCATCCTGGCTAACACGGTGAAACCCCGTCTCTACTAAAAAATACAAAAAATTAGCCAGGCGCGGTGGTGGGCGCCTGTAGTCCCAGCTACTCGGGAGGCTGAGGCAGGAGAATGGCGTAAACCCGGGAGGCGGAGCTTGCAGTGAGCTGAGATCCGGCCACTGCACTCCAGCCTGGGCGACAGAGCAAGACTCCGTCTCAAAAAATAAATAAATAAATAAATAAATAAACAAAAAAACCCCAAAAAAACCAATGAGATAAATCCTGTTATTTTTCCATTTTATAGATGAGGAAAGACACAGAGAAATCAAGTAAGTTGCCCAAGGCCACCCAGCTTGGCAATGGGGTCAGGATTCACATCCTTAGCAATGTGGTTCCAGAGTATACATAGAGAAACAATCACACCATACCTGCTATTCTATGTCTTGCTTTTTCCCAGTATATCTTGGAATTCTTTCCACGTAAGTGCACATACAACCACTTCGACTGTTTTTTGTTTTTTGGGTTTTTATTTGAGATAGGGTCACCTTGTCACCCAGGCTGGAGCGCAGTGGTGCGATCTCAGCTCACTGCAACCTTCACCTCACAGGTTCAAGCGATTCTCGTGCCTCAACCTCCCAAGTAGCTGGGATTACAGGTGTGCACCACCACACCCAGATAATTTTTGTATTTTTAGTAAAGATGAAGTTTTGCCATTTTGGCCAGGCTAGTCTCAAACTCCTGGCCTCAAGTGATCTGCCCACCTTGGTCTCCTAAAGTGCTGGGATTATAAGTGTAAGCCACTGTGCCAAGCCCACTTTGATTGTTTCTAATGGCTGCACAGTACTTCATTGTTTATATTTCACCCCTCCATGGGACATTTAGCTTGCTTCCAGTTTTTATGTGTTACCTAGAGTGCGATGATAAGCATCCTGGGATGCACACTAGAGCCTGACTGTGGGTGTGCTCCTGCAGGATGAAATCTGAGAAGTGGTGAATGGGGTGATTTTGCCATTTTTGGACACCTCCCAGTAAAGGCAGTTTGGTGCAGGAAAAAGAATGTGGGCTGGGCAGACCTGGGCCGGGCAGACCTAGGCCAGAGACCTGACCTTACTCATCAGGGGCTGTGTGACTAGCTCACTCACAGAGCCTCGGTTTCTGGCTTATAAATTGGGGCTAAACGCTTCCTCATGGGGTTGCCTTGATTAGTGAAAGGAAACACAGATGAAGAGTGTGTGGCACACGCCTGGGTGAGAGCAGGCCGCCTGGGTGAGAGCAGGCCGCCTGGGTGAGAGCAGGCTGCGGGAACCCTTCAGCTGCGGAGAAGACAGGTCCAGCAAAACAGAGCCATGAGGCCTAAGAGACCCCTGCCTCCCTCCATGCAGGTCACCAACTGGTTACTGTATACTCAATTTCTTCTCAGCCTTATTCCAGAAAAGTGGAATTACTATTAAGTGGCCAAGCCCGAACCTGAAAGTATGCAGACACAAAAGCAGAAAGTCGGTTCCCGGGACTACGGAACCTAGAGAAGGGAGCCACCAGTCCAGGCGAGAGTGGAGTGGAGCGACAGAAAGGATATGCAATGGCCAGGAAACTAAGCGCACAGGAAGACACAGCCAGGGAGCAGCAAGAGGCAGGGTGAAACTCAGGCCTCAACCTGGGACGCAGGGCTCACAGCCCACCTTGCTGCTCCTCATGGCTGGCTGGCAAACGCTCTGGCAGGAATCAGACCCTGTTAGAACGAGCTGCACCGTCCTACCCTGTGCCTCACAAAAACAAGAGCTGCTCTGTAGCTCATTTGACACGGAGATGCCGTCAGGCCCCGAGAGGCTGAATAGCGTATCCAGCCTCTGAATGGAGGCCCTGAGCACCCCCAACCTCAAAAGCCAGGATGGAGGCCCTGAGCACCCCGAACCTCGGCAGCCAGGACAGAGGCCCTGAGAACTCCGCAACCTCTGCAGCCTGGACAGAGGCCCTGAGGACCCCCGACCTTGGCAGCCTGGACGGAGGCCCTGAGGACCCCCAACCTCGGCAGCCTGGAAAGAGGCCCGAAGGACTCCCCCAACTTTGGCAGCCAGGACGGAGGCCCTGAGGACCCCCGACTTTGGCAGCCTGGACAGAGGCCCTAAGGAACCCTCCACCTCGGCGCCAGGACAGAGATCCTGAGGACCCCACAAACTCAGCAGCCAGGACGGAGACCCTGAGGACCCCCAACCTCGGCAGCCAGGACGGAGACCCTGAGGACCCCCAACCTCGGCAGCCAGGACGGAGGCCCTGAGGACCCCCAACCTCGGCAGCCAGGAGGGAGGCCCTGAGGACCCCCAACCTCGGCAGCCAGGACGGAGGCCCTGAGGACCCCACAACCTCGGCAGCCAGGAGGGAGGCCCTAAGGACCCTTCCCAGCCGGGCGCGGTGGCTCAAGCCTGTAATCCCAGCACTTTGGGAGGCCGAGACGGGTGGATCACGAGGTCAGGAGATTGAGACCATCCTGGCTAACACGGTGAAACCCCGTCTCTACTAAGAAATACAAAAAACTAGCCGGGCGAGGTGGCGGGCGCCTGTAGTCCCAGCTACTCGGGAGGCTGAGGCCGGAGAATGGCGTGGACCTGGGAGGCGGAGCTTGCAGTGAGCTGAGATCCGGCCACTGCACTCCAGCCTGGGCTACAGAGCGAGACTCCGTCTCAAAAAAAAAAAAAAAAAAGGACCCTTCCCAACCTTGGCAGCCAGGACGAAGGCCCTGAGGACCCCCGACCTCAGCAGCCTGGACACAGGCCCTAAGCACCCCGACCTCGGCAGCCTGGATAGAGGCCCAGAGCACCCCCACGTCGGCAGCCTGGACAGAGGCCCTAAGCACCCCTCCTTCATCCGTACCTCACCAGGTTGATGTGGGCTTTCTCCATGACCTTAAGCCAGGCTAGCAGGGGCTGTAAATCATTCTCACTGGGAACATAGTCGTACAGGGCCTAAAGGTGGGAACAAGCAGGTGACTAAGCATGTGGGGTCTGCAACAGCCCAATGACGATAACCCCTTACCATCCTGGCACCAGCAGTGTCCTGGGTACAGTGCTTGTGACCCTGGCACTCACAGCCCCCTTGGCTTTCCCAGATCCTGCCTCTCCCTTCTCCACGAAGCCCTCCCGGCTCTGATTCTTTGGGAGAACAGCCTCTAGGAGCAGCGGAATATCATGGGTCACACACTCCTTTGTGCCTCTGACAAAAGCCAGAGGCCTTCTTTGGGGAAAAAAAGCCGTACATTTTGCTAACAATTTGGGGGATCTGTTCCCCCTCCCAAAATCCATCCCAGACCTCTAAGGTCGAAAGCCCTGCTCAAGGCCGGGCGCGGTGGCTCAAGCCTGTAATCCCAGCACTTTGGGAGGCCGAGACGGGCGGATCACGAGGTCAGGAGTTCGAGACCATCCTGGCTAACACGGTGAAACCCCGTCTCTACTAAAAAATACAAAAAACTAGCCGGGCGAGGTGGCGGGCGCCTGTAGTCCCGGCTCCTCGGGAGGCTGAGGCAGGAGAATGGCTAAAAACCTGGGAGGCAGAGCTTGCAGTGAGCTGAGATCCGGCCACTGCACTCCAGCCTGGGCGACACAGCGAGACTCCGTCTCAAAAAAAAAAAAAAAAAAAAAAGAAAGCCCTGCTCAAGGTATCTGTGAGCACCACGAGACTATGCCAAAACAGTTCATTAAAGTTAACTAGGTCAAGGGTCAAGGTCCCAGCTCCTGGGGACACTGATGTGAATTTGATGGCTGGACTCCAATCCTCCTTCCCCGTCTACTGGCCTCTTCCACTGGGACAACCCAGCCCAGCCAACCTCACTCTGTAGACAAGGCGCAGAGCCAGTGCCCCCAGCACAGCCTCCCAAAGGACCCCCCTCCACAATGCCCCCACACCCCACCAACAGGCCTCACCGTGATGATCTGGGCGTTGAGCTCTGCCGACAGGGTGCTCAGGCCAGGCCTGGCATGGAAGAGGCTGTGAAAGGCCTGCATGGCACAGGCTGTCACCAGCTGGAGGGGGACACACAGGCTTAGAAAGGAACTACAAAGCTGGCCCTGGACCCCTCAACATTCCACTCCACTCTGTGTGCTAGGGAGTTGAGGGCCCCCTGAACCTCACACATGCCCCCTGCACAGAGACACCCTGAGGACTGCCACCTTAGTAAGACATGGAGGCCCCTGAAAAACCTTTAAATGATTTAAAAAGACAGAAACATTAACAAAATGGTTTTAACATAACAGCCAAAAAAGCAGGCTATAAACGGTCTGCATGCTATAATTACAGCTTTTTTTTTTTTTTTTTTTTTTGAGATAGAATCTCGCTCTGTTGCCGGATACAGGGATGAGACCAATACAGATGCATGCCACTGTGCCTGGCCAATTTTTAAATTTTTATAAAGACAGAGTCTTGTCTTACTATGTTGCCCAAGCTGGTCTCAAATTGCTTGCCTCCTGCCTTGGCCTCCCACGTGCTAAGGTTACAGGTGTGAGCCACCGCTCCTGGCCTTTACATGTTTTATCATGTATATTTGTTTACCCAAAGAGAAAATGTCTGAAAGGATAACCAGAAAGTTATTCGCATTGTCTACCTTAAGAAACAGAATTTGGAAGGAAGGAGATTTTTACTTTATACACTTCTGACTTTTTTTTTCCTTTTAAACAATGATCATATTATTTATATTTTCAATTTTAAAAATATGTATGTAAATAAACACTACAAAAGAATACACAAGGCTGGGCGCAGAGGCGCACGCCTGTAATCCCAGCACTTTGGGAGGCCGAGGTGGGTGGATTACGAGGTCAGGAGATCGAGACCATCCTGGCTAACACGGTGACACCCCGTCTGTACTAAAAATACAAAACAGCAGCCGGGCATGGTGGCAGGTGCCTGTAGTCCCAGCTACTCAGGAGGCTGAAGCAGGAGAATGGTGTGAACCCGGGAGGCGGAGTTTGCAGTGAGCCAAGACCACGCCACTGCACTCCAGCCTGGGCGACAGAGCAAGACTCTGTCTCAAAAAAAAAAAAAAAAAAAAAAAGAGAATACACAGTGAGTTGGTGGGGGGGGGATTGGTTCCAGGACTCCCTATGGACATAAAAAACTACCAATGCCCAAGTCTCTATTTTAAATGGTGTAATATTTGCATATAACCTACATGCATTCTCCCATATACTTTAAATCACCTGGATTACTTATGATACGTAATACGACATAAATGCTATGTAAATAGTTGCTACACTCTGTTGTCTAGGGAATAATGACACGGAAAAAACACTGTACATATTCAGTACAGAAGCAAGCAACCGTTTTCTTTTTCCTGAATATTTTCTTTTCTTTTTCTTTCTTCCTTTTTTTCCTTTTTCTTTTTTTTTTTTTCCTGACATAGGGTTCTTGCTCTGTTGCCCAAGCTGGAGTGCAGTGGCATGACCAGAGCTCACTGGGTTCACTGCAGCCTTGACCTCCTGGGCTCAAGCAATCCTCCCACTTCCACCTCTCAAGCAGCTGGGACTATAGGCACGTGCCGCCATGCCCAGTTTCCAAATATTTTCAATCCAAGGTTGGTTGAATTTATGGCTTTGGGACCCACACATACAAAGGGCTGACTGTATAAAGATTTACAGAAATGTGCCAGAAATGGTAGAAATACAGGAAATCATTTTTCATGTGTCTTTAAAGCTGCTAAAAAAAATTGGGTGGCTCACGCCTGTAATTCCAGCACTTTGGGAGGCTGAGGCAGGCGGATCACCTGAGGTCGGGAGTTCAAGACCAGTCTGACCAACATAGAGAAACCCCATCTCTACTAAAAGTACAAAAAATTAGCCAGGCGTGGTGGTACATGCCTGTAATCCCAGCCACTCGGGAGGCTGAGGCAGAAGAATTGCTTGAACCCAGGAATCAGAGGTTGCAGTGAGCCAAGATTGTGCCATTGCACTCCAGCCTGGGCAACAAGAGCGAAATCCATCTCAAAAAAAAAAAAAAAAAATTTGGTATAGGGTACATAGAGCTGGGGCAGGAGGGTTTACCAGCCCACTACAGATCCACCCTGACTCTGACCTGATCTCTGAGGTCAGCTTCCATCTGGAAGAGGACTCTGATATGGCCTGGCCTAGCCAAACACCACAGATTGATGTAGTACTGTTGGTTTTAGCCTAAGAACACAGGCAGGGAGACCCCAGGCCCTGCATTTTGACTGACCAGCGAGTTCCTCAAATGCCACCACTGCAGACCTCCCTTCCTCTAGCTCTTGGGCCTGAGCTCACCACATGGCTCAAGGTCATGACCCTGAGGAGAGTCTCACTGCAGCTCTTCACCAGGCCTTCTGGGAAGCAGGGCAGCAGGTCCTTCAGCAGCGTCAGCATGTGCAGCGTGGTGGTGGCCTCCTTGGAGCCTGATAGACAGAAGTGGAATTGAGACACCAGCCCCCGCCCTGCAGCAGGCCCTGTCCTGCTCTGCCAGCCACTGCCTCCCATCCACCTGCCCTCCATTGGCTTCCCCACCTCCAGACTTCTCAATCTCCTGGATGCAGAACTTGGCAGTGGAAACGGCAGCAGGATGATGGGCAGGGGCCTTTTCGCCAAACATGAATTCACTGCCCTTGAGGACTGAGCATACTCCATGCTGGGCAGCCTTCCGGATCTGAGGGGCAAGGAGAGCAGGGGACAAGGCCAAATCAGCATTCCACCAGCATCATGGGTGTCTGGCATAAGCACCAACCAATTAGCTTTGGCTGAACATATAGATCCAATGATTATCTAACTACTACAGATCCAGTGCTATGCCAGGGCCTTCATGTGTACAGAATCCTGAGCTGTGAAGCAAGACAAACCTTGGTTCAAATCCCTGCACTACAACTAACTCACCAAATGGCCTTAAGCAAGCCCAACTACCTAATTTCTGAGTTTCAGTATCATCTTTAAAACAGGGGGTTCTTCATTCCCTCAATCATCCAGCAAACACGGTGTGTCCACCAAGCCAGGCGCTGTTCTAGGTCCTGGCAAACTGGCAGTGAATAGCAGGCAACACACCTTCCAGCTGGGAGGCGGAAAACAAATACATAGCAGAAGGTTAAAAAGTACTTTGCAGACAATCAGGCAGGGGCTGCCACTTCTTATACAGTGGTCAGGAAAGTGTCACCACAGTGAAGTGCCACTGCAGTGAGAGCTGAAGAAGGTGAGGAAAAGATCATGTGAGCACCGAGGGAAGAAGGCATGAGAGCATCTGGGCTGATGGTGCTCAGCACTGGGAGTGATTACATGACTGTTATTGTTACCACCTTCTGCCCTAAATTTCCAGAAGAAACAGTGGGGAACCACCACTTCCCAAGCACCTGCCGTAAGCCAGGAGATGCACCAGGCCTGTGGGGAACACTGGAGTCTCCCCACAACTCTGTAGCAAAGCTGGTGTGATTATCTCTATTTCTTTTTTTTTTCTTTTGAGATGGAGTCTCATTCTGTTGCCCAGGCTGGAGTGCAGTGGTGCAATCTTGGCTTACTGCAACCTCTGCCTCCTGGGTTCAAGCGATCTCCTGCCTCAGCCTCCCGAGTAGCTGGGATTACAAGCGCCCACCACCATGCTCAGCTAATTTTTATATTTTTCGTAGAGTCGAGGTTTCACTCTGTTGGTCAGGCTGGTCTCTAACTCCTGACCTCAAATGATCCTCCCACTTTGGCCTCCCAATTCACTGCTCACACCTCGAGCAGTGAATTCAGGATCCAACTCAGGTCTGTGTGACTCCCCCAGCTACGCCACCCTCCCTACCAAGGTAAACAGACATACGGGGAGAGTCCATGTCAACAGGGCAATGGCTGACAAGGCACCAGAGACTCAGACAGGGCTGACAGGGAACAGCCTCCTGGAGGAGGAAGAGCCGCCCCGCCTTCTGCATCTAAATGCATGGTGCCTCAGAGGCAGAAATCAGAAGCCAGTACTCAGGGCAAGCTCCCCAATGCCACTCAGCTAGCCAAGTCTGGGCTGCGCTGGGCCGAGTGGTGGCTGTCCCCTTGTCACATTTTCTCACCTTGGGCTTGGAATGCACCGTGAAGCTCAGCAGCCCATGGTACACCTGAAGGGTCACAGGGTAGCCCCAGGCCTCCAGGTCTTGCTTGCGCAGAAGGGTGGCCAGGCAGGAAAGGACCTGGAAGAAAGTCAGAGCCCTCAGTGCCACCAGCCTTGGCCAGGAGGGAAAAGAGCCCAGGTTCTCACTGACTCCAGAAAATCCCATCTGTCTGAGGTCCCCAGGGTGCCTAAACCCCTCTCAGGGAACATCCAAGCATCACCAAATCAGACAGGCTCTGGGAAATGCCAGATGAGAAACTAAACCCCAGACACTAACCCATCGGAGGACAGAGGTGGAGCCACTGCTGGCCTGGGCTGACATGATATCCATGAAGGCTTTGGAGGTATCAGAGAACTTCTTAATGAGCACAGGGCTGGGAACACTGTGGGAAAGAACATAGACGGTCACCCCAGAGGATCCCTGAAGAGCAGCTGGTGCAGCCCCTTGTGGTACCAAGGACAGGGCAAGGGGCGCTGGTGGCACAGTCACTCAGCAAGTAAGCAACAAAGTCAGAACAGGTGCCCACCGTATCAGCCAGCTCAGTGTGCTTTCCACCCGGGATCCCTGCCTCCCTCACCTTCCCACTACCCACTCATAAACTCACACCAATCCTCTCTCCACCTCCCCTGGCAGTTCACAGCTCCAGCAAGCCTGGGGCCAACAACCCCTTCCCTCCCTTCTGCCACTCACTGCTCCAGGGATGCCCCTCCTAGGGGCCAACACTCACACTCCCTGGTATAATGACCCAAGTCACCCAGGGCCTTATGTTGTAGAATGCCACCTGATACACAAGTATTTTTTACATTGTATTCTGTTTTTTTTTTTTTTTTTTTTTTTTTTTGAGACGGAGTCTTGCTCTGTCACCCAGGCTGGAGTGCAGTGGCCGGATCTCAGCTCACTGCAAGCTCCGCCTCCCGGGTTCACGCCATTCTCCTGCCTCAGCCTCCCGAGTAGCTGGGACTACAGGCGCCCGCCACCTCGCCCGGCTAGTTTTTTGTATTTTTTAGTAGAGACGGGGTTTCACCGTGTTAACCAGGATGGTCTCGATCTCCCGACCTCGTGATCTGCCCGTCTCGGCCTCCCAAAGTGCTGGGATTACAGGCTTGAGCCACCGCGCCCGGCCGTTTTTTTTTTTTTTGAGACGGAGTCTCGCTCTATCACCCAGGCTGGAGTGCAGTGGCGCAATCTCGGCTCACTGCAAACTCCGCCTCCTGGATTCACGTCATTCTCCTGTCTCAGCCTCCTGAGTATCTGGGACTACAGGTGCCCACCACCACTCCCGGCTAATTTTTTGTATTTTTAGTAGAGATGGGGTTTCACCGTGTTAGCCAGGATGGTCTTGATCTCCTGACCTCGTGATCCGCCCGCCTCGGCCTCCCAAAGTGCTGGGATTACAGGCGTGAGCCACTGCACCTGGCCTAAATTGTATTTTAAAATTTGTGGCCGGGCATGGTGGCTCACGCCTGCAATCCCAGCACTTCGGGAGGCCGAGGCTGGTGGATCACCTGAGGTCGGGAGTTTGAGACCAGCCTGACAAACATGGAGAAACACTGTATCTACTAAAAATACAAAATTACTGGGCGTGATGGCGCATGCTTGTAATCCCAGCTACTTGGGAGACTGAGGCAGGAGAATCACTTGAACCCGGGAGGTGGAGGGTGGGGTAAGCCGAGATTGCGCCATTGCCCTCCACCCTGGGTAACAAGAGTAAAACTCCATCTCAAAGATAAATAAATAAATAAATTTCTAATTGTGGTAAAATACACATAAGATAAAACATCATTTCGGCCAGGTGCAGTGGCTCACGCCTGTAATCCCAGCACTTTGGGAGGATGAGGCGGGTAGATCACGAGGTCAGGAGATCAAGACCATCCTGTCTAACACGGTGAAACCCCATCTCTACTAAAAATACAAAAAATTAGCCGGGCATGGTGGCAGGTGCCTGTAGTCCAAGCTACTTGGGAGGCTGAGGCAGGAGAATGGCATGAACCTGGGAGGTGGAGCTTGCAGTGAGCCAAGATGGCGCCACTGCACTCCAGCCTGGGAGACAGAGCAAGACTCCGTCTCAAAAAACAAACAAACAAACAAGCAAACAAACAAACCAAACATCATTTCAATGATTCTTAGGTATATCATTCAGTACTGTTAAGTATATTCATGTTGTGGGTTTTTTTTTTTGGAGACAGGGTCTCACTCGTCACCCAAGCTGGAGTGTAGTGGCACAATTAGGCTCACTGCAACCTCCACCACCCAAGTAGCTGAGACTACAGGTGCATGCTACCACGCCTAGCTCATTTTTGTATTCTTTTGTAGAGATGAGGTTTTGCCATGTTGCCCAGGCTGGTTTCAAACTCCTGAGCTCAAGCAATCCATCTGCCTCAGCCTCCCAAAGTGCTGGGATTATAGGTGTGTGTCACTGCACCCAGCCAAGTACATTCACATTGTTGTGCAATCAATCTCAAGAACTTTTTCATCTTAAAGAATCAAGGTTTTTGCTTTTTTTTTTACTTTATTATTTATTTATTTTATTGAGATAGAATCTCACTCTGTTGCCCAGGCTGGACTGCAGTGGCTTGATCTTGGCTCACTGCAACCTCCATATCCTGGGTTCAAGTGATTCTCCTGCCTCAGCCTCCCGTGTAGCTGGGATTACAGCTGTGCACCACCACATCTGGCTAATTTTGTATTTTTAGTAGAGACAGCGTTTCACCATGTTGGCCAGGCTGGTCTCGAACTCCTGGCCGCAAGCAATCCTCCTGCCTCAGCCTCCAAAAGTGCTGGGATTACAGGTGTGACCCACTGCGCCCAGCCATGACTTTTAATTTTTATTACTCAAAACAATTTTCATTTTCTTTCTTTCTTTTTTTTTTTTTTTGAGATAGAGTCTTACACTGTTGACAGGGTTGGAGTGCAATGGCACGATCTCAGCTCACTGCAACCTCTGCCTACCGGGTTGAAACTAACTCTCCCGCCTCAGCCTCCCGAGTAGCTGAATTACAGGCGCCTGCCACCATGCCCAGCTAATTTTTGACAGGGTTTCACCATGTTGGCCAGGTTGGTCTTGAACTCCTGACCTCAGGTGATCTGCCCACCTCAGCTTCCCAAAGTGCTGGGGTTACAGGCATGAGCCACAGCATGTAGCCTACCCAGCTAATTTTTGTATTTTTAGTAGAGACGGGGTTTCACCATGTTGGCCAGGATGGTCTCGAACTCCTGATCTCTTGATTCGCCCGCCTCGGCCACCCAAAGTGCTGGGATTATAGGTGTGAACCACCGCACCCAGCCAAAAAAGTTTCATTTTCAATAGAGCTTTCTGACTCTGCTTTTGCCTTCAACACTTTCACAATGATTTTCTGCTCCTCGATAAGGAACGCACACTGGATTCTGTCATGAACACACTTAGCACACATGGAACCAGGGAAGCACTGCAGGCCCTACGGACGTGCCTTTTGTTTTGGACAATCAAATGAGAACTTTAGATCTCACAGCATGAGCTCCTGAAAGACTGCCTGGGCACACACCACGTGAAGATTCTGGTGCTTTCCCAATCTTCTTGGCATAAAGGTAAATGATTCTATTACCAGGGGTTCAGGACAGCCTAGTTTTGTTAGAGGTTTCTCACTAGAGGCTTATGACGGTATGTCACACGCTGGCCCGTTCTGCATGCCTCTAGACAGTGGTCATGAAGAGCAAGTATCTTTTTAAGAAACAATTCCCTGATCCTGTTTCTCCTGTCCACATTCCCTTCTCTCTTCCACAAAAAGCCTTGGGGTTCAAACGGGAGGCAGAACTCACCGCTTCAGGACAAGGTTCAGCAGGTAAGCAACAGCGGCCAGGGACTCCGGGGACTCCACTGCTTCCATTGTTGTCATCTGAGGGCCAGATTGAGGGGGTGTGAATGGATAAAAATTTACACTGAGCAAACAGGAAAAAGAGTCGGAGAACATGTGCCCAGCAGAACAGTTGTGACCGAGAACCACAGTATCAGAGGTTCAAATCCTGACTCTGGCATTGTGTGGTTTCAGGCTAGTAATTTAACCTATCTGTGACTCAGTTTCTTAATTTGTAAAGTAGGGATAGTAATGCTACATACCTTGTAAGTTGTTGTGAGGTTTAATTGAATTAATATATATAAAATATTGCCTGACACATAATTAAAACTATATATATGTGGCTGGGCGCGGTGGCTCATGCCTGTAATCCCAGTACTTTGGGAGGCCGAGGCGGGCAGATCACAAGGTCAGGAGTTCGAGACCAGACTGGCCAACATGGTGAAACCTCATGTCTACTAAAAATACAAAAAGTAGCTGGGCGTGGTGCAGGTGCCTATAATCCCAGCTACTCGGGAGGCTGAGGCAGGAGAATCGCTTGAACCCGGGAGGCGGAGGTTGCAGTGAGCCAAGATCGCGCCACTGCACTCCAGCCTGGGCAACAGAGCGAGACTCCGTCTCAAAAAAAAAAAAAAAAAACACTATAAACATGTTTACGTGCATATATATAGAGAGAGAGAAAGACAGTTTTTTTTGAGAGACAGGGCCTCCCAGGTTGGAGTACAAATATGATCATAGCTCACTGTAACCTTGAATTCCAAAGCTCAAGAGATCCTCTCACATCAGCCTCCCAAGAAGCTAGAACTACAGGCATGCACCATAAAACTTGGCTAATTATTTTATTTTTTGGAGAGATAGGGTCTCACTATATTGCTCGGGCTGGTGTCGAACTCCTAGCCTCAAGCACTCGTCCCACCTTGACCTCCCAAAGTCCTAGGATTAAAGGCATAAGCCACCACACCCAGCCAAACATATACTGCCATCTAATTTATTTCATTATTCTAGAGCAGAGGTTGGCAAACTTTTTCTATGAAGGACCAGACAGTAAATATTTTCAGCTTTGTATGCACATTTGGTCTCTGTTGTATGCTCTTTTTGTTTGTGTTGTAACAATTCTTTCTTTTTTTTTTTTTTTTTTTTTTTTTTTTTGAGAAGGAGTCTCGCTCTGTCACCCAGGCTGGAGTGCCGTGGCCGGATCTCAGCTCACTGCAAGCTCCGCCTCCCGGGTTCGGGCCATTCTCCTGCCTCAGCCTCCCAAGTAGCTGGGACTACAGGCGCCTGCCACCTCGCCTGGCTAAGTTTTTGTATTTTTAGTAGAGACGGGGTTTCACTGTGTTACCCAGGATGGTCTCGATCTCCTGACCTCGTGATCCGCCCGTCTCGGCCTCCCAAAGTGCTGGGATTACAGGCTTGAGCCACCGCGCCCGGCCAACAATTCTTTAAAAATGTAATAACCAGGCTGGGCATGGTGGCTCATGCCTATAATCCCAGCACTTTGGGAGGCCGAAGTGGGAGAACTGATTCAGCCCAGGAGCTCAAGACAAGTCTGGGCAACGTGACGAAACTCCATCTCTACTAAAAATACAAAAATTAGCTGGGTGTGGTGGCAGGCACCTGTAATCTCAACTACTCAGGAGGCTAAGCACAATCATCATTTGAACACAGGAGTTGGAGGTTGCAGTGAGCCATGATCATACCACTGCACTCCAGCCTGGGCAACAGAGTGAGATCCTGTCTCCAAAACAAAACAAAAACAACAACAAAAAACACCAAAAATAAAATAAAAAGAGGCCGGGCGCGGTGGCTCAAGCCTGTAATCCCAGCACTTTGGGAGGCCGAGGCGGGCGGATCACAAGGTCAGGAGATCGAGACCACAGTGAAACCCCGTCTCTACTAAAAATACAAAAAATTAGCCGGGCGCGGTGGCGGGCGCCTGTAGTCCTAGCTACTCAGGAGGCTGAGGCAGGAGAATGGCGTGAACCCAGGAGGCGGAGCTTGCAGTGAGCCGAGATCGCGCCACTGCACTCCAGCCTGGGCAACAGCGTGAGACTCCGTTTAAAAAAAAAAAAATAAAATAAAATAAAATAAAATAAAATAAAATAAAATAAAAAGAATATATATATACATACACACACACACATATATACACATATATATTTATTTATTTAATGTAATAAGAAGGCCAGGCATGGTGGCTCACACCTATAATCCCAGCACTTTGAGAGGCTGAGGTGGGGGGATCACCTGAGGTCAGGAGTTCGAGACTAGCCGGGCCAATAGGGTCAAAACCCATCTCTACTAAAAATACAAAAATCAGCCAGGTGTGGTGGCATACACCTGTAATCCCAGGTCCTCAGGAGGCTGAGGCATGAGAATCACTTGATACGATAAGACAGAGGTTGCAGTGAACTGGGATTGTGCCACTGTAGTCCAACTTGGGCAACAGAGTGAGACTGTTTAAAAAAAAAAAGTAGGCCAGGCCTGGCGGCTCATGCCTATAATCCCAGCACTTTGAGAGGCTGAGGCAGGCAGATCATGAGGTCAGGAGTTCCAGACAAGTCTGGCCAACATAGTAAAACCCCTTCTCTACTAAAAAAATACAAAAAATTAGCTGGGTGTGGTGGTGTGCACCTGTAATCCCAGCTACTTGGGAGGCTGAGGCAGAAGAATCACATGAACCCAGGAGGCAGAGGTTGCAATAAGTCGAAATCATGCCATTGTACTCCAGCCTGGGGGACAGTGCGAGACTCCGTCTCAAAAAAAAAAGTACTAAGTAATCAGTTGCAGTGGCTCATGCCTGTAATCCCAACACTTTGGGAGGCCAGGGCAAGATGACAAGACGGTTTGAGCCCAGGAATTTGAAACCAGCCTGGACAACATAGTGAGACCCGGTCTCTTAAAAAAAAAAAAAAAGCCGGGCGCGGTGGCTCAAGCCTGTAATCCCAGCACTTTGGGAGGCCGAGACGGGCGGATCACGAGGCCAGGAGATCGAGAGACGATCCCGGCTAACACGGTGAAACCCCGTCTCTACTAAAAAATACAAAAAAACTAGCCGGGCGAGGTGGCAGGCGCCTGTAGTCCCAGCTACTCGGGAGGCTGAGGCAGGAGAACGGCGTAAACCCGGGAGGCGGAGCTTGCAGTGAGCTGAGATCCGGCCACTGCACTCCAGCCTGGGTGACAGAGCAAGACTCCGTCTCAAAAAAAAAAAAAAAAAAAAGAAAGAAAGAAAGAAAAGAAAGAGAAAATAGAAATGTAGCAAATACCACCAGCCTTCCTAAGCCACCTGAGAATAAATGCAGCACTTTCATCTGGTCAAGGCTGTCCTCTACCCCCACATGCCAGGGGCACTCGTCTTCTCACTAAATCTTGCATAACCTGCTGCTCTGAACACTCACCCTCCAGCGGCACCCACTCACCAGAGCAGCGAAGTACTCAGTCTCTGTCTCCTTCCCTCCCTGGGAGCGAATCACCTCAGTGACAGCAGCCAAAACAGCACAAATCTGCACAGGAGGGAGAAAGCACTGTGACTATTTGAGACCTAACCCCACCCCAGGGGAGCCTTCTTTCCTTGCTCCTTCACAGATTAATCTCCGGTTAAAGCCCAGAGACAGACAAGACAGGCAACATTCAGGGCCTGGGTCCATACCAGGGGGCCCAGCAAATAAGAAGACTCAGAAAATGCTTGCTAAAATTCCACCATGAGGTACTAACCTTGTAGAAATACCTGCATGAGATGAGTGTGCAAATATTTACGTACAAGGATGTTCATAGCAGCAACAAATTGGAATGGTCAAGAAGCCATCAACAGGAGATTAATAACGTACTGTAGTTGTCTCTAATGTACTGCAGTTATCGAGGGGGGGATTGGTTCCAGGACCCCTAAAGATACCAAAATCCAAGGATGCTCAGGTCCCTTATATAAAATGGTGCAGTATTTGTGTATAACCTATATACATCTGCTCATATACTTTATTTTTTTTGAGACAGAGTCTCACTCTGTTACCCAGACAAGAGTGCAGTGGCATGATCTCAGCTCACGGCAGCCTCTGCCTCTGGGTTCAAGCGATTCTCCTGCCTCAGCCTCCCAAGTAGCTGGGATTACAGGTGTGCACCATCACACCCGGCTAATTTCTGTATTTTTAGTACAGATGCAGTTTCACTATGTTGACCAAGCTGGTCTTGAACTCCTGGCCTCAAGTAATCGCTCTCCTTAGCCTCTCAAAGTGCTGAGATTACAGGCATGAGCCACCATGTCTGGCCTCCCATATACTTTAAATCATCTCGAGATTAGTTATAACACCTAACACAATGTAAATGCTATCTAAATAGTTGTATTTTTGTTGTTGTTGTTGCTTTGAGACAGAGTCTCACTCTGTTGCCCAAGGTGGAATGCAGTGGCGCACTCTCCGCTAACTGCAACCTCCACCTCCCAGGTTCAAGCGATTCTCCTGCCTCAGACTCCTGAGTAGCTGGGATTACAGGCATGTGCCACTATGCCAAGCTAATTTTTTGTATTTTAAGTAGAGATGGGGTTGCACCATGCTGGCCAGGCTGGTTTTGAACTTCTGACCTCAAGTGATCTGCCCGCCTCAGCCTCCCAAAGTGCTAGGGCTACAGGTGTGAGTCACCTCACCCGGTATATTATTATTATTTTAAAAAGATTTTTCGCCGGGCGCGGTGGCTCAAGCCTGTAATCCCAGCACTTTGGGAGGCCAAGACGGGTGGATCACGAGGTCAGCAGATCGAGACCATCCTTGCTAACCCGGTGAAACCCCGTCTCTACTAAAAAATACAAAAAACTAGCCGGGTGAGGCGGCGGGCGCCTGTAGTCCCAGCTCCTCGGGAGGCTGAGGCAGGAGAATGGCGTGAACCCGGGAGGCGGAGCTTGCGGTGAGCTGAGATCCGGTCACTGCACTCCAGCCTGGGCCACAGAGTGAGACTCCGTCTCAAAAAAAAAAAAAAAAAAAAGATTTTTCAATCCATGCTTGGCTGAATCTGCAGGTGCAGAACCTGCAGATATGGAGACCCGACTGTATCATATAATAAATAATGAAAGATTTAAATAGTGCATTATTCAAAAGAATGAGAACAACTATATATTAACTTATAAATATCGTTCAGTAGGGAAAAAGTTGCAGAACAGTGGATAGAAAATAAACTAATCAAGCAGGGCAGTGGCTCATGCCTGTAATCCCAGCACTTTGAGAGGCTGAGGTGGGCAGATCCGTTGAGCCCCGGAGTTTGAGACCAATCTGAGCAATATGGCAAACCTCATCTCTACAAAAAATACAAAAATTAGCTGGGTATGGTAGCACTCCCCTGCAGTCCCAGCTACTTGGGAGGCTGGGAGGCTGATCAGCCACTGCACTCCAACCTGGGTGACCAAGTGAGACTCTGTCTCAAAAAAAAAAGAAACGAAACGAATCACATTTTGGTAAACCTAAATAACAAAATTGGGTAAAAAATATTTTCTTTTCTTTTTTTTTTTTTTTGAGACAGAGTCTCACTCTGTCACCCAGGCTGAAGTACAGTGGTGCAATCTTGGTTTGCTGCAACCTCCGCCTCCAGGGTTCAAGCGATTCTCGTGCCTCAGCTTCCTGAGTAGCTGGGATTACAGGTGCATGCCACCATGCCAGGCTAATTTTTTAGTAGAGGTGGGTTTTCACCATGTTGGCCAGGCTGGTCTCAAACTCTTGACCTCAAATGATCTGCCCACCTCGGCCTCCCAAAGTGCTAGGATTACAGGTGTGAGCCACTACGCCTGGCCTGAAAATTTAATTTTTAAATTTTAACTACTCATAATTTAAAATACTTGATCCATTTATTAGGAAACATATATTTGTAACAACCTGGCGAATAGGTTCGCAGTAATTCATAGTAGGCAAATCTACTTGTACAACTATAAATGTTATGAACTCTAAATACACACGAACCAAGTATTTCCAATGAAAATTTAGCATCTAAGTAGGGGAATATGGGTAAATTATACACTAGATTTTGAAGACTTAGTATCATAAAAATAATGCTGTAGTAAAATATATTGATTATACATTGAAGTGATAATATTTTAAAGATACTGAGTTAAATAAAGTACATTATTAACATTAATTTGGGCCAGACGCAGTGGCTCACACCTGTAATCCCAGCTACTCGGGAGGCTGAGGCAGGAGAATCACCTGAACCCAGGAGGCGGAGGTTGCAGTGAGCCGAGATCGCACCATTGCGCCCTAGACTGGGCAACAAGAGCGAAACTCTGTCTCCAGGGAAAAAAAAAAAAAAAAAAAGGTTAATTTATTTTACCTGTTTCTTTCAGTTTTTAATATGGCTACTAAAATTTTTTTAATTAATTACATATGTGGCTTGAATTTAGATTACTATTGGACAGAGCTGGTCCAGGAAGACAGACAATGACCCATTAACAGGAGCTCTGTGAATGACTCAAGTTGGGGGCTCTACCATCACATTTTATTCTTCTTCTATCATTTTGATATCATTTAGAATTTTGACATTTTTTATTTCAGTAACAAAAAATATATATAACTTTAAAGTATAGATAAAATAATAAAAGTAAGGCCAGGCACGGTGGCTCATGCCTGTAATCCCAGCACTTTAGGAGGCTCAGACCAGCCTGGCCAATATGGTGAAACCCCTTTTCTACTAAAAAAAAAAAAAAAAAGAAAAAAAGAAAAAAAGAAAAAATTAGCCAGGCGTGGTGGCACATGCCTGTAATCACAGCTACTCGGGAGGCTGAGGCAGGAGGATTGCTTGAGCCCGGGAGACGGAGGTTGTAGTGAGCGAAGATCATGCCACTGCACTCCAGCCTGGCCAACAGAGCGAGACTCTGTCTCAAAATAAATACGTGAATTAAATTAAATTAAATTTAGTTCTTGCTAGATAAAACGTTTCCTAATAACTGTTACTCAGCATTTATTTACTCAACATATGTTTACTGAAAATACTCTGTGTAAGAAGTGCTGTGTTAGATACACCTGAGGAGAGAGATGTTTGGAAAATATTTCTACCCTCAAGTATTTCTTCAGCAGGGGACATGTTCTTATAAAAAGCAGAAAGTGGAACCTGCCCTAGGAGGGGACATAAAAGGGAGGAGCGATGACACATCATCCAGAAATACCAGCTGTTGTCATCGGAAACCGTCAGCCAGAGCTGAAGAAAAGGCATGAGTTGGCCTCTCCTCACTATCCAATGGCCCTCCTGACCCTCGCTCCTACCTCCTTGTGGGAAGCCGAGTTGGACTCCCAGAAGCGCTGCACTTTGCTGAAGGTGACGTTTGTGCAGTCGGAAAGGCCACTCAGGAAGGTGCCCGAGGACTTCTCGGTGAGAGCCAGCTCTGCCTCTTCTTCCATGGGCGTCTCGGGGACTTCGCTTTTGCCCAAGCGCAAGGACCCTGACTGCAGCTCATTATGTAACTTCAGAGCATCGACTGTCAGGTCACTCCTTCCTGAGAGCCAGAGGCACAAGATAAGGCCCAAGTCTCCTTTTGGTCAAGAGAACAGAACCCCTGGGAAACAAACCAGCTCAGGCCAAATCACCAACCCGAGAGGCTGAATTCTGAACACAGCCAGTCTCATAAACCCACTGTATGCCTAAAAACTTGAAAAACCAAGAAGAAAGGGAATCCTCCATGTAAGAGTTTCTGCTTGCCTGTAGCAGTGGCATAAACGCCACTGGGAATCGGCTGGGACCTACATTCAGAGGGCCTGGAAAATAAATGAAGGTGAAAGCGCTCTGTAAAGAGTTATCCAAGGTCCAAGCCATCAGTCTCAACTCTGACACCCGCGGTACCTTACACAAGACATTTCCCTACTGCGGACCTCAGTTTCTGTATCTGCTAAATTGGAAGGGCTGCCCTTCAGAGAGGGCTCCAGATCCGACATCCTAAGAGATGAAAGGTCCAATGCCTGGCCCCGGACTCTCCCAGAGGCCCCAGACTCATCTGGACCCAGGTCTGCCCGGAAACCCGCCGCCGGCTGAGCTCGGGTCCCAACCCAGCTACCTGACGGCCGGCTGAAGAAGCGGCTGCGGGCGGCCTGGCGGTGGCGGCAGATGGCGGGATTGCTGTCGCTGCTGTGGCCTTTCTTCCAGCGCTTCAACTTAGCTGAGACACCAGAGGGCAACTTTCCCGAGCGACCCATGTTGACTAAGCCGTGGCCGGCACTGAGCTTAAACGACCGGCTTCCAGGAACGTGGAAACGCGCTCAGAACCCACGTGGATACCCTGTAGTCTTCACGTCCTCCTCTTCCGGCGTCACTTCCGGATTCGTGTGCATTACTATGGTAAAACAGTCAACATCCGGTTTTACGCCCCTTCCTGGCTTCGAATGGGGAGGAGCTCCAAGGAGATCTGTTGCTAGGGAGGAAGTTAGGTTGCTAAGTTCTATGGGGTTCTTACTCCAGTTCTATGGGATTCTTACTCCAGCCAGGACCAGGTTTCAGGGCCACAGGAGTGAGCCTTATAAAACTGGAGTGTGGCCGGGCGTGGCCGGGCGTGGTGGCTCATGCCTGTAATCCCAGCACTCTGGGAGGCTGAGGCGGGTGGATCATTTGAGGTCAGGAGTTCGAGACCACCCTGATCACCAGGGTGAAACCCCGTCTCCACTAAAATACAAAAATTAGCTGGGCTTGGTGGCGCGCACCTGTAATCACAGCTACTCGGGAGGATGAGGCACAAGAATCACTTGAACTCGGGAGGCGGAGGTTGCAGTGAGCCAAGATTGCACCTTGGCACTCCAGCCTGGACAACAGAGTAAGACTGTCTCAAAAAAACAAAACAAAGCAAACAAAAAACTGGAATTCTTTTGCAGTTAACAACAAAAAGTTGTTTTTGAAAATCTATTTTCAAAATTAAGCCTAGAAACATTTATATGAAAGTCATATACTCTCATATAAAAGTATATATGTAATCCCAACACTCTGGGAGGCCGAGGCAGGCAGATCACCTGAGGTCAGGATGTTCGAGACCAGCTTGACCAACATGGAGAAACCCTGTCTCTACTAAATATACAAAATAAGTCGGGCATGGTCACACATTCCTATAATCCCAGCTACTCAGGAGGCTGAGACAGGAGAATCGCTTGAACCTGGGAGGCAGAGGTTGTGGTGAGCCGAGATCACGCCATTGCACTCCAGCCTGGGCAACAAGAGCAAAACTCTGTCTCAAAAAAAGAAAAAAAGAAAGAAAAAAGAAAAAGTCAAAACTTATGGAGACTTGAAAGGGTGAAAATTAGCTTGACCTGAAAAGAGAAAAAAGCAGTCAGTGTCTTCTAGACAAGCTTTGCTATTTTCATTTGTTACTGGAGATACTCGGTTGCTGCCACCCTTGCCTTATGACAGCATTCCATCCCTAGTTAATCTCTGGTTCTCTCTCTCTCTCTTTTTTTTTTTTTTTTGTGGAGACGGAGTCTTGCTCTGGCGCCTAGGCTGGAGTGCAGTGATGCGATCTCGGCTCACTGCAACCTCCACCTTTCAGGTTCAAGTGATTCTTCTGCCTCAGCCTCCCAAGTAGCTGGAATTATAAGCATGCACCACCACGCCCGGCTGATTTTGTTGTTGTTGTTGTTGTTGTATTTTCAGTAGAGACAGAGTTTCACAATGTTGGCCAGGCTGGTCTCGAACTCCTTACCTCAGGTGATCTGCCCACCTCCCAAAGTGCTGGGATTACAGGCATGAGCCACCACACCCGGCACCTAGCCAATTCCCAGTTCTAATTCCACCTCAGAACCAGCAACCAGTCCAGTTTATCCCCACTCCCTGAGGCCCTCCTTAAAATCCTTCAACCAGATCACAAACCTTACAAAAGACACATTTCTCTTCCCTCTTGCCCAGCAGCTTTATTCTAAACCTTTAGCAGCATTCTTTGGAAGAAGATATATATAACTAACAAAGTATATCTACAATATATAAAGAATTCCTGCCGGGCGCGGTGGCTCACGCCTGTAATCCCAGCACTTTGGGAGGCCGAGGCGGGTGGATCACAAGGTCAGGAGACCGAGACCACGGTGAAACCCTGTCTCTGTTAAAAAATACAAAAAATTAGCCGGGCGTGGTGGCGGGCGCCTGTAGTCCCAGCTACTCAGGAGGCTGAGGCAGGAGAATGGCTTGAACCCGGGAGGCGGAGCTTGCCGTGAGCCAAGATCGCGCCACTGCACTCCAGCCTGGCGACAGAGCGAGACTCCATCTCAAAAAAAACAAAAACAAAACAAAAACAAACAAACAAAAAAGAATTCCTACCAATCAGTAAGAACAAGGCAGACAATCCAATAAAAAGAATGGGCAGGTGGGTGCAGTGGCTCACCTGGCCTGTAATTCCAACACTGTGGGAGGCCCGGGGGCAGGGAGTAGAGGGGAGGGAGGATTGCTCTAGCCCAGGAGTTCAAGACCAGCCTGAGCAACATCATGAGACCCCAGTCTCTACAAAACATACAAAAATTAGCTGAGCATGGTGGTGTGAGTCTGTATAGTCCAGCAACTCAGGAGGCTGAGGTGGGAGCCCAGAGAAGGTCGAGGCTGTAGTGAGCCGTGATTGCACCACTGTACCCCAGTCTGGGTGACAGAGTGAGACCCTGTCTCAGAAAGGAAACAAAATTTAAAAAAAAATGGATCACGAGGTCAGGAGTTCAAGACCTGGCCAACACAGTGAAACCCCATCTCTACTAAAAATACAAAAAAAAAAAATTAAGCTGGGCGTGGTGGTGGGTGCCTGTAGTCCCAGCTACCTGTGAGGCTGAGGCAGGAGAATTACTTGAACCCAGGAGGTGGAGGTTACAGTGAGCTGAGATCGTGCCACTGCACTCTAGCCTGGGCGCCACAGTGAGACTATGTCTCAAAAAAAAAGAAAAAAAAAAGAAAAATGGGCAAAAGACATGAACAGCTGAACATCATGGTGTATTGTACAAAAAAGAAAAAAGACATGAACAGGCACTTCACAAAAATGAATATCCAAATGGCCAAGAAATATATGAAAAACAGGCCAGGCATGGTAGCTCACGCCTGTAATACCAGCACTTTAGGAGGCTGAGGCAGGAGGATCACTTGAGTCCAGGAGTTGGAGACCAGCCTGGCCAACGCAGCAAGACCTGTCTCCTCAAAAACTAAGCAAAATAGCGGGGTGCAGTGGCGTGCGCCCATGGTCCCAGCTACCTGGGAAGCTGAGACAGGAGAATCTCTTCAGCCCAGGAGTTTGAGATTTGTAGTAAGCTATAATAGCACCACTGCACTCCAGCCTGGGTGACACAATGAGACTTTGTCTCAAGAAAAAAAAAAAGGAAAAACACAGACTAGAACAGAAAAGATACTCAGTTTCATTATCAACATGGAAATACAAATTAAAATCACAGTGAAATGCCACTATGCACCCACCAGAATGGCTAAAATTAAAAAGACTAGCATTACTAATGTTGGTAAGGATGTGGAGAAACTGGCAAATATGCTGCCGTTGGAGTATAAAGGATACAACCATTTTGGAAAACTGTGTGATAGTATCTACTAAAACTAAATACAGGCCTGCTCCATAACCCAGCAATACATTCCTGCGTATTTACTCAACAGAGATGTTTACTTGTATGCAAAAAAGAGATATAGGAGGATGTTCACAATGGAAATAATAAAATGTCCATCAACAGTAGAATGAGGCTGGATGCAGTGGTTCACACCTATAATCCTAGTGCTTTGGGAGGCTGAGGCAGGAGGATTGCTTCAGGCCAACAGTTCAAGACCAATCTGGGCAAAATAGTGAGACCCCATCTCTAAAAAAATAAAATTAAAAATTATCAACATGTGGTGGCATGTACCTGTACTTGGGAAACTAAGGAGGATCACTTGAGCCCAGGAATTCAAGGTTAGAGTGAGCTATAATCATGCCACTACACTCCAGCCTGGGCAACAGAGTGAGACTCTGTGTCTAAAATATAGATAGATAGATAGATAGACAGACAGACAGATAGATAAGACAGGCAGACAGATAGAGCAGAATGGATAAATTGTGACATATTGATATATAATGGAATACTATAGCATTTGACTCTGTATAGCAATGAGAAGGAACTACTGCTACATATAACATCATGCATGACCTAGGTTAAGTAAAAGACTCCAGACACAAAAGAGTACATAGTTATAATCCCATTTATTTATTATTTAATTAATTATGTATTTATTTTGAGACACAGTCTTCCTCTGTCACTCAGGCTGAAATGCAGTGGCACAATCATGGCTCACTGCAGCCTTGACCTCCAGGCCCAAGCAATCCTCCCACTTCTGCCTCCCGAGTAGCTGGGACACAGGCATGCATTAATATGCCTGGCTAATTTTTTTTTTTTTTTTTTTTGAGACGGAGTCTTGCTCTGTTGCCCAGGCTGGACTGCAGTGGCCGGATCTCAGCTCACTGCAAGCTCTGCCTCCCGGGTTTACGCCATTCTCCTGCCTCGGCCTCCCGAGCAGCTGGGACTACAGGCGCCCGCCACCTCGCCCGGCTAGATTTTTGTATTTTTTAGTAGAGACGGGGTTTCACCGTGTTAGCCAGGATGGTCTCGATCTCCTGACCTCGTGATCCGCCCGTCTCGGCCTCCCAAAGTGCTGGGATTACAGGCTTGAGCCACCGCGCCTGGCCTTTTCTTTTTTTTTTTTAAAGATAGGGCCTCACTCTGTCACCCAGGCTGGAGTCCAGTGGCATGATCATGGCTCACTATAACCTTAAACTCCTGAATTCAAGCCATCCTCCTGCTTCAGCCTCCCAAATAGCTGGGGCTACAGACACATATCCACCACACCAAGCTAATTTTTTTTAAGAGACAGAGCCTTGCTATGTTGCCCAGACAAATCTCGATCTCCTGGCTTCAAGTGATCTGCTCACCTTGGCCTCCCAAAGTGTTGGGATTATAGGTGTAAGTCACCATGCCCTGCTTATATGTATATTACACTTTATGGACTTACTGAAAATACGCCGGGGGCGGTGGCTCACGCCTGTAACGCCAGGACTTTGGGAGGCTGAGGCGGGCAGATAACTTGAGCCCAGGAGTTCAAGACCAGCCTGGATAACATGGTGAAACCCCATCTCTACAAAAAATATGACAATTAACCAGGCATGATAGCAGGCACCTGTAGTCCCAGTTGCTCAGAGGTTGAGGTGGGAGGATCGCTTGAATTTGGGAGGCGGAGGTTGCAGTGATTCGAGATTGTGCCACTGCACTCTAGCCTGGGTGACAGAGTGAGACTGTCTCAAAAAACAACGACAAAAAGTGGTCCTCACACCTAGAGCAGAGAGAGCATAAAGTGTGTTGACGTGAGAAAGTGTCGCTGCAGAGAAGACTGAAGTCAGCTCAGACTCTGGGCCTCAGCTCCTCCAAGCCTCTGGAGACATTATCACCCTCCAGTGGGGCCCTGTGCCTGGGACACAGGCTGAGACCTCAGTGGGAAGGCTGAGAAAAGGGAACTGGTGGCTGGGGGAGGAAAAGGAAGCAGAGTGTGGAAACTGTTACAAGCAAGCTGTGCTCACGACCAGAGGTCTAGACTTGGGATAATTGCTGAAAGAAGGCAGGTAAAGCGCTGGGTTCAAGACGGGACATACTTCAACTATAAACCAAGCAAGGGATTTAACCTCTCTAAGTCTCTGATTCCTGTTCTTTTTTTTCCCTTTATTTATTTATTTATACATTTTTTTTTACACATTCTAATGTGTCATATTATTTAAAGTTATGATAATAATTCCTTTTTTTTTTCTGAAATGCTTACTCTATTGCCCAGGCTGGAGTGCAGTGGCGCGATCTTGGCTCACTGCAACCTCCAACTCCTGGGTTCAAGCAATTCTCCTGCCTCAGGCTCCCAAGTAGCTGGGATTACAGGCACATGCCACCACACTCAGCTGACTATTTGTAATTTTAGTAGAGATGGGGTTTCACCATGTTGGCCAGGCTGGTCTCAAACTCCTGACCTCAAGTGATCCACCCACCTTGGCTTCCCAAAGTGCTGGGATTACAGGTGTGAACCACTGTGCCTGGCTGAAAGTTGTGATAATAATTCTGAACTCACTGGGCTGCTGTGAGGATTCAGTGTGAAATTATGTATTTGTGGCTGTGCACAGTGGCTTACACCTGTAATCCCGGCACTTTGGAAGGCCAAGGCGGGTGGATCACCTGAGGTCAGTAGTTCGAGACCAGCCTGGCCAACATAGTGAAATCCCGTCTCTACTAAAAATACAAAAATTAACCAGGTGTTGTGGTGCACACCTGTAATCCCAACTACTTGGGAGGCTGAGGCAGGAGAATCGCTTGAACCCGGGAGGCAGAGGTTGCAGTGAGCCGAAATCATGCCACTGCACTCCAGCCTGGGCAACAGAGTGGGACTCTGTCTCAAAAAAATAAATAAAAAATAAATAAAAATAAAAGAAACTGTGTATATGTGTCAAATTACTGTAAATGTGTAGTACTGTGCTTTACAGAGGGGTCAGTGGTGCATCTTTGCCACCAGAGGGAGTGCTACCAACAACCTGTTAGGGCTAAAACCCTATAGAGAGCCTGCAACACCAACTAGTAGGCTGGGATTTTGCAAATCAGATGGGGAGATGCAGAGGCCAAGGGTAGTGGCAGACTTCCCATCCTTTTCCTGGGCTACAGAAACCCGCTGGCCTCCAAAGTGAGTCTGTGTCGTAACTGAATACAGCCCCTGGCTACATCGCCAGCCTGGTATGGGCATCTGAGGGCCCTAGGCCACCTGCTGGCCATCCATCCTGAGGTGTCTGCTCTGAGCCTCCTTCAGGAGTCGTGCTCTATCAGAAGAGGGAACAATAGGCATCCAAATGGCCTGAGCACAATCTCTTCCACCCCCGCACCCCAAGGCTCACCTCTCCACCCCTGAATTCTAGCAGCAACTCCCACCCAGAGGCTCTAGCTGTGTCCATGATCAGCCACTCCACATATGGCTAATAAGGACCACTCACATCTGTAGGATAGGTCCTGCAGTTAGACTCTCTGGGTTGGAATTCAGGTACCACCACTTGCTCTGTGACCTTGAACAACTCACCTTACTCTTCCCTGAGTCTCAGTTTTCCACATTTGTAAAATGGAGATAAGAATGCCTACCCATACGGTTTATGGGAACTAAATAAGATAATGAATTTAAAGTGCTGAGCACGCTGCCTGGTACACAGTGAGCATGCAGTAAATGAGAGCTATTATTATCATTAAAAAAAAACTCTTCCTCAGTTCCAAAATACCTTTTCTTTTTCCTTCTTTTTTTTTTTTTTTTTTTTTTTGAGACGGAGTCTTGCTCTGTCACCCAGGCTGGAGTGCAGTGGCCGGATCTCAGCTCACTGCAAGCTCCACCTCCCAGGTTTACGCCATTCTCCTGCCTCAGCCTCCCGAGTAGCTGGGACTACAGGCGCCCGCCACCTCGCCCGGCTAGTTTTTTGTATTTTTTTAGTAGAGACGGGGTTTCACCATGTTAGCCAGGATGGTCTCGATCTCCTGACCTCGTGATCCGCCCGTCTCAGCCTCCCAAAGTGCTGCGATTACAGGCTTGAGCCACCGCGCCCGGCCCCAAAATACCTTTTCATTAATTCTCTAAGTGAGGAGGACACAGCCGGTGTCCTCATTTCACAGATGGGGAAACATGGTTCCAAGGGCTTCAGTGACACCCCCAAGGTCACATAGTGAGCAGAAGCCAGGAGATCCAATGCTTAGCCCAGGATGAGCCCCCTCCCCCCATAGCACTGCTCTTGTTTTTTAGTTTTCTTGTTTTGAGATGGAGTTTCGCTCTTGTTGCCCAGGCTGGAGTACAATGGCACGATCTCAGCTCACCACAACCTCTGCTTCCCGGGTTCAAGCGATTCTCCTGCCTCAGACTCCCCCAAGTAGCTGGGATTATAGGCATGTGCCACCAAGCCCGGCCAATGTTGTATTTTTAGTAGAGACAGGGTTTCTCCATGTTAGTCAGGCTGGTCTCGAACTCCCGACCTCAGGTGATCCGCCTGCCTTGCCCTCCCAAAGTGCTGGGATTATAGGTGTGAGCCACCATACCTGGTCTGCACTGCTCTGCAAGGCTCCTGTAGAGGGAACAGAGCTGCCACACCCAAAGTTCTGAGGCCATGGGGAGCAGTAAGGCCAGTTTTAGGTCAGCAAGTTGTAATCTGTTATGACACTGGGCAGGAGGAAAGGGAAATTGAGGCTTAGCCTCTTGCCTCAAAGAGGAAGCAGATGGTCTGGGTGTTTAACCTGGGGCTCAAGCTCAGGGCATTTTGACCAACCCGTTGTGGTTGCAGCTGCTCCGGATGGTTTTCCTAACTGCTGGAGCTGTGTTAAAGCCCGGGCTTTGGACTTAGGAAGACTGGGTTTGGAGCCACATCCCAGCTGTATGACCCAGAGCAGGCGGCTGAGCTCTGTGAGCCGGTCTCCTCATCTGAAAATGGGGTTGCTGTTATGAGACTAAAATGAGATAATGCATGTGAAATCCTTAGCCCAGTGCCTGGCACAGCACTGCTGCAGGGGTCTAGCATCCCTCAGCTCCTGGGGCATTACAATTCCATTTGATGCTGGGTGTGGTGGCTCCCACCTGTAATCCCAACACTTCGGGAGGCCAAAGTGGGAGGATCACTTGAGCCCAGAAGTTCAAGACCAGCCTGTGCATCACGGAGAAACCCCAACTCTACAAAAAATACAAAAATTAGCCAGGCATGGTGATGTGCGCCTATAGTCCCAGCTACTCGGGAGGCTGAGGTGCAGGAGGTCAAGGCTGCAGTGAGCCATGATTGCACCCCTGCACTCCAGCCTGGGTGACAGAGTGAGAACCTGTCTCAAAAAAAAAAAAAAAAAAAAAAAAAAAATCCAAAAGCAAAAAAGAGCTTGCTTTCTAGAGTTACTCTTGGGGAAAGAGCCTGGTGTGCTGGAGAGGAAGCGTGTCTCCTCCTAGGCTGAGGAAGACTGGAATCTGGGCACGGCAGGGGACTCTGCTTAATGGGGAGGACTGCTCTCTCTCCACTTACCCCAAATTAAACTGTTCCCCATTTACCACTTCAAATTCTTCATTCTTCTCAGGGCCTCTATATCAGCAAGGAATTGTGTTCAGCTGCTATAAGAGACGCTACAGTGGCTTAAACAGGCAATGGTTAATTCTCTCATATTCAAGAAATGGAAATCAGGAGGCAATGGGCAGTCCAGGCTGCTACGGCAGCTCCACAGAATCTTCAGGATCCCAGGATCCCTCTCTTTTTCTGCTTCAACCTCCATAGTGTATCACTTCCATTTTCACTGTCACCTTGTGCTCCCTAGATAGGCTGCAGGAGCTCCAACTGTCATATTCACGATCCAGGTGGAGGCCTAGTATAGGAAGGAAGGGAGGAAGAGCCAAAAGGTGCACCTTCCAGTCAAGTCAGTTCCACTTATACCTGATTGACTAGAATTTAGTAATTTGGCCAAATTTAGCTGCAGAAGGGACTGGGAAATTTAGTCTTTTAGTTGGGTAAGTTGCAGCTCACCCCCTGTGCCTATTGAGAGAGGGAAGAATTGGCCTGGCACGGTGGTTCACGCCTGTAATCCCAGCACTTTGGGAGCCTGAGGTGGGCGGATCACGTGAGGTCAGGAGTTCGAGACCAGCCTGACCAATATGATGAAACCCCGTCTCTACTAAAAATACAAAAATTAGCTGGGTGTGGTGGCATGTGCCTGTAATCCCAGCTACTCGGGAGGCTGAGACAGGAGAATTGCTTGAACCCGGGAGGTGGAAGTTGCAGTGAGCTGAGATGGCGCCATTGCACTCCAGCCTGGGCAACAACAGTGAAACTCCATCTCAAAAAAAAAAAGAAGGATAGAATTGATACTGGGGAGGCAACTAGCAGCCTCTGGATCTCAGCTGGGTGTTAGGAGGACTGGTTATGATCAATTTAACTGAATTACATACTCAAAAGTTATTTCTTGAGCACCTATTATGTGCAAGGTACTATGCTAAGCACACATATGAAAGTATTTAGGCCGGGCGCGGTGGCTCAAGCCTGTAATCCCAGCACTTTGGGAGGCCGAGACGGGTGGATCACGAGGTCAGGAGATCGAGACCATCCTGGCTAACAGGGTGAAACCCCGTCTCTACTAAAAAATACAAAAAACTAGCCGGGCGAGGTGGCCGGCGCCTGTAGTCCCAGCTACTCGGGAGGCTGAGGCAGGAGAATGGCGTAAACCCGGGAGGCGGAGCTTGCAGTGAGCTGAGATCCGGCCACTGCACTCCAGCCTGGGCGGCAGAACCAGACTCTGTCTCAAAAAAAAAAAAAAAAAAAGAAAGTATTTAAAGAAGCTTAAGGCCAGGCACAGTGGCTCACACCTGTAATCACAGCACTTTGGGAGGCCGAAGTCGATGGATCACATAAGGTCAGGAGTTCAAGACCAGCCTGACCAACACGGTGAAACCCCATCTCTACTAAAAATACCAAATAAGCTACGCACAGTGGCACATGCCTGTAGTCCCAGCTACTTGGGAGGCTGAGGCAGGAGAATCACTTGAACCCAGGAGGCTGAGGTTGTAGTGAGCTGAGATCACACCATTGCACTCCAGCCTGGGCAACAAGAGTGAAACTCCATCTAAAAAGACTCTTGGCCATGTGCGGTGACTCACGCCTGTAATCCCAGCACTTTGGGAGGCTGAGGCGGGTAGATTACCTGAGGTCAGGAGTTCGAGACCAGCCTGGCCAACATGGTGAAACTCTGTCTCTACTAAAAATACAAAAATTAGCTGGGCATGGTGGCGCACACCTGTAATCCCAGCTACACGGGAGGCTGAGGCAGGAGAATCACTTGAACCCGGGAGGCAGAGATCATAATGAGCCGAGATTGTGCCACTGAACTCCAGCCTGGGTGACAGAGCAAAACTCTGTCTCAAAAAAATAAATAAATAAATAATAAAAGAAATAAAAAGCCTCTTGCTTTGCCTTAAGAAACCTACAGGGGATAATTAGCTGGGCATGGTGGCACATGCCTGTAATCCCAGCTACTTGGGAGGCTGAGGCATGAGAATTGCTTGAACCTGGGAGGTGGAGGTTGCAGTGAGTCAAGATCGCACTGCACCACTGCACTCCAGTCTGGGCGACAGCAAGATACTCTGTCTCTGGGGAAAAAAAAAAAAAAAAGAAAGAGAGAAACCTACAGGAGAGTGGTGAAAAGACAAGCACAAAACTCTTCGGTTTTCTTATTTATAAATTGAAGATGTTGGGCCAGGCGCGGTGGCTCAAGCCTGTAATCCCAGCACTTTGGGAGGCCGAGACGGGTAGATCACGAGGTCAGGAGATCGAGACCATCCTGGCTAACACGGTGAAACCCCGTCTCTACTAAGAAATACAAAAAACTAGCCGGGCGAGGTGGCCGGCGCCTGTAGTCCCAGCTACTCGGGAGGCTGAGGCCGGAGAATGGCGTCAACCTGGGAGGTGGAGCTTGCAGTGAGCTAAGATCCAGCCACTGCACTCCAGCCTGGGCTACAGAGCGAGACTCCGTCTCAAAAAAAAAAAAAAAAAAAATTGAAGATGTTGTACCCAGAGCTCTCTAAAGCCCCTAGTAACTTTATTGTTCACTGATGCTCAATTAATAGAATTGCATTTTGCTTCTCTGCCTCCCCCATCTGACCATCTGACTGTGAAACCCCTGATTACAGGAACCATGTCTGGTCTACTCTGGTGCCAGCAGAGCCTACCACGGTGTGTGGCTCAATACATCTGCTTGCCAAGTGAACACATGATTTATGCAGAGCTCAGCAAGGGGCACAAGAGAGGTTCAGATAAAGCTCTTAGGGTGTCTAAGAGGGGCCGTCCGAGGTGTATCTTTTATGTCTGTCAACCAGGCTGGAATGCCGTAGTCATGCAGGCTGGAATGCCATTACGGTTCACTGGAGCCTTGACCTCCTAAGCTCAAGCGATCCTCCCACTTTAGCCTCCCAAGTAGCTGGAACTACAGGCGTATACCACCATGCCCAGCTAATTTTTTTTTTTTTTTTTAAGACGGAGTCTCGCTCTCTCACCCAGGCTGGAGTGCAGGGGCGCGATCTCGGCTCACTGCAAGCTCTGCCTCCCGAGTTCACGCCATTCTCCTGCCTCAGCCTCCCAAGTACCTGGGACTACAGGCACCCGCCACCACGCCCGGCTAATTTTTTTTTGTATTTTTAGTAGAGATGGGGTTTCTCTGTGTTAGCCAGGATGGTCTCCAGCTCCTGACTTCGTGATCCACCCACCTTCACTACCCAAAGTGCTGAGATTACAGGCGTGAGCCACTGTGCCAGGCCAAGCCCAGCTAATTTTTAAATTTTTTGTAGAGACAAAGTCTCCTTATGTTGCCCAGACCGGTTTCAATATTCTGGACTCAAGCAATCCTCCTGCCTCAGCCTCCCAAAGTGTTGGGATTACAGGCGTGAGCCACCTTGCCTGGACAATAATTTCTGAAGGCTGCTATCAGGGAAAATAACAGAAATATTGGTCCATCATTTATCCAACCACTATACCATCCTGCTAAGTAAACTGGGCATGTGGTAGAGAAGAGGAGAGGAAAATAGAATTTAATGGATGTCTCCTTTGTGTCAGAGGCTCTCTGTGGTAATAAGAACTATCATTTGTTAGCCTCTATCCACCTGGGCACTTTACATGTGTGATCCTACTGCGTCCTCGCAGCCACTCTGTAGGGTAGGTGCCATTATTATGCACATTTTATTTTGTTATCATTACTTTTTATTTATTTTTGAGATGGATCTCGCTCTGTTGTCCAGGCTGGAGTGCAGTGGCATCATCTCGGCTCACTGAAACCTCCACCTCCCTGGTTCAAGCAATTCCCCTGCCTCAGCCTCCTGAGTAGCTGGGATTACAGGCACACACCACCATGTCTGGCTAATTTTTTTTGTATTTTTAGTTGAGATGGGGTTTCACCATGTTGGTCAGACTGGTCTCAAACTCCTGACCTCAGGCAGTCTGCCTGCCTCAGCCCCACAAAGTGCTGGGATTATAGGGGTGAGCCACCACGCCTGGCCTATTTTTTTTTTTTTTATTTTTTGAGACGGAGTCTCGCTCTGCCGCCCAGGCTGGAGTGCAGTGGCCGGATCTCAGCTCACTGCAAGCTCCGCCTCCCGGGTTCACGCCATTCTCCTGCCTCAGCCTCCCGAGTAGCTGGGACTACAGGCGCCCGCCACCGCGCCCGGCTAGTTTTTTGTATTTTTTAGTAGAGACGGGGTTTCACCGTGTTAGCCAGGATGGTCTCGATCTCCTGACCTCGTGATCCGCCCGTCTCGGCCTCCCAAAGTGCTGGGATTACAGGCTTGAGCCACTGTGCCCGGCCTTTTTTTTTTTTTTTTTTTTTAATGAGAGACAGGGTCGACCAGGCGCAATGGCTCATGCCTGTAATCCCAGCACTTTGGGAGGCCGAGGCAGGTGGATCACAAGGTCAGGAGTTCAAAACCAGCCTGGCCAAGATGGTGAAACCCTGTCTCTGCTGAAAATACAAAAATTAGCTGGGTGCAGTGGCAGGCACCTGTAATCCCAGCTACTTGGGAGGCTGAGGCAGGAGAATTGCTTGAAACCGGGTGGCAGAGGTTGCAGTGAGCCAAGATTGTGCCACTGCAGTCCAGCCTGGGCGACAGAGTGAGACTCCATCTCCAAAAAAAAAAAAAAAAAAGGCAGGGTCTCACTGTTATCCAGCCTGGTCTCTTAACTGCTGGCCTCAAGTGATCCTCCTGCCTTCGCCTCCCAAAGTGCTGGGATTACAGTCATGAGCCACTGCACCCGGCCTATTATCCACATTTAAAAATGGGGAAACCAAAGCTAGGGAAAGATTCCCAACAGCATTAAGTGGGGAGTTATAACTGTAATTTACTCCTCTCCCAATTCCTGTTCTTTATAACCATTTGGTTATCAAGCAATGAAAGAAGCCTAGTTCTCACATCTAGAGTTCACAGGCTGGTTGGGGTGCCAGTAAACAATCCCCGTGGCAATCAGTGCCATCATCCAGGTATGGCCAGGAGCTATGGGAGCCCAGAGCCTAGCAGACTATAGTCATGTCTAAGAGGTGAGTCAGGGCCAATTTTTGGGTGAGGTGATGTTGGAGCTGAGTGCTGCAGCATGAACTAGAATTGACCAGGAAGCTGAGGGTGGCTGTTCAGGCCAGGCAAGGCAATAGCAGCTACAAAGGCACAGGGGCAAGTAAGAACATGACGTGTTTGCTCTAGATGCCGGCAAGACATGAGTCACTGATGCGTTAGAGACTGCTGCACCAGTACAGGCAAGAAACCATAAGGGCTGAAACTAAGAATGTGGCCGTGGGGGCAAAGAGGGAAGGACAGACTGGAGAAGGTATCGAGGAGGGAGAATGGCACATGAAGGCTAGCGGTTATGAGGGGTGAGCAGGGTTGTCGTGTACAGTTGTGAAGTGTATGGACTGCTTAGTTTCCCACATGAGGGGTCTGAAATTCAGTCTTCATTGCTGCCTTGTACAAAAGAAGAGTTGGCCTTTTTTTTTTTTTTTTTTTTTTTTTTTTTTTTTTTTGAGGCAGACTCTAGCTCTGTAGCCCAGGCTGGAGTGCAGTAGCACAGTTTCAACTCACTGCAGCCTCTGCCTCCCAGGCTCAAGCAATTCTCCTGCCTCAGCCTCCGGAGTAGCTGGGATTACAGGGGCCTGCCCCCATACCCAGCTAATTTTTGTATTTTGGTAGAGATGGGGTTTCACCATGTTGGCCAGGCTGGTCTTGAACTCCTGGCCTCAGGTAATCTGCCCGCCTCAGCCTCTTAAAGTGCTGGGATAACTCGGCATGAGCCACCATGCCTGGAGTTTGTTTGCCTTTTTCTCATTCACCAGTGACACCATAGAGGCATATGATGCGTACAGGTATATGAGGCTCATGACACCACAGAGGAAGTGAGAATAAATCACTCCCAGGAAGGCAAGATTCCAGAATATGAATGTGCCTAAGAAAAGACCACCTCTTAATATCTGAACCCAAAAGCTGCATTTACTACAGTATTTACTTAAGGGAGGTGGAGCTGGGCCTGTTAGGTGTAATCCCTATGAGTGGAGCAGGGCACTGATCTTATACATAAGGTGCCAGGAGGTTGAAGATCAATGGTGGGCACATATCAAGGGAGGTAGCACTTAGGGATTGGTTGGTCAACCAGTGTGGCTGTTACCAATTGGCTGGCTGTCAGATGTCTGGTCACTGAGGAAAATTGTTCAGCTGAAGGGAGATGAATTGTCTTTAAGTGGCTTAAAACTGGTTATGGTGGTGACTTGTTGCCATGGCAACGAAACAGTCTTTCCTGTGGGTATGAACTTTTTTTTTTCCCCTCAAGTGACTGGTAGCACAAAGCATTCACTCTCAGAGGTTGTTTTCCTTTATGAAGGACCATGTTGGCTCTGGGGAGGGAAGTTCACAGGCTGGCTAGGGTCAGAATACTTGCCTGGCCCAGGTATTCAAAGGCCCAGTTTGTCACCTCTCCAAGATCCTGTGGCTGAGGTGTTTCCAACACAGGGATCAGGGAAGTTAGTTGCATTGTAGGGAACATAGCTAATCAGAAATGGGACCTAGGGCTGGGTGCAGTGGCTCACACCTGTGATCCCAGCACTTTGGGAGGTGAAAGCAGGAGGATCCCCTGAACCTAGGAGCTTGAGACCAGTCTGGCCAACACAGTGAGACCCCATTTCTTAAAAAAAAAAAAAAAAAAAAGCCCAGGCACGGTGGCTCACGCCTGTAATCCAAGCACTTTGGGAGGCCAAGGCGGGCGGATCACCTGAGGTCAGGAGTTCGAGAGCAGCCTGAACAACATGGTGAAAGCCCGTCTCTACTAAAAAATTTAAAAAATTAGCCGAGCATTATGGTGGGTGCCTGTAATCCCAGCTACCTGGGAGGCTGAGGCAGGAGAATCCCTTGAACCCAGGAGGCAGAGGTTGCAGTGAGCCGAGATCGTGCCACTGCACTCTAGCCTGGGTGTTACAGAGCAAGACTCCGTCTAAAAAAAAAAAATTAGCTGGGCGTGATGGCACATGTTTGTAGTCTCAGCTACTTGGGAGGCTGAGACGGGAGGATTGAGCTCAAGAGTTTGAGCTCAGGCTGCAGTGAGTCATGATCACGCCACTGCACGCGCACCCACAAGACACAGTGAGACCTTATCTCAAAAAAAAAAAAAAAAATCAGAAATGAGACCTAGGAGCCCGGACTCCCAGTCACTTCTTCCGTAAAGGAGACTATGAAGTGCTGGTGGGCAGTGTGGTGCAGCTGGCCAGACCTCACAGCCAGCTTTTGCCCCTGCCTTCTCCACAGAGCCCTCTCCTTAGTCCCTCCTTTATGTCTCTCCTTGGGCTTTGTAGGAACCACATGTGTTTGCCCAACCATAATCCTGAGAACTATCCCTGGAGCTGCCATGGGAGGTTCTGAGCTCTGTCAGGACTAGGCTAAAAGCAGACGGGTGCTTTTCTGCAGCTCAGCGGCCACTTAGATTCATCAGAGCTACCCGCACACTTCACTCCCATTGAGCAACGGCTTCTGGTAGGTAGGCTCGGGTGGGTTTGTTTTTTAAAATAATTGTTTAAAACTTTTGGTCAGGCGCTCAAGCCTGTAATCCCAGCACTTTGAGAGGCTGAGGTGGGTGGATCACCTAAGGTCAGGAGTTCAAGACCAGCCTGGCCAACATGGTGAAACCCCGTCTCTACTAAAAATACAAAAATGAGCTAGGCATGGTGGCACAAACTTGTAATCCCAGCTACTCAGGGGCTGAGGCAGAAGAATCACTTGAACCCAGGAGGTGGAGGTTGCAGTGAGCTGAGATCGTGCCACTGCACTCCAGCCTGGGTGACAGAGTGAGACTCTGTCTCAAAAAAAAGAAAAGAAAAGAAAATTAAAGTGTACAATTCAGTGGTTTTTGGTATCTTCACAGATGTGTGCAACATCACCACAGTCAACTTAAAACATTTTTGGCACCTCAAAAATAAACCCCACCCTCTGTATTTATCACCCCCAACCCTCCCAGCCCCTGGCAATCACTACTCTACTTTCTGTCTCTATAGATTTACCTATTCTGGACATTTCATATAAGTAAAATCATACACTATGCAGTCTTTTGTAACTAGCTTCTTTGGCTCAGCATAATGTTTTCTTTTCTTTTCTTTCTTTCTTTTTTTTTTTTTTTTTGATAGAGTCTCACACTCTCGCCCAGGCTGGAGTGCAGTGGTGCGATCTCAGCTCACTGCAAGCTCCGCCTCCGAGGTTCATGCCATTCTTCTGGCTTAGCCTCCCCAGTAGCTGGGACTACAGGTGCCTGCCACCGTGCCCGGCTAATTTTTGTATTTTTAGTAGAGACTAGGTTTCACCGTGTTAGCCAGGATGGTCTCGATTTCCTGACCTTGTGATCTGCCCGCCTCAGCCTCCCAAAGTGCTGGGATTACAGGCATGAGCCACCGTGCCCAGCCATCTCAGCATAATGTTTTCAAGGTTCATCCATGTGTGGCATAGATCAGCACTTCATTCCTTTTTATAGCCAAATAACATTCCATTCTATGGATGTACCATATTTTGTTTTGTTTTGTTTTGTTTGAGACACAGTGTCAATCTGTCGCCCAGGCTGGAGTGCAGTAGAATGATCTCGGCTCACTACAACCTCCGTGTCCCAAGTTCAAGCGATTCTCCTGCCTCAGCCTCACGAGTAGCTGGGATTACAGGTGTGTGCCAACATACCTGGCTAATTTTTAGTAGAGGCAGTGCTTCACCACATTGGCCAGGCTGGTCTCGAACTCCTGGCCTCATGTGATCTGCCTGCCTCAGCCCCCCAGAGTGCTGGGATTACAGGTGTGAACCACCACACCCAGCCACCATGTTTTGCTTATTCATTCATCAGCTGATGGACTTTTGGGTTGTTTCCACCTTTCGGCTATTGTGAAAAATGCTGCTATGAACATTTGTGTAGGAATTTTTGTGTGGATATGTTTTCATTTCTCTTGAGTATATACCTAGCAGGGGAATTTCTGGGTCATATGGCAACTCTACGTTTAACCACTGAGACACTCAGGTGGGTTCTTTCTTCTTTTTTAATTTTTTTGAGATGGAGTCTCGCTCCATCACCCAGGCTGGAGGACAGTGGTGTGATCTCGGCTTACTGCAACCTCCGCCACCTGGGCTCAAGCGAGTCTCCAGTCTCAGCCTCTCAAGTAGCTGGGATTACAGGTGTGTGCCACCACACCTGGCTAATTTTTTTTTTTTGTTCTTGTTTGCTTTTGTTTTTGTTTTGAGATGGAGTCTCACTCTGTCGCCCAGGCTGGAGTGCAGAGGTGCCATCTTAGCTCACGGCAACGTCTGTCCCCTGGGTTCAAGCGATTCTCCTGCCTCAGCCTCCCGGGTAGCTGGGATTACAGGCACCTACCATCACACCCGACTAATTATTTTGTGTATTTTTAGTAGAGATGGGGTTTCGCCATGGTTGGCAGGCTGGTCTCGAACTCTTGACCTCAGGTGATCTGCCTGCCTCGGCCTCCCAAAGCATTGGATTACAGGTGTGAGCCACCATGCCTGGCCTAATTTTTGTATTTTTAGTAGAGATGCGGTTTCACCATGTTGGCCAGGCTGACCTCAAACTCCTGACCTCAAGTCATCCACCCACCTTGGCCTCCCAAAGTGTTGGGATTACAGGCGTGAGCCACCACCGCTCACAGCCCCATCTGGGTTTCTGATGGTTGTTGTTTCTTCTCCATATTTCTTAGGCCGGTCAACATTGAGCCTGCTCCCGATGACAGCTCTGGGAGACTGGACATTTTCCTCCACTGCAGTCAGAAATGTAACAGTCAGCTCCTGCATGTAAACCCAGCACTTTGGGAGGTCGAGGCGGGAGGATCACCTGAGCCGGGAAGTTCGAGGCTGCAATGAGCTATAATCATGCCACTGCACTCCAGCCTGGGCGACAGAGAAAGACTCTGTCTCAAAAAAAGAAAAAAAGGAATATAACAACCACAAGTTCCCCTGTTCCACCTCTGACAAAATCCTTAATATTGGATACTTGGCCACCTTGCCATCAGCTGGCAGGTACCTTTAATAGCTTTCCTTAGTCAATTGGTAAGTAGCCACTGAATGCTGACCTGAAAGCACCTGATCGATTTATAGACTATACTATGGCAGCCATGAGAACACACCCTTCAAATCTCATAGAGCAGCAGCTGATTTTTTTTTTTTTTTGAGATAGAGTCTTGCTCTGTCGCCCAGGCTGGAGTACAGTGGCATAATCTTGGCTCACTGCAGCCTCCAACTCCTGGGTTCAGGCAGTCCTCCCATCTCAGCCTTCCGAATAGCTGGAACTACAGGCATGCACTACTATATGGGCTAATTTTATTTTATTTTTTTAAATTTTTAATTAATTAATTAATTTATTTATTTATTTTGAAACAGTCTTGGTCTGTCGCCCAGGCTGGAGTGGAGTGGCGCAATCTGGGCTCGCTGCAACCTCTGCCTCCCGGGTTCAAGCGATTCTCCTGCCTCAGCCTCCCAAGTAACTAGGATAATAGGCACCTGCACCACGCCGGCTACTTTTTGTATTTTTAGTAGACATGAGGTTTCACCATGTTGACCAGTCTGGTCTTGAACTCCTGACCTCATGATCCACCCGCCTCAGCCTCCCAAAGTGCTGGGATTATAGGCGTGAGCCACCACACCCGGCCTATCTTTTTATTTTTATTTTTTTTAAGAAACGGGGTTTCACTGTGTTGCCCAGACTGGTCTTGAATTCCTGGACTCAGGTGATCCACCTGCCTCGGCCTCCCAAAGTGCTGGAATTACAGGCATAAGCTACCGTGCCCAGAGCAGAGAGCTGATTGGCTGAGAGCCCCTCCCAGCATTCAGAGGCTGTGCTGCCCATGGGCTGCATCCAATCATGATTTAGCATCCCTGTATCGAGAATGTGAAGGCAGGCTGGTCTTGGGAGCCCGAGGACCCCTCTAAAGAGTAACTTTGGCTGGAATAGCCCCCCACAGGCTTGCCAAATTTTCCCCAGAAGTGCATTTGCAATCTAAGACGACACTGCCACCCATCAAACATTCCTTCCTCCTTCCCTTACTCAGCATCACACCTGCACTCCCAGCCCCATTTCCTGTCACAGACACATCTAATATATTTCCTGCAAATCCTGTCTTGGCAACTGCTTCTCAGAGATCCTGGACTAACACACTGCTAACTTCCCAACAATTCACTAAACTTGATGCAAATCAATCCCAAATAACTAAGTTTCTGCCAGTTTTTTTTTTTTTTTTTGTTTTTTACATTTTTTTAGAGACAAGGTCTCACTTTATTGCCAGGCTGGGGTAGAGTGGCTATTCACATGTGTGATCATAGCGTATAGAAGCCTCGAACTCCTGACCTCAAGCCATCCTCCTGCTTTAGCCTCCCGAGGAGCTGGGACTACAGGCACGTGCCTCCTGTGCCCAGAACGTCAGCTTGTTTTGAATATACAATTTTGAGGTCAGGCTCAGTGGCTCACACAGGTAATTCCAGTGCTTTGGAAGGCCAAGGCAGGAGGATCGTTTGAAGCCAGGAGTTTAAAATGGGCTTGTGCAACATAGGGCGACCTCATCTCAAAAACAAAAAAAGTGATCCAAGATTAATATAGACTGAGAAATCAGTTTCATGTGAATGAAAGCAGAAGGGTCAAAATTTGCTTATTGCCCTGCTTTGAGCATTTTACCATTACAGTTTTCACACAGGGTCTAGTGGCAGAGGGCTTGGTGCACACCAGGTGGTTTTGAGAGTGCCATAAATTTAAAAAAGAAAGAAGGCTTGGACTAAAGCCCGGCCTTATACTAAGTCTGACAATGCGGGGGGGATCAGGGAAGCCCAGGTGCTATCAGGGGAGCCCTTGAGGAAGCCGCAGCCTGCTGGAAGCCCTCCTCTCTTTCCCGGCAGCACCAGCTCCAGCTCCAGCTCTGTTTACCTGCAGATGGCGACTGCATTTCGGGCGGGGGCAGTCCAAGTCCCTGAAGCACTGCTTTCTCTCCTAGAACCTGAGTCTTGAGGCATCATCTGGGCTCACGCCCTCTATGAGGCATAAATCTTCTCCTCCTCAGACACCAGCTGAGCCGGGAGATCTGAACAGGCGATGAGTTTGCAAGATGGTTCAACAACTATGGACATGTGGTGTCCTCACAGGAGTCCTGTGGGCTGAACGGCAGCCGCCCCTCCTTCCACCCAGCACAATACTTGGTTTGTCCCGCTCACTCTAAATCTAGGCCTTCAATGAATGTTCAGTCCTTGATGAGGGAGTTCTGTGGAAAAAAATAAATGGGAAAGGAAGGTTGGAGAGGCCTTTATTAGCTTAAGGGGCAGTGGAAGGTAAAAGGGCTGTGACTCCTGGTTAGCTTTTTTTAAAATTGTTTTTTGTTTTGTTTTGATTTTTTTTTCTGGTAGCTTCTTTATCTCAGTGTTTTTTCTTTTCCTTTCCTTTTCTTTTTTTTTTTTTTTTGAGACAGGGTCTCACTCTGTCACCCAAACTGGAGTACAGCGGTGCAATCATAACTTACTGAAGCCTTGACTTCTGGGGCTCAAGCAATCCTCCCACCTCAGCCTCCCTAGTGGCTGGAACTACAGGTGTGCACCACCACGCCCGGCTAATTTTTGTATTTTGTTGTGGAGGCAGGTTTTCGCCATGTTGCCCAGGCTGGTCTCAAACTCCTGGGCTCAACTGATCCCCTTGCCTGGGCTTCCCAAAGTGCTGGGATTACAGGCATGAGCCACCATACCTAACTCTTATCTGAGTTTTTGTAACAGTTTGACAAGCGAGCTTGTTGTTGGAAAATTGTAAGAGTCCTGGGAATTTCCCTGGGGCCTGAGGAATGAAACACTGCTCTACAAGGGGAGGCTTTCTGTCCTCGAGTTCAGGGTTTAGGGGCTGGCTGGAGGCCTTGGGTAGAGATGAAGGCCCAGTTAGGATTTCCTTCACTGGAGTCCATCATTGATGTGTGCCTTGACTGGGGGTTGCCTGCTAAGAGGGCACGGAGCACAGAACCTCCACTGACACCCCTGCAGTTCTAGCAGGAAGCAGGACTTGGTGGCCCCACTTACTCCCTACAGGATAGGAAAAGAGGGCAGTGCCCTGGTGAGGAGCTGTACAGGGGGTCCCTCAGGATGCTTGCTGAGAGGGGTGGGGAGGGCACAGGACGTGCCGGGACCCCGCTGGGAGCTAAGCCCTTCCCAGCTGATTTATTTTTAGGACCGGTAATGCTCGCCTGCGTGTGCCTCGAGCTTCAGAAGGCCCAGGAATCAACCCCGACAAATGCCTTTTTGTGCTGTGTTCAGTAGAGATAAGATTAAAAAATAAATTATAGAGGGCAAAAAACAGTGGTTTACTCTCTTTACTGGCATTCAAGAAACTTCTTCGGTTTGATAGGCTTTAAGCTTCTTCCCAGATTTAAAATGCTGTGATTGGCACTAAATGGACCCTATCTCTGCCCAGGAATTCTGGCTTCTGGCTGCAAAGCCTTTGGGGTCCTTGCAATGGGGCAGGCATAACCTCCCATAGTCCCTTCCTCAATCTTCCTTTCCTGCCTCGCTCTTTTTTTTTTTTATTTTTGAGACAAGGTCTCACTCTGTCACCCAGGCTGAAGAGCAGTGGTACAATCATGGCTCACTGCAGCCTCAACCTCCTAGGCTCAAGCGATCCTCCCACCTCAGCCTCCCAAGTAGCTGGGACTACAGGCACACACCACCACGTCCAGCTAATTTTTGTATTTTTTGTAGTGATGGGGATTTGCCACGTTGCCCAGGCTGGCCTTGAACTTCTGGGCTCAAGCCATGCTCTCACTTCAGCCTCTCAAAGTGCTGAGATTATAGGCTTGAGCCACCATGCCCTCCCTGCCTCTCTCTTCTGATAAAGGAAGCCCTGACTTTGGAGTCCTTCCCTGTGGATCACGTCTGATAAATCTAGTCTCTTGTTCATCTGCTCTTTTATTTATTTATTAAAAAATTTTTTTTTAAAGACTAGTAAAGTGCAGTAGTGAGAAGTGGGGAAAGGGTAGAACAAGGAGTTTGACCTGTAACTGACTGTGAACAATCAATTGAGGTAACTCCTGACCTTCGGACCAGCCTCATCAGCCCTTCTGAATGGCTCCTCTCAGTTTCTTCATCTGGAAAATGTGAATCGTGCATGACAGGAGGTGGGTGGGGATTTGTAGTAGAGAATTCTCAAGGTCTCTCCCGGCTCTGACACTTGGGGACCCAGGGAGTCTACCAAGGGCAAAGGCATCACCCTAAGTGCAAGTTTGTGTGTGGGGGTTTATGAAATAGTTAAGATGAAGTGCCCATCCTCAAGGAGTTTGCAGTTGAGTAGCTCAGAGGCATGCATAATAAATCTCAGGTAGGCCCAGTGCGGTGGCTCATGTCTGAAATCCCAGCATTTTGGGAGTCCGAGGCGGGTGGGTCATGAGGTCAAGAGGTTGAGACCAGCCTGACCAACATGGTGAAACCCCATGGCTACTAAAAATACAAAAATGAGCTGGGCGTGGTAGCGGGCGCCTGTAATCCCAGCTACTCGGGAGGCTGAGGCAGGAGAATGGTTTGAACCCAGGAAGCAGAGGTTGCAGTGAGTCGAGATCACGCCACTGCACTCCAGCTTGGGCGACATGGCGAGACTCCATTTCAAAAAAAAAAAGTAAATAAATAAAATAAAAATCAATCAATCAATAAATCTCAGGTAGATATCCAGGAAGTGAGGCATATCAGAGTTCATCAGAATTCCAAGGAGATACAAGATTCCTTCTGGAGGCAGAGGGGGTTGGTGAAGGGGATAAAGTAGGGTTCCTGAGTTCCTTTCCGAGGCCAGTGGCGCAGATGGTTTTGGCTTCCCAAACAAAGAATCCCAGTTATTGCCCAACTTTGATCCTGGCAGGCAAGTCTTCCCCTACCAGGCAGCCACACTCACACCTTCTGAATTGGTGGCTCATTAAATCTTTTTTGCCTTCTTAATCACACTGCTAATAATACTTATTTTTGTTTTTTTTTTGAGACTGAGTCTCACTGTTGTCGGGTCAGGCTGGAGGGCAATGGTGCGATCTCAGCTCACTGCAACCTCCACCTCCCGGGTTCCAGCGATTCTCCTGCCTCAGCCTCCCGAGTAGCTGGGATTACAGGCACCTGCCACCACACCTGGCTAATTTTTGTATTTTTAGTAGAGATGGGGTTTCACCATGTTGGCCAGGCTGGTCTCGAACTCCTGACCTCAGGTGATCCACCCATCTTGGCCTCCCAAAGTGCTGGGATTACAGGTGTGAGCCACCGTGCCCAGCTAATAATATTTATTAATATAATATTACCGGCCGATAATATCACTGGCCAGGTGTAGTGGCTCACGCCTGTAATGCCAGTACTTTGGAAGGCCAAGGCGGGAGGATCACCTGAGCTCAGGAGTTCGACACCAGCCTGGCCAACATGGTGAAACCCCATTTCTACCAAAAATAGAAAAATTAGCCAGGCGTGGTGATGGGCACCTATAATCCCAGCTCCTTGGGAGGCTGCGGTAGGAGAATTGCTTGAACCTGGGAGGTGGAGGTTTCAGTGAGCCGAGATCGCGCCATTGCCCTCCAGCCTGGGTGACAGAACAAGACTCCATCTAAAAAATATATACACATATATAGAGAGGCCGAGACGGGTGGATCATGAGGTCAGGAGATCGAGACCATCCTGGCTAACCCGGTGAAACCCCATCTCTACTAAAAAATACAAAAAACTAGCCAGGCGAGGTGGCGGGCGCCTGTAGTCCCAGCTACTCGGGAGGTTGAGGCAGGAGAATGGCGTAAACCCAGGAGGTGGAGCTTGCAGTGGGCTGAGATCCGGCCACTGCACCCCAGCCTGGGTGACAGAGCAAGACTCCATCTCAAAAAAAAAAATATATATATATATATATGTGTATATATATATACATTTATTATTAATATATTTAAAATTCGTGACTAGTTTTTTCCATTCATGATCTCATCTATTTCTCACAACAGGGCTTTGCTTAGGTGGGTATGAATATGATTACAGACAGGAAAACGGAATGAGAAGTTGAGTGACTCGTGGCAGGCCCCAGAGCTAACCAGAAACAGGAATATTTGAACTTGAGTTTCCGAGAACATCTTCTTCCTACTCACATTTCTTACTCATTGCAGAAATGAGAGAACCCAGTGAGGAGACGAGGTGACAAGGGCACAGAATCTTGAATGTCTTGAGAGCAGGTGGAGGAGAAGAAAACATGGTAGGAGTCAGGCTAGGAGCATGGATTTGGGCCAAGGCAGGACAAAAAGCCAAGGTTAAGGCTGGAACAGCTCTCCCTGGGAGTGCCTGAACAACAGATTAGGATGACTGAGCAGCAGGAAAGATCAGAGGGAGAACTGCCTATGAGACAGGCTCCTCAGCGAAACTCCCATAGGGGTGACACCCCTGGGGCTTGAACCATAAGCCCTTTGAGGGCATTCTAGCTTGGCAGCTCTGGGGTCCTGTGAGTTCTGGTGCAGCTTCTAGGGCTGCACCTCATCCCAGTCACCTGTCCAGTTACTGAATTCCATCTTCTTCCAGCCACAGAGGAGAGAAGCAGTGGAGTGCTGTGGTGAGAATGCAGACTAGGCCATTGGGTGACCTGGGTTTGAGTCCCGGTTTCTCCTCCACTTCCTAGCTGTGACTGTGCACGACGATTCCCCTGGTCCCTGGTTCCCTCATCTGTGGAACGGAGCTATAGCAGTTCTTACATAAGTCTAGGTATGGTGGCTCACACCTGTAATCCCAGCACTTTGGGAGGCCGAGGCAGGCGGATCACCTGAGGTTGGAAGTTTGAGACCAGCCTGACCGACATGGTGAAACCCCGTGTCTACTAAAAATACAAAATTACCCAGGCGTGGTGGCACATGCCTGTAATCCCAGCTCCTCGGGAGGCTGAGGCAGAAGGATTGCTTGAACCCAGGGGGCTGAGGTTGTGGTGAGCCAAGATTGAGTCACTGCTCTCCAGCCTGGGCAACCAGAGCAAAATGCGTCTCAAAAAAAAAAAAAAAAAAAAAAAGTTCTTGCTGGGGTTGAAATTATACATTAAAAGGCTAGTTGCACTAAACCGTCACAAACAGGAGCCATTATGATAATGTAGCTACAAACCATTTGTGTTTTGGTTCATGTTGTTCCCAAAGTGCCTTTTCTCTGCCTCTCAAATCCTTCCCACACTTCAAAGTCAACAAATGCCAAAAATACAACAAAAATGTGGAGGCCACAGACAATAGTGGAGTAAGAGCATGGTCTTGGGAGCCAGCAGCCTGGGCTTGAATCCTAATCTCTGTCAACTTGGGCAAATTTCCTCATCTGCAAGTGGGGAAAAGATAGAACCTGCCTTAGAGGGTCATTGTGGAGATATGAGGAGTGAACGAGTTAATATTTGCAAAGCACTTAGAACACTGACTGGCATGCCGTAGGTGTTTTACTGGCACATGATTGCCGCTCACTGCAACCTTGGCCTCTCAGGTTCAAGTGATTCTCCCGCCTCAGCCTCCTGATGACAGGCACACTCCACCATGCCCGGCTGATATTTTTGTATTTTTAGTAGAGTGGGGGGGGGGGTTTCACCATGTTGGTCAGGCTGGTCTTGAACTCCTGACCTCAAATGATCTGTCTCGGCCTCCCAAAGTGCTGGGATTACAGGCGTGAGCCACCCAATGTTACTGTTGGCTACTTGTACATGGGCCTCATTTGCCCTCTGCTTGCTTGAACAACAGGAAACACATTCAGCCCATCCTTGAGTCTAGTCCACTGCCTGGTTCATGTTTGGTGCTCATTAAAGTGTCTAGATTGAAATCAACCAGGAGACTGGCCTGCCACAGTGGCTCACACCTGTCATTCCAGTGTCTCTGGGAGGTTGCTGCAGCAGGATGGCTTGAGGCCAGGAGTTTGAGACCAGCCCGGCCAATATAGCAGTCAACAAAGCGAGATCTATCTCTACAGAAAAAAAAAAAAAAAAAATTAGCCAGGCTTGGTGGCATGCCTGTAGTCCCAGCTATTCAAGAGGCTGAGGCAGGAGGATCACTTGAGTCCAGGAGTTCAAGGCTGCTGCAGTGAGCTATGATCGTGCTACTGCACTCTGCTTTGGGAACAGAGGGAAACCTTGTTTCAAAAAAGAAAAAGAAGGCTGGGCACGGTGGCTCACGCCGGTAATCCCAGCATTTTGGGAGGCCGAGGCCGGTGGATCACTTGAGGCCAGGAGTTCCATACTAGCCTAGACAACATGGTGAAACCCCGCCTCTACTAAAAGTACAAAAATTAGCTGGGCGTGGTGGCGGGCACCTGTAATCCCAGCTACTCGGGAGGCTGAGGCAGGAGAATCGCTTGAACCCGGAAGGTGGAGGTTGCAGTGAGGCAAGATCCAGCCACTCACTCACTGCACTCCAGCCTGGAAGACAGCTCCGTCTAAAAAAAAAAAAAAAAAAAAAAAATTGTAGTAATAAATTGCTGATTGGGGCTGGGAGAAGGACAGGCAGTGACGAGAATTCGCCCCTTTCTTAAATATTTGAAGGGTCCTAGCGTTTGCTTCCTTGTTGGAGGCCCAGAAAGCACTGACTTGACGTGTGTGAAAGATTGTAGACAGAGACGGGATAAAGAACCCCGTGCTGGAAAAAGAGCAGGCTCTGGAATCAGCAGGGTCACGGGCAGTTTCCTTTCGTGTAAACTAGGAGTAAAAAGATCAGTGTCCCGCCGAAATGAGAGAGTAATAGTAAAAACTACTATTTACTGAGCACTTCCAGGTACTCGGTAAGTATTTATGATCCCATTTTACAGATGAGGCTGGGAGGTTTCCCGACCTGCCCGAAGATACAAAGCAAGTAGTATGCACGAGTGAAGACTCGAACACAGGTCTGTGAATCAATCTCTGTGTGGGGATGGGAGCGGTTCCAGCGATAAGAGCCACTTAATCTGGCCGAGCCGTTCGAGAGCAGGGCAGCAGCCACTGGAGTGGCACCGCCCCTAGAGCCCGCCGCCCTCCGCCCTCCGCGTGCTTACGTGCGCTCCGTGACCGCCGCGGCCGACGTGGGGCTGGCGAGGCAGGACGCATGCGCTCTGAGTTCCGGAGCGCGCCCCTTCCCGTCTGGGGCCGCGGAGCCAGGATGCGGCGCATGCGCACACCTGGCGGGCGGAGAGGGGTCCAGAGCAAGCAGAAAGATTTGGGCGAGACTGTGCGCGGGAGCCAGGTCGTGCGGCGCGAGCGCGCAGGCGCGGCAGAGGGGGCGGGCTGCTACTCCGGAATCTGCGAACCGCAGTCGGTGCCGCATCCTCAGCCCGCCGCCATGGCCGCCTACAAGCTGGTGCTGATCCGGCACGGCGAGAGCGCATGGAACCTGGAGAACCGCTTCAGCGGCTGGTACGACGCCGACCTGAGCCCAGCGGGCCACGAGGAGGCGAAGCGCGGCGGGCAGGCGCTGCGAGGTGCGGAGGGGCCGGGTGGGAGCTGCGAAGGGCCGGGTGTCCCGCCTCGGAGGCCGCCTGGCTGGCGTCTGCGCCCTCCCGGAGAGGGCCGGCACCTTGGGCAGCATCTCTTTAGCAGTTTCGTGTGTAGTTGAGAAGATGAATCCAGAAGGTAGAGTCGACTTGTTCAAGGTCACGCCGTGGAGCGTGAGGGACTGTGCCGGGGGAGGACCCAGGGCGGTCGCCCCGCAACCCTTTGCGCTCCCCACGACACCGCTTCGCAGTTTTCCCGTTCTAGTCTCGACGTTTAATAAGTCGGGGACAGGCCGGGCGCGGTGGCTCACGCCTGTAATCCCAGCATGTTGGGGGGCCGAGGCGGGTGGATCACTTGCGGTCAGGAGTTCGAGATCAGCCTGACCAACATGGTGAAACCCCGTCTCTACTGAAAATACAAAATTAGCCGGGCGTGGTGGCGCACTCTTGTAATTTCAGCTACTTGGGAGGCCGAGGCAGGAGAATCGCTTGAACCTGGGAGGCAGAGTGCCGTGAGCCGAGATCGCGCCATTGCACTCCAGCCTGGGGAACGAGACCGAAACTCTGTCTCAGAAAAATAAAAAAAAACAATAATAAGTCGTGGACAGTTTGCCCTAATGGAGCCATTTGTGGCGGCCAGGTCTTTTTCAGATTCCCCCAGCGCCAGAAACGGTTGGTACAGTCAGGGGCTCCTGGACGAGGACGCCCTGTGCCTTACAGCAGCTGTAACTAAGGCTTCTCAAGAGGCGGCTACGGATCCTAGCGGATCGGCAGGCCACACAGCCTCGTCCCCAGCAGTAGGTGGAGTCCCCAGGGGTGCCTAACAAGCCTCAGGACACCAAGAAATCCGCGTGGTTGTGTAGGACTTTGCTGTTCAGTAGCATTCCACAAATAGTGTGTCCAAAACGCATCCGTAGATATAACTGAGTGAATGAATGGTTTGAGTTGCTCCTTCTACCCAATAAAGTAGAAAAGATTTTATCCTCCTCAGCCTTCCTAGGCCCCTTTATAGTTGGGAAAAGTGAGGATGTGGAAAGATGACTTGTCCAAGGTCATGTCTTATTCCTAGTCCAGTGTCCTCACCCTAGTTCTGGGTGAAGTAACAGGTAGGTGTTAGGAACCGGTAGGCTTTTGGCCAAGGACGCTGGGCAAAGGTGGAAGTGGCTGTGAGATAATGCTTGCCTATCCAGGCTTGCCCCCACCCCAGTCTGCTCTTTGTGGTTTCGGAATGCTAATAAGGAAGCATTTCCTGCTGCCGGCAATGCCAAGAATCCCTGAAGAGGTGCTTCCACTGATGATAGGGGCAGATCCTCCTTTGCTCCCTTCTCACCTCTGGACAAAGAAGCAGCCATTCACAAGGGTCATTGATGAGGCACAGGTATTTGGCCTCAGATTGCTCTCCTAGCTTCTTGCCTTCACTGTACTATCCTCAAATGAAGCAAAACGCGGGACAGTCTGGGAAATGTAAACCTCTGCGGGGTGGGTGGGCAGGGGAGTGAATGTTTCAGATGGCCTGGTGTGACCTCATCTTTTAGGAGAGGCTGGGAAATGGAAAGTGCTGGTAAAGGAGGCCATTTTCTTTAGCTCTGTGGCAGGAAGAACTGTATCAGTCTGTGGTGGTTTCCCAACAACTAGTCCACGTTAAACCATGTTGTCTCTATTTGAGACTGATCAAATAGTTAAACTTGTAATCTCTAAAATAACAGATCCTATTTCAGTTTTAAAATAAATGTTAGCATTAAATTAAAAAGTTAACAGTATAAAAAATTAAAATATTTAACAGTTTAAAAGGTCGAAAACATATAAATAATTCCTCAATGCTTTAAGTGATAGGGTTTGTGCAGTCCTGAATCTGATTTCAGGAGAAAGCTAGTGAGAACTGAGTTTCCCCATGCATCCTTACTGCTAAGAGAGGGATGGCCTGGGGGAGGATGGAGTCCACACCACAGTGTCCACTCCTACCCCTGTGAGTGTCCCTAGGCTATGTTTTACTTTGATGGGCAAGTTAAAGGAAGAGACTTTATGCTCTGATCTTTCAGGTTCTCTGTTAAGAGTCCTAAGCAGAACTTCTTTTGTCTTCAAGGTCCTATTTATGTGTCCAACGTGAGCTGCCTCATTGCAAGTGGAAATAATTGCAGTAAAACAGCCTGAAGCTCTCCAGCATGGGGGCTGAGGCGAGCACTGTGGGTATTCACTTCCGGGTGACTCAGCCTTTTGTTGGGGAGCCATTCCTCTCCTTACAGTTAGGAAGGTGACAGTAAGTGAGTCTACTAGGACTTGTCTGGCGGCTCAGTGATGAGACCTGTTTTTTCTCTTGTGGGTGGTGTGAGTTTTCCTGGTGATTAATTTCCCCCAGCCCTCACTCAGTAAGATTGAGTTCTTCTTGGCCTCATTCTCATTTGAATGACTGGCAGGAAAATTCACTTCTTTTTTTTTTTTTTTTGAGATGGAGTCTGGCTCTGTCGCCCAGGCTAGAGTGCAGTGGCCAGATCTCAGCTCACTGCAAGCTCCGCCTCCCGGGTTTACGCCATTCTCCTGCCTCAGCCTCCCGAGTAGCTGGGACTACAGGCGCCCGCCACCTCGCCCGGCTAGTTTTTTGTATTTTTTAGTAGAGACGGGGTTTCACCGTGTTCGCCAGGATGGTCTCGATCTCCCGACCTCGTGATCCGCCCATCTCGGCCTCCCAAAGTGCTGGGATTACAGGCTTGAGCCACCGCGCCCAGCCCGGAAAATTCACTTCATGTTTTATTAGTTACTGTTGCTAACCTCAATATGAAGCAATATCCAGGCAAGTTTGTGCTGAATTTCTAAGAGGGCCTTCTAGCCTCATGGAGAAAAACAGGAATGTTTTCTTGGTCATCAAGGAAAGTGCCGTCTCCCCATTATGGTGGGAGGGAGAGTAATCTTTCATGAAACAAAATCAATAAGACTGGTTTTTTTTTTTTTTTTTTTTTTGCGCGCGACAGTGTCTTGCTCTGTCGCCCACGCTGGAGTGCAGTGGCGCAATCTCGGCTCACTGCAAGTTCTGCCTCCCGGATTCACACCATTCTCCTGCTTCAGCCTTCTGAGTAGCTGGGACTACAGGCGCCCGCCACCACGCCTGGCTAATTTTTTTTTGTATTTTTAGTAGAGACGGGGTTTCACCGTGTTAGCCAGGATGGTCTCAATCTCCTGATCTCGTGATCTGCCCGCCTTGGCCTCCCAAAGTGCTGGGATTACAGATGTGAGCCACCATGCCCGGCCAAGACTGATTTCTTGTAACCTATTCGTTGGGCCAACATAACTCTTGCCACAATAACTACTGTGTATAGAACACATATTCATTGATGAATCAGATAGTGCACAACACTGGGTCTGTCTTTAGTGAGTGGCTTCTCCTGAACTTGGTTTAATACTTAAGTAGGTATACTCTTCTGAGGGTACTTGGGATTAGGCTGGAACTTTGACTACAGTAGAGAGAAACCATGGATTAGAGTTTGTGACGTGATTTCCATACTCCACAGTGAATACAATTTCATACAACAAACAAATACAATTGCAAACAAATACAAAAACAAAATACAATTTCATACAACAAACTGAAGTTTTTTTTTTTTTTTTTTTTGAGACGGAGTCTCGCTGTGTCGCCCAGGCTGGAGTGCAGTGGCCGGATCTCAGCTCACTGCAAGCTCTGCCTCCCGGGTTTTTACGCCATTCTCCTGCCTCAGCCTCCCGAGTAGCCGGGACTACAGGCGCCCGCCACCTCGCCCGGCTAGTTTTTTGTATTTTTTAGTAGAGACGGGGTTTCACCGTGTTAGCCAGGATGGTCTCGAACTCCTGACCTCGTGATCCGCCCGTCTCGGCCTCCCAAAGTGCTGGGATTACAGGCTTGAGCCACCACGCCCGGCCAACAAACTGAAGTTTTATCAGTACAGGAAGACCTCTTCCTGTGTCCTGATTGGGACTTAAATCCTAATTTTCTTGGATCAGAGTTCTAGTAAAATATCTATTAGAAGTGACAGTTCCCAGCCTGGGCAACATGGTGAAACCCTGTCTCTACTAAAAATACAAAAATTAGCTGGATATGGTGACGTGTGCCTGTAATCTCAGCCTACTTGGGAGGCTGAGGCAGAAGAATTACTCGAACCTGGGAGACGGAGGTTGCAGTGAGCCGAGATCGTGCCACTGCACTCCACCCTGGGCAACAGAGTGAGACTGTCTCAAAAAAAAAAGCCAGGTGTGGTGGCTCACGTCTGTAATCCCAGCACTTTGGGAGGCTGAGGTGGGCGGAGTTCGAGACAAGCCTGGCCAACATAGTGAAACCCCGTCTCTACTAAAAATACAAAAATTAGCTGGGTGTGGTGGCATGCACCTGTAGTCCCAGCTACTTGGGAAGCTGAGGCAGGAGAATCGCTTGAACCTGGGAGGCAGATATTGCAGTAAGCTGAGACCACCCCATTGCACTCCAGCCTGGGTGACAGAGTGAGACTCTGTCCGAAAAAAAAAAGTCACAATTCTAACTGAAATATAAACATCAGGATCCTTGAGGAAATGGGGATAGCTAGAGATGGTGGTGAAAAGTTGGATTCTGGAGTCCCACAGCATGGGTTTTAATCTCTTACGTAATTGCTGTGACCTTAGGTAGATTGCAAGGATAAACAAAACAGTTGGCCAAATACTTTGTTTTTTTGGCCAAATATTGTCATTTGGACTACTTGTACAGGAGATTGATAAGGAAGAACATTTTGGCTCAGAGTAGACCTCGTTAGCTTATCACTTTGAACTTCTGATTTCCAGATGCTGGCTATGAGTTTGACATCTGCTTCACCTCAGTACAGAAGAGAGCGATCCGGACCCTCTGGACAGTGCTAGATGCCATTGATCAGATGTGGCTGCCAGTGGTGAGGACTTGGCGCCTCAATGAGCGGCACTATGGGGGTCTAACCGGTCTCAATAAAGCAGAAACTGCTGCAAAGCATGGTGAGGCCCAGGTGAAGATCTGGAGGCGCTCCTATGATGTCCCACCACCTCCGATGGAGCCCGACCACCCTTTCTACAGCAACATCAGTAAGGTATGGACAAACAGAGGTTTGGTCACTCTGCCCAGGATCAGGGGCTTTTAGTAGTGTCTGCCTAATCTCACTGAGCTTGTAATTAATGATAAAATAGTTAATTGTAATCCTTCTCCAAGGAATGACCTTCACTTACTAGAAGATATGGTTGATAGTTTACTATCTCCTTTTTTGTATTTCCATTGTCAGATTTTATAAAAACCTGTGAATGTGCATGGGCCAAAATTAATACATCATGAAATCTTTTAACAGATGTAACTGTTAATAAGTGGTGAACTCAGATTCTTTATTGCTTAGGATCGCAGGTATGCAGACCTCACAGAAGATCAGCTACCCTCCTGTGAGAGTCTGAAGGACACTATTGCCAGAGCTCTGCCCTTCTGGAATGAAGAAATAGTTCCCCAGATCAAGGAGGGGAAACGTGTACTGATTGCAGCCCATGGCAACAGCCTCCGGGGCATTGTCAAGCATCTGGAGGGTATGTATGTGTTTTCAGAGGTGCCTTCAAGGCAGGATAAAGCAGAACTGCTGCCAATCAGGGACTTGGTAAAAAGGAGTCTAGGAAAGGGCTGGACTTGTTAACAGCTTTAGAGGTGGTGTAGATTGACTTCTGGTGAAAAAACACCCTCAACCCTTGTTTCTCAAAATGTGATCTGCAGAATAGTGACAGCTGGACCCCCTGGGAACTTGTTATACTTGCAGAACCTCAGGTATCACTCCTGACCTATTTCAGAATCGGCATCTATTCCGCAGGTGATTTGGATACATATTAAAGCTTGAGAAGCTCACCTCTAGATTGGAATTGTCAAATGAAACTGCTAGTAAAAATCCTCCTTAGCTGGCCAAGCACAGTGGCTCATGCCTGTAATTGCAACACTTTGGGAGGCCAAGGCAGGAGGACCACTTGAGGCCAGAAGTTTGAGACAGCCTGGGCAACATAGTAAGACTGCATCTCTAAAAATTTTTAAAGGCCAACCACAGTGGTTCATGCCTGTACTATCAGCACCTTGAGAGTTCAAAACCAGCCTGAGCAACAAAGCAAGACCTTGTCTGTACAAAAGAAAAATGAAAAATTGGCTGAGTGTGGTGGCTCAAGCTTGTAATCCCAGCACTTTGGGAGGCCAAGGCAGGCAGATCACAAGGTCAGGAGATTGAGACCATCCTGGCTAACACAGTGAAATCCCGTCTCTACTAAAAATATAAAAAATTAGCCAGGTGTGGTGGCGGGCGCCTGTAGTCCCAGCTACTCGGGAGGCTGAGGCAGGAGAATGGCGTGAACCTGGGAGGCAGAGGTTGCAGTGAGTCGAGATCGCGTCACTGCACTCCAGCCTGGGCAACAGAACAAGACTGTGTCTCAAGAGAAAAAAAAAAAAGAAAGAAAAATGAAAAATTAGCTTGATGTGGTGATGCTCACCTGTAGTCCCAGCTACTCAGGAGGCTGAGGCGGGAGATTGCTTGAGCCCAGCAGTTCGAGGTTATAGTGAGGTACGATTGTGCCACTACATTCTAGCCTGGGAGTAAGACTTTGTCTCTTTTTTTTTTTTTTTTTTTTTTTTTTTGAGACAGAGTCTTGCTGTGTCGCCCAGGCTGGAGTGCAGTGGCCGGATCTCAGCTCATTGCAAGCTCCGCCTCCCGGGTTTTTACGCCATTCTCCTGCCTCAGCCTCCCGAGTAGCTGGGACTACAGGCGCCCGCCACCTCGCCCGGCTAGTTTTTTGTATTTTTTAGTAGAGACGGGGTTTCACCGTGTTAGCCAGGATGGTCTCGAACTCCTGACGTCGTGATCCGCCTGTCTCGGCCTCCCAAAGTGCTGGGATTACAGGCTTGACCCACCGCGCCCGGCCAAGACTTTGTCTCTTTAAAAAAAAAAAAAAAAAAAGGGAAAACATATATAAAATATTCTCCTTAGTCACAACCAGGCACAACTTTACACATGAATCTCAGTTTGCATCTTAAATTGTTTCCTCCCCGAGGACCTAGAGGCCTGTGTGTGCTAATTTTTGGTTGGATGGACTATATGGGATATTTGAGATGTGTACAGTCTTGCTTCACTGTGGGCTTCTAGACCTCACTTTGGTAGATACCTGGCCATACACCTTGCTGTAGTTTATTGGTGGTTTATCTTGTATACCTTTTCTGGCTTTTCAGTTTAATGGCTGAGAAATAAGTATGGCGGGGGCCATTCCCTGGGTTCAGAACTACTATAAAGATCAGAAAGAGTATCTTACTTTAATTTCTGTCAAAGTCCTTTGTCCCCTGGAGGACAAAGAGTAAACCTGGAGGGGTGATGTGGATTTATGTCTTGTGTGGCTGATGATGGTGGATGTTTTCAGGTCTCTCTGAAGAGGCTATCATGGAGCTGAACCTGCCGACTGGTATTCCCATTGTCTATGAATTGGACAAGAACTTGAAGCCTATCAAGCCCATGCAGTTCCTGGGGGATGAAGAGACGGTGCGCAAAGCCATGGAAGCTGTGGCCGCCCAGGGCAAGGCCAAGAAGTGAAGGCCAGCGGGGAGGATACTGTCCCCAGGAGCACCCTCCCTGCCCGTCTTGTCCCTCTGCCCCTCCCACCTGCACATGTCACACTGACCACATCTGTAGACATCTTGAGTTGTATCTGCAGATGGGGACTGGTGGCTCCCATTTTCATTTTAGCCATTTTGTCTTCTGCACCCACTCCCTTCGTACAATCTAGTCAGAATAGCACTTCTAGAGCACAGGTTCTCAGTCCAAGCTGTGGAAAAGCTCCCCTTATCCAACAGAGTTTAAAGGTAGTAACTTGGGTTTTTGCGAGTTGTTTACTAAGGACTTGTGGGGAGGAATCATGCTAAGCCATGACCAATGAGGAGAAGCAACAGAGCCTCTCTGTCCCCAGGAGCCAGTCCTCTGCTCTTCTGCAGTCAGGCCACTGCCTGGGGGCTCTAGTCATTCCAGTGGAAGATGATGTAACCTGCATGGTGATGTGACAACTGTTTCCTCCCTGACCCTAGAGGACCTGGCTCTAGAAGTTTGGGATCAATCCTGAATTTAGTTATGTGTTACATTTACTTTTATTAAAAAAGTATAGTATATATAAATAATACAAAACAGTAGCCCTTCTGGGGTTTCTTGTGGCGGTTGAAATAGTCCCACATGTGGTCATCAGAAAATAAGCCATTCCTCATACCAGTATGGGATCAGTTCCTTGACCTCTGAGGGGCAGGAGTGCTTCCTGCTGTGTGTGTTAGAATCCCTTCCTGCCTTGTTTCATGGCAGTGAAACGCCCCTTGGTCCTGTCCAAGTGTGTCTTTCACTGATTTCCGAATCATGTTCTAGTTGCTTGGCTCTGCCACATGGGTCCAGTATTCACCTGAGCATAACTGTACTAAATCCTTTTTCCAGATCAGTATAATAAAGGAGTGATGTGCAATAGTTTCTTGTGTGATGTGGAAGAGCTTATCTGAGGAAACCTTAGCATTTAACTTGAAATGTCTCCCACTACCCTAGTCCTTGTGTGGCAGTTTGTTTTGGGACACCCAGTCACAACTTTACATGGTTGGTCCAAAAATGACACATCTCCCTGGGCTTTTCATGTCAGCCTGGTGAGCTGAGGTGGTGGTGGGAGGCCCTCCTGGCCAAGCCCTCCATTCATGTTACCCCCTGCAGCTCTTGCTTGGTGCTCCCCTGACTGGAAAGTCACTGAAACTCCATTGTATCCTCTTTAGAGTAAATAAAGTCTGCTGTTTTTTTTTTCTCTTTTTGAGACAGTCTCACTCTGCCGCCCAAACTTCAGTGCAGTGGCACAATCTCAGCTCACTGCAGCCTCTGCCTCCAGGGTTCAAGCAATCCTCCTGCCTCAGCCTCCCAAATAGCTGGGACCACAGGCTTGTGCCACTATGCCTGCTTAATTTCTGTATTTTTTAGTAGAGACGGGTTTTTGCCAAGTTGCCCAGGCTGGTCTCGAACCAGTTTTGGCCTCCCAAAGTGCTGTGATTACAGGTGTGAGCCACCGTGCAGGCCTCAGAATTTTTTAACCGTTTTACCAACTTGAAAACTTAAAAGATGACCTCAAAAAGTGACAGTGCAGTGGAAAGGAGTATAATTACATTATAAACACAATTGCCTTCTCTCTCCTTTGAAAAGATCACTGGAATACAAGAAATCCATAAAGCTGGAGAAAGAACATTCCCTTTTCCTTCTGGTGGGAGCAAGTAACACCATCTGTTGAGCTCCTAATGCTCCTCTGCCATCCACTGGATGAGGGATATTACATACGTTAGCTCTAATCTTAACCCACGAAAGGGCTGGTAACTCCTGTTTAAGGAAGAGGAAACAGGCCCAAAGAAACATGTAAAAAGCACCAAATGTCACACCACTTGGTACTGGGGCTGGGATGGATATTACTAGTTCAAGCAAATCAAGGTTCTAAGATTTAAATACTTTCAAGCATCTTGCTTTTCAATTTTAGATTTTCATTTGACCTACACAATAACCTTGAGTAATTTCAGTCTCCAAGAGGCTGGTGGAATGTTACTTTCCTAACCTGTGCAGAATCCTAGACCAGAAGTTGGTAATTTTGGCCAGCACGGCGGCACACACCTGTAATCCCAGCACTTTGGGAGGCTGAGGATCACTTGAGGCCAGGAGTTTGAGACTGGCCTGGGCAACATAGCAAGACCTGGTCTCTACAAAAAAAATTAGCCAGGCATGGTGGTATGTGCCTGTAGTCCCAGCTACCCAGGGGACTGATGTGGGGGAATTACGTGAGTCCAGGAGTTTGAGGCTGCAGTAAGCTATGACTGCACCACTGCGCTTCATCCTGGGTGACATTCTGAGGCCCTGTCTCTTTAAAAATTGCATGTACAACAAACAAAAACACCAAGGCCGGGCATGGTGGCTGATGCCTATAAGCCCAGCATTTTGGGAGGCCAAGGCAGGTGGATCACCTGAGGTCAGGAGTTCAAGACCAGTCTGGCCAACATGGTGAAACCTCATCTCTACCAAAAGTTAGCTGGGAATGGTGGTGCATGCCTGTACTCCCAGCTACCGGGAAAGCAGAAGCTGCAGTGAGTTGAGATCGCGCCACTGCACTCCAGCCTAGGTAACAGCAAGACTCTGTCTCAAAAACAAACAAACAACAAAACCTGGATGTGGATCTACAATGATCTTAATCTCGGTAAAATTTTCAATTAAAGAAACCCTAACGTTCAAGCTTAGGAAGCAGAGGATAGAAACTAAGGTGGGCTGATTCTAAAGCTCACATTATGCACTGTCACTAATACTGAAGAGATGGGCTTCTTGAGTAACATCTCAAGAAGTGACATCTCAAGACTCGTATTTTGTCGGCAACCTCTCCATGCTTAACTTTCATCCCTTCCTCATCCCCAAACTTATGCCTTAATTTCTGCTTCTGTACTTAGCCTGGGCTTGTCTCTCTGCCTTGAATATATTCACTTACTTATGTTCTTTAATTTATTTTTATCTCATGTCACTAATCCTTTCCTGGCCACCTCATATGACAGTACTCTGTCCCACTTTTCAATTCAGATTAAACATTTCCTGGAGTACCCACTATATCAGTAATGTGTATCAAATACTTTTAGACATGTTACTTATTTTTTTTGAGACAAGAGTCTCGCTCTGTTGTCCGGGCTGGAGTATAGTGGCACAATCTCGGCTCACTACAACTTCCACGTCCAGGGTTCAAGTGATCTTCCTGCCTCAGCTTCCCGAGTAGTTGGGATTACAGGCACGTGCCACCACGCCCGGCTAATTTTTGTATTTTTAGTAAAGATGGGGTTTTACCACGTTGGCCGGGCTGGTCTCGAACTCCTGACTTCAACCTAACTCGGCCTCCCAAAGTGTTGGGATTTACAAGCATGAGCCACCACGTCCGCCTCACATGCTATCTGTATCACATGTGTCCTCAAATTTTCATTAGACCATAATGTACCTGAATGAAGGGGATGTATGTAAAGCACTTGACTCAGTGCCTAGCACAGTGAGTACTCAATAAGCAGAAGTACTGAAATGTCCTGACACCATTTAGACGTCTTTCTCTGCTTAAGACAACTATAACATCCTTTTAGTAAAAAAGTTTTATCATAACAAAAAATAGGTATTTATAAGGACTGTCAGGGGGGATAGGCTATTTCCAATATCACAGTTTTGTTAGGCTATTTCCAATATCACAGTTTTGTTTGTTGGTGCCTTGAAAAGATAAGTTTTATTACTCAAGAGAATGAAATCCACTGATAGGTTCACAGAAACGTGTTCCATCTATAGCCTAAGTTTCTGGCAGATTTTTCTGGAAGAGGCTGTTGGCCGACGCCAGGTGTTTGAATAGACAGCAGCATCTTGGTGTTATACTCAGGAACAGCTTACCCCCTTCCATGGGGTAAAAAGTGGCTTCTTAGGTCTGCAAGAATTCAGGTTGTACTCGGGCTACTTTCCGGAATTCTTTAGTGTGGGTCTTAGGGCACTGCATCTCACACCAGCTGATGGGAACCATCTGGATACCTGGAAGGGAAAAACTGGTGGAGCCCAGATCCCAAAGATTTGCCTGGGACTCCTCTTTTATGCTGGGTATGAAACTGAAGTGCCACCAAGCTTCCTACTGAACCTCAACTCACAAAGAAAAAACTTTGTTCTACTGACTTATGGAGTCCCGTTTCCTTGGATTTATATAAGGAGAATCAGGCTGGGTGTGGTGGCTCACACCTACAATCTCAGCACTTTGGGAGGCCAAGGCGGGCAGATCATTTGAGGCCAGGAGTTTGAGACCAGTCTGGCCAACATGGCGAAACCCCGTCTCTACTAAAAATACAAAAATTAGCTAGGTGTGGTGGCGTGTATCTGTAATCCCAGTTACTTGGGTGATGAGAATTGCCTGAACCCGGGAGGTGAAGGCTGTGGTGAGTGGAGATCGCACCACTGCACTCCAGCCTCCTCGACACAGTGAGACCCAGTCTCAAACCACCACCACCACCACCGGCACCAAGCAAAGAAGAAAAAAAAAATCATTCTAATCTCAGAAGGAAATATCTACAGCCATACTGCTTCCCAGATAAGGGAAACCAGGAAAAACAATGGATTAATCCCAAACCATAGCTCCAGGGAAAGTAAGGATGTGGAAGCAAGGCCATCTCACCTGACTCACTGTGGGCTACCACTACTCCCAGCTCGTTCTCGGCAGTGGTTAGCAGGTAGTTGGACTGTGCATCACCTAGGGAGATCTAGTCACATAACACTGAAGGAAAATGAGGAGTTAGAAGTCTTCCCCCAACCTTAGCCAGCTGAGTTGTTTTTCTACTTTCTCTGTTTTGTTTTTTTGAGACGGAGTCTTGCTCTGTTACCCAGGCTGGAGAGCAGTGGCGCGATCTCAGCTCACAGCAACCTGTGCCTCCAGCGTTCCAGCGGTTCTCCTGCCTCAGTTTCCCGAGTAGCTGAGATTACAGCCATGCGCCACCACGTCCAGCTAATTTTTGTATTTTCAGTAGAGACAGGGTTTCACCATGTTGGGCCAGGCTGGTCTCGAACTCCTGACCTCAGGTGATCCACCCGCCTTGGCCTCCCAAAGTGCTGGGATTACAGGCATGAGCCACCACGCCCAGCCTCCATCTCTTCTTTTGACAAAAACCCAGAAGTCTGCTGGGAATAAAGGATACCACTTTGGCCAAGACAATGTCACCTGGGCGGAAACTCTTATAAATTTCAACCTGTAAAGAAAGAACAGGAATGGTAAGTGAAAGTTCTAGACAGGGTCTATATGAAACTGTGAACCCTTCTGGTAAAGCCAGTCTACTTTCTAATCCTGGAGGGTAGAAATCATCATTACTCATGTCAAGTCAACAACTTTTAATTGCTTCTATAGTATTATCATACAAATGAAAAGTTGTTTTTTTTTTTTTTTTTTTTTTTTTTGAGATGGAGTCTCGCTCTGTTGCCCAGGCTGGAGTGCAGTGGTACGATCTTGGCTCACTGCAACCTCCACCTCCCAGGTTCAAGCGATTCTCCTGCCTTAGCCTCCTGAGTAGCTGGGATTACAGGCGCGCAGCATGACGCTGGCTAGTTTTTGTATTTTTAGTAGAGATGGGGTTTCACCATGTTGGTCAGACTGGTCTTGAACTCCTGAGCTCGTGATCTGCCTGCCTTGGCCTTCCAAAAAGCTGGGATTACAGGTGTGCGCCACCGCACCCAGCCCTTTTTTGTTAAGGGTGGAATCCCACTGTGTCACCCAGGCTGGAGTGCAGTGATGCAATGGTAGCTCACTGCAGCCTTGGACTGCTGGACCAAGGGATCCTCCTGCCTCAGCCTCCCAAGTAGCTAGGACTACAGGTTTGTGCCACCACATAACCTCAAACTCCTGGGCTCAAGCAATCCTCCAGCCACATCCTCTCAAGCAGCTATGACTACAAGCATGAGCCACCATGCCCGCTAATTTTTAATTTTTAAAATTTTTGTAGAGACAGGGTCTCACTGTGTTGCCAGGGCTGGTCTTGAAGTCCTGGCCTCAAGTGATCCTCCCGCCTCAGCCTCCCAAAGTACTGGGATTACAGGTGTGTGCAACCATGCCTGGTCTGAGATAATACTTTTAAGGGATTGAGATTTGTAAAGCCGTTAAAAAAAGAGAACCAACCAACAACCTTGTCTTTTTCAGTTGCTCGGACATCTTCCTTGCTATAAAAAAAGAATTAACAGAAAGATTAATTATCTGTGAGAAAGAATTTTTTTTTTTTTTTTTTTTTTTAAAGACAGAGTCTCCCTCTGTCACCCAGGCTGGAGTACAGTGGCACGATCTCGGCTCACTGCAACCTCCGCCTCCTGGCTTCAGGCATTTTTCATGCCTCAGCCTCTCAAGCAGCTGGAATTACAGGCATGTGCTGCCACGCCCGGCTAGTTTTTGTATTTTTAGTGGAGATGGGGTTTCACCACATTGGCCAGGCTGGTCTTGAACTCCTGGCCTCAGGTGATCCACCCGCCTCAGCTTCCCAAAGTGCTGGGATTACAGGCATGAGTCACCTTGCCCAGCCTGTGAGAAAGAATTATTCTGTAGATTCCTAGTAAATAAAGAGCTACAAGAACAGACAGAACAAGTCTTAATTGGGACCCAGCTGCTACTCAGAGGAGCAGGGTGGAGAAGCATCCTCAGACCACACGGAGCAGCAGTATCAATACCTGATTAGATAAAGGCAGATCAGATTTGGCAAGAAACGATAAGGAGTTTTGTTGCCTCAGGGCTTGAACAGAAGCACTATAGCAAGGGTCCCCAACTTCTGGTGGCCTGTTAGGAACCGGGCTGCACAGAAGGAAGTGAGTGGCAAGCAAGCTTCATCTGTATTTACAGCTGCTCCCCAATCACACACATTACTGCCTGAGCTCCGCCCCCTGTCAGATCAAAGTGGGCATTAGATTCTCATAGAAGTATGAACCCTATTGTGAACTGTGCACATGAGGGAGCTAGGTTGCCCACTCATTATGAGAATCTAATGCTTGACGATCTGTCACTGTCTCCCATCACCCCCAGATGGGACCATCGAATTGCAGGGAAAGAAACTCAGGGTTCCCGCTGATTCTACATTATGGTGAGCTGTGTAATTATTTCATTATATATTACAGTGTAATAATAATAGAAATAAAGTACAGCATAAATGTAATGCACTTGAATCATTCTGCAACCACTCCCACCACAGTCTGTGGAAAAACTGTCTTCCAAGAAACTGGTCCCTGGTGCCAAGAAGCTTGGAGATTGCTGCACTACAGAACCACATCAAATCCTGAGGCTGGAAAGGGCCTCAAAAGTTAGATTATCTGCCTGGCAAGAAATGTTTGTCCTTTCTCAAGGAAGCCACAGGAAATCACCGTCTCACTCACAAATCTTTTCAATGTTTTATAACCTCTGAGTTCAATCTATATTAAAATTTTTAAAAAGTGCTTCCTAGAATGCCTTCCACTTTGGTTTGAGTCATCCTGACACTGATAAACTTCAGCTTCACTCAATTCTTTTTGCTTTACTTTTCATTTATTTATTTGTTTTTTGAGACAGGGTCTCACTTTGTCACCCAGGCTGGAGTGCAGTGGTACAATCTCAGCTCACTGCAACCTCCGCCTCCTAGGCTCAAGTGATCTTCCCACTTTAGCTCCACAAGTAGCTGGGACAACAGGTATGCACCACCATGCCCAGCTAATTTTTTTTTTTTTTTTTTTTTAAGAGATGGAGTCTCGCTGTGTACCCTGTGCCGGAGTGCAGTGGCGTGATCTTGGCTCACTGCAACCTCTGCCTCCCGGGTTCAGCCTCCTGAGTAGCTGGGATTACAGGCGCACGCCACCATGTCCGGCTAGTTTTTGTATTTTTAGTAGAGACGTGGTTTCACCATATTGGCCAGGCTGGTCTCAAACTCCTGACTTTGTGATCTGCCCACCTTGGCCTCCCAAAGTGCTAGGATTACAGGTGTGAGCCACTGTGCCCGGCTAATTTTTGTATTTTTTACAGAGACGGTGTTTCACCATGTTGGCTAGGCTGGTCTCAAACTCCTGATCTCAAGAGATCCATCCGCTTCAGCTTCCCAAAGTGCTAGGATTACAGGCATGAACCACTGTGCCCAGCCTTTGCTTTACTTTTAAACCCTCTCTTGTTAATATTTTCCTTTTGTCCTAGCTCATCCACATATTTTTGGATACTACTAGGGGAGAATCAAAGCACAAAGAAGAAAGAAAAATGGGCAAGAGAAAAATAGGAATTGTAACTGTTGCTCAAAATTCTGGTGTCCTAGTCTATCCTAATCTTATTGCAGTTGCTAAGGCATACGTGACAAGGATACTTCTTACCGGATAGTTCCTCGAAAAGAGTTCTTAAGTGGCATGGACCCCACATATAGGATGTGTACTTTGGCAAAGCGTGAATTGATACTAGAGACCTGTGGAATAGAGAAAAGATCAGCATCAGAGTATAAGCAGTTGTCAGCTCAAGGAAGCAGCAACGAACTGGGGATTACTAGGACTTCAATGCAAGCAACCCTACTAAGTAGAGAATTTAAGACAAGTTAACTCCTACTTCTCTGCATAAGTGACACATGTAAAGGGGAATAAGAGCCACTCTGGCCACCTGATAGAGTTACCATGGGAAACAAAGATGGTATGGGTTTTTTTTTGAGACAGAGTTTCGCTCTTGGTGCCCAGGCTGGAGTGCAATGGCGCAATCTTGGCTCACCGCAACCTCTGCCTCCCAGGTTCAAAGAATTCTCCTGCCTCAGCCTCCTGAGGAGCTGGGATTAAAGGCATGCACCACCATGCCTGGCTAATTTTGTATTTTTAGTAGAGACAGGGTTTCTCCATGTTGGTCAGGCTGGTCTCAAACTCCTGACCTCAGGTGATCCGCCTGCCTCGGCCTCCCAAAGTGCCGGGATTATAGACGTCAGCCACCACACCCTGCAGTTTTTTTTTGTTTTTTTTTTTTTTGAGACAGAGTCTTGCTCTGTCACCCAGGCTGGAGTACAGTGGCACGATCTCGGCTCACTGCAAGCTCTGCCTCCCAAGTTCATGCCATTCTCCTGCCTCAGCCTCCCCAGCAGCTGGGACAACAGGCACATGCCGCCACGCCCGGCTAATTTTTTAGTGGAGATGAGGTTTCACCATGTTAGCCAGGATGGTCTCGATCTCCTGACCTTGTGATCCGCCTGCCTCGGCCTCCGAAAGTGGTGGGATTACAGGCGTGAGCCACCACTCCCAGCTTTTTTTTTTTTAGTCTTTTCACAACTTGCCCTTCAGAGAAGTATAGATTTTTTAAAGTATAGATGGCTAACATTGGAAAAAAAAAAAAAAAGGCTGGACACGGTGGCTCATGCCTGTAATCCCAGCACTTTGGGAGGCTGAGGTGGGCACATCACTTGAGGTCAGGAGTTCGGGACCAGCCTGGCCAACCTGGTAAAACCCCATCTGTACTAAAAATACAAAAATTAGCTAGGCGTGGCAGCATACGCCTATAACCCCAGCTACTCGGGAGGCAGAGGCAGTAGAATCACTTGAACCCAAGAGGCAGAGGCTGCAGTGAGCCAAGATCGTGCCACTGCACTCCAGCCTGGGTGACAGAGCAAGGCCCTGCCTCAAAAAAAAAAAAAAAAAATCTAAAAAGGAAAAAAATCAAGGAATGCCAGAAAATAAAAGTCTTTTGCTTCTCTGCAGAAAAAGGTCTCAGCTTCAGATGTTCAAAAATAGGCTTCCCAATCATCCTCTGGCATCCCTGTTTCCCAGACACAGGTAGAAACTCTGTATTCAGAGAATCAGCTCAGTGAAGGAACTACGCATGCCTGACCTTGGCTGCCTTATTATTCTAGAAATCTGTAGACCAGAACAGTCCAGTAAAACTTTATGTAGTGACAGAAAAGTCATGTGCTGACCAGTATAGCAACCACTAGCCACAAGTGGCTACTGAGTACTTGAAATGTGGCTAATGTGACTAAGGAAACCAATTTTATTTTATTTTATTTTATTATTTTTTTTTTTTTGAGAAGGAGTCTCGCTCTGTCGCCCAGGCTGGAGTGCAGTAGCCGGATCTCAGCTCACTGCAAGCTCCGCCTCCCAGGTTCCCGCCATTCTCCTGCCTCAGCCTCCTGAGTAGCTGGGACTACAGGCGCCGCCACTTCGCCCGGCTAATTTTTTTGTATTTTTTTAGTAGAGACGGGGTTTCACCGTGTTAGCCAGGATAGTCTCGATCTCCTGACCTCATGATCCGCCCGTCTCGGCCTCCCAAAGTGCTGGGATTACAGGCGTGAGCCACCGCGCCCAGCCCTTATTTTTGAGAGACAAGTCTTGTCGTTACCCAGGCTGCAGTGATCATGGCTCACTGCAGCCTCAACCCCCTGGGTTCAAGCGATCCTCCTGCCTCAGCCTACCAAGTAGTTGGGACCACAGGCATGTGCTACCATGCCTGGCTAATTTTTTATTTTTATTTATTTATTTATTTATTTATTTATTTATTTATTTAATTTTCAGAGTCTCACTCTGTTGTCCAGGCTGGAGTGCCGTGACGCGGACTCATTGAAACCTCGGCCTCCCGGGTTCAAGCAAATCTCCTGCCTCAGACTCCCGAGTAGCTGGGATTATAGGCATGTGCCACCACATTGAGCTAATTTTTGTATTTTTAGTAGAGATGGGGTTTCATCATGTTAGCCATGATTGGCCAGGCTGGTCTCGAACTCCTGACCTCAGGTGATCTGCCCACCTTGGCCTCCCAAAGTGCTGGGATTACAGGCGTGAGCCACAGTGCCCAGCAATTTTTGATTCTTTTTGTAGAGATGAGGTTTCACTATGTTTCCCAGGCTGGTCTTGAACTCTGGGTTGAAGCAATCCTCCTGCCTCGGCCTCTTTTTTTTTTTTTTCCTTTTTTTTTTTTTTTTTTTGAGACGGAGTCTTGCTCTGTGCCCCAGGCTGGAGTGCAGTGGCACGATCTCGGCTCACTGCAAGCTCCGCCCCACCGGGTTCACGCCATTCTCCTGCCTCAGCCTCCCGAGTAGCTGGGACTACAGGCGCCTGCCACCTCGCCCGGCTAATTTTCTTGTATTTTTAGTAGAGACGGGGTTTCACCGTGTTAGCCAGGATGGTCTCGATCTCCTGACCTCGTGATCCGCCCGTCTCGGCCTCCCAAAGTGCTAGGATTACAGGCTTGAGCCACTGCGCCCGGCCTTTTTTTTTCCTTTGAGACAGAATTTCGCTCTGTTGCCCAGGCTAGAGTGCAGTGGCGTGATCTCAGCTCACTGCAAGCTCCGCCTCCCGGGTTCACGCCATTCTCCTGCCTCAGCCTCCCACATAGCTGGGACTACAGGTGCCCGCCACCATGCCCTGCTCATTTTTTTTGTATTTTTAGTAGAGACGGGGTTTCACCGTGTTAGCCAGGATGGTCTCAATCTCCTGACCTTGTGATCAGTCCCCCTTGGCCTCCCAAAGCGCTGGGATTATAGGCGTGAGCCACTGCGCCCAGCCTGCCTTGGCCTCTTAAAGTGTAAGAATTACCAGTGTGAGCCATTGTGCCCCGCCAGAAATACATTTATGTAGCTTGTGGCTATCATACTGGACACTGCAGTTCTGGCATGGTCATGATTTCAGCACTGAATGGGCGTTCTAAGCATGGAAGTTAGGACAAACTTACCTTACAGGTTACAATAGCTCCGACATCTGGCAGTAACTGGGACTCTGTTTCTCTTACTACAGACACCACAGGAAGCTACAGAGGGAAAAAGAAAAAAACTGAAATGTCCTGGCTAACTCTTGGGTCAAAGCATTTGTGTCTTGAGAGTAATATAGGAATGTCTTGGTACACAGGTGAGAGCTGGAGTATGCATTCATTTATAGGCCAGAGCAGAAGGCCTTAGAAATTTTAGGAAATAGGAGGACCAGGGGGCTACAGAATGCTGCTAGAAGATGTAAACCTCTAAACTTCTTTTTTTTTGTTGTCGTTGGAGATGGAGTCTTGCTCTGTTGCCCAGGCTGGAGTGCAGTGGCATATTCTCGGCTCACTGCAAGCTCCACCTCCCGGGTTCATGCCATTCTCCAGCCTCAGCCTCCCAAGTAGCTGAGACTACAGGCACCTGCCACCACGCCCGGCTAATTTTTTTTGTAGTAAATCCCTAAACTTCCAATAAGTTTTCTGGTGATTCTCTCAGAATTTCTTGGTATACAACTATATTGCCTATAATCATTGACAATTTTACTTTTTTTGGTTTTTTTTTGAGATGGAGTTTCACTCTTGTTGCCCAGAGTGGAGTGCAATGGCGCCATCTCGGTTCACTGCAACCTCCACCTCCTGGGTTCAAGTGATTCTCCTGCCTCAGCCTCCCGAGTAGTTGGGATTACAGACGCCTGCCACCATGCTCGGGTAATTTTTTGTATTTTTAGTAGAGATGGGGTTTCACCATGTTGGTCAGACTGGTCTCGAACACCTGACCTCAGGTGATCAACCCACCTTGGCTTCCCAAAGTGCTGGGATTACAGGCGTGAGCCACTACATCTGGCTGACAATTTTACTCTTTCCTCCAAAGTTATACTGCTTCTTTCTGTTTCTTATTTTACTGCACAGGCTGAAATTTCCACAGAAATGTTACAAATAGTAGCTACGCTTGTTTTAAGTGAATACTTGCAGAGTTTTCTCTTTGAGCATGGTATTGGCTGTTGGTATGAGACAGATATTTTGAGCCTCATCTTTTAACAATCTCTCCGTTGCTTACAATGCTTCAGCTCTCCTGGCCTTCTTTCAGTTTCCCCAACTTACTAAATTCTTCCCACTTTCAGATCTCTCTTCAACCTATTCTTTTTGCCAGAATTGCACTCTCTCCACCCACCTGACTCTAACCTACTCTTTAGATGATTCAGCTTCAATGTCACTTCTGCTGACTAGGATGGATTTGCCTGTTACATGTTCTTAAGGTGCCCTGTAATATTCTTTCAAAGCAGCCACCACATGTGTAACCATATGCTTATTTGAGCATTTATTTGTTTACAATTTGTGTCTGTGTCCTTTGATAGCAGAAACCAAGTCAGCGCTGTGCCTGACACATGAAAATACTCAAGTGGTATCTATCAAATGAACAAACTCAGGACTGTTAAGGACATTCCCAACAATGACTGAATAGAAAGCCCCTTGAGTCAGACGGCTTAAGTTACTTACTCAAAGCAGAATCGAGGTCAAGTTAGCCAGAACCTAACGGTTCTAATTCTGAATCCTCTTTCTACTGTGCTCCTTCAAATATTGCTTATATGATCCTGAGCTAATCCTGGATCAATCTCTAAAACTAGAAAAGTAGGTATTACGCATTCAACAAACATTTATTGAGGAGCTGCTTTGTGCTAGATACTGATGGTATGGTGGTAGCACCTGCACTTCGTGGAACTTAGATTTAAGCAAGGGAGAAGTCTAGTGGGAAACATACCTGAGTGTCTAATCATATGCTGACATAAGTGCTTGGAAGAAAAGGGACAGAGTTTTTTTGTAAGTCTTTAACAAAACAAACAAAAACAAAACATCCCACAAAACTCCTTTCCTCAATTAGTGGGTCCAGAAGGGCTTCTCTGAGGTGATAATACAGAAACTAACGGAGGTAGGAATTAAACAGGCCTAAGAAGACAGAAGCGTTCCAGATAGATGGCATGTTACAAAGGCTCTGTAGCAGGAGAAAGCTTGGCACATTACCGACACTGAAAGAAGCTAGTGTGTTACAAATTTTTTTAAAAGGGCAAGCCAAAACTGTGATTATAACTTTTACAAATAGAAAAGACTGTATGATTAGATCGCGTCAGTGAGGTGGAGATAGTGGCACTAGAGGTAAGCCGGAGAGGTAAGCAACATTCATACAGTATACAACGCACTGCTGGGCTGAGCTGGGCTAGGTTACTGAGTTCGCATCTGCTTTTGTCCCAACCTCCCTCCCCGAGGGTCAGCAGCACAACCAAGCGAGATCAACACAACTAGTGTGTGGTGGCTAAGTGCACAACAGCGGCGATACGGCTAGAAGAAACTAAGAGACCAACATTGTACCACTAAGGCTCTAAACACGCGTCCGCAGTGCCCATGCCTAAGGACTGGAACTCAAGGGCAGCCTAAGGGAAAAACAGAGAGAGAGGAGACGGCATGCCGCTTCCTTTACCGCGCCGTTCTCGCTGCTCTTCATCAGGCAGCCGGCAAGCGACGAAAAGATGTAGCCGTGGCGGGTGTAGGTGCCGCTGCCCGGGCTGCCCTCCTCCAAGTTACACAGACGTTCGCCTGCAGAAAAAATGCTGCATCGGTCATGGGCCCCCAGAAACTGCAGGCCGTCCAGGCTTCTTGCTTCGGCCCCTATCCAGGACTCTGTACGGGAAGCGCTCACTTACCGGGAATACAGTATCTCACAGGTGGTGCCATGATTGCCGCTGTCCCAAAAGCCGGATGAAAACGAAATCGATTTCTCATTGGCCAAACCCAGGCACAGTTCCGCAGTAAGATACGCGTCAATTGGTGTTCTTTATCCTTGCGTGTAAACTCCATTTCCCAGGTTACCCCGGGACAAATCCGGGGGCGGAACTTCAGCGCTCCATGCTTGCGCCTGCGCGTGTGGTTGAGGATGGGCTGGCGGCAGGTCCGGGTCCGCTGGGTGGCACTGCAGGCGGCGGGCCATGGTGGTTTGGATTGAGCCGGGCCCGGCCGGGGCGCCGAGTCGGAGAGGGTGGCAGTGAGCGGCGGCAGAGGCTGCGGGGCTCGGTTTGGCTGACTGGGGAGTCGGCAGGCGGCAGGTAAGGGCGAAGCCTCGGCCCTTGCTCCCCATCCTAGTCCCTTTTTCTGGGTCGGGCAATGCCCTGGGGCCTTGTCTTGAGTCCAGGTTCCTGCTCTCTCCTCGCCCTGCCCTGCGGGGCTGCGCCCTCCTCAGCCGGAGCGCACCTTGCGAGCAACCGTTACGTTCAGAGCAGGAAGGAAGGAGGTCAAGCGACCCAACTCGTCTGTTTCACAGATGTGGAACCTCAGATTCAGAGACCGGGTTTGACTTGTCCAAAATCTTCAAGATAGAGCCCAAACTGGAACCCGCGATTTTTGACTTCCAGTCCATCGCAGTTTCACCTCGCGGCTGTCATTGAGAAATAAAACCTTTTCCCGGTTTTTGTTTTGTTTTGTTTTTGAAAAGGAGTCTCGCTCTTTGGCCAGGCTGGAGTGCAGTGGCGCGATCTCTGCGCACTGCAACCTCCGCCTCCTGGCATCAAGCGATTCTCCTGCCTCAGCCTCCCGCGCAGCTGGGACTACAGGCGCGCGCCATCACGCCCAGCTAATTTTTGTATTTTCAGTAGAGACGGGGTTTCACTATGTTGGCCAGGATGGTCTCGATCTCTTGAGCCGCCCGCCTCAGCCTCCCAAAGTGCAGGAATTACAGGTGATTCCTCCCAAAGTGAGCCACCGCGCCCGGCCTTTTCCCGGTTTTTTAACTGTAGCTTCCAGTCCTGCGGTCCGATCCTCTTCGCGGCCTCCCATCCCCACTTAAGTAAGCTTTCTCAGGTTGAAAAAGCCGAACTCTGGTTGTGTGGGCCCGTCATCAAAAGATAAGCAGCCCCAAAATAAAGTTGCTACTTTTTCTTCTCAGCGTGTTACCCCAGAAGGGAGGTCTGCACGTGAATAAAATGCTACTCTTTATTGATGTCTGGTATCTCCTACTTGAGATTGCAAACATCCCGAGAGCAGCGTCCTTGTCCAGATGACATTGCCCACGACTTTGATCTCAGTTCACCTGACTTCTGATGGCTTTGCCGCCTGTCCCTCCCTGTCCCCTCAGTCGACTTTCCCCTTGGGAAACAGATGGTGACTTAGAGCCATGGGAAGAGGGAAGTGCTGTGGCCTGCAATCTCCTCCTGTCTGGTGGCAGACGACCACTATGGCCTGTGACTGTTACTGAGGGATGAGAGTACTCGGGCTTGTGCTTGGGGTGGTAGTAAAGCTGCGCTTTGCTCTGTTTCCTCCCCTGTTCACTGAGATTACCCCCTTCTTCCCTACACACATATTTTTGAATTTTGCTTTACCTCTATTTCCTGAGATGAAAAGTCTGGGCCAGGTGCGGTGGCCCGCCTGTAATCCCAGCACTTTGGGAGGCTGAGGCAGGCGCATCACCTGAGGTTGGGAGTTCGAGACCAGCCTGACTTACATGGAGAAACCCCGTCTGTACTAAAAAAATACAAAATTAGCCGGGCGTGGGGGCGCATGCCTGTAATCCCAGCTACTCAGGAGGCTGAGGCAGGAGAATTGCTTGAACCCAGGAGGCGGAGGTTGTGGTGAGCCCAGATTGTGCCATTGCACTCCAGCCTGGGCAACAAGAGCAAAACTCAGTCTCAAAAAAAAAAAAAAAAAAAAGTTTGTATGTTCAGTTGCAGCCCACTTACTACATATATCAATTTCCTGGCACCCTGTACCCCATTAGCTAATGGAGAGAGGCCCTAGCTTCAGACTTTGTTCACCCAAATCTGTATCTGTGCATCTAGGAGCTTTCTATTTACACGGTTGGGCTGATTTCTGGTTGGGCTTGTTTTCAAAAATGACTTCTAGCTCCTAAGTGCCATGATTTTAATAACAGTTTGTATTTCTCTCTTTATTAATCAGACAGAATGATAGCAGGAGACACTTATTTAGAGTTATCACATTGGCAAGAGTGTCCTTGTTGGTATTTGTAGGACAGATAGACATCTGGCCAGGCTTTCCACTTCTGCATCCCTCCAGGTCATTCGTTCAACAAATATTTGAGTACTTCCATGAGCCAAGTATTGTGCTAAGTGCTTTATAAACATTTCATTTACACTTACCAAATACAGTTTGCCCTTCATACCTGTGAGCTTCACATCGCAGATTCAACCAACCATGGATTGGAAATACTTGGGGGCAGCCGGGGGTGGTGGCTTACGCCTATAATCCCAGCACTTTGGGAGGCCAAGGCAGGCAGATCACCTGAGGTCAGGAGTTTAAGACCAGCCTTGCCAACATTGTGAAACCCTGTCTCTATTAAAAATACAAACATTTGCTGGGGGAGGTGACGGGTGCCTGTAATCCCAGCTACTTGGGAGGCAGAGGCAGGGAGAATTGCTTGAACCCAGGAGACAGAGGTTGCAGTGAGCCGAGATCTTGCCACTGTACTTCAGCCTGGGCAACAGAGCAAGACTTCATCTCAAAAACAAACAAAAAAAGTGTTTATGTGTAGCATTTACTTTGTATTAGGTATTATGAGTAATCTAGAAATGATTTAAAGTATATGGGAGGATATGTATAGGTTATATGCAAATACTATGCCATTTTATTTTATTTATTTATTTATTTTTGAGACGGAGTCTCTCTCTGTCGCCCAGGCTGCAGTGCAGTGGCCAGATCTCAGCTCACTGCAAGCTCCGCCTCCCGGGTTTACGCCATTCTCCTGCCTCAGCCTCCCAAGTAGCTGGGACTACAGGCGCCTGCCACCTCGCCCGGCTAGTTTTTTTGTATTTTGTAGTAGAGACGGGGTTTCACCGTGTTAGCCAGGATGGTCTCGATCTCCTGAGCTCGTGATCCGCCCGTCTCGGCCTCCCAAAGTGCTGGGATTACAGGCTTGAGCCACCGCGCCCGGCCTATGCCATTTTATAACAGATTTGAGCATCCATAGATTTTGGTATCTGAAGGGAGGACTGGAACCAATCCCTCCGCAGATACGGGCGTTGACTGTATCCGTATAGTTACAGAATCAATAAGGGTGAGAGCTGGAAGGGACTTCAGCATTTAATCCCACTCCCTCACTGAATGTGAACACAAGGAGATTGAGTCCCAGCAGGGTTGAATGATTTGTCCGAGGCTACAGAACTGCTTAGGGACAGAATTGAACCCTAAGGAATTGGGTAAATCTAGTCCTTGAGGCAGGCATTTCCTGTAGCGCTCAGGAATTTAGGACGTGGTTGAGAATGATCTGAAAAGTGGAGAACAGAAGTTTTTTTTTTTAAGACTAGAAGAGGTGTGAAGTAGCATATAATTCGAGTTTATTACAAATGAGGAATGCATTGGATTTGCATGCTAATACTACAAAAAGTATTTTGGCAAATAGGAAACTCTCCATTAGCTATAGAAAGGGAATGAACAGCGATGTGGACAGTCCCACAGCCACCTAGATTTGTTGTGGGGTAATCTGTTTTGTCCCACTCTTACATTTGATTGTGGGTATCTACCACTTTAAAAATTCATGCTACAAGCCAAATCATGCCTCCAAACAATAGGGGTGGAAGTTTGAGCTTGAGCTTTTTTTAAAAAAATTTTTTTTGAGACGGAGTCTTACTCTTGTCTCCCAGGCTGGAGTGCACTGGTGTGATCTCGGCTCACTGCAACCTCCACCTCCCGGGTTTACGCCATTCTCCTGCCTCAGGCTCCCAAGTAGCCAGGATTACAGGCATGTGCCACCGTGCCCAGCTATTTTTTTGTATTTTCAGTAGAGACAAAGTTTCACCATGTTGGCCAGGCTGGTCTCTAACTCCTGACCTCAAGTGATCCACCTGCCTCAGCCTCCCAAAGTGTTGGGAGTACAGGCGTGAGCCACCATGCCTGGCCTTTTTTTATCTTTTCTACACTCCCTTTAATTCTTTTAGCTTCCTAGGAGGTGACAGGAACAGACGGTTTATTTATCCTGGTGCTGTGTAGGTCCCTACCGAATTGTGCTTTCTCCTCTGTAGACCTTGTCTGCTGAGTTCGTTTTCGCCTTAGAGCTTACAGGGCTTGTGCAAGGAGGTAATTAAGTGTTTTCTTTGAAAGGTCTTTTGTGGGGATGAGCCAGGGTGCAAGGAGAGTACAGTGCTCCAGTTACAGAATTGAAACCGTCCCTGCAGTGGAGCAGCCTCCTCCAGTTTCTGTTGGGTTTTGAGCTACCTGTTAAATAAGTCAATGGGGTTGTCAAGGACAAAGCAGCCCTCCCTGGCTGCCTCAGGGCAAAATCAGATAATTTTTCTTTCTGGTGAAAGTATTTAATCTGCAGAACTGATGAAACTGTCATCTGTTAGCGCATCTGTGTCTTCTGGTCATTGCCCAGGTAGCTGATCTCTTCCCATGGCTGCTGCATGAGGTAGAAACTGCAGAGAGGAGATGGAGGCACTGGTAGAGGTGCCACAGAAGCAGTGAACTGGGAAGTCTGGTTGGGCAGCTTGGGGCTAAGGCAGCAGCTGCAGAGAAGGTTCTTGAGTGTCTAATTAGACTGGGGCAGTGGAGTCCATCAGAGAGGTCAGGCCCCCAAGGCCTTCATGAATCAACATGGAGGTCCCCTCCCATTGCTCGTGACTCCTTCCTGTGGTTTTGGCTCAGAATACCTGGAGTTATCTTAGCTACCATTTCCTTAGGAGTGGGGCTGGGAATGGAATTGGAGACAAAGTATTTTCTGTCATGCAAGGGGTAGCTGGCTGTCCTGACAGGAGACAGGGAATGTCATGCTACCAGGTTGAGTCGGCTAGCCTGTGACGTCAGCCCAGAGGGAATAGGAAGGAAGAGTATCTTTTGCCAAGACTTAAATAGCACCAGGGAATATCTCGGTGCAGGATCCACATTCTGTGTACTCATTCCTCCACTGGCTGTTCTTTGGTGAGGAGTAATCGTCTGAAGGTAGGTTGATGCGCCAACGCAGTCAGGAAGCCTGGGCGATCTCTGCTACGGTGGCCATGTCCAGAGACACAGTGGGTAGCTTTGTCCATGTGGGCCACACTCCACCCAAAGGTCTGTCTACACAGACAATTCCTAAGACTGCTTTGGTTTGGAGCGGCCTTTCTCACCCTTCCCTGTGGCCTGTTGCTTTAGGTGTGCATCACCTTGGATTTGCTATGCAACCATGTGGTGTAATATAAGTACGATTTCTGCAGGCTCAGAACCGTCAGTCTTACCCCCTTACTCTGGTTGGAACATGGGCACTGTCCGTAGAAAAATGAAGTAACCTCCCTACTTCTCATAGTTGGTGACTGGCCTAGCTGGGTCTTAGTCTCAGGTCTTTGCCCTCCCAGTGAGTACTCTAGGCCTTCCCACTAGCGGGTTGGGAAGGGAGGGCTCAGACTAGATCCTCACAATGGTGTGCTCTCCTAGGAACCATGCGAGGCCAGCGGAGCCTGCTGCTGGGCCCAGCCCGCCTCTGCCTCCGCCTGCTTCTGCTGCTGGGCTACAGGCGCCGCTGTCCACCTCTGCTCCGGGGTCTAGTACAGCGCTGGCGCTACGGCAAGGTCTGCCTGCGCTCCCTGCTCTACAACTCCTTTGGGGGCAGTGACACTGCTGTTGATGCTGCCTTTGAGCCTGTCTACTGGCTGGTAGACAATGTGATCCGCTGGTTTGGAGTGGTGAGTGATGTCCAGGGAGCAGGAAAAGGGGTATTGTGGGGAGCAGAGGGACATGTCTCTGACAGACTCAACCCAGGTTTTGGAGGCCGGCCCCCACCCCTAGGGAAACTCTGAGTCTGCTTTGGGCATAGCTCTTGCGCTATGTCTCCCTGACCTTGCTGGTGTTGGCAGGTGTTCGTAGTCCTGGTGATCGTGCTGACAGGCTCCATTGTGGCTATCGCCTACCTATGTGTCCTGCCTCTCATCCTCCGAACCTACTCAGTGCCACGACTCTGCTGGCATTTCTTCTATAGCCACTGGAATCTGATCCTGATTGTCTTCCACTACTACCAGGCCATCACCACTCCGCCTGGGTACCCACCCCAGGTGGGTCCTCACAGGGGCACTGGGGGAAGTTGCTGGCTATGGGACCTGGTCCCAGGAGTGGGGAGAGTACCTTGGTATGTTTTGAGACAGAACTGGTGCTGCCACAGTTATGCTCTCCCTTCACACAGGGCAGGAATGATATCGCCACGGTCTCCATCTGTAAGAAGTGCATTTACCCCAAGCCAGCCCGAACACACCACTGCAGCATCTGCAACAGGTGGGTCTTGGCTTTGCTCTCTGGGAATCCCAGCTGTGGCCCTTCTGCTGTAGCCCTAGGGCAAAACCTCACCTTGAGTTTGCTAAGACATAGGTGAAGCACCCATCATGTCCCAGGCGATGTGCCCTCTTCTCCTGACACCTCATCCTTACGATGGTCCTGTGAGTTAGGCATTATTACCACTTGTGAAAACCGAGGTTTGGAGAGATGAATTACCTAGTCCAGTATCTTATAGCTATTAAACTGCAGAGCTGGGTTTGAAGCAAGGCCTGGCTGTCTTCAAAGTCTGTGCCCTTTCCACCTCAGCAGGATGATGTCAGAATTGGCACTGACATCTCAAGAACTTTGGCCACCGTAACAGAGCCTGTGTCCCTTCCTCACAGGTGTGTGCTGAAGATGGATCACCACTGCCGTATCCTTTTGCTTCCTCTTCTGCCTGAGGCCTTCCTTAGCTCCAGAGTACTGTACAGGGTTAATGACCACCATTTTAGCATCACCCTGTAGAGAACACTGGAATTGAGGAGTTGTGGGGGCTGACCATCTCCTGGGGGAGCAGGAAGCTCACACTCTAGGACAGATCTTCTTGGAGCAAGGAATCTTTTAACAGCTCTTTCTTTTCTAAACTCTCATGCTAACAGCTATTGGATGGAAAGAGATGTTTGAGCTTCTGTGGTTGTTCACTGGGTACGCCAGATAGAACTATGGGTCCCCGTCTGCTGTTCCACACAGATGTCTGGCTGACTCCAGCTAGGCGGAAATATCGGCAGATTCATTTTAGTGAAGGATTTCAGTTTCTGTGACTTCCTGGTGGGACCTGAATGCTCTGAAAAGCTTTGAGCACTTCTACCTCAACCTTGGGTGTAAAGTCTTGTATTTTCTTGCCTTTGGAAAGTAGTTCTTAGTGACTGGAAGCCTGAGGCTTGGGTGATGTTGTCACGAACCAGGGATGAATCCGAGGGGCCTGGACACCGCCTGAAATTGTGTTTGATTCTAGTCCTTAATCATTTCCCAACCAGCCTGGCTAAACAATTGTGTGGGCCACTATAACCATCGATACTTCTTCTCATTCTGCTTTTTCATGACTCTGGGCTGTGTCTACTGCAGCTATGGAAGTTGGGACCTTTTCCGGGAGGCTTATGCTGCCATTGAGGTGAGCTCGTTGTCAGGAATAGGGCAGCTTGGTAGTGCAGAACTTTGAGATGTAGAATCTGTCCCTAAGGAATGGGGCAGTAGCACCCCATCCTAGAGGCGTGAGAGTATAACCAGCACTGTTTTCCATCCCCTTAGAAAATGAAACAGCTCGACAAGAACAAACTACAGGCGGTTGCCAACCAGGTGGGCTGTCCCAACCCCACTGCCTCCTGCTGCTCAGGCCTGGGGGCATAGAGTTGCTCAGGCAACTGGGGCCGACCTGCCCATTTAGTTGTAGAGGCTGCTGAGAGGCCACTCTAGACCAGATCAGGAGTGTTCAGGCAGACTGGCTGTGGTGGGTAAACTAAGTGACCTACAGGCAAGCTGGAAGTTCCTGGTATTTGACAGTTTTGGCTATCTATCCCATCATCACCTCTCTTCGGCCGAGCAAGCAATCTGCCTTGGTGACGGCCTGAGCAGCAAGGAGTCTATGTTAGTCTGTGTAATGGGGTTCCAGGGGACAGAGATCAGGCTGAGCCAGTCTGATCATCCCTTGCACCTGGTCTATCTACATCTGGATCATCCCTGCCCCCAGTACCTTTTAGGACTCCTTAATCTGCTGAACCCATCTTGGGCCCATATTGATTGTATTTCTGCTGCCGTTTCACAGTCCCTAGTGGTTCTCCTCACTCCAGTCAGTCCATTCTGGGTATGGTCTGGTCTCCTCTCTTGGGGATGCAGCCGCGCAGTGAAGGAGTTCTGGCTGGGGATTGGAGTGGCTTCCCCTGGAGCCCCATCTGTGTTGTCACTCTAAAGGCCCAGGGTCAGCTCCTCCTGTGCTTCACCATCCTGTCCAGACCCTGCTCTGCTGCCCAGTGTTTGTCCATGTGGTGATGCCGCTGGGCTTGGTCCACCCATCTTCGCTGCTACCCTGACTCCTCTGTGGCTTTACCCCGTTTTCTCTGCCTGGGTTTGGATCACTTCCTGCCTATAGGTGCTGGGGCCGTTGCTGGAGACCCACGGAGCAAATGAGCCAGCTTTGCTGTTTTCTTTTTCTAGACTTATCACCAGACCCCACCACCCATCTTCTCCTTTCGAGAAAGGATGACTCACAAGAGTCTTGTCTACCTCTGGTTCCTGTGCAGGTATTTAATTTTGATAGTTTTAAGGGAGGGGAAGCTTCAGAAAAAAAGTTTTTTAGGTGCCCACATGCAGGCGGAAACCCATTCCTAAGTGAACTGCTACTGTTTTAGTCTAATTTAGGTTGTCAAAGAGCCAGCACTTTTCTAAAGCATTTCGGGGCAGGGAGCACTGAGGATATTGGCATTGCTTATTACTAAGCACATGGATACAAGTATATGCTTGATATGTAACCAAAGTAAGTTAAACTCCTTATTTATAGATGAGGAAAACTGAAAATTGGGGGCCAAGGGGCGGTGAAGTGACTTGTTCTATGATACACAGCTAGTAGGAATAGTAGCACTGGAATTTGAATTTCTTGCCATCCCATTCCAACCCTGGGTGCTTTTACTACCTCCCACTATCTCCCAAGCATGGGTATTTTAGGAAATATAGAACATTTTCTCAGTAATACAGACTTCTCTACTCTCCTTTCTGCATACTCTCTTATTTTCCTTTAACAACAACAACAGAGATGGAGTCTTGCTATGTTGCCCATGCTAGACTCAAATGATCTTCCTATCTCAGCCTCCCGAGTTGCTGGGACTACTAGGCATGAGCTACTCTGCCTGGCTTCACATCATTTATTCTTAGGCCACTTTGATGCTTTTTCATTGATGCTCTTTATAGACATAATGAAGTAAAAGTTTATCTAGGATATATGCTGGGAGGTGAGGAAGACTTAGGTAGAGAGGTTACAAGCCAGTTGTTACTGCTTAGCTCAATTTCAGACATACTTCCTCCAGCCCTCTCTAAACTACCCACCAGTCTTCGCCCCTCTTTTCTTAGTTCTGTGGCACTTGCCCTGGGTGCCCTAACTGTATGGCATGCTGTTCTCATCAGTCGAGGTGAGACTAGCATCGAAAGGCACATCAACAAGAAGGAGAGACGTCGGCTACAGGCCAAGGGCAGAGTGAGTAGGGTTAAAGGCTCCGGGTGGGTAGGTGGGTAACTGAACCTGCTCTCCTGTAAACAGGCCATGGGCAGGGCTGACTAGGGCAAGCATTGTAAAAGGCCAGAACTACTCTACCTGAGCTTTAGCTTAGCCAGTTTAGTCTCAAAAATTAGAAGTTCAAAGAAACGTGTTTTTCTTGGCTCCAGGTATTTAGGAATCCTTACAACTACGGCTGCTTGGAAAACTGGAAGGTATTCCTGGGTGTGGACACAGGAAGGTAATGTAAGACACACAGACTAATGCGGTCCAACAGAATGCTGTGATGAGAAAGATGTTCTGTGCCTGTGAGCACTTAGAATATGGCTAGTAGCTACTGTGTTAGCACAGTTCTAGACTCTACGAATAGAGATCATTGTTCATTTGAACCTAAGAGGTTTGAGGCCAACACTGTGTGGTTTTAAGTAACAGATAAGGCTTCAACATGACTACGGTAGAATCCTAGGAAAGCTGTGCTCAGGAAGGGGCCTCTGGTTGTAGGATTCGGTGGCCACCAGTCACCTCTCACTTGGAGAGCAGTGTCTAGAGTTCAAGCCAATAATTTGTGACATGAAAATAATCTACTTGTCACAGAGGCCCTAAGACAGTAATTGGAGCTACCTCTCAGCCCAAGACAAGGGGAAACAATTTTTCTTTCTTTTTTTTTTTTTTTGAGACGGAGTCTCGCTCTGTTGCCCAGGGTGGAGTGCAGTGGCGCGATCTCGGCTCACTGCAAGCTCCGCCTCCGGGGTTCACACCATTCTCCTGCCTCAGCCTCCCAAGTAGCTGGGACTACAGGTGCCCGCCACCACACCCGGCTAATTTTTGTTTTGTATTTTCCGTAGAGATGGGGTTTCACCATGTTAGCCAGGATGGTCTTGATCTGACCTCGTGATCCGCCCACCTCGGCCTCGCAAAGTGCTGGGATTACAGGTGTGAGCCACCACGCCTGGCTGGGGAAACAATTTTTCAAATGGCAATTACTGAGGCGATAACAATTAGATGAGCAGACGTGCCTTCCCTCCACCCTTTCCCATGTACATGACACTCCTATCACTGTGCTTAAAGTGGACCTTTAGAAGTTGAGCTCGAAACCTCAAAAGGCCTTCAAGGCACCAAAAGGTACATTTGTTGGATAAAATTGGGCAGAAAAAATTAGAACTTTTGTTACTTTCATGATTGACATCAAGGTAGCTTCAGGATACCTTGATGTATGCTTGTTAAGGAATGATGATCGGGAAGGACCAAGAATTCTTGGAACTCAGAGACATTTCTCTTTTCTCTTCTAGGCATTGGCTTACTCGGGTGCTCTTACCTTCTAGTCACCTGCCCCATGGGAATGGAATGAGCTGGGAGCCCCCTCCCTGGGTGACTGCTCACTCAGCCTCTGTGATGGCAGTGTGAGCTAGACTGTGTCAGCCACGACTTGAGCACTCATTCTGCTTCCTATGTTATTTCAAGGGCCTCCAAGGGCAACTTTTCTTGGAATCCTTGATCAAAAAGAGCCAGTGGGCCTGCTTTAGGGTACCATGCAGGACAATTCAAGGACCAGCCTTTTTGCCACTGCAGAAGAAAGACACAATATGGAGAAATCTTAGGACTGACATCCCTTTACTCAGGCAAACAGAAGTTCCAACCCCAGACTAGGGGTCAGGCAGCTAGCTACCTACCTTGCCCAGTGCTGACCAGGACCTCCTCCAGGATACAGCACTGGAGTTGGCCACCACCTCTCCTACTTGCTGTCTGAAAAAACACCTGACTAGTACAGCTGAGATCTTGGATTCTCAACAGGGCAAAGATACCAGACCTGCTGCTGAGGTCACTGCCACTTCTCACATGCTGCTGAAGGGAACAAAAATAAAGGTATTCGATTTTTAAAGATATGTAGCTTTTCACTCTCTGCCTCACAATAGGGCAGGGAAGGGGAAAGTCAGGGTCAAAACCTAGTGAGTAGGTGTTCTGGTCATGCCTCCTTTTTTTTTTTTTTTGGAGACGGAGTCTCACTCTGTCTCCTAGACTGGAGTGCAGGGGTGCGATCTCGACTCAGTGCAACCTCCGCCTCCCAGTTTCAAGTGATTCTTGTGTCTCAGCCTCCCAAGTAGCTGTGATTAAAGGCGTGTGCCACCATGTCTAATTTTTGTATTTTTAGTAGCGATGGGGTTTCACCCTGTTGGCCAGTCTGGTCTTGAATTCCTGACCTCCAGTGATCCATGCGCCTCAGCCTCCCCAAATGCTGGGATTATAGGCATCGGCCACCATGCCCAATCTAATTTTTTTTTAATTATTTGTAGAAATGGGTTCTTGCTGTATTGCCAGGACTAGTCTGAAACTCCTAGCCTCAAGTGATCAGCCTGCCTCAGCCTCCTAAGGTGTTGGGTTTACAGGCCAGTCCCTGTCATTGTTCCTCCAGCTTGGTGCAGTGGCCCCTTGGGTTATATGAAGCATATGTGGGGTGGGGGAAATATCTGACAGCCCCTTACCAAAAGAAATCTTTATTCTTCAGCAGGTACACACATCCACCAGCCTCGGTCCTCAGGGCCACACTCATATGCACTCACCCCTCAGCAGCATATCGCCCCTTTTCTGACATACCAATACAAGAGACCCAGGACCCTAGATCTTTCTTCAAACACAAGTGTCTCACACACACTTATTTCACAAATCCACTAGAAATCTGGACTCTTATGTTCCTTGTACAGCCATGCAACAGAGGCCTAGCATTTGTGCTGTGTCTGTGGGAAAGGCAGTCAGAGGCCAGTGGTTTCCCTGCTTTGGGGACGATGGCTCGATAGTAATTCCAGGTTAGATTGTCAGAACAGTCTAGGCCAGGACTGAGGGCTCAGCTGCCAGGACTCCCCAGCAGAAACCTGTAGGCAGAAAGAAAGTTGGCGGCATTAGTGGTGAGGCTCATTTTGGTCCCATCTCTCCCCATGACCCAGAAACTCACCATTCCCCCCTGGCTGACACTGCTTCCTTGCGCACCAGTCTCTTCTTGTCATCCAGGGGTTTGGCTAAGGCCCGGATCACCTGTGGTTTGTACGGCAGCAGCTGTGGTGTCAGAGGATATAGAGGATATAATCAACCTTGCTCATCCAAGGCAGCTGAAAGTACCGCTTTTTTGATTCTGCACAAATAATATTCTGAGGAAAGCAAAACATCTTTAGCGATTCCAAGGGATGTTAAGTGGCAGGATGACCATTCTGTTACCTTCTGGGCCCAAGGAAAATAATCCTTGGGCCCAGAATTACAAGATCTGCACCTTGTAATTCAGATCTCAATTACACAGCAGGGTGGCCAACCCTACTTGACTAAGGCAAAAAGGTACTTACATGTCTCTTCTGAGACGTTCCCAGGCCAAGGAGGGACGCTTGAGGTACTTACCACAGGGGTGGGCAGGCGAGTGAGAGCATGCATGCACTGCAGTGCGGCGATCCGGACAGCCTGGAACACAACCACAAGGAGGTGAGAGCGTGCCCAGGGAGAGATGCTGGTGCCTAAAAGAGTTGCTGGGGCTCAACGCACCATGGAAGGGCTAGAGCTGAGGTTCAGAAACTTGGTGACGAGGGTGTCCACGTGAAGACTCATGACTTGGGGTGCTTCCAGTAGAAGAGGCTGAAGGCAGCTGAGGGTGGAGAGCTGTACCACACAGTCAGGGCAGGACAGGGCCTCCAGCAGCAAGGAAAGAAGCTAAGGGGCAATGGGCAAGGTGGGGGATGGCCACATAGTGAAGATCCTGGTTCTTGTCCCCTCCTCTTTCTAGCCCCATCTGAGGAAGAATAGCTTTGTCCTTTGCTTAGAAGCTCTGCCTGCAGGACTTACCGTGGGCAGCTCTGGCAAGAGCACAGGCTTGGGCAGCCTGTTAAGTACATGAGAAAGACCTTTCAAGTAGTTTGGCTTCACATCTGTAAAAAATGGAAAGGCTTAGAAGAGAAATTGGACTTCGATATATAGCTTGAGAATTCAATCCTGATCTGTGATGAGGCTGAGACATCAGCCTACAAAGGGGTGAAAAAGTCCTTCACGCTCAGAATAAGCAAGATACACCCATCAAAGGAAGAAGTAGGACAAGAATCTAGAAGTTTAGTCTTCTAGGCACAGACCACAATATAGCTCTAAGGAAGCAAGTGGCTCCTAAATTATCTTGGGGAATGTGGCCAAGCAAAGGAGAGGTGTGTATATGTGGGGCCTTTCTTTCAGACTCCTCACCTTGGGGAGCAGCATGGAAGCCCTGGACCAAAGCAGGCACATTATCAGTGAAGAACCGCTGGCGGAACATGATCCGCACTTCAGCATGGCCAGCACGAGTCAACACATCAGTGCAGTCAGACATGAGCAGAGAGAAGCCGTCCGCTGCTGCTGGACCTAATTCTGGGTCATTCAGGAGGTCCATGAGCTGGAGAAAAAAGAGCCTTTGAGGTACATCAGGGAAGAAGAATCTTAAGTGCCAAAGATGAGAATGGGGCTGGGTATGGTGGCTCATGCCTATAATCCTGGCACTTTGGGAGGCCAAGGCAGGTAGACTGCTTGAGCCTAGGAGTCTGGGCAACATGGCCAGACCCAGTTCTTACAAAAAATACAAAAATTAGCTGGGTGTGGTGGGGTGCCCCTGTAGTCCCAACTACTTGGGAGGCTGAAGTGGGAGGATCACTGAGCCTATGGAGGTTGAGGCTGGAGTGAGCTGTGATCGCACCACTGCACTCCAGCCTGGGCAACAGAGTGAGACCCTGTCTCAAAAAAAAAAAAAAAAAAAAAAAAACCCACACAGAGGAGGATGGAAGTCCTTGGGAGGAATAGGAGCAACAAGAAAGTTTGTTTAGGTCCTGGGTTCTCCTGTCTCCAGAAAGGACGTACCCGGGCTGTAAGGCAGGAGCTGAGAGGATGGTATCTGAGCACTAGGGCCTTTGTTACCTGTAATTGGAGACACAGAGAGCAATTGGGGAATGACACTCAAACCCCAGAACCCAGAGACATAGATGTTTATAGTTTAGGGTCAAACAGGGACATTTTATTTAACCAGACATAACTGCCTCTCTGTCTAAACAGACTCTACTCCAACTCCTTACCCAGAGAAGAAGAGTGAAGGCCTGACTACGACAGGGCCCAGAGCCCAGGCCAGCCTCCACTTTGTCCACAGCCAGCTGTAGGAATTCATCCAGCTGTTGCCCTAAAAAGGAGAGGAAATGGTGACATAAAGGCTACACATTTTCCCTTTAACAATGAAGGATGCAAATCACTTAAGTGCAGAGCTGCCTGAGAAGCTGTTAGAAAGGGAAAATACCATTTTTGCCTGTGGACAAAATGATTGGACACCTGCAGAAGAGCCTGGTATTCTCATAATACAGAGGTGCTGCCATTTGAAAAGAGAGGGTTGTCACTAGCCCCACTGTAGGGAGTAGGATGGCAGAACTAGATTCTTTGTGCTCCCTTCTCTTCTTAGGTACTATAAAGCTCTGCCCAACTGTGGTCTTGATGCTTTTCCCACAGGCAGTCCCAGGACAGTGCTTGAGCAGTTGAAGCCCTATTAATGTTATTAGCAAGCTCCTTTTAAAAAGAGAATGAGAACTGAGCTATAAGGTTTCACGGGTAGTTGATTGTGGGAGGCTCCTTACACAGTCTGATCTCAGTACCTGCAGGGTGCTTGTTGAGGAGTCCTGCAAAGCACTTGGCAGCAGCGGTAGAAGAAAAGGGGCAGCTGTGGCAGCAGCTCAGTTCCAAAAGCTCCCGCATGAGTTGGTTCAGCTGAGGGATTTCCACCTACAGAAAACCTGGCCATGTAATGGACCCAGAGAACACCTGAACTCCAAGAGAACCAGTACACAGTGGCAGCAGGGACCGGGATGGATAAGAACTAACTCCTCTGGTGGGGGAAGTAAAAGATCAGCTTAGCCTGTGGCAAATTTCAACCCAAAGTCACCTGGGATCCATTTCCCCTTGTCAAGGTTAAATAACGGTACTTCCCAAATGTGCTCACTTACATTTCGAGGCAGGGAGCAGACAAAGGCCATAAGCAGTGCAATCAGCCGCCTCTGCCCCGAGGCGTCATCCTATAAAAGAAGCAGAGCCCGATCAAAACTGCCAGCAATAGGCTTGTCTGCCCCTCTACCCATTCCAGATTAGCCCTAAAAAAACCAGCTTGAAGGATGTAAGTTGTAAGACTGTCACCTGGAATGGCTGGAATCGGCTTGGGAAGCTGTTTTCAGGCAGAAAGGAGACGTTGCCATCCAAGAAGAGGGGCACAATGTGTGTGACACTCTGGGCAGCTAACCTGGGGGCAAAGTACTAGGTATGACCAAGGAGCTAGGATTCTAAAGCAGCCCTCTCCTCCACAGACATGCTTTTCAACCTGGGGTTCAAATTAGGATCACCAAGTCAATGGGACATGCCCTGATCATTCATGCATTGAACAAATACTAATTTGGCACATATTATGTGCCAGTAATCATTTATATTCAGGTTCCCATCTGGGAAGTCAAGGTATGTTTTAAAATGCCCTACAGGTAATTCTTAAGCCCATCTGCAGCTAAGAACCACTGGTCCATGGCTTCCCACCCTCACAGTCCATGATGCTAAGAGCCCCTTCCTTTTGTTTTGTCAGCAAAACTTACAAGACAATTAACTGCACCCACATTTACATATAGGTAAAAGGACAGCTGACAAGGCAGCTACCTGTTGCTTCTTCCCAAGAATGCTATCCTCCCTGGGTTCAGGCCACATCCATGATTATACTTACTCAGGGCTCAGGTGGGTGGTAGCAGTGCCAATGACAGACACCATGGCAGCCAACACCTCATCCTCCAACAGTACTTTTTTCAGAACTGAGGGCTCCTTCTCTGCAAAACATACACATGCACACAATCACAAGACCATGACGGGTTCAAGAAATGGATGATTGGGTTCTGTCACCATCACTGACTCTGGGGCTTGACTCTAGCCATGACAGCAGTTCTTAATCTGGCCTCTGGTAGTGCTGTAGTCCTGAGAACCAGCAGGGCACTAGAAACAGGACTGGTCTGACCTGGGGCCACAGAGCGCTCTTGAGAACTCAGCACAGTCCTTAGACTAAGCCAACAGTGGGAAAGAAGGATAGCTAAGATGAACAGTCTTAACATAAGAAATAGAAATGTTGTCCCTGGTGTCCATGGAGATGCAAAGAAAAAAAAACACAGTAATGTTGGTTTCTGAAAAAATTAAAAACATGCATTTTTCTTCATGAGTCCTTATTATTTATAGCAACTATCATATACTGAGTACTTCCTGTGTGGCAGGTACTACACACTATCTTATTTAGTCCTTACCAACTACCCTGTGAAACAGTTTTTCTTTTCTTTTTTTTTTTTTTGAGACAGGAACAGGATCTCGCTCTGTCACCCAGGCTTGAGTGCAGAGGCACAATCATGGCTCACTGCAGCCTTGAACTCCTGGGCTCAGGTTATCCTCCCACCTCAGCCTCTTGAGCAGCTGGGACTATAGGTATGCACCACTATGCCTATTTGTAGGAACAGGGTCCCCTGTGTTGCCCAGGCTGGTCTCAAAACTCCTGGACTCAAGTGATCCTCCTATCTTGGCCTCCTGAAGTGCTGGGATTACAGGTGTGAACCATGGCACCAGCCTAGACGGTACTCTATCTCCTCCTTACAAGTGAGGAAATTGAGGCTTGGAAAGGCTGAATATCTTCACCTAAATTAGCACGTGGTAGAGCTGAGGCTGAAACCCAACCAGGTGGGCTTGACTCCAGAGTCCAATTCTAAGTAAACTAATCACATAGCACTTCAAGGGGAAAAGGTGTGCATTCTTTTGAATGTTGCTAACACTAGTAGATTTTGGTTCCTGCCATTGGTCAGGGTGGCACCCTTTACTATGAAATGAAATCTCACTCTGAGGACAAAGGATTCAAAATAAACCTCTGATGATACAAAACACAGTACCAATACCCAGAGGGTGGCAGTGGTGTTCAACACCAGCAGAGGGCAGAGTTCCCAAAGGCCAGGAAGGAGAGGTGGAAAGTTACCTGGCATAGAGGCCTGCACAGCCAAGGCAAGCAGGCAAGGTATAGCTGTCTGGTGGAAATACCAGCAGCTCTCAGGGTCCTGCTGACATTTTTCTGCCACCTGTTTGAGGCTCTGACAGACAGCAATAACGTCACTGGATTGTGCAACCATATTCCCTGTTGGTGAGAAAGTGTTCTCTGTAAGGTTTTCTTAAAAGCACTTTCAGGTATTTCCAATACACAGCAGATGAGAAGAACAAAGATGAGTGAAGAGACCAAGAGTGCCTTATTAAAAAGCTGAGTCACTTTATTCTCCTGGCTGTTCTTTCTGATCTATTCAGACTTCATAGTTGAGACTTGCTCTGTCCCAGGCTCTGCAGCAGAAACACTTGTATATATTCTCCCCTTATTTTTCGTAACAACCCTAGAAGTATAATTTCCCTCACTCTATAGAGAAGGACATGCAGGCACAATGAAATAAAAGATCAGTGGCTTTTCCAGGGTCACAGGAAGTGCAAAGTCAGGAATCAAGCCCAAGTTATAATCCAAGTCTAGTATTCATTCTACTATGTAACAGCTGCTGGATCAACCATGGTAGGCCTGAATCTACCCACAGGGCAGGCTGCTGTCACTTTTGCCTTGGAGCACTGCTTCTCAAACTCAACGGTCTCTGAGTTACCAGGGGACACTGTTAAAATGCAGATTCTGATCAGTGAGGGCCTGAGATTCTGCACTTCTAACAAGCTCCCAGATGACGCCCATGCTGCTGGTTAACAGACCATCTTTTGAGCACCATGGCCTTAGGGTGATGCCTCTCAATTCTGCCCCACATGAAAATTACCTACTCTTTTTTTTTTTTTTTTTTTTTTTTTTGGAGACAGGGCTTTACTCCTGTTGCCCAGGTCAGGCTGGAGTGCAATGAATCGATCTCGGCTTGCTCCAACCTGCACCTCCCGGGCTCAAAGTGATTCTCCTGCCTTAGCCTACCAAGTAGCTGAGACTACAGGTGCATGCTACTGCTCCTGGCTAATTTTTGTATTTTTTGTAGAGATGGGGTTTCGCCATGTTGCACAGGCTGGTCAGGTCTCAAACTCCTGAGCTCAAGTGATCCATCAGCTTTGGCCTCCCAAAGTGCTGGGATTACAGGCGTAAGCCACCACACCTGGCCTGGCACTTTTTTTTTTTTTCCTGAGACGGAGTCTCACCCTGTCTGCCCAGGCTGGAGTGCAACGTCACGATCTTGGCTCACTGCAAACTCCGCCTCCAGGGTTCAAATGATTATCCTGCCTCAGCCTCCCGAGTAGCTGGGATTATAGGTGCCTGCCACCACACCCAGATAATTGTTAGTAGAGACGGGGTTGCACCATGTTGGCCAGGCTGGTCTCCAACTCCTGACCTTGTGATCTGCCCGCCTCAGCTTCCCAAAGTGCTGGGATTACAGGCGTGAGGCACTATGCCCGGCCCTTTTTTTCTTTTGAGACAGAGTTTCACTCTATCGCTCAGGCTGGCCAGGCTGGAGTGCAGTGGTGCAATCTCAGGTCACTGCAACCTCCGCCTCCCAGGTTCAAGAGATTCTCCTGCCTCAGCCTCCCTAGTAGCTGGGATTACAGGCGCATGCCACCATGCCCAGCTAATTTTTTTGTATTTTTAGTAGAGACGCGGTTTCTTCATGTTGGCTAAGTTGGTCTCAAATTCCTGACCTCAAGTGATTCACTGGCCTTGGCCTCCCAAAGTGCTGAGATTACAGGCATGGGCGGCGGCTCTGGCTGGGTACTCTTAATAGTACTATTGCCCAAGTCCCATCCCTCCTCAGAGACTGATTTAGTTGGACGCAGGCATCAGTATTTTTTTTTTTTTTTAAAGAGTTGATTGTGTTACTCTTATGTATAGCTACAGCTAGAACCACTGCCTTAGAGGCATCAACTCCAAACTTGACTACAGCTCCCCATTCAGCCCAGTCCCTTGGTTATTATTCCTAGTAGTTACCTCTGTTCACCTGCCAGAGATGCTGCAGCAGCAGAGGCAGTGTCTCCTTGACGATGCTGGGATGTGTTGATACAGCTGACAAGGCTTGCAGACAGCACAGATGCTGGGAGCATTGGATGTGCTCATCTCCTTTAGTCAAATTTGACTCCCCTGAAAGCAACCCATAAGATGAAGGTTCACTGTGTGATAGCAAGCACGAAGGCCCCAAAGCCTTGCTGGGAAGGGATGCGCCACAGAGGATTAGAGACACATACCTACACGCAGCTCCTCAGCGAGCTTGGGTATGAGGTGGCTGCTGAAGGCCACAGGGTAGAGAGCAGCCAGGGCTCCTGATGCTTCCAGTGCTGCCACCCTGCTGGAGGCGCAGAGCAGATGAGCAATGGCTGAGCCTTGGCTCACAGCTCTCTTGCCTAGGTCTGATATTAGGCAGATTCAGGAGTGTGAGCTCCCAACACCTCCTTGCCAAAGAGTAGAAGTCAAGTACCTACACCACTGAGTTTGACAGGGTTTCTTAAAGCCTAAGAAGAAAGCAGTCCTACATCTCTCCAACCGGTTAGCAGCCAGAGCCTAACACAGAGCTCACCTCCCCTAAGGAGAGCCAAGGGTCAGAAGCACAGAGCCCTGGTCCTAGCTTGATCTGTTGCTGCCAATACAGAGGCAGGGAACAGCGTGCTCTATATCTCACTGCTTTAAATTCTCACCAACTCTGGGAATCCTCCTCCAGGAAGCTCAGTCTGTACAGGTGACCCACTGCCAGCTCCAAGTCCTCAGAAGATAGGAGATCTGTAGTTAGAAGGGAACATGAATCCCATCTTTCGTCCCCTGCAGCCATCACAACCCTTCCAAGCTCTTATTAGAAATCCCAAATCATCCAGAGTTGCAGTGAGAACAGGATAGTAAGGCTGCTTTTCACTAAGGCAGCCTTACAAGAAAAGGACCAATATCCTTCTCTTCTCTCTTTCCCTTAAGATGTACCTGGCTGGGCACCCAAGACTGTGAGTGTACGGATGCCAACAAGCTGAAGCTGGGTGCTGGGGTCTGTTAGGGCCATGAATACCAGTGAGCACAGCTGGTCCTTGAAGCCATTCAGAGGCCTTTGATCTAGGGAGAGACAGAGGCCAGGTTAGAAGGAAGCCATTACATTCCATATCCCTGACTAAGCTGTGATATACAGACAACCTGGGGTAGATTTTTTTTTTTTGAGACAAGGTCTCTGTTGCCCAGGCTGGAGTGCAGTGGCACAATCTGGGCTCACTGCAGCCTCTGCCTCCCAGGTTCAAGCTATTCTCCTGCCTCAGCCTCCTGAGTAGCTGGGACTACAGGCATGTGCCAACATACCTGGCTAATTTTTGTATTTTTAGTAGAGACAGGGTTTTTCACCATATTGGCCAGGCTGGTCTTGAACTTCTGACCTCAAGTTTTCCACCTGCCTTAGCCTACCAAAGTGCTGGGATTATAGGTGTGAGCCACCATGCCCCGCCTCCTGGGGCAGATTTAAAGAGCTTAATCCACTGGGTATCCAGGAAGCACACTGAGAAAAATAAACAGATCTCATCCATCTCATCTGTTAGTGTTCTCTTGTGCTACAACCTCAGAATAGGACCATTGTTCTAGACTACTTTTCCACAGCACTCTTTGCCCTGCTGTCCTTTATAGTCTGCAGTGTTCAACAGTCCCCAGAGCACTGCAATGGAAGGCAACCTCACCTTTGTCTTCATAGCTCCATTTCTGCTGCAGCTTCAAGAAACCCAGGAGCATTTCAAGGATTGTCCGCCGCTGGCTGCTCTGTAATGTTTCAAGGGGTACTGGAGTCAAAGAATATTTTAAGGTATTTCAATCCTGCTACTCTGGATGTAGGGAGAAACCTTTCTTTCTTCCAAGAGATGGGGGTTTTGCTATGCCACAGTCAGGCTGGAATACAGTAGCATGATTATAGCTCACTGCAGCCCCGACCTCCTAGGTTCAAGTGATTCTCTCGCCTCAGCCTCCTGAGTAGCTGCGACTACAGATGCGTGCCACCTTATCCAGCTAATTTAAATTTTTTTTTTTTTTGTAGAGATGTGGTCTTGCTATGTTGCCCAAGCTGGTCTTTAAATCCTAGCCTCAAGTGATTCTCCCGCCTTGGCCTCCCAAAGTGCTGGGATTACAGGCATGAACCAGCATGTCCTGCTTGGCTAATTAAAAATAAATTTTGTTTTTTAGAGATGGCATCTCGCTTTGTTGCCCAGGCTGATCTTGAACTCCTGGCTTCAAGCAATCCTCCCTTTTTGGGAGAATGATCCTTTTATGTAAGAGACAGGGAAAAAGTAAGTAAGGGAAGCAGCAGCAGCAGCTAATGGGAGCAAAACCCAAGATCTACTATGTCGGCCCCAGCTAAAACTTAGCACTCTGAGAAAGGGAACCTAGCACACAGGTCCCATCATTCCCCCAAAGATTCTGCTCCCTTACCTGACTGTGCTTGTGGAACTGTTCCAGCAGTAAAGGCAGGACATTGCTGGTGATATAGTCACAGGCCCGGGCAGATGCACCTGCAGCTGCCTGCAACAGCTTGGCACTAGGCCACACCAGTTTCATGTCTGGTTCACACAGGTGGTGCCTGCAGTCTAGAGAAGCAGCACATCACAGACCTGGGGAGGAGGCCAAACGGTGCCTGACTCCCCTACAGTCCACAGAGGTTGGAGACTGAGACCCATGACAGTTTGCAAGCAGTTAACACTCAAATTGTTTTCAATTCAGAGTAGGGCTATTGCCCCCAGATCACCAAATATATTGGGGCTAAACAAGAAAGGTCACTGGCCCTTAAGGAATGTCATTTATTTATTTATTTTTTTTAAAATTTGAGACAGAGTTTTGCTCTTGTTGCCCAGGCTGGAGTGCAGTGATACGATCTCAGCTCACTGCAACCTCTGCCTTCCAGTTTCAAGCGATTCTCCTGCCTCAGCCTCCTGAGTAGCTGGGATTACAGGTGCCCACTACCACGCCCGGCTAATTTTTGTATTTTTAGTAGAGACGAGGTTTCACCATGTTGGCTAGGCTGGTCTTGAACTCCTGACCACCCACCTCGGCCTCCTAAAGTACAGGGATTACAGGTGTGAGCCACCACACCCGGGCAAGGAATGTCATTTCTATTGTGCTCACTCCCCTTCCTGGCTGCCACAGCCCCATTACCCTGTAGAATGTTGCTAAGGAAGGAGTCAAGGAGGTCCTCAGCATCAGCCCTCAGCACAGAACGAGACAAACACGCAGTCAGGGAGTGGAGGGCCGCCAGGCCCTCTGCCTCCACCCGCTCACTTGCCGTCTGGAACACCTGTCAGGGAGGGATCCCATGGCTACTGAGGTGAGCCTGCACCAGATGAGACCCCACCAATCCACTGCCTATTTCCTTGTTGGAGAGGAGAGTGAGAACCTCTAGGACACAGAAATGGAAATTAACACGTCAACTGAGTGTCTTCTCAACTGGTGTGTTCTTACCAAGTCCTTAGTCACACTCAGGACAGAGACACACACTTTCTGAGAAACAGAAAACCAACTCTGAGCAGTGGCTCTGCTCACCTTTCTATTCACCACGGTGTCAGAGGCACCATAACCTGCACTCCTTGCCACAGAAGGACAAGAAGTGGGTAATGTGCAAAGGTGATCAACTGCTCTTACCAAGCAGCTGACTGTCACATAGGGACTCTCTCTCGTCATTCAACTAGAATTATGTCCCCCTGCTTGCCTCCTGAATAACCAGGCATAATACCTTGGCCCTGGGGATGACAGAGGGAAAAGGACAGGATGTATTATTTCCCCTCATGCCTGACAATTGAGAGTTAATAGCAGTGAATTTATCTGAGTAACACTCACCTCTCTGCGGATAGAAGCCCAAAGGCTGGGGAGGAAGTCCTTCAGCTCCTTCTGTCCATACACAGCACAGCAAGCATTCTGCCAAGGAAACCGCTGCTATCAGTTATGTGCACACTCAGACACCTAGGATGTGCAGGTACCTCAGCATAAGGACACCTGGAGGAGCCTTGGTCTCAGCAGAAAAACCAGTGAAGATTTTTAACAGTCCTACTCAGGGAACAGAAAAATAGGAGATTACCCTGGTTGATAAAATAGAAGCCTAAGAGGGAGTGCTGGTCAGCCTTTCCTCAGTTACTATGGGATGGGACACGACAATATGCAGCTGGGGGCTTCAGGTCGACACAGAGGCCCAAATCCTGGGTGTCCTCTTCTGAGGCCCATGAACTGTTCCTTGGCTATCCAAGAATCTATATCCTTTAGTACCCCTAACTTGTCAAAAGGTAGCTGGGTCCTGCAAGGAGAAAAATCACTCACCAGAGTCTGTAGAGAATCCAACTTGGCACTCAGAACCTCAGAATCCACTTTCTCAATCAACAGGGGCAGCAGAAACTGTGGGACAGAAGCAAGATCTTAAGCCTGAGATGGGTAGTATGTCAGTCACATCAAGTCCTCAGAAGCAGGTACTACTTATCAAGGAGCTATACTGAAGTCAGGAGCTATGAATGTGAGCTAACTTCCTGCCAAGCAGTGGCCAGAGCCCCACTACCTCAAAAACAGGCAAGCTGACAAAGTTACAGGATTTTAAAAGACAGCACCATATAGGGATTGGGTTTATTTATTTATTTATTTATTTTGTGTAAGAGGGGACGGGGTCTCCCTATGTTGCCCAGGCTGGACTTGAACTCCTGGGTTTAAGTGATCCTTTCCACTCAGACTCTCCTGAGTAGCTGGGACTATAGGTGTGCGCCACTGAATCCAGCTCTGGATTATGAAGAGATGCTAAAGTTTTCTGTATCGAAGGTTTGAAGATACCTGCCACATAAGACACTTGTAGGGTGTCATGCCCTAAAATGTATACCAGATCTTTTTTTCTCCATGCTTTTACTGCTCTTTCTTCAGAACCTTCTATTGGCAGAGGCTATACACCTTAATTTGGCTAGACCCACCTCAGCGAATCGTGGTGTAGAAGCCAGCACAGCGCGAAGACTCAGGATGAGGTCTTCTCTCTGGATACCATGGGGGTCATTAGGTGGCTGGAAAAGGGAGAAGGGCTGTGGGTTTGTGTAACATTTCAGACCACCCTTGAACCCAGGCTTGAACCTGGTAACCCTGTAGAACAGGGTGATACTCATACCCAATCAGGGAAGACAGTAAGATAATGACGCCTCAGCAAGAAGACATGCTTGACCTTTTATGTATTCCTTGGGAACTTTTTTTTTTTTTTTTTGAGACGGAGTCTCGCTCTGTCGCCCAGGCTGGAGTGCAGTGGCTGGATCTCGGCTCACTGCAAGCTCCGCCTCCCGGGTTCACGCCATTCTCCTGCCTCAGCCTCCCAAGTAGCTGGGACTACAGGCGCCCGCCACCTCGCCTGGCTAATTTTTTTTTTGTATTTTTTAGTAGAGATGGGGTTTCACCGTGTTAGCCAGGATGGTCTTGATCTCCTGACCTCGTGATCCGCCTGTCTCGACCTCCCAAAGTGCTGGGATTACAGGCTTGAGCCACCACGCCCGGCCTGGGAACTTTTATCTTTAGGCATTTTTAAAGATCTGATTACACATTTTTCTATCATTTCACCACTAAGAGATAAGCATGCTTAACTTTCTCGTGTATTGCTTTCTTCTCTGATATATATTGTTACTATGTGCTAGTATATACTGTTTCTGTATACTTAAAGATAATTTTGTACATGCAGTTTTTAATTTTTTTCACTTAACATATTAAGAACATTTTTATGGTATTATTCTTTCATAGCATTAGTTTTAGTGGCTATGATTTCATTTTGTGGTTGTACTAGTTTATCTAAATAATTCCTTGTTGATGGACATTTCCATTTTTTTCACCCTTATAAAAAGCTGTAATTCTGAAAACAGAAAGCCTTGATGGTTTCTGTACCAAGACGACAGATTGAAAACATAAATCAGGTTTTCCTTTTCCTCTTCGCAAACTCCACCAAAAACACAGTAAAAGAAGGGATTTACTTTTTTTTTTTTTTTTTTTTTTGAGATGGAGTCCTACTCCGTCACCCATGCTGGACTGCAGTGGCTCAATCTTGGCTCACTGCAACCTCCACCTCCCAGGTTCAAGCAATTCTCCTGCCTCAGCCTCCCAAGTATCTGGGATTACAGGCGCCTGCCACCGCGCCTGGCTAATTTTTGTATTTCTAGTAGAGACGGGATTTCACCATGTTGGTCAGGCTGGTCTCGAACTCCTAACCTCAAGTGATCCTCCCACCTCAGCCTCCTAAAGTGCTTGGATTACAGGTGTGAGCCACTGCACCTGGCCTAGAATTTCTATTCCTGAATTACATACCCATAATGTCAAAAATGAGAGAAAAGATTGAAGACATTTTAGGCTTACAAATCTAAAAAATCCTCACTTCTTCCTACATTCTCACAGGAAAATACTAAAGGAAGTACACCACCAAACTGAGGGGGTAAACCACAAAATGAGGAATATGTGAACTCAGGAAATAGGAGATCTGATCCAAGAAAAATGATAAGGGAATCTAGGATGACGGTGAAGGAAGATCCAATATCTACTCTGCATTAGGAGTAAAAATCAACCTGTTGACATTGTTTGGCTAAGAATGGTTTTAACATTTTTAATGTTTGAAACAAACCAAAAGAATATCTTGTGACAAGTGAAAATTATATGAAATTCAAAGTTTAGTGTTGATAATAAAAGTTTTATTGGGATATAGCTACTGTAGCTGTTCTTGTCTCTAAGGCTGTTTTTGTGCAGTAACAGCAGAGTTGAGGAGACCATATGACCCACAAAGCTACTGTCTGGCCTTTTATAGAAAACGTTGGCCAGGCATGGTGGCTTATGCCTGTAATCCCAACACTTTGGGAAGTCAAGGCAGGTGGAAGCCCAGGAATTCAAGACCAGCCTGGGCAACAAGGCAAAATCCTGTCTCTATAGAAAAATACGACAATTAGTCAGGAGTAGTGTCGTGTGCCTATAGTTCCAGCTACTCAGGAGGCAGGGGTGGGAGGATCACCAGAGTACCAGAGTCCAGGGAGGTGGAGGCTGCAGTGAGCCGTGATGGTGCCACTACACTCCAGCCTGCCTCAAAAAAAAAAAAAAAAAAAAAAAAGAAAGAAAAAAGAAAGAAAAAGTTTGCCAGCCTCTTCTTAGAGTGAGCATATAAGCATAGTGAAGAAACTGAACCCTAAATTGATCAGATCCACTATGATGGCACATGATCGATACTGAGTTGTGGCTTGGCGTGGTGGCTCACGCATATAATTCCGGCACTCTGGGAGGCTGAGGCAGGTAGATCAGTTGAGGTGAGGAGTTCGAGACCAACCTGGACAACATGGCAAAACCCCATCTCTACTAAAAATATATTAAAAAAAAATTAGTCGGGCATGGTGGCACGTACTGTAATCCCAGCTATTCAGGTGGTTGAGGCACAAGAATGACCTAAACCCAGGAGGCAGGGGTTGCAGTGAGCAAGGATTGTGCTACTGCACTCCGGCTTGGGCAACAGAGTGAGACCCTGTCTCAAAAACGAAACAAAACAGAACCAACAACAAAAAAAACCCTGATTTGTAAGACAAAGAATATCTGTAACTCAAATAGTTACACTAAAGCCAGATGCCTCTGTTTTAATTAATATCTTGATAAGAGCTTTCTGCTTCTGACAGACTGCAGTGCAGAACAACATACAAAAACTGCTTGAATGAGAGAAACTTTCCTAATATTATCTGTAAGTTTATTTTGCCTAGATTATCTCTGTGAAAATAAACAGCTGTGAACAGTGATTGTTTCCAATGGGAAAATGGACAGTGGCAGTAAAGGGGTATGAAAGGAGTTTAATTATCTACCCTTTAAATGTTGAATCATGCTCATTGTATAACCTTTCAAAAAATTGGATGAAATACTGTTCCTCTCCCCCAAATTATAAATGCATATATTCTTTGACCTAGCAATTTCTTTTAGGAATTTATTCTATCATTATACCCATATGTATGAAAGTTGTAGCATTGCTCATAACAGCAAAAGATTAGCAACAATCCACAGAGGACTAGTGAAATAAATTCGTTATTTCTGGTCAAAGGAATATTATGGAGCCATAAAGAATGAAATAACTAACTTATATACTGACATGGAACACTCTCCAAGACATACTGTTCAGTGAAAAAAGCAAAGTATAGAAGTGTGTGTGTGTGTACATGCCCGCATGTGCACACACTATAATTTTAGGGGGGTGGTGTTAAGGCATTTGCTTATATATAGATGAAAAAACTCTGTAAAGATACAAACATAACTGATAACTTGGTTGATTATGAAGAAAAAAAGATGGTAGGGAGATTTCTCACCCTTTTGGACTTTGGATCATGTGAATGAATTATATTTTCAAAACCAACACAAAACACAAAATAAAACAAAGTAAAGGCTGGGCATGGTGGCCCACACCTGTAATCCCAGCACTTTGGGAGGCTGACGCAGGTGGATCACGAAGTCAGGGGTTCAAGACCAGCCTGGTCAAGATGGTGAAACCCCATTTCTACTAAAAATACAAAAAAAAATTAGCCGGCTGTGGTGGCGGGCACCTATAACCCCAGCTACTTGGGGGGCCGAGGCAGAAAACTGCTTGAACCCGGGAGGCAGAGGTTGCAGTGAGTTGAGATCGCATCTCTGCACTCCAGCCTGGGCAACAGAGCAAGACTCTGTCTCAAAAAAGCAAAAACCAAACCAAACAAAAACAAAAAACCACACAAACCGAAGTGAAAATAGAAGAATGTGGTGGCTGAACCAGGATCTTTCAAGATTTCAAGAGTATAGAGTTAGAATAAGAATTCTGATTATGAAAGAGATGAAAAGATTCATTTCAGGAGAGAGGTGGTCCCCAGTAACATAATGTCAACTGAAATAAGCTGGTAAGAAATTCCCTACAGCAAAGATGGTGGTGTCACTATAAAGGCAGTGAGAGTCAATATGCTGTTTGGCATGCTGCAACAGAATGCCTTTTATTTCTTTCAAACCACTAATGCTTGCAGCACACACACCCACATGGTGATGAAACTCTGAGTATTTGGCAGTAGAAGTGAACTCAACTGCAGAGTAGGAGGAAGGCCCAAGAGGGTCAGAGCAAATACCTTGTGTACACTGTGCACAACTGTGCCTTCTTTGTTTTGTCACTTTGTTTCTATAGCCTGAGATGCCCTATCCAACTCCAGAATCGTATCTTATGCATCTCCCACAAACCAGTTGAAGTCCTATCTTAATTGCCAAGTCAGTTCCTGCCTACTCTAGCTCATACTGAACTCTTGTCTTCTCTGAACAGCTATAGCACTACTCATTTTCCTACCTAATCTACTGTTACTTAAATGTTTCAGCCTTCAAGGGCAGGGACAGTGTTTTGCAATCCTGTAGCCTTCAGCACTAAATACAGTGTTAAGGAGCTTAAGAATTCGCCCAAATACACGCTGCTTTGAATCATTCCTCATATGTCAAACGCTTTTCCACTTCCTAGTTTATTAAAATATAAAATAATGAGGGCAGGGATGTCTATTTTGGTAACCTGTACCCTCAGTGCCCAGAACAGGGCTTGGCACATAGCAGATACTCAACAAATACATGATCAATCAACGAAGGTGCTACTTACAGGGGTAAAATCGATAGGGAAATAACAGGATGTCACTTCAAACAACTCCTCCACAAAGGGTCCTGTGGCAACAGAGAAAGAATGAGGTTGGCTTATCAGCTTCATTCATCTGATAAAGCTCCAACCAGCTCATCATGGCTACCACGATGTACCCAGGCTATAGTCCCTGGAGATGAGGTCATGGACGATGCGGAAGGCCACCAGAAGATTACGGGGATCCTTTTCCCCATCCATCACCTGGATGAAGCCAAAGGTGAAGTCAGCTCCTAGGCTCTTTAGCTCTGGGAAGGAGAGAATAAGGTTACTATATTGTCCCACAGCACAGAAACTGTGGGCTTTCTCCTGGCCTGTGTTCTCCCTCTGCTATCACTGCTTCCCTTTTCCTTTCAGGGCTGACCCTTTTTCCATTCCAAGAAAGTACTCAGTGAAGAGATGTGCAACAATATACACATTGCTGTGGAGGTAAGAATTTAAAACACCGGCTCAAACAACCTCTACCCTTCCTTTACTTCACTGGGAAGGGAGCGGATCCCCCCTTTCCCTTTATCATTCTCTCTCAGGATACCAGCTCTTCTATATAACCCCAGGTAAAATAAGTCCTACTAATAGGGGAAAAAGTAGGATGTGCTTGCTTTTGACATTTCCCAGAAGGCTCTGCCTCTTACCTTCTTCCCGGGTTCGCATAAAATTGGTGATGATATTGTAGACTGTGTGTCGGTCCACCTGTGGCAGGGACTTGGGGGTGGGGGAGAAAGAAGTGAAGAAAGTGCTCAAAGAATACCTCAGCTGACACAGCTAGTTCCTGCTTCATAATCTCTAAGTGAACAGTGCTCTTTATACCAGCATAAGATCAATCTAAGAGAAACTACAGAGAAAGGGTACGCTATTGACTCAGCAGCACAGCAGTGGTGCCAATAACCCAAACCTGCCTGATGGATGGATGCCTTACTTTCTGTAGGTATAAGAGGATACGGGTCAGATCTAATGGCATGCACCCCTCTCCTTGTCCAGTAGCAAAGAAGAGCATATAAACATGCTGAAGAAGAGCATGTAAACATTCATAAGATCCCAAAGAATTCAGAATTTAGAAGGCAATAATTTTTTTTATTGAATCCCAGTTGTTAAGGGGTGGAGACAGAGGAAAATACCAACATGACTGTTATCCCTCACCTGTACATGTACTTCCTGGAAGATGGCTTTAAGCACAGAAACAGCCAGCCCTGGGGGCAGGGCCACACATAGGCTCTGGGGGAAAGGAGAAGGTATGTGAACACTGAGGGAACTGCAGCATGGACTCCAAAACACAACCCTAAAACAGGCCTAATTAGCTACTGTAAGAATCACAGCATCCTGGTTGAGGAAGAAGTACTAATAGTGAGAATCTTTCTCAAGCTGATGAGTTCTATGCAGCTCTTTCCAGTGGGCTCTGGTTTCCAGTCCCCCAAAGTACACTTTTACTCGCTAGAGGGAAAAGGGAAGTAGAGCTGGTAACACTAATTTAGTCCCACATTTGGGCACCTGCTCCTCAGCATGTGAACCATCATACCCAAAGCGCAAGGAGAGAACTAGACAAGGGCTCCCTTGAACAAAGTTACGTAATGAAATGAAGGAGAACTCACAAGCGCCTTCAAACCCTGCAGGACAGATGGGATCACAAGATGATGGTCCTTCAGCCGGTTCTCATAGAACAGTATCAGGTGTACCACTGTACAAACCAGATTCAGTCATTAATGGACATAGGCATGAGAACGGCGCAATAGCTTTGCTCCTTTCCCAAGTCTGTAACAGCTGTTTCTGTTTGGGTTCCACTACAAATTTTCTCTTTTACCAAGAGACATGTCCTATGCTATACACCTAAACAGGCCGTAGGTTGCACATGTGGTGCTTGCCTCTAGGGAGGCTGAGGTGGGAGGATCATTTAAGCCCAGGTGTTTAAGGCCAGCCTGAGCAACACAGTGAGACTCTGTCTCTAAAAAACAAACAAAAGGAATTCCCTCTCTTGGCTTTGGAGCCCTCCCTCCCTCTGCCTCTATACAGGGGAGCTTCTTCCTTCTCCCTTCCTTCTTGCCTATTAAACTCTCTGCTACTTAAAACCACTTCACGTGTATCGGTGTCGTTTTATCTAAACCAGCATGAGGACCAAGAACCCTGATGTTCCTCCACTCACTAGAGCCGTATCATTTTGGTATGTTGGCTGGAAAAGGAAATTGATTCATCAGACTGAAGCAATCAAACTCCAAATGGTACTGTAAACTGAACCACACATCCACACGCCATTCTTCTGAGGACTCTCAGATCGACTCCAGGAGGAGCCCTTGCTGCTGTTCCCCATTTGACACCCCTTTCCAGTAGGAAGTAGCCAGAAGGAGTCATCGCCCCAACCCCCTAACGGCAGTTAGTGTGGCATCTCTACAGGGGGGAATGTTGTAGGAGTTATTAAGAAATTATTTTAGGCAGACAGAGAGGAAAAACGGGTCCTTGGGAAGTTTTTGTTTTTAAAAGCATCTCCAGAAAAGTTTCTTGTAAAGCCCTGGCTCTTAGTGTCAAGCTGCGACCTTTGATATGCAAATGAAATCCATTAGAAACTGGGTCCACCCACATATGGCAATTCCCGTGGCCTTCCTGCTTCCTATAGTTTGCCTACCCCTGCTATACAAGATAAGTAAGATGTTGGCCTTCCTCCCTCTCAGGACCTCAAAGCATGCTGATATTTCATTACTTTTCCTCTTTACCTATGAAATACTGCTCTGTTCATTTTACAGAGTGGGAAAATGCACTGAAAAAACAGTCTAAGGCTACATTTGAAATCCATGTGTCTTTCTTTTTTTTGAGACAGAGTCCTGCTCTGCCATCCAGGCTGGAGTTCAGTGGTGTGATCTCCGCTCACTGCAACTTCCACGTCCTGTGTTCAAGCGATTTCTGCCTCAGCCTCCCAAGTAGCTGCAGGCGCCCGCCACCATGCCTGGCTAACGTTTTGTATTGAAATCCATGTGTCTTTTGTCTCAATTCTAATCATCTCTGCGACATATACCAGTGAGAAATGAAGGCCTTGCATTAGTAGTTCATAGATACTTTAAGCCCTCCCTCCCTGCCAGTAAAGTTGGCTTGAATAGACACGGGAGACCTGGGCTCAGCAATCCAGGAAGACATTCCTACTAGTGACACCAGTACCTTCCTTCTCCAGGAGCAAGGTGTGACAGTGGAGTAGCACCTGTGACAAAAGTTGGATTCCTCGAGCCCGAGTTCGGGGTTCTGGATTCTCTAGAGAGGACCTGGGGGAAAACAGGATAGAGAGGGCCTGCAATTACCCAGTTCAAATGTTTGAAGAAATATTTTACATTCGCCACACTCACCCCCTGGGCATGGAAACAGAGCCAAGCCCTGTTAAGAGTAAAAACAGCCCAGAAAGGTGTTCCTGAGGTAACGGCATTACAGATACCAGTAAGGACAGAAGGCTTAAGAGCGATCTTCAGACTGATGTGGCATCATTTAGAGGCACACATGACACCAAGAGCCAACAGAGGTTTCTGCCTCCAGGCACCCCCAGCTTGGCACCTAACGAGCACTGTGCTTATTCTTTATCCCCAGTGGTATGATTGTGACATTCCTCTGAACTACAGCTTAGCAGCTACCCACAGGATTTGAGAGATAATTGGCAGCTGCAGCTTCCACCAAAACAAGGAGAATATGTGTATTTTTGTAAATTAATGCTAAGGAAAAAAACAATGCTCAGAATCACCACCAAGTTCCTAGGATAAAAGAAAACATGAAAAACCAAAACTTTATAACTGGAAGGCTACAAAGTAAGATGGCCAGAATATAGCTCTAACTAGGTAGGATTACCGATACAGGAGAAGCTGGACTGAAGCAACAACGAAGTAACTTATGCTCAATATTGCTCTATGGAGATTATACTGAAACATACTATAAATAATCTAAGCAGGAACAAGCAGAAAGTGGAAGAGTTCTGGCCATGACTGTTGTATTGAACCTCAAGGGTAAGAGTATATATTAACTAAGAGTAAGGGGACAAAAATAAGGTCACTCTTAACAGGATCCCCAGGATAAAAACCTGTAGAAAGGTTTCTACTCAGGAAGTAGAAAACTGTGCATTCAGGTTGGGTGTGGTGGCTCACACCTGTAATCCCAGAATTTTGGGAGACAGATGAGAGGATCACTTGAGCCCGGCAGTCGCAACCAGCATGGGCAACACAGTGGGACCCTCTCTCTACAAAAAATACAAAAACTTAGTTGGGCATGGTGGCACAAGCCTGTAGTCCCAGCTACTTGGGAGGCTGAGGTGGGTGGATGGCTTGGGCCCAGGAGGTTTAGGCTGCAGTGGGCCATGATCGCTCCACTGCACTCTAGCCTGATTAACAGAGTGAGACCATCTCAAAGAAAACTATGCATTTGGAGCATTTAAAAATGGAACAAGGCACACAAATGCTCATAGCAGCATTATTACGAATAGCAAAAAAGTGGAAACAATCCACATGTCCATCCACTGATAAATGATTAAATAAGATGCATAGCCATACACCAGGAATATTATTCAGCAAGAAAAGAAATGCAGAACTGATATGTGCTGCAACATGGATGAACCTTGAAAACATGCTAAGTGAAAGAGGCCAGCAACAAAGGTCACATGTGTGATTCCATTTATATGAAATTTCCAGAGTAGGCAAATCCATAGAAGACAGAAAGTAGATTAGTGACTGCTGGGGGTTGGTTAGAAGAGTGAAGGGGAAATGACTGCTAATGGGCATGGGTTTCTTTCTGGAGTAATGAAAATGTCCTCAAACCGACTGTGCTGAGAATTGCACAAATCTGTAAATACACTTTTAAAAGCCACAGAAGTGCACATTTTAAAATGGTGAACTTTATGATATGTGAATTATACATCAATAAGGCTGTATGTATATATGTATGTGTATATATATATATTTTTCTTTTTTTTTTGAGACAGAGTCTCGCTCTGTCACCCAGGCTGGAGTGCAGTGGCGCGATCTCGGCTCACTGCAAGCTCCACCTCCCGGATTCACACCATTCTCCTGCCTCAGCCTCCCGAGTAGCTGGGACTACAGGCGCCCGCCACCATGCCCAGCTAATTTTTTGTATTTTTAGTAGAGAAGGGGTTTCACTGTGTTAGCCAGGATGGTCTTGATCTCTTGACCTCGTGATCTGCCCACCTCGTCCTCCAAAAGTGCTGGGATTACACGCATGAGCCGCCGCGCCCGGCCTATATATATTTTTTGATGGGGGTCTCACTCTGTCACCTGGGTTGGAATGCAGTGGCGTGACCTGTTTACCACAACCTCCACCTCCCAGACTCCAGTGACCCTCCCACCTCAGTCTTCCGGGTAGCTGGGACCATAGGTGCATGCCACCACGCCTAGCTAATTTTTTTGTATTTTTGGTAGACACAGGGTTTCACCATGTTGCCCAGGTTGGTCTTGAACTCTAGAGCTCAGGCAATCCACCTTCTTTGGCCTCTCAAAGTGCTGGGATTACAGGTATGAGCCACCACACCCAGCCAATGCTGTATTTTTTTTTTTTTTTTAATGGACCAAAGCCACCACAATGTAAGTAGAAAGGCCAAATAGTCTGTTACATGGGAGAAATGTGTAACAGTGACTTCGTTTTTTAATTTCCCCCAATTTTCCAGTTTTCTGTTTTAGAAGACATGCTGTCACAATTAACAACTCTTACTAGTAAGACTTGTCAATTTAAATGTTCTATACTACACTACATACTACAAGCACATACTTCCTCTAAGTGCTTAGAATCCCAAGCTATAACACTGCTTTATCAGCTGTTTCCCAAAGCCTTTTCTCCTAGTGGGGATCTGCAGCAGGGTCAGCCTCCTGGGAACTCCCCAGGCAGGGCCCACAGCTTGTTCTGAGTCAGGTCTAGGCAGGCTAGCATCCCATGGGGGTAGGTGGGTCTAAAGATGCACAAAGGAATCAACAACAGCTGATGGCCTTCAACCATGTACCTCACCCCAAAGCTGTGGGCTGTGCCAGGCGTTGATGTGGCCTACAGGCTATGTGCTCCCAAATACTAAAGAAGCCTCAGCCAGATGGCATGAAACTTTTCAGGAGAAACAATTCAAACACATAGTCTTAGACTGAGGTACTAATATGGAAGGGGGCTGCTGGGCTACAGGACAAATTCAGGCTCCAGGAAAGCAATGATGAGCAAAAGTAACTTTTCAGAATACACAGTCAGGACTGGAGAATAACATTCTATAGCAGAGGCTCTTACCCAAGGGCTTCCACAACTTGTAACACTGTATAGTTGCCAGATTTCACATCTGCAGGAAATAAAATAAATATGAAAAATTAAAAAAAAAAAAAACCCTACCAAAGTGTTGAGTAACACTAATTATAATGTTTCCTGCCTGCCCTAGGCTTTGTACCTGGGGGTCCACTATTCTTGCCAAGAACCCTCCAAGATAAGAAGCAGCATTACTGTAACACTTCAAATATGCAGCTTTGTATAAAAAATGAAAAGAAAATAAACGTATCATTTGTGAATGACATGAGCGTGTATCTTGAAAATCCAAGATAAATTTAAAAAATTACAAACAAGGCCGGGCGCGGTGGCTCAAGCCTGTAATCCCAGCACTTTGGGAGGCCGAGGCGGGCGGATCACAAGGTCAGGAGATCGAGACCACAGTGAAACCCCGTCTCTACTAAAAATACAAAAAATTAGCCGGGCGTGGTGGCGGGCGCCTGTAGTCCCAGCTACTCAGGAGGCTGAGGCAGGAGAATGGCGGGAACCCGGGAAGCGGAGCTTGCAGTGAGCCGAGATCGTGCCACTGCACTCCAGCCTGGGCAACAGCGTGAGACTCCGTCTCAAAAAAAAAAAAATTACAAACAAAATAATTTGTTAAATTAGTTGGATACAAAATATTACGAAATTTAAAATCTTCATATATATACATATACACAATAGCCTGTAAAATGATACAAGGAAAAAGACCTGGTTTATAAAAGCGAAAAAAGAAAAAGGAAAAAAATACCTGGATATAAACTTTTATCCTCATTTTTAAAAATCATAGTAAAATACACTGCATAAAAACTTTTTTTTTTGGCCAGGCGCGGTGGCTCATGTCTGTAATCCCAGCACTTTGGGAGGTGAGGCGGGCGGATCATGAGGTCAGGAGATCGAAACCATCCTGGCTAACATGATGAAACCCTGTCTCTGTTAAAAATACAAGAAATTAGCCTGGCCTGGTGGCATGTGCCTGTGGTCCCAGCTACTCAGAAGGCTGAGGCAGGAGAATCGCTTGAACCCTGGAGTGTGGTGGTGTAATCACAGTCTCTGAGGCTCAGGTGATCCTCCCACCGCAGCCTCCCCAGTAGCTGGGACCAAAGGCACGTGCCACTACCCCTGGCTAAGTATTTTGTATTTCTTTGTAGAGATGGGTTTCGCCATGTTGCTGGTCTTGAACTCGTGGGCTCAAATGATCCTCCCATCTCAGTCTCCCAAAGTGCTGGGATTACAGATGTGAGCCACTGCGCCCGACTTAGATATAAACTTAACAAAAAAATGTGAAAATCTGAATGATGAAAACTTTTATTTATTTTTGAGATGGAGTTTGCTTTTGTCACCCAGGCTAGAGTGCAATGGTGCGATCTCGGTTCATTGCAACCTCCAACTTCTGGGTTCAAGCAATTCTCGTGCCTCAGCCTCCCAAGTAGCTAGGATTTGCAGGCATGCGCCACCAAATTTTGAGATGGAATCTCACTCTGTCCCCCAGGCTGGAGTGCAGTGGCGCGATCTCGGCTCACTGCAACCTCTGTGGCCCAGGTTCAAGTGATTCTCCTGCCTCAGCCTCTCGAGTACCTGGGATTACAGGAGCCTGCCACTGCACCGGGCTAATTTTTTGTATTTTTAGTAGAGACGGGGTTTCACCGTGTTAACCAGGATGGTCTCAATCTCCTGACCTTGTGATCCACCCGCCTCAGCCTCCCAAAGTGCTGGGATTACAGGCATAAGCCACCATGCCTGGCCCCAATTTTTGTATTTTTTAGTAGAGATGGGGTTGTGTCATGTTGGCCAGGCTGGTCTCGAACTCGTGACCTCATGATCCGCCTGTCTCAGCCTCCCGAAGTGCTGGGATCACAGGCATGAGCCACTGTGCCTGGCCCTAATTTTTGTATTTTTAGTAGAGATAGGGCTTTACCATGTTGGCCAGGCTGGTCTTGAACTCCTGACCTCAGGTGATCCACCTGCCTCTGCCTCCCAAAGTGCTGGGATTACAGGCATGAGCCACTGCACCCGGATGATGAAAACTTTAAAGCACTAGTGAGCTATCACTTCACATCTGCTAGGATGGCTATTATCAAAAAGACAAGAGGTAACAGGTGCTGGTAAAGACTGAGAGAAAAGGGAACCTTTGTACACTATTGGTGGAAATGTAAATTAGTACAGCCATTATGAGAAACAGCATGGAAGTTCCTTAAAAAAATTAAAAACAGAACTACTGTATGATCCAACAATCCCACTACTAGGTACATATCCAAAGGAAATGAAATCAGTATCTGTAGAGATGTCTGTACTCCCATATTAACTGCAGCATTATTCACATTAGCCAAGATCTGGTAACAACCTAAGTGTCAACAGATAAATCAATAAAGAAAACATGACATGTGTGTACACATATACAACAGAACACTATTCAGCTATAAGAAAGAAAGAAATCTTGCCACTTTTTTTTTTTTTTTTTTTTTGAGACAGTCTCTGTCACCCAGACTAGAGTGCAGTGGTGTGATCTCAGCTCACTGCAACCTCCACTTCCCGGTTTCAAGCAATTCTCCTGTCTCAGCCTCCCAAGTAGCCAGGATTACAGGCACATGCCACCATGCCCGGCTAATTTTTGTATTTTTTAGTAGAGATGGGGTTTCGCCATGTTGGCCAGGCTGGTCTCGAACTTGTGACCTCAGGTGATCCGCCCACCTGAACCTCCGAAAGTGCTGGGATTACAGGAATGAGCCACTGTGTCAGGCCAAAATTCTGCCACTTGGGACAATACAAATGAACATGGATGAACATCTTGCTAAGTGAAATAAGCCAGACAGAGAAAGACAAATACAGTATCCTATGATCTCACTTATATGCAGAATCTAAAAAAAGTTTAATTCACAAAAGCAGAGAGTAGAATGGTGGCTGCAAAGTACAGAAGAAAATGGGGAGAAATTGGTTAAAGGGTTTTTTAAACAAGCACTAATGAGGATCTGAAAAGGAAACTTTATAGAAAGGCATCTCATATCTTTGAAAGACTCAAGATAACAAATCTCCCAAATCAATCTATAATTTTAAGATAATCACCATAAAAACACTAATAGAATACTTTTGGAAACTAGATAAGCTTATCCTGATATTAAAGTGCTCTCTCTCTCTCTATATATATATACACACACACACATACACATATACGTGTGTGTGTGTATATATATATATATACACATATATAATTAGACAAGCAAGTTGTGAAAAAGAGTATTGGAAAAGCAGGGAGAAGGTAGCCCTTCCAGATATTAAGAGATTATTATAGGGTCACATTTTAAAAGTGTATACATTTAACTACAAAAAAGAAAAATAAAAAGTATACACTTTTGAATATACTTGTACTTTTCCACAACAAAAGTAAAAAACAAAAACAACCAGTGTAGTTTCAATTCATATTCAAAGAAATCAATGGTACAAAAATAGAATGGAAAGTCCAGAGACACAAATACATATGAGAATATGATTTTTAAAATCCTATTTCAGTTAATGGGAAAAATAAAGACTATTCGATAAACAGTGTTAGAATGACTGGGTAAACATTTGGAAAACAAACAAAAACAAACATTGGTTTTAAATCTTTCACCAAAATACCTTTTTTAAATATGAGAAAATTTCTAAGAACAAGATAAAATTCAGAAGCCACAAAAGATTGGTTTTAAAAAGTCAGATTTTCTATAAGGCAAAAATAATTATCATAGGACAAACTGGGAAAAAAAAAATTGCAAGTCTTATAACAAAAGGCCAGTTTACCAATATATAAAGAGTTCCTACAAATCAATGCAGAAAAGGCCAACAATTAAAAATGGGCAAAAACAGGCAGGGCACAATGGCTCATGCCTGTAATTCCAACACTTTGGGAGACCAAGGCGGGTGGACTGCTTGAGGCCAGGAGTTTGTGACCAGCCTAACCAACATGGCGAAACCCCATCTCTACTAAATACACAAAAATTAGTGGGGTGTGGTGGCGCATGCCTGTAAATTCCAGCTACTTGGGAGGCTGAGAGGCAAGGATCACTTGATCCCGGGAGGCAGAGGTTACAGTGAGCCGAGATCGTGCCATTGCACTCTAGCCTGGGTGACCGAGTGAAAATCTGTCTTAAAAATAAATAAATAGATAAAATTAAAAAAATAAAATGGGCAAAAACAAAAAAATGAATAGCCATTCCACATAAAAGGAACTATAAGTATGTATGAAAAGGTGCTCAACAATATTCACAATAAAAGGTGTAAATTAAACTACACAGAAACCTTTTAAGAAAATCTAACAGACGGCAAAGACAAAAAAACTTAGCAATATATTATGTTTGGTCATGGTATTCAGAAATAGACATTCTTAAACATTGTAGGTAGGATTATAAATTGGTGCAACCCTATATTGAGGGCAGTATAATATAACACCTTTAGAATTCCAGGTGCATATAGGCTTTAACCCAGGAAAGCTAGAAATTTATCCTCTAGCTATCTAGTCATCTTTTGGCATATACATGGGAAATTGGTTCCAGGACCTCCTGAGAATACTAAAATCTGTGGATGCTCAAGACCCTTACATAAAATGGTAGAGTATTTGCATACAAACTATGCACACTCTCCTGTGCACTTTAAATCATCTCTAGATTACTCAATACAATCTAAGTGCTATGCAAATAGTTGTTACGCTGTATTGTTTAGGGAATAATGACAAGAAAAAAGTCTATACATGTTCAGTACAGTTGCAATTTTTTCTCCCAAATACTTTTGATCTGCAGTTGGTTAAATCAAGGATGCAGAACACCCACATACAGAGGGCTAACTGTACTGTAAAAGTGCAAAATAATGCACATACAACGTTATTCAATACAGCATTATTCGTAATAGTAAATGACTGCAAACAACACATGCCCATCAGTAAGAAACCAGTTAAATGAATTATAGTACATCCATACAATGGAATTCTCTTGTAGCTACTTTTATTTATTTTTTAATCTCTTTTATTTTTATTTTTTGAGACAGCATCTTGCTCTGTCACCCAGGCTGGATTGTATTTTTAGTCGAGATGGGGTTTCGCCATGTTGCCTATGGCTGGTCTCGAACTCCTGAGCTCAAGTGATCCGCCTGCCTTGGCATCCCAAAGTGCTGAGATTACAGGCGTGAGCCAACGCACCTGGCCTGTTGCTACTTTTAAAAAGACAAATGAAGAAAGACTGAAGCTATATATATACTGATAATGAGTCAAGATCTAAAAGCAGAACAGTGTGTATAGTGTATATAATATGTGCGTAGCATTGTTTTTAAACGGGGGATATTTTTATTTGCATTTATTTACATCTCTGCATATAAAAGGAACTAATAACATTTGTTGCCTTCAGGGAGGGAAAATGCATAGTTAAGGGTTGAGAAGTAGACTATTGTTTTAAAAGAAATGTTTCATTTTTGAATAATTTTACATTTATAGCAAAGTTTCAATGACAGTACGGAATTCCTGTATAGCCGTCACTCGGTTTCTCTTAATGTTAACATCTTACATGGCACACATTTGTGAAACTATGTACAAATGTCAAAACCAAGAGATTAGGTTAGCACTGATACACACTATTAACCAAACTCTAGGCTTTATTCAGATTTCACTAGTTACTCCACTAATGCCGAATTTCTGTTCCAGGATCCAATTAAGAATACCAAATTGCATTAGTCATCTTGAATTCTTAGTCTCTCCTGGTTTGCGAAAGTTTCTTAGTCTTTCCTTGTTTTTCATGACCTTGATGGTTTTAAAGAAGTACTTTATAGAAGATTCCCCAATTTGCGTTTGTTTGGTGTTTCCCTCATGTTTAGACTGGGGTTATGGGTTTTAAAGAAGAATATCACAGAGGTGAAGTACCCTTCTCATCATATCATATCATATCATATCAGGGATATAAGACAGTAACATGGCTTCGCCATCACTGGCAATGTTAATGTTGATCACTTGGTTAAGGTACGTCTGCCAAGTCTCTGCACTATACAGTTACTATTTTTCTCTTTCTGGTACTCTTTTATTTGTAAGGTATTCATTAAGTCCAGCTCATATTCAATGGGGAGGGGAAGATTAAACTCTACCTGCTGGAGGGAGGAGTATCTACCTGTATCATTTAGATTTTTTTTTTTTTTTTTTTTTTGAGGCAGGGTCTAGCTCTGTACAGTAGTACAATCATGGCTCACTGCAGCCTTGACCTCCTGGGCTCAAGTGATCCTCCCGCCTCAGCCTCCCGAGTAGCTGGGACTACAGGCATGCACCACACCACCGTGCCCGCCTAATTTTTGTATTTTTTTTGTAGAGACAGGGTTTTGCCATGTCGCCCAGGCTGGTCTCAAATTCCTGGGCTCAAGCAATCCACCCGCCTTGACCTCTCAAAGTGCTGGGATTACAGATGTGAGCCACTGCACCTGGCCTTTAAATGCAATTTTAGCAGCACAATAGTAACTCACATAGATTGAATAGAAGCATCTTAGAATGTATTTTCATGGGAGAAACAGGGTAAAAGGCTAACAATCTTCATAAGGCTTTGGTTCACATTGAACACTTATAGCTAAATAAAGTGTGACAACCAGAAAATTACTTCCAGAGCCTGTTCTGGGTTCCTAATCCACCCACCTCTAAATGCAGAACCTTAACTAGTCAGTTTGTGCCAACGCTGGAAAAAGTGAAAGAGAACTTTTAAGAAATCCTAAACTTCCAGTTCTCCTAAAGTCTGTGGTCTCACAGCAACAGTTATGAGCTGAGTTGTACAGAGACTTACTCTAGCACTACAGTAAGAAGTCGTCCAGTAAGATTGAGGAAAATGAGAGCTCTAGTTAGGACTTATAGCTCGTGACTGGCACCAATTTAGACATCAGGCACTCTTAGCCCACTCGTGCCAGGATGTGGAAGGCCCAGCTGCTGCCCCAGCTACTGAGAAAGAGCCAAGGGAAAAAATGAGCAGACTGTAAGGGTGGGGGAAGGGGTAGCAGCCAGACTAAAAGGCCAAACAAACCAAGTTGGGTTCTACACCCAATCCTTAATGGCAACACTTACATAAACTGAAACACCTATTTCTGGGTTAGGAATCATAAAAAGGCATTGCAACATTTGGGAAGGTAGAAAAGGGTACTTTCTTGGAACCCCCCGGCTGTATACAGTACAGAAAACTCTGCTGAAACAACCCATCTAAAAACTAATTTCAAAAATGGGCACAGAAGGAGTTAGCAATTGTACAGACGAAGCCATAGGGGACTAACAACTGTTAATAGCAAAGGATATCAATGAACTGAATCATTTTTCTTCAGCATACCATCAAAACCCTCCATGGATGCCAGACCAGGGTCTATCTTTGGATCCAAAGCTCTAAGACAAGAAGTGCCAAATAAGGCCCATTCAGTACCTTCTATTTTTTCATTTTTTTAAAAAATTGAGGTAAAGGCCGGGTGCGGTGGCTCACGCCTATAATCCCAGCACTCTGGGAGGCCGAGGTGGGCAGATCATGAGGTCAGGAGATCGAGACCATCCTGGCTAACACGGTGAAACCCCATATCTACTAAAAATACGAAAACATTAGTTGGGCGTGGTGGCGGGCGCCTGTGGTCCCAGCTACTCGTGAGGCTGAGGCAGGAGAATGGTGTGAACCCGGGAGGCGGAGCTTGCGGTGAGCTGAGATCGCACCACTGCACTCCAGCCTGGGTGACACAGCGAGACTCTGTCTCAAGAAAAAAAAAAAAAAAAATGAGGTAAAATTTACACACACTGAATTGCACAGATATTAAGTGTACAGTTTTATATGTTTTTTGTGTTTTGAGACAATGTCTTGCACTGTCGCCCAGGCTGAAGTGCAGTGGCGCCATCTCAGCTCACTGCAAGCTCTGCCTCCCGGGTTCACGCCATTCTCCTGCCTTAGCCTCCCGAGTAGCCGGGACTACAGGCGCCTGCCACCACGCCCGGCTAATTTTTTGTATTTTTTAGTAGAGACGGGGTTTCACCGTATTAGCCAGAATGGTCTCGATCTCCTGACCTTGTGATCCGCCCGCCTCGACCTCCCAGAGTGCTGGGATTACAGACGTGAGCCACCGCTTCCAGCCGTTTATAAGTTTTAATAAAAGTATACACCCAAATAACCAAGGTCCCAATCAAGATACAGAACACTTCCATCATCAGAGAAAGTTACATTATGCCCTATATAAGTTAGTTTCTACTTTCATAGGTTGCCTCAAGTTTTATAATTGAAAAATGCTAGGCCGGGCGCGGTGGCTCAAGCCTGTAATCCCAGCACTTTGGGAGGCCGAGACGGGCGGATCACGAGGTCAGGAGATCGAGACCATCCTGGCTGACACGGTGAAACCCCGTCTCTACTTTAAAAAATACAAAAAACTAGCCGGGCGAGGTGGCGGCGCCTGTAGTCCCAGCTACTCGGGAGGCTGAGGCAGGAGAATGGCGTGAACCCGGGAGGCGGAGCTTGCAGTGAGCTGAGATTCGGCCACTGCACTCCAGCCTGGGCGGCAGAGCGAGACTCCGTCTCAAAAAAAAAAAAAAAAAAAAAAAAAAAAAAGAAAAATGCTGGCCAGGCACAGTGACTCACGCCTGTAATCCCAGCACTTTGGGAGGCTGAGGCGGGCATATCACCAGGTCAGGAGTTCGAGACCAGTCTGGCCAATATGGTGAAACCCCGTCTCTATTAAAAATACAAAAATTAGCTGGGCGTAGTGGCTTCAGCCTGCAGTCCTAGCTACTCAGGAGACTGAGGCAGAAGAATTGCTTGAACCTGAGAGGCAGGGGTTGCAGTGAGCCAAAATCACACCACTGCACACCAGCCTGGACAACACAGTGAGACTCCGTCTCAAAAAAAAAAAAAGAAAAAGGAGAAAAATGCTTCTTCGGAATTCTGCATACATTAATATGAAAATGGCTGCTTTATAATTACAAATAGCCATTTGCATATGATTCCTTGAATCCCAGTATGTGGGTGAACTCTCCTGGCAAAGCCCTTTAGTCTTCATATCTTTCACAAAATTCTTGAATCAATGCAGCACAAACATAAAAGTGAGTATAAGGCCGGGTATGATGGCTCACGCCTGTAATCCTAGCACTTTGGGAGGCCGAGGTGGGCGGATCACCTCAGGTCAGGTTCAAGACCAGCCTGGCCAATGTGGCGAAACCCTGTCTCTACTAATACAAAAACTAGCCAGGCATGGTGGTGCATGCCTGTAATCCCAGCTACTCTGAAGGTTGAGGCAGGAGAATCACTTGAACTTGGGAGGCATAGGTTGCAATGAGCTGAGATCACGCCATTGCACTCCAGCCTGGGTTACAGAGCGAAACTCTGCCTCAAAAAAAAAAAAAAAAAGTGAGTATAAAAGTAGAAAAAAATTAGAGAAAAATGAGATAATAAAGCTATTACAAGATAGTAAAGAAGAGTAAGGAAAATGGTGGCCAGGTGCAGTGGCTCACACTTGTAATCCCTGCACTTTGAGAGGCCAAGGCAGGTGGATTACTTGAGGTTAAGAGTTTGGAGACCAGCCTGGCCAACATGATGAAACCCTGTCTCTACTAAAAAAAAAAAAAAAAAAAGAAAAATTAGCTGGCCATGGTGGCATGGGCCTGTAATCCTAGCTGCTTGGGAGGCTGAGGCAGGATGAGGCAGGAGAGTCATTTGAATCTGGGAGGTGAAGGTTGCAGTGAGCCGAGATCACGCCACTGCACTCCAGCCTGGGCAACAGAGCAAGACTCCGTCTTCAAAAAAAAAAAAAAGCCATGTTTGTTTTCAGTCAACATTTACTGAATATTGTAAATAGGGTACCATGTTAGGGCTTAAGATAGAAATATGGGCAGCGAGTTTTGGGGAAGTTCACAGTCTGCTGGAGCAGAACGACAAACCATTCATTCATTCATTCATTCATTCATTCATTCATTCATTTTTGAGACAGTCTCGCTCTGTCGCCCAGGCTGGAGTACAGTGGTGCCATCTTTGGCTCAATGCAACTTCTGCCTCCAGGGTTCAAGTGATCCTCCCACCTCAGCCTCCCAAGTGGCTGTGACTGCAGGCACACTACCATGCTGATTTTTAAAGATTTTTGTAGAGACAAGGTCTCACTATACTGTACAGACTAGTCTCAAATTCTTGGGCCCAAGCAATCCTCCCACCTCTGCCTCCCAAAATGCTGGGATTACAGGCATGAACCAGCATGCCTAGCCCAGAAAGACATTTAAAACAATCACAGTGGGCCGAGGCTGGAGGATCGCTTGAGGTCAGGAGTTGGAGACCACCTTGGGCAACAAAACAAGGCCGTGTTCTCTACAAAAAAAATCAGCCAGGTGTGGTGGCATGGGCCTGTAGTCTCCGCTACTGTGGAAGCTGAGGCCAGAGGATCACTTGAGCCCAGAAGTTCTTCAAGGTCGCACTGCACTCCAGCTGGGGCAAGAGTGGACCCTGCTTCTAAAATAAATAAACAAACAATCACAGTGTAACAAGTTCTGTGTTACCATAGTGATATAAACAGAGATTGGGTTAGCATGAGAAAGAAGTAAAATTTCTGGGTTTATGGACCATGGGCCACTAACTTTAAGTGATTAATTCTTTTAATGTTGCAAATTCTCCAAAATTAAAAATAACCAGGCTTGGCATGGTGGCTCACACCTATAATCCTAGCACTTTGGGAGGCCAAGGCAGGCAGATCACCTGAGGTCAGGAGTTTTGAGACCTGCCTGACCAACATGGAGAAACCCCATCTCTACTAAAAATACAAAATTAGCCAGGCGTGGTGGCGTATGCCTGTGATCCCAGCTACTTGGGAGACTGAGGCAGGAGAATCACTTGAACCTGGGAGGCGGAGGTTATGGTTAGCGGAGATCGCACCATTGCACTCCAGCCTGGGCAACAAGAGCGAAACTCCGTCTCAAACAAACGAACGAACAAACAAACACACCCAGAATACCTGGAAATACTATTAATTATGCACTTGGACTCCTGGGATGAAGAAAGCTAACAGAGAGTTAATTTTCCTAAGGGTATTTTCGCTGGCATTAAGGAAAAAATCAGTGTACGTTCATTTCCCTTCATAGGAGGGTCTAAGATTTTCCAACACGTTCAAGATTTGTTCTCTATAAATGGACCTACTAGCACCTCCTAACTACCCACACTTTCCTTAGCAAGGCACCAGTTTATGGGGCGGGGGAGCACTGGGAAGTCAAAGGAGTATTTATGTGATCATTGACACAGAATGCACAAACAGATCTCTGTCTGATGGATTTGAAGCCTCTTGAGAATCTGGACTAGCAGCCAAAGGGAAGTGAGGGGAAGCGGGTAGTGTGGGAGGATGAGAAGGAGCAGGAGAGAGAAAAATCCCAATTGGGACTAGGTTCCAATCAAGCTCTCAAAATGCCCTTTCTGCTGATAATGGCCTCAGATATTTCACTAAACTGTATTTTACTGTTCTTTAACACTTTGACATAAGGAATAGTGGTCTTCTTAGGGAATCACAGGCATGGAAAAACACAATACAATAAAGACCGAAATGAAGGAAAATCCAAATAACTAAAAGGAAAAAAATTATATCCATCACTTGCAAATTCAACATGTTCAAAAATCACATTCTCCAAAAATCAGCTCTTGTCCCAACCTCCAATTTTGGACAAAGTATTTCTTTTTCTCATCCTCTGGTTCAAAACCTTGGGGTCTTTTTAGAGTCCTCTCTCTCCTTTAAGCCCTATAAAAACTAGTTAGAACTCAAATTCCACAGATTCTTCCTTCAACATCTCTCACTGCATTCACTCAAGTAGTTTTTATTGTGTACCTACTGATGAGGAGATTCTGGTGGTACAACTGGGAGGGCAGTATGTGGAGATGTATACAGCAGCAGCTACTAAACTAGTCCACCAAATACATGAGTGGTTGAGAAATAAGTGCATACTACAAAGATTCTGAAGTATGAGATGCTGTCTGGCTGGGTTAATCAGGAAACACTTGGGCAGGGGTAGGGAACTCAAGCTGGGCTTTGACTCTCAGGTCTAACTTCGATTACACAGAGCTAGTGGAGGGAATTGGGAAGGAAAGCATTCAGGAACTATGAATAAAAGTGGCTGCCTGGAATTAAATGTCCAGGGAGCAGTGAGGAAAAAAAGGCTGGGGTCAGGTAGTGGCAGGCTTTGAAGGCTTGCCCAAGAGGCCTTTAACCCTTAGGCTGCCAGGTCATTTCCCTCCCATCACCTGCACCTTCTTTACAGCTGACACTTTCACCAGGAACCCAGGTACAAAACAAAGGTAGCAGCAGCTGCTTTTGTGATCAAAGGGTGTTCCTTCTGCAGTTAAATTTGTAGGCTGCTACTCTGAGTGACTGAACAGGAAGCTAGTTGGTCCCTTTAGCACTAACAAAGCTTGATTTAGGCTGAAGGATTAGAAAGCACATCTTATTTCTATAAATGCTTCAACACTCTGTTATCCTTCAACAACCCTAACTAGGGCTGTGATCTAAGACTGACAATATTAACTTAATCCTTGTCAAATTCGTTTTCATTTTATGGCTCCCTTGCTTAAGGATCTACAACAACTCTTAGCACATGTAATAGGTCATTCAAATCCCTCTGCCTGGAATCCAAAGTTATGCAGAATCCAACCCCACCAAACCTTTTCAACTTTTATCTGTTACTGTTCCTCTGTATCAACTTTCTTTTCTTTTCTTTTTTTGAGACGGAAGTCTTGCTCTGTCGCCCAGGCTGGAGTACAGGGGCGTGATTTCTGCTCACTGCAGCCTCCACCTCCCAGGCTCAAGCGATTCTCCAGCCTCAGCCTCCTGAGTAGCTGGGATTACAGGCATGCACCACCACGCCTGGCTAATTTTTGCATTTTCGGTAGAGACGGGGTTTCACCATGTTGGCCAGGCTGGTCTCAAACTCCTGGGCTCAAGCGATCTGCCTACTTTGGCCTCTCGAAGTGTTGGCATTACAGGCATGAGCCACCGTGCCCAGCACCAACTTTCTTAAGAGGGCTAAATTACAACAGGGTTAGTGTTACAGTCTTAGATCAGCTGAGCTGAATTCAAACTAAACAGTTTAGACCATTTTTTTCGGAAAGAAACAAAAATATAAATTTTGCAAAAACATTTGTAAGAATTAAGCAGTCCCAGTGGCTCATGCCTGTGATTCCAGCACTTCGGGAGGCTGAGATGGGAGGATGGCTTCAGTCCTGGAGTTAGAGACCAAGCTATGCAACATGGTGAAACCTTGTCACTACAATACAAAAATTAGCCGAGCGCAGTGGCACAAGCCCTGTTGTCCCAGCTACTCCGGGAGGCTGAGGCAGGAGGATTGCTTGAGCATAGGTCGAGGCTACAGTGAGCCATGATTTCACCACTGCACTCCAGCCTGGCAGACAGAGCGGGACCTTGTCTCAAAAAAAAAAAAAAAAAAAAAAGAGAAGAATTTAGAAGTCCTTATTCAAGATAAGACATTCAAGATATTTTTTCAAAATATGTTCTGAATCCAAAAAATCAGTAATTATTGTTTTCATATTGCATAAATGTGAAAGACTCATCACAAATGACACTGATATAGTAATGTTCTGTATCTTGGTAGGGGGATGGATTGTATAGGTATACGCATTAGTCAAAATCAGGGAATGTACACTTAAAGATTTATATATTTCATTGAATATACATTTTACACCAAAATAAACCGTCAACAAACTCTAGTCAATGATATCCATGCCAAAGTATTTAAAGGAAAGTGTACAGGTATCTGCAATTTAAATAGATGGATAGCTGTATGATAAAGCAAGTAATATTAAAATGTTAATGGTAGGATAGATCCTAAGTGATGTATTCCTTATAAAATTCTTTATACTTGGCTGGATATTTGAAAATTTTCATAATAAAACATGAGGGAAAACGACATTATTAAGACACTGTACTTGTAAATTGTAAACACTGGTAACACACTACATTTCATAAAATTGTAAGATGTTGTTTGGTGGCAGCACCAGGTATTTGCTCCTTGATGCTTCCAAATTACCCTGCACATCCCTCTTATAGAATAGTTGCCTCTCCCAGCATACTATAAGTTTCCGGTGGGCACAGATCTAACCTAATTTGTATTTATATTCCTTAGGCTTTGCATCATGTTTGGGAAATAATATGTGTTCAACAATAGTGGCATGACTGAATCAAAGTGGAATACTGCTAACGAACAAAGTATTTTATTTCCAGCAGATTCACTATTCTTTTCTTACACATTCTAAAGGTTAATACGCTCAGTTTGCAAGAGAAATGTGTCCTTACTTCTCTCCAAGCATGCGAAATTTCCAAAATTTTTTAAACTACCCATTAGACAATTTTATATTGTTACTTAAACCCAAGATCTGAAGCCTTCCTAACATTCAATAACTTTTTAGTAGACTTTTTTTTCCTAGAAGAGCAAAGTCTCAGAACTCCACGGAAGCCTGGAAATTGTTTTATTCTAATTTTAGATAAGCTGTCTGAACTAAGAGATCTCTGAACTTGTCAAAAGCAGGCAAGTGGGGGTCTGGGAAGAAGATAAAAACAAACGCCACATAAAACGTCATGGAGCAAACTAATCAAGAACTTTGGCAAGAAACGGAGAGAAAGTCTTAAGGAGGACACCCAGAACATCTCCAGCTCCTCCTGGCCCGACTCCTCGCCTCCTCTTAATTCCAGCCAGTCAGAGCGCGGGGCCATCCGCCACTCCCAGGATGCCACGCGACGGGAGCGGACGCTGCGAGGATGCACCTCCACACGTCAACCTCCCACAAACAGCGTGGCTTCGTGGCTTGAGCACCCGGTTCGGACGTGAACGCCTGGGTCCGAGTCCCAGCTCCCCCTCCTGCCTTGTCTGCAGCCCTGCGCAAGTCCTCTTGCCCTCGCTGAGCCTCAGTTTCCTCATCTGTAAAATGTAATAATTCCCTATAATTGGCTATAGGGAGATGAAAAGTGTAAATGGTTTTAAGGAAGACACAGGCAACTCTCCAACTTGTTACGGCTCTGAAGCTCGCGGTGCTCACTAACCAGCCTTGAGACCAATCTCTCAAAGTCACCCGCTCCTCCTTTCCCGCCCGGCGCCTGTACCGAGGCCGCTCCCTCCTGTTGGCCCCCATGCGGAAGGCGCGCGGCGCCGTCTGCCGTACCTGCAGCCACCTGGTCAGCGGGGCCCTCTTGTTGACCCATGACGAAGTCGTGCACGAGGCCCCATAGGGCGCCCGTAGGCGCCGCCGCCTCCAGAGCCGCGGCGGCGGCCATGACGCGAACAAGAGACCGTGGGAGGGGATATGGGCGGTGGCAAGAGACGGGCCTCTCCGCGCATGCGCCTCCCGAGGCAATCGCGGGGAGAAGGCCAAGGGGGCGGGGCGCACCGGGTCACGTGCCTACCGGCTTCTAGCCAGGCAGTTCCAGGGAGGGGCGGGGCCTGGAATGGGGCGGCGGCACCGAGAGGGAAGGCGGCTGCTGGGCACGCAGCCGGAGGCCATTGAGGGCGAATAATTCCCGGCCCGGCTCCCCGGGAGACGGGCGGCGGGGCGGGCACCTGGCTGGGTGGGGAGAGGGGCGGTACGCACCACGGGGGAAGCCAATGAGAAAATCAGGCCCAGCCCGAGGGGGCGGTGCTGTCGGTCACATGCGCACCTGGGGCGGGTGGTGGCGGCGGCGCGGGCACCGCGAGCCGGCGGTGGGGAGCGGGGCCGGCCTGGGGCGGGGTTAGGCAGGTGAGTGACAGGCTCCAGGGGGCCGGCCCCTGCCTGGAGCCCCGAGCGACCGGGAGTAGCTGCGGCGGTGCCCGCCCCCTCTCTCCGCCCCTCCAGCGGAGCTGGTCTCCGGCCGGGCACCGTCGCGGGCCCCCCTGGCCCGGCCACCTGGGACTGTGCTAGGGAGTCTGCCACCTCCCTCTCTCCCCTGGCCCGCAAAGTTTTGGCGGAGCCAGCGCCGGGGCTGAGCGCGCCCCCGGGGGGAGATCGGGGAGCGCCAGATGCCGGGCGGCCGGAGCCGTTGACCCGGGACGCCGCCGTCCGGGGCAGGAGCGCGGAGCAGCCGACCACCTCGCCGCCTCCGGTGCATGGGGACTGGCTGAGGAGCCAGCATGGGCAACTGCGTGGGGAGACAGCGGCGGGAGAGGCCGGCAGCCCCGGGACACCCCCGCAAGCGAGCAGGTAACGACGGGGAAGGGAGCAGGGCCTCGGGCACCCCGCCAGTTGTCCCCCTCCTCGCCCGAGCTCTAGGCTTACCGATAGACTCCCCACTGGTGCTGGCGCTTGGGTTTCCCCGATAGCCTGCTCCGCAACCAGACGGGGCCGCTCCCCAGCGCCGGGCGAGCTGAGTTGGGGCAACTGCGAGCACTGAGCCGGCTGCGCGACCAACTCTCTCCAACTGGGAAGCTCCTGGTGGGGGTGGGGGCAGGAAATGTTTGCAGACCGCAGCGGGGCCGACGGATTGGGGGGAGGGCCCGGGGCGAGGGCGCCGCTGGCCTGGCAGCTCCGGCCGGGGTCGGACACCGGCCCGTCGGGGCACGGCGCGGGCAGCCAGGCGTCCCCAGAACTTGGAGCGAGCGGGGCGAGAACAGTCGCTCCTTCCAAAGACTGTGTCATTATCGGGCTGCAGATCGTGTCTGCCGGAATCCGACTTGCAAAGCAGCGCAGGACTCTGGGAAAGAAATCTTTATTTTTCCCGCAGGGGTTTTTAGAGCCTCTCGGTCGTCTGGGAGTCTATAAAAGATGGGGTGCGGGGTGAGATTCACCCTCGGAATTGTTGGGATCCTTCCTAGCTGTGGGAGTGAGATCGCTCGCTGGTGATTCTCGAGGCCGGGACAACGCTTTCTCACTTTCATGGTACACCCCGCCTGCCCTGGCATTTCGCCCCGGAAAGAGGTCTGTAGGTCATTTTTCTGGGTCTTACACTCACTTCCTTCTTTGAGGGTGTTGCAAGGACCTGCTGGGAATAAAATCGTAGACTTGAGAGCTCAAAGGGACCTTCAAAACTTATCTGGATTCCAGATGGATCTTTGTCCTCCTCTCCATGTCAAAGCCCAGATCCCAAGAGGTTGAGCACCTTGTCCAAAGTCACACAGCTAGTTAGGAGCACAGCTGGGGCTAGAACTCAGCCTCCTCTCCCACCCCATTGCCACATATCCCCTTATGTAAGAGGAGCCACAGGCAGAGTTGTTAATGAAGTGGAAACTCTAGTTGGAGTTTCCTGTCTCCCTTGACACCGAAGGTGTGTTGCTTGGGTTGCGGAAACTGGGAAGGAAGATGAGGGAACCAGGGGAAGCAGGGAAGGATGTCTGCGTGGTGGACAGGATGACTTGTGGAGGAAGAAATGTGTTTTTATGGGAAGGATGGAGTAAAACTTATTGAAATTCTTTTGTCTGAAGGTAACTCTGCCCATTCTTCTGACTGAGGAGAGATGACTCAAAACCAAGGACTGGCTTGCTTTCATTCATTCATTTGTTCAACAAATATGTGTTCAGTCCCCATAATTGATTTAGCAGCATTTTTTGCTGTTGACAACTCTCTCCCATGAGACATTCTCCCCCTTCCTTTCTTGGCATCAGACTGTCTTGGTTTTCCATTCTAAACACCCCTTTCCACCATCACCTTCTAGGTGGGGGGCGCACTGGTGCTTCAGTTTGACATTCTGTTTTTTCTCTCATTACACTCCCTCCCAGAGAAATCTTGTTTAGTCTCACAACTCTTTGTCCATTGGGAAGACCCCTATGCTTAATCTTCAGCTCTTCTCTCTTGAACCCCAGAACCCCATCTCTAGATGGCCACTGGACACTGCGATATAGATATTCCCAGATTTGACACTTCCAAAATCAGGCTCTGTATTGTTCCCTGTCCAGCAGCTTTCCTTCTTTACTCATGTTCTTCCAGCTGCCTAACTTTAGGCTGTGAAGAGCTCTCTCTCTCATGACTTTCTCTGCTTCCTTGTCACCTGCCTCGAAGCCAGCCAGTCCCTGGGGTCTGCTGGCTCTTCCTTCCGCAGGTCTTGCGAACCTGTCCCTTGCCACCCCACTTCATACCCTTCTCACCTCAAGTCAACCCTTGTCTCAGGCTGAAGTGAGGTACCCCCCAAAGGCAACTTCATCTTCAGTCATTATCCAGTCCTACACAGAGTTGTCCCCTCAGAAGACATTTGCTAAAATAACTTCTTCCAGATTTTATAGTTCTGTGTTCAAAATATTTCTGTACTTGGCCAGGCATGGTGGCTCACACCTGTAATCCAGCACTTTGGGAGGCCAAGGCAGGCAGATCACCTGAGGTCAGGAGTTGGAGACCAGCCTGGCCAACATGGCAAAACCCTGTCTCTACTAAAAATATAAAAATTAGCCAGGCGTGGTGGCAGGCGCCGGTAATCCCAGCTGCTCAGGAGGCTGAGGCAGGGAGAATTGCTTGAACTGGAAGGCAGAGGTTGTAGTGAGCCCAGATTGCGCCACTGCACTCCAGCCTGGGTGACAGAGCGAGACTCCATCTCAAAAAAACCCAAAACAACAACAACAACAACAAACACCTTTCTGCACTTTCCCACTCCTACAAGTACTTTAACTGTCAAGGCCGTTCCTTTTAAGTCCTAATTTCTTTCCCTTCTCTGACATTAAGACCACCAGTGTTTGCTCGTGCCATTTCCTTCTTATTGAGAGTGTTTCATCCCTTGGGTTCACTTCAAGTGCCGTGTCTTGTTTGAAGCACCTTGCCTGACAAGTCTGCCATTTCCCCCTCCCTCCGCACCCCACCACACACACCCGGTGGAAGTGATTGCTCCTTCTGAGAACTCCTGCAGACACATTATCTATGCCACTTACTTAACAATTATGTACTCCGTATTATTAGTTGTGTCTTTGATGTTTACAGTCTTTTATCAGCAACTACATTGCAAGCCTCGAAGACCTGGGTTCTGTCTTATCCTTGTGTATATGTCTCACTCATATAGCCTCACGCACACACATTCAGCACTTAACACAATGAGTTGTACAGAGGTAGCACTCAGTATTTGTTGATTTTAGAAAGCTAACTCAACTTTATCCTACCATCTGCATTTTTCATATATCTGCATTTTTTTTTACCTGCTAGTTTATCATTGCTTTAGTTCTGTGTGTCCTACTATGAATAGCTTTATTCATAAAGTCCAAAGCCGAGGGGAACTCTGTAGATGACAAATTTGGTACAAGGCGAGGAATCCTTCTTAACTCCACAGTGCACCTGGCATTCCTGTAACATCTGTGGCTTTTCCTTTGACAAGGACATAGTTTTATGTTATAAGACTAATGCCTAAAACTCCCCCAGTGCCACTGTAACTCTTACCTTCCTTTGGCACTAATGTAATGGGAAGAAAGCCTCAACAGGGAGCTAGGACCTGAGTTCTAGTCCTGGGCCTATAACTCAGTGACCCTGGCCAAGTCATCAAGCCTTTCTGGGTCACTCTTTCAATATTCAGAAAGAGGGAGGGTTATACAAGATCATTAGAGCTGTTTTATCATCTTCACAAAGGCAGATGTTTAAAGCTAGAAAGTTATTGAGGTGAAATCTTTATGCCTTCTAATGTCACCCTTTGTCCTTAGTTTGTCTTCTTAGTCACTTGGTAGGTAAAGCAGAGACACAATACTCACTGGTCAGGGATTCTTGCCTTAGGAAGAAGGGAGATGTCCTCTCGTCTCATCAAATTTTGTGATTATCACTCACATATATATATATATATATATTTTTTTTTTTTTTTTTTTTTTTTTTTGAGTGATAGGGTCTTGTTCTCTCGCCCAGACTGGAGTATGGTGGTGCAGTTATAGCTCCCTGCAGCCGTTAACTCCTGAGCTCGAGTGATCCTCTCCCCTCAGTCTCCCCAGTAGCTAGGTCTACAGGTGTGCACCACCACGCCCAGCTAACTTTTTATTTTTTTGTAGAGATGGGGTCTTGCTATGTGGCCCCAGCTGGTCTCAAACTCCTGGCTTCAAGTAATCTTCTTACCTTGGCTTCCCAAAGTGCTGGGATTACTGGTGTGAGCCACTGCACCCAGCTGTGAAAATTTTGTTTGGATTGTTACTCTTCATGCATCGCCAGTAGGTCTGTGTTCCTCTCCTTCAGGTGCTGGGTGGTTCTTGTGTGCTTCAGAGAATACTTGGGGATTTACTCCTTTGGTGGGGGAACTTGCCACCCCATACATAGACAGTAGGTAGATAAATATCTCTGTCCATGAATTGGGTGAAGCAGCCAGTCCCCCAGCCACTCCAGGGAGAGGTAGAGGTGGTAGAACAGGCACATCTCTTGCCCAGCTCCACCCTTTGAGAATGTGGCAGGGCTGAAACCCAAATATCTGACTCTGTGATGTGCCAGGCGTATCCACTTACATTCTGGAATCTCAAGCTTGGGGTGGACAGACCCAGGGCCCTATTTGGGGCTGGTTGGGCTTGGCACTGTGGTTGCGAGAGAGTCTGCTTCTTGTGTGGGCTGTGTGGCTATTCTTGAGAGAGTAATTGGGCAACTTCTCCATTTGCTCAGTAAATATTTACTGAGTGCCAAGCACCCTGCTGGCTGTGAACAGACATGGTCCTTGGCCACATGGAGCTTACAGTCTTGCAGGGGGCAGACAGTAAACACATAGTCATGCAAATTACACATGATCATACATAGAATTATGTAGTATTATATGTGCTGGTGACTCCTCCCACATTTATAATTTCAGCCCATTCTCTCCAACTTCAACCTTGGATATTCTGCTGCCTGCTCACCACACTTGCTGTCTAAAAGCCTTCTCAGTTTAACATGTCCACAACAGAATGAATCCCCATCCCATCCCTGTACCTCCCAAAGTCTTTCCCATCCCAGTTCGTGATGATTTCATACTTCCAGTTGCTGAGGCCCCTAAAATTCTAGTCGTCCCTGACTTCTCCCTTTCGCTCATACCTCACATCCATTTAATCAATAAATCCTGTTGGCTTTGCCTTAAATATGTCCTGAACCTGACTCTGACCATCTCCACCACTTTCATCCTGGTCTAAGCTACCACTGGCCTATGAACTGACCTTCCTGCTTCCTCCCTTGTCTCCCGACAGAGTATTTCCATCCCAGCAGCCAGCGTGATGCTCTAAACTGTAAGTCAGATTTCATTACTCCTTTGCTCTAAGCCTTCTTATGACACCCCATCTCATTCAAGAGTCCTTATGTTGGTCTGCAAGATATGATATGATTTTCACCTGCTTACCTTTCTTAAGCCATCTCATGCTCTCCATTGCCTTGTTCAACCCCCTGATATCTGAATGGGTCCCTCTCTCTCCTTGTCCCAGTCTCCTATTTAAGGAGTCAAACCCTCCCAGGCCATTTCATTTAAAATGATCCCCTTCCCTCTACCACCTGCTCTCAGCATTATCTACCTCCTTTTCCTGTTTTGTTTTGCTCCATTGCCTGTGTCATCCTCTGACTTTGGCTCTCTCCCCTTGCTCCATGTGGTCAGATATTTTTATTTGTTCACTCTGTGATACCAAGAGCAGTGCCTGGTAAATATTTGTTGGATAAAACTAGAGTTGGGGAAGTCTATAGAAAAGCATAAATGAACACATCTGATTGATCTTCTACCTTAGATGGGTGTTAAGGCAGATATCTTAATGAAGGGACTTAAACTGCAACCTCAGAGTGGTGTTCTTTCTCTGGGACTGGCTTCTCTCTTGCCCCAGGCTTGGGTATATATCAGATACCTGGGATACATATGATTCCTGTGGTATGCGAGCCTCTTGCTGGGAGATACCAGGGCTGAAGCAGGAGGGCAAAGTGAAGCTCGCTATTGGGGTCCTAACCAGGCAGTAGCACCTTCTTGGCATTTTATGTGTGCACCTATGTCAGAGTGGACCCCCTCTCCCAGGCACACATGATGTTTGTAGTCCTTAGCTGGCAGGGCAGGGATAGGGTGGCCTAATAGACTACAAGTCAGGAAATCAGGTGATGTGGATTCCAGGCCTCTCTTACCCATCAACTTGCTGGAGAATTTTTAGAATCATAGAATTTTGGAGCTGAAAAGGAACCTAAAGATTTCTATAATCTCTTTTTTCTTGCCCAGCCATTAGAAAGAGAACAAAGGTATGTCTATCCCCTGCCTAGTTCACAGAAACATGGTGCAACCTACATAAAAACTGCATGGGCTCCTGTAAGTTGTGAGTGTGCAGAGGTCAAGATATTGTAGGGAAGTGGTCGAGGTCAAGTGTATTCAAAAGAGAGGAGGTCTAGTCTCTGTCACTTTCTTGAGTGGTAATCTTGGGCAGGTCATTTGTTTCTTGCTCAGTTGATCCTCCATTTTAAAAAGATAATATTTCCAGTTTACTTCAGAGAGATACTGTGGAGATAAAATAAGCTAATGATGGTTTTAAAATTACTTTCATGGCTATACAGTGTGCTCAGATATGAGGTCGCAACCCAGAGTTTCATCTGGCATTGGTGGAAAATGAAGCCTGGGGTCTCTGTTCCTTCCTAGTTGTTTGTGTGACTTTGGACAAGCCTCTTGATCTCTTTGAGCCTCAGTTTCCCCATTTGTGCAGTGGAATGACTGCCACCCTGCTCACCTCTCAGAGAGGTTGTAAGATTAAAGCGAGACCCTGGATAAAAAGAGACTTTGTGAACTTGGAAAGTTTCTATTATTCCAAGCTACCAGGATTTTTACACACAAAAGCCATAGCCAGTGATTTTTCCAACTTACTCATTGAAGCTTACTCTTTTTAAGGAGCAAAACTATAAAAGAAATGTTTAAAAACTATTTTTGGATGGAAATCTTTCTGAAATGAATGATACGCTTCTGAACAAAATATTAACATACAGCTCGGAAAGAACCTCCGGTTTGGGACTAGGGGTTGTTGAGTTCATACCGGTATGTACAGAGCGCCTGCTTGGTGAGGGTGGGACCACAAAAGGTTCCTTCTCTCAAAAGTGTTACCTCCCAAAGAGGAGAGCTGGGGTGGGGGAGGGAACTAGTGGTAGGCAGAGGGAAATTGCTGGGGGAGAGCCCATTCTGGGATTGCCCTGCCTCAAGGTTCCATGTAGCAACACTGGCGCTGCAGGAAGGCTCTTAAATCCTGTTCAAGGCTCTGAGTGGGAAGAGCCACTCCTACCCGATCAGTTACTGTGCTTATAATAGTGTGAGGCCACCGGGCTTGTGAGACTCTAGAGCAGTGGGCCCCAAACTACGTGATTCCCAGCTGTTGTGCTTTGGGGGTTCATGTTTCTACCTACAATCATTGCTCTGTCTTCTGCCTGGTAGACAGTAGTCACTTCTCTTTTTTTCTTTACTTTTTTTTTTTTTAAGTGTGGTTACCTAGATATGATGTAAAATTTACTTGTAACAGCAAATTTTTCAGTCTATAGTTTTGTAGCATGAGTACATTCTTTGTACTTACTGTTGTACAACCATCACCAGTACCCATCTCCAGAACTTTTTCATTTTACCCAACTGAAACTCTTTACCCATTAAGCACTACCCATTTCTTCCTCCCCCCAGCCTCTGGCAACTGATATTTTGCTCTCTTAAGAGTTTGACTACTCTGGATACCTCGTATGAGTGGAATCATGTAGTATTTCTCCTTTTGTGGCTGGCTTGTTTCACTTAGCATAATGTCAAGTTTCCATGGTGCAGCATGTGTCAGAATGTCCTTCCTTTTTAAGGCTGAGTGATATTCCATTGTATGTATCCACCACATTTTGCTTATTCATTCCTCTGTTGATGGGACCCCTGGGTTGCTTCCACCTTTTGACTATTGTAAATAATGCTGCTGTGAACATGGGTATGCAAACCAGGAGCAAAAGGTGAATGCTCTCTGAGTCTCTGCTTTCAGTTATTTTGTGTATATACCCAGAGGTAGAATTTCTGGATCAAATGGTAATTCTATTTTTAATTTTTTGAATAACCCCCCATACCACTTTCCTCAGCAGCTGCACCATTTTATATTTTCACTAACAGGGTGCGAGGGTTCCTGTTTCTCTACATCTTCTCCAACACTTGTTGTTTTCTGCTTTTTGTTGATTTGGTTTGGTTTGGTTTTATAATGGCCATCCTAATGGGTGTGAAGTGGTTTATCATGTAGTGATCATTTATGCTGGGCTCAAAGAGCAGTCCCTCCAAATCTCTGGGAAAACAGACATCTGAGTGTGTTAGAATTGTGCATAGAGGCTGGGCATGGTGGCCCACACCTATAATCCCAGCACTTTGGGAGACCAAAGCAGGAGGATTGCTTGAGGCCAGGAGTTCAAGACCAACCTGGGCAGCATAGTGAGACCTCGTCTCTATTAAAAAAAAAAAAAAAAAATTGGCTAGGCACAGTGGCTCATGCCTGTAATCCCAGCACTTTGGGAGGCCGAGCTGGGCAGATCACGAGGTCAGGAGTTCGAGACCAGCCTGATCAACATGGTGAAACCCTGTCTGTACTAAAAATACAAAAAATTAGCCGGGCATGGTGGCACGTGCCTGTAATCCCAGCTACTCAGGAGGCTGAGGCAGGAGAATCGCTTGAACGTGAGAGACGGAGGTTGCAGTGAGCCGAGATCACACCACTGCACTCTAGCCTGACGACAGAGCGAGACTGCGTCTCAAAAAAAAAGAGAAAAAAAATGAGGAACCTGGCAGGAAAGGGGCTGGAACACCTTCAGCAAGGTATGGGGAGGGAGACTGAGGGGACAGGGATGACTCGTCATTTGTACCTTTTTCCTCTGGAAGGCTTGGGACCAGGAGCAAAGGGTGAATGGTGCCTAGGCAGCCAGTCACTAACCAAGTAGCCTGAATCTTAGTTGCCAGCCTGCGCACTTGGAGTTTTGCTGTTTTTAAAGGCTCAGAGAGATGTAATTAGCAGCAGCTCACCTTTGCAGGGTGTTTGCCGTGTACTAGGAGCATCATGTGCAGTATTTGGGTTAATCCTCACAACCACCCTATGGGTGGATTCTATTATCACCTTTTCACAGATGAAGAAGCTGAGCCGTAGAAGGGTAATGTCTGCTGCCTAAGGCCGCACAGCTTGTAAACTGCAGAGCCAGGACTGGAACCCAGGTGTCTGATCTCAGAGCCCACGCTTTGGGCCAGTGTATAGTTTATCCTCATGAGAATGGGAAGAAGGGAACACTTTTTTAGTTTAGTTTAGTTTAGTTTTTTAATGAGTTTATTGTTGAGCACCTTTAGGCACCCCCTTGCTGGATCCCTTCACAAACATCATCTTATTTGATTCTCCCTATTTTACCTATGGGAACATGCCTACCTATTTTACATATGGGAAACCTGATGGCCAGGAAAGTGAATGGATTGCCAGTGGTTATGATGCTAAGAGGCAGAGCTGGAACTCAGCCTGAGGACGTTGATTCATTCCAGTGCTCACAGCTCATTCCATTGTGCTGTGAGCCCTGACCAGCTTCCACCCCACCCCCATGGAAAGAAGCTGGTAGGTCAGCTGTAAAGTCTGCAAAACTCCAAGGACTATAGCCACTGCCTTCCTTTCCCATTGCTGTCCCTTCCTCCTCTAACTTCCCCACCCCAAGACTACCACCTCCACACCTAGAAGTCATGTGAGTCCCTCATCTTGGATCAAAGTGCTTGGAACATAGTAGGTGCTCAATAAATATGCGTTGAATGTTGTTTGAGGGCTGGGTGTGCTGGAGGCAATAGAATCTCAGCCAAGATTGTGTTCCTAAAGAGAAGCACAAGTAGAATGCAAATATTATTGTTTCCTCCTCCTTCTCCCAGAGCAAACCTCCGCTTTCCAACACCCAGATGCCAGGGACTTGAAGAAAAGAGTGTCCTCGCTCTGCAAACTTTGAATTATTCCCAAATTCCCGAAGGAAAAGAGGCACAGTCATGTTAGCAAAGTGCTTGCAGAATCAGGTGTCACTCTTTGTAATTAATAAGATTAACGATCTCTTGCTTTGCTCAGCATTTTGTGGTTTTCAAAATGCTGTCTCAAGTATTATATATCATTTGATCTCCTCAGCCATCCTGTTAGATAGGCAAGACAGGACTCATTTTTCCCGTTTTATAGATGAGGACACTGAGACTTGGTGAGGATGTTAAGATACTCAAGGTTATTGACTGAATAAGTGGCAGAAGCCATGGAAAGGGAAGGGGTTCCACTACTGTCTTTGCAGAGCCTCAGTTTCTGCATCTGTAAAATGGGGTAAACGTACATCGTTTAGAGTAGTCAAGCATGAAATGTGATCGTATATGTGATGTGATCAGCACAGTGCCCACACAGGGCACAGGGGATGCTTAGATGGGGAACAACGCAAAGCTCGTTGTTCCGCTGATGACTTATATTGTACTGACCATTGTTCCACCCCAACTTTTAGGAGGAGCAAGTATAGCCTCCCTAGTCCTGCCTGGTCACCTTCTGTTCTGGTCACCTTCTGGCTCATCCCCTGGAGTCAGAGTGCAATCACAAGGGCTGGCCATGAATTTCCTTTTTTTTCGCCCACCCTGAAACGGAGTCTTGCTCTGTTGCCCAGGCTGGAGTGCAATGGCACGGTCTCGGCTCACTGCAACTTCCGCCTCCTGGGTTCAAGTGATTCTCCTGCCTCAGCCTCCTGAGTAGCTGGGATTATAGGTGCGTACTACCACACTCAGCTAATTTTTTTGTATTTTTAGGAAAGACGGGGTTTCACTATGTTGGCCATGCTGGTCTTGAACTCCTGACCTCGTGATCTGCCCGCGTCGGCCTCCCAAAGTGCTGGGATGACAGGCGTGAGCCACCATGCTGTGCCTGGCCTTTTTTTTTTTTTTTTTTTCCCTTTGAGACAGAGCTCACTCTGTTGCCCAGGCTGGAGTGCAGTGGTGTGATCTTACTGCAACCTCTGCCTCCTGGGTTCAAGTGACTCTTGTGCCTCAGCCTCCCGAGTAGCTGGGATTACTGCCACCATACCCAGCTCATTTTTTTGTATTTTTAGTAGAGATGGGGTTTCAACATGTTCAACATGTTGTCCAGGCTGGTCTCGAACTCCTGGCCTCAAGTGGTCCACCCACCTCAGCCTCCCAAAGTGTTGGGATTACAGGCATGAGCCACCTTGCCCAGCCATGAATTTCCTTTGATTTGCAAAATCTGAGGTCTGTCAAAGAGAATATCTGTAAGATAGTTTTCCTTTGGTGACAGGTGGTTATGACAAATGTTTTATTCATTTAGTACCAATTTGCATTTTATTATCCTAGCTCCTCCAACTCATTAGCTATATAACCTTGGGCAAGTTATTTGGAATTTTGAGGCCTCAGTTTTCTTATCTGTGAAATGGAGATAACAGTATCTACTCCATAGGGTTGTCATAAGAATTAGATGAGTTACTGCACATCAGGTCTTGAGAATGGTGCCTGGGACATATTACCTACTCAGTAAGCATTAGTTATTATTTTTACTATTCTCACCATGCTTGATGCTCTGTTAAAGACAGCTGCCCCCAGCCTTATACTTCCCCCACATTGAGATACATAGCCAGTGAAGTTCATATGCAAAACTTGACTTCTTCATTGTGTCCTGGGTTATCTACTGTTTGACCCATTCAGTCAGGAAGGCAAATCCGAAGCAAGTTGCAAGATAGTGTGATTATCATAGAGATAGCCTTGAATCCGCTTGAATCAACTCTCATTAGTAACAAATCATTTGCAACACACCCTACATACAACTCTTGCTGATCTCAGCAACAACCAGAGGCTACTTTTCTAGGCTATCTCCACAGAGATGGAAACATTTTTTGCCAGTAGGTCAAGGCTGTGAGTGCCCTCTGTTTGTGGTGGCCCATCTTCAGCTTGGCAGAACACCTCTGAGTCCCCAGGGCTTCCTTCCTGGAGCTTTGTGCATTTCTCTGATACATATTGTGAGCCGCAGATACCTCCTCTGTGAACTTCCAAGACGCTGCTGATAAACGTCCACATCAGAGCCTCTTTCACACTTGATGAGCATCCCTGCATGCCTAGATTCAAAATTGCTGTTCGATTTCTTGTATACTGCTACTGATTGCACACTGACTGTGCAGCAGGCACTGTAGTAGGTACTCACACACATCTCATCTAATCCTCCTGATAGTCCACTGAGGTAGAGATTCTCCTTTAGGGGAGAGGTTCAGTGATGTTAACTGTGTGTGCAGGGGTTGGGGGACACACAGTGAGAATGAAATATTTGGGTTATCAGTCTCAGGTTCCTTCCATGCAATACCCACCTCACTGTCAACTTCAACAGAGGACTCCCTGGGCCCTAAACAGGTATTGCTGGTTTACTGATATCACTGCCATTCATGATTAGCAAATAGACTACTTCTGCCAGTTCTTGCACTATATATCCGAATGTGCCCGAAAGTGCACTTTGTGACAACCTTCATGGATTTGTCCATCCTTCCTCCTCTTCCCACCCCCCACACAGTGTCTGGGACACAGACCACACTGTCCTCTGTTATATGGGATACTACACATGGCATTGATTTTTTTTTTTTAAACTTAGTGAATGTGCTCTGTTCCCCCAAAATAGACTGTCACATGGATGAGCATTTCATTTCCCGAGCCTTCACAGCAGCTCCAGGAATTGCCATCACTGAAATCAGTATCATTTATTAATCTCCTACCATGTGTATGGTGGGCACTCTACTGGATTCTTGACATCACTGTTTACAGTTTTCACATCTACTCCGTAAGGGCAGGCCTAATTTATGTCCATTTTACAAATGAGGAAACTGAGGCTGTGGGGGAGTGTCGAGACACTTGCTCGTGACAGTGGAGGGGCTGCTGTTTGAATCCTGGGAGTTGTATCCTGGGGGCTTACACCTTAGCCACTATGAGAAACTGCCTCTCAATATTTACTACATTGGCCTTATCCCAGGCACTGTGTTAGGGGAGGGGAACGCAGCATGGAGAGTCAGTTCATCTCCTCAAGGAGTTCAGAGTGATGGACTGAATAATACTGGAGTGGTTTTTATTTTTTCCAAACCTATTTCCACATGCCCCCACCCCCCCTGGCTGAGGCAGCAGATCCATAACACACAGAGCTAAGGGGTCCAGGGGAGCTGAGGAGGCAGTTCCCGGGGGGACAGCAGTGCTTTGCACTGTGTATTTACAGCCCAGGCTGACTCCTCTGTTTCCTCTTTGCCCTTTTCCCCTCTACTCTCATATCAGATCCACAGAGCCAAGAGCTCATTTAGGTCTGGCTTGGTGTGATAGTCTTATTGTTGCCTGGTCCATGTCTGGCTACTGAGGAGACAGGAGGCCTTATTTGGCCATAACTTATTGCTATTATGACTTTTTGTAAGGCCTGAATGGCATTTCTTAGAAACCCACATGGTGTATGCACTGTTATTTATGCTCTCTTCCTAGGGGCAGGATGGGCCAGTCTTTGGGGTCAGTAGGCAAAAGCAAAGCTACACTGGGCCTTTAGTCTGCAGCTGATGCCTCCTGTTTTGCAGCTGAGCCTAGCTGTGTCCTGCTGTGACACATGTCCCATGGAATATTCAAGGCCTAGATGTCTGATCCGTCACTGAGCACCAAGCACTTTTTCTACAGCCCTGGACAGAAGTGTTCAGCCCGCTGCTTTTGACAGTACCATTCCTTGGGCATTTGTCTGTGATGGGCCGTAGCCCAGAGCAAGTGTGCAAGGAGAGACTTCCACCCAAAGGCCCTGTCCTTCACGTGTCTGGCCCACCCTCCGGTGCTAGTTTTTGGGTAGGGATGGATGGGGACCCCTTTTGTAGGCTGTACACGGGGCCTCAGTTCTAGAGATTATCTCTTTTTCAAAACTCGTGAGGTTGGCAGGCTTGCACAGAATCCTTCCTTGCCTTTTAGGGGAAGGGAATTGGTATTGCTGGGGAATTCAGCTGGAAGAACTTGGGACTGGTTCAGAGGGGTCAAGCCACTGTCTGTGGTCTGCTCTGCACAGAGGTGGTGCTGGTATCCGATCCAGGAAATCTGACTCCCTTTCCTGTGCCCTTTCTACAATTCCACCCTGCCTCATTCCTGCAAATGTGTGTGCACATATGATACAAGTATATCTCATCATCCAGATGGCTTATGGTCTACTTGGGAGAGGAAGCAAAGACAAATAAAGGTGCAATACCACTTCAAACAAGATAGCATGTAGACAAGTGCTAAGTCATACAGTGTAGACCCTTTTAAAAAGAGTTGGGATGAGAGAGGTCCCTGTGAACTCGAGTTACAGATGGGAAGATTTCTGAGGGTGGTGGTGGTACTCAGGTTGCTCCTTGGGGGATTGGGATAAGAAAGATTTTGGGAATGAGTGGGCATACTTTGTAGAAGGATTAGTGATTTGAGGAAGTGGTGCAAGTTGGAGAGAAGCAAGCAGTACAGCCTTCTTTATTGTAAAAGTAAAGTGTGCTCATGTAAAAAACGTGAACGATATGAGAAAGCTCAAAGAAGAAAATCTTTGTACTCCTACTGCCCAGACAGAGTCTCCATTCTCATTTGGTGTTTACCTGCCTGTTTCTTTTTATTTAGAGATAGGGTCTTATTCTGTTGCCCAGGCTGGAGTGCAGTGGAGCTATTATGGCTCACTCCAGCCTTGAACTCCTGCACTCAAGTGATCCTCCCACCCCAGCTCCTGAGTACCTAAGACTACAGGTGCAGACTAATTTCTGTATTTTTTATAGAGATGGGGTCTCGCCGTGTTGCCCAGGCTGGTCTCAAACTCCTGGCCTCAAGCACTCCTCCCACCTCAGCTTCCCAAAGTGCTGGGATTACGGGTGTGAGCCATTGCACCCGGCCTCTTTTTCTTTTCTTTTCCTTTTTTTTTTTAAGGCATTAAGATCAAATATATTGTGTCCACCGAGATTATGGAAGGTATCGAATAGTATATGGGGACACTTGGTCAAAGGGAACCACTGTTGGTTCTTGCTCAAGGGGTGCAGATGGATGTCGTTGTTTGAAAAGAGGTACCCGACATCTGTGAGCAGGCAGGACGGGAGCCTAGGACGAAGCAGTGGCTTTACCACACCAGACTTGGGACTCTTTCATTACCCACTGCGTGCGAGTCTCAGGTTTACCGTTCTCCACTGCTGCCCCGGGGGCTCAGAGAAAGAATTTCTCCTGAGTTGTCTCAAAAGCTGGTTCCCCACCTGCCACCCTCATACCTCCCCATCCCCAAAATTCCTCTCTTTTCCATTTACCGCCCAGTTTCTGAAGCAGTTCTCCTCCCCTAGAGTTGTTGGGGACACAGCAGGTTTTGCCACACCACAAACCTTTGCTGCTGCATGAGGTTATTTCAGGGAGAAACTATATATAGCGGAGGACTAGCATCAGGACAGCTCCACGTTGTTCAGGCCGGTTAGCATCGCCCTTCCGCTGATGCAGGCAGGGTCACCTCAGATTCAGCACTCATCCAGTGGGGGTGTGGTCAGGAGCCCCGAGGAACCAGGGCAAGGTCGTCTTATCTTCATTGCCCTGTCTGTATAAGCCCATGAATCTCTGGTTCCTCATCTGAGTGATGAAGGAGTTGGTCTGGGAGGGGAATTTTGTACCGTTTTCCTTTTTTCTGGGTTTTTTTTTTTTTTTTTTTTTTTTTTTGAGACAGAGTCTCGCCCTATTGCCCAGGCTAGAGTGCAGTGGTATGGTCTTGACTCACTGCAACCTCTGCCTCCCGGGTTCACACCATTCTCCTGCCTCAGCCTCCCGAGTAGCTGGGACTACAGGTGCCCGCCACCTCGCCCGGCTAATTTTTTTTTTTAATTTTTGGTAGAGATGGGGTTTCACTGTGTTAGCCAGGATGGTCTCGATCTCATGACCTCGTGATCCGCCTGCCTCGGCCTCCCAAAGTGCTGGGATTACAGGTGTGAGCCACCGCGCCCGTCCTTGTACTGTTTTTCAAAGCTACTTGAACCCTTTCTGGGGTAAGCTTACAAGGTAGCTTGATATATACAACCAACTGGGTACTGCGCTGGTTGAAGCTGGAGAGAATGACCCCCCAGAGGGTTCCACGTATGTCCTGGGGTCCTACAGAGCACACAGTTTGAAAACCACTGAGCAAGCTCATCCTCTGAGATTTCTTTCAGAGAGTCTGGCCTCATGCGTAGGATCTGGCATAAATAACACATAAGCAGGGTTGCAAGCTCTGTGACCTTTGGAGGCATTGATGGGCATCTTGGGTAGCCTGGGGGTGTGGCATAGGGACAGATCTCAGGGCAGAGTCTTCTGGCGTTGAGGCAGCCAGGCAGTGGCACAGTTTGCAGATGCAGTTGGACTTGCTGGCCTGCATGTTGAAGGGCTGTTTCTTTTTCTGTCTACTCCTGCCTGCCTTTCTTTTTAGCACTGGTTTGCCCCAAAGAAGAGATGAAAATGAGGATTTAATACATTTCAGGCAAGGAAAGAGCATTTAATTTAAGTTGCCTGAGGCTGAATTACACATTTTATAGAAAGAGTATTTGTCGAGCACAGTGGTGCCTTTGGCAGATATAGGAAAGCCAGAATGTGGGGCCAGTTTTTCTTCATTCAGCAAGTATTTGTAGAGCGCCAGCTTTGTATTCCTGGAGAAGCAGAGAAGCACAAGGGAGATCCCAGCTGTGTTAGAACTCCTTGATTGCAAGTAACAAACCAACTGAATCCAGCTTAAGCAAAAAGGGCGATTTATGATAGGGCTTCGGGGGCACTCAGGACCCCACAGGCAGGGTTGCTGCCTGGCCTTAAGTAGGGATTAGAAAAACCTTGTTAGATTCTCCCTTCTCTCTCAGCTCTGCTTCTCTTTGAGCTTCCTTCACTTCTCTGCAGCCTGGCTTCCCCCTCCTGAGCCCACACAGTCCCAGCCACACTCAGAAGTACTGAGATCTCCCAGTCCAAAGTCCATATTCCCATGGGAGAGAGAGAGTCTGGTTGGCACAACCTGTGTCACATCTCTACCCTCAGTCTGCTCAGCTCCAGCCAGGGGATGGGGTCACACGTGATGAAACAGGTCTGGCAGAAGCCACTCCTGATACCATGCAGATCAGAGGCAGCTCCGAACAGGGGAACTTTGGCAGCACAAAGCCGGGTGCTCCTTGAGGCTTTGATGAGGAGCTCTGGTCCCAGGGAGGAAACTGGGTTTATGTGGAACATTTAATAGCCACATAAGGAGACAGTGAAAGAAGTGACCCTCAGCAGAGCCTGCCTATTGCCAAATGCATGGCTTTTCCAGCTGGGGCTGTCAGACCGTCAGGGGACAGGGGCTCCCCAAGCCTGGTGTCAGCAGGAGCCCCTCCAGGTTCGCTCAGGAGAAAGGGGCTTTGTTGGAAGGATTTTAGCAGGGCAGCCTGGCCTCCTGGGAGCTGGGGCTGGAAGGCAGGCAGGAGTGGAGGCGGCCCTGTTTTTGGGGAGCTGTGTGGCCTCTCTGCTTTTGTCTGAGCATCTGCTCCTGTCCCCTCTCTTACAGAGGACCCAGGCTTCTCCTCTTACATGTCAGCATGTGCCATGGTTGAACACACCAGTGCCTCCGTGAATGGCTTCTCTGGGTCACAGGCAGCTAGTGCGGGACTGGACCTCGTTGACTGGGAGGCTGCCCCTTTCAGGGCTTTGGGTAGGGCAGGCATTAGAAACCCATCTCCTCGGCTGGGCGCAGTGGCTCACGCCTGTAATCTCAGCACTTTGGGAGGCTGAGGCGGGCAGATCATGAGGTCAGGAGATCGAGACCATCCTGGCTAACATGGTGAAACCCCGTCTCTACTAAAAGTATAAAAAATTAGCCGGGCATGGTGGCGGGTGCCTGTAGTCCCAGCTACTCGGGAGGCTGAGGCAGGAGAATGGCATGAACCCGGGAGGCGGAGGTTGCAGCTGAGATCGTGCCACTGCACTCCAGCCTGGGTGACAGAGTGACTCCGTCTCAAAAAAAAAAAAAAACCCATCTCCCATCTCCTCGCATCTCCTACAGTCAGGGGATGCTGTTCTGTGGACACTGGAGAGCCACGCCTTGACAACTGGGGGGAGAGGGGACCAACCTGCACCAAAGCCAAGGTGCAGGGAAGGGAGGGCAGTAGGACGTGCGGCCTGAATGGCCTCTCGGATGCTGACTGCAGGGCAGGGCTGTGGAGGTGTGAGGAGCCACAGGGAACCTGTGACCAGGGAGAGTCAGGGCACCTGGGAGGGCATTGCTGGACTCCAAGGATGGCAGGGGAAGCTGGGAAAGGGGTAGGGCGGGATAGAAGACAGGGAGACCACCTGGGAGGCTGGTGGCACTCCAGGCAGCAGGGGAGGGTCAGGAATGGAAGTGCAAGGGGTATGGACGATCCTTTCAAGGAGGTCCCGAACTTTGGCGACAGTCTGGCTGAAGCAGATCAAGGGTCCAGTGATAGGGGCACTGGGGAGGGGCCTGGCACAACCTGGCTTGAGGAAGGAGAGAGATGGGCAGCCAGAGGAGTGGAGCGCCGCTGGAGAGCCTGCTGGTGGTGGCTGAGGGGGGAGAGATCTGGAGACATTTACAGCAGGAAGGGAAGTCCCCGGGTAGAGGAGGAGCTGCTGGAGAATGGGTCCTGGGCCCACCAGCTCTGCCTCTCAGCAGCCGTGACAGTGGCCAAGTCGCCTCAACTCCCTCATCTTCAACGTGGGGACAGTCTCTGCCCAGTCCCCTTGCTGAGGTCTGGGGAAAGGCTGAGGTTGTGCATGTCACAGGGCTCTGTGCACAGGAAAGTCTCGTGTGGATGCAGGCAGCCTTGTGACCGCGGTCGCTCATGGCATGGCGCTGCCCAGTGCCCCTCCGTGGGATCAGGGAGACTGCTTTTCTGGCCCTGGGATGTGACTGGACACTGGCTCCACTACAACCCATCTCCTGGGCATCTCGGGCTGGTGACCCTGCTGCCAACCGTGTTCCCTGTCCCTGGGGGTGAGTAGAGAACAGCAGTGCCCAGGCCTTGTGTCTGAGGGTCTAGGAATGACCGCGTAGGCCTAGGATCCCTTCACCCACACTGGCTTCTGAGATCCCCTGGTGGTGCTGTGTGTGTGGAGACCAGCAGCAGGGCTGAGGCAGGAGGCAGGTGGCTGTATTCTCCTTCCTGGGCAAGCAAAGAAGCCATAGGGGATGTGGTTGAGTGGGGACAGACACATTGCATTTACTTCCTAGTGTGGAACTGGAGGGGCTGCTCTGAGAATGGTGTTAGCCTTGTTGGCCTGTTTCCCAGAGAGAAAATCCTGGAGCACTTGTTTCAAAGATACCAGGAAAGTGGGGAGTGCTGAAACCTGCATCCTGTTTTGCTGCTGGCCTAGGGAAGAGGACCCGGATGGGGACAGTAGATGATGGCAGAGACTGGAGTACTGGCTGCCTCCTGGGGCCCACAGAGCTGGGGGAACCAGTGGAGGGTTGAGGTGAGGACCTGAGGTCAACAGGGGAGAATGTGTGGCTTCCTTCCTGTTTGGTGCCGACCTTGCTCCATCCAGGACTGCCTGGCAGCCTGGTTCCTTCTTCCTAGCTGCCCTCCCCAAGAACACAGCCCGCTGTCCTCCGCAGTTCACATCCCACTTTTCCTGTATGAGCCATGCCTACCCATCCGAGGCTGCCTCCAGCTCACCTGCAGCTTCCTTTCTCCAGGAAGGCCTGGCTTCTATGTGTGTCTTCCTTGCCCTCCAGCCCGTTTGGCTATTTCTGTTCATTTTCCCTCCATGGAGCCTCTGGCAGAGCTGCCTGCTCTCTTCCACCCCAAGCCAGCTTTTGTCTTCTCCTGCCCGCTCGTTTCCAATCACAGGGGTTGGAAGGGGTCTCAGACCCCTTGGAGCATTATTTTTTCTAAAGTGCCGCAGCTGTGCATCTCCCTGGCCTGTCCAGCTGTTCTTGTCCTTGACTGGAGAGTTATGTCACTTGTGGCAATAAATAGGAAATGAGAATGAGAGGGTTGCCAGACTGCCCTTCCAGCTGCCTGAATTTCTGTTGGGAAACAAGGAGAGAAATAAGCACAATAAGGCTAACACTTAGAAGTACCTCCCATGTTCTCTTTATGTTTTCCAGACGTAGTACCAAAACTTTTCCATGTATTATCTCGTTTAATCTTTGTAGTAACTCGATGAAGTAAGTTGTATGATCATCCTCTCACAGCAAGGGACACAGAGGCCCAGAGAGGTTGCGTAATTTGCCCAACATCATCCATGAGTAAGTGGCAGAACCAGACCAGAACCTGTATCAGTCTGTCTCCCAGGGCACTCTCCTAACCACTAGAGAAGGAGAGGGCCACGGACCAGGCATCTCCGGAGCCCACTTGAACTTCAAGTTCTCCTTTTCTCCAGTTGCCAGTTGCAAATAATAATGTGCTCAAAGGAGCCTCATGGTGTCATTCTCAGAGCCATCCTTTATTGTCCTTTCTCTGTACCCCAAACAACAAAAAGAACTTTTGGATGGTAGAGGTTGTAGTATTTATCTTTGCTTGGAGTCCCCCTACCAGCATCCCATTTTATAGTCTTCCGTAAAGCTTTAAGAACTTCATCAGCCGGGCGCGGTGGCTCACGCCTGTAATCCCAGCACTTTGGGAGGCCGAGGCAGGCAGATCACCTGAGGTTGGGAGTTCAAGACCAGCCTGACCAACATGGAGAAACCCCATCTCTACTAAAAATACAAAATTAGCCGGGTGTGGTGGCACATGCCTGTAATCCCGGCTGCTCAGGAGGCTGAGGCAGGAGAAGGCGGAGCCCAGGAGGCGGAGGTTGCAGTGAGCCGAGATCATGCCACTGCACCGCAGCCTGGGCAACAAGAGCGAAACTCTGTCTCAAAGGAAAAAAAAAACAAACAAACTTCATCGACATTATCCTTGCAAATAAGGGGCTACAGAAGAATAAATAATAGCCTAATCTTGACTTTTCTCTGATGATCTTTCCACTTAGATCATATTCCATTCTCTCCTGAGCGTGCTTGAAATGCCCGAGATGCCTGTTCTACACATTCTGTATTGACAGGGAACATTTCTGCTCTTTGTGGTAAACCTTTTGTGTGCTATTATTGTCCATAAGTAGTGATTGTCAATTGGGAAGAGAGAGGGAGAATGAATCACAGTCTCTGGGGATTGGGGCAAGTGTGAAATTTGAAAAGCATATTCAGGATCATAATCTCATTTTAGATTTGGAAAAATATATATATATTTTAAATGTAAGCAATTGAAGAAAGTGGACTTGGACAAAATCTTGCCTGATATTACAGTAATTCTCAAGTAAGGCATAGCAGTTTTAGGTGGGGGTGTATATGGGAAGCCTATATATTGATTAAAAGGGGGTATGTGCTTTAAAAGGTTAAGGAACTGTTTCCCAACAAGAGACTGTATGTGGCCTGTCATTCTGTCTCCCACAGCCCTGCAGGTATTTACTGGAAGTCTCTGAGGATGGTGCATACTATATAGGGCATCAAAAGACCCAGGGGCTTGGGGCTTGGGGCAGGTGCACTAAACACCACTGGTTTGCTAACTGGGACCTTGTAGCTTAGTGGTTAAGATCACAGGTTTGGCTCAGACCGTGGCAAAGTTTAAATCCCAGCTCTACTGCTTTGTGGTAGTATTCCTTAACCTCTAAATGTCTCAGTTCCTTCATCTGTTACATAGATGGTGGTAGTACCTACCCTATCGTGTAGCTGTGGTGATTATGTGGGATAATGCCTGGCACCTGGCTGGTAGTCAGTGATGGTGGATACTGTTTCTCACCTGTCCTACCTGCTTTGTCTCAGTTGGATCAAACCCTCATGGGGCTCTGGGTGGCTGACCCAATGGCTTTGTCGAAATGAAAGTGTTTTGTGGTCCTGGAGGTCCAGGTCCTGGTTCAAGGCTAATCTGAAGCGTCTGTCTGCATAAAGCCCAGACGTGCATTGAGTTTCTCCATGCCCCGCCCCGTGCTTGATCCTGGGTGTGCAGCTGAGCAAAACAGATACGGTCCTTCCCTCAGTCCTTCGCTCCGAGGTCCCACAGAGTAATGGGGAAACAGACGATACTCAGGTAATCAAAATGTAACACATACTACAAAGGTAAGAACAGGGTACTGGGAGAGAATTATGGGTTAGGAGAAATGAATTATTTTGGAGTGGAGGGTCAGGAAGCCTTCCCTGAAAAAGAGACACCTACGCTGACACCTGGAGGCTGGGGCTGAGGGAGCCATGCTTGTCTTATGTGTCCCCACCTCTGGCCAGGGCTGCCTGCTGGTCCGTGTGACACCTTTGGGTGAATTAGAGAAAGATGCCTCCTCTGGGCAAGGGCACAACTGGAGAGAGAAAGGGAAAGAAGCAAGTGGCCACCCCGGTTTCTGCCCTTGTGGGGTGAGGAGGTGTTTTCCCTTTCTAGGAGAAAGAGAGACCGTGTCCAGGACACTGTCCGGAGCTGCTAAGCTGGCCAGCAAGTGCTCAGAGTCTGGCTTCCACGGGCTGTAGCTGGTGACTGTCTGCTGTGACCTTTTTCCCATAGCAGATATCTCTTCCACAATGTGCTATAAAGAGAGAGGACCACTAGGAGGGCAGGAGGGAGAGAGGAGGGAGATCTGCTGGGGAAGCCGGGCCAGAGACTGAGGCCCAGGACCTGGCAGCTCCTGTCTCGCCTCCCCAGCATGAGTGCCTGTGAGTGCCTACGTCATGCTGAGTTCTATGCTAACCTTGTTATTTAATCTGGAGTGTTTTGTTTTGTTTGTCTTCTCACCTGGGACCCACCTTGCATTCCACAGGTAGGGGTGATGAACTCAATGCAAATGATGGTTGGTAAGGCAAGACTCTGCTGGGTGGGCAGCTCCCTGGCTGGTGGAGGGCACGCTTGAGGAAGTGGCATTTGAGTTCACTTCTGGGTGCTTGGATGCCTGGCAGTCATGAGTGGAAGTTCCAGGAAGTTACTTTTCTGTTCCCCCTAAGGGAGATCTCCTTTCCCAAAGGAGAGCAGTCTGACATGGGAACGGGTTGCCTCTGAGAGCCCAGCCTCCAGGGTTGGTGAGGTTTGTTCCCAGGGATTCTTGCGTCAGCTGGGGCACACGCTGCAGGGCCTTCCACGACCTCTCTGGCTCCAGTGGGATCCAGCTCTGCAAAAGTTAAGCCCTTCTGCCATAGCCTGGTAGAGGTTTTTTCTAAATCAAGCTGGGAGGGCCGCTCTCAGGCAGACGGGAGCAGCAGTCTCCAGACTCACCAGATCCTGGAGCTCTGTGTTCCGGGTCCCTGATCTCCCTGAAGCCCCAGCTATGGAGCTTGGTCCAGATTTCCCCCAACAGCAGCTGGGCAGCAGTATGTGCCTGGCCCCCTTTGGAGTGGGTCACACACCCACCTGGCCAGGCTCTGGCATGGAGGCTGGCACTAGGATGGGCTTCAGGGATAGCGCACACCTGTTTCGTGCTGCTGTTGCCAACTATCTGGCCCTGGGCTTCTTGGAACTACAGATGTTTGCATCGTTGGACTGATTGTCTTTTGACTTTTTCTTTGCCTTACTGACTTTCTGTGGCCGTATGGTTAGCTTCGGATACAGAGAGGTGTGGGGTGGTCCCAGAGTGCCTGCTACAACATCAAGTTTATCTAGATGGGAGCCCGTCTGTAAAACTCAGAAGGTGGCAGGAGCATGTCTGACAGTGATTGGAATTGAGCTGTGCAAGACACAGACGAGATTACCTCTTCAACTCCAGAGTGTTGTGGCAGGGCACCAGAGCTGGAAAAGCCTGAAAGGTCATGTCCAGCTGCCCACCCAATGTGGAGATGCTCCACTTAGCACCCTTGCCAGGCATTCAGCCAGACTTTCTTTGGGCGAGGCTAGCTTTTGAACACACTGAGTGAGTAGAAAGTCCATCCTTGCCTTGGCCTGTCTCTCTGTGGAGCGGGTGCCTGTGCCCTGTCTCATTGCCCACACCGTGGCCCTATGAGAGCAGCTGCCTCTGTTCTTTGTGAACTTAGCTGAGCCCGAGTGTGCTTCCTTTGTGTCTGTCATTCACTGGCTCTGCCTGAGAAGTTTGTTTCCTTTATAGCTCTTAGGATTTGAATCAGGTGACTTGTCGTACAGAGTGGTGAAGATCAGAGACAGGGTGTGTGGCTTGCCCAGGTCATCTCAAATTTGTTACCAGGCCGGAAACACAACCCCAGAGATGCTTGATCTTGTCATTTTGCTGCTTGAACACATTCCACCTCCTTTCTGACCTCCAGCATGTTTTGTGAGCAAGATTCTGAGAGCCCTCTCTAAACAGCAAGTCAGAGCTTTTAGCTTCCTTCCTCTTTAGATTGTACCTGGCTGGTGAGTGAAGGTAAGGGTGGGGATGGACATGTAGGAGCCATTTGGTGCCAGGAATAAGACAAAGCAGCTTGGAAGAGGGGTCTGGAGGGAGCCAGGGTGTGATGGCTGAGTGCCACAGAGGAGGGCCACAGCTGCAGGGCCAGGGCCACCCTGGCCACTCCTGCCTGCATTACCATTAGAGGCTTTCATCTCCCTGACTCCTTTCTTTTTCTACTTTCTCCTTTTCCTCTTCTGTTGAGGCATCCCTGAGCGTTCTTTCCCCTGCCTACCTGGAGATCTCTAGACCTTAAGATTTGGTGTCCTTGACACGATGTATTTCTTTATAATGCCTTCTCCTTCGGACCTGTGCAGCCATACCACTTGAGAGCCACCCCTGACTGCACCTGGGAGCTTTCACATCAGAGCCTTAACCAGATGCTCTGGATGCTGCCCGCCAGCCGCCCAGAACACTGAATTGTCTTTTGCAGGAAGTGACATCTTACCCCACTGGGACATTTTATAGACAGTGCCTTCACCCTGAAGGTGGGAATTTCATGAATTGTGGCAAGTCAACAAGGTGGCCATCTGGGAGCAATAGAGGGAAATGGGCATTTGCGGAGTGCCTTCCATGCTCTAGGCACAGACTGTTGTGTTCTCCCAGCACCTGGTGACGTGGCATCATTCATCTGCATTGTACAGATTGGAGAACTAAAGCTTATAGATAGGGCCACCAGGCCAGTTGGGGGTGGGGTCAGAATGAGAATCCTCTTCTGCTTGGCTCCAGAGCCCAACTCCTCCTGGTCTGTGCGGCCTCTCTGCAAGTCCTGTCTTCTCCACTGTTGCCTTGCTAGCACTGAGCCCAGCACCTGGCATCAACATGAAGCGATGGTTGTAGAAGGTGTGCTAGAGCTGACAGGCCGGGACTTGAGCTTGGTAGAGCCAGGATAGTTGGGCAGATGATTTGGGCACCAGGGGCTGGGGATGGGGGCAGTATCTGTCCTCTGTCTCTGTACCTTCTTTGGGTATAACTTGGTGGACACCAGAGTTCAGAGTTGAGGTGGTGCAGGGTGTAGCAGACCCAGAATTAAGGCAGGACTGTTGGTCTCTGTAGCCTCCTGAGAGTGCTGAAGACCCGACTTCCCTGGCTCCTGCTTCTTCTGTGGCAGCTGGAGCCAGTGAGATGATGCCCCTTCCCCATTTATCGTTTTCTGCAATTCTGCCTCCATGACAGCCAGCAGGATGAGTGTGGGGAGACCCGTAAGAGGGACTAGAATGAACATTTGTGTGCATTTGGTTTTGTGTTCCTTCGCCCTTCTTTTGCAGCAGGACTTGGCTTTTAAACCTGCCATGGACTCCGAGGCTGCCCTCCCACCCTGATCACAGTGCCCCTGCTCCTTATGGGCTCCTCGCTCTCTCACCCAGGCTGGAGTGCAGTGGCGCGATTACGGTTCACCGCAGCCTCTACCTCCCAGGCTCAGGCAATCCTCCCACTTTAGGCTCCAGAGTAGCTGGGACCACAGGCATGCGCCACCCTCCATGGCTAATTTTTGTATGTTTTTATAGAGATGGGGGTCTCACTGTGTTGCCCAGGCTAGTCTTGAACTCTTGGACTCAAGCAATCCACCCCACCTCAGCCTCCTAAAGCACTGAGATTACAGACATGAGCCACCACGCCCGGTCCCCCGTAGAGTTTTTACCCTGACTTGCACACCTCCTTCATCTAGCCCCGTCTTCCTGATACTCCCAAATCCTAGGGGTTGGCTGGGAACAGGATCCACCATTCCTCCTGGAGGCACCAGACAGGTTTTTGAGAACGATGATGACTTATGTCTCATTGATGCTCTGCTCACCCTATGAAGGCAGGTACATTTCTTTGTGGAAAGCTGTCCTGCTGCATTGAAGGGCCCTAATGATACAGTGGCTTAAAGAATGAGGAGTTTGTTTTTCTGTCTCATGTAATGGTCCTGATGTCCTCCACATGAACAGACCAGGTGAGGGGGGCAGCTCGGCTCCTTCTGGTCACCTGGGATCCTGTTTTTTTGAAGTTGCTGCCACATCATAGGACATTGTTGTTTGCATGGTTGAAGTTGGGTTGCAGCTATGTCTGGGCTCCAGTCAATGGAGGGGGAAGAAGGCGTGGAGGAGGCCCGCCCACCTTCCCTAGGCCCTGGTCCTCCATGGCATGTGTGCAGCATAGTCACATGGCCTCCCTGACTGCAAGCAAGGCTGGGAAATGTCGTCTGTCTGGGCTGCTGTGTGGCCATGAAGAAGGGGAGACTGGCTTTGGGTAGGTAACTAACAGCCTCACTGCAGAAGATGGAGAGTATTTTCACTTGCATGTGCTGAGAAAGAATATGCCTCCCCGCTAGTCATGTGCCCACACTCTTTGGCAACTTGCACACATGCCCCCTTCCTTGGGAAACATCTGTGTGCCAGACTATGCTGCACCAACTTAGGGGACCAGAGGCCAAATAAGGCAATTTCTGCCTTTTAGCAACTCACAGTGTAGTCTGGAGAGGGCATATGTGGAACCTAGACAATTTGTAAATGCCAAAACAGAGAATCTCTTTTGTTGTATGCTGGGCACTGCATATAGAGAGCTAAAAGACTACCTGGGGCCTCCATATGCTCGCAGTTGGGCAGACTGGAAAATGGAATGAAGTGCTGAGAGCAGTGTGGCTGAGGAATTAGGAGGGCTTCACAGAAGAGGTGACGTTCTAGCTGGGCGCCGACATTTTCAGTTTCAAAAGATGGGGTATCTTCAGGAGAGAAAACCAATAGCAGAGGCATGGAGACTTGCAAGCCCATGGAGGGCTGGTGGCTCAGGTGTGGGCTGAGCATAGTGGAAGCGAGTGAGAAAACAGGCCCCAGCTGTCTGTGCGGCTCACTTCTCCTCCATATGGCCTCTGCACCTATCTCCTTGTTAGAGGCCTTCCCTGGTCCACCATTCTCAATTCTCATCACTGTATTTCTCTGCTGAACTTGGTCCACCATTCTCAATTCTCATCACTGTATTTCTCTGCTTAATTATGACATAAATACCTGACACACTCTAGATGGCCTTATGCATTGTCTGTCTCTCCTGCTAGAATGTAAACTGCAGGAGAGCAAGGACTTTGTTTTGTGTAGGTAAATAGTGGGTCCTCAAATATTTGTTGAATGAATACATGAGTTCATGGGAATATGGGACTGCGGACTGAAGATCATATTTTTGGAAAGACTTGATTTCCATGCTAAGGTGTTTGGCTTTTATTTTTAGGTAGTGGGGAGCCATAGAACGTTTTTGAGCAGGGGAGTGACATAATCACTATTAACAAGGTTCCTGGCAGCAGCAAGGAAGATGGTCAGAGTGGGGAGAGAGTGCCCCTTCCCTGGCCCTAGGCCAGCTCCAACGCAACTTACCTTGCATCCTGATGTGCCATTTGTGTAGTCTGGAAACCTATTCCCAGTCATTGTGTTTGGGGCCAAACAGGGGATTCGATCTCTGGCAGGGCTTCATCCCTAAGGGTCTAACAAGTACTCTTATGCACTGCTGGTGGAAGTGAAAATTGATAGTCTTTCTGGAAAGCAATTTGGCAAAAGGTAACAAGAACCTTAAAAATATCCCTACTCTTTGACCTAGAAATTCCACAGCAAGGACTTTATCATAGAGAACCAAGCCGAAGTGTGTGCAAAACTTTATGCATAAGACTTTGATTCCAGTGTGAAAAATGGAAAGTCTAAATGTGTGACTCAGGGACCTCTCAAATCCATCCTGTCATCTCCATCCCCACTAAAACTCTGCCCGCTGCATGATAGACACAGTAAAATCTGAGTCCAGGCCCCTGTTTTTTCATACCTCTTCTAATGCAGCAGCCCCCTAACTGATCTTCCTGCCTCAGTCAAGACTCCTTAAACCCACTCTCCACATGGATTCCAGAGTGAACAATCAAAAATGCCTGCCTTACATATCATTTGAGGTGAGGAGTTCAAGACCAGCCTGGCCAACATGGTGAAACCCCATCTCTACTAAAAATACAAAAATTAGCCGGGAGTAGTGGCATGCACCGGTAGTCCCAGGTACTTGGGAGGCTGAAGCAGGAGAATTGCTTGAACCTGGGAGGCAGAGGTTGCAGTGAGCCAAGATCACGCCACTGCACTCCAGCCTGGGTGACAGAGCGAGACTCCGTCTCAAAAAAAAAAAAAAAAAAAAAAAAGCCTCCCTTAGGCTGAGCGCCGTGGCTCACACCTGTAATACCAGCACTTTAGGAGGCTGAGACAGGTGGATTACCTGAGCTCAGGAGTTCAAGACCAGCCTGGGCAACATGGGAAAACCCTGTCTCTACTGAAATACAAAAATTAAAGGCGTGGTGACAGGCGCCTGTAATACAAGCTACTCAGGAAGTTGAGGCATGAGAATTGCTTGAACCAGGAGGTGGAGGTTGGAGTGAGCCAAGATTGTGCCACTATACTCCAGCCTAGGCAACAAAGCAAAATTCTGTCTCCAAAAAAAAAAAAATTCCCTGCCTTGGCAGACTGCGGTGGCTCATGTCTGTAATCCCAGCACTTTGGGAGGCCAACGTGGGAGGATCACTTGAGTCCAGGAGTTCGAGACTAGCCTGGGCAACCCTATCTCTACCAAAAATTTCAAAAAGAAAAAGAATGCCTATCCTTCCTTGGCTTTATCCCTTCAGAGGCTCTCCCATCCCTTAGGGCATAATGTCCAAGTTGTGTCACTGGCCTAGAGGCCCTCGCTGATCTGCCGCCTTTGGCTTCATTCTGACCACCTCCTGCCTCGTCCGATCTACCTGGCAGCACTGATTGCAGCTCCACAAACCTGAGCCCAGAGTAGGCTGACACTGCCTCCTCTGTCTGGCGAGCCCAGCCCCCTTGCCCTTTTGCCTGGCTAACTCCAGCTTGTCCTTTGGTACTCGGAGCAAACTTTAAGACCTTCTGCAGAGGGGGTGTGACCACATTCATGTGCCCCCCTGATTCCTGTGCTTATCGCTCCCCTTGCATGTGTGCATTAGTGTCTGATGATCTCCTGACATGTCTGTCTCCCTCACTAGCTCTGACCTTGAGAGCCTGTCTTATCGACTTTGTGTCCATGTTCCCCAGCACAGGGCCTGGTGCATACTAGAAGCTCAATACATGTTTCGTGAATGAATGAATGAATGAATGAATAAATAGATGAATCGATGAATGAATGAAGAATGATGCAAGCTCTTTATTATAAGAAATGCATCATGAGCTGAGCTTGGTGGCTTACACCTTTAATCCCAGTGACTCGGGAGGCTGAGGCAGGAGGAATGCTCGAGCTCAGGAGTTTGAGGCTGCAGTGAGTTACAGTCGCACCACTGCACTCCAGCCTGGGCTACAGAGTGAGACCCCATGTCAAAAAAAATTTTTTTAAAGCATCCTTTATAGTGCTCAGCACATATTTGCTCAATAAATATTTATCAGATGATTCCATGTGAAGTAAAAACAGGATTTTTTTGAAGTGTTACATTTATTCTAGATTTTCTTTATGTCCTGAGTTGATTTCTAGGGGTAGAACCTAGGGAAGAGGGGCACAGGTAAATCCAGTAAGCAGCAGGGGTTGAGAACCACTCATCCAGCAGCTGGCTTCAGATTAAAATAAAAACAGGATCATGGACATCATAATGGTAGAAGCTTGTACATGCCATATGATCTCAGCAATATGAATGCAAATTGAGAGGAACAAAAGAAAATGTCTCAACATATTATTGCTGGTTATTTGGGGGTGATAGGATATAGGTTACTTATGTTTTTCCTTTTAATGTTTTTATTATGTAATTTTTATTTTTTTTTCATTTAACATTCGTCATCTTTTTTTCTTTTTTCTTTTTTTTAAATGGAGTCTCACCATCACCCAGGTTGGAGTGCAGTGGCACAATTTCAGCTTGCTGCAGCCTCCGCCTCTCGGGTTCAAGTGATCCTCCTGCCTCAGTCTCCCCAGCAGCTGGGATTACAGGCATGCACCACCACGCCCGGCTAATTTTTGTATTTTTGTAGAGATGAGGTTTCCGCCCGGCTAATTTTTGTATTTTTGTAGAGACGAGGTTTCACCATGTTGGCCAGGCAGGTCTCAAACTCCTGACCTCAAGTGATCTGCCCGCCTCAGCTTCCCAAAGTGCTGGAATTCCAAGCGTGAGCCACCATGCCTGGCCTACATATGTCATCTTTTAAATGTAAAACATAAGAAAAGTGGTTGGACAAGGGACTCCTGTCTGTACTTGGGATCACTGGGTCATGGAGCCAGTCCCTGAGCTTCAGCCTTTGGTTAGCCCCCCAAGGGCTATTCCGGGTATCGGGGTCCATTTCTGACCCTCTGGCCCTTTCTGAGCACCAGCATCCTGGTGCTCCAAGAAACTGTCTTGTGCCCTTGGAAACTGATAAAACAGTTCCTAGGCCCGCAACAGGCTCCCCTGTGGTTTCCGAGTCCCCAGGTGAGGGCGGAGCATGAGGAATGTGACAGACCATGGTGTAATGGGATTTTGCTAAGAATTTACCACCAGGAGGTAGTCTCCAAATGGGTCCCAGAATGGAAAAACTGGCCTGGGGTGTGATGAGGAGTGGGACCACAGACCTGGGGGCCAAGACCTGCAGAAAGACTCAGCAACAAGGCATTGTGATCCTGGGGGCTGGGTAGTTGGCCATCCTGGCAGGCAGTTGGAGGTAAGCAGGGACAGCCAGATGGGACACTGAGGGTTAGAAAGGTGAGACAGTCAAAAAGCAGATAGTAGGGGGCTGACTGAGCCGGGAGAGCAGCCAGTGGAGGGAGCACCCTGGGCCAAGGCGCTCCCAGTCTGCCATCTCTTGGCCCTGCAGCAAACCTAGCAGCTGGAGTTGTCTGCAGGGAGATTTGTAAGTTCACTTATTTGCTGTTTCATGCCATCTTCTTCCCAAAGCCTTTCCTGAGTCTCTTCCTGTTATGTGTTCCACAGTTAAGGTGAGCTCTTCTCCTTGAAAGCCCTGTTGGGCCGGGCGCAGTGGCTCACGCCTGTAATCCCAGCGCTTTGGGAGGCCAAGGCAGGCAGATCTCCTAAGGTCGGGTGTTCAAGACCAGCCTGACCAACATGGAGAAACCCTGTCTTTACTAAAAATACAAAAAAATTAGCCAGGCCAGGTGGTGTATGCCTGTAATCCCAGCTACTCAGGAGGCTGGGGCAGGAGAATCACTCGAACCCGGGAGGCAGAGGTTGCAGTGAGCCGAGATTGTGCCACTGCACTCCAGCCTGGGCAACAAGAGCACAACTCCATCTCAAAAAAAAAAAAAAAAAGTCTTTGGTCTTGCCTCTTATCACCCTCATCACTTTCTAATGTTGTGGTCTTATTTCCGGTGTGTCTTGGGCCCCTCCCGAGGGCAGCGTGGAGTCTGTCGCATCTTCGCCGTCCTTGCGGGTGGTATAGTGCCGGGCCCATGGTCAGGGTCCGGGGGAGGAGGAGTGCTTTGCATCCACTTTCCCAGCTGGAAAGCTGTGTTCCTGGCCTTGTGGCTGACTCCTGCATGGCATTTCCTGGAGTCACCACGGCGACAAGATGTTCACTTGCAAGCAAATAGCATCCCCTGCCTAGGGCTGCCAGCCTCAGCAGTTCTTGACCCCCAGCTGAGCTGAAACTGAGAGGATGCCTTTTCTACCAGCTGGGAGCTGAGCCCATAGGGCTCCCTCCCTGACCCTTTGGTGACTGTGCTGAAAGCAGACACCTCCTGCTGCCCCGGGTTTGCTGCCTCCTCCTCCCCACCCACTGCTAGAGCCTGTCTGGCATCCACGAAGGAAGGACGTTTGGGCCAAAACAGATGGTGGTCTCCTAGCACACAGCTACCAGCTGCATCCTGTCTGCAAGGGAGACTTCCCGGGGCTTTGCTTTTCCTGGGTTTCAGCACCATGGGAGGCCGCCTATATTCTATGCCATGGCGGGTGGGAGGAGAATACGAGGAGGCTGCCCTTGCCTGGCCTCAGGCTAGTGGAGTATATCTGAGAGAATGAGGCCTGATCTGTCTGTCCTGCCTCTTTGCAGCATCCCCGTTTGCCCCCCACCTCACCAAGTCTGACTCAGCCCTTTCTTGAAACAGATCTTAAGCTCTGGGCCAGGTGTGGTAGTTCATGCCTGTAATCCCAGCACTTTGGGAGGCCAAAGTGGGCAGATCACATGAGGTCAGGAGTTTGAGACCAGCCTGGCCAACATGGTGAAATCTCGTCTCTACTAAAAATACAAAAATTAGCTGGGTGTGGTGGTGCGGACCTGTAGTCCCAGTTTCTCAGGAGGTTGAGGCAGGAGAATAACTTGAGCCCGGGAGGTCGAGGTTACAGTGAGCCGAGATCACGCCACTGTACTCAAGCCTGGGTGACAAAGCAAGACTCCATCTCAAAAAAAAAAAAAAAAATCTTAAGCCCTTGTCAGACTCGCTTCGGGAGGGACAGGTGATGTGGGCCACAGCCCATCTTCCCTAGGCCTGCCAGGCCCTGAAGCCTTCTACTGGAAACCTTGCAGGCAGGACCAGCTGCGACCTTTTCTGGCCAGTTTCTGCCTCCTTCCCCTAAGTCAAAGGCCTGAGGACAGCTTGCCAAGGGTTCCACTGGTTTCTGCCTTTCTGCAGGGCTCCTCTATTGGGCCCTTTCCCACTTCACCCCCTTCCCAGGAAACCAGAGCTGTCACCACCTCCCGTGTGGTCCACTCCCTAGTTCATTCTGTCAGCTTTTATTGAGCACCTATTGTGTGCTAGGCATTGGCCTGAGCCCTGGGACTGAGATGGGAAGGGCCCAGCCCTGCCCTTACAGCTTGTTTGTGTTACAATTCTCACAAAGTGGCTTAAATGGGAGCTTTGTTTGATCCAAGGCAGTTGAAACAGTCTTTCCTTCGAGGTACCTTGTAGAAGACACTCCAAGTCCTGGCTAAGCTTTCTCCACTTTGTCATGACAAGGGTCTTTATTGCCTTTCCCCCTAAGTCTCAAGATTTTCTACCACACCACATACAAGCAAAAGCTTAAGGCACTAAGGAACACACACGCGCGCACACACATACACACACACACACCACCCTTACTCCTAAAAAAGCCAATACATGCACAGATATATATCCTAGAATGTGAAAGGTCCACCACTCCACTTCTGGGGTAGAAAAGGTGGTGTGTGTTCCTCCAGATGTTTTCCATTGCAGATGCTAATGCTGTCTTTACAAACTTGGGCCCATTTGGGAGCTGCCAGTTTGCTTGGGAGGCACACAGCCTCCAAGGGCCACCATCTGACCCCTGGCAGAGACTCCAGCCCACACCTCTGCCCAGAGTAGAAATGATGTCAAGCTCGCCTTTGCCCGCCTCCCCACCAAGTGGCACTCAGCCAGCCTTTCTTTTTTTTTTTTTTTTTTTTTTTTGTGACGGAGTCTCGCTCTGCCGCCCAGGCTGGAGTGCAGTGGCCGGATCTCAGCTCACTGCAAGCTCCGCCTCCCGGGTTCACGCCATTCTCCTGCCTCAGCCTCCCGAGTAGCTGGGACTACAGGCGCCCGCCACCTTGCCCGGCTAGTTTTTTGTATTTTTAAAGTAGAGACGGGGTTTCACTGTGTCAGCCAGGATGGTCTCGATCTCCTGACCTCGTGATCCGCCCGTCTCGGCCTCCCAAAGTGCTGGGATTACAGGCTTGAGCCACCGCGCCTGGCCCAGCCAGCCTTTCTAAAGCCCTCTATTGAAAGCCCTCATTGGCCAGGAGGGGGCAGCCTTTCTCCCTGCCACCCCCTTGGGCCCCACACTCCTCTTTCCCTGGAAGAGGGCTTGTGTGGGCAGAGGAGAAATCTCACCTGGACTCTGGAGGCTGGGGGCTTCTGGGCTTTTCTGCCCATTCTTCCTCACTCTGGCCATATCTCTCACTTCCTCTGTCTCATGGCCCCAAGAAACCAAGTCACAGAGGCATCACCATCCAGGTTGGCCAAAGCCTCTTTTCTGGACTGGCCTGCTACCAGCTCCGTGTGAACAGCTAGTTCCCATATGCTGATAAGAAGGCTTAACAATAGCTAGGTCTTAGCATTTCCATTTAAAAAAAAAATTACTTGGCCTGGTGTGGTGGCTCACACCTGTAATCCCAGCACTTTGGGAGGCCGAGGCGGGCGGATCATGAGATAAGGAGATCGAGATCATCCTGGCTAACACAGTGAAATTCCCTGTCTCTACTAAAAGTACAAAAAATTAGCTGGGCATGGTGGCATGCGCCTGTAGTCCCAGCTACTCTGGAGGCTGAGGCAGGAGAATCGCTTGAACCCAGGAGGCGGAGGTTGCAGTGAGCCGACGTCAAGCCACTGCACTCCAGCCTGGGCGACACAGCAAGACTCCATCTCAAAAAAAAAAAAAAAAAAAAAAGAAAAGAAAAAAAATTACTTGCAGCTGCAGTGACTCATACCTATAATTCTGGCACCATGGGAGGATCGCTTGAAGCCAGGAGTTTGAGTTCAGCCTGGGCAACAAAGCGAGACCCCATCGCTACAAATTTTTTTTTTTTTAATTAGCCAGGTGCAGTGGTGCACTCCTGTAGTCCCAGCTACTCAGGAGGCTGAAGTGGAAGGATCGCTTGATCCCAAGTGTTCAAGGCTTCAGTGAGCCATGACCGCACTACTGCACTCTAATCTGGGTGACACAGCAAGATCTTGTCTCAAAAAAAAAAATAAAAAATTAATTTATCACCTACATGTAGTTGGAGAGAAATTATTATTATTGTTATTTTGAGACAGAGTTTTGCTCTAGTCACCCAGGCTGGAATGCAGTGGCACGATCTCGGCTCACTGCAACCTCCACCTCCCGGGTTCAAGTGATTCTCCTGCCTCAGCCTTCTGAGTAGCTGGGATTATAGGTGCCCACCACCACGCGCAGCTAATTTTGTATTTTTAGTAGAGACGGGGTTTCACCATGTTAGTCAGGCTTGTCTCGAACTCCTGACCTAATATGATCCACCCGCCTCCGCCTCCCAAAGTGCTGGGATTACAGGTGTGAGCCACCGCACCCGGCCAGAGAGAAATTCTTTAGAGACCCGAGTGAGGTGGTCATACAAGGTCTTCATCATGACATAGTTGGGAGTTGTCCTTTAGTCTCCCAGTGGTGGCATGGCTGGTCAGGACAGGAGCCTGGCAGCCAGGGTGAAGGAGACTAAAAAAGAAGGTGGGGCAATCTGTGGGTACTCCAGCTAGTATTTGATTTTAAAATGATCTCTGCACACCATACTGCAGGCTTGTGTTCAGACATTTATGTAGACCTGACTTTGTCAATGCAGAATGAAGACCAGTGTCTCGTAGGAGGCCAGTGGCCCCAGGGGCAGGGCACCCATCAGAACTTGCTGATGGATCTGGGCCAACTCATGGGGCCTCAGCCTGTCCTGCCAGCCTGCTCACTCTACCCAGCCTGACTCCAGGCCATAGCTGCTTCTGTACCTTCCACTGGGAACGCTTCCTCCCTCACCCTCTTTCAAGGCCAGGATCACAATGTCATTCCTCCTTTAGGAAGTCTCCCCAAATTTGTTCCTTCCAAGCCTTCTGAATCTCCTTTATGCCACTTCCTCATTGTCCAGTGGTGGAGTCATTCGGTCATACATTCATTCATTCATTCAACTCACACAGGAGGAGGCACAGGGTGCAGCTGTGAATGTGAGACCAGGGCCCTCCCTTGTGGGGGCTGACCTTAGGAGAGGTACAGAAAAGTGAGGAAATGACGGCAGAATTGGAGTAAATGTGCATTTGGAGAACAAGGGGTGTGGTGGGGACTGGGGGAGCCCACTTTAGTTAGGCCAGCAGGGCAGGCCTGTCTGAGGAGGTGCTCTTTAAACCTGAGACACACTTTAAGGTAATTAGAATGTCTCCCTCATTTTCTCAGCCCCTTGAGTGCCTGGCAGGATCTTAAACACAGTGGGTACGCAGGAATTGTGTGTTGAAATGAATCTGGGCCATGACACTTTTGTCTGGGCTTGAGCACCCTGGTAATCATCACCCTTTCCTGCCTTAGGGCTCCCCAGCCCCACCTCCAGCTGTCATTTGACCATGAAGAATTGGGTTACCTTGGGGGTGGGGTGGCAGGGGCTGCTCCCAGGCCAAGCCCATTAGCACCAGGGGTAGGATAGCTAGAGAGCAGGGGCCAGCGACCTGCACACAGCTTGGATGCTGCGTGTGACCTGTACTCTTGCACCTGGATTCTTGATCAGAAATGCCTCACCTCCCCTGTCACCATCATTATTGCAGAAGGAAACTGAGGCCCAAAGCTTGTATGCCACCTCTCCCTCCAGCAGCAGCAGAGGCCAAAGCAGGGCAGGTCATTGTATGTGGAGAGGGTGAGTGAGGTGGGAGGTCTGAAAGGAGGGAGAGGGTGAGGTTTGCTGCCACCTAGGTCCTCCCAGCCAGCTGGAGCCTATGTCCAGAGTCCTTGTCACGGAGGGTCAGAGCTGGACATAACCTTAGAGATGAGCTAAGCCAGCTCCCTCCCTCCCCTGCAGTAGAAGCAGAAAGGAGACCTGGTCCTTCAGGGTGTGTGCTCACAACAGGCTTTCTCTTTTTTTTTTTTTTTTTTTTTTTGAGACAGGATCTCTCTCTGTCATGCAGGCTGGAATGAAGTGGCATGATCTCAGCTCAGTGCAACCTGTACCTCCCAGGTTCAAGCAATTCTCGTGCCTCAGCCTCCCAAGTAGCTGGGACTACAGGTGCGCACCACCACACCTGGCTAATTTTTGTATTTTAAGTAGAAATGGGCTTTTGCCATGTTGGCCAGGCTGGTCTTGAACTCCTGGCCTCAAGTAATCCTCCTGCCTTGGCCTCCCAATATGCTTAGATTACAGGCACCAGCCACCATACTCAGCCCCAACAGACTTTCCACATACCTCTACTCTGGCACGTACCAGTTTGCCTGGTTGTTTCACTTTGTTTTTAAAATTTACATGTATTGACCAGGCACAGTGGCTAGCGCCTATTAGTAATCCCTATACTTTGGGTGGCTGAGGTGAGAGGATCCCTTGAGGCCAGGAGTTTGAGACCAACCTGGGCAACATAGTGAGACCTCATCCCTATTTTATTTTTAAAAACTTAAAAATGAAATAAAATTTTAAAATTTACATTTATTATTGTACATTTGTTTTTAAAAATGTGCCACAGAGTAACAGAGTACAAGGATTTCCTAAATTATACATTTAAATATATTCAAAATAGTGAGTATGAACATAATGTATGAGAATACTGAGAGGGATCCTTGCGTGTCATTTGTGTGATTCAGCTGCAGCCCAGACAGTGAGATGAGCTTGTCTGGTCAGGGACTTGTCATGCTCTTCTGGACGTCCACTGTGCCTGGCACTGGTAGATGACAGTGAACATTTTATGAATGACTGTGGGAATGATCTGAGCAGTTTCTACTTTAACAGGGTTTCTGTGGGCTTATGAGAGTCTCTTTCCTCTGGGTCTCAAAGCTTTTTTTTTTTTTTTTTGCAGAGAATCTGGTAACCCTTCTGTGTGTGTATGTGTGTGTGCATGTGTTATTGCACATATGGTTTGCTTTGCAGTTTGGGGCAGGGGCTGGGGATTTTCGGAGGGCTAGGATCTTGCCTTAGCTGTCTTTGTGGCCCTCAGGAACACTGCACAGGTCTTTCCGCGAAGTGGATGTGAGTTGAGTCTTAGAGCTGGCATGGGCCCTGGAAACCATGTTACAGATGAGCAGCGCCAGGGAGAAGACCTGCCCAGGTCACATGGTGCATTAGAGCATGCCTGGCCGTGCTCCTGTTGTCCTGGGCCTGAGGTGTCCCAGTTCAGGCAGCTAAGTTGGGTGCTGCCCAGGAGGTGAAGGCTGTCTGACAGCACAAGTGGGTTTCTCCGAGAGGCCTGGGATGGGCAGTGTCAGGTAGGAGCTGAAGCTCACGTGACCTCTGGATCCTGGGGTTTCTGGAGGTGTCAGGAGGGATGGGCAGGTGAACAACAACCCCAACCCCGAACAGCTCCACCTTACCTGCCTCAGATAGGCTTCTTTTAAAGCCTTTCCCTACCTTTGAAAAAAGTTTTGGGCTGGGAGCAGTGGCTCACACCTGGAATCCCAGCCCTTTAGGAGGCTAAGGTGGGAGGATCACTTGACCCCAGGAGTTCAAGACCACTGTGGGCAACAAAGGGAGAGACCCTGTCTCTACAAAAATTAAAAAATTAGCTGGGTGCGGTGATGCACACTCGTGGTCCCAGCTACTCGAGAGGCTAAGGTAGGAGGATCTCTTGAGCCCAGGAGGTGGAGGCTGCAGTGAGCTGTGATTGTGCCCCTGCACTCCAGCCTGGGCGACAGAGAGAGGCCCCATCTCAAAAAAAAGTTTTGCTGTTTTTTAAAAAAGTTCAAGACTGGTTGTTAACACCCAAAACAGGCCTTACCTGCCTACTCCCTCAAGCCTTTCTTGGGGGAGGGGATGGCTTGCATGGGGGGAAGTGGGGCTGTATGGGGAGACCCTATCTGTGTTTAACTGGGGGTCCTGCTCTTGTGGCCTGGCGGGAAGCTGGGGATGTGATGTGTGGGAAGACAGGAGGCCCTGCCTCTCCCTGCTGCCTGTGCAGATGCCAGGGCCAACTCATAGAGGCAGCTCGTCACCCTGTTAGCTCCCTTCCTTCCAGATCCACCTCCTTAAGCATTGCCAAGTCAAATAGCTGGGATGCCTGTGCAGCCCCTGAGGCCCTTCCACACAACCACCCCCAGAGGGCTGGGTGCAAAGCCTCTGACCGTTTCCGCCCCCTCTCCTGAGGGGCTGCCACCTCCCATCTGGAACCTTCTCGGAGGAAGGGGGAAGGGCATGGCACCACCAGGGTTGGGATCATCGCCTCTCCTCCAGAAATCTGGATCCTGTTACCCTCCTGTAGAGGGAGCAAGGAGGGTCTGTTCACTGAGGTCTTGTTTTTTCACACTTTTTTGTGGGTTTTTGCTTTGTATTTCACAGGAACTTCAAATAACTCAGACTATACACAGAATAGGACTCGGTAATAAGTGCTAGAAATGGAATTAGATGGAAAGAGATTCATTCATTGATTCGTCTTAGAACTGCTTCCTGAGCATCGGCTAGACTCCCTCCGATGTTCTGAGCGCTTACGACCTACCAGGCCCTTGACACTCAGTAGACGCAGTATCTTGTGGGGGTCAGGATGGGAGTTCCAGAGCCAGCCCACTGTGTAACCTTTGGATTAGATGATGTCATACATATGAAGTGTTTAGAAGAGTGCCTGGCATATGATACACACTTAATAAATATTAGCAGTTCTTGTTCGTGTCATTCTTATTACCGTAGTGCTCATGGTACTCCTATAAGATGTGGTTATTAGCCCCATTTTCTAGATACGGAAACTGAGGTTCTCGGAGGATGAATAACATGCCTAAGTCATGCACATAAGTGGCAGAGCCGGGGTTCTCTCTGAGGTCTGGAATCTGAGGCTTTTGGCAACCCACTGGTACTGCTTATCTGGTTCCAGGCTAGGAGCTGGGCATCTAGACGTCAGCACGAAGGAGACCACCTGCTGCCTTGAGGAGTTCACAGCCTGGCATGGAGGCAGACATGGGCATTGCCGAGTCAATTTCTGGAGACACCATGTGGGTTAGACCCCAGCCAGGCTGTGTGGGCAGCAGGGTAGGACTGGCCAATGGTGCCAGCAGGGCCTTGTGTCCTGGGCTGGAGGCAGTGCTGCTTCTCTGCCTGTCAGCTGCGTGTGCGTCCACAGGGGTTGGTCTCACTGCCCTGGGGAGTTGGTAGGCATGACGGGGTCTGGAACAGGCAGTGGGCTGGGAGTGAGAGGACCTGAAACCAGTCCCTGGATTCCTGTCATTGCCTCAGCATCCTCATCCGTAGAAGGAGAGTAGTCATATTTGCCAGACAGGGTCGTTACAAGGATTAAATGAAATGAAGCATGTAAAAAAATCTCTTACCAGGCACAGTGGCTCATGCCTGTAATCCCAGCACTTTGGGAGGCTGAGGCAGGAAAATTGCTTGAGCCCAAGAATTTGAGACCAGCCTGGGCAACACAGGCAGATCCCATCTCTAAAAAAATTTAAAAATTGGCCAGCCCTGGTGGTACATGCCTGTAGTCCCAACTACTTTGGGAGGCTGAGACAGGAGGATTGCTTGAGCACAGGAGGTCAAGGCTGCAGTGGGCTATGATCACACCACTGCACTCCAGCCTGGATGACAGAGCAAGACCCTGTCTCCAAAAAAAAAAAAAAAAAAGAATCTCTTTATAATCCTAAAACTGGTATTTCTACAACTAGTAAGTGCTACCATTTTCAAGCTCCTACTGTGTGCTCCACACAGCACTGGTTTCTTACTGCAGCCCCTCTAGGTAGATATTATTGCTCCCATTTTATGCATGTGGAAACTGATCCAGAGGTTCAGCTGCTGCAGGTCATACCTGTGAGGGCGTGGAGCTGGGAGTTAGACCTAGGTCCTCTCTGATTCTTTTTTTTTTTTTTTTTTTTTTGAGATGGAGTTTAACTCTTGTCATCCAGGCTATAGTACAATGGCACGATCTCGGCTCCCTGAAACCTCCACCTCCCTAGTTTAAGCGATTCTCCTGCCTCAGCCTCCTGAGTAGCTGGGATTACAGGCGCCCGCCTACCACACCCAGTTAATTTTTTGTATTTTTAGTAGAGATGGGGTTTCATCATGTTTACCAGGCTGGTCTCGAACTCCTGACCTCAGGTGATCCACCCGCCTTGGCCTCCCAAAATGCTGGGATTACAGGCATGAGCCACCACGCCCGGCCTCCTCTCTGATTCTTAAAGCCACTTCTCTATGTTCCAAAGCCTCTGAATTGTCTTCTCTCCCAGCCCCGCCCCTCACTAATAAGTTCCTGAAGCAGCTGTGGCTATTCCAGGGTGGGGGCCAGGCTGAGGGTGGTGGCGCAGCCAGGCCCACTACCCAGGCCCTGCATCTGGCAGTGGGAAGGATGCGTCAGGAAGGATGCGTCCTCTAGCAGCCAGAGGGATGGAGGGATGGACTTTACCTGCCCACAGCCCCAGGTTATAGTGGCAGCAGCAGATTCCCCTCCCAACCAGTCTGGCAAGTCAGTTTTGTTGGCCTGTGAATCACACCAGCACTGATGAGTCAGGTTTTTCCCTTCTTCGTGCCCAGAGCAGCTGGGGAGGGAGTGGGGGGTTTCTTAGGAAACAGGACCTCCCTCCCTCTGCTCTCCCACTCATCCCCTTGCCTTGGAGCTGCTCATTTTCTATCTGGAGGGCTGTAGCTCAGCCCTGGAGAAAGAGGCCTTCATGTTCCCACTAAAGAGGGTGTCTGGGCACAGGCCACACTGGGCAGGAAAGACCAGGCCCCAGCCTGAGTTTAATCAGGAGGCGGAGGGTGAAGAGGCCTTCCCTGTTGGGAAGGAGAGGAGGGCAGCAGTCCCGGGCTGTCTGACTCCAAAGCCCGTGCTCTTGGCCGGTTGGCTTGCCCTCTCCTTTCTATAAAGTGGGATTATCCTCTGGGCAGGGCAGCTGGGTTTTCCCAAACAGAGGGTCCCCTGAGCCACCCCCTTCTTGCCTTTTGACCAACCTTGCTATAAGGGCTGTCCATATGGTCAGCCTCAGGCAGGCATAGGACAGGCATAGAACCCTCACAGAGGCCTCATTAAACCCAGCCAAAGCAGCCAGCCGCTGGGCAGCCTGGTTCTAGATCAGCACTTCTCGGCCCTGGCCATGTGCTGGAATCACCTAGAGAGCTTTTAAACATCTCTGCTGCTCCCAGACTCCAGAGCAAGGAAGTCAGAATCCCAGGGAGCAGGCTCCAGGCAACCATGTTTTTGGTGGACTGCACTGGATGCCTCTCAAAAGCCTGCCTTCCCAGAGGTGACACTGAAGTTGCAAACACAGCACAACACCCAGGGAACAGTCATGCTAGAGTGCAGTGTGGACCCCAAGGGTCAGAAGAAACACGTGGGGAGAGGCGGGGCGCCTGGTGGGAAGAGGGCTTCAGTCCTGCATCCTGAGGCATGGCTTGGGAAGGAAACCAGGGAGGATGCCGGCCTGACAGCGCTGGTGAGTCACGGGCCAAGGAGGAGGAAGGGGAAGGGATGAGTCAGGCGCAGCTGCCTGCATGGCCCTAGCCTGGCTTGGGAGGAGAATGAACGTGCTTCTCTGTTGATCCACAAACCCAGTGTTGTGGTCCTGAGCCTTGCCACATGAAGGAGCGGGTGAGCCTTGAAAAGATGGGGTTCCCAGGGCTGGGCATGTTGGACATCTGTGCGTGCACTTCACACTTCACACAAACTCCCTGGAGCATTTTGGCATTTCTGTAAGCCAGACTGCTGAGTGGCATTCGCATTTGGCAGATGTGTTCGGACAGATGAAGCCCTGTGCCCTGGGTCACACAGCAGGTCCTGATGGAAATGGACCCAGGTCTTCTGACCCCAAGTTCACCCCACTGAAGACACAGACCCGAAAGATGGAAAGAAAGGAACCTAGAGCCTGTTGCTGGGGTGTGGACTAAATGAACTATAGGGCTTGCAAGAATTAGGAGCCACAATCAGGGTGAAAATTATGAAATTATGAAAATTACGGGATCTTTGTAGCTCCAGCCCCAACAGTTATGGGCAGATTTGCTCTAGTGTTTGCTCGGGAGCAGGGGGCTGGTGCTCAGATGGAGTATGCAGGAGCCCGGTGGGGCCTGGTGCTGGATGGGCCACACCTGGACTGTTAAGTTAGTTGAAACAAGGATGAGTGAGACAGGAAAGAATCTGGAGAAAGGCCGGCTCAGGGGCTCATGGCTGTAATCCCAGCACTTTGAGAAGCTGAGGCAGGCAGATCACCTGAGGTCAGGAGTTCAAGACCAGCCTGGCCAACATGGTGAAACCCCGTCTCTACTAAAAAAAAAATTAAAAATACAAAAGTAGCTGGGTGTGGTGGCAGGCACCTGTAATCCCAGCTACTCAGGAGGCTGAGGCAGGAGAATCGCTTGAACCTGAGAGGCGGAGGTTGCAGTGAGCCGAGATCATGCCATTGCACTTCAGCCTGGGTGACAAGAGAGAAACTCTGTCTCAAAACAAACAAAAAAGGAATCTGGAGAAACTGTAGGAGGGAATGGGGGTCTCCAGCCTGGAGAGCAGAAAAGTGTCAGATAACTCCGCTGAAGAGGCTGTAACTTGTTCAGTGTTACTCCAGAGAGTGGAGCCGATGGATTTCAGATCAAAATAATAATGTTAATAATAATGACAAAAGCGGCCGGGCGCGGTGGCTCACGCCTGTAATCCCAGCACTTTGGGAGGCCGAGACGGGCGGATCACGAGGTCAGGAGATCGAGACCATCCTGGCTAACACGGTGAAACCCCGTCTCTACTAAAAAAAATACAAAAAACTAGCCGGGCGAGGTGGCGGGCGCCTGTAGTCCCAGCTACTCGGGAGGCTGAGGCAGGAGAATGGCGTAAACCCGGGAGGCGGAGCTTGTAGTGATCTGAGATCCAGTCACTGCACTCCAGCCTGGGCGACAGAGCGAGACTCCGTCTCAAAAAAAAAAAAAAAAAGATGGAGTTGATGTTCAAGCCCAAGTCTGCCTGAGGACAGAACCTATACCTTCAGCGCCCGTGTGTCTCTGTTCTAGGCCTGCCAGGTAGCTCAGTAAAGGGTAGCTATAATTACTATTAACCTCCTTTTTTTTTTGAGACAGAGTCTCACCGTTGCCTAGTCTGGCATGCAGTGGCACAATCTCAGCTCACTGCAACCTTAGCCCCCAAAGTAGCTGGGACTACAGGCATGTGCCACCATGCCCGGCTAATTTTTATATTTTTAGTAGAGATGGGGTTTCACCGTGTTGGCCAGGCTGGTCTCGAACTCCTGACCTCAAGAGATCCGCCCACCTCGGCCTCCCAAAGTGTTGGGATTACAGGCGTGAGCCACCACACCCAGCCACCATTAACTTTCTAATCATTAGATTCATCCAACAGTGGAATAGGCTTCTTTGTGGCATAGGGAGCACCTCAGCTCAGGAAGTGCACAGAGGCTGAATTGTCCCCCAGCTGGGGTGACTGTGGGGCAGTAGGTGGGTCTCCATCACTGAGTTCTAAACCAGCCATACTGAATTAGAGTCTTGAGCTGGTGTCCAGGTGTGTGTTTCTGTGAAGCCAAAGGAGGGCCAGGCGTGGTGGCTCTCACCTGTAGTCCCAGCACTTTGGGAGGCTGAAGTGGGTGGATCACTTGAGTTCAGAAGTTCGAGACCAGCCTGACCAACATGGTGAAACCTGATCTGTACTGAAAATCAAAAGAAGTAGCCGAATGTGGTGGTGCATACCTGTAGTCCCAGCTACTGGGGAAGCTGAGGTGGGAGGATTGTTTGAGTCTAGGAGATCGAGGCTGCAATGAGCCTCATTACCCACTGCACTCCAGCCTGGGTGACAGAATGAGACCCTGTCTCAGAAAAAAAAAAAAAAAAAAAAAACCTCACAGGAGGCCGGGGCACACAGTGAGGTGTGGATAGCACTGGCCCAGCTGTCCTGGGAGGGCTCTGCTCTTAGATTCCGTTCCTCTGTAATGGGCACTGGGAGGTTGGTAGCTCCTCCCGTGTTGCTCCCGCTGTGTGTTTTCCTTGCTGCTTTTCCCATTGGCATATTCGTCAGAGCTGTGCGTTCAGCTCCTACATTTTCATATTCTAGTTGTAATTCAGCTTCCACTAGTGGTGGAGTGGTTTGGTAGAAAGAATTTACCATACCCCACTGCCACCACCCACCCACTCACACCCACACACACACACACGCACGCTCTCTCTTTCTCTCTCTCTCTCTCTCTGTCTCTCTCTCTGACCGTCTCTGTCTCTCTCTCTTGGGAAACAGCTGTCGGGTCTGGGACAAGTCACGTCACCTTTCAGCCTTGGTTTCTTTGTCTGTAAAATAAAGTGGCTAGGGCAGAGGACTTCAAGGTCACTCCCAGCTTCAGGACTCTGCCATACTCGGGGAACGTGCCCCCTTGGGCATGTCTGAGTGCATGTCTGAGTGCTCGTGGCAGTTGACACCCAGTGGGATGGAGTCCCAGTGTCAGAAGTCAGTCTATGCCGTTAGCTTCCAGGCACCTGGCTGCCATGCCGGTGCTCGTTGGGTCCTCCTCCTTGCCAGCAGTGAGGGAGGTTGGACTGCTGTGTCCAGCAGTGAAAAGCACAGTGACTGAGAAGACCTGCCTCCCCTTCCTGGAGTCCTGAGGTAGCAATGGGAGCCAGCCAGATACAGGAGACCTTTCTAGAAACCTCTGGGGAGTTCCTGTTTTATTTATTAGCCGCCATCCTCCTTCTTCTGCCCCAGGAGAAGTGCTGACCCTACGCTGTGCAACCAGCACAAGGAGGCAGACATCTATCAAGCCCACTCTCTGTCACTGTTGAGCTTGACCTCACTTAACCCCTGCATTCTCCTGCGCTGCGAAGTAAAGACCGAGACATCCCTGCAGCAGGAGCTTGCTTTTCTTTTTTTGAGACAGTCTTGCTCTGTTGCCCAGGCTGGAGAGCAGTCGCGCAACCTCGGCTTACTGCAACCTCTGCTTCCTGGGTTCAAACGATTCTCCTGCCTCAGTCTCCTGAGTAAATGGAACTACAGGCATACGCCGCCACGCCTGGCTACCTTTTGTATTTTCAGTAGAGACAGGGTTTCACCATGTTGGCCAGATTGGTTTTGAATTCCTAACCTCAGGTTATCCACCCGCCTTGGCCTCCCAGGTGCTGGGATTACAGGCGTGAGCCACCACGCCCGGCCTTGCAGCTTTCATTTTTCAAAATCACAGCAACTTTATGGAAAAAAGAAAAAGTAACCTTTAATTGTGTAATGGTAAAAGCATTACTGACTCGGCTTGGTCACCAATGACAATAGCTACTGTCTTTTCTGCACTGGGCAGAGTGGTCTCATTTAATCCTTACAGCAGTCCCATTAGGTGGGAGTTACCTACTCTTTTTACAGATGGAAACACCAAATCTTAGGATGGTGAGGTCATCCACCCACGGTCACAAAGGTGGTCAGCAGCCAAAGAGAACCCCCACTGTCCATCTCTGAAGCCCACATGTGAGTAGCCAGGTTGCAGAGAGAGGCTACAGTGTCTCTTTACACATACATAATTATCCATGATCCAGGTTGTCAGAAAGCACATGTAATCAGGGTTCCCTCCAGAGCTGCTAACACTGGAACTGCTCGTGTTCAAGCTAGGATTCTGGCCGCACTTGAGAGCAAACACGTCAGTACGTGGCAAAGATGAGAGTGTGTTGACTACAGGAAAGGGACATAGGTACTTAAAACAAGGGAAGTGCGGTAATTTCCCAAACACCTATGTCTGACTCCACTTGCGAAATACAGTATTCTCTCCAAAGCAGCCTTAGAAAACATGTTAGTTGCATGGCAGGATAGAACCCCAGAGTTAGGCCTGGCGCAGTGGCTCACGTCTGTAATCCCAGTACTTTGGGAGGCCGAAGCAGAAGGATCACTTGAGGCCAAGAGTTTAAGACCAGCCTGGCCAACATGGCGAAACCCCATCTCTACTAAAAATACAAAAATTAGCCATGGGGGCACGTGCCTGTAATCCCAGCTACTTGGGAGGCTGGGGCAGGAAAATCACTTGAACCTGGGAGGTGGAGGTTGCAGTGAGCCGAGATTGTCACTGCACTCCAGCCTGGGCAACAGAGCGAGACTCCGTCTCAAAAAAAGACTAAACAAAAACCCTAGAGTTAGATCCTGAGGATTTGGGGGCTGTGTTTGTAATGGAGATCAGATAGGCCAGTTTTCCTCCGGAAAAGCGTTGGGGGATGGCTGGTCAGTGCCCAGCTCTGGGAGGCCACCCTTCCCCCAGCCTGGCCAGATGTGGCCAGGGCCCCCAGGCTGGACTCATGGGCCAGAGAGCAGAAAAAGGCCTGCTCTGCCTGAGCCCAGCCAGGTGGCCAGCCCTGTGAATGTGTACGTTGTGTGCAGCACCATGAAAGCACACCCTGTCTCCTCACGCTTGTGTGCCCCCTTGTCCATATCTGTGGCTGCCCGCGCACTGAGGCCTTGGGTAGGTCTGTTTCTCTTGGCTGCACTTTTGTCTCTCCCGTGGCCACAGAGGATCCACAGAGGATCCGGGCCCACCTCCTCCAGCAGGTTTCTTCACTGTACACCTACTTCAGTGACTGGTTTTGTCCCTCCTGGACTCCCACCTCCACCTACCCCCTCTCTTCCTGCCTCTTCCTATTCAGTGAAGCTTGTTCACAAAACATAGTCCTCTGTTCCCCCTTTGCAGGGGTTTCTTGCAGACAGCTCTGTCTACTCTCCCATCTGATCTGCGCCTCCCCTCTCCAGCTCCTCCTCCTTTTCCTAAACTGCCTTCCCATTTCACTCGCCTGTGCAGTATGCCAGGCGTTGACCCTGTCTCTAGGATCAAAAAGATGAACTGGAGGAGGTCTCAGCCTCAGGCAGACAGACAAGATCATCGCAGAGAATTTCCGTTGCTGTGGGCTGGGCATCATCCTAGAGCCGAGAATCGGGCCCTCAGGGGTGCCACCCTGCCTTGATCCTTCAGCTCTGCTTAGGGCCACCTGGGACCCACTGTGCCTTCAGAGATGCCCGTTAGAAAGCCTGGCCCGTCACTTAGCAACTGGCTCCACCCCTTTCCCTCCCTGAGCTGGGGCCCGAGAGGAGGAAAGACCCATAGGCCTGTAAAGAGGCCACCAAATCCCAGAGCGTGGGAGGCTCCAGCTGACCAGAGCTGGGCCAGCACTTTCCCTTCAAAAGTTACCCAGGCTCTGAGGGTCATCTCAGCTAAGTCTGACTATAAATATCACACTTCCTGAAGGGATTACCTGGGCTCCACACCCCCTGGCTCGCCCCTCCCCGCCTGGGCTGATCCTTCTGGCCCCTGTATTCTTCCTGACCCCTTTTTCCCGCTGCCAGGTGGGACACTTCATACTACCTGTGTTTCAGCTGTGACTGCTGGGGTGGGAGGGGAGAAAGGAGAGATTCGAGTCTGTATCCTGGCCAGAGGGCCCTTGCCTGCCAGGCTGTTGGGACAAGGAGGCTCTTGTTCCTCTCACACCTCTTGTTCGGTGTGAGAGCCCTGTCTCTCACACCAGCCAGAGCAAGCCCAGACTTGTCACATAATCGGTACATCTGGGAAGGACACTGTTGGCCCCATCCCTGGAGTAAGGGCTTGGGGACAGAACTTGGTAACTGAGTGTGGAACAGCTTGGGGATTGCCGCAGGTATAAATAGGGCTGTCACCTGGCTTGGGTGGCCTGACTGGGGAAATCTCTGCTCCCCTTGGCTGATCTCAAATTTGGTGTCACATCCCAGTGGCTCACTTATTCCAGTCCCTGAAGTCACAAGAATAATCTGGGGTGTGAGATCAATAAGTGAAGGAGGGGCCACTCCCCTGCAGACCTCTTCCCTGCTTTCGCCTGCCTCCCTGCTGCTGCAGTGAGCCGTAACTCCTCCACCCCTCCCCACCTGCTCACGGCGCCTTGGTCAGCTCCTTTCTCAATTCAGCAGATACTTGCTGAGAACCGCGCTGGGCCAGGCACTGTGTGAGGCAGTGGGATCTATTCAGCCAGGGTCTGCCATCCTTCCTTGTGGTTTTGGAATCTCCTCTTCTGTGTAGCCATCCTGAGTTCAGCGGTGTGAATTGAGTGGTGGGAGTACACCCACACATGCATACACACTCAGATGCGCACCAGCTCTGGGCAACTTGGAGAGGACCTTTAATGTTCTGTCTCCCACTCTCCTTTCGGTGCCCTCTCTTGGGGGTGGCATCACCAGACACCATTCATTATCGAGGCCAAACCACCGCGTCCACCATCATTATCCTCCTCCAGCCCAGACGTGGTGCCCTCTTGCTCTCTTCCCTCTTCCCTCTCCAAATCAGCTCTCGGCAGCAGCTCTGGAGACCATGTGTTGGACTGTTGATGTTAAGGTATGGGGCTGGGCCTGCCATTTCCACTCCTGTGTTGCTGTGTTTACAGATAGGTTCTTTTTTTTTTTTGGAGACGAGTCTCGCTCTGTCACCCAGGCTGGAGTGCAGTGGCGCGATCTCGGCTCACTGCAAGCTCCGCCTCCCAGGTTCACGCCATTCTCCTGCCTCAGCCTCCCGAGTAGCTGGGACTACAGGCGCCCACCACCTCGCCCGGCTAATTTTTTTGTATTTTTTAGTAGAGACGGGGTTTCACCGCTTTAGCCAGGATGGTCTCGATCTCCTGACCTTGTGATCCGCCCGTCTCGGCCTCCCAAAGTGCTGGGATTACAGGCTTGAGCCACCGCGCCCGGCCTACAGATAGGTTCTTAAGTCAGATCAAATACATACCCCAGCCCAGCCCCTGTAACTGGTTCCATGGGTGTGAGGTGAGCCCTGAGAATCTGGATTTTGAACCAGCACCCGAGGAGATCCTAATACGGGAGATTTCAGCCACCCTTTGGGACCCCAGCCTTTGCCTCTGTACGCAGACATGTACATTTTCTTTTCAATCACAAATGTTGGCGGGGCATGGTGGCTCACACCTGTAATCCTAGCACTTCAGGAGGTTGAGACAGGAGGATCCCTTGAGCCCAGGAGTTCAAGAGCAGCCTGGGCAACATAGGGAGACCCCTCTCTCTATTAAAAAAAAAAAAAAAAAAGAAGTTTAAACAAACAAAAAATGTCTGTTGCTGTCCTCCGCCCAGCACAATCGTGGAAACGCATGCTTTTTGTGTGTGTGTTGCCCTGTGGCCTCCCTGTGCAGGTTGTATGCCTTTGTCAGCTTCATTAAGGACAGGAACCATTTCTGTTACTCTGTCTTTGACCTGAAGCTTATCTAGGACAGGTGGAGATGTAAGTAGAAGCTACTAAATGCTCCTGCTGCTGAAACCAGCAGAGCCTTCCTGGCCCTGGACAAAGCCTCGGGGGGCTGTCAGTAACTGATATCCTACAGGGCATGGGCTTAGCAAGTCACCACCACCGTCGGCTCCCCAAACTCTTCCCACTTTTCCATGGCTGTGCCCCAGAACTCCAAGTATCCTCTTTCCTAATTAACAACTTTTATGGTATTATTCTTATTATTAAAGTAATAAGTTCTTATTGTAGAAAACTTGGAAAATATAAACCAAGAAGAAATAATCGGTAACTGCCAGTGAAATATAACCGCTGTTTACATTTTGATATAAATCCTTCCAGCCTTTTTTCTCTTTTAAAGACCAGGTCTTACTGTGTCGCCCAGTCTGGAGTATAATGGTGTAATTATAGCTCATCACTGCAGCCTTGACCTTCTGGGCTCAAACGATCCTCCCACCTCGGTCTCCCAAAGTGCTGGGGTTACAGGTGCAAGCCACTGTGCTTGGCCCTCCTGTCTTTTTAATATATATAATTATACAGCTGAGCACTTTGGGAGGCTGAGGAAGGAGGATCACTTGAAGACAGGAGTTTGAGACTAGCCTGGGCAACATGGCGAGACCCCATCTCTACAAAAAAAATTTTTTTTAATTATCCAGTCATGTTGGTGCATGCCTGTAATCACAGCTTCTCAGGAGGCGGAGGTGGAAGCATCACTTGAGCCCAGGAGGTTGAGGCTGCAGTGAGCTATGATGACATGGCCTGAGTGATAGAGCCAGACCCCATCTAAAAACAAACAAAAAATAATAATTACACACTTTTTTTTTTTTTTTTTGAGACACAGTCTCGCTCTGTGACCCAGGCTGGAGTGCAGTGATGCAATCTTAGCTCACTGCAACCTCTGCCTCCTCGGTTCAAGCGATTCTCCTGCCTCAAGCTCTCGAGTAGTTGGGACTACAGGCGCCCACCACCACCAAGCCTGGCTAATTTTTGTAGAGATGGGTTTTTACCATGTTGTCCCAGCTGGTCTTGAACTCCTGACCTCAAGTGATCTGCCTGCCTCGGCCTCCCAAAATTCTGGGATTTCAGGGGTGAACCACCACACCTGGCCAATACATACTTTTTTTGAATTAAAAGCCGGAGCACTGTGCACTTGCTGTATGGGACCTTTTTTCACTGTGTTGTGGACATTTTCCCGTGTTACTCAGCATCCTACATCACCATTACAGAGTGGCTGCTGCCGATGCTTCGAAAGGATGCCCATATTTTATGTAGCCTTTCTCCTGGCCGTGTGAATTAGGTTGTTCCTAGCTTTTCCCTATTAAAAACGTGCCGGGTTAAATAGCTTTCTAGATAAGTCTTCACCACACACTTGTGATTATTTTCTTAGAATAAATTATTGGAAATCAAATAGCTGAGCCAAAGGGATGAACATTTTAAAGTTTCTCAGTACCATACAAATGCCCTCCCAGAGACATGCACCAATTTGTGCAGCGTATGAATGTTCACACTTTCCACTGCCCAACTTTTTTGACTCCATACAGTATCTTTTTGTTTTTGTTTTTGACTTTTCGAGATGGAGTTTCACTCTTGTTTCCCAGGCTGGAGTGCAATGGCACGATCTCAGCTCACTGCAACCTCTGCCTCCCAGGTTCAGGCAGTTCTCCTGCCTCAGCCTCCTGAGTAGCTGGGATTACAGGCACGTACCACCATGCCCGGCTAATTTTTGTATTTTTAGTAGAGATGAGGTTTCGCCACGTTGGTCAGGTTGGTCTCAAACTCCTGACTTCAGGTGATCCACCTGCCCCGGCCTCCAAAAGTGCTGAGATTACAGGCGTGAGCCACCATGGCCAGCCAATATCTTTTTAAGTAAATGAAATTAATATGTTCATCATCAACTTGTTCATATGCTTAGATGAAAAACTTCCTTTTCTGTGTTTGTCCGTATCCGTGGCTAAGATTGTAAGCACCCGTGTGTAGGGCTGCAAACGTCTGGGCATGTCTCCTATACATGCTTAACTTTGGGCCTGGAGAACTTGGTGAGTTATTTTTGTGCAGCGTTTGACCCACTGATGAAGAGAGCCAATACCAGTCCAGAGGTGGTGCGGCTGCCCTCTGCTGGCTCTGAGGTGCAGTGATGACTAAGAAGGCAATGGCTGGACTCCTGGGGCTCAGCTTACATTAACCCTGCCTGCCCCCTGCCCCTCACCCACCATTCTAAGATTTTCAGCCACAGAGGCCCTACCTGGAGGGTGAAGAGTTTGTCACCGCTGTATCCTGGTTCACTGCATTAATTAGGCACTGTTAATACTTGGAGAGGCTCACTCACAGTGTGACTGTCAGCGGGGGAGAAGCATAGAAATGACGGCTAGCAAAGCTGTCTGCTGTTGTGTAGCAGGGAGGCGACCCTGAAGGCTACTCTGGGGGAGCTCAGGAGGTTTGTGAGCCAAGCAGCATCCTTCAGGCACGTGTGTGGCCTCCTGAGGTGATGACTTTGAAAGGGGCCACCATGGAGCTTTGTTTATTTTAAAGGTCAGTTCTTTAGTCTTCTCAAGAGAAAATGAGATGCATGGGCACAGTTACAGCTCAGGTGTCCTTGTGTCACAGTCTAGTACCTCACTTGTCAGGCACAGAGCCCAAAGGTGAACATTTGATTTTGTTTGTTTTTGTTTTGGGGTTTTGTTGTTGTTGTTGTTGTTTTTGAGACAGAATCTTACTCTGTCACCCAGGCTGGAGTACAGTGACATGATCTCAGCTCACTGCAACCTCCGTCTCTGGGGTTCAAGCGATTCTTCTGCCTCACCTCCTGAATATCTGGGATTACAGGGCCTGCCACCATGCCTATATTTTTAGTAGAGACAAGGTTTCTCCATGTTGACCAGGCTGGTCTCGAACTCCTGGACTCAAGCGATCCACCTGCCTTGGCCTCCCAAAGTGCCTGGATTACCTGCATGAGCCACTGTGCCCGGCCATTTATTTATTTATTTATTTATGAGACAGGGTCTCACTCTGTCACCCAGGCTGGCGTGCAGTAGTGCAGTCATAACTCACTGCAGCCTTGACCTCCTGAGCTCAAGCGACCCTCCCACCTCAACCTCCCGAGTAGCTGGGACTACAGGTCATTGCCACCGCGCCCGGCTAATTTTTTTTTTTTTTTTTTTTTTTTTTTTTTTTTTTGAGACGGAGTCTCGCTCTGTCGCCCAGGCTGGAGTGCAGTGGCGCGATCTCGGCTCACTGCAAGCTCCGCCTCCCGGGTTCACGCCATTCTCCTGCCTCAGCCTCCCGAGTAGCTGGGACTACAGGCGCCCACAACCGCGCCCGGCTAGTTTTTTGTATTTTTAGTAGAGACGGGGTTTCACCGTGGTCTCGATCTCCTGACCTTGTGATCCGCCCGCCTCGGCCTCCCAAAGTGCTGGGATTACAGGCGTGAGCCACCGCGCCCGGCCAATTTTTTTTATTTTTTGTAGAGACGAGGGGTCTTGCTTTGTTGCCCAGGCTGATTGTGACTTCCTGGCCTTAAGTGATCCTCCCACCTCAGCTTCCCAAAGTGCTGGGATTATAGGTGTCAGCCACCATGCTGGCCGAACAGTGAACATTTTTAAATGTCACAAAGCCTGGTCTCTTTCTTCTGTGGGAAGCCTCTCTTGTAGACAGTGCTGACAGCTTGGCTGTGCCCTTTCTCAGCCCTCAGCAGATTAGGAGTGGCCCATGAGCTGGGCCTGCCCTCTCCCCATGTTAGGAGCAGCAGATAGACAGAGACCAGTAAGAAGTGACATCTGGAAAAGAGGAAGGAAGGCAGGGAAACTATAGATTCAGCTCAAGAAGTTAAAATGCCATTGAAGCTAAACAGCTGTTTAGGGAAGAGGCAGAAGTCCCACACCCAGGGGTCCCTGAGGGAGTCACTGTATAATTACTGTGACTCCTGGTGGATCAAAGCTCTTATTAGGGGATCATCCCTGCTAAATAATGAAAGAGAAAAGGAGTCCAGAAATCATGACATGGAGCAACTTCCTTGGTCAAGGCATAAACACCTCCAGGCTAAACTTCATAAAAAATATCTGGATGAAATTGTGACCTTCAGTTTCTTCAGTGTGTCCTTTCTGTCCCTCATACTTAAGCCTTTGATAACCTGGTTTTGATTTTCGTGGCTGGCATGAGGTGGGGATTGCAGTTCATGTCTCCATCATAGTCCCAGCATCATTTGTTACACATAGTCATCTTCCCCTCCAACCTGCAACAGGAATATTCCTTCTCACTGCAAGCAAGTTCCTGTACACACCTGGGTCTGTTTCTGGGCTCTCTGTTCTCATTTGTCTTGTATACCAAAAATAAAATTCTAAGTCCTCCAACCAGCTGAATGGACCCATCTTCTCAGCCAAGGGGATTCCAAAGAAATCTGAAAAACAAGTCCAGGCCATGATGGGAAGGGGAGTCAGGCCTCATTATACTCTCCTCCCTTTGGAGTTCAGGCACAACTGACCAGCATTAACATTAAAACAGTCCAGGCGTGGTGGCTCATGTCTGTAATCCCAGCACTTTGGGAGGCTGAGGCGGGTGGATCACCTGAGGTCATGAGTTCGAGACTAACCTGGCAACGTGGTGAAACCCTGTTTCTACTACAAATACAAAAATTAGTGAGGTGTGGTGGTACACATCTGTAATCCCAGCTACTCAGCGTCATGCGCATCCGTGTGAAGAGACCACCAAACAGGCTTTGTTTGAGCAATAAAGCTTTTTAATCACCTGGGTGTAGGCGAGCTGAGTCCGAAAAGAGCGTCACCAAAGGCTGGTGGCATTATCATTAGTTCTTACAGGTTTGGGATAGGCAGTGGAGTTAGGAGCAATTTTTTGTGGGCAGGGGGTGGATCTTGCAAAGTACATTCACAAGAGTGGGGAGAATATTACAAAGTACCTTCTTAAGGGCGGGGAGGATATTACAAAGTACCTTCTCAAGGGTGGGGAGGGTGTATTGTACAAAGTACATTCACAAGGGTGGGGGAATATCACAAAGTACACTATCACAAGGGCAGGGAGGGTGTATTGTCACAAAGTCAATTGATCAGTTAGGGTGGGGCAGGAACAAATCACAGTGGTGGAATGTCATCAGTTAAGGCAGGAACTGGCTATTTTCACTTCTTTTGTGGATCTTCAGTTGCTTCAGGCCATCTGGATGTATACACGCAGGTCACAGGGGATATGCTGGCTTAGCTTGGGCTCAGAGGCCTGATATTCCTGTCTTCTTATATTAATAAGAAAAACAAAACAAAATGATAATGAAGTGTTGGGGCGGCGAAAATTTTGGGGGATGGTGTGGAGAGAGAATGGGCACTGTTTCTTAGGGCTGCTTCGAGGGGATTGGGGCAGTGTGGGAACCTATAGTGGGAGACATTAAACTGAAGAAAGATTTTGGGGTAAGAGGTAATACTGTGGGGTTGTTAGAAGGAGCATTTGTCGTATAGAATGATTAGTGATGGCCTGGATGTGGTTTTGTATGAATTGAGAAACTAAATGAGAGACACAAGGTCCAAATAAAAGGAGAAAAACAGGTATTAAAGGACTAAGAATTGGGAGAACCCAGGACATCCAATTAGAGAGTGTCCAAGGGGATTCGGCATAATTATTTGCTTGGTTGGTGAGTTTTTGGGCTCTATCCTTGAGTTTTTTATGTTGTCATATACCAGGCCAGATTGATTTGGGTAAAAACAACACTCTTCATTTAAACATATACAGAGTCCTCCTTTTTCAGCAGTGAGTAAATCGAGGCCTCAGCGGTTTTGGAGGAAAGAGAAATGCAAAGCCAGTAATTGTTTGTTAAAGGATTAGAAACGGCTAGGAGAGAGTGAGTGAGATTGATAGTGTGGTGGAGATAGGTAGGGAGAGGTAAAGAGTGACTGGAGAATGGGGGCAAGGATAAGAGTGAGTAGAAAAGTGGAAAAAAGGGCTTCATCAGGGTGAAAATATTGGAGGGTGCCCTGTCAGCAAAGATCATCTATCCACTCCAAGAGGGAGTCAAGAGTGGCAGATTAGGGATAGTACTAGGAGACAGCCGCTACGATGGTTTGGAGGAATAGTGTAAACTGGCAGTGTAAACAGGGACAGGGCATTTACGAGTAGTTAAGAATGGCGAATAGGGGTATGACTAGACAGAAGATAGTAGGGATGACAAGTTTTCGGGGTGCAATCCAAGTTGTGGGGGTGGTGATTGCATAAAGCCTATTGTAAAGAGTAGGGTAAGGAAGAAGAGACCTAATAAAAATGAAAGGATGTGTTAGGCTTATAAAGGTTACTGTTATCCTTTAGGAATGCAGGTGAGTTTAAGGGAAGTAGGGGTGAGTACTTGCGACTTCCAGGAGGAAGAGGAGAGATCAGGCTGGCTGTCCAGTGGACACAGTTTTATTCTGGAACAGTGAACCCAATGGGGAGGGTCCTGCAGGTGGATGGCATTTGACGTACTATAGATGACTAAGTAGGGTCTGGTCCATCGAGGTTGTAGAGTTTGAGGGGTCAGATTCTTAACAAGAACTGATCGTCCAGCTAGGGTGTCTTCATGTGGCTGGGAATCTGGAGTAGGCAAGAGAAGATTAGCAGCCTGGCGAATTTCCTGTCTAGCCTGCTGGAGGACTGGAAGACAGTTGCCTAGAGGGCTGGTATCTGGGACAAGGTTGGGGCCAAGCAAGAAAGTGCATCCATATAAAAGTTCAAATGGACTGTACCTTCAAATGGACTGTAATGTATTTTGAAATGGCCCTGCAAAACTGTCTCTTATGGGGTATGTTTACATTTTCTGTAAAGAATCCCGTTCCCTTTCCAGGTCTTTTTCTGATCCTGAAGAGATTAGCTAAAAATCCAGTACCTGTTAAAAGTCTGAATAGGAAACATTTGCCATCTATTGCCTCTTAAGGGCGGCCACCTATGAAACTTCATCTACATAATAAGAACCTTGGTCTCCACAACTCCTTATCTTTTTGTTTGTTTGTTTGTTTTTGTTTTTTTGAGAAAGAGTTTCACTTTTTGTTGTCCAGGCTGGAGTGCAGTGGCACAATCTTGGCTCACTGCAACCTCCGCCTCCCAAGTTCAAGCAATTCTCCTGCCTCAGCCTCCTGAGTAGCTGGGATTACAGGTGCCTGCCACCACGCCCAGCTAATTTTTGTATTTTTAGTAGAGATGGGATTTCACAATGTTGGCCTGGCTGGTCTTGAACTCCTGACCTCAGGTGATCCACCCACCTTGGCCTCCCAAAGCATGGGATTACAGGCGTGAGCCACCGCGCCTGGCCCACAACTCCTTACCTTAACCCAGACATTCCTTTCTGTTGATTTGAGGACTTGAGATAATAACTCTTTCAACCAATTGCCAACCAGAACATCTTTAAATCCACCTATGACCTTTAAGTCCCCACCCCTTCAAGTTGTCCCTCCTTTCCACACCAAACCAATGTATATCTCACATGTAATGACTGATGTCTTCAGTCTCCCTAAAACATATAAAACCAAGCTGTAATCCAACTCCCTTTGGGCACATGTTCCCAGAACCTCCTGAGACTGCATCACAAGTCATGGCCCTCACATTTGGCTCAGAATAAATCTCTTCAAATATTTTACCAGGTTTGGCTTTTTTTTGTCCAACAGTCTGTCCCTGTTCCAGTACTGTGCCAACTGTAGCTTTATAATTAATGCTGATCATGGCAGCGCAACTTCTCCCACCTGATTCTTTTCTAGGAGCATCTTTGTTCTTCTATATAAAATTTAGAATCAGCTTGCCAGGTTCCTTGGGAAAAAACTGACGGGAATTATATTGGAATTGTATTACATTTATAGATCAATTTAGGGGGAGTGGACATCTCCATGATTTCTTTGAATGTTGCTTCATTCCCATTTTCCCTATTGTATCCTTCTGGAAATTCAGTTCAAAATTTTAGACCTAGCAGGACATAGTGTCCCCTATATAGTCCCAGCTACTTGGGAGGCTACTGGGGAAGAATACCTTGAGCCCAGAAGTTTGAGGCTGCAGTGAGCTATGATGACACCACCACACTCCAGACTGGGCAACAGAGTGACCTTGTCTCTCAGAAAGAAAAAAGACATCGGAATCTCAATTATATTGTCTTTTTCTATTTTTATTTTCTTTTTATTTTTTTGAGACAGGGTCTCTGTCACCCAGGCTGGAGTTGGAGTGCAGTGGCGTGATCATGACTCACTGCAGCGTCAGCCTTTCTGGGCTCAGGTGATCCTCCCACCTCAGCCTCCCAAGTAACTGGGTCTACAGGTGCACGCCACCATGCCCGACTAATTTTTTTGTATTTTTTGTAGAGACAGGTTTTTGCCATATTGCCCAGGCTGGTCTCGAATTCCTGGGCTCAAGTAGTCCGTCTGCCTTGGCTTCCCAAAGTGCTGGGATTACAAGTGTGAGCCACTGGGCCCGGCCTATATTTTTCATTTTTAGAAATTCTATATGGTTCTTTTAAGATCTTATTGGTTATACATATTATGTACCCACAAAAATTAAACATTTTTTAAATCTCCTTGATCATTCTTTATAATCTCTTATTCATATTTTTAAGGCCCTCATCCCTTAACTCAGTATTTCATAATCTATCCAAAGTCTTTGCAAATCTGATTCTTTCATCTGCTGTTTTTGCCAGTAAAGCTTGTACTGCCTTGTTTCCTTGCATATTGAGATTTTTTTAAAAAAACTATTACCTTATTTATTTTTCTTGGAACTTTATCTTGGGAATTCTTAGAGGCCTGGTTTGAAGTTATTTTCCTCCAAAGAGGGTTTGCCTTTCCTTCTGCCACCTCACCACCCCAGGAACACTTTAAATTAAATGTTCAGCTTTAGAGTTTTCTGCCCCTACACTGTGAATTCCGATGGTGAACTACAGGATTTAGTCAGACCTGAGGTGGAACCCTCACTCACTGTGTGACCTGGGGCAAGTCCTTTAATCTCTCTAAATCTGTCCTATCACCTGTGAAATAGCAATAGTAATACCTACTGCCTAAGCAAGGATGAAATGGGATCGTGTATATAAATAAAGCCTTGCCTGGGATTCTTTCTCAGCGGAGGTCAGTGCCTGCTATTCTCTTCCTTTTGCCCCAGCCAGTGGGAGCAATCTGGTGGTGGCCCCTAGCCTTAGTTCTGCCTCTCGGCGTAGGACCTGAGTTATAGTGGAGGCAGAGTGCTTCACATCTCACTCCTGTGGCTCACTCTGCCTTTAGTTTTGAGATGACTGAGCCTCCAAAAGCCTTTGAGAGATGCCTCTGCCCTCAGTCTTGACTGTGGTTTGGAGTTGTCTTGGAGGTCACTTGGAGCTGGGTAACAAGAAAAATGACATTTGACAGAATTGTTTTATTTGTCAGATGCTGCAGGAATTTTTTGGGGAGTTTGTTGATTACGATTTTTTAAAAAAAATCTTTGTGACTATACAGTGGGACATTAGTAACAAGATGTTAAAATTGTTAATAATTTTTTTTTTTTTTTTGAGACATGATCTCGCTCTATTGCCCAGGAAGGAGTGCAGTGGCACCATCACAGCTCACCGCAGCCTCAACCTCCCAGGCTCAAGTGATTTCTCCCATGTTAGCCTCCCAAGTAGTAACTGGAACTACAGGAGCGTGCCATCGTGCCTGGCTAATTTTTTAAAATTTTTTTGTAGAAACAGGGTTTTACCATGTTGCCCTGACTGGTCTAGAACTGCCGGGCTCAAGCGATCCTACTGCCTCCCAAAGCACTGGGATTACAGGCATGAGCCACCGTGCCCTGCCCCACATGATCATTCATTCAATCACGCCTGTAATCCCAGCACTCAGGAGGCCGAGGCGGGCGGATCACAAGGTCAGGAGTTTCAGACCAGCCTGACCAACATGGTGAAACCCCATCTCTACTAAAAATACAAAAATTAGCCAGGTGTGGTGGTGGGCATCTGTAATCCCAGGTACTCAGGAGGCTGAGGCAGGAGAATCGCTTGAATCTGGGAGTCAGAGGTTGCAGTGAGCTGAGATCATGCCACTGCACTCCAGCCTGGGCAACAAGAGTGAAACTCCATCTCAAAAAAAAAAAAAAGCAACAAAAACAATGGTAGCATATGCTTTGCTGACACAATTATTTTATGTCCCTAGGTTGGTTATGTGAAGTTTCCTGACTCTTCCCTGCTATTTAGGAAGGGCTTCAGAGACCTGAATACTTAGTAGCCAGTGCAGCAGGGTTTCAGGGTCTGGCCTGGGAGGGTAGGGGAGGGGGAGGGCAGGTTGCAGCTCAAGTAGCTTTAGAGATGCTGAGCCTCTCCTTCTGTCCTGCCCAGGACGCAATGAGCCCCTGAAGAAAGAGCGGCTCAAGTGGAAGAGCGACTACCCCATGACTGACGGGCAGCTGCGGAGCAAACGGGATGAGTTCTGGGACACAGCGCCTGCCTTTGAGGGCCGCAAGGAGATCTGGGATGCCCTCAAGGCCGCCGCCTATGCTGCTGAAGCCAACGACCACGAGCTGGCCCAGGCCATCCTGGATGGAGCCAGCATCACCCTGCCTCATGGTAAGTGGACAGGGCCAGGGCTTTATCCCCGCTGGAACTCGGGGGTCACCAGCACAGTTTGAGGGTGTTGAGGGGTGTGGAGCGGTGGGGCAGGTGGTTACTCACGTGTTCATTCTTTCAAGCAACCCTTACTGAGCATGGACCAGGAGTGGGTACACAAGGAAAATGAGAAAATGAGACACAGTCTGTGCTTGCCTAATGACACGACAGAAAGACATCAACAAACTTGTAAAGCAGTGTCACAAATGCATTTTGGGACCCTAGAACATCCAAGGCACCGACCTTTATTTTATTTTTTATTATTTTTTTTTGAGATGGAGTCTTACTCTGTCGCTTAGGCTGGAGTGCAGTGGTGGGATCTCAGCCCACTGCAACCTTTACCTCCTGAGTTCAAGCAATTCTCCTGCCTCAGCCTCCTGAGTAGCTGGGATTACAGGCATGTGCCACCACGCCTGGCTAATTTTTGTATTTTTAATAGAGACCGGGTTTCACCATGTTGGCCAGGCTGGTCTCAAACTCCTGAGCTCAAGTGATCCACTGGCCTTGACCTCCCAAAGGCACTGACCTTTTATTGGGTCATTATGTGCTGGACACTGATCTAGAAACTTCCACTGCATTAGCTCACATAAGTTCATAGTAGCCTTATGGGGCCATGTAAAGCAGAGGGTAACAGTGGAGCTCTAGAATCACAGAATTGAGTTTCTTTTTTTTTGAGATGGAGTTTCACTCTTGTTGCTCAGGCTGGAATGCAATGGTGCGATCTTGGCTCACTGCAACCTCCGCCTCTCAGGTTCAAGTGATTCTCCTGTCTCAGCCTCCTGAATAGCTGGGTTTACAGGCATGCGCCACCAGGCCGAGTTAATTTTGTATTTTTAGTAGAGACAGGGATTCTCCTTGTTGGTCAGGCTTGTCTTGAACTTCCACCCTCAGGTGATCCGCCCGCCTTGGCCTCCCAAAGTGCTGGGATTACAAGCGGGAACCACTGTGCCTGGTCACAAACCTGGGTTTCAATCTGAATGTTTCCCTTTCCTAACTATGTTGCCTTTAGCAAGGAGCTTCTCAAATTTAGAGCCTGAGTGTCTTACAACTGTAAAGGGGAGATAATTATTAGGATTCAGCAAGATACATATAACATGATTTAGTCCAGTCCCAGCATTTAGTAGGTGCTCAAGAGACAATAAACATATTTCTGCATGCATTACATTTTACCAGTAAGGACACTAAGGCCCATGGAAAGCAGAGCTGTGCTGTTTCATTCATTCCTGTAACCCCAGCATCTGGCACATGTGAAGAAATGAAAAATAATATGCCAGGATGAAAAAGCCAGCACCTGGTGGAGCTGGGATGCCAGCTCAGGTATTCCTGACTCCAGTCCTGTACACCTAGTCATCAGGCTGTCCTAGGGAGATCTGACTGTGGGGTGGCCATGGCAGGTGTATTAGTCTGCTCAGGCTACTGTAACAAAATACCACATGCTGGGTGACTTAATCAAGAGACATTTATTTCCCACAGTTCTGGAGGCCGGGAAATCTGGCATCATGGTGCTGGCCAGTTCAGGTTTTGGTGAAGACTCTCTTGCAGGTGGCTGCCTTCTTGCTGTGTCCTCACATGGGGAGTGAGTGGAGAGTGAGATAGTGCTCTAGTGTCTCTACAAGAACTATAAGCCAGGGCAGTGGAGCACACCTGTAGTCTCAGCTGCTCGGGAGGCTGAGGTGGGAGGATTGCATGAGCCCAGGAGTTCAAGATCAACCTAGGCAACATAGGGAGATCTTGTCTCAAAAGAAAAAAAAAAGAACCATCCTTCCGATCAGCAGACCAGAGGGTCAGGGCCCCACCCTATGACCTCATTTAACTTTAAGTATTTCTCTATAGGCCCTGTGTCGAAATACAGTCACACTGGGGGTTAGAGTTTCACTATATGAATTTGGGGGAACCCAAACATTTAATCCATGATAGTGGATCCCCAAGCTGATTCTGACAGCCCTGCCTCTCCTGTAGGCACCCTCTGTGAATGCTACGATGAGCTGGGCAATCGCTACCAGCTGCCCATCTACTGCCTGTCACCGCCCGTGAACCTGCTCCTGGAGCACACGGAGGAGGAGAGCCTGGAGCCCCCCGAGCCCCCACCCAGCGTGCGCCGTGAGTTCCCGCTGAAGGTGCGCCTGTCCACAGGCAAGGACGTGAGGCTCAGCGCCAGCCTGCCCGACACGGTGGGGCAGCTCAAGAGGCAGCTGCATGCCCAGGAGGGCATCGAGCCATCGTGGCAGCGGTGGTTCTTCTCCGGGAAGCTGCTCACAGACCGCACACGGCTCCAGGAGACCAAGATCCAGAAAGATTTTGTCATCCAGGTCATCATCAACCAGCCCCCACCACCCCAGGACTGATGGGCCCACGGACCCCTGGGAAGAGGCCCCGCCTGGAGCACTAGGCCTCTGCCCTGCTGCTGCCTTCCAGTACTGTCATTTTCTGCAGGGGCCCTCCCCTCAGTTTGGCTGATGGGCGAGCTGTGAAGGGACCCTGCCTTTCAGGGCACTACGTGCCACCAGTTCCCGGTACCCAGGGAGCAGGCGGCCACACACAGGCCTTGCAACCTTGTCAGAGAACAGGCGAATGGGGCCCTCACCCTGCCTCTCTCCCGCAGCAGGTTCGAGCCACAAGGGCCAGCCAGGAGGCCCCTGGAGCCCAGATCTGTCATCTGGTGCTGCCAGCTGTGCTCACTCCGGTTTTCTGCTCAGGGTCCGAAGCAGCTGCTGTCTCCCTCCTCTGCCCCCATCCCCTGGCTCTCCCCTGGGCACAGTGCCACTCTCTTGGAAGGGAGGGAACCACCCGTGAGCCCCAGGGCTCGGGAAGCCTGAGGCGGGCCTCTGCCTCTCTCTGCCCCCAGCACAATTGGCAGAGATGAGGCGGGTGGTGGACGGCTGGGCTGTCGTGGCAGGGTCTGCACAGGGCCATGTTCTGGCTATAACCCAGGCAGTGGGAGGTCTGCAGCCTCGTCGTGGCCCCCACAGCAGGTCCCTGTGGACAGACATATCTGCATATTTATCAATAAAGCCTTTTGCTCCTTCTCGCTTGCCTGGCATTTGACTGAGTTCTCCTGCAGCCCTGTGGGGCTCCTGGAGCTGTTCTGGTATGGGAACAGGTGGATGCCTGGCCTCCCCAGCTGCTCTGGGCATGCCATCTCCAGCAGAGTGAGCCTGGAACTGCCAGTCTTCTGGGCCCTGATCCCAGCTCCCCTGGCGTCCTCATGAGTCCTCAGGAAAAGCCACTTAACCTCTGAACCCTCTTTGCTTTTCTTTAAAGCAGAGCCATGCTACCTGCCCTGCCTCCTCCATCAGTTGCTGGGAGGATTACGCAGGAAGACAGATGTGAAAGTGCTTGCAAGGCGAAGACAGCACCTCAGGAAGGTGGTCTGCTCCTGCGGCGGGGCTCGCTTCCGGCCCTTGGAGACGCTGTACCCATCGTGATGTTAAAGCAAGATCTCTGACAGATTTAGATCATGTGTCAGAGGTTTGTGTCAGATTCCCAGCAAGGGAACCGGAGAGGAAGAGGAACCAGTTCCTCATGCTTCCTAGGGGAATGTGTGCGTATCTGAAGAGAGGGGAATCTTATATAAGGCTATTTAGCTAAGAGCAGCCACCAGCCAGGTGAGCCTTACAGAAGCACAGGGCCGGGTGTCTGCAGTTCCCTAGCAGGTTAACCTGAGTCACAGTGAGCTCAGTGGAACTGAGCAAGTACAGATCTGATTTTGCTCCAGTTGGGAGTATTTTTCCTTCTCAGTGAGCATGGGCAGCCTCCTGGCCAGGGAAGTCTAGCACTGTCTGGGCCTGGCAAGGAAACCCTGGGAGGGCAGGAGGATCCAGAGTAGCTGCTGCTCCTTGCCAGCTGGGCTTAGTGCTTTCCAGAGACCCCTCTGTTGAAGCAAGACTCTGTAAGCCCTGCAGAGGTTCCCTGAGCACTTACCAAGGGAGGAGACAGATTTGATAAGGTTTGTTCGTGACTAAAAGTCACCCAGCCAAATGCAGTGGTGCTTAACTGGGGAGCATGTGGGACCCCGGAGAGCCTAAGGGCAGCGTGAGCTGTGATCAAAGAGGGAGACAACTGCCCTTCCTGCTACCACGGCCCTGGGCTGGACAAGTAGAGTGTGACCCTCCTCACAGCCAGCAGGGCCTGTCTGCAGGACAGCCTGGGAGTACAGAACTGTCCTGGGTCCCCACGTTTGGTTTTCAGGCCCTCTTCCTGGAGCTGGCTGAGCAGGGTTTCCAGGCATCCAGCAGGGGGCACTGTCATCTGGGCTGGAGCATGCAGCCGGCAGGTCCCTTGTGCAGCCCAGCTGCCTTGGCTAAGGCCCAGCCAGGCCCAAGCGCTCAGGACAGAGGCTGGAGAGGCTCCTTCCTGCAGCCCTGCTCTTGGGACACGGTGCCCTCCAGCTCTAGTAGGCCAGGAGTTGGCGGGGCAACTGGCCTTGTTCCCTGGCCCTGGCTCCCCCTGCTCCCTGGGGCTGCCCGAGGTGAAGGTGACAGGTGGGGGAGGCAGGTGGAGAATTGGGCCAGTGAGCTCATGGCAAAGGCGCCCAGCTGGGCAGGGGTGGGTGCTCTGGCCTATAAAGCCCCCGAGGCGCTGTGGCCTGCAGAGGCGGTTATGGACGGCACCATGGAGGACTCCGAAGCGGTGCAGAAGGCGACGGCGCTCATCGAGCAGCGGCTGGCACAGGAGGAGGAGAATGAGGTGCGGGCAGGGGTGGAGGTGCCCAAGGGAGTCTGAGGAGATCCAGCGCTGCTGTCAAGGGGAGGGAGAGCCTGTCTGCTACACCTGTGGTGGGGAGGGGGGTAGATGTCCCCAGGGGCCCAGTTGGGCCTCATTCCTGTCTCAGGGTATTACTGGCAGAGGGTATTGCTGGCAGCAGAAGACTGAGGCTTCAGCCTCCAAAACCGAGTCAGTGGGGTGGGAACCTGGGCTGGGCCTCCTAAGAGTGCTCACCCTCCTGGGCCTTGAGAGACAGTGGGCTGTACAAAGCAGACAGCTGGGTACTCCCTGGGACTGTCAGGAATGTGTGGCCCTGTGATGCTCCAGTGATAGACTGGAAGGCTGGGGCAGGGGAAACTCCAGTGTTTGGCCACTGAAGAAGAGAGTGAGGAACAGTGAGGAAGGGATGCTGGGAAAGGAAGCATGGATTTTGCCAGCCTGCTGGCCACCCTTGGGGGGACCTTTGGAATGTGGTGTTCTGGGCAATTGCATTTTCTCTGGGATAAGGAAGTGGAGCAGTGGCAGGGGGTGCTGGCTTGTACTACTCTTCATTCTTTTTTTGAGACGGGGTCTCCCTCTGTCGCCCAGGCTGGAGTGCAATGGCACAATGTTGACTCACTGCAACTTTTTCCTCCTGGGTTCAAGCGATTCTCCTGCCTCAGCCTCCTGAGTAGCTGGGATTACAGGCATGCACCACCATTTTTTGTATTTTTAGTAGAGATGGAGTTTCACTATGTTGGTCAGGCTGGTCTCGAACTCCTGGCCTCGGGTGATCTACCCGCCTCGGCCTCCCAAAGTGCTGGGATTATAGGTGTGAGCCACCGTGCCTGGCCCCTACTCTTCATTTTATTTAAACTAATACTTCATCTAGTGTAGGCTGTGCCAAGAGTCCAGAGCTGTAGAAATGGGTGGACCAATAAGGCCCAGACCATGCCTTCTTTTTACCAACCCAGCATTCATTTTAGCCCACTTGTCGGTTTCATAGTCAACTAAAAAACAAGGCAAAGGGAAGAAATGACTAAATAGAGGTGTGAATCAGAAGTGGAGGAACACAAGGGGCTCATGAATTGTTCTGAGGGCCTTCAAGGACTCCTTTGTGGACAGGGCCAGGTGCAGTGGCTCAAGCCTGTAATCCCAGCATTTTGAGATCTGAGATTCGAGGTGGGTGGATCACTTGAAGTCAGGAGTTCGAGACCAGCCCAGCCAACATAGTGAAACCCCGTCTCTACTAAAAATACAAAAATTAGCCAGGAATGGTGTCAGGCACCTGTAATCCCAGCTACTCGGGAGGCTGAGGCAGGAGAATTGCTTGAACCCGGGAGGCGGAGGTTGCAGTGAGCTGAGATTGCACCACTGCACTTCAGCCTGGGTGACAGAGGGAGACTCTGTCTCTAAATAAATAAATAAATAAATAAATAAATAAATAAATAAAGGGACTCCTCTGTGGTCAGGAGGACCTCCAAGGGGACTCAGTGGAGTCCAGGATGGTGGAGGGTATTCCAGCCTCAGGAAATGCAGGAGCCGAAGCTTCCATGAGTGAAAACGTGGCTGTTTTGAGAAAGTCTGGTAGTAGGGCTAAGGCTGGAGAGAGACAAGCCAGAGAGGGCCATGTTACATCTGTGGGTAGTGAGGCGCCACTAAATGTTACTGAGTGCGGGAGATTGGTGTCATCTGCCCTATTTTAGGAAGGCAGCTCTGATGGCCCTGAGGACTTGTTGGAAAAGGCTGGCCCTAACAGGAGTGGAGGGGAGGAGATGAATCAGTTTGGAGGTAGATGCCATTCAAAAAAAGAGTGTGACTGAATGAGGGGTGAGGAGGAAGGAAGGGTCAGGACCCCAAGGGAAGGAGAGATGAGGTCAGGAAAGAGCTTGGACTGAGCCCTGGCTGGGGCAAGCATCCGTGGATCTCTAGGAATCCTACTTCTCACTCCCCCAAGGGCGTGTGCCTATGGTTGGCTGGTGCCAGGCAGGTGAGTCATGCTGCTATGGCAGTTCTGGACTGCTGCCAGTAGACACAGGGACCTTCAGCGAAGTGATGCAGAGCAGTCCTCTTCCGTTCATTCATCCAATAAATATAGCTACAGAGCTGGCAGCACACCAGTGCCAGGCCCTGTGCTAAGCATTTTATAGGCATTCTCTCTTTTAATCTGCATGACTATCTATGAAGTAAGGTGGGAGCTTTGTATGTTTCGTGAACTCACATTCAATGCAGCAAACAGTTACTGAGCACCTACTGTATGTCAGCCCACAAAGACAAACCTGAAATGAAGGGCTCTAGGGTCTGGGGAAGATGTAGGTGAGCATTAGAGTCCCCAGTTGTCTCTACCAGGACCCAGCCTGGCAGCGTCCTTGGAGGAGAGCCTCTGTTTAGCCTGTGCCCCATCCCCAGGGTGGGAAGGGAAGGAGGGTCCCAGAGGCCACCGCAGGGCCTGGAGTTCTGCTGTGGTGAGCTTACTGGGTTAGGTCATCACTGAGAACTTAAGGGTTAGCAGAGATGCTGAGCCTGCTTGCCATCATCCATTCACTCATTCATTCATTCACCAGTCACTAAGCACCTACTCTGTGCTAGGGCCTGTCACAGATGCTGGGGACACCAAGGTGGTTAAGACACAAGCTGGGGAGCTGCAGTGGCTCAGGCCTGTTGTCCTGGCGTATAAAGAGGCACGGCTAGGCATTCGAGGCCAGCCTGGATAACATAGAAACCTCTCATCTATATAACAACAACAACAAAAATTATAGCCGGGTGTGGTAGCTCATACCTGTAATCCCATCACTTTGGGAGGACAAGGTGGGCGGATTGCCTGAGCTCAGGGGTTCGCGACCAGCCTGAGCAACATGGTGGAACCCCATCTCTACTAAAATACAAAAAATAATTAGCCGGGCATAGTGGCATGCGCCTGTAGTCCCAGCTACTCGGGAGGCTGAGGCGGGAGAATCGCTTGAACCCAGGAGGTGGAGGTTGCAGTGAGCCGAGATTGCACCACTGCACTCCAGCCTGGGTGACAGCGGGACTCCGTCTCAAAAAAAAAAAAAAAAAAAAGACACAAGCTGGCCCTCTGGGTGCTTCCTGAGGAGCCCAGCCGAAGTCCCACATGCAGCAGTAGCTGCAGCCCCAGGTTGTCTTTCATTCTTGGAAGAAGATGCAGTGTTTCAGGTTAGGCCAGCACTAAGACCTCAAACCATGAAGCCCAACATGAAAGGGAGAAAGCAGTGGCTAACAGAACCTTCAGAATGAAGACCTGGGAAATCGGCTCTCAAAACCACCTTGAAGGAGCAAATGTGGGAGCTCAGGGAGGAATGGGAAAGGGACCTGAGTGGTCTGTAAGCGTGGCCTCCTTCCCGGCTGCCACATTGACTCAGGACCCTCCAACCTGGGCAATTGTTCCTGGACTCATAGCCACACAAGCTGCCTGGTGGGGACTGCAGAGATGGGGGTGCCAGCACATCACAAAGAGAGAAGAAACAGTCCAGGAAAATCAGAGGGCAAATGCAGAGACCTGGCAGGCAGTTGGACCTGGATTACAGTGAAAAGAAGGTTTCAGGCTGAAGGCTGAGGAGCTGCTGCTCCCATCACCAAGTTCCCCTGAAAGCACTAGTTTTCAAGCTCTTGACTTCACAGATCAGTGAAATCTGAGAGAGAAAAAAAAAAGTATCTAACAAAGGAGTTGCCAAATTTTATATTGCAAAGTAAGACCATTTAAGATATAATCATCTCTCATCACAATTATTTCATCAGTGAATTATTTGCTTATTTTTAAAACTTATTTTATTTATTTTATTCATTTTTTTGAGACCGAATCTCACTCTGTTGCCCAGGCTAGAGTACAGTGGCACTATCTTGCCTCACCGCAACCTCCACCTCCTGGGATCAAGTGATTCTCATGCCTCAGCCTCCCAAGTAGCTGGGACTACAGGTGTGTGCCAACACACCTGGCTAATTTTTGTATTTTTAGTAGGGATGGGGTTTCGCCATGTTGCCTATGGCTGGTCTCGAACTCCTGGGCTCAAGCAATCCACCTGCCTCGGCCTCCCAAAGTGCTTGGATTATAGGCGTGAGCCACTGTGCCTGGCCTATTTATTTTTTTGAGGCAGGGTCATTCTCTCTCTGTCTCACTGTCACTCAGGCTGGAGTGCAATGGCATGATCTTGGCTCACTGCAACCTCCCCTTCCTAGGCTCAAGTAATCCTCCCACCTTAGTCTCCCAAGTAGCTGGGACTACAACAAAATCCACCACGCTTGGCTAATTATTTAAATTTTTTTTAAAGATGGGGTCTCACTATATTGCCCAGGCTGATCTCAAACTTCTGGCTCAAGCGATCCTCCCACCTCAGCCTCCCAAAGTGCTGGGATTACAGATGTGAGCCACTGTGCCTGGCCTATTTATTTTTAGAGACACAATCTTGCTATGTCTCTGGAGCTGGTCTCGAAACCCTGGGATTGAGAAATGCTTCTGTCCCAGCTACTCCCTCCCCAGTAGCTGGGACTAAAGGTTGGCACCACCACACCCAGCCAAAGTGAATTTTTAATGCCAAAAAAGTAAAGAAAAAAATAATCTTGGTGCTTGAAAGAGTGAATATATCTAATCTCATGACAAACTCACTCTGGTGGCCTTTAATGTTGTTTTGCAGGGATCCAGGCCAGTCAGCAGGCAGGTGTCTGAGCTCAGGGTTGGGACTGGGGCTGAAGCTGAGGTGGGGAACTCGCCCCTTTTGGGGGCCTCTCCAGGGGCCCTGCTCTTGCTGGGGGCTCTCCAGGATGAGCCAGAAGGACTCTGAGACCACCCAGGAGTTGGTCCCTGTGGGGTGTCCTTGGCATGGTTGGGGGAGAGGCTGCCTGTCTCCTCGGGTCCTGGAGAAGGTGCCCTCCTTGGATCACCAGAAACTCCGGGGAGACGCACGCCAGAAGCTGCCCATGGACTTGCTGGTACTGGAGGATGAGAAGCACCACGGGGCTCAGAGTGCAGCCCTGCAGAAGGTGAAGGTAAGCCGGGGAGGACCCAATGTCTACACCCAGGGGACCAGCCAGGCAGCCATGGCCTGTCTGCACCTCTCCCCACGTAGCCCATGGACCAGCAGTTCAGCACCCCCGGGAGAGCTTGCTAGCCCTGAAGAATCTCCGCCCCGCCCCTGAACTACTGAGTCAGAATTCCCCCAATCTGAGAGCCATCTAGGCCTGGAAGGAGGGATAGACCTTGGTTCCTTCTTTCTTGAGAAGGTCTTCCTGCCCACCCCACCCTCCCCACCAGCTTAGCTCAGAGGTCTCCCAAGCGGCCCAGACTCTCTGCCCAGCCTGGGGGTTAATGGGCCATCCCGCGCAGGGCCAAGAGCGCGTGCGCAAGACGTCCCTGGACCTGCGGCGGGAGATCATCGACGTGGGCGGGATCCAGAACCTCATTGAGCTGCGGAAGAAACGCAAGCAGAAGAAGCGGGACGCCCTGGCCGCCTCGCAGGAGCCGCCCCCGGAGCCCGAGGAGATCGTAAGGGTCCTGGGGAAGACACCGTGAGGGGGCGGAGGGGGAGCCCGGGAGGGTTCTGATCGCCGGGACGGCCCGTGACTGCTGCGTCCACACCTGCAGACTGGCCCTGTGGATGAGGAGACCTTCCTGAAAGCCGCGGTGGAGGGGAAAATGAAGGTCATTGAGAAGTTCCTGGCTGACGGGGGATCAGCTGACACGTGCGACCAGGTGATGCTCCTAGCCGCCCCTGACCCGCCTCCGTGTCAGTTGCCACCCACTCTGCTCAGCTCCTGGGCAGCCCACTGTGAGCCTATTTGAGAGGAGTCACGGTTGTTCTTTGGGTGGGTGGGCGGCTGGGGCGCTCAGAATGGGGTGTCCCCTCCCCACACAGGAATTGATCTAAATCCTGAAACCCTTTTCCAACTTGAATCACCTGCAAAGCAACAAATGTCACATGTTTGTTTAGGAAAGAAAGAAAAAATGCAATCAAATAAAAATAGACCAGGACCAGAAGATGTGGGCTCAAATCCCATCTCTTTCACTCACGACTTGTGGGACCTGTGGCTGGGTCGGTGCCCGCTCCATGCCCAGTTTCCTCCTCTGTAAAATGGCTTACTTCCCTCACAACATGTTATGGTGATCAAATGGAATATTAGGCTGGGCACCGTGGCTCCCGTCTGTAATCCCAGCACTTTAGGAGGTCAAGGTGGGAGGAGCGCTTGAGCTTAGGAGTTCAAGACCAGCCTAACCAACAGAATGAGACCCTGTCCTCTCTATGTAGATATAGATATAGATATGTTTTTTGGTAAAAATTTTTTTTGGTAAAAGGAAAAAAGGAATATTAGCACCTTAGTAAGTATTCACTGAATGAATGAAGAAACTATCAAGCATGTGTTAAGAGATGATATTTTTGTTTCTTATGGTATAGTTTTTTTTTTTTTTTGAGACAGAGTCTCACTCTGTCGCCCAGGCTGGAGTGCAGTGGTGCAATCTCAGCTCACTGCAACTTTTGCCTCCCAGGTTCAAGCAATCCTCCCACCTCAGCCTCCCAAAGTGCTGGGATTACAAGCTTGAGACACCCACCACTCCTGGCCCATTTTAATGTTTTTATCATGGTAAAACATAACATGAAATGTTCCACTTTAACCATTTTAAGTGTACAATTCAGTGGTATCCATTACATTTACAATGTTGTGCAATCATATTTACTTTTCTTTTTTCTTTTTCTTTTTTTTTTTTTTGAGATGGAGTCTCACTCTGTCACACAGGCTGGAGTGCAGTGGCGTGATCTCGGCTTACTGCAACCTCCGCCTCCCAAGTTCAAGTGATTTTCCTGCCTCAGCCTCCCGAGTAGCTGGGATTACAGGTGCCCGCCACCATACCCGGCTAATTTTTGTATTTTTAGTAGAGACAGGGTTTCAACATGTTGGCCAGGCTGGTCTTGAACTCCTGTTCTCAGTTGATTCGCCTGCCTCAGCCTCCTGAAGTGCTGGGATTACAGGCATGAGCCATCGTGTCCAGCCCCTTGCAGCCATATTTTCTAAATTTTTCATCACCCATCATACTTATTTTTGTTTTCCCTGAAACTGCCTCTTTCACACTTCTGGGGTGCTTTCTTGCTGTCATATCCTGGAATTTGGCACATTAGTGGTTTTCCACCTTTGGTCTGCATTATTGTAGACTTGGACCACATGTCCTTTCTGTTTTTTAGACTCCAAAGTCTTAATCCTTTCAGTCTGTCCAAGTACCTCCTATTTCTGAGCGCCATGCTAGGTGCCAGAATACAAAAATAAAAATAAAAATAAAAATAAATAAATAAATAAAACAGACCGGGGTTGGTTCCTTGGGGAGACTGACATGTAACCAAATCATTAGAATATGGAAAGATACTCACGGTGGCCTGTAACCGGATCATGAGAATATGGAAAGATATTGTGGCTTGAGCATTTCAAAAATCCAAGGCAGAAAGGAGAAGGGGAGAAGTTTATTTTTTCTTGGAATCAGTGATCAGTGTCACCTGTTCATTCTGGCTCATTGTGCTAGGCACTTGGGGAGTCCAGCAAGACTTGACTTGCCCTCAAACACACTCTCACAGTTAGGGGTTATCTGGGCCCTAGGGAAGCCCTGGCCTAGAGGTTTCAAGGAAATGATGGCATTTGAGCTGCATCTTAAAGGAATAGCAGATTTCATCAAGCACTCCCAGGAAGTGAGGGCAGAACAGTCATGCTTGGCAGAGGAAACCGCCTGTGTAGAGGCATGGCTTGATGTGCTTGGCAGGCAGTGAGAAGGCCGGGTTCCCGGGGGCACAGGGCTCCCAGGCTGGTCTGGATAGAGCATAAGGGAGCTGGCAGAACACAGAAAACATGGGGGCCAAGCACAGGGGTGAGAAGCAAGCTGTGGGGGAGGCCTGGGCCTCAGCTTGGGTGGGAGATGGGCTCAGGCCTGGAGCCAGAGGCCAGGCCCTGACAGCCTCTCTGGGGACAGTTCCGTCGGACAGCACTGCACCGATCCTCCCTGGAAGGCCACGTGGAAATCCTGGAGAAGCTTCTAACTAGTGGAGCCACTGTGGACTTCCAGGATCGGGTGAGTGAGAGGGCAGGTATTCAGTGGGAGACAGGAGGTGTGTCCAGCACTGACACACAGAAACCCTCTCCCTGACACCTGTGCCAATCTGAAGCATAAACAGGTTGCTCAGGGGCCAGACTCCACCTCGGTGGCTTATGTGACTTTGAGTTAGCCCCTTCTCCTCCCTAAGCATCCTCTGTGAGTCTGGCTTGGACCAGATGGGCCCTGAGTGTTCTTCTGTTCTACTTGGCCTATTGCCCATGCTCAGGCCTGCTCCCTGTACCTTTCTCTTAGATACCCCTCTGCCCTTCTGGCTGGAGTCCATTCCCCCCAGATGCTTTCTTCCCTGCAGCTCTGTAGTTAGACCCCATCATTTCCTTCTAGCTGGACTGCACAGCCATGCATTGGGCCTGCCGCGGGGGCCACTTAGAGGTGGTGAAACTTCTGCAAAGCCGAGGAGCAGACACCAATGTGAGGGACAAGGTGAGGCAACAATGCTCAGACGCAACAGATACTGGGGTGGCTGTGGGGAGGAAGGGAGGGGTCCGAGGGCAGGAAAGCCCAGGGGGCAGGAAGGTAGTGAGCTAGTCTGGTTTCTGGCTGCAGAGCAGGAAAGCTAAAACAGTGTCCTACTGGGCCTCCCAGCCCACGAATTGGTCCCTGCCATCCACACAGGCCCTTGAGGAACCACCATCTGAGGACAGGAGCAGGAAGAGCAGACAAGAAGGGAGAACAAGAGACTCACTGTCTTGGGGGCTTTAGGACCACTCAAAAGATGCATGATTTGTTCATGTTCTCTGCCATTATCCTTCTATCTACCTATCTATTCATCCATCCGTCTATTCATCCATCCATTCCTCCATTTATTTATCCCCTCATTCATTCATTTATTTATGCACCATCCTTCTATTCATTCATTCTTTCATGTAGAACCTTGAACAAGTGACAGCCTCTGAGCTTCTGTTCCTCATCTGTAAAATGTCTTGCAGAGTTCTTGTGTAGATTAGGTGGGAAAACATATGTAAATGAATTATTTGTTCAACATAAGGCAAATGTCTTGTAAGCTTTTGCTAGGTCCATTACATAGTCATCTCTCAATAAATGACATCTATTATGATTATTAAAAGAAGGGTAGGGCCAGGCACGGTGGCTCACGCCTGTAATCCCAGCACTTTGGGAGGCCAAGGCAGGCAGATCACGAGGTCAGGAGATCGAGACCATCCTGGCTAACACAGTAGAATCCCATCTCTACTAAAAATACAAAAAAAAAAAAAAACTAGCCGGGCGTGGTGGCGGGCGCCTGTAGTCCCAGCTACTTGGAAGGCCAAGGCAGGAGAATGGTGTGAACCCAGGAGGTGGAGCTTGCAGTGAGCCAAGATGGCGCCACTGCACTCCAGCCTGGGCAACAGAGCAAGACTCCATCCAAAAAAAAAAAAAAAAAGGAGGGTAGAAGAGTGAGCAGCTGGGTGAGAGGAGAATCATAGAAGGATTCCTAGAGGAAGTGGCGTTTAAGTCTTTAGAGTTAGGCCATTGGATAGGATGGTAGGAAATTGTACCATTCTCTGCCCCTCCAGGGCTCAGGCCTTGGCACTAGGACTTGGAAGAGGGATTAAGCTGGAGTTAGGACAGCCCCCCCTCTCCAGGGATACCATAGTTCAGACCCTGTCAACCAGCAGTTCCTGATTCTTCCCACCCAGCTGCTGAGTACCCCGCTGCACGTGGCAGTCCGGACAGGGCACGTGGAGATCGTGGAGCACTTTCTATCCCTGGGCCTGGACATCAATGCCAGAGACAGAGTGAGTGCTAGCCTGTCTGCTGCTCACCCCGCCATGAGTGCGTGGGCAGCCTGCGGGCCCCTACAGGTGGTGTCCTTCCTCCTGGGGCCTTCGGGACTTGGCCCTGAGCAGGGTCTCTAGCTCACCTCCCATCACCCTCGCCCCTCCTACTGCCCACAAGGGCCATGCTGAGTGCCACTCTGACTCTAGGAAGGGGATACTGCCCTGCATGATGCTGTGAGGCTCAACCGCTACAAAATCATCAAACTGCTGCTCCTGCATGGGGCTGACATGATGACCAAGAACCTGGTAAGCTCATTCCCCGCTGATTCAGCCATTGGCGTGAGCACTCACACAGTGCAGGGGCCGTCCAGGCTGCTGGGGCAGCCCCCGCCTCGGGACATGTATCACTGGCTCTAGCCAGCACCATAGTACATAAAGCTGTCTTCTTCCAGAGCACCGTTCCAACTGCCCGCCCCATTCTCTGTGTGTGTCTATGGCCAGAGTGCAAGTGCAGAGAGACAGCAGGAGGGGCAGCAAGAGGACTTCCCAAAGACCCCCAGTTAGGCCAGAGGGGGTCCTCACATACAGGCCCAAGGAGGCCAGAATCATGAACGGCCAGAGCTGGAAGGGACCGAGCACTGGCTGGCATGACAGTTCCTAGCACTCCATGTCAGTTCCTGTGGTCTTTGAGTATTCTTAGGATCTAGGCAGGAAGTACTTGGAAGAGGAAGGTGCCCAGGGAACACCTTGGACTAGGGAACACTTAGTCCAAGTTCTTCTTTGGGGCCCAGAGTATTCACAAAAGGAGGGCACGGGAGAGTCCCTCGGGCTCAAGAAAGGCTAAGGGGATAATGAGAAAAGCAGGAAAATCTGGAGCAGGTATAAATGAGGGTTTTTTACCCTCAGCACGATTGACATGTCAGGCTGGGTGATTGTTGTAGGGGACTGTCCTATGTGTTGTAGGATGTTTAAGCAGCATTCTTGGCCTCTGTCCACTAGATGCCAGTAGTACCCTGTCCCCTAGTGTGACAACCAAAAGTATCTTCACACGTAGCCAGTTGCCCCCATTTGAGAAGCACTGGTGGTGTCGATGAGGGTACCTTCTGTGAAAGCCTTCAGGAGAGTGAACAGATTTTCTCTTGCCCCCGCCCCGCCCCGGCCCGCCACCCCAGGCAGGAAAGACCCCCACGGACCTGGTGCAGCTGTGGCAGACCGATACCCGGCACGCCCTGGAGCATCCTGAGCCGGGGGCTGAGCATAACGGACTGGAGGGGCCTGATGAGAGTGGGCGGGAGACCCCTCAGCCCGTGCCAGCCCAGTGAATTTGTGCCCCAGCACAGCCAGCTACCCAGCCCCTGTCTGTGTGCAGCCAGAGGGTCCTAAGAATGACTCTCAGAGCTAACTGAGGGCCCAGCCTTTTTTCTGCGTGATACAGGAGCACCCACAAACTACCACAATAAAAAAGCTGTTTTTGCTAATTGCGATGTTCATTTCCATTTGTGTCTGAAATCTCTGGGAATGAAGGAAGGCTGGGGGCAAATGTTGGCTTGGGGAGGAGGAAAACTGGGAGCTGGTTGGCCCTCTGAGCCAGCCCCGCAGCTGCTTTACCGTGGTCTCTTTTCCTTTCTTCCCTGCCACACAACTTTTCCTGCCCCTTCCCATGTCTCTAGGGCCAGGCTTGGCCCTTGCATGGATTGACTTGGTAATACACTCATCCTGGGCCCCCTTCCTGGTGACTGCTGTCCTGTGGGGCTGTCTGTGGCTAGCACAGGCTTGTCACGTGGCTGCCTTGGCAGGAGGAGCCTGGCAAGGGAGCAGGGCAGGGGAGAGACAGCATGCCACAGGCAGCTTCTTGCCCAGCCTTGCCACGCCTCCCACAGGGCAGGGCCTGCTCAGCCAATCAGCTCCACCAACCTCACAACTGCCCGTGGTAACCTGGCTAGGCTTCTGGCTTTGGGGCTGGGAATTGTGGGAGGAGGGCCCAGATCCTGCTGGAGATACCCTTTAGTATTGGGATCCCAGAAACCAGTCCTACATCTGGCCAGAGGGACACTGGGTTGTGGCATTTCTCCAGCTGCTACCCAGAAGGAAGAGGGCCCCCTGGGGCCTATAGGCCTTGCTCCTGACCCTGGGGACACCCAGCTCAGGCCTGCCCCAGTGGCCACAAGTCAGGGAGGCCGCAAATTTTTAACTAGACACATTGATCATTAATAGGGGGTTAGAAAGAGTTCAAACTAAGTCTCACTCTGGGACATAGACCAATTGTGCCTCAGGCCTCCTGCAGAGATGCTGGGTCCCCAAGTCTGGTCCTCTGTGAGGCAGGGGCTAAGCAGGAGCTTGTCCAGGAATGTGAGGGGCTGGGCCTCAGGGGAGGGGAAGAAGGTGGACATTGCGGGCATCTACCCCCCTGTGACCACCCCCTTCACTGCCACTGCAGAGGTGGACTATGGGAAACTGGAGGAGAATCTGCACAAACTGGGCACCTTCCCCTTCCGAGGTAAGCGGGGCTGTCCTCTGTGGGAGCTGGGGAGATGTGAGTGGCCCTATTCTCTTTAACCAGAGACCAAGGGAGGGTACACAGGCTCTGTCAAGCTGTCCAGGGATAGTCTGGTACTCCGTGGGTCATTTTATTATTGGAGAGGAACAGGGGAGACTGGTCTGGAGTCAGGAGACAGGCAGGAAGCTCCTTGCTGGCCTGTAAACTTAAGCTAAACCTCACCTGCTTCAGTTTACCCAGCTGTAAACTGTTAAAGTGCCTTTGTAGCTCCCAGAGTGATTCTGGGGTTGGACTGGCAAATGGGTGTGAAAGTCCTTGTCAACCTTGTCACTCAGTGCAGATGTGAGGGCATGTGACTGGGGTCATGTGGCAGCCCAGCCACAGTCCCAGTTTCCTCTAAAGTTTGTTTGTACGTTCTCTTCTGGACAAAGCCTCCTTGCCAGAATTAGTTCTCCCTGTTGTGGCTCTGCGATCTCGTCTCTCTTTACGCATGGGTCTCCCCCACTCTGAGGTTAGGGACCAGATGATATTTGCGACACTCAACATGTAACAGAGTCCCAGGCGCAATAAATGAAGGTAGAAGAAAATGGCAAATCCTGCTTGCCCTGCTCCGCCCATCTCCATTCCTTACCGCACAATCCTCTGAGGTAGTGCTCTCTATAGGACCATCCCACAGATGGGAGTCCGGGCCTCAGAGTAACATGGTCACTGCCCAGGGTCATTCGGCGAACACATAGCTGAGCTGAGATTTGCACCTCGTCTGACTGCGTGGCCCATGCTCCGTTTTACTCCCTCACTGACTTTCATTATAAACCCTTTGGAGCTGCTAGGCCACACTATTTCAGCAGAGTGTCTGGTCAGCTTTGGGAATGGTGTGGCTCCTATTGAGGCAGTATCATGTAGACCGTGGACTCTGGTTTCAAATCACAGCTCTGGGTGAGCGCCTGTAATCCCAACACTATGGGAGGCAGAGGTGGGCGGATCATGAGGTCAGGAGTTTGAGACCAGCCTGGCCAACATAGTGAAACCCCGTCTCTACTAAAAATACAAAAATTAGCTGGGCATGGTGGTGGGCGCCTGTAATCCCAGCTACTTGGGAGGCTGAGGCAGGAGAATCACTCGAACCCGGGAGGCGGAGGTTGCAGTGAGCCAAGATCACACCACTGCACTCCAGCCTGGGTGACAGAGCGAGACTCCATCTAAAAAAAAAAAATCACAGCTCTGGCACTGACTTAGTGTGGGATGATTGCTGTCCCTATGGGACACATGGGAGTGATAATGCTCATATTGTGGGATGGTTGAACAAAAAAATCTGAGAGAATGCAACTGAAAGCATGCTATAAATTATAGAGTAATATGCATTGGAAGGTACTGATTCCAACGGTAATAACGATTAAAATGACAGTGTGATTGGCATTGTGGCAAAGCTGCTTTGTGACTGTGACCCTTAGCATGATGGACACGTTGATCATTCATAGCTCAGTACTGAGGGAATGTGCCCCTTCCTTGGGGACAATGAATGCCCTGTGGAGGCCCACATTGAGCAGGGACACAACTCTAAGTTTCTGCTGGTGCTTGGCTTGTGGGGCCTGGAGGTTTGGTGAAGTCCTGGTTCTCTTGAAGTGAGAAGCATTTTGAGCCTCTAAGTGGAAGACCTTACTTCAGCTTCAAGGTTCAAGGATGCTCTAGTTCAGGTGGGGAGGGTGGACTTTGCATCTGGTGCTTGCCTGCCACCCAGAGAATCCACAGAGACCCCCAGACTCTTCTCTGGACCCTCCCTTCGGTGCTACCCACCCACTCCTGCAGAGGGCGTGGGGTGCCCAGGAGCACAGGCTTCTGTGGATTTGGCAGGCCGTGGGCCGCACATACCCACTTGTCTGTCTCCCTTGCAACCTATGCTGGCTCCAGCCCCCATCTGATCACTCACCCACACACCAGAGAGCCAGTGGGGTGTGGTAGGAAGGGCCCAGCATCTGGAGTCAGAGGACCTGGGCAAGAATCCTGCCACTTCTGCCAGTTAACAGAGACCTTGGGGAAACCACTTAACCTTTCAAATCCAGTTTCCTCATTTTAGAATAGGAACTGAGCCTTCAGGCTCTTAGCCACAGGGTCAATATAATCCTCCCAAGGCACTGTCACAGAGAACACTGTCAGAGATAGAGGGTCCCTTCCCTGCTTCTGGGGCACAGCCAAAATGCCCAGGAAGGAAGACGCAAACAACTTTCACTCTGACATCTGTATTTCTCTTGCCCTGTCCTGGCCCCTGAGGTAGACTTTGCAGCCCAACACTCAGGCCGAGGAGGGAATATGTCACATTGTAAGGGCCTCCTGCAGCCGTTAAAGGTCCTCTAAAGAGGAGACGGGGTCCAGGCTCAGTGGCTCACTCCTGTAAGCCCAGCACTTTGGGAGGCCAAGGCAGGAGGATCTCCTGAGACCAGGAGTTGGAGACCAGCCTGGCCAACATAGTGAGACCCTGTCTCTATTAAAATAAATAAATAGGAGGTGGAAGCTGCCCTGGATGAATCAGTGAAGAGTTAGAGATTCTTCTGGAAAGCACTCCCTGAAACTCTGTAGCTCTCGTTTTTTTTTTGAGACAGAGTCTCGCTCTGTTGTTCAGGCTAGAGTGCAGTGGCACAATTCGGCTCACTGCAACTTCCACCTCCCGGGTTCAAGCGATTCTCCTGACTCAGCCTCCTGAGTAGCTGGGATTACAGGTGCCTGCCACCACGCCTGGTTAATTTTTGTATTTTTAGTAGAGATGGGGTTTCACCAGGTTGGCCAGCCTGGTCTCGAACTCCTGACCTCATGATCTGCCAGCCTCAGCCTCCCAAAGTGCTGGGATTACAGGCGTGAGCCACCGTGCTGGGCCTCTTATTTACTTATTTATTTATTTTTAGGATGGGGTCTCAGTCTGTCACCCAGGCTGGAATGCAGTGGCACAATCTCAGCTCACTGCAACCTCTGCCTCCTGGCACTAAAGCAATCTGCCCACCTCAACCTCCCAAGTAGCTGGGACCAAAGGTGCACACCACCATGCCCGGCTAATTTTTTGTATTTTTAGTAGAGAGGGGATTTTGCCGTGTTGCCCAGGCTGGTCTCAAATTCCTGAGCTCAAGTGATCTGCCTGCCTCTGCCTCCCCAAGTGCTGGGATTACAGGTGTGAGCCACCATGCCCGGCCCTGTGTAGCTCTTTTTAAAAAATCTTTTTAGCATCGCTAATTCGTACTGATATTTGAATAAAGAGTATTCTTTTTTTTCTTCTTCTTTTTTTGTGACGGAGTCTTGCTCTGTCTCCCAGGCTGGAGTGCAGTGGCATGATCTCGGCTCACTGCAAGCTCTGCCTTCCAGGTTCATGCCATTTTCCTGCCTCAGCCTCCTGAGTAGCTGGGACTACAGGCTCCTGCCACCACACCCGGCTAATTTTTTATTTTATTTTATTTTTTATTTTTACTAGAGACGGGGTTTCACTATGTTAGCCAGGATGGTCTCGATCTCCTGACCTTGTGATCGTCTGCTTCGGCCTCCCAAAGTGCTGGGATTACAGGCGTGACCCACCGCACCGGCCAAGAGTATTCTTTTTTTTTTTTTTTTTTTTTTGTTGAGACAGAGTCTCGCTTTGTCGCCCAGACTGGAGTGCAGTGGCCGGATCTCAGCTCACTGCAAGCTCCGCCTCCCGGGTTCACGCCATTCTCCTGCCTCAGCCTCCCGAGTAGCTGGGACTACAGACGCCCGCCACCTCACCCGGCTAGGTTTTTTGTATTTTTTAGTAGAGACGGGGTTTCACCGTGTTAGCCAGGATGGTCTCGATCTCCTGACCTTGTGATCCGCCCGTCTCGGCCTCCCAAAGTGCTGGGATTACAGGCTTGAGCCACCGCGCCCGGCCCAAGAGTATTCTTTTTAAATAAAAGTTATGACCGTAGTCTAGAGGAGGGGGTCATTACAGAAGGGCTCTATGGCCCTGAACTCACACCCATAAACACCCTCAAAGATGGACTTTGAATTGTTATTTCTAAATGAGGTTAGTGGCCAACCACAGGACTAGTGCAGCAGGACTGGGAAGATGATGTTCTCCATAAAATGCTTGTGTCCTATTCCTTCCATATGTAGAGTGGACCATGCTTTCTTGCAATGATATAATATTTTGTATCTATTAAAACCACCACTCTGTTAAAGAAAATATTTTGCTTAAAGCATCACAATTTTTACAACCCCGTTTTGGCATTTCTTATTTTTTTTAAAGAGCTAGATGCTTTCGAGGGAAAAAAAAATACAGTGGCCCAGGCCTGTCTATACCGTGAGAGGCCTTGGAGATTAATTAGGCTTTTCGTTGTCTGCATCTATGGAAAGCCTTGCCAGCAAGCCCACCTGCTCACGACCCGAACCATGCCTATTTATGGGGGGACAAATTCCAGGTTTGTAGGTGCATCACTAAGGCAAGAGGTAGCAGCCACCATCCGGAATCTAGACCCAATGAAGTCTCCTGTCCTGTCCACTCTGCCTTCTCAGCCCACTGCTTGCCTCCCCGTCCTCAGCCCATTGTGACCTCATGTTAGTTATTCCAGAATGAGCTTCTTCCTGGGTTCTTTTCCCTCTGAACTCTGCCCTATAGTGGGGTGAGGGGCTCAAATGAGGATGGAATATGCCAGGCTGGCAGCAGACATGGGCCCTGGATGGAGGGTTCTCTGGTCTCAGATGGCTAGGAATGGATATCAGCCCAGTCAAGGGGGTCCTTCTGCCATGGCCAGCCTGACCCAGCATCCTTTGCCCCCGGGGGCCACCAGATCAGGAGAGAGAGAAACCAAAGACTGGAAGATACAAAGGCCTGAGTTGTAGAATGGGTTCCAAGCAGAAGGCAGAAGGACTCAGAATCAGAGAAGCGGCCCTTTCACTGAGCCTGGGGACAGCTGTCAGGGTAGGAGACAGGACCCAGGCCTCAGGCAATGCATGCCAGGCTAGACATGAGGGATGCTGCAGCCTCTCCCCACCCCACTCTCCCCACCCCACCCCCAACTGCCTTCCTCACAATGGGGTTCATTGTTGAGGTGGTAGGGGGCACCTAGGGAGGTTGCAGCAGGGGGCCTGCCTGTCAGACATCCTTGGGGAGCCTGCCCTTTCAAGCATGAACCATACCACCAGAGATCACCCAGCGTGCTCTTAGCTCTGCCTGCCTGGTGTAGGGTCCTGGAGACCTTCTTGGAGCTCATCCAGCAGCCATCATGCAAGGTGGTGCTGGGGACTGCCCTCTTGCTAGGAGGTGGAGGTCTCATGCTGTGGGTTCAGAAAAAGAGGAGAAGAAAGGCAACCTCTGAGTGTCTACCAGACAAGGACAAGTCACCAGAATCCCATAAAGCAAAGAATGAAAGCTGGATCAAATCTCACTTTAGCCGCCTTTCCGAAGAGAAGCTGGCCCGCAACAACAATGCCAGCACCAATGGCAATGCTACCCAGACTGAGAGTGGGAGTGGAGAGGCCAGCACCACAATTCACATGGAGACCTTCACCACGAGGCACGGAGAAGTGGGCTCCGCTCTGCACCGGGAATCCTTCACCAGCAGGCAGAAGGCATCCGGGCCACCAGTGATCCAAGAGATCCACCAGGAGTCTGGAAAAGCCCCATCCACCGATGAGGCCACGTGGGCCGCTGTGGCTGCCTGCACCAAGGAGATTGACACCCAGGGGCGGCACCTGGCTCACTCCATGCTGCAGCGGGCCACAGCTTACCAGCACTCAGGTCACCTGGAGTCCAGGGACATCAACCAGGAGGAGCTGAGGGCCCTCGAGGAAGTGGAGATGAAGCTGCAAAAGAATTTCCTCACCCAGCGGGAAAACACCATAGCTGGTGCCAACCACACACACACTTTCTATGGCCACAGTCACCACAGTCACCACGGCCACCCGAGCCACCAGAGCCACAGTCTGCCCAACCGCAGACACTAGATCTATGACTGCTTGGAAGCCATCTAACCATGGATGGAGACACCCCTGCCCCCAGCAAGGCTGGCTCACACACACATCTGTTTTCTCTATGGGGCCATCTATGCAGCCCAGGGTGAGATGCTGCGTCCAAATCCCTACCTTCTTAGGCTCCCCACAGGGATCATGGGCCCTTTCAACTCCATGAGTGGAGTCTGCCACAGAAGATGGCCCCTGTTGGAGGGAGAGCTGGGAGGACACAGCGCAGGTGAGACAGACCCTGAGGCCCCTGAAGACCCACCAAGCGAAGACAGATGGGAGCAGGCAAGAGCCCCACACTGATGTCATTGCCTGGAACGGAGCCAATAAAGCTTTGCATGCCTTCACTCTGACTCCAGGGGCTCTGTGGGCAGCCTAAGGTCTGGCAGGGACAGAGGGAGGTGGCTCCTTCTCCAGCAGTCCTCTGAGTGTGGGCCCCGGCCTGGGGCCTTTTCACTGGGCCTGATTTAAAGCTCCATGAAACAGCTACCCTGGTCTCAGGTTCTGGAAAAGGGGCACTTCCAGACACCCCAACACCACCAACCTGATGTTGCCAGGGAACAGGGGAGCAGCCAGGTATTGGGCTTGGAGGAGAAACAGGCTTTCAGAGGAGGCTAACTAAGCCAGATGGGAATGAGGGCCCCTGTCCTCTTGGTGCCATCTTTGTTCTCAAGTCATGTGGCATCCTACAAGGCAGTTCTCTCCCCGGCCCCACCCGCCTGCTAGGGCCCCTTGGGATCCATGTTAGCACCTCCCCACCACCTAGGTCTACAGCTACTGAGTGGGCACAACACTGTCTTCTTGTTTGTTTGTTTTTAATTTAATTTAATTTAAAGTTCCAGGATACATGGGCAGGACGTTCAGGTTTGTTACATAGGTAAACATGTGCCATCGTGGTTTGCTGCACCTATCAACATGTCACCTAAGGTATTAAGCCCTGCGTGCATTAGCTATTTATCCTGATCATCTTGGTTTTCTTTTCTTTTTTCTTTTCCCTTTTTTTCTTGTTATATATATATATTTATTTTGAGACAGAGTTTCACTCCTGCCGCCTAGGCTAGAGTGCAGTGGCGTGATCACGGCTCACTGCAACCTTTGCCTCCTGGGTTCAAACGATCCTCCCACCTCAGCTTCCCAAGTAGCTGGGACCGCAGGTGTGTGGAACCACAGCCGGCTAATTTTTTTTTCTTTTTTCTTTTCTTTTCTTTCCTTTTTTTTTGGTGCGTGTGTGTGTGTGAGAGAGAGAGAGAGACAGAGTCTCGCTTCATTGCCCAGGCTGGAGTACAGTGGCACAATCTCGGCTCACTGCAACCTCTGCCTCCCGGGTTCATGCAGTTCTCATGCCTCAGATGCTCGAGTAGCTGGGGCCAAAGGCACACACCACTATGCCTGGCTGATTTTTTTTTTTTGTATTTTTAGTAGAGATGGGGTTTCACCATGTTGCCCAGGCTGGAGTACAGTGGTGATATCGGTTCACTGCAGCCTCAGACTCAAACTGGCAAAATTCAAATAAAGTCCTTAGTTAATGACATTGTACCAATGTTAATTCTTTGGTTCTGGTCATCATATTATAGGTAGGTAAGACATCATTGGTGGAGGCTAGGTGAAGGATGTATAGAAAATCCCTGTACTTTTTTTTTTTTTTTTTTTTTTTTGAGACAGAGTCTCGCTCTGTCGCCCAGGCTGGAGTGCAGTGGCGTGATCTCAGCTCACTGAGGAATTGTAATTTCTTTCAGAGGGAGGTTATGAATTACGTCGTGCAATAAAGTTTGGCCACACACCAGGGCAGAAAAAAAAAAAACAAAAAACTTGTTTTTCTTTCACACAACAAATTGTCAACACACACACCTCAACACCTATGCTAGGCACCACATAGGAGGCCAGAATGCACCCAGGCAAAGTAAGGCGAGCACTGGGCAAGGAAAACAGAATGCTGGGGAGCAGACTTGAGCTCGTTGGCCCTCACGGAATTTGGGAGGTGTTCCAGGCAGAAGGGAACAGCACAAGCAAGTCTGCAGAGGGAGGGAAGTGCAGTGTGTCTGGGGAACCATGGCAGTCAGCTTGTGTTTTTTTTTTTGTTTGTTTGTTTGTTTTTGAGGCGGAGTCTCGCTCTGTCGCCCAGGCTGGAGTGCAGTGGCGCGATCTCGGCTCACTGCAAGCTCCGCCTCCCGGGTTCCCGCCATTCTCCTGCCTCAGCCTCCCGAGTAGCTGGGACTACAGGCGCCGCCACCACGCCCGGCTAATTTTTTTGTATTTTTAGTGGAGACGGGGTTTCATTGTGTTAGCCAGGATGGTCTCGATCTCCTGACCTCGTGATCCGCCCGTCTCGGCCTTTTTTTTTTTTTTTTTGAGACAGAGTCTTACTCTGTCACCCAGGCTACCGTGCAGTGGCGCGATCTGGGCTCACTGCAACCTCCACTTCCCAGGCTTAAGCGATTCTCCTGCTTCTGACTCCCAAGTAGCTGGGATTACAGGTGCGTGCCTCCACGCTCAGCTAATTTTTTATTTATTTTTATTTTTTAAATTATTTTTTGAGACAGAGTCTCACACTGTCGCCCAGGCTAGAGTGCAGTAGTGCAATCTCGGCTCACTGCAACCTTTGCCTCCTGGGTTCAAGCGATTCTCCTGCCTCAGCCTTCCAAGTAGCTGGGATTACAGACGCCCGACACCACGCCCAGCTAATTTTCGTATTTTTAGTAGAGACGGGGTTTCACCATGTTGGCCAGGCTGATCTCGAACTCCTGACCTTGTGATTCGCCTGCCTTGGCCTCCCAAAGTGCTGGGATCGCAAGCGTGAGCCACCATGCCTGGCCTAATTTTTTTTTTTTTTTTTTTTTTTTTTTTTTTTTTTTTTGAGACGGAGTCTCGCTGTGTCTCCCAGGCTGGAGTGCAGTGGCGTGATCTCGGCTCACTGCAAGCTCCGCCTCCCGGGTTCACGCCATTCTCCCGCCTCAGCCTCCCAAGTAGCTGGGACCAGGCGCCCGCCACCACGCCCGGCTAGTTTTTTGTATTTTTAGTAGAGACGGGGTTTCACCATGTTAGCCAGGATAGTCTCGATCTCCTGACCTCGTGATCCACCCGCCTCGGCCTCCCAAAGTGCTGGGATTACAGGCTTGAGCCACCGCGCCCGGCCTGGCCTAATTTTTAAGTTTTTTAGTAGAGATGGGGTTTCACCATGTTGGCCAGGCTGGTCTCGAACTCCTGGCCTCAAACAGTCTGCCCATCTTGGCATCTTAAAGTGCTGGGATTACAGGTGTGAGCCACTGTGCCCGGCCCAATTTCTCATTTTATAGGAGAGGTGAGATTGAGAAATTGTGTCTAATCCCATAGGTGGGGGCGGGGGTGGGGGATTGAAGAGTTCTGGGGACCTTTGTAGATGGGTGCTGTCCATGGGGAAATATTATACAAGGAACAGGTAACGGAAATGCAGAGCAGGGAGGCCCAGTGGAGAGATCCCAGGAAGACTTCTCAGAGGAGGTAGCAATGATGATGGACCAAGAAGGCGTAATAATGTCTGGGGACACTCCTCATGTGATTCTTTTTAGCCACAGTAAGTCACCATGTTGCTTACGTGTCCCCAGCCCCAAATGCCCACTCCCCTCCCTGCCATCCAGCTCCCAGAGCAGCAAGTGTAAACGTGGGGGCAGGGGAGAGTATCTTCCTTCGTCTTACAGCTGGAGGGGGCCTTATACACCCACTGCTGATATCACAGTGGGTGTACAGTGGGAGGTCATTGACAGCAGCCTCCCCTTCCGCACCTGCCACCCTTCCTCATTTAAGGTTTGAGCACTTTCTCCTGATTCTATAAGAATGACAGCTAACACTTATTGAGCACCAGGTTCCATTTGAAGTACTTTACAAATAGTATCTCATGGCCGGGCGCGGAGGCTCAAGCCTGTAATCCCAGCACTTTGGGAGGCTGAGACGGGTGGATCATGAGGTCAGGAGATCGACACCATCCTGGTTAATACGGTGAAACCCCGTCTCTACTAAAAAATACAAAAAAAACTAGCTGGGCGAGTGGCGGGCGCCTGTAGTTCCAGCTACTGGGGAGGCTGAGGCAGGAGAATGGCGTAAACCCGGGAGGCGGAGCTTGCAGTGAGCTGAGATCCAGCCACTGCACTCCAGCCTGGGTGACAGAGCAAGACTCCGTCTCAAAAAAGAAACAAAACAAAACAAATAGTATCTCATTTAAACTTCAAAACAACTCTAAGAGGCTGGGCGTGATGGCTCATGTCTGTAATCCCCAGCACTTTGGGAGGCCAAGGCAGGCGGATCACCGGAGGCCCAGAGTTCAAGACCAGCCTGTCCAACATGGTGAAACCCTGTCTCTACTAAAAATACAAAAATTAGCCAGCATTGTGGCGGGTGCCTGTAATCCCAGCTACTCGGGAGGCTGAGGCAGGAGAATTGTTTGAGCCTGGGAGACAGAGGCTGCAGTGAGCCGAGGTCACACCACTACACTCCAGCCTGGGCAACAGAGTGAGACTCTGTCTCAAAACAAAACGAAACTCTGAGAAAGGCACTAATATCATCACCATTTTTCAACTGAGTAAGCCTGGGCTTCTCTGACTTCAGGGCCTGTGCATCTGACCCCTCTCTTGTGAGCCCTCTGCTTTTCTGCTTTTTCCGCAGTCCCTGGTTCATCGGAGATCCTGGCCTTTTCCTCTCCTCTGGCCCCCTCTCTACACTACAGGGACACATCAGGCTCACACCTGGACATCTAACCAGGGTGAAGGAGGGGCTCTTTGGGGTACCCACTCACAGATTTCTGGGACATTTTCTTATCTAAGCCTTTAAAACAGTCCTATAAGGTAGGATTGAAATCATTTCCCTGTCATCCCATAGAAAAGGAAACAGAGACTCAAAGATGTGATTGACTTGTTCAATAGCCAGAGGTGACTCTTGAGTCCAGTGCTGCCCGGTCTGCACCACATTCCCTCTTCTCCAGCCAGGCACTTCTTCCTTCTCGGGAGTCAGGCATGAGCCAGTTGCCCCCTTCAATGAGACAGAAGACGGGGCTGTGTCATAGAAGCTTTGAGCACAAGGTCTGCTTCTGACTCCCAGAGTGCAAGCCCCAGCTGTCCTGCTGTTTAGACCAGCTCCACCAGTGGGGCCCAGAGTGTCCCTGGAACTGACCAGCAGGATGAGAGGTGAAGGAAGGGGATGATGGTGGCTGAATCAGTGGCCGCAGCAAGAACATGCCCCATCCCAGGACGGCAGGCAGGGGTGGGGAGGAAGACGACTTTGGTATTGGAACAGAGACAGTGGCAAGAGCTTGAGCTCTGACTCTGGTCAGAGGGTGCTGGTCTAATTGTAGCTAGATTGGAGTCCTCATCCAGAGCTGGCACCTTTTACGGAGAGCACTGCAGCTCCATGTAGCAAGACACAAGGAGGCCCTACCTTGGGCTACTAGCCTGACACAGATAAATCAATCCCCCAGAAGCAATCCCACAGAAGCGAGAAGCTGTGTGCCTCCAGATGTTTCCTGCAATGTTACCAACGTGAAATAACTACCAAAAAAAAAAAAAAAAGGCAAGGCAGCTAAATATCCAGTGAGAGAGATCCTGATATCCTGGCAACTCACTCTGGAATCCGATGGTGTAGTGAACAGCATGGAAAAAGGTTGGTGGAACGAAGTGGAGTCTACATCACACAGTGTCCCCTGAAGGATGACTCACAGGAACAATTTCTCTTGGTCCCAGTGCCAGGAAACTCTGTGTTTCTCCGGGGCAGTTGCTTTGCTTTTATCTTTTGGGTTCTGCATATCTGTTAGCTGATTGTGTTTCCCTTGTAGCTCTGGCTGTCGGGAAACTCCACATCAAATTTCTGGCTCATTTCTCAGAACTATATGGCAAGAACTTTGTATACCAATACTGCCTGTGGCCTTATTTTCATTTCCTTCTCCCAAATAGCCTCCAATTTTTTTTTTTTTTTTTTTTTTTTTTTGGAGACAGGGTCTTGCTCTGTCACCCAGGCTGGAGTGCAGTGGCACAATCATAGTTCACTGCAGCTTCAAATGCACCTGGTTTATTTATTTATTTATTTATTGTAAAGTCAGGGTCTCACTTTGTTACCCAGGCTGGTCTCGAACTCCTGACCTCAAGTGATCCTCCCACCTTGGCCTCCTGAAGTGCTGGGATTACAGGCCCAAATATCCTATTAATTAAGAATCCTGTTGTATTGTACTCTGTATTTGTAAACTACTTCCATTTTTTTTTCTTTAATGGAATGGGATGGAGAGGAGAAAGAAGAAGAAAGAGAAAGTTAAGCGGGCTGGGCACCGTGGCTCACCTGTAACTGGTACCGGTTACTGGTTAGACATATCCCAAGTAAATGATTGATAAAAACAGGAAAACACAAAATAAAGCAAGGAGATTCACTTTTCACCCAGAAAGTTGGCAAAAATTAGTTCTGACAACACCAAGATTTGGCATGTACGACATTCTATGCTGCTGTTACACTGATTGATTAGCAATGTGGCACACAGTCAGGCGTGGGGGCTTATATCTGTAATCCCAGCACTTTGGGAGGCCAAGGTGGGTGGATCACCTGGGCCCAGGAATTCGAGCCAGCCTGGGCAAAATGGTGAAGCCCCATCTCTACAAAAAAAACTACACAAATTAGTTGGGCGTGGTAGCTCATGTCTGTAATCCTAGCTACTTGAGAGGCTAAGACAGGAGGATCACTTGAACCTGGGGGGTCAAGGCTGCAGTGAGCCTTGATTGTGCCACTGTACTCCAGCCTGGGTGACAGAGTGAGACGCTGCCTCAAAGAAAAAGTAAATACATAAAAAATGTGTCACAGATGAAGGTGCACATAGATATGACTCAGCAATTACACACCAAAGTATCTGAACTCTAGAGGAACTCTTTTTTTTTTTTTTTTTGAGATGGAGTCTTGCTCTGTTGCCCAGGCTGGAGTGTAGTGGCACAATCTCAGCTCACTGCAAGCTCTGCCTCCCAGGTTCATGCCATTCTCCTGCCTCAGCCGCCCAAGTAGCTGGGACTACAGGCGCCTGCCACCACGCCCGGCTAATTTTTTGTATTTTTTTAGTAGAGACGGAGTTTCACTATGTTAGCCAGCATGGTCTCGATCTCCTGACCTTGTGATCCACCCGCCTCGCCTCCCAAAGTGCTGGGATTACAGGCGTGAGCCACCACACCCGGCCTAGAGGAGCTCTTAGACATATGCACAGAAGACTTTACAGCAAATGTTTGTTTCAGCATTGTTTGCAATAGCAAAAAGAATAAAACATTCTTTTTTTCTTTTTTCTTTTTTGGTAGAGACAGGTATGCCCTTTTTTGGTAGAGACAGGGAGCCATGCTCCCTTGGCTGGTTTTGAACTCCTGGGCTCAAGTGATCCACCCACCTTGGCCTCCTAAAGTGCTGAAATTACAGGTGTGAGCCACCAGGCCCAGCCAAAAAGAAGGAAACATTCTAAGCGCCCTCAACAAGAGAAAGAAAAATAAATTGTGTTCTAACCATACAACAGAATACCATACAGCAGGTAAAATGAATGAATCAGGGCTATGTGTGCTGCTATGGACAAAGCTCAGAACATAGTATTAAATAAACAGAAAACTGCAGAGGGCTATTTAAGCTTAATTCCATTTCTACAAGGCTTAAAATTGTAATAACCATATTATATAAGGATTACTTGAGCCCAGAAGTTCGAAGCTGCAGCAAGCTATAATTGAGCCACTGCATCCCAGCCTGGACAACAGAGCGAGACCCTGTGTCTAAAACAGAAAAACGATGTGAATCGTCATTGCAGCTGTGTGGGAACCTTCTGCCTGCAAAGATGGGAAGGAAATGTGTGAAAGATTGTGGTGCTGGAAGGTAGGAACACCAATGTCCTGGTTGTTCTGTAGAGGATGGGAAGGAGTTAGTCAGCTGTGTCTCTTGCAGGCTTCGTGGTCCAGGGCTCCAATGGCGAGTTTCCCTTCCTGACCAGCAGCGAGCGCCTCGAGGTGGTGAGCCGTGTGCGCCAGGCCATGCCCAAGAACAAGCTCCTGCTAGCTGGCTCCGGATGCGAGTGTGAGCCATAATGCCCTGTGCCCTGGGGGTGGGTGGGTGTGTAGGATCCAGGCTCCTAGGCCCTAGCTTGGGTCCTGTCTCCTTGTTCTGCCTCTTCTGGGACATGCTGAGGCACCCTCGCTTGGCCCAGTGCCCTGGTCCAGGCCTCCTTCTGCCTGCTCTCACCTCTCTCCTTCCTCCGGCAGCCACTCAAGCCACAGTGGAGATGACCGTCAGCATGGCCCAGGTCGGGGCTGACGCGGCCATGGTGGTGACCCCTTGCTACTATCGTGGCCGCATGAGCAGCGCGGCCCTCATTCACCACTACACCAAGGTGTGTGTGGGGCCTGAGACCAAGAGGAGGCTCTGCCCAGGGAGAGGAGAGGAGGGAAGCTAGGAGTGGGGTGCTACTTCGCATGAACGGCAGCTATAGGAAACGGATGGACTGCCACCATGGATCAGCTGCACAACATTGGGAGGCTTACCTAACCACTCTGTGTTACTGCTTCCTCCCCTCTAAAATTGGAGGAATGACGTCATCTATCTCATAGGGTTGCAGTGAGCATTAAATGAGATCAGGAACATAAAGGGCTTAGAACAGTGCCTGGCATATGGAAAGCACTCCATAAATATGACCCACCGTGATTGCTTACACTCGGGGCACGCAGCACAGGAGGGAGGCCTGTCCAGGTGGCCCTGGAGTGAAGCAGGCCGGGACCTGTGGGTGGGCAAGTCTCTGGCTCCTGGGACCTGGGGCGGCTGCCCTCTCCTGCTTTTCTCTGCGCCCCAACAGGTTGCTGATCTCTCTCCAATCCCTGTGGTGCTGTACAGTGTCCCGGCCAACACGGGGCTGGACCTGCCTGTGGATGCGGTGGTCGCGCTTTCCCAGCACCCGAATATTGTGGGCATGAAGGACAGCGGTGGTGATGTGAGTGGCAGCAGCTCCAGGGCTGTAGTCCTCTCCTTTTCTGGTTCCTGGTTCCTAGCACTTTTGCTCCTGAGGGCAACTCTGAGATCTGTTTCTATCCTTGGCTTCCGTGTGGATTCTCTCTGTCGTGCGGGCTCTCTGGGGCTTTCTTGAGGGCATCTCTTTGGGCACTGGGCTTTCATTCCACCACGCTTACCAGTCCCTCTCCCAGGATGAGGCTCTGGGCACAGCTCTCATACCACATTTGCTGTTGCAGGTGACCAGGATTGGGCTGATTGTTCACAAAACCAGGAAGCAGGATTTCCAGGTGTTGGCTGGATCGGCTGGCTTCCTGATGGCCAGCTATGCCTTGGGTAGGCCGCCCACTGCTCTCAAATTGTCATGGGTGACCAAGACATACCCAGGCACCTGGGTCTGCTGGGAGAGACTGTGAGGGCTGGGGCTGGGTCTGAAGACGGTGGTTTGCCAGCCTGCCCACTCTGAAAACTCAGAAACCTGGCCACGCCGCTTGCCTGTCTGAATGTGGGGTGCTGTGAGTAACCTTGTTGGCTGGAGGAGGATGGCCGTGTACAATCCCTGGCCTGTAGTAGGGATGTCTGCAGTTTGTTCTAAGTCCGGAGCTCCATGATTAGATGACAAACTTAGCTGGTCTAATCCTACCTTCTACATCATTCTCTGAGGGCAGAGGCCTTGGGGCCCTCCTCTGTAGTTCAGGAGTCCATTTTCCTCTCCCCTGTCCCAGGCCAGAATGAATTGTCAGATCTACAGAGTTGAGCTGGGGATCTTCAGTTGCCTGATCAGATTCTGTTCCAATCCAGGGTCCCTATGAATGTCTCTTAGATCAACTGCTCTTGTCTGTTTAGGGTCAGCAGCCTTGGGTTTGGGTTAGATTTGAGCCCTGGAGGGGAGGGAGGAGAAGGGAAGCTGTTTCTTTCAGCTGAAGCCCCAGTGAGGAGAGATTTGAGTGACTTTTCTAGCACTGCAGGGGAGATTGCTGGTTCCTATTCCATCTGGTGTCTCCAGACTTTGGCTGGTTGTCTAGGGCCTTGTACATCTCCCCCTGCCATGTCACGGCCTCTACGGTGAAGGGGAAGAAGAAGGGATCCATCATTTCTCTCTCATTCCTGAAAGTGGAGTAGATTAAAAAAAAAAAAAAAGCACAGGCTCTGGAGGTTGGAGGGAATCTCAGCTCTGCAGTTTATTCACCGAGTAATGCTGGGCAAGGCATTCACCTCTCTGGGCCTGAGTTTCTACTCTGTGCATGGAGGGATCGTGAGGATTAGAGAGCATCAGGGCCATGCTGCTGAAGCGCGCCTGGAACACATAATAGGTATTCCACAAGCAACAGCTCTATTAGCTCATTCTAAATTGCCTACTCTCTCTCTGGTCTTGAGGCCACTGTGCTTAGGGTTCCACTCCTATCTAGCCTTAGAAGCATACTCACAGGCTTGCAGAAGTGGTGGGGCTTTCTGAGATCACAGCCAAACCCATTTTCATTGCCCTGATGAGCACAAAGAGGACTAGAGAGGGTCTCATTCAGGTTTATGCAGTCAATGGGAAGACATGCCTGGTGACCTGACTGTCCAGGGCGCTTTCCACGCCCACTGCTATCTCTGGTTGCATCCACTGCGGGGAATAAGATTTCAAAAGAGCAAAGGATTCCCATCCATCCTACCCTCTTACAGGACTGATGAGTCAGGGGGCTATTGGAGGAAGCTGGAGGCGTCAACTGGCAGATGGGATTTTATTCCGGGAGGGGTTCAGGGAAGGAACTGTCCTTGAGTTCACTTTCAGGCTCTGCTCCCTGCCCCTCACAGATCAGCCCTGAGCAGCACTTGACCTGCAGGATTCTATTTTGAATATGCAGGCAGCTCTTCTCTCTGGAAATGTGTACTCTGGACTCACAGAGCATGCCTTTGATGTAGCCAGCCACGTGACATAGAAATCTGTATGTAATGTCCCCAGGCTGAAGAGGTGCTGGGACCAGGGCTTGAGATGCTCAGAGGGGAGAGGCTCTGCTGACGTTCTGCGTCTTACTTCGTGCAGGAGCTGTGGGGGGCGTGTGCGCCCTGGCCAATGTCCTGGGGGCTCAGGTGTGCCAGCTGGAGCGACTGTGCCTCACAGGGCAGTGGGAAGATGCCCAGAAACTGCAGCACCGCCTCATCGAGCCAAACGCTGCGGTGAGCCAGTGGCAGCAGGGGCGCGGTATGGGGGGAGTGGGCAGTCTGTGTCCTCACTGGAGCAGGACCCAGGGCTGGCACCAGGCCCCACTCAGTCTCTTCCTTTCAGAAAATCCTTTGAGAGAACATTCCAGTGTGGGAACTCCTTGTGCCTCGGACAAAGTCGGACACTATTGATGGTGAAACTTAAGTGTACATTAAAATTCCCTTGGGGCAAATTAAAGTTCCAACTTTTGGGCCCAAGAAGATGCACTGAAACAAACATCCTGTGTGATTGTGATAGAATAACCCTAGGACCACACTTAGAGGTGCCTGGAGAGAAAGAGCGTAAGCCAGGGGCCTCTAAATCCACGCTATTGGGGGCCAGGTCCTGAAAAAATAGGAATGATTGGGGCTAGCAAAGGAGTTAGAAGGCAGGAGAGTACCATCTCCATATAATCTGTTCTGTGGTCAGACTGTGTACCCCAACTCTTTGTTGGGCAAACATGTGTGTACCACCATGCCCAGCTAATTTTTGTTTTTTGTTTTCATGTTTCAGTAGAGATGGGGTTTCACCATGTTGGCCAGGCTGGTCTCAAATTCCTGGCCTCAAGTGATCCGCCCACCTCAGCCTCCCAAAGTGCTGGGATTACAGGCGTGAGCCACAGTGCCTGGCCTATTTTTTTTCTTTTCTTTTCTTTTTTTTTCTTTTCTTTCCTGAGACAGAGTCTCGCTTTGTTGCCCAGGCTGAAGTGCAGTGACTCAATCTCGGCTCACTGCAACCTCCACCTCCTGGGTGCAAGCAATTCTCCTGTCTCAGCCTCCCTAGTAGCTGGGATTACAGGCATGTCCCACCATACCCAGCTAATATTTTTGTATTTTTAGTAGAGACGGGGTTTCACCATGTTGGCCAGGCTGGCCTCAAACTTCTAACCTCAAGTGACCCTCCTGCCTCGGCCTCCCAATCTTTTTTCTTTTATTTTTTTGTTTTCGAAACAGAGTCATTCTCTGTCACCCAGGCTAGAGAGCAGTGGTGTGATGACAGCTCACTGCAGCCTCAACGTCCTGGGCTTAAGCAATCTTTTTTATTTTTTATTTTTATTTTTGTAGAGATGGCGGTCTCACTATGTTGCCCAGGCTGGTCTTTATCTCCTGGGCTCAAGCGGTCCTCCCACCTCAGCCTCCCAAAATGCTGGGATTACAGGCATAAGCCACCATGGCTGGCCTACTGTATATTTTATATTAAACTTTTTATTTTATTTATTTACTTTGAGATGGAGTCTCACTCTGTCACCTAGGCTGGAGTGCAGTGGCACAATCTTGGCTCATTGCAACCTCTGCCTCCTGGGTTCAAGCAATTCTCCTGCTCAGCCTCCCAAGTAGCTGGGATTACAGGTACTTGCCACCACACCCAGCTAATTTTTGTGTTTTTAGTGAAGACGGGTTTCACCATGTTGGCCAGGCTGGTCTCGAACTCCTGACCTTGTGATCCACCTGCCTTGGCCTCCCAAAGTGCTAGGATTATAGGCATGAGCCACCATGCCCAGCCAAACTTTTTATTTTTAGATAATTATAGATTCCCATGCAACTTTAAGAAATAATACAAAGGGATCCCATGTACCCATGGTCCAGTTTTCCCCAATGGCAACATCTTACAAAACTGTAGAATAATTTCACAGTCTGGATATTGACCTTGATACAGTCGAGACACAGAATATTTCTGTCCCTACAAGGATCCCTCATGTCATCCTCTTATAGCCACGCCTACTCACATTTGTCTTCACCAGCTCTTAACCTCTAGTAACCACACATATATTCACCATTTTATAATTTTGTCAGTTCAATAGTATACTATATGGAATCACATGGTATATAACTTTTGGGGACTGGCTTTTTCCACTCAGCATAATTCTCTGGATATTCATCCAGGTTGTTTGTTGCATGTATCAATAGTTAATTCCTTTTTATTTCTGAGTAGCATACCATAGTATGGCTGTACCACAGCATGTTTATTTATTATTTATTTATTGAGACAGGGTCTTGCTCTGTTGCCCAGGATGAATGCAGTGGCAGGATTATTGCTCACTACAGCCTCGACCTCCTGGCTCAAGCAATCTTCCCAGTTCATCCTCCCAAGTAGCTCAGTCAACAGGTGCACACTACCACACCTGGCTAATTCTTTTTTATTTTTAGTAGAGACAAGGTCTCACTATGTTGCCCAGGCTGGTCTTGAACTCCTGGTCTCAAGCCATCTTGCCTCAGCCTCCCGAAGTGCTGGGATTACAGGCATGAGCCACCACGGCCGGCCCCCTACAGCATGTTTAACCATTCACCTGTTGAAGAACAGCTGGGTTATTTTCAGTTTTTGGCTATTAAAAGCTGCCATGGGCTGGGTGCAGGGGCTCACGCCTGTAATCCCAGCACTTTGGGAGGCCAAGGTGGGCAGATCACCTGAGGTCAGGAGTTTGAGACCAGCCTGGCCAACATGGTGAAACTCCGTCTCTACTAAAAATACAAAAATTAGCTGGGCGTGGTGGTGCACGTCTGTAATCCCAGCTACTCGAGTGGCTGAGCAGGAGAATCGCTTGAACCCAGGAGGCGGAGGTTGCAGTGAGCCGAGTTTGTGCCACTGCACTCCAGCTTGGGTGACAGAGTGAGACTCCATCTCAATAAATAAATAAATAAATAAATAAATAAATAAATAAAAGCTGCCATGAACATTCACGAACAGGTTTTCGTGTGTCGGTAAGTTTTCATTTTTCTGGGATCAATACACAGCAGTACAAATGGTGGGTCACAGGGTAGCCACAGGTTTCATTTTCTGAGAAACTGCTGGCTGGGTGTGGTGGCTCACACTTACAATCCCATCATTTTGGGAGGCTGAGGGGGGTGGATTGCTTGAGCCCAGGAGTTCAAGACCAGCCTGCACAACATGGGGAGACTCTGTCTCTACAAAAAATACAGAAAATTAGCTAGGTGTGGTGGCATGCACCTATGGTCCCACGACTCGGGAGGCTGAGGCAGAAGGGAAGATCCCTTGAATCTGGGAGGCTGAGGCTGCAGTGAGCTGTGATTTTGCCACTGCACTCCAGCCTGGGCTACAGAGTGAGATCCTGTCTCAAAAAACAAAACAAAACAAAACAAACGAACCCCAAAACCCCAAAACAAGCAAACAAAAACCCAGAAACAAACCTGCCAAACTTTTCCAGAGAGGCTGTACTATTTTAAATTTACACTGATGTAAACATATGAGTGATCTAGTTTTTCTGCAGCTTTGCTAGCATTTGGTGTTGTGACTATTTTTTATTTTAGCCATTCTGATAGATGTGTAGTACCATCTCATTGTGGTTTTAATTTGCATTTCTCTGATGGCTAATGCTATTGAACATTTTTTTTTCATGTATTTATTTGCCATCTTTTCAGTCAACTATCTATATTTCTTACCCATTTTAAAATTGGATTGTTCTTTTGACTGTTGAATTTTAAAGTTCTTTATAGCTTCTAAATACTAGTCCTTTGTTAGATATGTGGCTTGTAAATATTTTCTCCCAGTCTGCAGCTTGTCTTTTCATTGCCTTAACAGGTCTTTTGCAGAGCAAGTTTTACATTTTGATGAAGTACAATTTATCAACATTTTCTATTATGGATCATGTTTGTGGTGTCAAGTCTAATAATTCTTAAAGAGTTCTGGGCACGGTGGCTCACGCCTATAATCCCAGCTTTTTGGGAGGCTGAGGTGGGTGGATCATGAGGTCAGGAGTTCAAGACCAGCCTGGCCGAGATGGTGAAACTCCCGTCTCTACTAAAACTACAAAAAAAAAAAAAAAAATTAGCCGGGCACACTGGCAGACGCCTGTAATCCCAGCTGCTCAGGAGGCTGAGGCAGGAGAATCACTTGAACTCGGAGGGCAGAAGTTGCAGTGAGCCTAGATCGTGCCATTGCGTTCCAGCCTGGGTGACAGAGTGAGACTTCATCTCAGAAAAAGAAAACAAAATAAACAAAAAAAAAAACTCAAAAAATTCTCAGGGCTGGGTGCGGTGGCTCACACCTGTAATCCCAGCACTTTGGGAGGCCGAGGCGGGCAGATCACAAGGTCAGGAGACTGAGACCATCCTGGCTAACACTGTGAAACCCAGTCTCTACTAAAAATACAAAAAATTAGCCAGGCGTGGTGGCGGGAGCCTGTAGTCCCAGCTACTACTGGAGGCTGAGGGAGGAGAATGGTGTGAACCTGGGAAGCGGAGCTTGCAGTGAGCTGAGATTGCACCACTGCACTCCAGCCTGGGCGACAGAGCGAGATTCTGTCTCAAAAAAAAAAAAAAAAAAAAAAGTGTTCTTAGAAGATTATAAAGATTTTCTCTTTTTTTTTTCTTTAAGTTTTATAGTTTTATGTTTTATAAGTCTGTGACTCATTTTGAGTTAATTTTTGTATAAAGTGTGAGACTTAGGTCGAGGTTTTGTGGTTTTCTTCCCTAAGGGATATCCATTTGCTCCAGCATCATTTGTTGAAAAGGCCATCTTGCCGGGCGCGGTGGCTCAAGCCTGTAATCCCAGCACTTTGGGAGGCCGAGACGGGCGGATCACGAGGTCAGGAGATCGAGACCATCCTGGCTAACACGGTGAAACCCCGTCTCTACTAAAAATACAAAAAACTAGCCGGGCGAGGTGGCGGGCGCCTGTAGTCCCAGCTACTCGGGAGGCTGAGGCAGGAGAATGGCGTAAACCCGGGAGGCGGAGCTTGCAGTGAGCTGAGATCTGGCCACTGCACTCCAGCCCGGGCTACAGAGCAAGACTCCGTCTCAAAAAAAAAAAAAAAAAAAAGAAAAGGCCATCTTTCCTCCATTGAACTGCTTGCGTGCCTTGTCAGTGGGGCATATTTGTGTGGGTCTGTTTCTGGGTTCTCTCTTCTTTCCATTGATTTCTGTGTCTATCTCTCTGCAGTACCACGCAGACTTGATTGCTGTAGCTAAGCCTTAAAATCAGGTAGACTGATTCCTCCCACTTTGCTCTTTTGTTTTTCCTTCAAATTGTTTTAGTCAAATTTCTTTACCTTTTCTTCTTCTTTTTTTTTTTTTTTTTGAGACGGAGTCTCGCCTGTCGCCCAGGCTGGAGTGCAGTGGCCAGATCTCGGCTCACTGCAAGCTCCGCCTCCCAGGTTTACGCCATTCTCCTGCCTCAGCCTCCCAAGTAGCTGGGACTACAGGCACCCGCCACCTCGCCCGGCTAGTTTTTTGTATTTTTTAGTAGAGACGGGGTTTCACTGTGTTAGCCAGGATGGTCTCGATCTCCTGACCTCGTGATCCGCCCGTCTCGGCCTCCTAAAGTGCTGGGATTACAGGCTTGAGCCACCGCGCCCGGCCTTCTTTGCCTTTTCATATAAATTTTACAAGAATCTTGTCTATATCTACAATAAAATCTTGCTGGGCCTTTGATCGAAATTGTGTTAAGCCTGCATACCAATCTGGGGACAATTGACGTCTTTACCATGTTGTCCTCCAGTCCTTGAACATGGTACATTTCTCTATTTAGATCTTCTTTGGTTTATTTCTTCAGCATTTTGTAGTTTCCAGCCAATAAGTCCTATACATATTTTTAAAAATTGACACCTAAGGATCTGGTGCAGACTGGCTCACGCCTGTAATCCTAGCACTTTTGGAGATAGAGACGGCAGTATTGCTTGAGGCCAGGAGTTTGAGACCAGCCTGGGCAACATGGCGAGACCCCATCTCTGGAAAAAAAAAAAAAAAGACACCTCTGCACTAGGCTCTGTACTAGGCATCTATGCACATTCTGCTGCCTGGAGGGTAGAAGAGCCCCGTGGTTGCTCCCTACACACTGCCTCCACTGCATTGCCTGTGTGTCTGGCAGCAGGTGGGGTGGGCTCTGGCGGCGTTTTGAAGATGAGCAGTGGTGCAAGTCCTGACTTCCCTCCACTAGGCCTGCTCTGACACCACCCAGCTGGGAGCAGGGGTGGCAGTTCAGACGCCTTCACTCAGTCTTTGCTAGCCTGGCTGGTGTTTGACTAGAGTAGAGCAGTTATTGTCTGAAAGCTTTCCATCTTGCTAGGCCACCCCTTTTCCGGTCCTTTGGCTAGAGAGAACTGGTTTCTGTTAGTGCTTGTATTGTCTGTACCGTATTGGCATTGCGTGCTTGCTGACTTCTTCAGCTCCAAGTCTGCGCCAGGGTATGCAGCGCTGTGTTGCTTCTTAGGTCGATTGTTGGTCTTCCCTCTTCTCTCTGCCTTCCAGAGTCTTCTTATGTCTGTTTTTTATATAATGTCCAGATATATATAATTTTTTTATAAAATGTCCAGATAATATTTTTATATAATGTCCAGAGTTTTTAGTTGTACTTATTGGGAAGAATTGGGACAAGTACATCTACTCCACCTTCCTGAAAGTAAAAAGCTCTAAGTATTTTTCTAAATGGTGATTTTTCCTCCCTAAGAACATTAAAGTGGGTGAAAAAATATTGAAAATTGAAAAGTAGGTATGTTGGCCGGGCACGGTGGCTCAAGCCTGTAATCCCAGCACTTTGGGAGGCCGAGACGGGCGGATCACAAGGTCAGGAGATCGAGAGCATCCTGGCTAACACGGTGAAACCCCGTCTCTACTAAAAAATACAAAAAACTAGCTGGGCGAAGTGGCGGGCGCCTGTAGTCCCAGCTACTCGGGAGGCTGAGGCAGGAGAATGGCGTAAACCCGGGAGGCGGAGCTTGCAGTGAGCTGAGATCCAGCCACTGCACTCCAGCCTGGGTGACAGAGCAAGACTCCGTCTCAAAAAAAAAAAAAAAGTAGGTATGTTAAAACTCACAGCACTATTTTAGGTTTAAATATTTCATATACCAAAATCATGATTTGTTATAATTTTATTTTCCTGGCTTTAATGGAAGCAAACTCATCAAAACATATTTTTCCAAATCTACTTCTGGAGAAAGATTAACCATTAAAAAGACACCAGCAGGTCACAGTGGCTCACACCTGTAATCCCAGCAATTTGGGAGGTTGAGGCAGGAAGATCATTTGAGCTCAGGAGTTTGAGACCAGCCTGGGCAACAGAGTGAGACTTTGTCTTCAGTAAAAATAAACAAAAATTAGCCAGGCGTGGTGGCGTTCAACTGTAGTCCCAGCTACTCAGAGGCTGAGGCAGGAAGATTGCTTGAGCCCATGAGGTCGAGGCTGCAGTGAGCTATGATCATGCCACTTCAGTCCAGCCTGGACAAAAGAGCAAGACCCTGTCTCAAAAAAAGAAATTTTTTTTTTTTTTTTTTTTTTTTTTTTTTTTTTTTGAGACGGAGTCTCGCTCTGTCGCCGGGGCTGGAGCGCAGTGGCCGGATCTCAGCTCACTGCAAGCTCCGCCTCCCGGGTTCAGGCCATTCTCCTGCCTCAGCCTCCTGTGTAGCTGGGACTACAGGCGCCCGCCACCTCGCCCGGCTAGTTTTTTGTATTTTTTTAGTAGAGACGGGGTTTCACCGTGTTAGCCAGGATGGTCTCGATCTCCTGACCTCGTGATCCGCCCGTCTCGGCCTCCCAAAGTGCTGGGATTACAGGCTTGAGCCACCGCGCCCGGCCGAAAAAAAGAAATTTTAAAAATACAATACATAAAAATAAAAATGAAAAATACACCAAAAAACTCCATGTATTTGGGGCACACATGATTACTTATGCATGAGTCTTCAATATGGTGGGGCACAGCTGGATCCTGTCTTTATTTAAAGCTTTGTTCATTGTGGATTTTTTTTGCATTAATTTTGATTTTTAAAAAAATATTGCATTGAAATATTACTTATTTTGGCTGGGTGCAGTGGCTCATGCCTATAATACCAGCACTTTGGGAGGCCGAGGCGGGCAGATCGCCTGAGGTCAGGAGTTCGAGATCAGCCTGGCCAACATGGTGAAACCCTCTCTCTATTAAAAATACAAAAATTAGCCAGGTGTGGTGGTGGGCACCTGTAATCCCAGCTGCTCGGGAGACTGAGGCAGGAGAATCACTTGAACCCAGGAGGTGGAAGTTTCAGTGAGCCGAGATCGCACCACTGCACTCCAGCCTGGGCGACAGAGTGAGACTGTTTAAAAACAAACAAAAAAAAGCATTGAAATATTACTTATTTTGATGATTGAGGTTTTTGGCCTCCCCTTAAGTTTTGCGTGCAAGGTAAGAGCCTCATGGGCCTGGTTGCAGTCCCAGGCTGAGCTAGGCACTCCACAATGTTTTGTTTGGGTAAAGTGGTGGGTGGGCTCTAGAGCTCCCTCATAGCTGTATCCTTACCTCAAAGGGGCAGATTAACTTAGATTTAGAGAAAGAACAGCTGAGGAGGTAGATCTGAGTCCCGTGGAGGTGAAGGTGCTTCCGAGATGGGGCCTTTCTATAAATTGGTTGTAGGAACTTGCAGAAGCGATTGGGCCCCCATTGGGCACAGGCCGTCTTGCACATACTGAACATTCCACTGGGGTGGGGCCTCGGCTCTCCCACTCCCAATGCACCTGTGAAAGCGAAGGTCCCAGAACCCGCATGCCACCGGGACAGGAAAAGGAGTGGATTCCAGGGCTCATGGGAACTGGTCTAATATTAGCGGTGTTTTCTCATCTGGCCCTTGGGACGTCTCTATGGGGTAGGTGGCGTTATCCCTCATTTTGCAGACGAAGCAGCTTGGGCTGCCCCTGGGGAAGAGAGGATGCCTAGCTGTCATCCCAGATCTCTGCGTGTCATCCCGCCCTACCCCATCCTGCCTCACCCTTCATTCTGTGTCCTCTCCTGTGCCAGCTCTGGGCACATACCCAGGAATGCCTGGAACACCTTTCTGCTGCCTGGGCTGTGGGCTCAGACACCGCGAGAGCAGCTTGATGTCACTCTATTGCCCCTCCCTGGTTGAACACAATGTCCTTCCTCCACCTTCCCACCAGCCTGCCTCTTGCCCCTGGCTATATTTAGGACTTTCTACAGTCTTTGCCACCAACCCTTTCTTAGGGTTTGAAGAGAGGCCACATCAGATATCTTTGGAAACCCATGGCAGGAGCGAGCTTTTCTCTAGGCACCTCTTATTTCCATCCTCTATCCTGGGTCTCTCCCACCTCCTCAGGCTTTGGGTAAAAAGGCCAGACTATTAGAACATCATGGGGGTGGTGAGGCCTGGAGGAGGGTGGCTTACCACCCATTCCAAGAAAAAAAAATCCATGCTTGATGAAGCCTCCGGGATTCTAGTGATAAACAGTTATTAGTCAATCTTTCATCAGTGGTTCCTGGCCTCTTTATCCCAAACAACCTCTTATTTTTATCCTCCTAAGGTTTTAGCTTCCCTCCAAATAAAACTTCCTTAAGGACTACTTTCGTAGTTTTTAGGTAGTGAAAGATTCATCTAATATTTCTGATCAGCATGAAATAACCAGTTGCTATACCAAAAGCAAGGAAATTTGATGCTTCATTTACTCTGTAAAATTCCACACATGATTTTAAATTATAATAGGCCAAACGCCATGGCTCATGCCTGTAATCCCAGGACTTTGGGAGGCCGAGGTGGGTGGATCACTTGAGCTCAGGAGTTTGTGACTAGCCTGAGCAACACAGCAAGACCTCATCTCTACAAAAAATGCAAAAATTAGCCAGGCATGGTGGCATGCACCTGTAGTCCAAGGTGATCTGCAGACTGAGGCGGGAAAATAGATCGAGCCCAGGAGGTCTGGGCTACAATTAGCCATGATCATACCACTGCACTCTGGTCTGAGTGGCAGAGTGAGACCCTGTCTCAAAAAAATAAAAATAAAATAAAAATAAATAAATTATTCGGGGTGTGGTGGCTCGTACCTGTAATCCTAGCACTTTGGGAGGCTGAGGCAGGCAGATCACTTGAGGTCAGGAGTTTGAGACCAGCCTGGCCAACATGGCGAAGCCCTGTCTCTACTAAAAATACAAAAATAAAATAAAATGAAATAAAATAAAATAAAATAAGCCTGGTGTGGTGGCAGGTGCCTGTAATCTCAGCTACTCAGGAGGCTGAGGCAGGAGAATTACTTGAACTCAGGAGGCAGAGGTTGCAATGAGCCGAGATCATGCCATTGCACTTCAGCCTGGGTGACAGAGCAAGACTCTGTCTCAAAAAAATAAATAAACAAAAATAAATAAATAAATAAATTATAACAATAGCTTTAGGTTCCCCATTATCATGGAAAAGCCTTTAGAGATCATGCTGTCCAGCTCCTTCATTTTTTAGACAGGAGAACTTACTCAGAGATAATAAGTAAATGACATAAGGTTTATACAACAAAACTTCCTTGGGCAACCATGCTTTGCTTTTCCTGGGAGAACATTTAGTGTTAGGGTCAGGAAGAGCTATGGGGAGGTGAGGGCAGCCAGATGCAAGGGGAGTAGAGGTCTGGGCTGTGGCTGAGGCTCTCACAGATCCTTCCCCCTCCTGACTTTCCAGGCCTGGTGTGCCCTGCGTCAGCTTTTGGGGAACTGGGCTGCAGACGGCTGATGCTCTAGTACCTAGACCCGCAGCCTTGCTGTCTTCTCCCACCCCAGCTCAAGGACCCAATGACACCCTCTCCTCTGTTGGAGTGGATTTTTCTCCTAAAACCAAAGGAGGCACTCTTCTTCCCCAGTCTGAAGTTTTAGTATTTTTCTATTACAGACCTGCTCTCTGGTCTCTGAATCTGGATTCCCAATCTACCCTGGGTGCCATAGAGTTGGCAGTTACTTTCCTGGGGGAAGAGGGTAGGACTTCAACGTTCTGAAAATGACAGATTTCCGAGTTCCAGATATGGGCGTTTAGCAAATTTCTCAGTCTCTTTTAACAGGCCCTGCTTTGCAGGTAACGCGGCGCTTCGGGATCCCAGGGCTGAAGAAAATGATGGACTGGTTTGGCTACTACGGAGGCCCCTGCCGCGCCCCCTTGCAGGAGCTGAGCCCCGCTGAGGAGGAGGCACTGCGCATGGATTTCACCAGCAACGGCTGGCTCTGAGGGCCGGCAGCGTCCATGGCTGGCCTGAGCCCATCTCAGCCTCCTGTCTTGCACTTGCAGCCTGAAGCAGAGAGCGCAGGGGGATGAGGGCGGCGGGCGCGGGGAGCCGGTAGAGGCTCCTTTGCCTACTTTAGTCCTCCAGGCAGCCTTTCACAGGCATGCCCACGCACATCTCCTATTCTCATGGCCCCTGACCTCTCCCTTTTGTATCCTAAACTGTCTCTCTGGCCTGAAGACTGGTAAAGAGCAATTTCTCAATTCGTCTCTCTACTGTGGATGCTTTCCTATGCCCTGAGGCACATGAAATCGGAATGGAAGGGCAGAGGTGCAAGTAGGCACAGTCAGGAAGTTTTTCTTTCTTTCTTTCTTTTCTTTTCTTTTTTTTTTTTTTTTTTTGAGACAGAGTTTCGCTCTGTTGCCCAGGCTGGAGTGCAATGGTACCATCTCGGCTCACTGCAACCTCTGCCTCCTGGGTTCAAGCAATTCTCCTGCCTCAGCCTCCCGAGTAGTTGGGATTACAGGCGCCTGCCACCACGTCCAGCTAATTTTTGTATTTTTAGTAGAGATGGGGTTTCACCATGTTGGCCAGGCTGGTCTCGAACTCCTGACCTAGGTGATTCAACTGCCTCGGCCTCCCAAAGTGCTGGGATTACAGCCAAGAGCCACTGCACCCAGCCGGGAATTTGTTTTATTGAAGTGGGGACTACTTAGACTTGGGGCTTGAAACCTGAGTCTAGCACAATGCAGCTGGAAGCCAGGGCTACTCCTACAAACCCAAGTTCTGACTCCTTCCAGGGAAGTATCAGCTTAGGAAACTTGATCAGGAAAGTGTCACTGGTCTTTCAAAGAGCCCTCTTTACCCTCCCACCCCCGCCCTCCACACTGCAAGCTGCATTCCAGCCACATGCCCTTTTCTAAATCTATTTTCATTCATCTCCTATTCTGGTCTCTAGCTTTGATTCCAACCACGGAAAGCACGGAGACAGCTCAGTGGCTTGTCAGATTGGTAAATAGTGACACCCGGTGGATAAATGTTACATTCTAGAAGACTATTCTGGCCAGCCTAGGTCTGAAACACTAAGGGGACTTTGCCTGAGTTAGGGCCATCCTCTTGCCTACAGGCACTCTGCTTTTATTATTAAAAATAATCACTTTGTTACTATAATAAAATTTAACAGGTAAAATTTGTGTGGCTATGTACAGACGGACACTCTATTGCTATGCAGATCTTAGGTTTCCTGGCCAGATGTCAAGAACCTTCCTAAAGGCAAGTGAACTCTGATGGTCTGACTTCTCCCAGCTCTAAGAGCGGCCCCAACAATACTGAGCCAGCAGGCATTCACTTACTGGAGGCCTAGGGAAGGGGTAAGAGGCAAAAGAGAGCAACTGAGCTATTTAGAAACACTTAGCACTTTTATTTTACTTTTTTTGAGACGGAGTCTTGCTCTGTCATTCAGGCTGTGTGCAGTGGCACGATCTCGGCTCACTACAACCTCCGCCTCCCAGGTTCAAGCAACTCTTCTGCCTCACCCTCCCAAGTCGCGGGGATTACAGGCGTGCACCACCACGCCCGGCTAATTTTTGTATTTTTAGTAGAGACGGGGTTTCGCCGTGTTGATCAGGCTGGTCTCGAACTCCTGACCTCAGGTGATCCTCCTGCCTCAGCCTCCCAAAGTGCTGGGATTACAGGCGTGAGCCACCGTACCCAGCCAGCATCCTTTTTGATTAAAGTGCTAAGTGTTTAGGGCCAGGCAGCACTTTGAGAGGCCGGGCAGCACTTTGGGAGGTGAAGAGTTTGAGACCAGCCTGACCAACATGGCAAAACCCTGTCTCTACTAAAAATACAAACATTAGCCGGGAGTGATGGCACACTCCTGTAATCCCAGCTACTCGGGAGGCTGAGGCACAAGAATTGCTTGAACCCGGGAGGTGGAGGATGCAGTGAGCTGAGATCATGCCACAGCACTCCAGCCTGGGCCACAAGAGCGAAACTCCATCTCCAAAAGAAAAAAAAAAAGATGCTTTCTCCAAAAGATTTAACCTTTTTCAGTGGTAATATTTGACTAGTGGCAGAAAAATGGAGATACATTTTTAAAAAAATTACTCATTAAAAAGAAAGTGTAAGGTTAAAAAAAGAGGTAAATAGACACTTGTTTAGGGCAGAGGCTAAAGGAGAGAAAATAAAAGATCTCAATCTTCAACCCAAAACCAGGCTCTGAATGGCACTAAAGCTTGGGGCTTAGTGCCTGGGGTCCTCTCACAGGCAACTTCCAGAGGAGCTGGGCTCAGAAGAGAATCAAGTTTAGGACTTGGGGGAATAGTTAAGGCTAGGCAGGCAGGGTAGTGTACTAAGTAAGAGCTCAGCCTCTGGGCTTAAACAGGTCTGGGTTTAAGTTCTGGGATCTGCCCCTTAGTGTCCATGGGACCTTGGAGAAACTGCTTAACTTCCCTGAGCCTCATCTGTAATACAGGGATAATAATAGTACCTTCCTCCAACAAGGATGCATGTAAAAGCGTCAGTGTGGGGGTCATTGTTCCACCACTCTCCCATTGCAGAGAAAGGGAAACTCCGGCAGCAGTTGACCTACCAGAGGTAACGCAGCAGGTGTGGCCATAACTAGTCTCAGGACTTACGCACTCTGATGCTCAGGGTAAGAGGGGTCCAGTAAAGGCAGACGGAGTCAGAAAGACTTGGTTACAAATCCCACCCAGCTGTGCCACCTACTAGTTGTGGCAGCCTGAGATTGTCTGATTCAAGTAAGAAAAAAAAATTCCTATGTCCTCCTCTGTAGAGGCTGAGAAAATTAAATGACTTGATATAGTAAAGTGTGCAGGGTCAGTTCCAAGGGCTAATCTGATTAACTTTTACAAACAGCAAATGGGTTGATATTCATGAAGACGCAGGGCCAGAAAGTCAAGAAAACTAGGTATAGGCAGTTCTGGTGATTTCTTTATTCTTTATAAACACCTTTTTCTACAGTACAATTCAGAGAATAAATAGAGGCACACGGCTATAACTTCCACCACCATCTGCTGTTGAGGAGACATTTAGTGTGAGGCTAGGGGGCTAGAGGTGGGGGACATATTTGGGTACCAGGGTAACGGGAGGCCTCCGTGATAAACTGCAGAGATCCCATCAGTAAGGTCTGACTGCGGCCTGACGGTCAAGGCTCATGATAGAAGAGCTACAGAGAGCCAAATGCTCCTTTAGTTCCCTACAGTCCTAGAGTAGGTCCAGTTCTACCAAAACCCCAGGGGTTTGGGTGAGTCTGATTTATCGGTCCACTGGGAAGAAACTGTGTCAGCCCAAGCCATCCCTATGAATTCAGTTCACTCCATGGTAGGGCCTGAACTGGCCTAAATATTCTACCCTTTTCCCTGGAGTTAGTCACATATACAATTAATAAGATTACTGTTTATGTGAGTTTTTTTCTTGACTGCCCCAAAAAGGGATCCTGTTCCCCATCTAAGGAAGGAGAGAGGCACACACATGGGGATTATCTGCTGTAACTTGGTGAAGGAAGACAGTCTGTCTTCTAAAGGGAGGAGGAAATAGCACTCTTACCGAATCCTTCTCAAGGGCATAGGCAGGAATGAATACCAGTCTGATCAGACCAAGTGAAAGCCTGGAGCTATGATTCTAACTAGCATGAGGAGTAACATACGGAAAAGCTCTGCCAGCCAGGCACAGTGGCTCACACCTGCAATCCTAGCACTCTGGCAGGCCCAGGCAGGAGCATCGCTTGAGCCCAGGAGTTTGAGACAAGCCTGAGCAACATAGCAAGACCTGGCTCATTTTTTTATAATAATAAAATAAAAGGCTGGGCGTGGTGGCTCACGCCTGTAATCCCAGCACTTTGGGAGACCGAGGTGGGTGGATCACAAGGTCAGGAGTTTGAGACCAGCCTGGCCAACATGGTGAAACCCCATCTCTACTTAAGAAAATACAAAAATTAGCCGGGTGTGGTAGCGCACTCCTGTAGTCCCAGCTACTCAGGAGGCTGAGGCAGGGGAATCGCTTGAACCTGGGAGGTGGAGGTTGCAGTGAGACGAGATTGCGCCACTGCACTCTAGCCTGGACGACAGAGTGAGACTCCATCTCAAAATAATAATAATAATAATAATAATAATAATAATAAAATTAAAAAAGAAAAGCTCTGGCCTTGACTTTCACAGGGCTGCTCCACTGAGCCACCCCTATCTTTTTCCTGTTTCTCCAGGGTGGCACAGAGCACTGGCCCTAAGGTGGGGTAGAATCACCTGCCCCAAAAGCAGCAGAATGAAGGTTCTGTATCACTTGGCAGAAAATGAAGCAGAAGGGTCACAGCAGGCTGCACTGGGTAACCCGAGGTCTTAGGAACAGAGTATCAACAGTGAGAAGAGGCGGTTCCTCCGTCCTCCAGCACACAAGGGTCAGGGAAAGACAGAACCACCAATGACTGAGCAGCGTCCGCTGGCCAGCATCCTCAGCACTTTTCTGCGGTCCAGTTCTGGAATGGCAGGTGACAGGGCACATACAAGACCTCTGCTCCACTGTCATTGTCAACTCATCTCAGCTCTGGTTCATTTGTTCACCTCGAGTCAACAAGGGGCGCACTGGCTTTACCCAATACTTGTCAGCTGGTGCCCACCGCGCTGTCAGGCAGTGAGATTTCTGGCTGACTTGGAGGCGCTCTGGGCCCGCTGAACGACGGCAGAACACTTCTCACGCCGCAGCAGCTTGTTGTTCTCAAAGAGACCTTCATTGCGGGGGATTCCATGAGAACCATCGGGGAAAGTCAGCAGGCCTTTGAGGAGGGCAGAGAAAACATGGGAGTAACAATGGCGTTAATGTCTCAAAGGTGAGCTCGATATGTTGAGGCTGAAGAAGAGAAAAACTCGCAGCTCTACTCAGGAGCACTCTATTGGTGAGTTCAATGGATAGGCGTCAGGGATGGCCGCTATGGATTGCTGGACCCCCGCAGGATTAAAACGAAACAGGTATATTTCCACCCATATTATGCCCACCTAAGTCACCCACCCTGCTGGGCTGCAACTTACCAAAACCATCTACTCTGCCGTTTTTAAATTCCCCCTCAAACGTCATGTTGTCGTATCGAATGAAGACTCCGACGCCATTAAACTTGCCCTGGGCAAACTCCCCCTCATACCTGCAGAAACACCAGAAGTTAGCCTTCAGTGGGAAGTTCGCTGTCCAGATTAATGGAGTTGAGCAGCTGCGGATCTCTGTTATTTAATAATGCCAAGGAGCAAGCCGATTCCACCTGTCACATAGCTCCATCTACCCCATCTAGTCCCAGCCAGCAGAGAAGGATCAGAGTATATATGCCATGAAGCCCTGATCTCAACGAAAGAAGATAGGACGGGAATGGGAGTGGGGTGGAAAGTCACTCACTTGGTTGACATTTCAAATTTTAGGTCCACTTAAAAAATAACCAATAAAAAGGACTACTTAGTCCTCATCTGTGTTCTGCAGGGAGTGAGACAAGCTCAGGATTGACCAGATATTTACCAGTGTCCCATTTTTATGTCAGACCCTCCCTTATTTAAGGCTAAGAAAGGAATGACCTCATACCCACCTTGAACCATCTGAGAAGGTCAATACCCCAAAGCCATTAAAGAGCCCATTCTCAAAATGACCCAGGTAGGTGCCACCATCTGCAAACATCAGTTGACCAAAACCATGCCTGCGGCCTGAACAAAGAGAAGGACAGGTGTCAGGTTGGAAGGAGGCAGTTTCAGGGTCCCTTCTTACTCTTCTAGCATCCCTTACCTGCCATCACCCTACCCACAAAGAAAACAAGAGAAGCAGTGACATTAGCAGGGCAGAGGATTATTAGCCAGAGTCAGGCACTGGGAAAACCTGGCTCCTGGGGCCTTCCCATCTTATCACTACAGATTACAGCAGGTCTACCCAAGTATGAATAAGAGAGCACTTAAAAATAACAACAGCTGGCCAGGCGCAGTAGCTCATGCCTGTAGTGCCAGCATTTTGGGAGGCCAAGGTGGGTGGATCATGAGGTCAAGAGATCAAGACAGTCTGGCCACCATGGTGAAACCTCGTCTCTACTAAAAATATAAAAATTAGCTGGGTGCAGTGGCGCGTGCCTGTAGTCCCAGCTAGTCGGCAGGCTGAGGCAGGAGAATCACTTGAACCCGGGAGGCGGAGGTTGCAGTGAGTCGAGATCGGGCTACCGCACTCCAGCCTGGGCAACAAGAGCGAGACTCTGTCTCAAAAAAACAAACAATAGCTGGCTGGGTGCAGTGGCTCACGCCTGTAATTCTAGCACTTTGGGAGGCCGAGGAGGCAGGTGGATCACCTGTGGTCAGGAGTTCAAGACCAGCCTGGCTAACATGGTGAAACCCTGTTTCTATTAAAACAACAAAAAATTAGCTGGGCATGGTGGTGGTGTTGTGCTCCTGTAACCCAGCTACTCAGGAGGCTGAGGCAGGAGAATCCCTTGAACACAGGAGGCGGAGGTTACAGTGGGCCGAGATCATGCCATTGAACTCCAGCTTGGGCAACACGTCTCAAAAAAATAAATAAGTAAATAACAATAGCTAACATCTATATTTATAGTGCCTTTACTATGTGCCAGCCTCTCTTTTTTTTTTTTTTTTTTTGAGACAGAGTCTCGCTCTGTCACCCAGGCTGGAGTGCAGTGGTGCGATTTTGGCTCACTGCAACCTCCGCCTCCTGGGTTTAAGTGTTTCTCCTGCCTCAGCCTCCCCAGTAGCTGGGATTACAAAGTGTTGGGATTACAGGTGTGAGCCACTGTGCCTGCCCTAAATTACTGAGTCTTGAGAAATTGTACAGGTGTGATGTGACCTTGCCTCCTTCAATCCCACGCCTTTCTTCCTGGTTTTCAAATACCTGGTGTCCCCTCTAATGTGGCCTGTTAGAGGAGAGACTTTCTGAGGCTCTACTGGGTGGGCTGTATCCACCACAAGAACTTCCCTGAATTCTGTTTGAAAGGCATGATTACTCCTGCAACATCTTGCTCTGTTTTCTGGTCAGTTCAGAGAGTAAGCACAGCCCCACTGACGTAACGAAGCTCAAACCAGTGCTGCCAATCAGGCTGTTAGATTTGCCCAGCAGCTTTAAGGTGCTAATGGGGTACTGGTTTTTTTTTCCTCAGAGAGGCAGTGTAGTTAGATGTTGAGGACACTGAGTCAGGCTGCCTGCTGTGTTTGCCTTCTTGTTCTACCACTTAGAGTTCTGTGATCTTGAGTAAGTTACTTAGCTTCTCCTTGCCTCAATTTCCCCATCTGTTAAATGGGAATAATAATAGTATGTGCCTACCTGATAAGGTTGTCATGAGGATTAAATAAGATGATAAATACAAAACGCTTAAAAGAGAGGGTATGGTGGCTGATGCCTGTAATCCCAGCACTTAGGGAGGCCAAGGTGGGCAGATCACCTGAGGTCAGGAGTTGGAGACCAGCCTGGCCAACATGGTGAAACCCATCTTTACTAAAAATACAAAAATTAGCCGGATATGGTGGCAGGTGCCTGTAATCCCAGCTACTCGGGAGGCTGAGGCACGAGAATCGCTTGAACCCGGGAGGCAGAGGTTGCAGTGAGCCGAGATCGCACCATTGCACTCCAGTCTGGGCAACACAGTGAGCAAGACCTCATCTCAAAACAAACAAACAAACAAACAAAAAACCAGAAAGATATAACTCATTCCTGGAGGTTGAATTAAAAATAGCATTTTCGAATTCCTTTATTTAATCCTAAAATGGAATAAAGGAAAGGCAGGCACTATGTGGAATTAAATCCTGGAGTTGAAAATGAAAACCCATAAAGCTGGCTACATTTGCTGATGTATTTGTCCTCCAGCAAATGAAGTGTTCATCATTGGACACTCCCCAGGGGTCCTTCTCACCCTCCTTCCATTCGCCACGATATTCCTCCCCACTGGAGTAGGTGAAGGAACCTTTTGTCAGGGTCATGGTGACAGATTACAGGATAAAAGGACGAAAACTGTAGGAAATAAGCAGAGGAGAACCAGTGTCATGGAATGGCAGGAGGAAAGGACTGCAAAGCAATTTTGTAGATACATTCTAAAGGCCACCAGCCTGGTAAGTGTACGCTGCCTTAGGTGCATTTAACCAAAATACCCATGTCTCCAACAACCACCAGCACCATCAACTCCACCTCTGCCCAGGTGCTCTCATCCTCCTGCTTATCTTAAAAGTTTTCAGCCAGTTCCTATTTTCTATGACCTGGGATGGAAATGGAGGATTAATCTACAAATATTTACTTGATACCTACTACGTGCTCAGTTGATGTATAAAATAGAGTATCTTCCCTTGACGAGTTTATAATCTAGTTAATAAGACTAACAATTGAAACACTGATTTATGCCAGAGATAATGTGATTAAGTGCCAACTTGGATGGCAGAGATTAACAAAGACATGAGATGGCCAGAATTTAAAACAAGCAGACAAGCAGTAGAGAAGGCAAAGAACAATTCCAGAATCAGAAAACACAGGGAACAGGCCAGGGGCAGTGGCTCACGCCTATAATCCCAACACTTTGGGAGGCCGAGGTGGGCGGGATCACCTGAGGTCAGTAGTTTGAGACCAGCCTGGCCAATGTGGTGAGATCCCGTCTCTACTAAAAATGCAAAAATTAGCTGGGCATGGTGGCGGGAGCCTGTAATCCTAGCTACTCAGAAGGTTGAGGCAGGAGAATCACTTAAACCTGAGAGGCGGAGGTTGCAGTGAACCAAGATCACACCACTGTTACTCCAACCTGGGTGATGGAGCAAGACTCTGTCTCAAAAAAAAAAAAAAAAAGGAAAACATGGGGAACCAACACTCAATGGGCAAGGAACACTCTAAGGGCAATGTGAACACGAGATGTTCCATTGCAAAATAAGAAGCCTGGTCTCATTACAGTTGAGGGTTTATTTGGGGAGTAATAGGAAATAAGCCTGCGTAGGTACATGTAGCCACAATCTTAAAGTTGAAGACAGGCCTGGTGTAGTGACTCACACCTGTAATCCCAGCACTTTGGGAGGCTGAGGTGGGAGGATCACTTGAGCCCAGGATTTCAAGATCAGCCTGGGCAACATAGCAAGACCTCATGTCAAAAATGTAAAATTACTGTAATCCCAGCACTTTGAGAGGCCGAGGCGGGAGGATCACAAGGTCAGGAGATCGAGACCATCCTGGCGAACACTGTGAAACCCTGTTTCTACTAAAAATACAAAAAATTAGCCAGGCATGGTGGCGGGCGCCTGTAGTTCCAGTTACTCGGGAGGCTGAGGCAGGAGAATGGTGTGAACCCGGGAGGCAGAGGTTGTAGTGAGCCGAGATCGCGCCACTGCACTCCAGCCTGGGCGACAGATCCAGACTTTGTCTCAAAAAAAAAAAAAAAAAAAAAGTAAAATTAAAAAATAAAAAATAAGCCGGGCGCGGTGGCTCAAGCCTGTAATCCCAGCACTTTGGGAGGCCAAGACGGGCGGATCACAAGGTCAGGAGATCGAGACCATCCTGGCTAACACGGTGAAACCCGTCTCTACTAAAAAATGCAAAAAAAAAAACTAGCCGGGCGAGGTGGCGGGCGCCTGTAGTCCCAGCTACTCGGGAGGCTGAGGCAGGAGAATGGCGTGAACCCAAAAGGCGGAGCTTGCAGTGAGCTGAGATCCGGCCACTGCACTCCAGCCTGGGTGACAGAGTGAGACTCTGTCTCAGAAAAATAAAAAAATAAAAAATAAAAAAAATTAAAAAATAAAAAATAGACTGGGCATGCATGGTAGCTCACACCTGTAATCCCAGTACTTTGGGAGGCTGAGGTGGGCAGATCACGAGGTCAGGAGTTCGAGACCAGCCTGGCTAACATGGTAAAACCTCATCTCTACTAAAAATACAAAAATTGGCCGGGCGCGGTGGCTCAAGCCTGTAATCCCAGCACTTTGGGAGGCCGAGGCGGGTGGATCACGAGGTCAGGAGATCGAGACTATCCTGGCTAACATGGTGAAACCCCGTCTCTACTAAAAATACAAAAAACTAGCCGGGCGTGGTGGCGGGCGCCTGTAGTCCCAGCTACTTGGGAGGCTGAGGCGGGAGAATGGCGTGAACCCGGGAGGCGGAGCTTGCAGTGAGCCGAGATCACGCCACTGCACTCCAGCCTGGGAGACACAGTGAGACTCCGTCTCAAAAAAAAAAAAAAAAAAAAAAAAAATTAGCCAGGTATGGTGGCAGGCGCCTGTAATCCCAGCTACTCAGGAGGCTGAGGCAGGAGAATTGCTTGAACCCGGGAGGCAGAGGTTGCAGTGAGCTGAGATCACACCACTGCACTCTAGCCTGGGTGACAAAGCAAGACTCTGTCTCAAAATAAATAAATAAATAAATAAATAAATAAATAAATAAATCTGAAAAGAACCTCAAGGATTTAGTCCAACCTTTCATTTTATAGGAGAAATAGAAGCCCAGAGAGGTAATCAAGTTTGTTGGCAGCCTCCCCTGACTATGCTAGTCCTTTTTCCCTGTACAGCATAGCCTCTGCTTTTAGCTCAGGCTAACTTAAAGAGACCTTTGAAAGCTGGGCGTAAGAGTTTACAGCACATGAGGGAGGAAAAGAGGCGGCCTCTGCAGGTTTGTGAACCAGGATGTAATATGATGAAGGCAGTGTGTAAGGAAAATGAATGTGGTAGCGTGAAGTGGGATGAATTGAAGCAGCAAGTCCATAGTCAGAAAAGCTTGCAAGGAAGGGAAATATGATAATGCAGCAGATTGTAAAAATGGGCAGAGTTATTCTCCCTCCGTTCATGACCCTACAATGTGACAAGGTAGATCCTCCCATTAAGAGACAGAGTTGGCCAGGTGCGGTTGGCTCATGCCTGTAATCCCAGCACTCTAGGAGGCCAAGGCGGGTGGATCACCTGAACCAGACTGGCCAGCATGGTGAAACCCTATATCTACTAAAGATACAAAAGATTAGCAGGGCGTGGTGGTGGGTGCCTGTAATCCCAGCTACTCGGGAGGCTGATACAGAAGAATTGCTTGAACTCGGGTATCAGAGGTTGCAGTGAGCCGAGATCGCACCACTGCATTCCAGTCTGGGCGACGCAGTGAGACTCTGTCTGAAAAAAAAGAGAGGCAGAGTTTATTTATTCCTCCACCCTCTGGATCTGGGTTGGCTATGTGACTTGCTCTGGATGATGGAATGTTCGCAAAGGTGATCTAGCAGAGGTCTGCAAAGCACCTGTGCACTAGGCTTGCCCTCTTGCTATACTTGGACCTGTTCTGCCCCCGTGTAAATAAGCCCAATCTAGTCTACTGGATGGTAAGACCCTATCCCAGCTGGCCACAGATGAACAAATAGCTCAGGCAAGACCAGAAGAACTGCCCTTCTGAGCCCAGCCCCAAACTAGCGACCACAGACTCACAGGATAAACAAATGGTTATTGTTTCAAGCCACTGTGTTTTCTGGTGGTGTGTTATTACCCAGAAAAAAAAAATGTATATTACTGATACATTCAGGCATGAGTCTGGGAGATCACCGTATAATGGGAGCAGAAGGAACAACTAGGATGGATACATCATAGGAAAACCATCAGTAATATTTGGGGACTGGCTAGATATGGCTTCACACTAGTGGTGAAAAGATGTATTGAAGGATATCCTATAAGAAGGGAACTGCACAGTAGCTCAAGCTTATAATCCCAGCACTTTGGGAGACTAAGGCTGGCAGACCACTTGAGCTCAGGAGTTTGAGACCAGCCTGGGCAACATGGTGAAACCCCATCTCTACCAAAATTACAAAAAATTTTAAAAATTAGCCGGGTGTGGTGGCGCGTTCCTGTAGTCCCAGCTACTTGGGAGGCTGAGGTGGAAGGATCGCTTGAACCCAGGAGGCAGAGGTGCAGTGAGCCAAGATCACGCCACTACACTCCAGCCTGGGTGACAGAGGGAGACCCTGTCTCAAAAAAAAAAAAAAAAAAAACGAAGAAGAAGAAGGGAATTAAGATAACCCCAAAATCATTAAATATAAACAGAGGCAAATAGCATGTCATTTGATATACTAAAAAATACAGGCCCTATTTCTTTTTTAATTCCCTAGGTCTTTTCATTCATCCCTTCATCTTTCATTTACTTATCTATTTATTTTTTAGAGACAGGGTCTTGCTCTGTCACCCAGGCTAGAGTGCAGTGGCAAAATCGTAGCTCACTGTAACCTCAGACTCCTGGATTCAAGGGATCCCGTCACCTCAGTCTCCAGAGTAGCTGGGACTACAGGCACACACAGCTACCTCCTCATCTTTTCCAGATCTAAGCAATACAATGTTTTCTCCAGTGATTTTGACGATGCAGATTCCTAGGCCCAAACTCAGACTTACTGAATCAGATTCTGTATAGTTAGAGCCCGGGAACCTGCAGTTTTAATAAGCACATCATTAGATCCTTACTTCAAAGCTTGGGGCCTACGACTACAATAAACGGAAATACTGTGTGTGAAAAGTTCTCTGAACTATAAATCACTATTGAAAATTCCTCTATCAACCAAGCATGGTGTCTCATGCCTGTAATTCCAGCACTTTGGGAGGCTGAGCAGGGACAATTGCTTGAGCCCAGGAGTCTGAGGCTGCAGTAAGTCATGATAGTGCCACTGCAGCCTGGGTGACAGAATGAGACCCTGTCTCAGAAAAAGGAAAGAAAGGGGAAAAAAAGTCCTCTCTGATTAGTAAGTAACCTAGAGTCTGACCCTGAGGCATCTGACTAAGTTCCAATAGGACAAGGACACATTTTCCTCAGAGTACTGGGGCCAGACTTGGCAGACAAACAGGAAAGAATTCTTTTTTCTTTTAGAGACAGGGTCTCATTATGTTACCCAGACGGGACTTGAACTCCTAGGTTCAAGAGATCCTCCAATCCCCTCTTAGCCTTCTGAGTAGCTGGAACTACAGGTGCCTGCCACTGCTCCCAGCTCAAAATAAGATGGGTTTTTTGTTTGTTTGTTTGTTTGTTTTTGAGACTGAGTCTTGCTCTGTCGCCCAGGCAGGAGTGCAGTGGCGCGATCTCGGCTCACTGCAAACTCTGCCTCCTGGGTTCACGCCATTCTCCTGCCTCAGCCTCCCCAGTAGCTGGGACTACAGTCTCCTGCCACCACACCCCACTAACTTTTTGTATTTTTTAGTAAAGACGGGGTTTCACCACATTAGCCAGGATAGTCTCGATCTCCTGACCTCATGATCCGCCCGCCTTGGCCTCCTAAAGTGCTAAGATTACAGGCATGAGCCACCACTCCTGGCCACAAGATTCTTAAATCTTGGGGGCCTGGTGCCAACAGCTAGCTTCCTTTTTCTTCAAGACCCAGGGAAGCCAAAACCTCATCCAGTCAAGATGGAGTTCCAAAGAATGGGTTCCATAGTTTCATAGCGCAAAAGGGGTCTGGTATATTTTATACAAAAGTGATGCTTTAAATATTCAACTAAAACAACACATATGTTAAATTTACTTTCTCCACATTGTCATGGTGGACAGTGCTAGATTATTTATATTCCAATTCAGGTGGCACAACCCTCTCTAATAATCAATTGCACTAACCCCAGAGAAACTGTCTGAAATACCTTTATAACAGAAGCTAACATTTACTGACCTCTTATTGTGTTCCATCAGTGCTGTTTGTTTTAAGAGATGGGGTCTCACTGTTACCCAGCCTGGAATGCAGTGGTATGATTATAGCTCACTGCAGTCTCAAACTTCTGGGCTCAAGTGAGCCTCCCACCTCATCCTCTCCAGTAGCTGGGACTAGAGGTGTGTGCCAACACACCCAGCTACTTTTCAAATTTTTTGTTGAGATGGATATTGCTATGGTGCCTAGACTGGTCCTGAACTCCTGGCCTCAAGTGATTCTTCCTCATCAGCTTCCACTGGTGTGAGCATCAGTGTTTTTTGTTTTGTTTTGTTTTTGAGACGGAGTTTCACTCTTATTTCCCAGGCTGGAGTGCAATGGCACAATCTCGGCTCACTGCAACCTCCACCTCAGCCTCCCAAGTAGCTGGGATTATAGGCATGCGCCACCACGCCTGGCTAATTTTGTGTTTTTAGTAGAGATGGGGTTTCACCATGTTGGTCAGGCTGGTCTCAAACTCCTGACCTCAGGTAATCCACACGCCTCGGCCTCCCAAAGTGCTGAGATTACAGGCGTGAGCCACCGCGCCCAGCATGAGCATCAGTGTTTTTAAAATGTTATCTAATTTCATCTCACAACAACTTTTTGGGGTGGGTATTATTATTAGTTCCACTTTAGGGATGAGGAAACTAAGGTGCAGAGAGGATAAGTAAATTAACTAAGGTCATACTTTAACATGTGGAAACTAACACGTGAAAGTTAGAATCAGAGCTCTGACAGCTGGCCTTGCACTAACTTGCTAACTCATACCATCCTATCCTATCTGGCCTCCCAGGATAATCCGGTGGTGTTGTAGACTCTGAGCACAGAAGGACTTGAGTTCAAATCTGAGTTCACTGTATAATTATGGGCAAGGTATTTAAGCATCTCTAAATCTCAGTCTCCTCATCTGTAAAGTGGAGATAATATATGTATTTCACAGAGCTGGCAGGTGGACTCAGTTAAATATCTGAGAGTCAGTGAGTGACAGGAAAGAAAAATAAAAGAAAGAAAATGACACACACTAAGTACCTAGAACACTGCCAGGGTCCGTCCACTAAATGTTAGTTTCTTTTCCTCTTTCAAAGTTTTACACTTAAACTCACACATATACTTACTGTAATGAAAACTTCTCTAGGTCTTTCCTCAGTAAAAATTGCTACCAATGTAATTCAAACAACACTCTGAAAAAGAAAATCTCAGCAATTTTGACTAAAGAGCTGAATACTAAGTAGAGGAAAAACAAACTATAATTGCTACCATCCGCTCTTTGTCAACATCCTACAGGATATTTGCATTTTGGCCTTCTGTCATAAAGTTTTTTTTTTTTTTTTTGAGACGGAGTCTCACTCTGTCACCCAGGCTGGAGTGCAGTGGCACCATCTCGGCTCACTGCAAGCTCTGCCTCCCGGGTTCACACCATTATCCTGCCTCAGCCTCCCGAGCAGCTGGGACTACAGGTGCCTGCCACCACGCCAGGCTAATTTTTTGTATTTTTAATAGAGACAGGGTTTCACTATGTTAGCCAGGATGGTCTCAATCTCCTGACCTCGTGATCCGCCCGCCTCAGCCTCCCAAAGTGCTGGGATTACAGGTGTAAGCCACCATACCCGGCCCGATTTTTTGTTTTTAAGGAGACAGTGTGTCGCTCTGTTGCCCATGCTGGTGTGCAATGGCATGATCATAACTCACTGCGACCCCGAACTTGTGGGCTCAAACAACCCTCCTGCCCCAGCCTCCGTAGTAGCTAGGACTATAGGCACACACCACCATGCCTGACTAATTAACTTCTTTGTAGAGACGGTGTCCCACTATGTTGCCCAGGCTAATCTCATACTCCTAGTCTCAAGCAATCTCTGGCCTTGGCCTCCCAAAGTGCTAGGACTATAAGCATGAGCCACCACACCCAGCCTCATGACTTTTTGGTTTTTTTTATGAGAACAAGCAGACGGGCACAGTGGCTCACGCCTGTAATCCCAGCACTTTGGGAGGCTAAGATGGGTGGATCACCTGAGGTCGGGAGTTCAAGACCAGCCTGGCCAACGTGGTGAAGCCCTGTCTCTACTAAAAACACAAAAATTAGCCAAGTGTGGTGATGGTCGCCTGTAATCCCAGCTACTTGAGAGGCTGAGACAGGAGAATCACTTGAACCTGGGAGGCAGAGTTTGCAGTAAGCCAGGATCATGCCACTGGTTTCCAACCTGGATGACAGAGCAAGACTCTGACTCAATAATAATAATAATAATAATAATAATAATATGTTCTGATGTTTGTTCTCTTTTTTTTTTTTTTTTGGAAACGGAGTCTTGCTCTGTGACCCAGGCTGGAGTGCAATGGCGTAATCTCGGCTCACTGCAACCTCCATCTCCCGAGTTCAAGTGATTCTCCTGCCTCAGTCTCTCGAATAGCTGGGATTACAGGGGACCATCACCATGGCTGGCTAATTTTTGTATTTTTAGTAGAGACAGGGCTTCACCATGTTGGCCAGGCTGGTCTTGAACTCCTGACCTCAGGTGACCCACCCATCTCAGCCTTCCAAAGTGCTGTGGTTACAGGTGTGGGCCACTGTGCCTGGCTTTTTTTTTTTTTTTTTAAGACAGAATTTCGCTCCTGTTGCCCAGGCTGGAGTGCAATGGTGTGGTCTCAGCTCACTGTAACCTCTGCCTCCTGGGTTCAAACAATTCTCTTGCCCCAGCGCCTCCCAAGTAGCTGGGATTACAGGCCCCTGCCACCACACCCAGCTAATTTTTGTATTTTCAGTAGAGACAGGGTTTCACCATGTTGGCCAGGTTGGTCTTGAACTCCTGACCTCAGGTGATCCTCCTGCCTTGGCCTCCCAAAGTGCTAGGATTACAGGCGTGAGCCACCGTACCCGGCCTTATTTTTGTTTGTTTGTTTGTTTAATGGAGACTGGTGCTGGTGACTGCTGAGTAGCTTCAGCAGAGGGACCTGATAACCTTTTTTTTTTTTTTTTTTTTTTTTTGAGATACTCTCACTCTGTCACCCACGTTGAAGTGCAGTGGCTCTATCTCAGCTCACTGCAACCTTCGTCTCCTGGGTTTAAGCAATTCTCTTGCTTCAGCCTCCTGAGTAGCTGGGATTATAGGTGCCCACCACCACACCTGGCTACTTTTTGTATTTTTAGTAGGACAGGGTTTCACCATTTTGGCCAGGCTGGTCTCGAACTCCTGGCCTCATGTGATCTGCCTGCCTTGGCCTCCCAAAGTGCTGGATTACAGGCGTGAGCTACCATGCCTAGCCAGAACATAATGATTTTTGATACAGACACCAAAAACCCAGACATGGTCTGATGTGAAAACAGCTAGGCCTGACCACAGCAGGGCTCAACGACATCTTCTACACCCTGGCTCTGTCCCAGCCATGAGGACAGATGAGTTCTAAGAATCCCTGTGCTCTCACCCAAATAAGAGAAAAGATTCATTTCTCGCCTAAATGAAGGGCAACCTTGTGGAGACTCTTCTTGAGATGTTTGGGGGCCACTCCCATAGAACTTTCTCCCTTCTTCAGTTATCAGTCAAACATTCCATTTCCAGTATCTCTCACACAGAAGATATCCGAGGCAAGGACCATTATTTTCTTGTAGTCAACTACCTCCAAACCTGTGGGAGCTATTTTCTGAGAGGGGATGCTGGTACTTGTCATGTCATCTCTGTCCTATCAATGTCCCACAAGGTCAGCATCCAATTTCAGGCTCACAAGTCTCTTATCACCAGCCCAGCATCAGAGTGTGCTGGGGTAGAGGCCAACATGACTCCATTGAAAATATAACATTAATGAGAGCATGAGAAGCAGTTTTCCATCAGAACAGCAGAAGAAAACTCCAGTACAGACAGGCATTTTGATCAGGCAATCTTCAGCTCTTCCCAGAACTAAGTCACAGCACTAAAAGTCAGCTTATGGTTGAAGTTTCATTCCTTCAAAGCACGTCAGTTAGAATCTGAAGGACTGTATCTTCCACTATATCTTATAATTAAACAACCATTCCAAAACGTAAACACAAAATCACTATTTATATAAAAAGATTATAAGTATTTCCTTTAGATGTCTGGCAGCAGTTAACCAACTTGTTTTCACTCAAAATTTGGAAAGAGTTATTGCAGTGGGATTTGAGGAGTCATATTGACTACACACGGACTCAGGGAAAGTACTGCCTTGTATTTATTTACTTTTTCTCAAGGCTACGTGAAGCTTCCAAAGAGTGGCATTCTACCTTGTTCCGGGAGGACCAGTAGAAGATTGATGAAAGAAGGGAACGTTTCTCCACTTTGAGGGTTATTTATGGACAAAGTACTAGTTCTCAAGTTGTACAGCTAACCATGTTTTTTTTTTTTTGAGACAGAGTCTCACAGTGTCACCCAGGCTGGAGTGTAATGTTGTGATCTTGGCTCACTGCAACCTCTGCCTCCCAGGCTCAAGAGATTCTCGTGCCTCAGCCTCCTGAGTAGCTGGGATTACAGGTGTGCCAGCATGCCCAGCTAATTTTCATATTTTTAGTAGAGATGGGGTTTCACTATGTTGGCCAGGCTGATCTCAAACTTCTGACCTCATGTGATCTGCCTGTCTTGGCCTCCCAAAGTGCTGGGATTATAGGCATGAGCCACCACGCCCAGCCCCTAACCACTTCTTCAGTATGCTGTTAGCTCTTGGGGATTATACCCTAAATATTTTAAGGAAGCCAATGAAACCAAAAAGGTTACCTTGTTATTACCAAATGTGGCAGACTGTATTTCCAAGATGTTTGCAATAGTATCTTCTGTCTTACATGTTTGTCTACAATTTGACCTGGCTGCTGACCCATCACAAAGTGAAATCTGGCCGGGCGTGGTGGCTCACGCTTGTAATCCCAGCACTTTAGGAGGCCGAGGCGGGCGGATTACGAGGTCAGGAGATCGAGACCATCCTGGCTAACACAGTGACACCCCGTCTGTACTAAAGAATACAAAAAATTAGCTGGGCATAGTGGTGAGCGCCTATAGTCCCAGCTACTCAGGAGGCTGAGGCAGGAGAATGGAGTGAACCCAGGAGGTGGAGGTTGCAGTGAGCCGAGATTGCGCCACTGCACTCCAGCCTGGGTAACAGAGCAAGACTCCGTCTCAAAAAAAAAGTGAAATCTACCTCCCCTTCCTTGAATCTGAGTAGGCTCGTGACTGCTTGGACCAATAGAACACAATGAAAATGATGGTGTGGGCCGGGCATGGTGGCTCACTCCTATAATCCTAGCATTTCGGGAGGCCGAGGCGAGCGGATCACCTGAGGTCGGGAGTTCAAGACTAGCCTGACCAACATGGAGAAACCCCATCTCTACTAAAAATACAAAATAAGCTGGGTGTGGTGGCGCATGCCTGTAATCCCAGCTACTTGAGAGGCTGAGGCAGGAGAACTGCTTAACCCAGGAGGCAGAGGTTGCGGTGAGCCAAGATCGTGCCATTGCACTCCAGCCTGGGCAACAAGAGCGAAACTCTGTCTCGAAAGAAAATGGTGGTGTGTTCTGAGGTTAGATCATAAAGGGTGACGCAACTTCCATCTTGTCACTGATACACTCACACTTGGAGATGTGAGCCACCACATAAAAAGCCTGACTACCCAGAGGCTAACACTGAAAGCCAAGCCACACAGCAAAGTCATATATTGGTGCTCCAGTTGGCTGTCCTTACCTTTGAATCATCCTATCTCAGGTACCAGGCATCAGTGAAGCAGCCTTCAGAAGATTCCAGCCCTCAGTCACTGAGCCTGCATTCCGTCCCATATCAGGGAGCAGAAAGAGGCCTCCTCATGGTGCCACCAAATTCCCTTACCCACAGAATCCATGAGCATCATATGGGTATTATTTATTTATTTATTTATTTGAGATGGAGTCTTGCTCTGTCGCCCAGGCTGGAGTACAGAGGCGCAATCTCTGCTCACTGCAAGCTCCACCTCCTGGGTTTAAGCAATTCTCCTGCCTCAGCCTCCCAATTAGCTGGGACTACAGGTGCTCGCCATCACGCCTGACTAATTTTTTGTATTTTTAGTAGAGACAGGGTTTCACTGTATTAGCCAGGATGGTCTCGATATCCTGACCTTATGATCCACCCGCCTCGGCCTCCCAAAGTGCTGGGATTATAGATGTGAGTCACCGTGTCCGGCCACCATATGGGTGTTTTAAGCTGCTAAATTCTGGGGTAATTTGTTATACGGCAATAATAACTGGAATACCATGTTTCAACCTAACCCTGCCACCATCCTGTCCCATTGGTTTCCAACAGTACATACTACAAACTTCCATTCCATTTTGATTTAGGGACATGTAGCAAATTCCCTTGAGCAGATGCTTGCCAAAATGATGTCCATTGCCAAGACCACAATCAGAAGCGCTACTGAAAGGGAACATGCGTAGAATCCATGGATCTCAGGCCATGGTTGAATACGTTTGGCTAGAAACTGTCATATGTGCCCAAATAGTTGATATTGTCACTATTTGGGACATTGTCTGGATTTTATGACTTTTATAACTAACCATGCTAATATATAATATATAACTAACCACAGCTACTATATATATATACTACTATATATATAATATATATAATAATATATATATAATATATAATATAACTAACCACAGCTACTGACCTAAAAAGGAATTTCACCAGTAACCATGGTCATTGAGACAAATCTAGTTTAACAAAATACAGCCAGTGCTGATGAAGACTGAAAGCCCAATACTTCTTCTTTTTTTTTTTTTTGTGGCAGAGTCTGGCTCTGTCATCCAAGTTGGAGTGCAGTGGCGTCATCTCAGCCGCTGCAACCTCTGCCTCTTGGACTCAAGCCACCCTCCCACCTTAGCCTCCTGAGTAGCTGGGATTACAGGAACATGCCACCACACCCAGCTAAGTTTTGCATTTTTTGGTAGAGACAGGGTTTCACCATGTTGCCCAGGCTGGTCTTGAACCCCTGGGCTCAAATGATATGCCTGCCTCAGCCTTCCAAAGTGCTAGGATTACAGGTGTGAGCCACCGTGTCCGGCCCAATACTTTAATAAGAGATGCAAATCAGTATTTGTATCAGTTATCCAAATCATCTTTTTAAAAAGAATATATGGCTTAGGGGTTTAGGCTACAAATATACCCATGGAATCCAGTCACAAGCCAAGATGATTCACACTTCTAAACAGATACTCACCCTTTCTGCACTCCTGATAGATTGGTTGCAAAGGATCAGTCCAAACATTTACATAAAAGAAAATTACTATTCTGTCCCTGTAAACCAATACACTATTAGTCTGCACTATAGACTACATTCCTGCTATCTTCATTTTCTTTTGCCCCAGACATTTCTTTATTATTATTTTCTTATTTCCAAACAGAACTCTGAGACAGTAATGAGAATTTTTGTTTCCGTTCTATTTATCTTTTTCTAATTTTAAGAAATCAACTTATTAAAGAACATTTTTGTATTCACAGTAACCTGTGTCCAATTTAAGAGGATTAAAAAAAAAAAAAAAAACAACTGACACAAAGAAGAAAAGGGCCAGGCATGATGGCTCAGTCCTGTAATCCTAGCACGTTGGGAGGCTGAGGCAAGAGGATCACTTGAGCCTAGGAGTTCAATACCAAGCTGGGAAACATAGTGAGACCTCATCTCTACAAAACAATTCAAAAATTAGCTGGATGTGGTGGTGCATGCCTGTAGTCCCAGCTACTCAGGAGGCTGAGGCAGGAGGATTGCTTGAGCCCAGAATTTGAGGCTGCCAGGGTGAGCAGTGACTGCACCACACCTGCACTCCAGCCTGGGTAACAGAGCCAGACCTTATCTCAAGAAAAAGAAAAGAAAAGAAAAACAAACAAACAAACAAACAAACAAAAAGGATGGGGCGGTGGGAGACATCCAGTTAGAGAATACTGGTTGGAGGCAGCCACCCTAACTACCCACATGTCTCCCCAAAACCCCCTTCCCAGGGTACAACAGTCTTGTCAAATTATTTCAGTAATAAAGCAGTTCATAGGCTTTTAGAATCCTAAAGAGAAGAAAATGAAGGCTTTGATGAACAAAGATTAACCTTGTTAAGAACCTAGAACAAAAAGTCAAATACTCTTTTTTTTTTTTTTTTTTTTTTTTTTTAATGAGACGGAGTTTTGCTCTGTTCCCCATGCTGGAGTGCTGGGGCAGGATCTCGGCTCACTGCAACCGCCGCCTCCCAGGTTCAAGCAATTCTCCTGCCTCAGCCTCCTGGATAGCTGGGATTACAGGCGCCCGCCACCACGCTCGGCTAATTTTTGTATTTTTAGTAGAGACGGGGTTTCACCATCTTGGCCAAGCTAGTCTTGAAATCCTGCCCTCGTGATCCACCCGCCTCGGCCTACCAAAGCGTTGGGATTACAGGCGTGGGCCACCACGCCCGGCCTAAATATTCTTTTTTAGGTGTTTTAAAAGGAGATCGAAATAACTGTTTTTCATTGTTAAGTCTAACCTCCTCTTTCCTCATGTGAAAAGTAAAGAAATGTATCGTTGCTATATGAAGGGTTCGTTTAGGAAGACTGTGGGATGGTTAGAATGAAGAAAGTGGGAAGAAAATTGGCGCCAAAAAGAATATTAAAAAAACAACAACAGCAACAACAACAACAACAACAAAAACGCGATGATGACCTGACCTGGGGGTGATTGGGACTAGGGAGTAATTCTGCCAAATACGATCCCATTTCACGGGAAAGGGAATGCCTGGGCTGGACTCCGATATAGCAGTTATTCCTGCTGGTACCTAAGCAGTTCAGAGATGCTAGACTGCAGGGATACCCCCCATCAACGAATTGAAGCATCCCATTCCCCAGGCTTCCATATGTGGGAGTTCTCTCCGCCAGCGAGATAAAGGCGGGTCCAGGGAAAACAAAGCCCTAGACCACAACAAGGTAACACCTTCTCGCACCCCATTTTCACGTTCCCGCCCGGTTGCTTCCTGCTATCCTGGTCCGCTCTCCCGCCCGGCAGGGTCTAACGCTCCCACGGGTCTGCCAATTCCCCTGATGCAACCCTCCACCCCCTGCCCGCTAACCCCAGTCCAGTCGGCTCTCCTGGGCCTCGACCCCCGCGGTGGAGACTAAAGGGTTCAGGTTTGGGTCCCCCACAGGCAGCCGACCTCGGGTCAGCGTATCCGAGGTGGAGCCGCATCCCCCAGCCCGGTCATCTCGTGCTGGGTTCCTCAGTGCCCACCTGGCCGATCATCCTCTTTCCCAGCCCCCTCCCTCCTGCGCCTCCAGCCAACCTGGGACTAGCCTTTCGGGATGACCGTCACGCCTGGACGCAGGGCTCCAGCTCCTCGGACTTTTCCTCTGATGGGCTCCCGGCTGCCACCTTGCTCTCCGCCACCTCCACCAGCGCTTGCCCCACTTGACGCCGCCATCCCGGGCGACCGCACTGGGCACAATTCCCGCTGCCCATTGGCTGTTACCTAGGCAACCGGGAGCAACGCCACTCCGCATTGGCCCAGCCCGCCTCCGCGCCATCTTTGTGCGGGGCGGAGTGTTTGCGAACCGGAGCTATGTGAAAGAGGGGTGGTCCCACCTCTGCAACGCAGATGAGACAGAGGATCCAAATCTGGCCTACCCCGAGGCCGTCTAGTTGAAATGGCAACCCCAAAGAAAACCAAACCTGCGCCGGAAGCAACAGTGACCATCAACGCGAGCGGCTGTGATCTTGCTCCAGTCCCCACTGCTGAGTTTAAGACAGATCCTAAATCTAGCTTCAGAGAAGGAGCTTTGTAAATTGTAACGCGCTGGGCAGGACAGCCTCCAATAACTCTGTGCTAGACATTGTGATATCAAGACACTTTTGCATTCGTTATAGGAATTTGTGCTGTCCTTGTCATTACCTAGATTCTTTTTGTTTAAAATATAGTACCTGGCCAGGCGCAGTGGCTCACATCTGTAATCCCAACACTTTGGGAACCCGAGGCAGAGGAGGATCGCTTGAGCCCAGGAGTTCTAGATCAGCCTGGGCAATGCAGGAAGACTCCGTATCTATAGGAAAAAAAAAAAAAAATTACCCAGCCTGGTGGTGTGTGCCTGTAGTCCCAGCTACTCAGGAGGCTGAGGTGGGAGGATCCGTTGAGCCCAGGAGGTTGAGGCCACAGTAAGCCATGATTCTGCCACTGTACCCAAGCCTGGGCGACCTAGCAAGACCCTGTCTCAAATAAATAAACAAACAAATAAACAAACTGCAAACCAAAAAGTATCTGAGACAGGTTTCAATTTAGAAGTTTATTTTGCCGGCCGGGCGCGGTGGCTCAAGCCTGTAATCCCAGCACTTTGGGAGGCCGAGACGGGCGGATCACGAGGTCAGGAGATCGAGACCATCCTGGCTAACACGGTGAAACCCCGTCTCTACTAAAAAATACAAAAAACTAGCCGGGCGAGGTGGCGGGCGCCTGTAGTCCCAGCTACTCGGGAGGCTGAGGCAGGAGAATGGTCTAAACCCGGGAGGCGGAGCTTGCAGTGAGCTGAGATCCAGCCACTGCACCCCAGCCTGGGCGACAGAGCAAGACTCTGTCTCAAAAAAAAAAAAAAGAAGTTTATTTTGCCAATGTTAAGGACATGACCGTGATACAGCCTTAGAAGGTCCTAAGAATGTGTGTCCAAAATAGTTGGGCCACCGCTTGGTTTTATACATTTTAGGGAGACATAAGACATCAATCAATACATGTCAAATGTACATTGGCTTGGTCCCGAAAGGAGGTGGGGGTGGCAGGTTCCAGCATGTAAGTTGATTCAAAGATGTCCTGATTGACAATTGGTTGAAAGAGTTTAAAGACCTGGAACCCGTAGAAGGGAATGTCTGGGTTAAGTTAAGGAATTGTTGCTAAGATAGGCACACACACACACACACACACACACAGAATTGTGGAAATCAAGGTTTTTATTATGCAGAGAAGGCTACAGGTAGCAGGCTCCAGAGAGCATAGATTGTAAATGTTTCTTTGCTTTTTGTTTCGTTTTGAGGCAGGGTCTCCCTCTGTCACCCAGTCGGGAGTGCAGTAGCTGGATCATGGCTTACTGCAGTCTTGACCTCCCAGGCTCAAGTGATCCTCCCACCTCAACCTCCTAAGTAGCTGAGACTACTGGTTCATTCCACTATGCCTGGCTTATTTTTGTATATTTTGTAGAGATGGTGTTTCCTCATGTTGCCCAGGCTGGTATTGAACTCCTGGGCTCAAGCGATCCTCCCATCTCTGCCCCCCAAAGTGCTGGGATTACAGGCGTGAGCCACCATGCCTGGCCAGTGTTTCTTATCAGATTTAAAAAGGTATCAGACTCTTAGTTAGTTCTCTCCTGGATCAGGAAAAAGACCTGGAAAGGGAAGGGGATTTTCTACAGAATGTAGATTTTTACCACAAAAGACACCTTTGCCTGCTATCATGACAGATGGGGTCTGCTGTCTGTCAATGCTGGTATCATTGCTACAAAGAGTCTGCTGTGTCAACCTTAAGTTCTCTGCTTTAATGTTTTTTGTTTTTTGTTTTTTTTTTGAGACAGAGTTTTGCTCTTTTTGCCTAGGCTGGAGTGCAATGGCACGATCTTGGCTCACCTCAACCTCCGCCTCCCAGGTTCAAGCGATTCTCCTGCCTCAGCCTCCCAGGTAGCTGGGATTACAGGCATGTGCCACCGCTCTGGCTAATTTTGTATTTTTAGTAGAAACCAGGTTTCTCCATGTTGGTCAGCCAGGTCTTGAACTCCCGACCTCAGGTGATCCACTTGCCTCGGCCTCCCAAAGTGCTGGGATTACAGGCGTGTGCCACCGCGCCCGGCTATCTGCTTTAGTGTTAAATGCTGGTCCTGAATTCCAAAAGGAGGAGAATATAATGAGGCATGTCTGACTCCCACTTCTCATCATGGCCTCAACTAGTTTTTCAGGTTAATTTAGGAATGCCCTTGGCCCAGAAGAGGAGCCCATTCATTTGGTTGGGGGGCTTAGAATTTTATTTCTGGTTCACTAGATAAATAAATAAAATATAGTGCCAAGACTGGAGCAAATCTTCCTAAATACCATGCACATCAATCCGTGTATCCATATGTTTATTTCTTTTTTTTTTTTTTGAGACTGAGTCTGGCTCTGTCGCCCAGGCTGGAGTGCAGTGGCCGGATCTCAGCTCACTGCAAGCTCCGCCTCCCAGGTTTACGCCATTCTCCTGCCTCAGCCTCCGGAGTAGCTGGGACCACAGGCGCCCGCCACCTCGCCCGGCTAGTTTTTTGTATTTTTTAGTAGAGACGGGGTTTCACCGTGTTAGCCAGGATGGTCTCGTTCTCCTGACCTTGTGATCCGCCCGTCTCAGCCTCCCAAAGTGCTGGGATTACAGGCTTGAGCCACCGTGCCCGGCTCCATATGTTTATTTCTTAAACAATGTGAGTACAGCATGATGCTAGGTTCTGTCAGGCTTGAAAAGCCATGATTGCTACTCTTTTTTTTTTTTTTTTTTTTTTTTTGAGACGGAGTCTCGCTCTGTCGCCCAGGCTGGAGTGCAGTGGCCGGATCTCAGCTCACTGCAAGCTCCGCCTCCCGGGTTCACGCCATTCTCCTGCCTCAGCCTCCCCAGTAGCTGGGACTACAAGCGCCCGCCACCACGCCCGGCTAGTTTTTTGTATTTTTTAGTAGAGACGGGGTTTCACCGTGTTAGCCAGGATGGTCTCGATCTCTCGACCTCGTGATCCGCCCGTCTCGGCCTCCCAAAGTGCTGGGATTACAGGCTTGAGCCACCGCGCCCGGCCTCATGATTGCTACTCTTATGGCATTTATAATTAGTTGAGTGTGGTGACAAGTGTCTGTGGTCCCAGCACTCGGGAGGTTAAGGCAAGATAATTGCTTGAGCCTGGTTAATACAGAGACCCTGTCTCAAAACATAAATAAATAAGTAAATAAATAAATAAATAAATAAAATGTAGTTTCTGGGCCAGGGGAATGACATACTACAAGCAGTATTTTATGAAAATTAGTCTGGCAGTGACACTCAGAGATGACCAGTGAGAGATTAGAAGCAAAGTAACAAACTCAGAAGTTATCGTAATAATGCAACTAACACATCCTGAAAGTTTCATGTGGCATCAGTGGAGATGAAAGAAAGGGGATGAATATGAGACATATTTCATAGGGATATTTAATAAGAATCAACATAGTGTAAACAGCATGGAAACAGTCTGCCTGGGTTTGGACCCAGCTCTGCCATTTACCAGCTGAATGACAATGGGCATATTACCTTTACCTCCCTGGGTCTCAGTTTCCAAATCACAGGATATTGTAAAGCTGGTTCCATGAGTTAATCCATGCAATGCATTTAAAACAATGTCTAGGCTGGGCGCGGTGGCTCATGCCTATAATCCCAGCACTTTAGGAGGCCGAGGTGGGTGGATCATGAGGTCAACAGATCGAGACCATCCTGTAATCCTAGGGGATTAGCCGGACGTGGTGGCCCTTGCCTGTAGTCCTAGCTACTCAGGAGGCTGAGGCAGGAGAATCACTTGAACCTGGGAGGCAGAGGTTGCGGTGAGCAGAGATTGTGCCACTGCACTCCAGCCTGGGCGATACAGCTGGCTAATTTTTGTATTTTTAAGAGACGGAGTTTCACCATGTTGGCCAGGCTGGTCTCATGGGATGATTATTTCCATTTTATAGGTTAAGGAACTGAGGCTTAGAGAGGTTATGTAACTTGTCTGAAACAACTGCTCACCGTGGAGACTGAATTCAAACTCAAATGTCTCTGATTTCCAAGCCCATGCTTCCAACCATTACATTTTACACTTTTTTTTTTTTCTTTGAGATGGAGTCTGGCCCTGTTGCCTAGGCTGGAGTGCAATGGCATGATCTTGGCTCACTGCAACCTCTACCTTCCAGGTTCAAGCGATTCTTTTGCCCCAGCCTCCCGAGTAGCTGGGATTACAGACGCCTGCCCCCATGCCCGGCTAATTTTTTGTAGTAGAGATGGGGTTTCACCATGTTAGCCAGGCTGGTTTCGAACTCCTGACCTTGTGATCCACCTGCCTTGGTCTCCCCTAGGATTACAGGCATGAGCCACCATGCCTGGCCGTACATTCTACACTTTTGAAGGTAGTGTTTGTATACCCTTTTTTTTTTTTGAGACGGATTCTTGTTCTGTCGCCCAGGCTGGAGTGCAGGACTGCGATCTCAGCTCACTACAACCTCCGCCTCCCGGGTTCAAGCGATTCTCCTGTCTCAGCCTCCCGAGTAGCTGGGATCCTAGGTGTGTGCCACCATGCCCAGCTAATTATTATTATTATTATTATTATTATTATTGTATTTTTAGTAGAGACAGGGTTTCGCCATGTTGCCCAGGCTGGTCTTGAACTACTGACCTCAGGTGATCCACCCGCCTCAGCCTCCCAGAGTGCTAGGATTACAGGCATGAGCCACCGCGCCTGGCTTGTTTGTATAAATTTTAACTGAAACAGTATTCCATGGATTTATTATTATTATTATTTGAGACTGAGTTTTGCTCTTGTTGCCCAGGCTGGAGTGCAATGGCACAATCTCTGCTCACTGCAACCTCTGCCTCCCGGGTTCAAGAGATTCTCCTGCCTCAGCCTTCCGAGTAGCTGGGATTACAGGCATAAGCCACCAAGCCTGGGTAATTTTTGTATTTTTAGTGGAGACAGGGTTTCACCATGTTGCCCAGGCTAGTCTCATTCTGTTCTAGTTTCCAGGCCCTTGGTAACCCAGTTTAACTCTGCTTCCCCTAGAAACAAGAAGGTTGCTCTATGTTGCCTACCTGACTTAGCTTTCCTCTTTTTCTCAGGTGACTCCTGCTTGGTGGACCATTTGTTTCCTCTCTCCTTTTTTTCCAGCAATCTAATTACTCTTTCTTTAAGACTCAGCTCATAGCACATGACCCACTTAAAGCCTTTGCTTGATCCTTGAGCATTCTGGTTGGAAAAAAAATAAATAAATAAATAAAATAAAGGCTTTGTTAAGGCTGCAGCCTGCCTCAGTTAATTGGTGAACTGTTCCGGAGTTTTGAGCTCATTTTGTTGGCTTTTTTTTTTTCTCCTACTGTCTCAGAAAGTCACATGCCTTCAGCCTGAGGGCAGGGACTCTATCTTCCTTCCCTTTCTCACGAATAGTAATGTACTGAGCACCTACTGTGTCTAGACACTGAGATTTTACAGTGTGAATAAAAGTGGTGGACTCTTACCTCGTGGTAAGAACTTCTTAGGTTCACCGACCATATTTTTCTTCAATTAACAAATAAGCATTGAGCAGCTGGGCCAGGCACAGTGTAAGATATTAATTGGCTATGCATTATTCTTTGTACCACAAGTTTGTATCTTCACAGGAACTTGAAGATAATGCGTGAGGCAGTGAGTCAGGAACAAAATGTCTTAACAATTGCCCCCAGGTTTTCCTAGGAACTCCTTAAAAAATTAATTTTTAAAAAATAGATGGAGTCTTGCTATGTTGCCCAGGCTGACCTTGAACTCCTATAAGGTTGAGAAGGAAAGATAGCTTAGAGCAGTCTGAGCTTTGTGTGATGTATGCACAGTTCACTGGCTCAGAGATATGAGTATGGGACTTCAGTCATGCCTTCCACACCCACACTCTGGGGCAATGGTTTCTTTCCTTTCTTTTCTTTCTTCCTCCCCCTCTCCCTTCCCCTCTCCCTTTCTTTCTCTCTCTCTCTCTCTCTCTCTCTTTCTTTCTTGACAGAGTTTCTCACTGCAACCTCCACCTCCTGGGTTCAAGTGATTCTCCTGCCTCAGCCTCTCGAGTAGCTGAGATTACAGTCATGCGCCACCATGCTGGGCTAATTTTGTATTTTTAGTAGAGACAGGGTTTCTCCATGTTGGTCTTGAACTGCCGACCTCAAGTGATCCGCCTGCCTCAGCCTCCCAAAGTGCTGGGATTACAGGTGTGAGCCACCGTGCTGGCGGGGTTTTTTCTTTTAAAAATTTTTTATTTTTTGGCCGCACTGTGGGTGGTTCACACCTGTAATCCCCCAGCACTCTGGGAGACTGACGCAGGAGGATCACCTGAGGCCAGGAGTTCAAGACTAGCCTGGGCAACATAGAGATAACCTATCTCTAAAAAAATAATAATAATTTAAAAAGAAATCTTCAGAGGTTCCTAGGAAAACCTGGAGGCAATTGTTAAGACATTTTTATCCTGACTAGATACTTCACCCATTACCTTCAAGTTCCTGTGAACTTGAAGTGTAACATGGCACTGTTACATCTACATTGGAAATATGTTAGGTCAACTGAGATAAGAATTTGGGATACAAAGTACAATGTATAGCCAGTCTATAACTTGTTATTTTAATGTAAATTCTTGGTAAACAAGTTAGGAACTGCCTCTTTTCCTTTAAAAACCTACTTGCAGGCCAAGCGCAGTGGCTCGCACCTGTAATCCCAGCACTTTGGGAGGTCGAAGTGGGCAGATCACCTGATCCCTGTCTTTTTTTTTCTGGAGACAGATCACTCTGTCTCAAAAAAAAAAAAAACCAAAAAAAAAAACCCAAAACAAAACCCAGGAAACAAATAAACAAACAAAAAAACCCTAAAAAAACCCTTTCATCGAGGTAGAGCAGCAGCTTTGTTTCTTTGCTTCACTGCTGTCTCCCTAGCACTTAGAACATATAGTACGTGCTCAATTAATGAATGAGTGCCTGACTGAATGAATGAAGATACATAGATGAGATTCCTCCAATCTCACAACCGGTTCAGAGTAGACACTCAATGAGTGACTGACAGGAAGGTTGCTGTTTTGAAAGCGCCCAAATCCAGTAAGCCAATTGGAAGCTAAGCGCGGCGCTGGGATAGTAGGGGCAGAGGAAGTGTCTGACCCAAGGTTGGGTCCTGGAGCATGCGCAGTCTTCACAGAAGGTGACGGGGAGAAAAATGTGGAGGCAGCGATTGCGTAGGAGCAGGTTCTGATTGGCTACTGTTCGCGCGCGAGGGGCCGCGCCTATTCGTAGCCAAGTAAACAGGGCAGGTTAGGGGCGGGGCCAAGGAAGCGTCGCGATCTGGTTGGCCGGCCGGGGCCTAGGGGATGTCGCGGATTGGTCGCGGCCGCGAGCGCAGTGGTGTGCAGCGCGCCGGGTCCCGGAGCCGGCTGACTGAGGGATGGACGAGACGAGCCCACTAGTGTCCCCCGAGCGGGCCCAACCCCCGGACTACACCTTCCCGTCGGGCTCGGGCGCTCACTTTCCGCAGGTGCCCGGAGGCGCGGTCCGAGTGGCGGCGGCGGCGGCGGGCTCGGGCCCCTCTCCTCCGGGCTCGCCGGGCCACGACCGGGAGCGGCAGCCTCTGCTGGATCGGGCCCGGGGCGCGGCGGCCCAGGGCCAGACCCAAACCGTGGCGGCGCAGGCCCAGGCTCTGGCCGCTCAGGCCGCGGCGGCAGCGCACGCCGCTCAGGCCCACCGCGAGCGGAACGAGTTCCCGGAGGATCCCCGGTTCGAGGCGGTGGTGCGGCAGGCCGAGCTGGCCATCGAGCGCTGCATCTTTCCCGAGCGCATCTACCAGGGCTCCAGCGGAAGCTACTTCGTCAAGGACCCTCAGGGGGTGAGTGCCGGGGTGGGGACCGCTGCCGCGGACTGGGGACCGGCGGCGCTCCTGGGGAGTTTGAGCCTTCGCACAGCCGGAGGGAGAAGGGAGAAACTTCACAGTACCAGCCCCTGGCAGGATTTAGGGATGCCACTGAGGCCTGGAGCTGGGGACGCTCTGTGGAATGGAGAAATAAATCAGAACCTACTTGGTGGGGGAGGAGTGAGCGGAAAATGAAAAGAGGAAATTGACCAGATACGGGCCGGGGGCCCAGCAGTGTGGTGGGGCAATCCGCCGCTGGACAGAGACTGCTTTCTAGTAGGGTGCTTAGCTTCACACTACTGGGACTGCTATTCGGCCGCTGACTTACAGATTTGGGGCTTTAGGCCTGTTCTCTATTTTTGGACCGACCGAACCAGTGTGTCGCTGTTCACGGAGGAGGATGGGTGACCCATCAGGGGATCTGAGAATTCTGTTCCAGCCTTCTGTGTTTTGGGGGATGTCCCTGCCACCGTCCCAGCTCTTATTAACAGACGTTGAAGAAAGAGTGGGCGGACTCACCAGTTTTATCTGCCCTGGTTGTTGCTCACTTCTGGGAAAGGGTTCAGATCCTTTTTGACGGCTCCAAAGTTTAGATAGAACTTGGAGTTTTAGAAACATGGGGCCGTCAGCTACTTTTTCTTTCATTTCTCTCCCAAGGCTATCAATAGCCTGCTTTTCAGCTAAGGCAGAGTGTTTGCTGACCTTTATTTTGTCCCCTGCCTATATATAAAGGGAGATGGTGATAGGATGGGGCATGGAGTGACCAGGGCATCTGAGAAGTGACCTTTATCCTTTTGAGAACTGCAGAATTTAAGAAATATCAAGTCTTCCCTGTTTTCAGGGAAGTTTCAGGGAAATTTTCAGGTGTGCTAGAATGGGTCATTGGAAAGATGTATTGTTATTTAAATTAAGGGTGTCAAAGTTGCCTCAGGTTTTCCCTGACATCTCTGTTATGTGAACTCTTTAGATGGCCAGGGTGCTGTTTCGATAGGAGTCCTTGGTGGCCAGGATGGGCTGTTACTTGTAGCTCTTGGTTCGGTTCATTGAATGATCTAGTTATTCACTCAGAGTTTGAGTTGTCCCTGAATTAATCAAGAATTAGAGAACAAACAGTTTACATAAACTGAGTTGAGGAAAGCTTTGAGAGTAATAAGTCTTTCAAATTTTCTTTTCGTTTTTCTTTTTTTTTCTTTTTGAGACGGAGTCTTGCTCTGTCTCCAGGCTGGAGTGCAGTGGCACGATCTCGGCTCACTGCAACCTCTGCCTCCAGGGTTCAAGCAATTGTCCTGCTTCAGCCTCCTAAGTGGCTGGGACTACAGGCGTGTGCCACCACGCGCAGCCAATTTTTGTATTTTTAGTAAAGACGAGGTTTCACCATGTTGGCCAGGATGGTCTCGATCTCTTGACCTTGTGATCTGCCCACGTCGGCTTCCCAAAGTGCTGGGATTACAGGTGTGCCACCGCACCCGGCCTCCAAGTTTCTTAAATAAAAGAACTTTCAAGCTCAAGTGGGAACCATCATTTCTAGAAGCAAAGAAATGTGAGTGCCAGATGCTTTCTTTCTTTCTTTCTTTCTTTTTCTTTTTTTTTTTTTTTTTTTTTTTGAGACGGAGTCTTGCTCTGTAGCCCGGGCTGGAGTGCAGTGGCCGGATCTCAGCTCACTGCAAGCTCCGCCTCCCGGGTTTGCGCCATTCTCCTGCCTCAGCCTCCTGAGTAGCTGGGACTACAGGCGCCCGCCACCTCGCCCGGCTAGTTTTTTTTTTGTTTTTTTTGTTTTTGTATTTTTAGTAGAGACGGGGTTTCACCGTGTTAGCCAGGATGGTCTCGATCTCCTGACCTCGTGATCCGCCCGTCTCGGCCTCCCAAAGTGCTGGGATTACAGGCTTGAGCCACCGCGCCCGGCCTCTTTCTTTCTTTTTCAAGAAAAGGTCTCACTCTGACACCCAGGCTGGAGTGCAGTGGTGCAGTCTCATTGCTCACTGCAGCCTTGGCATCCGGGCTCAAGGTCCTCCCACTCAGCTTCTGAGTAGCTGGGACTACAGGCATGCACCACCACACCCGGCTAAAAATTATTTTTGGTAGAGACAAGAGTCTCACCATGTTGCCCTGCTTGTTCTTAGACTCCTGGCTTCAGGCAACCATCCTCTTGCCTCAGCCTCCCAAAGTGCTGGGATTACAGGTGTGACCCGCCATGCCTGTCCTTTTTTTGTGGGCAGAGGGTATTTTTAGTTTGTTGGCAAATGTAAGAAGGGGCTAAAATTATCTTTGATAGGTACAGGATAAGGAGGAATATTTTTGTTTTTCTTTCATGACACTGTTATAGCTGCATTGGAAGTGGGTGAGGTCAGCTGAGAAGTGAGCTGGTGCTTTAACAGGTGGAAGTAATATGATCTCTTATATCTACCTGGCAGGTAAAGTACTACCATCTCAGTACATAGGCCACAGAGGACATACCATAGGTATGTTACTTGGTGATTTAGGGATTCTGGTCTCTAAAACTTCCTGGCCACTATCCTTTCTTATAGGGGATGTCAAAACACAGATGCCCTGACAAAACTTTTTGATGTACCCATACTGCTTCCAGTGAAGCAAATGTGATTTAGAACAAAGGGCACTTTCTAAATGCTTGCGGTGGGTTAGACTGGCCCACAGACTTACTGTAGTTGGAATTGTCATCTTTGGCTCTCCTCCAAATGTATTTACTTTATTAAACAAATACTTACATAGCATTTACTATATTCCTTTCAGTGCTTTACAAATAATAACTCATTTAACCTTTATAACCACCCTTGAAGGTAGGTACTGTTATTATCCCCACAGGTGATGACACAGACCCATGGTATAACTAATTTTTCCAAGGTCTCACACATAGTAAGTGGTAGAGGCAGGATTGGGCCCAGGCAGGTTGGCTGTGGAGTTCATGTTCCCACCACTATCCTTTGGTCCCTCAGACTGAGTCATCAGAATTTTCAGATTCTGGCCAGGCGCGGTGGCTCACGCCTGTAATCCCAACACTTTGGGAGGCCGAGGCAGGCGCATCACTGGAGGTCAGGAGTCCGAGACCAGCCTGGTCAACATAGTGAAACCCCCATCTCTACTAAAAATACAAAAATTAGCTGAGCACTGTGGCAGGCACTTGTAATCCCATCTACTCGGGAGGCTGAAGCAGGAGAACTACTTGAGCCTGGGAGGTGGAGGTTGCAGTGAGCCGAGATCGCACCACTGCACTCTAGCCCGGGGGACAGAGACTCTGTCTCAAAAACAAAACAAAACAAAACAAAATTTCTTTTTTTTTTTTTTTGAGACGGAGTCTCGCTCTGTCGCCAAGGCTGGAGTGCAGTGGCCAGATCTCAGCTCACTGCAAGCTCCGCCTCCCGGGTTCCCGCCATTCTCCTGCCTCAGCCTCCCGAGTAGCTGGGACTACAGGCGCCCGCCACCTCGCCCGGCTAGTTTTTTGTATTTTTTAGTAGAGACGGGGTTTCACCGTGTTAGCCAGGATGGTCTTGATCTCCTGACCTCGTGATCCGCCCGTCTCGGCCTCCCAAAGTGCTGGGATTACAGGCTTGAGCCACCGCGCCCGGCCAACAAAATTTCTAAATTCTCTTCTCACCTACTCTATTGGTTAGTATTGAATTTGGCTATATGTGACAGAGATTTTAAAACAATGATGATTTGAAGAAAGGTTCATTTACGCCTCATGTAAAAGAAGTCTATAGGCTAGCTGCTCAGGCATGCTCAGGGCTGGCATGACATTTCACTTTACTGGGGACATAGGGTTCTTCCTTCCAGCTGATCAGCCATCCTTAGAATGTGGCTTCTACTCCGTGGTCCAAGATGGCCGCTCAAGCTGCAAACATCTTGTCTGCTTTTCAGCCAGTTGGAAGAAGGAAAGGGAAAGGGTTAATATGCCCCCATCCTTTAAGGCACTTCGTAGAAGTTGTAGGAGACTCTTCTACTTATATCCCATTGTCTAAAACTTAGCTGTAGTAGTGGCTAGAAACTATAGCCGTTTTTTGTTTGTTTGTTTGTTTTTTTGCTCAGGTACAAATCATGGGTCTGTGTCCAGGGAACAAGGGGGAACAGAGATTGGGAGAACCAGCACTTTCTGCGACAGCCACTTTTGGATCTTAGACAGTCGAAAGATTCTTGAAGATAACAGCCCTGGTCCCATTTCTCAATTTTGGATGATTTCTGTCTCAGTGGGGTCCAGGAACAGATGGAAAATGCTAGAAGTTATGGGGGAGAGTACACACATTACTCCTCCTCACTTACCTCCTTGTGCTTCAGGTCTCATGCTCACTCAACTGCAAAAGGATTTTTTGAGCTTTTTCTCTTTTGCGTGGAGTAATACTAGATGTTCACATTGCCAAGAATCATAGGACAGCATGTGACTCACTAGGTTAAGAGGATTAAATGACATATCACACACGAAAGCCCCTGATGTAGTTCCTGGCACTTAGTGGGGGCAGCTCAATCAGAGTGTTTTGGGTTTTGTTTTTAAAAACATTCCTACTAACTGCTGAATTAGGGTTTCTTGGGTACATGGCATCGAATAAGGCTATAAGAGTTGGTAGATGATGCTTAAAATCTCAAGACCTACATGTATGACATACAAACTTGACTGCCTCAACGTTTTAGTAAAATAATTTTATTATATTTTATTTTATATATATATTTGAGACATTGTCTCACCCTGTCGCCCAGGCTGGAGTGCAGTGGCACAATCTTGGCTCATTGCAGCCTCGGCCTCCCAGTGTTGGGGTTACAGGTGTGAGCCACTGTGCCTGGATGGTTTTATATATTTGGACAAGCCCTTCCCTTCCTTTTGTAAGAATGAACTTGTAAATAAGGCTTCTCTACCTAAATAACTAAATCAAGGACTGCTATTTTCCTCCAATCTATATCATAGAATACAGCCGTTCTTAGAGTGTGGCCCAGGGACCTTGACCTCTGGGAGTTCCTTTTTGGGGGTCCACAGGTCAAAATTATTTTCATCATAATTCTAAGACTTTATTTGCCTTTTTCATTCTCACTTACTTATGAATGGAGAGTGGAGATTTCCAGAGACTACATGATGTGTGATGTTGAAACAGATTGAATACTAAGATATGAGAATACAGTTGTCTTCAATTAAGACATTAGAGAGATTTGCAAAAATGTAAAATAGTGCCAGTCTTCTCACTAAAATATCTTTTGAAAATATAATTTTTTAAAATAAAAATATGTCATTTATGTTAACATGCAATGGGTTTATTTGTATTATTATTAATGAATTAGTATTAATAGAATAAATATAATTTTATAATAATACAAATAAAATAAATTTATAGATTAGTATTTATTAAGTATTAAGTATAGTTAAAATGAATACTTAATTATTAAGTATAGTTTGTTCAAAATTGAAGCACTTGTTTTAATTTTGAAGGCAAATATAGCCTTTACTCACATTAACAAATGCTTTTTGGAGTCCTTAATAATTTTTTTTTTTTTGAGATGGAGTCTCACTCTGTCACTCAGGCTAGAGTGCAGTGGCATGATCTCGACTCACTGCAACCTCTGCCTCCTGGGTTCAAGCAGTTCTCCTGCTTCAGCCTCCTGAGTAGTTGGGATTACAGGTGTGCCCACCAGCATGCCCAGCTAATTTTTGTATTTTTAGCAGAGACAAGATTTCACCATGTTGGCCAGGCTGATCTCAAACTCCTGATCTCAGGTGATCCACCCACCTTGGCCTCCCAAAGTACTGGGATTACAGGCATAAGCCACCGTACCCAGCCTAATTTTTAAGAGTTTAAAGGGGTCTTGAGACCAAAAAGTTTGAGAACTGTCCACTTTATGTTTACCAAACTTTAAAAGAAGACTTTTATGAAAGGTCATTTCTGTATATTTCACTGTGTGATATGAATGATATGCTTGAACTGTCTTACATTTTAGGTTCTGGGAGAAAGGGCCTCTTTTAGCATAGCATGATGCCCTCCTTCTTGTCACTGCTGGTTAGATATAGGACCCCCCTTGGTTCCAGGTTCCAGTAATTTTTTGTTGTTGTTGTTAGCTTGTTTTGAGAGGGGGTCCAGCTCTGTTGCCCAGGCTGGAGTGCAGTGGCGTGATCTCGGCTCACTGCAACTTCCACCTCCCGGATTCAAGCAATTCTCCCGCCTCAGCCTCCTGAATAGCTGATACTACAGGCACATGCCACCATGCCTGGCTAATTTTTTCCATTTTTTTTGTAGAGACGGGGTTTCACCATGTTGGCCAGGCTGGTCTTGAACTCCTGATCTCAAATGATCCACCTGTCTTGGCCTCCCAAGTGCTGGGATAATAAGTGTGAGCCACTGCACTGGGCTGAGGTTCCAGTAGTTGGTTGTGGGTTCTGACACCAGCTGGTGCATGGCCTCTTGCTTTCTTGTGTGATTTGGTTTTTATTCCCAACTTCATGAACTGCTACTGTTTAAGCTATCTGTACCTCACCCCTCCTTTGTTAAAGAGGGGAGATTAGTAAATGGGTGTTAAGAAAAGTTGTTTTTATAATATTGGCATCAAACTGACACTCTCTCCTAGATATAATAAAGGAATTGAAAATCTATTAAAGAAGAGAGTGGATAGTGAGGAAAAATCAGGCAGTAGTTGTTTTCTTTTCCAGCTAAATGCTGGTGGGTGTCTTTCCAATTTGAGTGTTTTAGAGTTTGTTCTCTGTGAGGAGGACAAATGAGGAGAGTATTCTTGATTATTCGGGAGCATAGTTGATTTTATGAAGTGAACATTGGAAATTAGGCCAGAGGCTATTTTACCTCTCTGTCTAGGAAAGCCACCAAATGCCTGCGGAATGCTTGCACATCGTTCTGCACAGGCTAGGTCCTGAGCAAATGCTAAGAGAATTGAATTGAACTGAGGCCTACACTTAGTCTTGAAAGGCACTTGTCTCCCCTTCTGTCTGAATGCCCTTTTGTTCCTCCGTCCTTCATACTCTAACATTCCCTCATTGATCTAGTCCAGGCAGTGTTCTTTAATGAAACCCCTGTACTACTGACGTAACCATAATTACTCATGCTTTCGGAGTCATTGAAATGCTTCTTATTCTCCTTATGGTGGAAGGAAATCGAGATGTTTGAGAGGTCAGTCTTTAAATGAGACTTGACTGCAATCTTGGCCTTCAAATTCTGCTTTCTTTTTTTTTGTTGTTTTTTAATTTTTCTTTTTTAGAGATGGGGTCTTGCTCTGTCACCCAGGCTAGAGTGCAGTGGCATGCTCCTAGTTCACTGCAGCCTTGATCTCCTAGGCTTAAGGGATTCTCCCTGCCGAGTAGCTGGGACTACAGGTGCATACCACTACACTTGGCTAATTTTTTTTTTTTTTTTTTTGAGACGGTATTTCACTTGTTGCCCAGGCTGGAGTGCAATGGCGTGATCTCGGCTCACTGCGACCTCCACCTCCCAGGTTCAAGCGATTCTCCTGACTCAGCCTCCCAAGTAGCTGGGATTACAGGCATGGGCCACCAAGCCCAGCTAATTTTGTATTTTTAGTAGAGATGGAGTTTCTTCACGTTGGTCAGGCTGGTCTTGAACTTCTGACCTCACGTGATCCGCCCGCCTTGGCCTCCCAACCAACTCCAGGCATGATTCCTGGCTAATTTTTAAAAATCAGTGACAGAGTCTTGTGTTGCCCAAGCTGGTCTCAAACTCCAGGCCTCAGGCAATCCTGCCTCATCCTCTGAAAGTGCTGGGCTTATAGGCATGAGCCACCATGCTCAACCTTTTCTTTCTTTAAGTAGAAGTATTTACCAGTTGGCCTCAGCCCTGGTATTTTTCAGCCTCCAGTAATAGTAGGAGTGTCTTGGTCTCCCTTTCATTGGGGACCAGCTTCCTGAACTCCGTAATGTGCCTCAGTTGAACTGACTGTTGAGTTCTGGGACATGCTTCAAGTTGCCTTTTGGTTTCCCTGTCTAGGTTCTGGAGGGTTACAGTGAACTCATCAGTCATTTTCTGAGTTGTGAGCCTGTTGCTACTGCTGCTTTGTTATTCAGAGGCTGGGGTTCCAGGGGAACAGAGACAGAGAAGACTGCTGAGGCCTTTAGCTAACTGCTTTGGATAAGAAAGTAATTCTGAAGATTTGTGATGTGAATATATGCATTTTGCATTTGCCAGTAAACAAGTTAGTTTGTCTTTAAGAATAAATCGATTCTGTTTGGAGGGAGAAGGAGGAGTTCTGTATTTTTCTTGTCCTCTCAAATCCTTGGAAGGCATTTTTAAAGGAGCTGGCTTCAAGATTGACCGGTTATTGTTAGCAACATGGACCTAGCCAATTCCTAATATGAGTACTGAGTTGGTGAAAGCGGATGGGTGCATATTGTCTGCTGTGACCTGCCATTCAGGAAGTGACACCCACAGGAAAATGTCTTATGACCCAGACTAGCTTGAGTAGGCTGTGGGGTGGAGGGGACAAGGAGAGTCTTATGATATGAGGATGAATCACTTGGATAGCATGTTTGCTTTTTTTTTTTTTTTTTTTTGAGACAGAGTCTCGCTCTTATTGCCCAGGCTGGAGTGCAATGGCGTGATCTCGGCTCACTGCAACCTCCGCCTCCTGGGTTCAAGGGATTCTCCTGCCTCAGCCTCCCGACTAGCTAGGACTACAGGCATGTGCCACCATGACCAGCTAATTTTGTATTTTTAGTAGAGACGGGATTTCTCCATGTTGGTTAGGCTGGTCTCGAACTCCCGACCTCAGGTGATCTGCCTGCCTCAGCCTCCCAAAGTGCTAGGATTACAGGTGTGAGCCACCACACCTGGCCGCATATTTGCTTTCTTCCCTTGAATTACCAGTTTGGGGACTGGAGGGAATGAGATGAATGTAAAACAACCTCAGAGGGCTGACTGGCCTTTTGAAGAAAACATTCAGGAGGGAGGGCCATAGTTTCTAGGCATCCTATATTTCCAAGGACCTTAGAAGATTAAGTTACGAGGCCGGGCGCGGTGGCTCAAGCCTGTAATCCCAGCACTTTGGGAGGCCGAGACGGGCGGATCACGAGGTCAGGAGATCGAGACCATCCTGGCTAACACGGTGAAACCCCGTCTCTACTAAAAAATACAAAAAACTAGCCGGGCGTGGTGGCGGGTGCCTGTAGTCCCAGCTACTTGGGAGGCTGAGGCAGGAGAATGGCGTGAACCTGGGAGGCGGAGCTTGCAGTGAGCTGAGATCTGGCCACTGCACTCCAGCCTGGGCAGCAGAGCGAGACTCCGTCTCAAAAAAAAAAAAAAAAAGAAGATTAAGTTACTGTCTGCTACAGAAAATGGATTTAATCTGTGTGGCATCTCATGTCCTGGTTTCTTGCCTATCAGAATTACTTAAGAGAGCTTCATTCTAACCAAGTAGCAGAGTCTTTTTTCCTGCTGTGATTTTTCTCTTTGGATAATAAGGCTGTGAGAGGAAATCTCTTCATCATTGATGAAGGAATTTCCTTAACCTCATTCCATAATAGCTTTTTTTATTTTTTGAGACAGAGTCTCGATCTTATTGCCCAGGCTGGAGTGCAGTGGCATGATCTTGGCTCACTACAACCTCCGCCTCCTGGGTTCAAGTGATTCTCCTGCCTCAGCTTCCCGGGTAGCTGGGATTACAGGTGCATGCCACCACACTCAGCAAATTTTTGTATTTTTAGTAGAGACAGGGTTTCACCATGTTGGCCAGGCTGGTCTTGAACTCCTGACCTCAGGTTATCCACCCACCTCGGCCTCCCAAAGTGCTGGGATTACAAGTGTGAGCCACCATGCCCGGCCCATAATACCTTCTTTGCTTCCTTCCAGTTGGTAAAGTTTTTAAAAAAGTTTTTCTGTAATTGATGCAGAACAACAGTGTGCATATATGTAACTTCGAAAATTAGAGTTTATGGTGTTAAATTTCTGGCATACCACATACACAAACATCCTGTAGGATAAATAGGGCAGGGGCGCATGCAAAAAAAGATAACATATGATCTGTGATCAGTTAATTCCTCATTTTTTTGGAGATTACTTTAGAGCCCTTGTGCATTAGGATATGATATCTTTCCGGAGGGCAGGAAGCAGTATCATATTGGCATTAGATGCTGCCAGTGACTCAAGATCTACCACTGAATTGGCTTCTGTACTTTTTTTTGTTTTGTTTTTTTGTGAGACAGGGTCTCACTTGGTCACCCAGGGTGAGGAGTGCAGGGGGGGCAATCTCGGCTCACTTCAACCTCCCCCCAATGGGTTCAAGTGATTCTCATGCCTCAGCCTCCCAAGTAGCTGGAATTACAGATGTGCACCACTGCGCCCAGCTACTTTTTGTATTTTTAGTAGAGACAGGGTTTCACCATGTTGGCTGGGCTGGTCTCAAACTCCTGGCCTCAAGTGATCTGCCCGCCTTGGCCTCCCAAAGTGCTGGAATTACAGGCATGAGCCCCTGTACCTAGCCTGCTTCTGTATGTTGCTCCTAGAAATGTAGCAATCCATTTACCTTGTTTGTTTGAAGCACCAAGTTAGAGGTAGGTACTTATATGAGGGAAAAGAGATGGGGAAGAGGGATAAAGGAGCAGGGAAGAAAGAGAAGACTTAATATGTTCTTTGGCTGCAACCCTTTCTAGCAGTGGGTCTCTGAGCTGCACACACGAGCTGTTGTCTTCCCTTTACCAACTGGGAGAAACCTGAGTCTGACTGTAAGTAGGAATTGTCCGCCTATGCCCTCTCATTTTTTTCTAGATTCCTGCTGACTTGGTCTGTGGGCTATTTCAGTCAACTCGGATTTAACATCCTCTTTTTCTTTCGTCTTTGTAGAGGATCATTGCTGTCTTCAAACCCAAGAATGAAGAGCCCTATGGGCATCTTAATCCTAAGTGGACCAAGTGGCTGCAGAAGCTGTGCTGTCCCTGCTGCTTTGGCCGTGACTGCCTTGTCCTCAACCAGGGCTATCTCTCAGAGGCAGGGGCCAGCCTGGTGGACCAAAAACTGGAACTCAACATTGTTCCCCGTACAAAGGTCAGTGACCAATCTCCAGGAAACCTTACTGCCTGGCCACAGTTTCCTGGGGCCTAAGCCCCACTACATGTTAGTGGGACCTTGGGTCCAGTGGGGCCATTTGTATACCCTAAGTCTGGGTTCTCGATCTTTTTTCGGGAGGTTGGCAGGATTAGGCTCATGATTTGATCATCTGATGAAGGCTATCTTCTGAAGGATGCATACACAATTTTTGCATACAATTTTAGGAAATTCACAAGCTTCTACTGCATGTTTATGGCTCCCTTGGTCTTTGAATCCCAGCTAACTCCAAGCTAGTTAGAAACCTAGTGACTTTGTGGCTTACTCTCAGACTTCTGAGCTATCCCAGCATTTTGATACAGTCTAGGACTGGCTAATGATCTAGGACTGGCTAATGACAGCTAAGCACTTCTGGAGGGTCTGACAAAGAAGACTTTAGGACAGGCTGAGGGTTAGAGAAATGGTCTGGCCTGAACCCTACGGGGAACTGACATGGAATTTTTCTCATTTATCTTTATGCTGTGGAATTTGGGGACTTGTCTGAACATATCAAAATAAGGATGCCAGATCCAGGCAGACTTATAGTCAGAATGGATTCGTACACATTTTGTATGCGTTATAGACATAGTTGAGGTTCCCCCCAGCCCCCACCAATATGCTTGAATACAGAATTAATTCCATACAATTTCAGGGAGTTTACTGATACCAGGCTAACCACTACAAGGTGTTCCATGAAACTCACCAAGGGTTATGAGGGAAAGGAATCTACTGGTCAGCATATGAACATGTCCGTACACATCATTCACTGAGCACATAGCTACCTGGGGTTTAGTAACAACTTAGGTGGAACTCTCATCTGATGCCCTGAGGCTGCTGAGTCATCCAAACCATCCTGGCTCTGTGCTTAGTCTTAACTAGTCTATGCTAGTTTATTTAGTTATTTACTAAATAACTAAAACCAAATTTATTTAGTTATTTATTAAATAACTCTCTGAGAATCTGATGAAACCTATAGACCCCCTTTCCAGAAAAAGTACATATATTTGCAATTATAGTTTTGGGTATAATTTTAGGGCAATGGTTCATAAATGTTGCAGTCTATCCGTTGACTACTCCCCCAGGGAGCATGCCTCTAGATTAAAATCCCCTTGCTTAAAGTTTTCTTTTCTTTCTTGTTTTTAGAGATAGGGTCTTGCTCTGTTGCCCAGGCTGGGGTACAGTGGCACGATCACAGCTCACTGCAGCCTTGACCTCCCAGGCTCAAGCAGTCCTCCCACCTCAGCCTCTCAGGTTAGGATTACGGGCATGTGCCACCAAGCTTGGCCAATTTTTTTTTTTTTTTTTTTTTTAATTTTTTCTAGAAACAAGGTCTCCCTGTTTTGCTCAGGCTGGTCTTGAACGCCTGGGCTCAAGCGATCATCCTGCCTTGGCCTCCCAAAGTGCTGGGATTACAAGTGTGAGCCACCACGCCCAGCCTTGAAGATTTCTTCACAGGTTTAGATAGCAGACTCTGAGCAAAGAGATTGATCAGTAGATAGAAACTTCCCTTCCATCTGAGAGGAAAATATGACTATCGTGGATATTTAACCATGTCTGCTTTTTTGCTACTAAACTCCAAACAATTAGTCAACTGGTTTGTAAGTTATAGAAGTCAGCGACCACTTCTCAAGTTTTCCTCTCTCATTCTTAGCACCTAGCCAAATACTATATTTCTAGTAAGCATTCATGAAGTACCAGCTGAGTCAGTAAATGAATATCAAATCATGAGAACCAATACCAAAGTTCTCCCAACTTCAGGTCTAGAGAGAAAATGTTTGACCAGGCTTGTAGTTCTCTAATTCACTGCCTGGCTTTGTGCAGCTCATTCTTTCTCTTTATGCCTTACTTTTCCCTCTCTGTGCAAATAGTTTTACAAGATGCTTTGAACATCTTGTATGATAATTAATGCTCTTAAGTCTCCTAACCTGAAATGCTTCTACTAGGCTCCTCTTAGACTCTAGAAACTTTTAAATTCTCCTTGCTCATCACTCTGTAGTTTTCTTCCTTTACTAGGCAAATAGCAGACTGTGCCTGGCCCTATGCCTGCCTGCTCTGTTGGTGCTTCTGGAGCACTTGAGTTTGAATTCTTGCTCTGCAGTTTTTGATTTGTGTAACACTTGGGCAAGTCAGGCACAACGTAAACCCTCCATATGTTAGCCTGTGATATTTTTATGAGCTATTCTAATCCTTAGTGTCACCCCCACAATCCCTTTCTTCCCTATCTCTGGTCTTCCTCTTTCCCTGTTAGAGAACCTTCATGAGGCCTGAGGATCTTTTGCATCAGAAAGTCAGCAACAACAAAAATACTTGTCTTGGCTGGGCTCAGTGGCTCACGCTGTAATCCCAGCACTTTGGGAGGCTGAAGTGGGTAGATCACCTGAGGTCAGGAGTTCAAGACCAGCCTGGCCAACATGGTGAAAACCTGTCTCTACTAAAAATACAAAAATTAGCTGGGCATGGTGGTGTGTGCCTGTAATCCCAGCTACTTGGGAGGCTGAGGTGGGAGAATCGCTTGACCCTGGGAGGCAGAGGTTGCAGTGAGCTGAGATTGTGCCACCACACTCTATCCTGGGCAACAGAGCAAGACTCCATCTCAAAAAAAAAAAAAAAAAATACTTGTCTTCTGTGAGACTGAGATGAGACAGAACTTTGGAATCTTAACATATAGCTGCTAGAGAATAGTAAGAGGACTCCCCTTCCTGTCTCCCCAACTCTTGTGATAGGACTCTATCCAGTTGATCAGAGCATCTGTCATTATAGAAACAGAGCTCACATTGCATTGGAACTTCAAATGGTAAGGCTGTAATTCTCACTCACTGGCTGTCTCTGCTGTCTGCTTCTATGAGGTTTCAGGTTATAACAGTTTCATAGTCATGGGGAAAAAGTGGTTTATTAGGAAGAATGATAGAAAATAAATATGATGGGGGCAAAAGGGGATTTATGGCTTTGAGAGAGCCAGAAGTTTCACTGTGGACACTGGCAAGGTAGCCTTAGAAAAGCTCCTTTTTCTTTATTCCTATGCCTGAGTTTTCTGATTTGTAAGGCAGGAAGTGCCTACTACAGTACCATGCACATCCATTTTAGGTACTCTATTAATACTAGATGGTAGGATGGAGTGATAGATGAGAGGCAGTTATTTTGCCTCTCAGGTTCATGGGAAAAAAATAGTTATTTGTAATAACTTTTACAAGGCTTAGGAAAATAGCTTTCTTCTAAGTTTTATTTTAGGTATTTATATGCTAAAACTCACTTGTTGCTGTCTCTGGAAGAAGCTTGTAACTCATTCATTCATTCACTTAATAAATATTTAATGAGCATGTGCCAACTACTGTGTTAGGTACTGTGGATGCTAATATAAATAAGATGTTCCCTGCTTCCTCAAATCTCATTAGTTTTAAGGGAGAAGTTAGATATACAGATGAATAATTACAAGACAATGTGGTAAGTGTGACAATAGATGCATATGTGGATTACAGTGATGTCTCTGCAGTTTTACTTAAATCAAGTATAATATTGATGACCCGTTAAAAAATGTTTTTAGAGTAGGCAATGCATGCATCTAGTACAAAAATCAGAAGGCACATAGGGTAAACAGAGAAAGTAATTCAGACTCCCTGCTACCCCTATCTCCTGGCCAGTTTCCTTCCTCAGAGGCAGCCAGGATTACAGTATTTCTTGTGTAATATTCCAGATATAGCCTATACATAAAAATAGCAGTTAATTAAAATGAAAACCAATTTTAATGTTTATCTTTTGAATATGAATAATTTCACAAAGTAAAAAAATTCAAAAGGTCCAGGGCACAGTGGCTCATGCCTGTAATCCCAGCACTTTGGGAGGCCGAGGTGGGAGGAGCACCTGAGGTCAGGAGTTCAAGACCAGCCTGGCCAACATGGTGAAACTCTCTCTCTACTGAAAATACAAACATTAGTCAGGAGTGGTGGCACACACCTGTAATCCCAGCTATTTGGGAGGCTGAGGCTTGAGAATCCCTTGAACCTGGGATGTGGAGGTTGCAGTGAGCCAAGACTGTGCCACTGCACTCAAAAAAAAAAAAAAAAAAAATTCAAAAGGAAATAAGGGGGTATAGAGTAAATTGCAACTTGTTTGTATCTGGAAATAAAATGGGCATTTGGCCTAATCTAACCCAGGAGATGACAGTGTTAATCCTTGTACTTCATACTAGCTGCTGTAACAACCCCTAAATCTCAGTAGTTTAATACAGTTGGATTGTATTTCTTTTTTTTCTTTTTTTTTTTTTGGGGGGGCGGGGGACAGAGTCTCCCTCTGCAACCCAGGATAGAATGTGCAGTGGCGTGATCTTGGCTCACTGCAACCTCTGCTTCTGATGTTCAAGCCATCCTCCCACCTCAGCCTCCCAGGTAGCTAGGATTACAGACATGCACCAGCATGCCTGGCTAATTTTTTTCTTTGTGTTTTTAGTAGAGACTGAGGTTTCATCATGTTGGCCAGGCTGGTCTCGAACATCTGACCTCAAGTGATCCACCTTCCTCGACCTCCCAGAGTGTTGGGATTACAGGCATGAGCCACCACGCCTGGCCAGGAGTGTATTTCTTGATTACATCTCAGACTCACGCCAGATAGGCAGCTCTCCTAGATACCACATCACTCATATAGTAACAAGGTATCCGAGGTTCTTCCATGGTATGGCTCTGCGATTTCCCAGCCCTTCTTTCCTAGCTGTACAGACTGGGGAATGTGAATTAAGGATTGTGGGAGATTTTAGTTGCCAGCAGTGGAAGTGTTGTACATACATAATTTTGTCATTATTTCATTGGCTCAAAGTAGTTATCTTCCCTCTCCTAGTTGCTGGGAAGGCTGAGAAATGTATTCTTTCTGTGCCCTGGAAGAGGAATAGTATTTGTGAACATCAAGCTATTTATTCTCTGCCATAGTGTTCTGGTTCCTTAAACTTGACTCTAACCTTAGTATCTCTCCTGTTCTCACTGTAGGTAGTATACCTGGCCAGTGAGACCTTCAACTATAGTGCCATTGACCGAGTGAAGTCCAGGGGCAAGCGGCTTGCGCTAGAGAAAGTGCCAAAAGTGGGACAGCGGTTTAACCGCATCGGGCTACCACCGAAGGTATAGACGCACTTCTGTGGCTTATCAAGGGTCATGATTTATAGTGACATAGTCATCCAAGTGGTGAAGCAAGGTGCCTACAACTCAAATATGGGCACGTGAATAACCTGCCCTGAGGATCCTGTCTTCCTCATTTCTGTCAAGTGGCTAAAGTTTAAAAAGTTGAGACCTAACTTTTCAGTTTACTCCTCTGATTCATTTGGATAGGTTCTTTAATTTGGATGGATGATCACTGTTACATCTCTTTTCTCCTATACTTGCAAGAAATGAGGATGTAAAGATCTTGAAAAGTTTCCCTTCTCTGATACAAACTCCATAGGGCCTTAATGGGTATCTGGCATACGCCAAAGGTCTTTGGACTTGGGCAGTAGGGAAAAACCTTTGTTCCTTCCTCTTGGTTCCAGGTTGGTTCATTCCAGCTCTTTGTTGAAGGCTACAAAGATGCAGACTATTGGCTGCGGCGTTTTGAAGCAGAACCTCTTCCTGAGAACACTAACCGGCAACTACTGCTGCAGTTTGAGCGGTTGGTGGTGCTGGATTACATCATCCGCAACACTGGTGAGTAGCTGCAGGTGGTCCCATGCCCTGTGCCAGACTGTGTTGAGGCACAGGGAGGCCTGGAGGCTTGCAGGGCTTGGGAGTCAGAGTGCCTCGTCCAGACACATCATGTGTGGTTTTCAGAGGTGGTGATGCCTGGAGTTAGTTTTATCTTACATTCTTTGCTGGTTCCAGACAGAAGACACTTAGCTCTTCCAAAGCACTGTGAAGAGTACTCTTATCCTTGATCCCTCATCATTCTTGTAGCCTCAAGACCTGTAACAGGACAGTTTTGTCTTCCTCTAACTTCTTGAAGTAGATACTTAGATCACTGACAATTAAAAAAAATTTTTTTTTTCAGTGCAATTTAAATTCAACTAACCTGGCAAAATGTACATGTATTGAGGACAAAATTTTTAAATTCAGACTGGACGCGGTGGCTCATGCCTGTACTCCTAGCACTTTGGGAGGCCAAGGCAGATGGATCACTTGAGGCCAGGAGTTCAAGACCAGCCTGGACAACATGGTGAAACCCCTGTCTCTAGTAAAAATACAAAAATTAGCCGGGTGTGATAGTACGCACCTGTAGTCCCAGCTATTCAGGAGGCTGAGGTGGGAGAATCTCTTGAACCCGGGAGGCGGAGGTTGCAGTAAGTCAAAATTGTACCACTGCACTCTAGCCTGGGTGACAGAGCAAGACTGTGTTTCCAAAAAAAAAAAAATCTTTAAATTCACCTTACTGGACCTGTATTTTGTCTGATTTTTAAAATCATAGTAAAATACATATAACATCAAATTTATTATCTTAACCATTTTAAAGTAGTATGAAATACATTCATATTGTGCAGCTGTCACTACCATCCATCTCCAGAGCTCTTTTATTTTGTTGTTGTTGAGATGGAGTCTCGCTCCGTCACCTAGGTTGGAGTGCAATGGCGCGATCTCAGCTCACTGCAACCCCCACCTCCTGGGTTCATGTGATTTTCCTACCTCAGCCTCCCGAGTAGCTGAGATTACAGACACCCACCATCATGCCCAGCTTATTTTTGTATTTTTATAGAGATGGGGTTTTACCATGTTGGTCAGGCTGGTCTTCAACTGACCTCAGGTGATCCACCCATCTCAGTGTCTCAAAGTGCTGGGATTACAGGCGTGAGCCACCATGCCCGGCCTCCAGAACTCTTTTTATCTTGTAAAACTGAAGCTCTATACTCATTAAACAGTAACTCTTCATTCCCCCTCCCCACGTCCCTGGCAACCATCATTCTGTTTTCTGTTTCTGTGATTTTGATTGCTCTAAGTACCTCATGTAAGTGGAATAGTACAGTATTTGCCTTTTGGTGATTCGCTTATTCACTTAGCATAACGTCCTCAAGGTACATTTATGATGCAGTATATATCAGAATTTCCTTCCTTTTTAAGGGTAAATACTGATCCATTTTATGTATATACCACATTTTGTCTATCCATTCATCTTTCAGTGAACACTTGGGTTGCTTCTGCATTTTAGCTATTATGAACAATGCTACTGAGTGTATAAATATCTCTTCAAGACCCTGCTTTCAGTTTTTTTGAGTATATATCCGGAAGTGGAATTACTGGATCATATATGGTAATTCTATTTTTAATTTTTTGAGGAACCACCATACTGTTTTCCACTGCAGCTACGCCATTTTTACATTCCCACCAACAGCACACGAGGGTTCCTTCCAATTTCTCCACATTCTCGCCAGCACTTTTCCTTTTCGTATTTCATCTGCATTCTGCTGAATGTTTTCTATTTTGTTTTGATAGTAACCATCCTAATGGGTGTGAGATGTTATCGTATCGTTTTGATTTGCATTTCCTTAATGATTAGTGATGTTAGGCATCTTTTTTTTTTTTCTTTTTTTTTTTTTTCTTTTTTTTTTTTTTTCTCTTTGACACGGAGTCTCGCTCAGCGCTCACACTGGAGTGCACTGGTGCGATCTCAGCTCACTGCAAGCTCTGCCTCCTGGGTTCACGCCATTCTCCTGCTTCAGCCTCCCAAGTAGCTGGGACTACAGATGCCCGCTGCTACGCCCGGCTAATTTGTTGCATTTTTAGTAGAGACGGGGTTTCACCGTGTTAGCCAGGATGGTATTGATCTCCTGACCTCGTGATCCACCCACCTTGGCCTCCCAAAGTGCTGGGATTACAGGCGTGAGCCACCGCACCCGGCTGATGTTAAACAACTTTTTATGTGCTGATTGGCCAATCATATATCTTCTTTGGAGTTGGCTATTTTAGTCCTTTGCCTATTTTTGAATTTTTTTTTTTTTTTGGTCGTTATTGTTGAGTTCTCTCTACATTTGTTGAAAGTTCTCTGTATATCTGGCTATTAATCCCATATCACATATATAATTTGCAAATATTTTCTCTCAATCTGTTGCCTTTAGTTTTACTTTTTTTTTTTTTTTTTTTTTTGAGACGGAGTCTCGCTCTGTCACCCAGGCTGCAGTGCAGTGGCCGGATCTCAGCTCACTGCAAGCTCCGCCTCCCGGGTTCACGCCATTCTTCTGCCTCAGCCTCCCGAGTAGCTGGGACTACAGGCGCCCGCCACCTCGCCCGGCTAGTTTTTTGTATTTTTTAGTAGAGACGGGGTTTCACCGTGTTAGCCAGGATGGTCTCGATCTCCTGACGTCGTGATCCACCCGTCTCGGCCTCCCAAAGTGCTGGGATTACAGGCTTGAGCCACCGTGCCCAGCCTAGTTTTACTTTTTAAAGAGACAGAGTTATGCTCTATTATCCAGGCTGAAGTGCAGTGGCACAATCATAGCTCACTACAGCCGTGGACTCCTGGGTTCAAGTGATCCTCCTACCTCTGCCGCACGAGTAGGAGTAGCTGGACTACAGGTGTGAGGACCACGCCTGGCTAGTTTTTAAATTTTTTGTGGAGACGAGGTCTCACTGCATTGCCCAGGTTGGTCTCAAATTCCTGGGCTCAAGCAATCCTCCTACCTCAGCCTCCTAAAGTGCTGGGATTACAGGTGTCAATGACTGCGCCCGGCTTGCAACTGATTTTTTTGTGGATTGACTTTGTATGCTGCTACTTTGCTGAATTATTAGTTCTAGCAGTTTGTTTTTTTGGAAATTTTAGGGTTATGTACATAATCATATCTATGAACGGACATAATTTTCCCTCTTTTTTTTTTTTTTCCCCCCGGTTTGGGGGCTTTTTATTTCTTTTTTCTTGCTTCAGTGCTCTAAGACTTCCAGTACTATGTTGAATAGAAGTAAAAGCAGGCATCTTTTCATTGTTCTTGATTGCAGTCTTTCACCATTATGATTTTAGGGTCCTTTTTGCCCACCTTGGCACCCTCAAGCTGTTTGCGAGCTGCTCCTAGAACTTGTGCATATCTGGCTGCCATGTGGCTGAAGAGTGGGGGTTGGGTAGCTGCTTGTGGGGCTAAGAGCCAAAATTGAATGAAATTAACCACAATTTACTGTGCAGGCTTTCCCCTGCAAGTTGGAAGCCCTCCATAGACTCCAGAGCTCCAAAATAATTACATCAGACAGATTTTTGCCAGTACAATTGTTGTCCACACGGGGAGACAGATTTCTGTTGTTTCCTACTCCACCATCTTCCTAGAATCCTCTCTTAGAGTATTGATTTTTAGCTTTTTCCCTTCCCTCCCCTCCCCTCCCCTCCCCTCCCCTCTGCTCTCCCCCTCCCGTCCCCTCCCCTTCCCTCCCCTCCCCTACCCCCTCCCCTCCCCATACCCCTACCCCTCCCCCCTTCCCTCCCCCCTTCTTTTTTTTTGAGATGGAGTCTTGCTCTGTCACCCAGGCTGGATTGCAGTGGCATGATCTTGGCTCACTGCAACCTCCACTTCCCAGGTTCAAGCGATTCTCCTGCCTCAGCCTCCCGAGTAGCTGGAACTACAGGTGCATGCCACCACGCTTGGCTAATTTTTGTATTTTTAGTAGAGACGAGGTTTCACCATATTGGTCAGGCTGGTCTTGAACTCCTGACTTCGTGATCCACCCACCTTGGCCTCCCAAAGTGCTGGGATTACAGGTGAGAGCTATCACGCCCAGCCTCTTCTTTTCTAACATATGCACTTCAGACTTTTTTTTTTTTTTTTTTTTTTTGAGACGGAGTCTCGCTCTGTCACCCAGGCTGGAGTGCAGTGGCGCGATCTCGGCTCACTGCAAGCTCCGCCTCCCGGGTTCACGCCATTCTCCGGCCTCAGCCTCCCGAGTAGCTGGGACTACAGGCGCCCGCCACTGCGCCCGGCTAATTTTTTTCTATTTTTAGTAGAGACGGGGTTTCACCATGGTCTCGATCTCCTGACCTTGTGATCCGCCCGCCTCGGCCTCCCAAGCACTTCAGACTTTAATTTCATCTTAAGCATAGTTTAGGTGTATCATACAAGTGTGTATTTTTCCACTGTAATCAATCATTATAAAATATATTTAAACATTTTTTATCCTCTCATTTTATAGATGGAGACTATATTTTCTAATTTCCATTGTTCATTTCTTCTGTGTCCCATAGTTTACTTACAATAATTTTTTAGCTGGTTAGTAGGAAAATTTCAAAATACACAAAAGTAAAGAGACTGGTATAATAAACCCCATATACTTGTTACCACCTTCAACGGTACTGTGTAAAGTCTCACTTCCGGCTACCCCCATCCCTGCTGGATTTTTTTTTTTTTCAACTAAGGCTTTTACTGGAACTGCTGGATTATTTTAAAGCAAATCGGAGACATAGTTTTATAGTATCCATAGATACCTCCGTATGTTCTTGAAGAGATACTTTTTTTTTCAGTATAATCAGTATTTAATGTCCCATTAGTGTTCAGATTACCCCAGTTGTCTCATACAAAAGTGGTTTTTATAATTGGCTTGTTGAAATCATGATATAAAGGTCCACATATTACATTTGGTTAATATCTTTCTTTTCTGTTTTTTTGGAGATGGGATCTCACTATGTTGCCCAGGCTGGTCTTAAACTCCTGGGCTCAAGCAGTCCTCCCACCTCAGCCTCCCAAAGTGCTGAGATTACAGGCATAAGCCACTGTGTCTGGCCAGGTTAATATGTTTCTTAAATGTCTTCAATTTAGGGAAAGTTTCACATTTTTTTCCCGTTGCCTTTTGTTTGTTGAAGAAACTGGATATTTGCCCTGTAGAATTTCCACATTGTGGATTTGACACCCTCTATTCTCTGTGTTTCCTGTAAATTTACTGCTTGAGTTTAAAGGCTTGATCAAATTCAGGTATGTTTTTTTTTTTTTTTTTTTTTTGGAGGCAGGGTATCACTCTGTTGCCCAGGCTAGAGTGCAGTGGTATGATCATAGCTCATTGCAGCAGCCTCTAACTCTTGGCTCAAGCTATCTTGCCTCAGCCTCCCAAGTAGCTGGAACTATAGGCACATACCACCACACCTGGCTAATCTTATTTACAATTTATTTAGACATGGGGTCTCGCTATTTTGCCCAGGCTGGTCTTGAACTCCTGACCTCAAGTGATTCTCTGCCTCCTCAGCCTCCCAAAATGCTGGGATTTCAGGTACAGCCTCTGCTGATATTCTTAATATTGACTTTTATCTTTTTAAACGTATTAAGGATTTTATTGTGAACATTTTAATGTCTGTATATTTTTATTGTTTGGAGTCCCTACAGATCTGTTTTAATTTTCAGTTGTTTCTCTTTGTTTTTATTCCTGTCATCTTGTTTCTTTGTGTACCTGATTGTTTTTCCTTGTCAAATACTGCCTATCAGAAATCGTAGAGCTGTATGAAGGCCTAAGATATTATTGTAAATCCTGTCTGGAGGAAGAAGATTTCTTTTGGCAAGCACCTAGGGCACTAACAATCCAGTATCACTTTAATTTCAGGTGTTGAGGTGAAGCTTGGTGTATTTCCAAGGTGTGGTAGTCAGTGCTTCAGGTCTTAACCCAAAGCATAGATGATATACGAGGGTCCCTTACCCCTGATCAGTCACTGGATTATAGTTTTTGTCTCTCTAGCTCCACAAGGCTCTTATAACAAGGCTCTTGTTCTACCTCTCAAGCTCATAGCCACCTCTTTCCAAATCGGCAAGTGCTCTAGGGGAAAAGAAGCCACAGTGCTGGGCTCCACTTCCTCCCATGGATTTCCTTTCTCTCCCGGAACTTCACTCTTAAATTCTTTGTGGTCTTGTTAAAATCTCCAGTACCTTAAAGAGATCTAAAAATATTTTATCCAGTGTTTGTAGTCATTCTCAGTAGAAGGGTTAGTCCAAGTGTCCAGAATACCTAGTCCACCATTATAAAAATTGAAAGTCATCCCCCTTTTTTCTGCTAACTTTATATTTCTGTTCACAGATCGAGGCAATGACAACTGGCTGATTAAATATGACTGTCCAATGGATAGTTCTAGCTCTCGGGTAAGAGGCTGAGATAAATCTTAAAGAGAATGAAGAGTATTTGCATAATACAGAAACACACAAAATGGTCAGAGATGTAGGTCATATAAGTTCAGAAGAATCGGAGGGTGCATACGTTTAAAATTAATAGGTTAATATTTGGTATAGTTTTACTCAATATGTGTTTCAAGGACATCCTACTGACACACGTTAATAGGAATAGCATGAAGAAAGGGTCAAGTAGATTTGGAATATATTACGTACTCTGTTCCTTTCTTTGAGCTTCATATTGCACAGTAGCATAGTAAAGGTCTCAGAAGTACTACATTAAACAAACCTATTTAAATTTGATTTCTACCCTTTTTAAACCATGAGCCACTTTTCTCACAATAGACCGCAAGTCCACAGAACATAAGTTTAGAAAACGCTGCTCCTGCAACTTTCTTTCCTTTCTCATTCCTTTCATCCTCCACCACACTTCTCTACCACTGTTCAGTCTGCATGTTTTACAAAATTAGCAGAAGGCTACCTAGGAAAGAGTGAGATTGGTTTTATTTCTTTTTTTGTTTTCTTTCTTTTTTTTTTTTTAAGAAACAGGGTTGGCTGGGCATGGTGACTCAATCCCAGCACTTTGGGAGGCCGAGGTGGGAGGATCACCTGAGGTCAGGAGTTCAGCCTGGCCAACGTGGTGAAACCCCATCTCTACTAAAAATAGAAAAATTAGCCAGGCATGATGGCGGGAGTTTGTATTCCTAGTTACTCAGGAGGCTGAGGCACCAGAATGACTTGAACCCAGGAGGTGGAGGTTGCAGTGAGCCAAGATTATGCCATTGCATTCCAGCCTGGACGACAGAGCAAGACTCTGTCTCCAAAAAAAAAAAAAGAGAGAGAGGGTCTTGCTCTGTTGCCCAGGCTGGAGTGCAGTGGTGCTATCCTAGCTCACGGCAGCCTTGGACTCCTGGGCTCAAAGCAGACCTCTCACCTCAGCCTCCTGAGTAGCTGGGACTACAGGCACAAAGTTTGTTTAATATTTTGTAGAAATGAGGTCTTGCTCTGTTGCCCAGGGTGGGGTTTTTATTCCTTATAACTTTTTTACTTTCTTTAATAGTGGCTCTCAAATTTTGTGCCTGAATCTTCTGAAGAGTTATTTAAAATAGTACATAGATTCTTCAGGCATTTCCCTTAGAAATTGATTCATCAGGTCTGGTGTAAAACTCAGGATTCTGCACATTTAATAAGGCGTCTCAGGGGATTCAGGTTCAGGCATCCTGGAACCACAGTTCTCGTTCCTGTGATGGCACCCATGAGCCTGAAGCATGGAGCCGCATAGTCAGTGATTGTCTCTGACATGGGCTGTCACAGATGACATGCCCACTCTTTTTACATTCAGCTCTTGTCCTTTTCCTTTTCATGCACCACTGAAGCAGGAAAACAGACTCCCTTGTGCAGGAGCAGCCAGCTGTTATCTTCCGGGGCTCTGTTTTCTCGCTGGAAAATGTAGTTGTCACCAGTGAAGTAACATCTGAGTCAAGGTCCACACAAAAGGACCTTGGCCAACTGATATGGATTTTATTTCTTCTGTTCTGCTTTTGGGATTCTCATTTTCTTTCCCTAGGAGGAATGACTTATAGTTATCTTTATTATTGTCATTATCCTTCTTACCAAAGACTGTAGCAACTCCTGGGGAGGTGTACGTTTTCTAAGATAAGAACAGGACTCTTGAGCCTTGAACAAGAGCCAGGTCAGAGGCCCCAAAATGTGCTAAGTTCAGATAACAACATGGAAGTCAGTTCAGAGAGTAGCTCAAGATAAATTCAATAAGGATTGTTCTCTCGAGGGAGTTGGGATGAGTTGCTTTGCTACTCAGGAAGGGCCTGAGGGAGATGGGATTCCTCAGTCATTAGTCTTTCCTTGCTCTTCAGGACACAGACTGGGTGGTGGTGAAGGAGCCTGTTATCAAGGTGGCTGCCATAGACAATGGGCTGGCCTTCCCACTGAAGCATCCTGACTCTTGGAGGGCATGTAAGTCTCGAGACAATGGTGATCTGGCTCTTCCCTTGCTCAGTCTATTTTCTCACTGTGCAGTGGAGATGATAATGTCTCTATCATAGGATTATTCTAAAAATTAATGAAATAATGCAGTTTAGGCACTTTAACACAATGGCTGGCATGTGGCAACTATTTCATAATATAAGCTGTTTTTCTAATTTTTGTCTTCTATGATTCCCATTACAAGCATAAAGGTGATTAGAAACCAGAAGCATAAAGATGAATTTTCTCATTGTCTCTTTGCATTCTTCTCGTTCTTTCTGAGGACTATCTTTTTTTTTTTTTTTGGAAATGGAGTTTCTCTATTGTTGCCCAGGCTGGAGTGCAATGGTACGATCTGGGCTCACTGCAACCTCCACCTCACGGGTTCAAGCGATTCTCCTGCCTCAATCTCCCGAGTAGCTGGGATTACAGGCGTGCACCACCACACCCGGCTAATTTTGTATTTTTAGTAGAGACGGGGGTTTCACCATGTTGGCCAGGCTGGTCTCAAACTCCTGACTTCAGGTGTTCCACCTGCCTCAGCCTCCCAAAATGCTTGGATTACAGGTGTGAGCCACTGCGCCTGGCCGAGGGCTATTTATTTTTTTATTTTATTTTTATTTATTTATTTATTTTGAGACGGAGTCTCGCTCTGTCTCCCAGGCTGGAGTGCAGTGGCGCGATCTCAGCTCACTGCAACCTCCGCCTCCTGGGTTCACGCCATTCTCCTGCCTCAGCCTCCCAAGTAGCTGGGACTATAGGCTCCCACCACCACGCCCAGCTAATTTTTGTATTTTTGGTAGAGACAGGGTTTCAGTGTGTTGGCCAAGATGGTCTCAATCTCCTGACCTTGTGATCTGCCCACCTCGGCCTCCCAAAGTGCTGGGGTTACAGGCGTGAGCCACCGCGCCCAGCCCTTTTTAAATTTTTTAATTTGTAATTTTATTGTTTTAGTGTATATTTCCTGAAATATCTTTTTTTTTTTCTTCTGTTTTCTGAGGACTATCTTTCCATAATTTATTCTATTTGTGTCTCTAAATATAAGCTGCCTATCAGTGTTCTGTCTTCCTTGTTACATCTCCTACCCTGTTGAAACTGAGAAGCTTTCGGAAAGGAGGAGAAATAAACCTAGGGAGTCAGTAGCCCCTTTTGCAGCATTGGTCTTCCTTTTCAGAAAGACCATCTCAGCGTCTCAGTGGCAAGTAGTTGCTTCTAGACCTTGCATCTTGGAAAGTCATGTAATGTTTGAGAAAGAGCTCTGAGATTAGGCAGTCCTGGGTTTGAACCGTGGTTCCTCTACTGACTAGCTAGGTAACCTTTACAATTAAGAGCACTTGTAAGTTTTTGTTTCTGTTGTATATCAAGGAAGAGGGGTTCTCCTTTAGAAAGTGCCTTGACCGGTGGAGGACGCAGATGAGCAGGGACTTTTCCAACAGCAGCTTTGCCTTTGGCTTTTCCTCTTTTCAGATCCTTTTTACTGGGCCTGGTTGCCCCAGGCGAAAGTCCCATTTTCTCAGGAGATAAAAGATCTGATCCTTCCAAAGATATCGGACCCTAACTTCGTCAAGGACTTGGAAGAGGACCTTTATGAACTCTTCAAGGTTAGCCCTGGGAACCTCAGCCCTGTTATCATATGGAAGAAGGAATTTTTAATGGTTTTTTAAATTGGTCCTGACACAAGCCAAGAGGAAATGGCTAACACCTTTCTGCCAACTAATAGCAAGATTTCCACATGTGGACAGCAGGACCTGGTTTGGATGGGTTTGAGAGAAATGGGCAGGGGTGATAAATCACAATGATGTGTCTCTCCTGTGCATCATGTGGCTGCAGTGTATCTGCAGGGCTTTCATTTTAATATGGAGCACTGCAGCCTAGAGTTTGAGATGCAGAGGAAGATACTGACTTGTTTTCTGTTTCCTCATCTGTAAAGCAGGGAGTTCTTGTGGGAGTGGTTGACTTCACCAAGCTGCAGAAGCCTTATGCAGGTTTTCCTTATTAGAAAGTTTCTAACTGGGGGAAAAAATGGGTTCCTGTGAGGCATTCACACAGGTTCCATCTCCTTCTGGTCTTCTTTTGCAGAAAGATCCTGGTTTCGACAGGGGCCAGTTCCATAAGCAGATTGCTGTCATGCGGGGCCAGGTAAGCCTGGGACATCCTCCCAGTATCTTTTTGGTGTCTCTCTGGGAGGGTTGTGTGCTCAGGTTGAGCAAATGTTTGAAGCTTGTGTTTTACACCCTTTTTTTCTTTTGAGACCAAGTCTTACTCTGTCACCCAGGCTGAAGTGCAGTAGCATGATCTCCACTCACTGCAACCTCCGCCTCCCAGGTTCAAGCAATTCTTGTGCCTCAGCCTCCCAAGTAGCTAAGAGTACAGGCGCATGTCACAATGCCTGGCTAATTTTTGCATTTTTAGTAGAGACGGGGTTTTGCCATTGTTGGCCAAGCTGGTCTCGAACTCCTGACCTCAAGTGATGCACCTGCCTCGGCCTCCCAAAGCACTGGGATCACAGGCATGAGGCACTGTGCCCGGCCGTGTTTTGTATCTTTTTTCAGTCTGTTCCATATATTATTTATGGCTCTACCCTAACACCTAGGAGAGGGAAGGTGGCCCTTCCAATTCTCCCACCTCTTCCCTTGTATCCAGTGCTTGATGAAGCACTTAATGTGTGCTTATCTCTGCTAGTTGCTAGGTAATTCATTGGTAGTTAAACTAATGCTCCCTGTCCTCAAGTTGCTCAAGGCAGGCTGTATGTTTTGGTGGTTAAGATCTGGGCCCTGGAGCCAAACTGTTTCACTACTTGGAAGCTCTGTGGCCTGGGGCAAAAGCCTCTGTTTTCTTGTTCATAAAACAGAATAGTAATAATATATTGCACAGTTGGCTGGAGGATTTCACGAGATAATGCTTATCAAGCGTTTAGTAAAAAGAGTACTGGGCACATGAAGCACTCAGATATTGATTATGGTTATAATTTTGTTGTTATAGGTACAAGTTACATTATTCCTTCTCTTTCCACTTCACCTTAAAGGGAGCTAAGGAAACCAAGGGGATTGTTGATCTTCCAAAGCATAGTAAAGAAATGCTTGAAAAATGGTTTGAAAACTCTGTGGGGTACTGATATTATGCTTATCACTTTGAAGTCTTCTTAAAGAGAGCTGGGATGGCCTAGTCGTTAAGGGTACAAACTGGTCAGAGTGCCTGGGTTTTTGAAGCCTGGCTCTGCAATTTACTACCTGTGAGATTTTGGGCAGGTTACTTAAATGTCTCCTTCCCTTAGTTTCCTTGTGTCTAATGTGGGATCAATAATAGTAGCTGAGACCAGGCATGGTAGCTCACACCTGTAATCCCAGCACTTTGAGAGGCTGAGGTGGGCAGATCACTTGAGCTAAGGAGTTGGAGACCAGCCTGGACAACATGGTGAAACCCTATCTCTACAAAAAATACAAAAATTAGCCGTGTGTGGTGGCACACGCCTGTAATCCTAGCTACTTAGGAGGCTAAGGTGGGAGGATCGCTTGAACCTGGGAGTGAACTGAGATGGCACCACTGCAGTCCAGTCTGGGGGACAGAGTGAGAATCTGTCTCAAGATAATAATAATAATAATGGTACCTGCCTTACAGAATTATTATGAGATAAATGATTTGAAACAGAGTAGTACCTGGCATATTGAAATACTCAATTTGTAGTATTAATAGCTGTTAGGATTATGATTTTTGTATACAGAAAATTCAGCTTCTCCCGTCTTTAAAGGGCAAGAGGATCTTCCAGCCTTAATTCTGCATTTACTTCTTCCTGCCATTTATCTAAAGACCTCTGATGACAGCACCTCCTGGGCTTGCTGAGCTCGTTTTTCCCTGGAAGTAGGTTGGACAGAGGGTTTTTTTTTTTTGGAGACAGAGTCTCGCTCTGTCACCTAGGCTGAAGTGCAGTGGTGCAATCTTGGCTCACTGCAACCTTCACCTCCCAGGTTCAAGTGATTCTCCTGCCTCAGCCTCCCAAGTATCTGGGATTACAGGTGCATGGCATCACACTTGGCTAATTTTTGTATTTTTAGTAGAGATGGGGTTTCACCATGTTGGCCAGGCTGTTCTCAAACTCCTGACCTCAGGTGATCTGCCCGCCTGGCCACTGAGCCCAACCTGGACAGAGGTTTTAAGAACTACAATTATTGTAGCTGTCTGAATACCAGTAACATGGTATTCCTACATTTCCCAAGTAATGTAAGGGACCAATTAGGCTGGCAGAATTTTTGGAAACATTAAAAGCCACATGATAGACTCTGATATTATGGAACTCAGCATAAAGAAATAAACTGGCTTCTCCAGTTGATGTAGGCTGTGCCTCTTTCCATATTGCAATGTCTTGTCTAATTTCTTCCCCGCTCAGTCCCTTGCCAACCCTTCTCGCATTACTCAGATAGGGCCATTATTCAGCGTGATAGGGGAGGGTGGGGTAGTGCAGTTTTATTTCTCTCCATCTTGTGCTCCTAATGTCTTCAGAGGAGCTTTTGGCATCTTGTAACCTACAGCGCCTACTACCTTAGGGTGACCATCCAGCTCCTTCCAACATGCACATGGCCAGTATATCACTCACGTGCTTACTTGTCTACAATTCACACATCAAAGCAAAATGGTCCTCTGCACTATAGAAATCTGACAAAGCACAGAGAAAAGAGGTCATAACCCTGTCTACGTAGCTGAGCCATTATCACAGGATGGGCTGTAGTACAAGGGCCCTGAGATGTAGGGAAAGAGTGAAGAGGCCCCACAGGGACACAGTCAGGTGATTGAAGTTGTTACTCAAAGGCTTCTCACCAGGAGTTAAAGAATCTAGGGTCTGACACAGATGTATATTTTGCTAACAGCAATTCCAGGCTCAGTATTGTGACGGCAGAGCCACAGGACCCCACACACATTCCGTTGCCTTACCCGATGGCCTGTGACGCGGAGAGAACCGATTAAAACCATTTGATAAACTCCTCCCTTGTCTAGCCCTGTGTTCGCTGTGAACACTATAGAGGCAGGTTGGCCAGTCTGTACCTGGACTTTGAATAAATCTTCTGTATCCTCAAAAAAATAATTAAAAAAAAAAAGAATCTAGGGTCTCAGAGAAATGCCTCTTTAACATTTTCTTTTTCTTTTCTTTTTTTAAAAGACAGGGTCATGCTCTGTTACCCAGGCTAGAGTGCAGTGGCCCAATCGTAGCCAACTGCAACTCTGAACTCCTAGGTTCAAGAAGTCCTCCCCACTCAGCCTCCTGAGTAGCTAGGACCACAGGCATGCACCACCATTTCTGGGTAATTTTTTTTTTTTTTTTTGAGACAGAGTCTTGTTCTGTCGCCCAGGCTGGAATGCAGTGGCGCCATCTCGGCTCACTGCAACCTCCGACTCCCGGGTTCATGCCATTCTCCTGCCTCAGCCTCCTGAGTAGCTGGGACTACAGGTGCCCACTGCCACGCCTGGCTAATTTTTTGTATTTTTAGTGGAGACGGGGTTTCACAGTGTTAGCTGGGGTGGTCTCGATCTCCTGACCTTGTGATCCACCCGCCTCTGCCTCCCAAAGTGCTGGGATTACAGGTGTGAGCCACTGCGCCTGGCCTTGGGTAATTTTTTTTTTTTTTTAAGAGGTGGGGTCTTGTAATGTTGCCCAGGCTGGTCTCAAATTCCTGGCTTCAAGTGATCCTCCTGCCTTGGCCTCCCAAGGTGCTGAGATTATAGGCATGAGCTACCACGTCCAGCCCAACATTTTCAAAGATAATATTTATTCTTTAGTATTATGTGACTGCTATAATTTTTCTTCAACTTTTAAAAATAATTTCTATATTTATTTATTTATTTATTTTTGAGACAGAGTCTTGCTCTGTCGCCTAGGCTGGGGTACAGTGGCGTGATCTCGGCTCACTGCAAGCTCTGCCTCCCGGGTTCACGCCATTCTCCTGCCTCAGCCTCCCGAGTAACTGGGACTACAGGCGCCTGCCACCACGCTCGGCTAATTTTTTGTATTTTTAGTAGAGATGGAGTTTCACCGTGTTAGCCAGATGGTCTCGATCTCCTGACCTCATGATCCACCTGCCTTGGCCTCCCAAAGTGCTGGGATTACAGGCGTGAGCCACTGCGACTGGCCTCTTTTTAAATTCTTTATTCTTCTTTCTTTTTACTCCCGGTTCCAGGCTTATCTTCAGCTTTTTAATTGGGAAATTTTCGAACCTCAGTAAAGTTGAAAGAATGGAACCTTCTGGATTCTTCAGTTGTTGTATTTAGCCAGATTTATCTCATGTGTCTATGTATTATCCACTGGTATATCTGAATAATGTCTGTTTAATTTCTCTCTCTCCCTAGATAGATTTTCTCTTTTGGCCAAATCTTTTGAAAATAAGTAGTAGATAATTTGACATGTTTACCCCAGATACTCCAGCAATCTCCTTTCAGTTCTTCACCCTGATATTGTGCTTAAGACTATTTGGAACAGTGTAGGATGCTGGCAAGTACCAAAACAATTAAGTAAAAAAGAAATTTGTTACTGATAGGGTAACAAATAACCCCTGTTGCAGGTGTATCTCTGTCCCTTTGTAAGCAGCGGTTGTGTAAGAGGATATCTGTGGCTTGAGGGCTGTGTGTCTGTGTGATTTCAGGGTGCAACCTAGCTTACCCTCCCATGGTCTGTGACCTCGCCATGAAATCTTCAACATCTACTGTTTTAAAGAAGATAGGGCCAGGCGTGGTGGCTCATGCCTGTAATCCCAGCACTTTGGGAGGCCGAGGCAGGTGGATCACCTGAGGTTGCAAGTTTGAGACCAGCCTGACCAACATGGAAAAACCTCATCTCTACTAAAAATACAAAATTAGCTGGGTGTGGTGGTGCATGCCTGTAATCCCAGCTACTCGGAAGGCTGAGGCAGGGGAATCGCTTGAACCTGGGAGGCAAAGGTTACTGTGAGCTGAGATTGCGCCATTGCACTCCAGCCTGGAGTTTCTGAGTGAAACTCCATCTCAGAAAAAAAAAAAAAAAGAGAGAGAGAAGATAGGACACCTTCAGCTTTTGTACTCTCCTACCAGAGAAGATAAATGATGGTGATACTAAGTTTGACAGAGAGGAGAAACTGTGTCCTCATGGACACATAACTGAAATACCTGTAAAATACTGACAAAAGATGGTAAGGACTGGACTCAGTGGCTCACGCCTGTTATCCTAACACTTTGGGAGGCTGAGGTGGGAGGATCATTTGCGGCCAGAAGCTGGAGGGTGCAGTGAGCTATGAATGTGTCACTGTACTGCAGCTTGGGCGACAGAGTGAGACCTTGTCTCAGAAAAGAAAGAAAAAAAATTAGGGGAAACTGGGCAAATGCTGTATAGGAACTCTCTGTACTATCTGCAACTTTTCTCTAAAATTATTCCAAGGTAAAACATTTGTTTAAAAAAAAAAAAAGATGATGAAGAGATAGTGGTGGAAGGAGAATCCAAATGAAATGTTGGCTTTTTACTTTTTTTTTTTTTTTTTGAGATGGAGTCTCGCTCATTCGCTTAGACTGGAGTGCAGTGGCGCAATCTCAGCTCACTGCAACCTCCGCCTCCCGGGTTCAAGTGATTCTCCCACCTCAGCCTCCCCAGGAGCTGGGATTACAGGCAACTGCCATCATGCCCAGCTAATTTTTGTATTTTTGTAGAGACGAGGTTTCACCATATTGGCCAAGCTGGTCTCAAACTCCTGACCTCAGGTGACCCACCCACCTCGGCCTCCCAAAATGCTGGGATTACAGGTGTGAGCCACCACGCCCAGCTGGCTTTTTACATTTTACATTTACATCATCTTTGTAGGAAAATCATAAAATAGGGATGAACAACAATAAATAATTAAAAACACCTATATTTTCTTGATACCCAGAGATGACCACTGCCAACTGCCAGACTTTTTTCTACACTATAGGTAGATAGGAAGACAGAATTTTAGAAAGTAAAAGGGGTTACAATCTTACACGGGTTCCTTTTCTGCTTTCCTTTGCATCTAACACAACATTGTGATCACTTCTATGCCAATACATTTGCATGTATATCTGATAGTTCCCTGGTTAAATTTCTAGATATTTTAGGATAATTGTTTCTTATCCCTTAAATTATTAACTAATTTAATTTAATCTTTTCACTGTTATAAACAATATTACATTATATGCTTTTTGAAACTAAATGTTTTATGCATATCCATTAGTGTTTCTTAAAAATGGAATTTCCAAGTCAGAGGGTCTGTTTTTTTTTTTTTGAGACGGGGTCTCGCTCTGTTGCTCAGGCTGGAGTACAGTGGCATGATCTCAGCTCACTGCAACCTCTGCCTCCCAGGTTCAAGAGATTCTTATGCCCAGCCTCCCAAGCATCTGGGATTACAGGTGTGCGCCACCACCACACCTGGCTAATTTTTTTGTATTTTTAGTAGATACAGAGTTTCTCATGTTGGCCAGGTTAGGGTCTGTTCATTTTTCAGTGTTTTTTTGTGTTTTGTTTTTGTTTTTGTTTTTTGAGATGGAGTCTCACTCTATTGCCCAGGCTGGAGTACAGTGGCATGATCTCAGCTCACTGCAACCTCCGCCTCCTGGGTTCGAGCGATTCTCCTGCCTCAGCTTCCCCAGTAGTTGGGACTACAGGTGTGTGCCCACATGGCCTGCTAATTTTTTTTTGGTATTTTTAGTAGAGACGGGGTTTCGCCATGTTGGCCAGGCTGGTCTGAAACTCCTGACCTCTAGTGATCCACCTGCCTCAGTCTCCCAAAGTGCTGGGATTACAGGCGTGAGCCAGTGTGCCTGGCAAGTGTTTATTTTTTTGAACTCTCCCCAACTCTGAGTCATTCTTTTGTATCTTAACTAACTGGAGGGCAAAAAAAATAAAATATTTGTTTTCGTTTGTATTTTTTAAATGATTTGAGAGGTTTCTATTTTCTGTTTTGCTCATTTCTACTTTTGTAAATAGCCTATTTGCATGATTTTCCATTGGTGTTTTTAAAAATTGGTTTGTAGGAGTCCTCTACTGATCTCCTTTCAGAGGCAGATCTGGAATGCTGAGGCCTCTCCCTCACCCATCTCCTTTTTCCCACTGCAGATCTTAAATCTGACCCAGGCCTTGAAAGACAACAAGAGTCCCCTGCACCTCGTCCAGATGCCGCCTGTGATTGTTGAGACGGCCCGTTCCCACCAGCGGTCTTCTAGCGAGTCCTACACACAGAGCTTTCAGAGCCGGAAACCCTTCTTTTCATGGTGGTAGCTCCAGAGGCAGGCAGAAGAAATATTGTCAGAGACTGGTGGGAGGAAGCCTGGGAAGTGGGGTGCAGGAAAAGCCAGAGAAGCCGGTGGAGAGCAGCACCTTTAAGAGCCCTCCCTCTCTGCTTGCCACCCCGCTCAGGGCTTTCCCATCCACAGGGAGAAGCACAATCAGGAACAGTGAGTGCTCCTCACCCTTCTGAGTGTGGGGGAGGCTGGAGCTCCATGCACATAGTCCAGATGCCTGGGAAGGAGCATCTCCCTTCCAGCATCTGCTGGTGGCAGGCTGGGACAGTCCCTTCCTTCCCTGACACCCTGCTCTATTGCAATTCCCTATTATATTCTGCATCAGAAAAACAAACAAAACAAAAACAACTTTAAATGCTTGTAGCAGAACCCTGGGTCATCTCATGTCAGAAATCTTTAATCCAGGCCTAAATTTGCATAGACCTGACATTCAGCTGCCTTGCAGTTGCTTCCTCCCATGAGCCAAGGCGGTGTCAGAGGGCAGCTGGATGACTCGCAGTACCACAGCACTGGGACAGACAGAAGCCACACCTTTCTTTCGGGTTTTTGCCAAGCCTCCTCCATCTCCCACCAGTGCTGTGGGCTGGCTGCAAGCCTCCAAACAGTTCTCCTGGAAGGGAGGTTTTTGCTTTACCCCCGCCAGCACTTCCGCACACAATCATAGAGAACCTCTCTGCTCTCTGCTGGCCTACAGCTTGTCTCTTTCTCAAGCAGAGGCAGGAAGAGCTAGTCTTAGCATTTATATTTTAGTAGGAAGTTGACTCCCAACATGTAAAAGTGATCCACGTGGCTGGAGTGTATGCTGGGAGCTAAGTGGTCTATGGGTGAACATATCCCACCTTGCTTCCTGAGTCCTTGGTCCCAATCTTCTCATTTGTTCCTGTCGTTTTAAGTTTTCCCCCCCCAACTCTTTTGATGTAAAAGTTCAGTTTGTCTTCTGGAGTGGGTCTCTGCAGGGTTCTGGGATGAGTCTTGGCTTCTAAGAGGACAGGCTGTTAGGTTCTTGGACTTTTTTTGTGCCACCACTGCTGCTTGGTGGAAGTCACAGAACGTGGATTCTGCCTCATAAGTAGCAGTTTCCCTTTTCTCCCTGACTTGTTCTAGGTCAATTTCTCTATGGCTTCCTGAGAAAGGCGGGACCCAAAGGAGAGAGGCCTTCAGACTGTCCCTGGTCCTGCCCAGCTCAGTGCGCATCTTCTTGCTTCCATGTGTCTTTTCCCCTGCTGCCTCACTCCCCACCCCCACTTGCCAGGTGTTTGAGCCCTTTCTACACCAAAGCAAAGTACGGCCTCAGGAGGGAGTAAAAAGGGTGCCCTCTATGTCTGAGGGGCAGCTGTGTTCATGCCCTGTGCTACTGGACATTTCACAATTCTGGCACCTTGCAATTGGTCAGTCAACCTCAGAAAGAAACTATCTTGAAGGTTTGAAAAACAACCAAAGAAAGGGAGTGAGGACTACGGCTGCATGTCTACTGCTTGCCCGGCTGCAGAGCAGAGATGTGCAGCCCTCTGGTCAGCTGGTTCAGGCTGGTCTCCACCGGTCCCCTTCCAGTCCAGCCACCAGGAGCCCGGTTGTCCCAGGCTTCCACCTGGCTGACAGGAAGAATTTCTGAGAGCCGGATGTGCATGCCCTGTGGACAAAGGTACAGCTCACCTGCCTGCCCCAGCCCCGACAATCACATGCAGCTGACTCGGACACTGGCCTTGGGAACAATGTTTGAGGGAACACCTGCCCCCTGACTGTAGGAGCCAGAAGGGGACTCAGGTGTGCATAGCTCTCTGTAGACATTTTTACCCAAACCTGTTGGTAAAGTGCCCATCTGGTGTGCAAGAGAGCCTGGGGGTCTAACAGGGAGCCCGGCTGCCTCACCTGGCCACAGCCTCCATGCCAGGTCTGCACATTGTCTTGATCCAGACCAGCTCTGTGATCAGAAGGAAATTGGGTCCAATGTAGGAGCAAGCTGGTCCTGGGCCTGGCAGGCAAGAGTGTGGGCATCCTTTCCTGGCCTTTCTCCACTCTCCCTCAAGCCTGTGCTCAGGTTGCCTTGAATGTGGACTCTGGAAGAGCCAGGGGCCCAGAGTGCCGGGGCAGGCTTCTGGGTGGCACTCGTGGAACACCGTCCCTCTGCCAGCCATAGGCCCTGCCTCCAGTGTCAGGGAATGGAGGCTGGGCTGCGAGAGTGCTGCTGCCCCCTGTGTCGTTCTTCTAATCCACTGTAGAAATTGTACGTAATGTATTTAAATCAACGCAAATGTATGAATAACAAATCCAGTTCTGACCTTTTTTGTCCAGTTTCTTTTGGGGGAAGGAAGACAAAGAAGGTAGGAACAGAATTTTGACGGCAAAGAAACCTGTGTTTCCACGGAGTTGCTGAGACGTGGCTCCTGGGGCTATTTCCCCCGAATAAAGATCCAGGTCCTCATTTCCAAAGTCCCAATGCTCTGAAAACCAAAAGTATTTTCATAACCCATTTGAAACCAAACCTGACCTGAACCTGCACTGATGGGAAGCTATTGGTAATTATGATGTGTCCCTCTTAGTGTGATTCTTTGTTGCAGAAATGTCAATATATTTTATGACATGGTTCCCTACTAGGGATACAGTATTTGCCCTGACTACTTAAGAGCCAAAAAAGTTAAAAATCTGAATTCCAAAATAATCTAGGACCAAGGGCTTGGGATAAGAAATGTGGACCTACAGGCTGGGTGCAGTGGCTCACGCCTGTAACCCAGCACTTTGGGAGGCTGAGGTAGGCAGATCGCTTGAGGTCAGGAGTTTGAGACCAGCCTGGCCAACATGGCAAAACCTCATCTCTACTAAAAATACAAAAATTAGCTGGGCGTGGTGGCACACACCTGTAATCCCAGCTACTTGGAAGGCTGAGGCAGGAGAATCGCTTGAACCCGGGAGGTGAAGGTTGCACTGAGCCGAGATCGCACCACTGCATTCCAGCCTGGAGTAAGACTCTGTCTCAAAAATAAATAAATTAATTAAATAAGCATACAATAAAATAAAAAAGAGGAACTACCTATACTCAGGTAGTAGTGGCTCCTCCTCTCGGCCACCAGAGGGCAGCCCTGCCTTGTGTACATCACTGCCCCACTTCACACCCTGAATAATCTGCTTGATCTGCTATATGCTTTACAAGGCGGGTGGAGAGGGAGAAGAAAGTTAATAAGCACAGAGTGTGCTTCTCTTGAGATGGAGCTAGAACTGCAGGAAAAACCCCTGCTTTCAAGGGTTTCCAGGTCATGGGAAGCCTAGGATATAATGCAGGCAGCTTCAGAACGATTGGTCCACCTTTGGATGGTCAGCCCATAAGGATGAAGAAGCCAAATGAGGAGCTGGCACCACTAGTTTAACTGCAGATTAAGCCAGTCCAAGGCCCCAGCCTACTATGCGGGGCTGACCATGACAGTCTTTCCCTTCTGATCCTGTGGATCAGGACTGCTGCAGAGACTCTCCCCTCTACTCCCAGTCCAACAGGCTCTGGAAAAGGAAGATGTGGTCCAGGGACTTGGCATGGGGCTGAAAGAGGAGAGGGAGGTGAAAAGGAGAGGAAGCCAGCCCTGATGTTTCCTTACTGGGGACACTCTTGCCCCTCCCACTCTGTTTCAGTTCCTCCCCTTCTGTGACAGACTCACACACTCTTGATGCAGATGTTTTTATTTGCCACTGAAACTACGGTTTCCCTGTGGACCCTGATGGTGCGGGAGTGTGGAACAGGCTGCTGGAACCACGGTTTACAGTAGTAGCAGGTAGATTAGTAGCATGAGTGGTGAAATGCTGTGTCTGAGTGCCTGTCACTTGGCTCCCAGGGGAATATCATGCAGCCCAGGAATAGTGTTAGATTGGGAAAGACTGGCAGGAACAGTCACTGTCTCTCCTCATTTTGGTGAGGAATGGGTCGCACGTAATGGAGAGCCCAGCAGAAGCATCCAGTCCTGTTCTGAATGGAGCAGACCAGTGGCAGCGGCCTCTTGCTTTCATTTACCCCTTTGGGCTGCTTGCCTAAAGTCTCTCTTCCTTCTTCACCTCCCCAGGCCCTTTGGCAAGAGGGAAGACACTGCCATTCCTGGCTCTTTCCCTGGATCAGTGTCTGATCTGGTGGAGGTAGCTTGTGGGGTCTGGCTTCCTCCAGTTCCGGCGGATCCTGGCACTTGTCCTCCTAGAGTGCAGATACTGCTCACTGGAGGCTGTCTCCGTGGCACTCTGTGGGTCGGCCAGTGGAGAGTGGGGCTCCAGGATTCTGCAGGGAACAAGTGTATGATTAGCCAACATCAATAGGGAGAATGGAATGGGGATTTCAAGAGATTTTGTCATGGCAGACCATAAAACGTATGATTTGGAGCAAAATGAGACCGGGGCTCTGGTCTGGTCATTCCTGCTCTGAGAACTGTCTGACTAGACAAAGTTTTCAGATTTCTCTGCAGTAGAAAGGGTTGGACCAGATCAGGTTGTACAAAACTCAACATTTCTTCATCCTCATCCTGTATTCGTGGCAGATGTCATTAATTAGTCATGCTATTAAACTGGTTTGATAAGCAGTGACTACTAATCAACTGGAGTTAAATACAAGCTATGACACTGACTTGCCATCTCAGGACCTGATGACCTCCAAAGGCCTGTTCAGGTCTGATGTTCTGATTGTGGGCCCCAGAGAAGGCAGCAGAGAGATGAAGTGCAGAGCATCACCCATAGTGATTGGTTGAGGCCAAGTGGTTCAGCTCCATCCCTTTGGGTTCACTCTTCCTGGGCTGGCAGTGGCCTAGGCAAAGAAGTGGCCGACTAGGGAGACTGAGGAGAGATCTCAAGGTAAAAGTTTTTCAACAATTTTTAACCCATAATGCCTCGACAATACATTCCTAGGCTGTATTCTCTGTAATCCCCAGCCAAGATTTTAATTAGGCTTTTTTTTTTTTTTTAAAGAGATAGGGTCTCACTCTGTCACTCAGGCTGGAGTGCAGTGACAGGATTATAGCTTACTGCAGCCTCAAACTCCTGGCCTCAAGCGATCCTCCTACCTCAGCCCCTGGAGTAGCTAGGACTGCAGGTGCATGCCACCATGCCTGGCTAATTTTTCTTTGTTTTTTTTTTTTTTTTTTTTTTTTTTGTGTGTGTGTGTGTGTTTTTTTTTTTTTTTTTCTTCAGAGACAGGATCTCACCGTGTTGCCCAGGCTGGTAAGCTGAGAATCACAGCAAAATGAGGTGGTGCTACTAGGACTCAGGGATCTCTTTCCATGGGAGTTCACAGGGTTGTATATGACTCCAAAAGTAACATCTGTCTTTTTTTTTTTTTTTTTTGAGACAGAGTCTCGCTCTGTCACCCAGGTTGGAGTGCGATGGCACCATCTCGGCTCATTGAAACCTCAGCCTCCCAGGTTCAAGCAATTCTCCTGCCTCACCCTCATGAGTAGCTGGGATTACAGGTGCGCACCACCACACCCAGCTAATTTTTGTAATTTTAGTAGAGACAGGGTTTCACCATGTTGGTCAGGCTGGTCTCAAACTCCTGACCTAGTGATCTGCCTGCCTCGGCCTCCCAAAGTGCTGGGATTACAGGCGTGAACCACCGCACCCACCAACAGCAATCTTGTAAGTGCCAACCAAGTGATGACACTGTGTAGACCTTATAACCACCCTAGTGGTAGGCAGGCACTTTACAGTGAGGCCACTAGCTCCAGGCCACACAGTCAACACAATGGTGGAACAGGCGTTGGTGCTCTTCCCTCAGCTGTCCAGTTCTAGGAACTTACCTGAGCCGGCTGCAGTGGTGTAGCGAGTGGCCCAGGGGTTTCTGCCTTGGGGGCCTCTTCCTGCGCAGCCTCTTGAGGGCCTCAGCCACACGGTGGTCCCCTGCACATTCCCAGATGATCTGTGCCCGTTCCTCGGCCAGCTGGTCCCCGCTGCGTTGAAACAGGCCTTGGATCTGCAGCAGCTCGGCATCCTGGAAGATGTTGGCTGAGGCCTGCTTGCGGCCCCGGGCCTCAATCGGGGCCTGCCAAGGGGGTGGCTCACTGACCACCGAGGCTGGGGTACCCATTGTGGATGCTCTGAGGATGCAAAGCATGGAGACATCAGCAACTCAGCTGGTCCTTCCCAGACCTGGGGGTCCTGGCTAATCCTAGGGCTTCTGATGTTTCCATTCTCCAGGAGCTAAACTGGAGGAAGTCTCTTGCCTTAAAATCACTTAAGCGCTTATGTGTCAGACACCTATATTATCTCATTTAGGATTCACAGCAACCCGTGAGGTAAGAACTATTGTTTATCCTCATTTTACAGATGAAGAAGTGCAACTCAGAGGGGTTAAATGACTTGCCAGTGTCACAAAGCCACGTGCACATGCAGAGCCAGCAGTTGAACCCAGGTCTGTCTAGCTGTAAATTCCATGCAGACACCAGGATGCCCAGTAGCAGCTCAACTGTGTTGAGTACTTATACCAGGCACCTGTAAGAGCTTGCCTTTCATAATATCAATGAGATGTAACAAGCATAACAGCCCTGTAAGGTAGGTATTTTTATCCTCCTCATTTCACAGATGAGGAATCTGAGGAAAGGTTAAGTCATCCATGGTTATGCAACTAGGATGAGAACCCAGGCCTCTGATGCTAAGGCCCAGGTGCTGTAGCACACAGGTAAGAGAGGAGTTGTGGAACTGGGCTACCCAGGTTGGAATCCCACTTTATCCCCCTCCGCCACTTATTTCGCGGGGCATCCCCCCTGCCTCAGCTGCCTCCCATGTCAAATTATCACCTGGTACTAGTACCTACTTTGTAGGATTAATTTGAAGAGTGAAGGAAGACATAAAGTATATAGAATAGTGGTCAGTGTTTTCAATCTATAAAATTGAGACATCCTGTCTCCTATTTTCAAGACCTTGGGGATGAACCAAATCCATATAATTTAGCAAACATAGTATGAAATAAGCCAATCAGATCTAACCACAGTCCAGTGGACCTAATGAGCCAGAGGTGGAGGCAGAAGAGGAAGCTACAAGGGTTAGAATATACTGTCAAGGGCAGAGGCTGAAATTTATAAGAAAGTTCAATAGAAGTTAGGCTCTGTGTCAATGTCTCCCATCATATCCAGGAAGTGAAAATTAAATGATCTCCTTTGATTCTAGATAGTTCACTTTGAATAATAAAGGCCTAAGAAGCTTACCCACCACATCCTTGTCTCCAGCACAGCCTGGAAACAAGACTGGCATTACACAGAACAGGTTTCGAGTCCCAACTCTGACACCTTAAGCAAGTTACCCAACCTCCTCTCTGAGCCTGTTTCCTTAAATGTCAAATGGGGATAAGATTACCCACTTCTTAGGGTTATAGTAAGGATTAAATGAGCCTAGTATATCAGTTACCCAATAAGAGCTATAGTTGGCCCTCAGCATCTGTGGGTTCTACCTCCAGGGATTCAACCAACCTTGGATAAATAAAAAATTTAAAAATACAATGATATGGCTGGGCATGGTGGCTTACACCTGTAATCCCAGCACTTTGGGAGGTAAGGCGGGCAGATCACCTGAGGTCGGGAGTTCAAGACCAGCCTGACCAACATGGAGAAACTCCGTCTCTAAAAATACAAAATTAGCTGGGAGTGGTGGCGGGTGCCTTTAATCCCAGCTACTTGGGAGGCTGAGGCAGGAGAATCACTTGAACCCAGGAAGTGGAGGTTGCGGTGAGCCGAGATCGCACCATTTCACTCCAGCCTGGGCAACAAGAGCAAAACTCCATCTCAAAAAAAAAGAATACAATGATACAACAATAAAAAAAAAAACAAAAAATAGATTCATTGTAACTATAGAGCATTCACATTGTATTAGGTATAAGTACCCTAGAGATGATTTAAAGCACGCAGGAGGATGTGCACAGTCTATACGCAAACATGGTATTTTATGTAAGTGACTCAAGCATCCCACAGAGGAGCCTGGAACCACTCTCCATGGATACTGAGGAATTTGTAAATGCAAATCCTCCTCTGTTGGCCTCTGTGACCTTTGTACCTGAGTCAGGGGTATAGGTGAACCCTGCTTTCCTCCAAGCTGTGTGGCCACAGCCAGCTGATGACAGCCCTGCGCTCTCACCCCTCTCTCCCAGCCCCAGGCCTTTTGGGGAGAGGAGGAGCAGGTCCTGCTGCTTTCCCAGGGCCTGGCTGCCTGAGTCAGACCTCATTCCACAGCCAGCTACAGAGACAGCAATCAACAGCAACTAGCTTCCAAAGGGGGAAAAGGAACATTAAAATATGTTTAAATTAAAATATTTATATGCTCATCATAAGAGGCAAACAGTACAAAAGCTTATATATAAAAGCTTTTCTAATTTCCTATCAACCCACCTGGCAGAAGTAACCCTTCCCCTAACCTGCCTTTTGTTCTCTGCAAGGGTTTGAATTATCTCTGCCCCACTCATACTCCCAAAATATGACTCCCTCCCTTGCCCTGGCTTTCTCCGCTTCTCACCTCAATAGTCACCCTCATTATTCCAATCATTTCTATTCTCACTTTGTCCCAGTTTCCAGGCCTTCTATCATAAAAACTCCACCCTGTTTTCAAAAGATTTAATAACTAAAATAAAGCTGCAGAAGACTTCCAGATGAGTTAACATCATGAAAACTGTACTTTTTATCTGGAAAATGGGAATTTAAAAATCTGCCCCTTCTTAGGTGCTATTATGAAAATCCAGTTAAAACCTAATCTATGTGGTAATTAAGCCCCCAGAGCTGGATGACATAAACACACTGTGACAAGAGGACAACAGTTGGGCCGGGCGCGGTGGCTCATGCCTGTAATCCCAGCACTTTGGGAGGCCGAGGTGGGCGGATCACGAGGTCAGGAGATCAAGACCACCCTGGCTAACACGGTGAAACCCCGTCTCTACTAAAAATACAAAAAATTAGCCGGGCGTGGTGGCGGGCACCTGTAGTCCCAGCTACTCAGGAGGCCGAGGCAGGAGAATGGCGTGAACCCGGGAGGCGGAGCTTGCAGTGAGCTGAGATCCGGCCACTGCACTCCAGCCTGGGCAGCAGAGTGAGACTCCATCTCAAAAAAACAAAAAAGACAACAGTCACCAGGTAACACTTTTAGGCTGATAAAGAGAAATAAAAGCTAACTATGGGATATTTACTCTGGATCAGGCAATATGGATGATATCCTTTAATCCTCAAAACAATTCTAGGAGTTAGGGACTGTTATCCCATTTCACAGGGAAGTAAAGGGAAGCTGAGATGCAAGTATGACTACCAGTGGCTCAGCTGAAGCCAGAGGTGGTTGAAATGACTGCAGCCATGCTTTTATTTTTATTATTACATATATTTTTGAGAGTGAGTTTTGCTATTGTTGCCCAAGCTGGAGTGCAGTGGTACAGTCTCAGCTCACTGCAACCTCCACCTCCCGAGTTCAAGTGATTCTCCTGCCTCAGCCTCCCACGTAGCTGGAATTACAGGCATCCCCCACCACTCCTGGCTAATTTTTTGTGTTTTTAGTAAAGACGGGGTTTCACCATGTTGGTCAGGCTGGTCTTGAACTCCTGACCTCAGGTGATCCTCCTGCCTTGGCCTCCCAAAGTGTTGTGATTACAGGCTTGAGCCACTGAGCCTGGTCAGCCCACGCTTCTAAACCCCCGAGCTGGCTTCACAGCCAGGCAGCTTAAAGAACACTTCATGTTTCTATGAAGAGTGCTTTCCTATTCCCACCTAATTCATGAAGGGGAAATCCTGCCAATGGAAAGGGAACGACAATGAATTATCCCACCTGGTGGAGGCAGGGGTTGAGCTGTGGAATTTTGTTAGTCTGTTCACTAGGGTCTGGGCTCTTTCCTGGGTGGCAGTTAGCTCAGCCTTGAGCTGTAGCACTCTAAAGAGGAAGAGCCCAGCTTCCACAGAAGAAATTAAGAACTGCAACCCAGCCCAGGACACAGAGCCCTGGCTTAAGAGTCAGAGGAGTGGGTTCAAGCCCTACTTCTGCCACTCACTGGCTGAAAGGCCTCAGGCAATTCACATCCCTTCTGTGGGTCAGTTTCCCTGTTACTGCTGTCAGAACAGCTTGATGTTGATGGTTTCTGAGGGCCTGCACAGTGCTGGGAGTCAACAATTCCATGCGCAGGTACGTCTGTACAGAAGGAGGAATGGAGCTACTTGTCTGCCAAAGCTAGGGGCAACATGTGTGGACAGGTCTGGCTAACTGGGTGCCAGGAAACTCCCCAGCCAGTAGCTCCCTTTCTCCTCCCTACTCTATGCTGTTTTGCTGCAGTGGGCCCTGGGGTTAGGATCTGGTAGAAAACAGAACTCACAGCTCTAAAGCTCCCTAGTGACCTCAGCTGGCTATGACCAAGCCTGGGGCAGAGGCCTCGGCTGGTCTGGGGTGGTAGGAGAAAGGGTAATATCTGGCCTCACCTCCCCAGGGAGAGAAGGGCAATAAGGATCATGTAGCAGCAGCTGCCTCGGGGAGGAAATGGCTTGGAGCCTGACTTCCCAGCAACCTCTCCCAGGACACCAAGGCTTTGACTCCACAGCTTCAGTGAGCTGCGTTACAAACATACCAAGAAACTCTTGCGGAGAATCTGAGCCTCCAGCCTCAACCATACCCTCCATGAACCTTGGGGAGGGCTTAGCACCTTCAGATTTTGAGGCCCGTCACTCTTTTTTGTTTGTTTGTTTATTTTTTATTTATTTATTTTTTTTTGAGGCAGAGTCTCACTTTGTCACCCAGGCTGGGGTGCAGTGGTGCAAATCTCAGCTCACTACAACCTCCGCCTCCAAGGTTCAAGCAATTTTCTTGCCTCAACCTCCCAAGTAGCTGGGATTACAGGTGCCCGCCACCACGCCTGACTAATTTTTGTATTTTTAGTAGAGACAAGGTTTCACCATGTTGGCCAGGCTGGTCTTGAACTCCTGACCTCAAGTGATCCACCCACCTCATCCTCCCAGAGTGTTGGGAATACAGGCATGAGCCACCACCAGCCAAGACCCCTCACTCTTGGCTCTGCCTCTCATTCTGGGATTCAGACAGCAGAGTGAGGCTGGGAATAAAACTAGGCAGATTCCAGGTAGGATTAGATGGTAAGTTTTGGGAACACCGATGAAATGGCGAATCAGAACACTTTTATTATCAAAAGAAACTTTTCCTGCCTCATTCAATGTGTTCAATAGTTATTTTCCCTCCAATTTCCTGGAGAAGACCTTAGTCCAGGAAAAGTCAGTGTATACTTGAACAATAGTACTTTTGAAAACTAGAAAATGAAACCATGGGGCTATTAGATTACAAATGGACCTTTCAGGCCGGGCGCGGTGGCTCAAGCCTGTAATCCCAGCACTTTGGGAGGCCGAGATGGGCGGATCACGAGGTCAGGAGATCGAGAGACGATCCCGGCTAACACGGTGAAACCCCGTCTCTACTAAAAAATACAAAAAAATAGCCGGGCGAGGTGGCGGGCGCCTGTAGTCCCAGCTACTCGGGAGGCTGAGGCAGGAGAATGGCGTAAACCCGGGAGGCGGAGCTTGCAGTGAGCTGAGATCCGGCCACTGCACTCCAGCCTGGGTGACAGAGCAAGACTCCGTCTCAGAAACAAAAAACAAAAAACAAAAAACAAAACAAAACAAAACAAAAAACAAATGGACCTTTCATTTCAGAGCTGACATAAAAGAAGATAAGTATGGGTCTGTGTACAAACAGACCAATTGCAAAATACAATTTGACACAAACTAGGTTGAAAATGAACCCCAAAGGAAATACCAAACATTGAAAATGACAAAGTTCAACTTGTTTTGAAACAGGCAGTAAGTGAAGAACTGTGGAACCCTAACAAAGAAATATATTTAAAAAGTGACTCACCATGCAATGAATTTGCAATATATAAATATAGTGTGCAATTGAGCACCCTTTGTAATATACAAAGTTCAGTTCAGACAGCTATTCTAGGAGAGTATCTCACTGTAGTCCAGGGAGGCCCAGGTAACCACGAGAGGCAGAACACATTTGAGTGAGCTGGCATCTCCTAGGTCCTCACACAGGAGGAGGCACCCTTCCAATAACCCAGGTGATAGCAATAATCTCTGTAATCAGGGGCCTAGGGGCTCTTAGAAAAATTACTGGAGGCTCTGGCCCAAGACCCTAATCAACACTTGGGGCCCTGGCCTGCTATCCTACACAGACATGCCACTGGACAGCAGCCAAAATCTGTGACTCCTCAAATGGGAAGCCCAGTTCAAATGGCTGTGTGGGCTTCCCCACCAGCAGGGCCTAGCCTCAGGGAGGTATGCCTAGAGAACTGGATATACATTGGCCTCCAAATCTGTGCCCCTGGAGGTGGAGAAAGGAACTGGGCCCTTTCCCCAGACCAGTTCTCATATATGACCTGAAAATAAACTGCTACTAGATCTAGGGATAACCCTTTCAAGAGTTCTAGAACCCTGAATTCTGGCTGTGCTGCTAACTGGGTGACCTTGGATAAGTCTCAGTTTCCCCTGCCACAAGTTGCTCATCATCAAAATAGTGGGTATAAGGCCGGGCCCGGTGGCTCATGCCTATAATCCCAGCATTTTGGGAGGCTGAGGTGGGAGGATCGCTTGAGCCCAGGAGTTTGAGACCAGCCTGGTCAACATAGCAAGACTGCCTCTACAAAATTTTAAATAAGCTTTTTAAAATAAATGGTGAGAATAAATAACCCTTAGCAGGAAAAGGGAGATTAAGTTTGCAAGGGCATTCCTTCTAGCACCTGGTATACCACAGACATTCCACGTATGCTGGTTGAATGAATAAATTATGAAGGGAAAGGCTACCTGACTACCAGAGGCTATAGAATCATTTTCATTTTCATCATCACAGCAATCAGCAAATCTGTGTACTTTTAAGTCATAGCTTTATGATTAAAATCATAGAGGCAGCTTGTTCAGTGTCAAGCACAGAACAGAGCACGTTCAGATGGGTGCTTTCTTTCCTCCTCACATGAGGTGGCACTATTGTTACACCCATTTTACAGATGAGAACACTACACCCAAAGTCACACAGCTGGCAGGTGATGGAAGCTGGGACACGAACCCAGGCAGTTTGACCCCAGCACCCGGGCTCTCAAGCCACTGTTATTTTTGTTCCTGCCAGATGGCTGAGGAGGTCTTCTGGGGAAAGTCAGGCCCAGAAGCCTTTTGGAAGCTATCTGCTTCTGTAGATTGTGGAAGGCACAGGGATCCAAAGTCAGGACTCCCAAGCCAGCCTGTGCACTTCTGCACTCCACTGCCCGGTGGAGAATTGAAGAAGGTACTCACCACGCTGAAGGGCAGCTCCGACAGACCTCAAATGGGGATGGGGCAAGCTAAGATGCGCCCACTCAAACCTCTTCCACAGCCTTCAGAAAGGGCGGGCGCAGCTCTGGGCTTCCTGCTGCGAGAGTGCTTCCAGGGCCAGTCGGTGATCACAGGCAGCACAAGAGCGTGGCAGAGGGTATTCTGGCCGAGGTCCTAAAGCGACATCTCCAGCACGAGGAGGCCCCGGGGCTCAGACGTGGCCGCTTCGCAGAACGACGGGGCCCTAAGTGGATCTGGCGGTCGCGTCCCCCGATGGCACCCCGGCTGACTGTCGCCCTCCGGCTCCCACGGAAGCGCCGAGCTGGGCCGCCGACCTAAGTACCTGGTTGCTTGAGGCGGGCCGCACGAAGCTTCAAACTGGTCCAGACCACCTGGGTCACAGCCGCGGTTCCCGGGAGAAAGCGCTCCCCAGCCCCGGAACAGCCAATCCTCGGCCCGAGCCGGGTGTGAGCTCCCAGGCGAGCCTTCCAAACCCAAGGCGGAGTTCCGTGCGCCAATCATAGGCGGGAGACAGGGAGGGGGCGTGTCCATCTCCGCCCCCCGCCTCCGCTGGCCTCGAAAGCAGAGTGCGAAGCTTCCTCGAACCTAATCAGCGGCGGAGCGGCGGCGAGGGGGCGTGTCCACCCGGGCCCTGCCCACCGCCCTCGCCGCCCTAGCGCGGCGCCGGAGGCGCCCCCTTCCTTGACGTCAGTCCCTAGGGCCAGCGCGGTTTTGCCGGCGCGGCGCCGGGCGGGGCAGCATTCCTGCCCCGGGGTGCGGCGGCAGCTGTCCCTGTAGGGTACACGTGACAGTGCCCCTTCTCCTGGGCCCAAGGCCAGCGCGCACGGCACCGACTGCCTTACGGCGCGTGGCCCTCTGCAGATCCTCAGATTCTGCCTTTCAACTTCCCTCCCAGCCCACCGTTTGGCTCCGGCTTTGGAGAGGAAGGGGCAGTCTGCTGCAGTCCGACCTTGGGCTTCAAAGCCAGAATGTCGGGGGTTCAAATATTGGGACATTGTGCGACTTTGGGCCGGTTACCTAAACAAGACAGTATTTTAAAGTTTGTATTCATTCGGAAATGTTCATTAGTGACCTGTGCTGTCCGAGTTCCTTGATAGGCAGTAAACAAGAGAGACGGAAAGACCTATAGCCCTTGTCCTGGGGAGTCTACAGCCTAGTAAGGAGGCAGGCGTTAAACAACCTAAAACATGGAGTATGTGATTACAGTTGTGATCAATGTTATGGCTATAAGAGGATAATTATGGAGGAACCTAAGCTTCCTCTCGGAGGTTCAGGAGGGCTGAAGAAGCAACATTTAAGCTGAGATATAAAGAAGAGTTGAAATTGGTCAAATGAAGAGGAGTGGGTCTGGGGAAACTGCTTTAAGGGAAGAGGGAAAGGCATTTGGTTGGGCCAGGAGGTAGCTTGGCTCCGGAGGAATTAAATGCGACCCGGAGTAAGGCTAACAAGAGAGAGCACAGGCAGAGAAGGTTGTATGTGATCCTCGGAGGAGTTTAAACAGGGAATGGCATTATATGTACTGTGTTTATGTAATGGGCATTTTATAGTACTTACCACGTACCAGTAGTGTCAGTCAGCACTTTGCAAATTTCATCCTCATGACAAGTTTGTGTTTTTAGAAGGTCACTGTGGCTGCAGCTTGGAACTTGGATTGGAGGGGGCAGGAGTGGATGCAGGGTATCCAGTGGGCCTCTGATAAATGCTTGTTTTGTCCTTGGAAGATAAGGTGTTCGTGCACTTGTTCAGCAATGCTCAGGAAAGGCTTTTGGGTCTCCCTGACTTCCTTTTTACATCATAACTGACCTCCTATCCATTTAAGCTTGATTTTTCTTCTGTAAAAGTTCTGGGTGGGAAGAGGAAGAGCCAGTACACGGGGATTTATGAATTCCTTGTTGCAGGGTGAAGGGGATGTTAGGGAGCTATTTGTCCTCACCCCGTGCTCTCCAGTTCCTCTCTCTGTCCTTCTGCACAAAAATAGCATCAGTAAGTGTTGTTGTGCTGTGGCTAAAAGGGTTTTTTGTTCTGTTTTGTTTTTTTGAGACAGAGTCTCACTCTGTTGCCCAAACTGGAGTGCAGTGGCACCACCTCAGCTCACTGCATCTTCTGCCCCCTGGGTTCAAGCGATTCTTCTGCCTCAGCCTCCTGAGTAGCTGGGACTACAGGCATGTGCCACCACGCCTGGCTAATTTTTGTATTTTTAGTAGAGATGGGGTTTCACCATGTTGGCCAGACTGGTCTTGAACTCTTTTTTTTTTTTTTTTTTTTTTGAGATGGAGTCTCGCTCTGTCGCCCAGGCTGGAGTGTAGTGGCCAGATCTCAGCTCACTGCAAGCTCCGCCTCCCTGGTTCACGCCATTCTCCTGCCTCAGCCTCCCGAGTAGCTGAGACTACAGGCGCCCGCCACCTCGCCCGGCTAGCTTTTTGTATTTTTTAGTAGAGACGGGGTTTCACCCTGTTAGCCAGGATGGTCTCGATCTCCTGACCTCATGATCCGCCCGTCTCGGCCTCCCAAAGTGCTGGGATTACAGGCTTGAGCCACCGCGACCGGCCTGGTCTTGAACTCTTGACCTCAGGTAATCCACCTGCCTCAGCCTCCCAAAGTGCTGGGATTACAGGTGTGAGCCACCATGCTCGGCCGCTAAAAGGTTTTTTGTTTTTGAAACGGAATCTCACTCTGTTGTCAGACTGGAGTGCAGTGGCACGATCTCGGCTCACTGCAATCTCTGCCTCCTGGGTTCAAGCGATTCTCCTGCTTCAGCCTCCTGAGTAGCTGGGATTACAAGCACATGCCAGCACGCCCGGCTAATTTTTGTATTTTTAGTAGAGGCGGGGTTTCACCACGTTGGCCAGGATGGTCTCAATCTATTGATCTCATGATCCTCCCACCTTGGCCTCCCAAAGTGTTGGGATTACAAGCATAAGCCACAGAGCCTGGCCCGTTAAAAAGGTTTTTACAGTGGCTTCTCTTCACTTTTCCTCAAGCCCTGGGGAACCGTTGAAAAAAACAAAGAAATCAGCAATGTTCATCTCCAGTGGAAAGTATTGGTGCAGAGACTTTCAGCCAACTACTTGGCTAAGGAGGGGACTGTGCAGGCTCCTGAACCAAAGGCTGAGCTTCTGAGCCAGTGACTCCCACTGGCCCATTCTAATAAATAGGGAAGCCAGACTCTTGGCATATCGGTGCTGGGTGAACCTAGGAATTCTGATGCCATGAGCTTAGATGAGCATCCCGAGGTAGGAATTGGGAACTTGTGGTTTCTGGGTCAGATGTGACTAAGGCTGGGTGGAGCGTATCTCTTATCTCCAAACATTTTTGCAGGCATGTGACCATGTGCTTACAATGGAACCATTTCTATTGTTACAGCTTTGTGATTCAATACTTCTGGCGAGAAGATGGGGCACTCCACAGTTGTGTGGGCCATGTAAGCCTCACCAGAAGTGGAGTCATCTGAGACTCACAGAATGGTGCTGGAGACAGTAATCACCCCAGACAGGGCCCTGTTTAGAGAAAGTCAACTCTGGGGAATGGAAACCTCATGAAATTCAGGCCCAAACTTGATTTTACCCAGGGCCTAGATTAAAGTGAGTTTAGTGAGGAACTCCTTTCAGGCATAAAATTTAAGAGGGCACCAAAAAACTCAGGAAACCCAAGATAAATAATATCTTAACACAACATTTTTTAAAATCAAAATTAATGCAAAAAATCCATGATGAACAGAATATCAACATTTAAAATATAGGCAGGCTGTTGTTTATGACCTTGCATTATTTTGCAATGGGAACAGTCACTACCAATGAGGCTTTATGAGAGTTGACAATAACGTGTGAACACATTGAATAACATGGAACTTTATATGTAGTAATTTTTTTATTGGAATGCTTTTATCCACTTTTTCTATTTGGTTCAAAATATGGAAGGTAAGTGCATATAGGACATATATTTTTTCTTTTGTCTTGGGCTCAAATATGGTTCAACTCAGTACTGGTTTTTACCCTCAAAGGAAGTAAAGTCTAAGAAGGGAGTTTTAACTGTTTTACCTTAAGCAAATTACTTAATTCCTCTGCCTATTTTCTTGTCTTTTTTTTTTTTTTTTTTTTTTTTAAGACAGGTCTTGCTCTGTCACCAGGCTGGAGTGCAGTGGCCCAATCTCAGCTCACTTCAACCTCCACCTCCCGGATTCAAGCGATTCTCCTGCCTCAGCCTCCTGAGTAGCTAGGACTACAGGTGTGTGCCACCACGCCCACCTAATTTTTGTATTTTTAGTAGAGACGGGTTTCACTATGTTGGCCAGGATGGTCTCTATCTCTTGACCCTTGTGATCTGCCCTCCTTGGCCTCCCAAAGTGCTGGGATTACAGACATGAGCCACCCAGCCTGGCCTATTTTTCTTGTCTTTAAAATGAGAATAATCACACCACTTTTCAGTGTTGCTGTGAAGATAACTTGAGGTACTATAGGCTGAGTTCTTAATATACACCTTGCTATAGACACTAAACCAGCACTGGACTCCTTCCCTCTTTCTATCCTGCAAGAATGGTTCCTTGATGGGGCTGACACTTATTCCCATGGGTTTCTTATTGCTATTTGTCCTGTTCTGGGCAAAGTAGAGAGAAGTTTTACACTTAACTGACATGCAACAGTGCAACTTTTGAATTAACTCTGATTTTCTTGATTAATAATCATGGACATTCTAAACTTTTTAATAAAGCCCCTTCTGCTTACAACATTACATAAGGCAACTAGACTATAGCCCTCTTCTATCAACTGACAATCTGGACAGGCCAAAAATAGCAAAGTCCTTATAGAAAAATGGTACATGCTGGGCGCGGTGGCTCACGCCTGCCTGTAATCCCAGCATTTTGGGAGGCTGAGGTGGGTGGATCACGAGGTCAGCAGTTCGAGACCAGCCTGACCAACATGGTGAAACCCTGCCTCTACTAAAAATACAAAAAAATTAGCTGGGCGTGGTGGCGGGCACCTGTAATCCCAGCTACTTGGGAGGCTGAGGCAGGAGAATCACTTGAAACTGGAAGGCTGAGGTTGCAGTGAGCCAAGATTGCACCACTGCACTCTAGACTGGGCAACGACAGCAAAACTCCATCTCCAAAAAAAAAAAAAAAAAAAGAAAGAAAAAGTAAAGAAAAGAAAAAAGAAAAATAGTACATTATAGAAGCACTAAAAAAGTACACTATTCATGTAGATTAGAATTAAAGGTCAATATTGTGTCAGCCTACTGTAACAAAATACCACAGACTGGGTGGCTTAAACAACATTTATTTTCTCACAGCTCTGAAGGCTGGGAAGTCCAGGCTTAAGATGCCAGCCAATTTAACTTCTGGTGAGGGCTCTCTTCTTGGCTTGTAGATGGCCACCTTCTCACTGTGTCCTCACATGCTGAAAGAGAGACAGAGAGAGCATATGCGAGTGGGCTCTGGGGTCTCTTCTCTTCTTACAAGGACATTCATCCTTATCTTTTCTTTTCTTTCTTTTTTTTTTTTTTGAGACAGAGTCCTGCTCTGTTGCCTAGCCTAGAGTGTAGTGGTGAGATCTCGGTCACTGCGACCTCTGCCTCCCTGGTTCAAGTGATTCTCCTGCCTCAACCTCCCAAGTAGCTGTGATTACAGAGGCATGCCACCATGCCCTGCTAATTTTGTCTTTTTAGTAGAGACGGGGTTTCACCATGTTGGCCAGGCTGGTTTCGAATTCCTTTCCTCAAGTGATCCACCCACTCCCACCTCCCAAATTGCTGAGATTACGGGTGTGAGCCACTGCTCCTGAAAAAGGACACTAATCCTATTGAATCAGGGCTTCACCCTTACGACCCTGTTTAATCTTAATTACTTCCTTGTTCCCAATGGAGTTACACTGGAGGTTAGGGCTTCAACATATGAATTTTGAGGGGACACAATTCAATCCATAGCTAGTATGAACTCATGGTTTTTAAGATATAGATAAATAGGTACAAAAATAAATATAACTGGGTGCAGTGGCTCGTGTCTGTAATCCCAGCCACTCAGGAGGCTGAGGTGGGAGAATTGCTTGAACTCAGAAGTTTGAGGCTGCAGTGAGCTATGGTTGTGCCACTGCACTCTACCCTGGGTGACAGAACAAGACCCTGTCTCTAAAAGTAAATAAAGCCATAAATGTGTGTGTGTGTGTATATATATTCACATACATGTACATATATGCATATATATGTATATGAACAATCACATTCACACACATATATACTCCCCAGCTCTGTTGGTGAAGAAGGCCTTAGAAACAGTGATAGTGTAGTGGGAATAACCACACTTAGCACCCAGATATTGACTTCTCAGTAACCATTCTCTACAAAAAGGGACTATGGGTCCTTGGAGAAATGGTTGACTCTAGAATGAAGTTGAGAAAATTCAAGATGAATGAACCTGGAACATCTTGTTGTGCCAGAAGGTAAGGAGGTTCTCAAATAATAATGGAGACATATCAAAGGACCAGGAGTCAGGTTAAAAGGGCTCCCACTGGCCAAAATGGGGCAATTAGGCATCAAAATAAAATATAACAGTAATAAATTGTAATGTAATAAGAATGTTTAAGTCCACAATAATATCAATCAGTAAATAAAAAGGGGAAAGAAGAAAGCCCTTCCTTACAGTAGAATGCTCACTCATAAATGTAGAAGGAATGACATAGTTAGAAAATCATCAGTGGTTACTAGAATTAATGGGTGAAAGTTTATTGATTAACAGGATACTTATATAGTCTAAAAAGTATCTCTTCACAAATTACTTATTAATTCTAAAGAAAAAAGTAGTGACTACAGTGGAGAGACCTAGCAGACACCAAGTTAATCAAAGATCAAAGTTAACATCACCAATGCTGGGGCAAATGATCATAATGTGCCTCCTGATACAATGCACTGGGAAAGACACAGCACCACTTCTGTGATATACCTGCTAAAAAATACATAATCAGTCAGGCTGGGTGCGGTGGCTCACGCCTGTAATCCCAGCACTTTGGGAGGCTGAGGCAGGTGGATCACAAGGTCTGGAGTTTGAGACTATCCTGGCCAACATGGAGAAACCCCATCTCTACTGAAGTACAAAAAATGATCCCGGCGTGGTGGTGGGTGCTAGTAGTCCCAGCTACTCGGGAGGCTGAGGTAGGTGAATCGCTTGAACCTGGGAGGCGGAGGTTGCAGTGAGCCCAGATCGCACCACTGCACTCCAGCCTGGGCAACAGAGCAAGACTCCGTCTAAACAAACAAACCATAATCAGTTTGGATCAAATCAGAAGGAAACATCGGACAAATCCAAAATTAATGATAGTCTATTAAAGAACTGGCCAGGTGGCCAGTCTTGGTGGCTCATGCCTGTAATCTCAGCACTTTGGGAAGCCAAGGAGGGCAGATCACCTAAGGTCAGGAGTTCGAGACCAGCCTGGCTAACATGGTGAAACCCCGTTTCTACTAAACATACAAAAAATTTCCCAGGCATGGTGGCACACACCTGTAATCCCAGCTACTAAGGAGGCTGAGGCAGGACAATAGCTTGAACCCGGGAGGCCGTTGCAGTGAGCTGGGATTGCACCACTGCACTCCAGCTTGGACAACAAGAGCAAAGCTCCATCTCAAAAAAAAAAAAAAAAAAAAAAAACTGGCCGGGCACAATGACTCATGCCTGCAATTCTAACACATTGGAAGTCTGAGGCAAGAGGATTGCTTGAAGTCAGGGGTTCGAGACCAGCCTGGGCAATATAGCCAGACCCTGTCTCTAAAAAATAAATAAATAAATAAACTGGCCTGTATTCCTCAAAAGTGTTGAGGTCAAGAAAAACAAAGGAAGACTGAGGAATAGTTCCAGATTGAAGGAAACTAAAAAGACATGAAAAGTAAATGTAATGTATGATACTAGATTGGGCTGGGCAAAAAGAAATAGCAATAAAAGACATTGTTCGACAATTGTTGAAATTTGTACATGGACTGTGAAAGAGTATTATATCAATTGAAATCTTCTGATTTTGATAATCATGCTGAAGTTCTGCAAGGGAATGCCCTTGTTCTTAGGAAATACACATTGAAGTATTTGGAGTTAAAGGACAGGATGTTTCCAATTCAATCTCAAGTGGTTCAGAATGAAAGATAGCCTGCTCTGAAAGACAGAGAAAGGGAAAGAGAGAGACTATCAGAACAACAGTCACATGGAAATTTCTTGCATCATTCTTACAACACTTTTGTAAATTTAAAATTATATTGGCCGGGCGTGGTGGCTTACACCTGTAATCCTAGCACTTTGGGAGGCCAGGGCAGGTGGATCACCTAAGGTCAGGAGTTCAAGACCAGCCTGGCCAACATGGTGAAACCCCGTCTCTACTAATAATACAAAAATTAGCCAGGCATGGTGGGCCACACCTGTAATCCCAGCTACTGGGGAGGCTGAGGCAGGAGAATCACTTGAACCCAAGAGGTGGAGGTTGCAGTGAGCCAAGATTGCGCCATTGCACTCTAGCAGGGGCAACAAGAGTGAAACTCTGTCCAAAAAAAAAGAAAGAAAGGAAAAGAAAGGAAGAAAGAAATTAGATCAAAATTAAAAGCAACCAAAAATACACCAGTCAGTCAAATAAGTGTTTACTAGGAACTAGCAAATTAGGGTTAAGCAGTATGGCAAGCAGAGTAAACAATTATTAAGCAGCATCTACTTATATATAAATATAATATAAATGCACACTTTAACAATAGTAATTCCTCCAATCCATGAGCTTGGGATATCTTTCTACTTATTTATGTCTCTTCAATTTATTTGTTTATTTATTTTTGAAAAGAAGGGAATCGTGCCATTTGTACCAGCACGTGTAAACTTGGAGGACATTATGCTAAATAAGGTAAGCCAGCCACAGAAAGGCAAATATTACATGGTATCACTTATATGTGGAATCCAAAATAGTTGAACTTAAAGAAACATAGAGTAGAGGAATGGTGTTGCCAACACCTAGGGAGTGGTGGAATGTGAAGGTGTTAGTCAAAAGTACAAGCTTTCAGTTATAAGATGAATAAGTTCTAGAGATCTAATGTACAGTATGGCAACTATACTTAATAATAATAGTATATACTTGAAATTTGCTAGGGGAATAGATCCTAAATGTTCACATCACCTATACACACAAAAAGGTAACTATGTCCGGTGACAAGTATGTTAATTAGCTTAATTGTGAGAATCATTATACAAGGTATATTTATAAGGTATTGAAACACCATGTTGTAACCTTAAGTATATACAATATTCTCTTTTTTCTTTTTCTTTTCTTTTCTTTTTTTTTTGAGACAGAGTCTTGCTCTGTTGCCCAGGCTGGAGTGCAGTGGCATGATCTCGGCTCACTGCAAGCTCCGCCTCCCAGGTTCATGCCATTCTCCTGCCTCAGCCTCCCAAGTAGCTGGGACTACAGGCGCCCACCACCATACCTGGCTAATTTTTAAAATAGTTTTAGTAGAGACGGGGTTTCACTGTGTTAGCCAGGATGGTCTCAATCTCCTGACCTCATGATCTGCCTGCCTTGGCTTCCCAAAGAGCTGGGATTACAGGCGTGAGCCACCGCACCCGGCCACTTTTTTTCTTTTTTTGAGACAGAGTTTTGCTGTTGTTGCCCAGGCTGGAGTACAATGGCATGATCTCAGCTCACTGCAACCTCCACCACCCGGGTTCAAGCATTCTCCTGCCTCAGCCCCCTGAGTAGCTAAGATTACAGTTGCCCACCACCACACCCAGCTAATTGTTTTGTATTTTTAGAGGATATGGGGTTTCATCATGTTGGTTATGTTTGTCAATCACACCTCAGTAAAGCTGGGGGAAATAAATACATAAATCATATGTAAATTGCTTGAGGTCAGTAGTTCTCTGTTAGAAGACGGAGAACACGTACATCATCAGGATGCTTTTGACTTCAAGTAACAGAAAACCCAACATCATCACTCAAGGTTCTGGCAGGAAACATTCTAACTTACTTCTCTCCCTCCTGTCTCTTTTGGGTGTGTTTTATTGGCCAAACCCAGTTGAAAGCCAGAGGAGAAGGGAAGTCCCTGATGTAACTGAAGTGAGTCAGCCCCCAGGGCAAGAGCAGAGTGGAAAAATGGCAGAAAGTAGATCAAGAGGGGGTAAAAAGAAGATACTGCACCAATTAAACTGAATTACACAGGAGAAGCTTATTCTCATACATATCATGAAGTCCAGAGGCAGGGAGATTACTGGAACGGGTCATTCAGCAGAGCAAAGGTGTCATTCATTTTTCTGCTCTGCTTACTCAGCACACGGGCAGTATCTCTCCTCATGGACCCAAGAGGGCTGCAGCAGTTCTGTGAGTAAAATTCAACCAGGACTATATTCATTCTCACGCATTCCTTTCTTTAAGAAAGCGACTACTACAAATAAAAATAATACCTAGAAATTAACCGAAGAGGTGAAAGATTTCTACAATGAAAATTGTGACAACATTGATGCAAGAAATTGAAGAGGACACAGAAAACTGGAAAGTGATTCGCTGTTCATGGATTGAAAGAATCGTTATTGTTCAAATGTCCATACTGCTTAAAGCAATCTACAGATTTAATGCAATCCCTATCAATCAAAATACCAATGACATTCTTCACAGCATTAGAAAAAAACCATGGGAGGCTGAGGCAGGAGAATAGCTTGAACCAGGGATGCAGAGTTTGCGGTGAGCCAAGATCACTCCACTGCACTCCAGCCTGGGCAGCAGAGCGAGACTCCATCTCAAAAAAAAGAAAACAAAGAAAAAACCCTAAAATTTAAACAGAACCACAAAAGACCCAGAATAGCTGAACCATAAAGCCTCACATAAAGCCACAAGAATGGCTTGTACTCTACACTGAACTTAGTACAGAGCCTTTTCTTGCTCTGATCTCAATTCAAAACTGGTAGCCATGGAGGGGACTCCATAAATATGGTGAAGTAGTACACTCAGATGTGGTATGTTGCTTCCGAAATCAGAAAAGATCTACCAAGCATTGTGCTTCTTTTGTCAAGGTAGGTGGTGTGAAGTGTAGGTGTCTGTCACCATAGAAGCCCTATTTTCAGATGGTTTAAGCCATTAAATGTGCCAGAAACTTCATATAACATGGGCAGCCCCTGATGTTTTTTTTTTTTTTTTTTGAGACAGAGTCTCACTCTATTGCCCAGGCTGAAGTGCAGTGGCTCAATCTCAGCTCACTGCAACCTCCGCTGCCCGGGTTCAAGAGATTCTCCTGCCTCAGCCTCCCAAGTAGCTGGGATTACAGGCGCCTGCAACTGCACCCAGCTAATTTTTGTATTTTTAGTAGAGACAGGGTTTCACCATGTTGGTCAGGTTGGTTTTGAACTCCTGAGCTCAAGCAATCTGCCCACTTGGTCTCCAAGTGCTAGGATTACAGACTTGAGCCACCGTTTCTAGCCTGCTAGGACTGTATATGACAGAGAGCAGAATTGACAGCATGCTCCAGATGTCTGTCGGCCCCTTTCTCTTGCCTCCCAAGTTCTTGTGCAATGGGCCCATAAACAAAGTGGCCATGGTGGCATAGATGGAGGCTGCCCAGGGATTCAATTATGTGAACTTCACCTTTCCAAAGCTGACCTAGATAACATCACTGTTGAGTGCCTAATCTGCCAACAGCCGAGACCCACAGAAAGCCCTCCAATATGGCACCACTCACAGAGGGGACCAACCAGCCACCAGTGGCAAGTTCATTACACTGCACCTCTTTCATCATGGAAGGGCTGAGATTTGTCCTCACTGCAATAGATACATATTCTGAATATAGATTTGCCTTCCTTGCCCATTATGCTTCTGCCAGGAACAGCACCGATGGACTCACAGAATGCCTTATTTACCATCATGGGCTTCCCTCCCCATAACAATACTTCTGGTCAGATAACTCATTTCACAGCAATGGGTCCATCGTCATGCAATTAACTAGTTTTACCACCTACTTCATCACCTGAAAATGGCCAGGCTAGTTAAAAGGTGGAATGGAGGGCCCGGCACAGTGGCTTACGCCTGTAATCCCAGCACTTTGGGAGGCCGAGCCAGGGGGATCACCTGAGGTCAGGAGTTTGAGACCAGCCTGACTAACATGTAGAAACCCCGTCTCTACTAAAAATACAAAATTAGTTGGGCATGGTGGCGCATGCCTGTAATCCCAGCTACTCAGGAGGCTGAGGCAGAAGAATTGCTTGAACCCGGGAGGTGCAGGTTGTGGTGAGATCACACCATTGCACTCTAGCCTGGGTAACAAGAGCAAAACTCCATCTCAAACAACAACAACAAACAAACAAACAAAAACAAAGGAAAGGTGGAATGACTTACTGAAGAGTCAGTTACAGTGCTGTTCAGGAGACAAGACACAGAAAGGATGAATTCAGTCTTACAACATGCAATATATACTTTGAATCATTTGATGCTATCTCTTCCATAGCTAGAACTCATGAATCAAGGAATTAAGGGTAGAAGTGGTAGTGGATCCACTTACTACTATCCCCAGTAACCCACTAGCAGAATTTTTTTTTTTTGAGACAGAGTCTCACTCTGTTGCCCAGGCTGGAGTTCAGTGGCACAATCTCAGCCCACTACAACCTCTGCCTCCCAGGTTTAAGCGATTCTCATGCCCCAGCCTCCTGAGTAGCTGGGATTACAGGTGCGCTCCACCATGCCTGGCTAATTTTTGTATTTTTAGTAGAGATGGGGTTTCACCATGTTGGCCATGCTGGTCTTGAACTCCTGACCTCAGGTGATCCACCCACCTCAGCCTCCCAAAGTGCTGGGATTACAAGCATGAGCCACCACTCCCAGCCCAGAATTTTTTATTCCTGTCTTAACAACCTTGACCCTTGCAGATTTGGGGGTCTTATTCTACAAGGTGGGAGATGTGGGGAAGATGTTTCACCCAAGTGCCATAACAAAGTTCCATTGCATTGGAAGATGAGACTGTCCATTTTGGTGGTCTGTGCTACTGAGTCAACAAGCAGAAAACAGATTATTCTACTGGATGAAGTGATTGATCCAGATGGTCAGGGGAAATTGGGTTGCTACTACGTAGTGAGGTATATTAGTTTTCTTTTTTTCTTTTTCTGAGATAGAGTCTCAGTTTGTCACCCAGGCTGGCGTGCAGTGGCGTGATCTCAGCTCACTGCAAACTCCGCCCCCCAAGTTCAAGTGATTCTCCTACCTCAGCCCGCCACCACGCCCAGCTAATTTTTGTATTTTTAGTAGAGACAAGGTTTCACCATGTTGGCCAGGCTGGTCTCAAACTCCTGACCTTAGATGACCCACCCACCTTGGCCTCCCAAAGTGCTGGGATTTACAGGTGTGAGCTACTGCACCAGGTGAGTTTTCTACTACTGTGTAACAAATTGCCGCAAACACAGTGGCTTAAAACAACACTCATTTATTGACCCACAGTTTCTGTGGGTCAGGAAAGTTGGTAGGGCTCAGCTGGGTTGTTTGCTGAAGACTCACAGGCTGCAATCAAGGTGTTGGCCAAGGCTGCACCTTGGAGCCTGGAGGCCTGGCAGGGGAAGAAGCCTCTTCCAAGCTCAAAGTGTTGGCAGAATTCATTCCATTCGCCCCGCCCCACCCCGCCTCGCCTCTCCTCTTTTTGAGATGGAGTTTTGTTCTTGTTGCCCAGGCTGGGTGCAATGGTTGCTCACGGCAACCTCCACCTCCCAAGTTCAAGCGATTCACCTGCCTCAGCCTCCCAAGTAGCTGGGATTACAGGCATGTACCACCACACCTGGCTAATTTTGTATTTTTAGTAGAGATGGGGTTTCTCCATGTTGGTCAGTCTGTTCTCGAGCTCCTAACCTCAGGTGATCCACCAGCCTTGGCGTCCCAAAGTGCTGGGATTACAGGCATGAGTCATCGTGCCTGGCCATGGTTTCTTGCTAGCTGGAGGCTGCTCACAGTTCTCCGGGGGGTTCTACAGTTCTTTGCCGCATGGGCTTTTGCCAATGGCCACTTACTTCATCAAGCCAGCAAGGAGAGTCTCTAGAGCAAGTCTACAAACAAGACAGACTCGTAGACTAGCATAACACAACCATGGGACATCACATAACATAACCATGGGAGTGCTATCAACTTTGTCATGGCCTAGGCTCCTTCTGGTTAGCAGTCAATCTCAGGTCCTGTTCCTATTCAAGGTGTGGGGAACACATAAAAGTGTGAATACCAGGCCAGGCGTTGTGACTCATGCCTGTAATCCCAGCACTTTGGGAGGCCACGGCGGGTGGATCACTTGAGGTCAGGAGTTCAAGACCAGCCTGGCAAACATGGTGAAACCCCATCTCTACTAAAACTACAAAAAATTAGCCAGGTGTGGTGGCATGTGCCTGTAATCCCAGCTACTTGAGAGGCTGAGGCAGGAGATTAGCTTGAATCCAGGAGGTGGAGGTTGCAGTAAGCCAAGATCTCACCACTGCACTCCAATCTGGGCGACAAAGCAAAACTCCAACTCAAACAAAAAAACAAACAAAAACCAAAAAACGTAAATACCAGAAAGCAGACATAGTGGGGAACTACCTTACAGTCTCTCTGCCACATGTGAATAGGAGGACTATGTCTGGAAACCAGAGGATCCTCAGGGTGTACCAAGTGGTACCTCCATGCCCAGTAGTAAAGGTCAATGGAAAACTAGTAGCCAAAAGAAGGTAGGAAGATTGACATCTCAGGCCCTTCAGAAATGAAACTTTAGACCGGGTGTGGTGACTCATGCCTGTAATCCCAGCACTTTGGGAGGCTGAGGTGGGTGGATTACTTGAGTTCAGGAGTTCAAGACCAGGCTGGCCAACATGGTGGAATCCCACCTCTACTAAAAATACAAAAATTAGCCAGACATGATGGCACGTGTATGTAGTCCTACTTGGGAGGCTGAGGCAGCAGAATCGCTTGAACCCGAGAGGTGGAGGCTGCAGTGAGCCAAGATCTCACCACTGCACTCCAGCCTGAGCGAAAGAGCAAGACTCCATCTCAAAAAAAAAAAAAAAAAAAAAAAAAGAAAAAGAAATAAAACTGGGTTACTTCAACACGTAAAAAAATTCACTCATCCGCGGTTCTGGCTAAAATTAGGGGAAATACGGAATGAGTAATGAAAGAAGGAAGGCATAGATATCAATTACGGCCTTGTGACCGATTATTAGCCTGGTCTTGTGACCGGCCACCTGGACTATAGTAGTAGTTTTGCATATTTTCTTTCTGTTTGTTATGTATATGTGGGACTTTTTTACATGCTGCCTCAGTCTGTTCAGGGACTGCTATAACAAAATCTCATAGACTAGGTAGTTGCTGCTGCTACTGCTGCTGCTGCTGCTTTTTTTTTTTTTTTTTTTAATGGGGGTGGGTGGGGTATAGAGACGAGATCTTGTTCTATTGCCCAGGCTGGTCTCAACCTCCTGGCCTCAAGCGATCCTTCCACCTTGGCCTTCCAAAGTACTGGGATTACAGGCCTGAGCCACTATGCCCAGCCAGCAAGCAGCTTCTAGCCTCTAAACAACAGAAATTTATTTCTTACTATTCTAGAGGTTGAAGTCCAAAATCAAGGCACCGTCAGATTCATTGCCTGGTAAGGGCCTTTTTCCTAATTCGTAGATTGCACCTTCTTGCTGTGTCCTCGCATAGTGGAAGGGCAAGACATCTGTCTGGGGCCTGTTTTATAAAGACAGTTATTCCATCAATGAGGGTTCTGCCCTCATGACATAATCACCTCACAAAAGTCTCTACCTCTTAATACCATCACCTTGTGGGGTTACGATGTCAACATAATAATTTGGGGGGACACAAGCATTCCAATCACAGCACTCACTTTTTTGTTTCTCTTTCTCTCCGTTTTTATTTCCTATATAAATTGCTGCATGCAAGCTAATGTTACAATTTAGTCTTTAGGTAAAAAATAATAGAGACCATGACCGCATTTGATAAGTATTTAGTAGAGCCAGTGATGCAATGATTGTTGGGACTGTGTGTCTTCTCATTTTGGAGAGAGGATGAGAACTTCTTCATTTATAAGAAAGACAGTTGGTCTTCTTTAGGTGGAAATATGGAGTTGTTTCATTATTGCATGGAAATTCAAATGTATATAGGAGTGGATATGGAAGCTGAGTGTTGATCCACTGTGCCAATTATCAACTTGTTGCCTCCAGCAACAAATGCACCTTCTGTTGTACAACTCCATGATCCTGGAGAGGAGCCTGGTAAATACTTTTTCTTTTCCAGCTAACACAATGCTCAGCTTTGTTAGTAGAGGGAGCTAGCAGACACTGTAGGAGGCAAGGGTTTAGGGGTTTCTCTCCTTGGTTCCTGTGTGTGCCTCTCATTAGGCTCCTGTGGGTTTTTTGGTTGCTTTGTTTGTTTTTGAGACAGGGTTTCACTCTGTCGCCCAGGCTGGGGTGCAGTGGTGTGATCATGGCTCACTGCAACCTCAAACTCCTGGGCTCAAGGGATCCTCCCACTTCAGCTTCCCAAGTAGCTGGGACTACAGGCGTGCGCCAACATGCTCAGCTAATTGTGTGCTGGGATTACAGGCGTGTACCACCATGTCTGGCCTCTTGAAACGTTTGAGGTTCCTCTATGGCCTGGCCCCTGGAGCACATTTGGTTCTCCAGCCCAGACTGCTGCAGCATGGGCTCCTATGGTGTGAGCAGCTTCTTCAGTGCCTAGGTCCTACAGCGCATGGCGGTCAGCAACACACTATGGTTAGAAGCTTCCCTTGGCACCTCTTTGGGTGGCTTTGCAGCAGGTTTTGAGATTGAGTACCTCCCTGTGAGCAACTTCCCCAGCACGCCTAAATGGCAGATTTCTAGCAAGTTCCACCAGTGCAGCACCACAATGGCTTCTTTGCCCTTCAGTGACCCACAGCCCCATCCTCTCCAATGAGGTCTGGATTTCAGCCCTGGAGGAAGGGTGGGGAAGGAGCTCTTTTTTGGGTGTCTATCTCAGCCCTAGGTCCTAGGAGCTGCCCCTTATATCTTCTATTCCTTATTCTTCAGCATTCTCCTTGTCTTATGAGCCAATCCCTCACTACTCCAACTCCTTGTTATAGTGAATGAGTCTTTATATCAAACTTTCCCTGTCTAAATGACTGTGTGGAGATTGGATTCTGATATAGTGGGTGATGACAAAACTAGTAGGAAGAAGTGTGAAGAACCTCAAGACAGCAAGTTTTGTCTTACAATCCAGGGATACCCTGGGAACCAATGACCTGGCTGGGTGTCAAAGCTCTTTTAGAAAACAATATTGATGGCTGGGTGTGGTGGCTCAGGCCTGTAATCCCAGCACTTTGGGAGGCCAAGGTGGGCAGATCACCTGAGGTCAGGAGTTTGAGACCAGCCTGACCAACAGGGTGAAACCCCGTCTCTACTAAAAATACAAAATTAGCTGGGCATTGTGGTACATGCCTGTAATCCAAGCTACTTGGGAAGCTGAGGAAGGAGAATCGCTTGAACCTGGGAGGCGGAGGTTGCAGTGAGCTGAGATCGCAACACTGCCCTCCAGCCTGGGCGACAGAGCAAGACTCCGTCTCAAAAAAAAAAGTAAAATGACATACAAATATCGGTAGTGAGGTACAGAAACAGCTGGATTGGTTACAGGTTCGCATTTGCCTTATTTGAAGACAGTTTGAACACTCAGCAGTGTAGGAGTGGTTGAAGTATGGCTGCTGGATTGGCCAAGACTCAGTGATTGTTACAGGCGTATACTCATAAATTACATTTTCAATCTTGTGTACCTAATAAGTTAGGTTGCAGTTCATCCACAAATACGGGCCAGGTGCGGTGACTCACACCAACTATCCCAGCACTTTGGGAGGCCAAGGCAGGCAGATTGCCTGAGGTCAGGAGTTTGAAACCAGCTTGGCCAACATGGTGAAACCCCATCTCTACTAAAAATACAAAAATTAGGCTGGGCACGGTGGCTCATGCCTGTAATCCCAGCACTTTGGGAGGCTGAGGGGATAGGATTGCTTGAGAGCGGGAGTTCAAGACCAGCTTGGGCAATATGGTGGGACCTCATCTCTACAAAAAAACAAAAATAAAAACTTAGCCAGGCATGGTGGTGCACACTTGTAGTCCCAGCTACTTGGGAGAGTGAGGCAGGAAGATCTCTTGAGCCCAGGAGTTAGAGGATGCAGTGAGCCGTGTTTGCACCACAGCACACCAGCATGGGTGACAGAACAAGACCCTGTCTCTCTAAAAAAAAAAAGAAAAGAAAAGAAAAAGAAAAAGATGAAGAAAAAAAGAAATTAGCTGGCTCTGGAGGAGGCAGTCCCTCCACTGGTATGCCAGGGCCCAAGGTATCAAAAATACATCTTAAATTACAGAAAGTAAAATAAATGCATTATACAATACAGAAAAACACCAAACAACAACAACAACAACAACCACCCAAACCATGATCACTACACAGGAATTCAGCCAGAGCACAGCAGGAGGGGCTTGCTTTTGCTCCACAATGTCAGGACTTCAGCTGGGAAGCCTTGAATGCTGAGGTTGACTTGATAGCTGGAGGGGCTGGAACAACCATTTCTTACCCCTTTGGTGCCTAGCCTGAGGAACCCTGAAGACTAGAACTGTTGACTGGAGTGCTTCGGTGGCTTCTCAATGTGACCAGAAGCATGGTGGCCTCAGAACAGCCAGACTTCTTCCATAGTGGCTCAAGGCTTCAAGTGAATTTTTATTTTGGCAAAGAGGGCAGAAGCTGCATTCATTGCCCTTTTTTTTTTTTTTTTTTTTGAGACAGTGTCTCACTCTGTCACCCAGGCTGGAGTGCAGTGGTGTGATCTTGGCTCACTGCAACCTCTGCCTCACAAGCTCAAGCGATCCTCCTACCTCAGCCTCCCAAGTAGCTGGGACTACAGGCTCATGCCACCACACCCAGGTAAATTTTTTGTTTTTTGTTTTTTTTGTATTTTCGGTAGAGATAGGGTTTTGCCATGTTGCCCAGGCTGGTCTCGAACTCCAGCCTGGTCAGGGCGATCTGCCTACCTTGGCCTCCCAAAGTGCTGGGATTATAGACGTGAGCCACCATGCCGAGGTTGCATTGCCTTTTTTGACATGACCTAGAAGAGATATAGTGTTGTTACTGCCATTAGTTACAACTGAGTCATACGCCTGCCCAGATTCAAGAGAAGTGGACATAGACCCAACATCTTGACGGGAAGAGAGTCACAGAATTTCCAGCTATTTCTTTAAAACCCGCTCGCATGGAACCAGGATTCAGATTCTGGCATTTTGGCTGCAGACCCTCCTTGCTTAACTACAGAGTCAATGTAAGGCACAGAAATCTGTTTAAGTTTGCCTAAGAAGTGGGGAGAAAGGTACTGTAAGCCTAAAGTATGTTCACAGATGTGAAGTCCAGCTGAATGACCTGGAGCAAGTCACAGGCAGCTGTTTTCTGTCTCTCCCTAAGTCTCGTCTCTGCACATCTGCTTGTGGTAGTTAATTTTATGTGTCAACTTGACTGGGCCATAGGATGCCCAGCTATTTGCTCAAACATGATTCTGGGTGTTTCAGTGAGGGTGTTTGTGGACGAGATTAACATATACTTTGGTAGACTGAAAGCCAATAGCCCTCCCCATGTGGGTGGGGCTCATCTAATCAGTTGAAGGCCTGAATAGAATACAAACCAGCCAGTTTATAGGCTGTCATGTGGGGTAAGGAGGTGATGCAGATAAACACTCAGCACAGAGCATCATCCAACTCCAGCCCAGCCCTCGGGGGCCATCCTCCTACATTAAAGCTCCTGCTGCCGGGCTCAGTGGCTCACACCTGTAAACCCAGCACTTTGGGAGGTCGAGGTGGGTGGATCACATGAGGTCAGGAGTTCGAGACCAGCCTGGCCCACATGGTGAAACTCCATCTCTACTAAAAATACAAAAATGAGCCGGGCATGGTGGCAGGCGCCTATAATCCCAGCTACTCAGGAGGCTGAGGCAGGAGAATCACTTGAACCTGGGAGGTGGAGGTTGCAGTGAACCAGGATCACACCATTACACTCCAGTCTGGGTGACAGAGCGAGATCCTGTCTCAAACAAAACAAAAACCAAACCAAACCAAAACAAAACAAAACAAAAAAAGCTTCTGCTGTGGATAGGATAGGGAGTTAGGGGGCAAATCCCCCATTCCAGGGGCTCCCTAGCATAGCAGGGGCAGACATGGAAATAGCAAACAGAGTCAGGCTCCCAAGTGCAGATCTCAGGGACTGCAGCAACCACACCCACTCTCATGGTCTCTTGCCTGGCCCCACTCACTCTTGGGGCCTCTTGCCCAGCGCTCTACCTCCTAACCCTCCCCACAAAATCAGGACCATTCTCTTTCCTGCCATTCAGGGGCAGTCCTCTGATGTTTTGTCTCCTCCTAGACCAAGGCTGAAGCCTCAGATAAATGCAGTGGTTAAAAGCTCCAATTTGGAATTTCTGTCTCTACTAGCTGTGTGACACTGGATGAGCCACATAACCTCCCTATGTCTTGGGCTCAGGTTCCTCATTTTAAGTTGAGGATTTTTTTGTTTGTTTTGTTTTTGTTTGTTTGTTTTGAGATGGAGTCATGCTCTGTCGCCCAGGCTGGAGTGCAGTGGCGTGATCTCAGCTCCCTGCAACCTCCGCCTCCCGGGTTCAAGCAGTTCTCCTGTTTCAGCCTCCCGAGTAGCTGGTACTACAGGCGCATGCCATGACACCTGGCTACTTTTTGTATTTCTAGTAGAGATGGGGTTTCACCATGTTGGCCAGGCTGGTCTCAAACTTCTGACCTCAGGCGATCCACCCGCCTCGACCTCCCAAAGTGCTGGGATTACAGGTGTGAGCCACCGCCCCTGGCCTAAAATGAGGATAGTTTTAACAGCTCCTACTTCACAGGGCTATTGTGGGAAGTAAATGAGACAAATGCAGAGAGCACCTGGTGTAGTGCCTGGAACACAGTAGGTACTCTGCAAATGTTAGTTATTACTGTTGAGCCAGCCCCACTTCTACCCAAAGTGGGACTGTCAGAGCAGTGCTGATTACCCAGTCCGTCCTGGCTCAGGGCGTCCAACCACTCAGATGCGGCCCCACTTTCCCCCAGAGTGTGGTCTTCGGGGGTGTGCACATCCCCGTCATGGGTCCCAGCAAGGGCACCTGCAACACCTCATGGGCAGCCTCTTGATGGCATGGCCTCAGGAGCACCTACCAGAGTTGCCCACAATTACTTAGCCTAAGGGTTCCAGCCTTGCCAGCCAGTGTCCTGGGTGGCTTCACACAAAAATCAGTCTGGGTGGTTTGGGGTCTGGTCCTGGCCGGTGTTCCCTGAGGGGTGAGAGCTGAGTTCTGCCAGAGTCAAATGCCTTCACCAGGTCTGGATCATGAAGGTCAGATCGGGTCCGGACCGTGGCCCCTGACCCCTGCTGCTGCAAACAACTGTCCAGAGTCCAGGCTGCCTCACGGCTCAGGCAAACGCCCAGGTACTCTCTGGGGGCTAGATCAACAAGCTCAAGAGCCACCCAGAGTCCCAGCCAGCACCTCCCAGAAGTGACCCCCAGAGGGGACCTCACTGACTACCCCAGTAGCCTCTGTTCCAACAGCCTGGTGAGAGCCATCCTGGGAACAGGCCAGGAGGAGTGAGCCTCTTGGCCCAGAGATGTGAGTACGTGTCCTGCGCCTGGCTCCATGGTGTTCCTGAACAGAGCCCCCTGCCCTACAGCTCCAGGGAGTTTCCTGTTTGGGTGCCATCCTGATGGTGTCACAGAGTATTGTAGTAACACACCATATTGTGTGTCAGGAGACCTAAACCTGACACTCCCATCATTAACCAGCAGTGTGACCTGGGGCAAGTCGCTTCCCCTCTCTGGGCCTCAGTTCCTCCCTCTGTAAAATGAGAAGCCTGAAGCAAATGATCCTTAAAGCCTCTTCCAGCTCAGGCATCTAATGATAGCATACTGCCAGGTACAAAGTAGCTGCTCAGGGAATGTTTATCTAGTAATTTAATCATAAGACTCAAGGCAGGATTCTGCATGTCCTGCCACCCATCTGCTTTCTTGCTTTGCATTTTGCCTCTGCCATTAGCTGATTTGTGTCCGGTGTCAGCCCAGGGCCTGGTACATAATAGATGTTTTAAAAATGTGAGCTGAGTCTATATATGCAGTACTTTTACAGTAGCCTGGAGACAGAACAGGATCTGACTGTGAACCATAAGTGCTGATCACGGGGTCACAGCATGGGCCACACATTTCTTCTTGTTACAAGTTTCTGGCCTTCCTTTCTGGCCAATTGAAAGTCATTGCACTGAAGCTTAGATAATCAACCAAGCAGCACTACCCTGTTCCCTTAACAGTGTAGGCACTGCTTTTCTCACACTGTTCCTTCTGCCTAGAACGCCTGTCAGGGGCTGGGATTTTACTCCACCAATAAGCTAGCCTGGTGTTGTTTCTTAGATGCTGGTAGAAGACACAGGATTCCTCAGACACAGATAAAGCAGCCTGAGCATCCTAGTTATGTCTGTTCCCCTTGTCCTCAACTCTCACAGGAACAACAACAGAGGGGTGCAGGTGGACATTACACCGGCAGTGTGTGTGACACAGCTGAGAAGCACTAAACTTGGGGAACTCACCACTGTTGCCACTGTTGCCACCACCACCTTTTTTTTTTTTTTTTTTTTTTGAGGCAGAGTCTCGCTCTGTTGCCCTGGTTGGAGTGCGGTGGCGCGATCTTGACTCACTGCAACCTCTGTCTCCTGGGTTCAAGCGATTCTCAAGCCTCAGCCTCCTGAGTGGCTGGGACTACAGGCGTGTGCTACCACGCCAGGCTAATTTTTGAAATTTTAGTAGAGACGGGGTTTCACCATGTTGGCCAGGCTGGTCTCAAACCCCTGACTTCAGATGATCTGCCTGCCCCAGCCTCCCAAAGTGCTGGGATTACAGGAATGAGCCACCATGCCTGGCCACCATCACCATTTTTATTGTAAGCAAGCCTGCTCTTTGGGAGATGTTCCCTTATCTCTTAAGGTTGCTGGCTGTAGACACGACCCTGAAGAATGGCAGGGTAAAGAGCAACCATGGCCTTGCATCTGTGGCATGCCCAGCGATAACATCCAGCCATGCTCTGGACCCATGGCGGGGTGCCACTCCCAGCAACTCTGGTCTCCTACCTCTGCTGGTTCCATCCGGCCTCCAATGACACCTTGTGCTGAAAGATTCCCCAGCCCTCCCCTCACATACTCTCTCCTTCCCTTTTGTATTTCCTTAAAACCCTCATCTACACCTCTCTTTTGTGTCCACAATGGTCCCTCCCCTACCAGCAGAGTGCAAACGCTTTGAGGGCAGAAGTTGGTCCTTTTCATTCCTGCTTTCCACATCCAGATTGTCTGCAGCTAGCAGGTGCCTAGACCATATTCGTTGAGTTGGGCAGAATCAGAATTTTCCTGCATGTTATGCTTTTTCCAGAGAGTCCGCTGGACCGCCCCGTGGAATGTGAAAACATTCCAGGATTCCAGAGGCTAAAAATATCGCCCCAAAGCCGCTGCAGGCGCTTCCTTGTAAGGGGTGATGTGACTCCAGAGGCTGGAAGTTTATGCTCACCAGGTGGCGCCCTGACCCTCAAATCTCCCAATGCCTTTTTTAGAAACGAAAGATTATGTTCTCTCTCTCTTAAAGTTTGTTCATTTAGGTCCCCCACCCACGTTAATCCCCTGTCACCAGCCCAGCACCCAGATTCAGCTCCCAGCTGCCCATCGGAGTCTCCGCCCTACTCAAGACTGGCATATGGAGGGCACTGAAGATGTCCCCCCAGGGCACAGAGGAATGCTAAGGGATGCTGAGGGGAAAGCCCTGAAACTGGGATCTGAAGACCTAGGTTTGAGTCACGACAATGACACTTACAAGTTGGGTTTCTTTGGGCAAGTCACTTAGCCTTTCCGGGTCCCTGTGAGTGTAGTCAAGAATAAAATGTGGAAATTATATAAATGCACTTTAAATATGGTATGGAGTCAGCTCCCCTGGGCTGGTGTTTGAGCTGTCACCACCTTCCTGTGAACATAGTCAGCTTCTTCTTCTTCTTCTTTTTTTTTTTTTTTTTTTTTTTGAGATGGAGTCTTGCTCTGTCGCTAGGCTGGAGTGCAATGGCGCTATCTTGACTCACTGCAACCTCTGACTCCCTAGTTCAAGCGATTCTCCTGCCTTAGCCTCCCGAGTAGCTGGGACTATAGGCGCATGCCACCAGGCTGGGCTAATTTTTGAATCTTTAGCAGAGATGGGGTTTCACCATGTTGGCCAGGCTGGTCTCAAACTCCTGACCTCATGATCCACCCACCTTGGCCTCCCAAAGTGCTGGGATTACAGGGGTTAGCCACCACGCCCAGCCATGGTCAGCTTCTTGAACCCTGTAAGCCCCAGTTTCCCCATCAGCAAATCAGAGCGAATAACAATCATTTTATAGCGTTGCTGTAAAGATCAAGTTAAACAACGAATATAAAGTGCTCTCATAGTGCCTAGAATACAGTAAGCATTCAATTAATAAAAATCACATGTATATTGGCCGGGCACGGCGGCTCACGCCTGTAATCCCAGCACTTTGGGAGGCTGAGGTGGGCGGATCATGAGGTCAGGAGATCGAGATCATCCTGGCTAACACGGTGAAACCCTGTCTCTACTGAAAATACAAAAAATTAGCCGGGTGTGGTGGCGGGCGCCTCGGGATGCTGAGGCAGGAAAATGGCCTGAACCCAGGAGGAAGAGCTTACATTGAGCCGAGATCGCGCCACTGCACTCCAGCCTTGGTGACAGAGTGAGGCTCTGTTTCAAAAAAAAAAAAAAAAAAATCACATTTATATTATTAATCACTGGCCCCTAAAACAGTGCCCAGCATTTAATAGGTGCTCAATATCTATTTGCTGGTAACAGGATTTTAGAGATGAGGAAACTGAGGCACAAAGAGCTCAAGCCTACCCTCCCCGTGGGTTCCAGCACTAAGGAGTAGTGAAGCAGTGATGCATAGCCTGGCAGTCTGACTCCAGGGCCTGCACCCAGAGTCTCTACACCCTGATGTCACACACGGACAGAGGTGTTATACATCACCATTTGTTCATTTAAAATATGCATTCAAGCCTGTAATCCCAGCACTTTGGGAGGCCGAGGCAGGCAGATCACTTGAGGTCAGGAGTTTGAGACCAGCCTGGCCAAAATAGCAAAACCCCATCTGTACTAAAAACACAAAAATTAGCCAGGTATGATGGCACATGCCTGTAGTCCCAGCCTGGCAGGAAGCTGAGGCAGAAGAATCACTTTAACCTGGGAGGCTGAGGCAGGAGAATCACTTGAACCTGGGAGGCGGAGGCTGCAGTGAGCTGAGATCCTGCCACTGCACTCCAGCCTGGGTGACAGACTTGAGACTCCATCTCAAATGCATGTGTGTGTGTGTGTGTGTGTGTGTGTGTGTGTGTGTGTGTGTATATATATATATATATATATGCATTTAGGCCAGGTGCAGTAGCTCATGCCTATAATCCCAACACTTTAGGAGGCTGAGGAGGGAGGATCATTTGAGCCCAGGAGTTTGAAATCAGCCTGGGCAACATGGCAAGATCTCTCTCTCTCTCTTTTTTTTTAATGCATTCAGAGCCTTCTTTAAGTGGGCTGAGTTGACAGTGAGAGGCATTACCCGCTGAGAAGCCACATAGCTTTTCTCTCCCAAGGGGAGCCAGTCTGCTGGAAGAGGACCTGCTCAGCCAGGCCAAAGGCCAGAGGACTCATCTTATGACCGAGAGATGAAGACTAGCTCTGCGGCGCGGGGTCAACTGTAGGTCTGAGGCACGCACAGTCCCCAGGGTAAGAGGGGCCCCCTCAGTTCCACTGCTGCCCCTGCAGCCACTCAGTCATCTGTTCCACATATTTTACTGAGGGTCTCCTACGTGCCAGGCACAGGCAAAGATGGATAAGACATGATATCCAATAGTTATGATGTAGCCAACTCAACACTGCTGCAGAGGGATAGTCCAACTGGGGGCCTAGAAGAGCAGCCTCAGAGGCTGGACCAAAAGGAAGTAGCATTTAAATGGGGCCTTGAAGGATTAATAGGAGTTTTGCTGTCAAGTGGGGTCTGGGAATGCAGGGTATTCTGAGCTTACTTGGGAAACTGGAAAGGATTGGTGGGGTTGGTATGCCAGGTAACAGCATGGGAAAGGGAAGGAAGGGGCCAGCCAGGAAGCTGGAAATGGGTTGGGGACAAATTGTGAAACAGGCCACACAGAAGAGACAGCTTCTGTGCTGCCTCGGTAGGGGAAGCAATGTAATGAATAACCAGGTCTGTCTTTTAGAAAGATGTCATGACCTGGCTTGGTGGTTCATGCCTGCAATCCCAGCACTTTGGGAGCCAAGGGGGACAGATCACTTGAGGTCAGGAGCTCGAGACCAGCCTGACCAACATGGCAAAGCCCTGTCTCTACCAAAAAACATACAAAAATTAGCCGGGTGTGGTGGTACTTGCGACTGTAGTCCCAGCTACTTGGGAGACCGAGGCAGGAGAATCACTTGAGCCTGGGAGGCGGAGGTTGCAGTGAGCAGAGATCGCTCCACTGCCCTGCAACCTGGGTGACAGAATAGGACTCTATCCCACTCGCCCCGACCAAAAAAAGAAAAAGAAAAAGAAACATGCCATGGGCACAAAGGTGCAAGAAGGAGAGAACTACTCGCGGTAGTTATCAGCTTCCTGGTCTTCATTCCTCCTCAGTAAAATGAGCGGAGTTGCGTGTATCTGTGGTTGTTTCGAGGGTTAAATGAGAACGCAGGTAAAGCGGTCGCACGGAATAACAATAATGTAGGTAAAGCGGTCGCACGGAATAACAATAATGTAAAGCATCGTTAGCCTCCATCACAAGCAGTTAGGCCTACTAGTTAAGCCCGTGGGCTTTGCTTCTTCTTGGCCCTGGGTTTGTGTCCCGGCCATGTTAGGTAGCGTATTTTGAATCTGGGCAAGACGGGAGGATGGTAAGGAAGGGTTGGATAAAAGAGGGTGTGGACGATAAACTTGTGTCGAGTGGGACGGGTGGCGGTGCCTCTGGTGGGTGATGGATTCTTACTCCCACACGGGGAACTTGGACAGCTTTGGACAGGACAAGGCGGGCCCTGGCAGGAGACTGTCGACGTCCAGGTGAGAGTGGATGTCAGTTCAAAACTAGTACTGCTCTCCTCCCGCGCCCAGAAAGAGCCCAGAGGCCCGGGGTGGGCGCTACGGCTGGAGAAAGGGGAAAGGAGGAGGCAGCGCGGGTAGGGGCGGCCCCAGATGTGCAAACTTGGAGCAGCAGCGCACGGGCGGGGAGGGTGGAAGGTCCGCGTCGGGCTGGGAGGTGCGCCCTGCCCTGGCCCGAGGACGAAGGAATCCGAGCTGGGGGCCTGGCGCGGAGGGGAAAGGGGGGCGCCAGGGTGGTGAGCGAGACTGCAAGAGAGATGGCAGGAAGCCGGGAGGAGCGCGCGGGGGAGGAGACCGCGGAGGGGAAGGGGAAGGGGAAGGGAAAGGGGCGGGTGGGAAGGGAAAGGGGCGGGTGGGAAGGGTGGAGAGCAGGAGAGAGAAGGCAAGGAGAGTCGAGGGGAGGAGAGAGGAGAGGAAGGGTGGGGAAAGGAGGAGAGGAAGAGAGGACTAAGAGGGGAGCAAGGCGAGGAGGCCGCGGCGGGCGCAGCGGGCACCTGGGCCGGGCTGCCCCAGCGAGCAAGGCGCCGCCATTCCGCTGCTCGGGGCGCCGCCGCCGCCGCCACCGCGTCCGGGGGCCATGCTCCCGCCGCCACCGCGCCAGCCGCCGCCCCAGGCGCGTGCGGCCCGCGGCGCGGTGCGCCTGCAGCGGCCCTTCCTGCGCAGCCCGCTGGGCGTGTTGCGGCTGCTGCAGCTGCTGGCCGGCGCCGCCTTCTGGATCACTATCGCCACCAGCAAGTACCAGGGCCCCGTGCACTTCGCGCTCTTCGTGTCGGTGCTCTTCTGGCTGCTTACTCTGGGCCTCTACTTCCTCACGCTGCTGGGCAAGCACGAGCTGGTCCCCGTTCTGGGCTCGCGCTGGCTCGTGGTCAACGTGGCGCACGATGTGCTGGCGGCCGCGCTCTACGGCGCCGCGACCGGCATTATGAGTGACCAGATGCAGCGCCACAGCTACTGCAACCTCAAGGATTACCCGCTGCCCTGCGCCTACCACGCCTTCCTGGCGGCCGCCGTCTGCGGCGGCGTCTGCCACGGCCTCTACCTGCTGTCGGCGCTCTACGGCTGCGGGCGTCGCTGCCAGGGCAAGCAGGAGGTGGCGTGAGGCCGCCCGCGCCCGCCGCGGCCCTGATCGGGGCGGGGGACCCCCGGAGACCAGCGCCCCCAGTCCCTCCCCTCGCCGCCGCCCCGCGCGGGTGCGCCCTGGCACCCTCTCCCTGTTTCCACTGTCGCCCGCGTCCAGGGACCCTGACGCGCAGCTCCCGCCCGACGGCAGCGCCGCCGCCGCCCAGAATCCCAGCCACTGCCCAGAATCCCGACAGCCGCGCCGGACGCGCAGTCTCGCGGGACCAGCGCAGGCTGCGATCCGACGGGCGGATGCACACTCGCAGACCAGCCGCTCCGAGGCGAAACCTCGCGGTTCCTCTTCCCTTCCCTGCTGAGACTAAGACGTGGACGGGCGCCGCGTAGATCCGGAGGAGGCTCCCAAATTGGAACCAGGCTTCCGCCTGCCCCCTTCCCTCCCTCCCCGCGGTCGGAAGAGCACCCCCTTCCCCGGCCGCTCTCCCAGCCTCCGGTGCTGTGAAACGCAGGCGCTGGGCCGCGGGCGGAGCTGAGGACAGGCCTTGGCTGGTCGCAGGATGAGCGAAGAGTTTGGTTTTAGCTGGGGGTTGTGCGGGCATCCTGCGAGGCCCTTCTCAGTCTGTCTCTCGGTGCTTGGTTGTCCTGGGGTGGGGGCCCATCCGCCGAGGTGGGGACGGATAGGAGGAGCCGGTGGGCTGTACACATACACTTGTGGAGTCTCCTCGTGCCTCTGCCTACTCCGCCTTTGTCCTTCAGGTTTTTGCAGGCCAGTCCCGAACACACGCTAACTGTCCTGGCCTCTCTGTGACACAAGTTTCTTCCCAACCTTCCTCACAGGCTTCTGCCGCCCCCCTCATCCTCATCCCCCCTATCTGTTTGCATTAGGAGTCCCACGACCATGGCGGAATGTTAAGGTGAACCCCACCCCTTCTTACAGATGGGGACCCAGAGCCTGCTCTTGGGAACAGCCAGAGTAAGATTAGAACCCAGACTTGCAGTCCAGCGCTGTTTTCATTAAAAGGGTGGGTGAGTCAGGACCCCTGGCTCAGGAGCCGCCTCTCCGAAAAGAGGGTTTCAAGGCCAAATAGGTTTGTCAGCGGTGCTGTCTCCCTTTCCTGGAGATGCTCATTAGCTTATCAAAGACTCTGAGAAGTCCCGCTGTTACAGGAATAATTTAGTTTACTGTATTAACTGCTCCTGGGCCTGGAGCAGTATTCCTACGTTGAGGTTCCATGCATCCCTGTGCTGTACGGGCTCTCATTCATGCCTAAGGGCCCAACCCATTGGCTGTGTTCTGTTTGAAGATTTGGGGAGCGCCTTCTCTTTCTTCCCCAGGGAATTTCTCTAGCAGAGGGAGGGGACCCACCCCATGGAGGAAGGAGATTGCTGCCCCTAGCCAGAGACCCGAACTGGGAAATATGAACATTCCTTTACATTGTTGGAGAAATGAAGCCAAAGTTGTTCAGATGGTTTTCCCAGTCTAAAGGAAAGTCACCTGCAAGAGATCCCGGCACTGACCTGAAGCAGCTGGCAGGGTGGATCTCCCTTACCAAAGAGAAGAACCACTCTCTGACGCTGGGGTGACCTGCTGGCTGGGCCTGTAAAGTAAGACGCTTCTTGGTTTTCTGGAAGGGGTCATGGGCATTTGAATAAAAAGCACAGAGCCTACTCCTTTTCCAAAAGTTAAAGGGTTTTTATTCAGAGCAAGTTGGAGAGGTGACAGTAATAACCACAGTATCTATGGAGTTGTGAAGATTCAATCTTTTCGCTAAAATCCTTCAATGGTCTGCTCTTTTATTTTTTCTTTCTTTTTTGTTTTGTTTTTGAGGCAGTCTTATTGTGTCACCCACACTGGAGTGCAGTGGTGTGATTGTGGCTCACTGCAGACCTCCCAGACTCAAGCGATCCTCTCATCTCAGCCTCCCAGGTAGCTGGGACTACAGGCACGTGACACCAAGCCTGGCTAATTTGTAAATTTTTGTAGAGACAGGGCCCCATTATATTTTGTATACTGGTCTTGAACTCCTGGGCTCAAGAGATCCTCCTGTCTCAGCCTCCCAGAGTGTTGGGATTACAGGTGTGAGCCACTGTGCCTGGCCCTGCTGTTTGAAAAGGCTCAACCTTCTCTGGATTAGAAACTAGAAGAGGGGAGGCCATGTGTTTTCGTGAGCTTGTTTTTAAAGTTTAGGTGCACAGGTGTTAGATTTCTCTGTGGAGGTTGCAAAGGTGTAGTTTTAGGGTGTGTGAAGCATGAATGTAATTCTAGATATGTTGCCGTCAGAGCACCTGTGTAGCTCTACTATGTGGCTGGCACATCTCGAAGCATTTTACAGGTGTCCATTGATTCTCTCAATAACCCTATTGAGGTGGGTTCTAATGTCATTCCCATATTCCAAATGAGGAAAATGAGTCCCAGAGAGGTTAAATACCTTGCCCAAGGTCTCCCAGCTAATGAGTGGTAGAGGTAGGATTTGAACCCTGGCAGCCTGGCCTCTTCATGACCAGGCTATACTCTATATAGTAGGGTATCAATACATGTTAGATACATGTTAATGTATCTGGTTTTTAATTAACATGTAATGTACATGTTAATATAGCTGTTTTTTAAATTGTGGCAAAATATACTTAAAATTTACCATCTTAACAATTTTTAAGTGTATAGTTCAGTGGCATTAAGAACATTCGGCCGGGCGCGGTGGCTCAAGCCTGTAATCCCAGCACTTTGGGAGGCCGAGACGGGCGGATCACGAGGTCAGGAGATCGAGACCAGCCTGGCTAACACGGTGAAACCCCGTCTCTACTAAAAAATACAAAAAACTAGCCGGGCGAAGTGGCAGGCGCCTGTAGCCCCAACTACTCGGGAGGCTGAGGCTTGCAGTGAGGTGAGATCCGGCCACAGCACTCCAGCCTGGGCGACAGAGCGAGACTCCGTCTCAAAAAAAAAAAAAAAAAAAAAAGAACATTCACAGCTAGGCACAGTGGCTCATGTCTGTAATCCCAACACTTTGGGGACGCTGAGGCTTGAGACTAGCCTTGGCAACATAGCAAGATCGTGTTTCTACAAACAAGTTTTTAAAAATTAGCTGAGTGTGGGGTGTGTGCCTGTGATTCCAGCTGCTTAGGAGGCTGAGGGTGGGGATCGTTTGAGCCCAAGAGGTCGAGGCTGCGGTGAGCCGTGTTGGTGCCACTGTACTCCATCCTGGGTGACAGCGAGACCCTGTCTCAAAAAGAACATTCATATTGTTATGCAGCCATCACCACCACCACCACCATCTATCTTCAGAACTTTTCTCATCTTGTAAAACTGAAACTCTGTACCCAGTAAAATCGTGGGGTTTTTTTGTTTGTTTTTTGTTTTTGTGTGTGTGTGTGTGTGAGACGGAGTCTCGCTGTCACCCAGGCTGGAGTCCAATGGCGTGATCTCAGTTCACTGCAACCTTCGCCTCCCGGGTTCAAGCCATTCTCCTGCCTCAGCCTCCCAAGTAGCTGGGACTACAGGCGCGGGCCAACACACCCAGCTAATTTTTGTATTTTTAGTAGAAACAGAGTTTCACCATGTTGGCTAGGCTGGTCTTGAACTCCTGACCTCAAGTGATCCACCCACCTCAGCCTTCCAAAGTGCTCAGATTACAGGCGTGAGCCACTGCACCCGGCCAAATTGTGGTTGTTTTTGTTGTTTTTTTCTCTTCTCTGGGAAATTCTAGAACACTGATCCCAAAGTCCCCCAACTCCTTCAATGTCTCAGTTAGGCCAGGTCCCACTGCCAAGCTCCAGGAAGGGTAATGTTCCCTCAGCCCCAAGTGCTGATGCGGTGAGAACCTGGGGTGAGACACTTGGGGTGCCTTGGAAGCCCATTGACTTTGGCTCTCCTGTTGCAGGTTTCCATGTTGCTGAGGCCATGGAGATTCCCGGAGCTGGTCACACCAACCACTTTCAGGGCCCGCTGCCCTGGGCTGGCAACACCATTCTGGCCTGGGCCTGCAGAAACTTTCAGAGTCTTCACTGGCAGTAGGGGGAGATGGGGAGAGGAATGACCTCTGCCCAGCAGCTTCCTTTCCACACCATTCAATGGAAGAGCCCAGATGGGTGAAGACTGATTTTGCCTTAACTCAAGAGAATTCCTGTTCTCCTTGTGCTATGATTTGGACACAAGATTCTGGACACCTGGAACTTAGCTGTGTACTCTTGTACCCTAAACAATGGGTTTGAGTTCCAGCCTTTATTCTTTTTTTCATTTTTCAGATCACCATCTAAGTTACATCTTTAGCTCAGGTCCATCCTTCTCAAGATCTCCTTCTTAGCCCCCAGCCCCTGGTGCTGTCTGTGGTCAGATGACCTTACTCAGGAGCAGATATCTCCTTGGCTGCCATGGAGCCTCATCCATCCACACGTGCCTGTAGCATTCCAGAGCTCACTGCTCTTCTAGATGTGCCTTCCCGCTTGGCTTCCAGCGGCTTGTGCTCCCTCTGTCTGCCAGGTATGAGAAGGACGCGTAAGACCGCCCACATTCACCCTCCCTCAAGGCCCTGTGCCATAGGGGTGGCCCCTGACCTGCCCCCAGAACTTTTGGATACTGGAGGCAGTTGCATAGGCCTCTCTCTCTGGGTACCAGGACTCAGTCCAGCCCAAGACCACTCTGGGCAGCTCCCATCCCAGTCTAGGGCCATTTGCAGACCCAGGAAAGGATTTCTACAGTGTTCTATAAAAGCCAAAAGGGAGAGTGGATTTGGGAAGAGTGAGGGTGGTTGGGGAGGGGGGACCGATGTGCCTCATTGTTGAGTGGTGATTACAAATATGCTTTTGTGGATAAAGTTTGGTTGTTTGCTCTTGGCGTGTGTGTCTTCCGTCCTGGTCTTCTGCAGTATCCCTCCGTGTGAGGTCCTCCCATTCTGTCTCATTGTGCCTCACGCCCTGCCGCTGGCCTCTTTTCTGCCTCTCTGGCTTCCTCTTTCCTTCTAGGAAGGAAAGAGAGTGAGTTCACAGATGTCCGGTGCAATTAGGAGCCTGGACCAGGGGTTGCCTGAGGACAGAAACCAGAGGGAAGAAAACTGCCTGTGTCCCTGATGGAGGCTGGAGGAAATTCCAGAGGCTTTTGTCCCTGCTCTCAATGGGCGCTCTGTTACAGAGCTCCACTGCCTCTCATTCTGGGCGCAGAAAGACCGTGGTTGTGGAGCTAGAGTGTCCTGTTCTAGTCCAACCCCATCGCTTTACAGAAGGGGAAACGAAGTCCAGGGCATGGTGGCAACCTGCCTGATGCTACATAGCTGACGAGGGGCAGAACTGGGGTCTCCTGTAGCCCAGGCCCTGTTTTTTTCCCTGCATACCACTGTGGCCTGCTCTGGTGTTGCCGCCTGGGCCACACCCCACCTGCCTTTGCCCCGATTCCCCTCAGATTCTTTGCCCAGCCAGCTGCTAGCTACTGACGGATGCCCTGGAAAGGATGTGAGGGCAGAGTTAAAAGGCTTCCTCCCGGGCTCCTCCTCCCTGTGCCCCGGGCGTGAAATCTGCAGCCAGGAAACAGTAATACTTTTTTCAAAACTCACCTGGAACACTCCTCCTCCCTGTGCCCTGGGCGTGACATCTGCAGCCAGGAAACAGGAAGATTTCAAAACTCACCTGGAACAGCTCCAGGCTGGGATCTGATGCCACATGTGTGCACCACACCCACTCTTTTCCAAAGAACCATTCCAGTCCCTGTGCACACAAACATACACACAGGCACACACGCTGTCTTCATAATTTGGTTTGTGACTGGACAGTGGGTGGAGGAAAACACCATCAGCTGCCAAGGCCCCTCCCTTACTCCCCTCTTCCCTCTCCTGTCTGTGAATTTCAGGCAAAGTAAAAAGTGGCTCTGCTTTCCACAAAGGCTGGTAAGCCCCTGCTCTACTCTATTTTAGTGGTGGAGCGTTTTGCGGTTTAAAATGTGCTTCTCCCTGCATTACCCTATTTGATCTTCCCTGTAGTCTTTTGTTTTTTTGAGATGGAGTCTCGTTCTGTCACTCAAGCTGTAATGCAATGGCATGTTCTCAGTTCACTGCAACCTGTATCTCCCAGGTTCAAGCAATTCTGCCTCTGCCTTCCAAGTAGCTGGGACTACAGGCGTGCACCACCACGTCCCACCAATTTTTGTATTTTTAGTACAGACAGGGTTTCACTATGTTAGCCAGGCTGGTCTCAAATTCCTGACCTCACATGATCCACCCGCCGCAGTCTCCCAAAGTGCTATAATTACAGGTGTGAGCTACGGCACCAGTCCCTTCCCAGTAGTCTTATAGGTTGGCATTGTTGCCCCCCACATCTCCTACCCCATTCAATAGAGGAAATGGAGCCCAGAGAATGGAAAGGCCTTATCCATGGTCACACAGCTGGCTAGCGACAGGGCAGGGACTAGAAGGCAGAGGTTTCTTTAAGCGCTGTGGTCCTTTGGCAGGCTCTAAAGCTTATGGGGAGTTTAGTTTTTCTTCCAGGAGACCAGGTGTTTAGGAATGGCCTAATCTGGCATTTCCTGCTTAGTGCACTTTGAAGTAAGACACTGCTTCTCAGACATAATGAGCTCCTTTGAGTGGGAAACCTCAGGGTTTATGTCTATTACTTTTCCTGCTTTTCTAGGGATGGAGGTGGGGTGGTCAGCGGTAAAAAGCGAGAATAAATGAATATTTTCAGTGATCAAAGGAAAAAGCAGGAATATGAGACAGAAAAGTTTGGTTAGCATGATTTATTTACGTGTTTCTTGTTTGGTCACAATAGTTATTTGTAAAATAAAATAGCAATATATATCCATAAAAATATAATACCAATATACACCATCAAAAAATGTAAGCAGTATGGATGTGTAAAAAGTAAAAAGAGAAGCTGGGCCAGGTGCAGTGGCTCATGCCTGTAATCCCCAACAGTTTGGGAGACTGAGGTGGGCAGATCACTTAAGCTCAGGAGTTCGAGACCAGCCTGGGCAACGTGGCAAACCCTGTCTCTACAAAAAATATGAAAAAAAATCAGCTGGGCATGGTGGCGTGTGCCTGTGGTCGCAGCTATTCAGGAGGCTGATGTGGGAGGATCTCTTGAGGCTGGGAGGTTGAGGCTGTAGTGAGCCATGATTGTGCCACTGCACTCCCACCTGTGCAACAGAGTGAGACCCTCAAAACAATAACAAAAAAGACAAAAAGTAAAAAGAGGCTGGGCGTGGTGGCTCACGCTCTGGGAGGCCGAGGTGGGTGGATCACTTGAGTTCAGGAGTTCGAGACCAGCCTGAGCAACATGGTGAAACCCTGCCTCCACCAAAAAATACAAAAATTAGTTGGGCATGGGGGCATGTGCCTGTAGTCCCCAGCTACTTGGGAGGCTGTGGCAGGAGAATTGTTTGAACTCGGGAGGCAGAGGTTGCAGTGAGCTGAGATCATGCCACTATACTCTAGCCTGGGTAACAGAGTGAAACTCAGTGTCAAAAAAAAAAAAAAAAAAAAGAAAAAAGTAAAAAGAAGTCATTTGACCATCCTAATCTCCTTTTTTTTTTTTTTTTTGACATGGAGTCTCACCCTGTCGCCCAGGCTGGAGTGCAGTGGCGCAATCTTGGCCCACTGCAAGCTCCGCCTCCTGGGTTCATGCCATTCTCCTGCCTCAGCCTCTTGAGTAGCTGGGACTACAGGCGCCTGCCACCACGCCCGGATAATTTTTTGTATTTTTAGTAGAGACGGGGTTTCACTGCATTAACCAGGCTGGTCTCAAACTCCTGACCTTATGATCCGCCTGCGTTGGCCTCCCAAAGTGCTGGGATTACAGGCATGAGCTACCATGCCCGGCCTTGACCATCCTAATCTCATACACTAGAGAAAAATCATTGTGTTTTGTTGTTTTGTTTTGTTTTGTTTCAAGACAGAGTCTTACTCTGTCGCCTAGGCTGGAGTACAGTGGCATGATCTTGGTTCACTGCAACCTCCGTCTCCCAGGTTCAGGTGATTCTAGTGCCTCAGCCTCCCGAGTAGCTGAGATTACAGGTGTGTGCCACCATAACCAGCTAATTTTTGTATTTTTAGTAGAGACAGGGTTTCAACATGTTGGCCAGGCTGGTCTCGAACTCCTGATCTCAGGTGGTCCATCCACCAAAATTATTGTTAACTATTAACTCTCCTTCCTCTTTTTTCTTTTTGAGACAAGGTTTTCCTCAGTTGTGCAGGTTGGAATGCAGTGGTGTGATCACGACTCACTGTAGCCTTGACCTCCTGGACTCAGGTGATCCTCCCACCTCAGCCTTCCAAGTGGCTAGGACTACAGACACACGCCACCACACGCAGCAAATTTTAATTTTATTTATTTATTTTAGTAGAGACAGGGTTGTACCCTGTTGCCTAGGCTGGTCTTGAAGTCCTAGACTCAAACAATCCGCCGACATCGGCCTCCCAAAGTGTTGGGATTACAGGCATGAGCAACCTCGCCGGACCGCTCTAGTTTTTATAACTAATCAAACATTTATGGATGTACACGCGTGCGCACACACACACAGACTCTTGTACAACTTGCTTTTTTAAATGTAACAATAATATAGTTCTAACTCTGTATGTCCATAGAAACAGTAGTCAGGGACTGCAAGAATTCTATGGGCTTTCTGGAGCCTTTATAACTTTCTTACACTGGTTAACTTTGTTAGTCCCTTGGCTGTTCCCTATAGAGATCTTAATAAAACCCATAAAAGGAGGTGGGTCTTTTTCTAGCGACGAGGAAACCGATAGTAGGGAAAAGTGGTTCCCCAGGCCTGTGCTGTTTTTAACTCCTATCCTGCCAAGAGTAGCAAGGATGGGAGAAGCCCTGGAGTGGCTGCATCCCACTCCACAGCCAGTGTTGGGGACAGCAGCCTCAGGGACTAGGGTTAGTGGGGGCAGCTGGAAAGAAATGAGGAGGGCCTGAGACTTTCTGGGCCCCGTGGGGCAAAGTATGCTGGGGAGGTGGTCAGAACCCAAGAAGACCACTTGGACATGCCCGGCAGGAGGTCTATGGGACCCACCCAGGCCAGCCTCAACAGCCTGTGGAAATTCCTGACTGGTTTCTAATCTTAAGGCCCTTCTAGGCCGGGCGCGGTGGCTCAAGCCTGTAATCCCAGTACTTTGGGAGGCTGAGACGGGCGGATCACGAGGTCAGGAGATCGAGACCATCCTGGCTAACATGGTGAAACCCCGTCTCTACTAAAAAATACAAAAAACTAGCCGGGCGAGGTGGCGGGCGCCTGTAGTCCCAGCTACTCGGGAGGCTGAGGCAGGAGAATGGCATGAACCCGGGAGGCGGAGCTTGCAGTGAGCTGAGATCCGGCCACTGCACTCCAGCCCGGGCGACAGAGCGAGACTCTGTCTCAAAAAAAAAAAAAAAAAAGGCCCTTCTGCCCTCCCTAATCCATAGACTCATGGCCTCATTCCTTTTTTTTTTTTTTTTTTTGAGACCAAGTCTCACTCTGTCACCAGGCTGGAGTGCAGTGGCACAATCTTGGCTCATTGCAACATCTGCCTCCTGGGTTCAAGCGATTCTCCTGCCTCAGCCTCCTGAGTAGCTGGGATTATAGGCGCGTGCCACCACGCCCAGCTAATTTTTGAATTTTTAGTAGAGATGGGGTTTTACCCTGTTGGCCAGGCTGGTCTCGAACTCCTGGCCTCAGGTGGTCACCCAGCTCGGCCTCCCAAAGTGCTGGGATTACAGGAATGAGCCGCCGCAACTGGCACCTTGGGATCTGGTAGGCACCAAGGCTGTGCCATTCCTTCCCCAGCACGCATGGGGACAGGAAGCTGCTGGAGGCCGGAGGCTGACCCTCCAGGCTTCATACTTGCCTGTCCCTCAGCCATCTCCAGGATGCCTGAAGGGAGCGCCCTGACACGTAGTTGTGAAGCACTTCTGAGTCAAGGCTGGGAAGAGGGAGAAAGGGAACTAGCTTTAGGAAGGACCTACCATGAGCCAAGAACATAATGGGTGCCTTATATAACATCTCTTATCCTCTCATTCCCACGAAGTAGCAAATACCCCCATTGAAGAGTCATGGAAACAGGCTCACAGGAGTAGGATGATGTGCCCTGGCACTTGACTATGTAGTGATTGAAACAAGATTCAAACTCAGGTCTGTGCCACCGTGCCACCATGCCACCATGCTGCTTCAAGGATTTCCCAGCAGACAGGCTTTTTCCCAGCCATCCAAATACTTCATCCAAACTTCATCCGAGTTTTGAAATATTTACATCTTGAGCTAATGCAGGAAAGAAAGACAAAAGAACAGGCCAGGAGGCCCGGCGTGGTGCCTCACGCCTGTAATCCCAGCACTTTGGGAGGCTGAGGCAGGTGGATCACTTGAGGTCAGGAATTCGACACCAGCCTGGCCAACATGGTGAAACCCCGTCTCTACTACACATACACACACACATACACACACACACACACACACACACACACACATAAAATTGGCTGGGTATGGTGGCAGGCATCTGTAATCCTAGCTACTCAGGAGGCCGAGGCAGGAGAATTGCTTGAACCCGGGAGCCAGAGGTTGCAGTGAGATGAGATCATGCCACTGCACTCCAGTCTGGGCGACAGAGCGAGACTCTGTCTCAAAACAAAACAAACAAACAAACAAAAAAACCAAAAAAAAAACTAGGTGGGGCATGGTGGCTCACACCTGTAATCCCAACACTTAAGGAGGCCAAGGCAGGGGGATTGCTTGAGCTCAGGATTTCGAGACCAGCCTGAGCAACATAGCAAGACTCCATCTCTATAAAAAATAAAAAAAATTAGCTGGGCATGGTGGCATGCAGCAGTAGTCCCAGCTACATGGGTGGCTGAAGTGAGAGGATTGAGCCCAGGAGGTTGAGGCTGTAGTTAGCTATGAGTGCACCAGTGCACAGCCTGGGCGACAGAGCAAGACCCTGTATATATTTTTAAAAAGTTATTACAAATCTGAATTATGTCACTTCTCTCTTCCCAGGTTATAATGAAGTTACCTAGTTACCTTTAGATATAAACAGCTTGCTGTGCTGAGGTCACTCTCCCATTCCCTGGAGACCGTCCCTCTGTCTGCAGGATGTGAGAAGGGTATATCAGAGTGCCTCCCAGCCCCTCCTCCCTGTTGTGGCCCTGTGCCAGAGGTGTGAACACCTGACCTGACTCTGAACTCTGGATACTAAAGCCTCTGCCTCTTGCAATCTTGTCCTGTACTCTGTTCTATCTCCTTTTGTGTCTCCCAGGCAGTTAGCATGACTCATTCTAATTTTTGGGTGAGCTCAGGCTATGACATCAGAGGTGAGCTCTATCTCTTATTAGTTGTTCAGTCTTAGGCAATTTATGAAACCTCTTTGCCTCTCAGCTTCCTCACTTAGTAAACGGGGATAATACTGGTACCTACCTCACTGGGCTGTTGAAAGACCTTCATGAGATGAGGCGTGCCTGGCAATTTCGTCAGTGCAATTCAGCCCTCAGCAGTATGTTTGTTGGGAGGATTTCGTAAGATACACGTAAAATGCTGGGCTCAACGCCTGACCCAGTCATAGTTAGTGCTCATAAATGTGAATTCCCTCCTGCCCCATTCCACTCTGGGTCTCCCTGCACCTAAGGAATGATAATCTCACCAGCCTAGGCTGATCCTTCTTTCTCATTGGTGTTTACTGTTCTTTCTTGAGTTCTTTCTTGTGGTTTTTTTTTTTTTTTTTTTTTTTGAGATGGAGTTTCACTCTTGTCACCCAGGCTGGAGTGCAATGGAGTGATCTCAGCTCAGTGCCATTATGGAGGCTAAGGCAGGAGGATCACTTGAGCCCAGGAGTTTGAGGTTGCAGTGAGCTATGACTATGCCACTGTGCTCCAGCAAGACCCTGTCTCAAAAAAAAAAAAAAGAAAAAAAAGAGAAAGAAAACATATTCATAATGTCCAAAAGCTTCCCTGTGCTCTTCGTACTCCCTCTTCTTTCCTTCCCATCTCCCCTACCCCAGGTAACCACTGATCTACTATGATCATAGAATTCTAGAATTTTATATAATGTATAGTATGTATTCCTTTTGGGAGAGGGCGGTATCTGGCTTCTTTCACTCAGCTTAATTATTTTGAGATTCATTCATGATGTTGCAGTAACAGTAGTTCATTTTCATTGCTGAGTGAATATATAGATATAATTTGTTTAGCCTGTTGTATTGTTTCAAATTTTTGGTTATTGCAAATATAGCTGCTTTGAATGTTCATGTGCACGTCTTTGTGTGGACACATATGCTTTAATTTCCCTTGGGTACGTGGAATGGCTCCTCTGTGTGGTAGGCTTATTGTTTTTATTATTTAAAAATTGTCGGCCGGGCGCGGTGGCTCAAGCCTGTAATCCCAGCACTTTGGGAGGCCGAGACGGGCGGGTCACGAGGTCAGGAGATCGAAACCATCCTGGCTAACACGGTGAAACCCCGTCTCTATTAAGAAATACAAAAAACTAGCCGGGCGAGGTGGCGGGCACCTGTAGTCCCAGCTACTCGGGAGGCTGAGGCCGGAGAATGGCGTGAACCCGGGAGGTGGAGCTTGCAGTGAGCTGAGATCCGGCCACTGCACTCCAGCCTGGGCGACAGAGCGAGACTCCGTCTCAAAAAAAAAAAAAAAAAAAAAAATTGTCTATATTCCAGATGAAATGTGTGTGTGTGTGTGTATGTGTGTGTGTGTCTGTGTGTGTTCTTGCTTGGCATTTGTACCAGAGGGGGTGATTCTGGACTCACAGACTAAATTAGGAAGTTTTTCATACTGTTCTATGCTCTGGAATACTTTAACTGTATCATTTTAAAAAATGGGTTCTGGCTGGCACAGTGGCTCATGCCAGGAATCCCAACACTTTGGGAGGCCAAGGGAGGCAAATCACCAGAGGTCAGGAGTTTGAGACCAGCCTGGTCAACAAGTGTTCAATAAATACATCTTTATGTATTTATTTACTAGACCAACAAGTTTAGTAGAGACCAACCCCGCCTCTCCAAAACAGAAAAATTCGCTGGGCATGGTGGCGGGCACCTGTAATCCAGCTACTCGGGAGGCTGAGACAGGAGAACTGCTTGAACCCAGGAGGCAGAGGTTGCATTGAGCCGAGATTGTACCACTGCACTCCAGCCTGGGTGACAGAGACAGACTCTGCCTCAAAAAAAAAAAAAAAAAAGGTTTGATAAAATTTGTCTATGAAATAATCTGGGCCTGATGCCTTTTGGGTTTCACATTTTTATTTTTATTTTTAATTCTTTCAATTTTGTAAACGGTAGTTGGTGTATTCAGGTTTTTGGTGGGTCACGTACTGCTCTCCCATGGGTGATATATGTATTCAGGTTGTCTGTCCCACTAGGCTGTAAGCTTTTCAGGAAATAATTCCAAGCTCTTGATCTCTATAATCCCATGAAAGGCACATGATACATAGTCATTGGTGGAATGAATAAATGCTGATGGCTAGCTGCTATAACAAATACACCTTAGCATTTCAGCAGCTTCATATAATGAAAATCTATTTGTTATTCACATACAAATCAATTTCTTCCTCACATAATTGTCCACTGTGGCTACTCTGAGGCAGAGGGAGACACTCCACCATAGGGTGAGTCAAGGACCCAGGCTCCTTCCACCCTGTGGCTCGGCCATCCGCTCTGCATTGAGCTCGCAGGCGAGGGAGGAGAGGCAGGAAAAGGTTTCTACCTCGATCTAGAAGTAACAGAGCTCCCACTCACCTCCTTGGGAGTAACAGGACCTGCTGTATAAGCAGAGGAGGCTAGGAAATGTAGTCCCTGGCCAGGCAGCTGCTGCTTAGCAACATCTCTATATCATGGTAGGGGGCACAGGACTTTTTGGTGGACAGTTAATTGTCTCTTTCAAGGGTGGCACAAGGTTTTATTGCTGAGGTTTTCATTGCCTTGCTCTGTGAGACTCTGTTAGTGCCAGTGTTTGATGAATGGTTGTTTTCATAGCTGCCAAGAGCTGTTGAGTAAGAATGTAACTGCAGACAGTCATTTCCTTGCTGTGTTTGTCCAACAACCACTGTCTCACAGCTGGAAAACTCATTACTCATGAGTACTTCTTTCCCAGGTACAAGAACATAAAGATGTATTTATTGAACTTTTTAGGGCAATGACACTTCACTGTTAATCCAAAAATCTACACTGGTCAAACGATGAGTTTAAATACCAGGGAAAATCCAAATATTAAGGAGAATTTAAAGATATATACCAGTCAAATATTTATTTCATTTGTCTATTCATTTTTTTCTTTCTTTTTTGTTTTGTTGCATCTATTCATTTTAAAAATGGAAACCTAATTCATATACCATAAAATTTCACATAACAAAGTTCCGAGTTTTATTTTTTCTTTTTATTAATTTTATATTAATAATATAAATATATTTTTATATTCACCAATAATATATTTATTAATAATATATTTATCAATAACTTATTAATTTAATTAATTAATACTAAATTAATTAATTAATTAATTAAGAGACAGAGTCTTGCTCTGTTGGCCAGGCTGGAGTGCAGTGGTGCGATTTCGGCTCACTGTAACCTCTGCCTCTCAGGTTCAAGAGATTCTCCTGCCTTGGCCTCCTGAGTAGCTGGGATTACAGGCACCCAACACCATGCCAGGCTAATGTTTGTATTTTTCATAGAGATGGGGTTTCACCATGTTGACCAGGCTGGTCTTGAACTTCCGACCTCAGGTGTTCTGCCCGCCTCAGCCTTCCAAAGTGCTGGGATTACAGGCGTGAGCTGTTGCACCCAGCCAAAAATTCCCAGTTTTAAAGTGCACAATTCAGTAGTTTTCAGTATATTCAGAAGGTTGTACAACCATCACCACCATCTAATTCAAGGACATTTTCATCACCCCAAAGAGAAACCCTGTACCTGTTAGCAGTCACTTCCAGTTCCTCCCTCCCCCAAGTCTCTGGCAACCACTAATTTACTCTGTCTCTATAGACTTGCTTATTCTGGCTGGGCGCGGTGGCTCATGACTGAATCCCAGCACTTTGGGAGGCTGAGGTGGGCAGATCACCTGAGGTCAGGAGTTCAAGACCAGCCTGGCCAACATGGTGAAACCCCATCTCTAGTAAAAATCCAAAAAAAAAAAAAAAAAAGGCCAGGCATGGTGGCTCACACCTGTAATACCAGCACTTTGGGAGGCCGAGGCGGGCAGATCACGAGGTCAGGAGATTGAGACCATCTTGGCTAACACGGTGAAACCCCATCTCTACTAAAAATACAAAAAATTAGCTGGGCGTGGTGGCGGGTGCCTGTAGTCTCAGCTACTCGGGAGGCTGAGGCAGAAGAATGGGGTGAACCCAGGAGGCGGAGCTTGCAGTGAGCCAAGATCGCGCCACTGTGCTCTAGCCTGGCTGACAGAGCAAGACTCTGTCTCAAAAAAAAAAAAAAAAAAAAAAAAAATTAGCCAGGTGTGGTGGCAGGCACCTGGCAATCTCAGCTACTCAGGAGGCTGAGGCAGGAGAATCGCTTGAACCTGGCAGGCAGAGGTTGCAGTGATCCAAGATCATGCCACTGCACTCCAGCATGGGTGACAGAGCGAGATGCTGTCTCAAAAAAAAAAAAATTTGTTTATTCTGGACATTTTACATAAATGGAATAATATGTGGCTTTTATGTCTGGTTTCTTTCACTTAGCACAATGTTTCCAAGGTTCATTCATGTTGTAGCATGTATTAATAACTCATTTTTTTTTTGTCTTCCAACATGATCTCAAGACTCATTTTTTATGGTCAATAATATTCCAGTGAATGGATAGAATATGTTTTGTGTATATCATTCACTAATTTTCAATTTTTCTTTTCTTTTTTTTTTTGAGACAGAGTTTCCCTCTATCACCTAGGCTGGAGTGCAATGGCGTGATCTCAGCTCACTGCAACCTCCGCTTTCCAGGCTCAAGTGATTCTTGTGCCTCAGCCTCCTGAGTAGCTGAGATTACAGGCGTGCGCCACCACGCCTGGCTAATTTTTGTATTTTTAGTAGAAATGGGGTTTCGCCATGTTGCCCAGGCTGGTCTTGAACTCCTGGCCTCAAGTGATCTGCAGGCCTTGGCCTCCCAGAGTGCTGGGATTACAGGCATGAGCCATACCGCCCAGCCTCTTAAAATTTTTTAAATTGTAGTAACATACACATAACATAAAATTGACCATTTTCTTTTTTTTTTTCTAATTATACTTTATGTTCTAGGGTACATGTGCACAACGTGCAGGTTTGTTACATATGTATACATGTGCCATGTTGGTGTGCTGCACCCATCAACTCATCATTTACATCAGGTATATCTCTTAATGCTATCCCTCCCCACTCCCCTGATGCCACAACAGGCCCCGGTGTGTGATGTTCCCCTTCCTGTGTCCAAGTGTTCTCATTGTAAATTGACCATTGTCAAGTGTACAGTTCGATGGTATTAAGTCCATTCATATTGTTAAACAACATGGTCTACACTGACTGTTGTGCAACCGTCACCACCATCCATCTCCATGGCTCTTCTCATCTTGCAAAACTAAAACCCTGAACCATGAAACAGTAACTCCCCATTTCCTCCTCCCTACAGCCCCTGGCAATCACCATTCTACTTTCAGTCTCTGAATTTGACTATGGTAGGTACTTCATAGAAGTGGAATCATACGGTACTTACCTTTTCGTCACTAGCTTATTTCATTTAGCATAATGTATTCAAGGGTCATCCATGCTGTAGCATATGTCAGAATGTCCTTCGTTTTTAAGGCTGAATAATGTTCCGTCTTCTGTATATTCCGCATTTTGTTTATCCATTCATCCATTGATGGACCCCCGGGTTGCTTCTACCTTTTGGCTATTGTGAATAATCTGCGAATGAACATGCATGTACAAATATCTCTCTTTGATACCTTGCTTTAAATTCTTTTTTTTTTTTTTTTTTGAGACGGAGTCTCGCTCTCTCCCCCAGGCTGGAGTGCAGCAGCGTGATCTCAGCTCACTGCAAGCTCCGCCTCCCGGGCTTATGCCATTCTCCTGCCTCAGCCTCCCGAGTAGCTGGGATTACAGGTGCCCGCCACCACGCCCGGCTAATTTTTTTGTATTTTTAGTAGAGACGAGGTTTCACCATGTTAGCCAGGATGGTCTCAATCTCCTGACCTCGTGATTTGCTCATCTCGGCCTCCCAAAGTGCTGGGATTACAGGCGTGATCCACCGCGCCCGGCCAAGACCTCGCTTTAAATTCTTCTGGGTATATATTCAGAAGTGGAATTACTGGATCAAATGGTAATTCTATGTTTCAATTTTTAAGGAACTGCCACAATGCTTTCCATACCATTTTACATTCTCATTGACAGTGCACAAGGGTTCCAATTTCTCCACATCCCCACCAACTTTTTTTTTTTCCCCTCAAAGAGGGAGTCTCACTCTGTCGCCCAGGCTGGAGTGCAGTGGTGCAATCTCAGCTCACTGCAACCTTTCGCCTCCCAGGTTCAAGCAGTTCTCCTGCCTCAGCCTCCTGAGTAGCTGGGATTATAGGCATGCGCCACCATGACCGGCTAATTTTTGTATTTTTAGTAGAGACGGGCTTTCACCATGTTGGTCAGGCTGGTCTCAAACTCCTGACCTCATGATGTGCCTGCCTCAGCCTCCCAAAGTGCTGGGATTACAGGCATAAGCCACCGTGCCCAGCCCCCACCAACTTCTTATTTTCCATGTTATTTATTCATTTTTAAACAAGCATTCATTGAGTACCTACTATGCCACAGCTCTATACTTCGTAGAAACTGAGGCTGCCAGAATGTTAAATCTGTTTCCCTGATGTTAGGAACTTAGGAAACAATGGAGAAACAGTCATGTTCAAGAGATAGAGTGAAATGCAAGGTGATAGGTGCCTAATAGAGATGGAATCAATAGTAGATTGGATAAAGAAAATGTGGTACCAGCCGGGTGCTGTGGCTCATGCCTATAATCCTAACACTTTGGGAGACCCAGGCAGGTGGATAGCCTGAGCCCTGGTGTTCGAGACCAGCCTGAGAAACATGGTGAAATCCTGGCTCTACAAAAAAATACAAATATTAACTGGGCTTGTTGATGCATGCCTGTAGTTCCAGCTACCTGGGAGACTGAGGTGGGAGGATCCCCTGAGCCCAAGGAGGTGAAGGCTGCAGTGAACCATGATTGTGCCACTGTACTCCAGCTTGGATGACAGAATGAGACCTTGTCTCAAAAAAAAAAAAAAAAAAAAGAAGAAGAAGAAAATATGGTACATATATACCAAGGCCTTAAAAAGAATGAGATCATAGCCTTTGCGGCAACATGGATGGAGCTGGAGGCCATTATCCTAAGTGAGCTAACACAGGAGCAGAAAACCAAGCACTGCATGTTCTTACTTATAAATGGGAGCTAAATACTGAATACACATGGACACAAAGAAGGGAACAGACACCAGGGAGACACCAGGGCCTTCTCGAGGATGGAAAGTTGTAAGAGGCTAAGGATTGAAAAACTACCTATAAATACACAGATACTATGCCCGTTAACTGGATGACAAAATAATATGGACACTGAATCCCCATGACTTGGAATTTATCTATAGAACCAACCTGCATATGTACCCCTAAAACAAAAAGAAAAGCTAAAAAGAAAAAGAGAGAGATGGAGGCCGGGCGTGGTGGCTCACGCCTGTAATCCCAGCACTTTGGGAGGCTGAGGCGGGTGGCTCACCTGAGGTCAGGAGTTTGAGACCAGCCTAGCCAACATGGGGAAAACCCATCTCTACTGAAAATACAAAAATTAGCTGGACATGGTGGCAGGTGCCTGTAATCCCAGTTACCTGGGAGGCTGAGGCTGGAGAATCGCTTAAACCTAGGAGGCAGAGGTTGCAGTGAGTCGAGATCATGCCACTGTACTCCAGCCTAGGCTACAGAGTTAGACTCCATCTCAACCACCACCCCCCCCAAAAAAAAAGAAAAAAGAAAACGATGGTGTGTGATTTCTGAGGATGCATCAGAAGAGACCTTTGGCTTCCTTCCTGGCTCCCTGGTGGATCTCTTATTCTGGGTTAAGGCATTCGCCATGTCAGGAGGACATTCAAGAAGCCCTCAGGAGAGCCCCAAGCAAGAGGACCTGGCACTTCTGCCATCTTGTCACTGTGAGAGAGTGCCAGCATCACCTTGTCAGCCCTGTGAGGAAGCCACCCTGGGAGCTGATCCTCCAGCCCCACTAAGCCTTCAGATGATTGCAGCCTTGGCCAACATGTGACTGCAACCTTATGAAAGCACCAGAGCCAAAACCACCACCAAGCTGCTCTTGATTTTCTGACTAAAAACACCCAGAACCCAAAAAACTGGGAGATAATACATGCTTATTGTTGTTTTAAGTCATTAAGTTTTGAAATACTTCATTACACAGCAAGAGATAACTAATGCAGCTAGAAGCATGAAAATATCTAGCATAGTGTGGAAATGGTGAGAAGTGCATTGAGGCTGGCACAAGAGCTTAAAGCCAGAAACTTGAAGTTGAAAGAGATGCTTCTGAAACGCCATATTTCTCCATAAGAGTGGGCAAGGGAGCCATCTGGTGGAAGAGGCATGCTTAGACAGTCCCTTCTCTCTTGCCTCATTTCTCCAGCCTGTTCTCAGCATTTCCACCTAGTATTTCTCCAAGGGCCACAGTGAGGTTTATAAGTCAAGCATGTGGGCCATAAACACTACTTGCTTGTTGATGTAAATACTAACCTCTGCAAAATGTCAAGGTAAGTTATTATCCTCAGTGATTATTTAATTTTCTCCCTTAGTCTCTTCCACCTGTCTGCTATCCAGGGGAAAACATCAGTAGCACCAGGAGTTGAGGCAGAATGCTGGAGGAGGGAAAGAAGGAACTAGGATTTGATTGTGGAAAAATCAGAATTAGACTCGAGAGAGCACAGTCAAGCTGGTCTGTCTCTTAATTATAAGGGGAGGCCTTTGTTCATTGATACTTGCCATGACTATTGTCCCTTTCTGGTTTTTAGAGCCTTCTTGTATCCTCCAATATTCCCTCCAAATAATGTCTAGAAGTTCTTGAATAATATCCCTCAATTCTATAGCTGCTGGAAGAGAAAACAAATACTACTACTCTCCACTGTCAGCCTGAGGCCAAGGAGGAGGAATTGCAAATAAACTAAAATTTAGTTTTAATTTTAGTTTATTTGGAGTAAATTACCAGTGGGAGAATTTCAAGTACTTAGGATATATATATTATTATTATTTTTTTGAGACGGAGTCTTGCTCTGTCGCCCAGCCTGGAGTGCTGTGGCACGATCTCGGCTCACTGCAACCCCCGCCTCCTGGGTTCAAGCAATTCTCCTGTCTCAGCCTCCTAAGTAGCTGGGATTACAGGCATGTGTCACCATGCCCAGCTAATTTTTATTTTTATTTATTTATTTATTTTGAGACCAAGTCTAGCTCTGTTGCCCAGGCTGGAGTGCAGTGGCACGATCTTGGCTCACTGCAAGCTCCGCCTCCGGGGTTCATGCCATTCTCCGGCCTCAGCCTCCCAAGTAGCTGGGACTACAGATGCCCGCCACCACACCCGGCTAGTTTTTTTGTATTTTTAGTAGAGACCAGGTTTCACTGTGTTAGCCAGAATGGTCTAGGTCTCTTGACCTTGTGATTCGCCCGCCTTGGCCTCCCAAATTGCTGGGATTACAGGCGTGAGCCACTGTGCCTGGCCTAGTTTTATATTTTTAGTAGAGACGGGGTTTCACCTTGTTGGCCAGGCTGGTCTCGAACTCTTGACCTCAGGTGATCTGCCCACCTCAGCCTCCCAAAGTGCTGGGATTACACGTGTGAGCCACTGTGCCTGACCGGTACTCAGGACATTAAAGAAAAAAAAATGTATTCTTCTTAAGAAGGGTGGGGACTCCTTAGCTTAAATACTACATTGTTGAACAGAAAACTTTCCCCATCCTCTTATTCAGATTAAGTCTGCCTCTTCTCTCTGCTCCTACTGTTAGAATAGGATCCTCAGCTTTGTATCATGGCTTAGTCAAGTCAGCGTCCCCTGTTGAACTAAGAGTTCATAGAGGGCAGAATTTCTGTCCAGTTCATTCTTGGTGGTTTCACAGTCATTGTTTTAAGAAATGATTCATGACCAGCCTGGGCAACATAGCGACACCTCATTCTACCAAAAACAAAACAAAACAAAACAAAAAAAATTGGCCAGGCATGGTGGCTCACGCCTGTAATCCCTGCCCTTTGGGAGGCTGAGGCAGGCGGATCATGAGGTCAAGAGATCAAGACCATCCTGGCCAACATGGTGAAACCCCATCTCTACTATACAAAAATTAGCCGGGCGTGGTGGCGTGTGCCTGCAGTACCAGCTACTTGGGAGACTGAGGCAGGAGAATCGCTTGAACCTGGGAGGCGGAGGTTGCATTGAGCCGAGATCGTGCCACTGCACTCCAGCCTGGTGACAGAGTGAGACTCCATCTCAAAAAAAAAAAAAAAAAAATTAAATAGCTGTGTGTAGTGGTGCGTGCCTGTAGTCCCAGCTCCTCTGGAGGCTGAGGCAGGAGGATTGTTTGAGCCAAGGAGTTAGAGTGAGCGGTGATTGCACCATTGCACTGCAGCCTGTGCAGCAGAACAAGACCCTATCTCAAAAATAAAATAAAATTACAATAAAAAAAAATAAAGAGAAGAAAAATAAAAAAGAAATGGGCATTGTTCTGGGGCTTTTGTTGAAAGAGATGTGAATTCTGTGCTGCAAGAGGAAATTGACACGCATGCACTCATTCAAGGAACATTTGTTGGTACCTCGTTTGTGCTAGATGCTGGACACACAGAAATTACAGTCAGTTCCCTCAGGACTCTCACTGTCTAGAGAGAGGAGGAGCCACCAAGTGCTGGGGTGGGGCAGTCCCACAGAGCCAAATCAGAAGGGCACCTAATCCAGACAGTGGCTGCTGATGGGGAAGGTGTCAGAGAAGTCTTTCTTCAGGCGTGAGATCTGAGCTAAATTTTGGAGGAAGAATAAGAGTTGGCCAACTGGCCGGGCGCGGTGGCTCAAGCCTGTAATCCCAGCACTTTGGGAGGCCGAGACGGGCGGATCACGAGGTCAGGAGATCGAGACCATCCTGGCTAACACGGTGAAACCCCGTCTCTACTAAAAAAAATACAAAAAACTAGCCGGGCGAGGTGGCGGGCGCCTGTAGTCCCAGCTACTTGGGAGGCTGAGGCAGGAGAATGGCGTGAACCCAGGAGGCGGAGCTTGCAGTGAGCTGAGATCCGGCCACTGCACTCCAGCCTGGGCGACAGAGCCAGACTCCGTCTCAAAAAAAAAAAAAAAAAAAAAAAAAGAGTTGGCCAACTAAAGAATGTGGGGCTGGGCGCAGTGGCTCACATCTGTAATCCCAGCACTTTGGGAGGTGGAGGCGGGTGGATCACCTGAGGTAAGTAAGGAGTTTGAGACCAGCTTAACCAACATGGTGAAACTCCATCTCTACTCAATACAAAAAATTAGCCAGGGGTGGTGGTGCATGCTTGTAATCCCAGCTACTTGGGAGACTGAGGTGGAAGAATCGCTTGAACTTGGGAGGCAAAAGTTGCAGTGAGCCAAGATTTCTCCATTGCACTCCAGCCTGGGCAACAAGAGCAAAACTCCATCTCAAAAAAAAAAAAAAAGAAGGTGGGAGTAGAAAGGTGCAGTAATGGGAGAAGGTGTGACACATCTGGGAACCGCCAGAGTTGAATACACCAGGCTTTGGTTTTATCCTGGAGGTCACAGGGTGCCACTGAAACTATCCAGCAAGGGAGTGGTCTGAGAAAGATACAGAGGGGTGGACAGGGTGGGGGATAGAAGTGGGTGGGGAGTGGTGATGGCCTACCCTGGAATTCATACCTGAGGCCAGGTTAGGAAACGAAGAAGAGGGGCCTTCAGAAGCTATCTGCATGAGAGACCCAGGAGCCTTCAGGGAAAAGACCCATCCTCAGGGAGGAGAGGCAGAGTCCAGCAGATGCGCCTGGCCCAGCCACAAAGCTAAGTCAATTTCTCTAAGGGGTGGTGAGTGGATTTCTGTATGTAGCTTAGTGATATGTGTGGGAATTGGATCTTTCTACATTTTGATCTTTCGTGGATTCTTGTCTGATTTTTGGGCTAGGGGTGGTGGTGGTAGGGCTTTGAGTAAAAATAAAAATCACAATGATTGCTAACAATTTTTGAACACTTATAACATGCCAGGAATTTACATACTTTAGCTCATTTAATTTTCATCACAGCCCCACACTGAGATTACCACTATGGTTATCCCCATTTTACAGCTGGAAAAACCAACCAAGCAACTCATCCGAGAAGAAGCCCTCCTACCTTACTCATGTTGGGACTGGCGCATGCCAGGTAATTGACAAAGTCAACTAAAGCAGGGAGCTGTAAGAAAAATACCTACATAGGGTAAGCATTTAATTTTGGGACAGTCGTCAATTTATACATAGTTATAAGAACTAACACAGGGAGATCCCACAGACTACCCCCCAATGGTAACATCTTGCAACCCTTCTTAACAGAATGCCTACCATGTGCCAGATACTGCTTCAGGTGCTGGAGACATAGACACGGGAAACATTAGTCGACAGAAGCCACAAGAGTGAATGAGATCCTCAGGGAGTGTCTGGAGTCAGAAGAAGGGTGGCAAAAGGAGCCCCTACCTTGAGGGGTAGGAAGAAAAGCCCTAAGGAGACCTTGAAGGTAGGAAAGAGAGAAGGAGAGGATGGTGTCATGAAAGCTAAGGTGGACAATGGTGCCAAAAAGGAAAGACAGTCCAGTGCTTCCGAGGTCACCTGCAAGGAGGCCTGGGAAGTGTCCATTGGATTTAGCAGCTAGGATGTCACAGGTGAGCCAAGTAATATGGAGGGGAGCAGGACTACAGTGCAGTGAAGAGTGAACTGGGCGAGGAAGCAGCAGTAGAGAGCACTTTACAGTGAGTCTTCCAAATCAGGTAGGAAAGAGGGGGTAAGGTTAGGCTAAAGGAGAAAATTGCCATGAATTTTGTCTCTAAAAATGATGATTAAGAGTTAATGAGAGTCAAGATTTCAGGCCTGTTAGAGCAAAGCCCCAAGGAAATAAGAGTTGGACCCTGGAGCACAGCTGAGTCCTGGCTGGAGGGGTGGGCCTGTCTTTCTGAAAGGAGATCATGGAGAAAGAGGTGCAGATAAAGCTGTGTGGCTGCTTGAAGAGGGAAGTGATTACTTCCAGCTGGGGCACTCAAGGAAGGGATACAGACATTTGAGTGCCAGGGGCATTTGAGGGTAACAATGGAGGGGTTCAGTTGGCCAAAGTTAAAGGCAGCTGAAAGATGGCAGAGGACGAGACCAGGAAATGCAGACCAAGGTGGGTGTGGTATGGTTGGGGTGCTGGGGTCAGATGACACATAAGCGTCAAATTCCCGCTCCCAGTTGCTTCTTAGCTGCGTGTTCCTAAGAAGTTCCTTAACACGTCTGAGATTCCCCATCTGTAAAATGGCGATAATCCTAATAGGGTTGTTGGAGGAGGACTAGATAATGTCTAAAAAGAGCTCAGTCCGGTCCAGTGCTTAGCTCCTCCGTACCTGAGCCACTACTATAAAGCCATCGGACGTGTCCTTTAAGGGAAATTAACTGGGCCACACGGTGTGAAGTGAACTGAGCTGGGAGAAGCCTGCACAAGACCTTGTATACACTAGCTACTCAGGAAACAACTGCATGCTCTGCTGGGCATCTCATATAGGATACGGTTTCCGTCTTTCCTGGGCTCACACATAGTCCCCAGTTCAGTTCCAAAGTTGGAAGGAAAAAGGATGAAGATGTAAATTCTTCAGTTAAGCCTCTCGCCAACTGCTCCTGCGGCGAGGCAGGGCAACGAGGTGCAGGGTCGCCAAGCACGTGCTCCCAAGGGTCCTCACTTTATTAAACCCGGCCAGCCAAGGACAAGGTAACTCCAGCCTGCAGCGCGCGGGGAAAGGCGCGCAGGCGCAGTGCTGGCAAGGGTGGGGGGGGGAGCTCACCTGTGCTGGAGTGGGCGGAGCTAAAGCCGGAGCGGCATGACGTCATGAGGACGCAGCCGCAGAGCGATTCACGTCCCGGAAGCGGCCGTGGCGGCGGCGGCGTAGGCGGAGGAGATTTTCGGACTTGCGACTTCCGAACGGCCCTGGCAGGAGGAGCGGCGTTCGGCCGGGGCGGGCCTGAGGAAACGCTCTGGGGCCCAGTGGCTCTCCCCCTGCTCCTGCCCGAACCTGCCGTCTCTCTTACGGAGCCACTGGCCGGGTACGTGAGGTGCCGGCCCCCCCACCCCGCGTCCCCGTGTCTCCGCAGGCTGTGTGTAGCTGGGCGCTTGGGCGCAGCGGGGGCCGCCACCTGCTGGCCCCGCGAACTTGGGCGTGGCCTTCGCTGTCCTGCCGCACGGGCTCCATCAGGCCCTCCTGGCTGCAGAGGTCTTGGCCAAGGCCAGTGCGGGCGTCGACCTACCTCACCCCTTCCTGGGCTTCTACCTGGCGCCGCTCTGTGCCTTTTCGCCCTGGCTCGGCCTGCGTTGATTTCGGCTCCCGTTGGCCCCTTTGTCCCATCCCCTCACCATCCCATTGTCGCGGCTAATTGCCTGGGACTGGTTTATGTTGCTCTTCGCCGAGGTTCCGCTCCCTCGTTTGCTGCTTAGCGTTCAGGGTAGGACTTTGAACTGGGAAAGACCGTAAAGGCTCCTGGGTTTCCTCATCAGAGAGGGCAGACGGGAATGCGGCGTTGTGATGCCGACTGCCCTGGGCGGAGATGGCCCAGGAAGTTGTTGGGAACTGAAGGGAGTGGGAAGGGTTAGAGGATGGGGCGGGAGTCCTGGAGCACGGTATTTCATTCACTCATTCAGCAGGCATTTGTTAAGCACCCACTGTGTACAGAAACAGTCGTGAATGGCGGCCAAGTAAGAGCAGGGAGTTTTACTTGGACGTGGTAAGTGCTCTGCACTTGATCTTAGCCACAAGGCCAAGAAGCGATGTGATGTGATAAGTGCTCTGTTAGGGTGAGTACGTGATCCTTTGGGAGCATTGGGGAGGGTCTCCCAGTCCAGAGTTGGAGGTGTTGGCAGAGACTTGCCAGAGTAAGGGAGTGATGTTTAAGCTGATACCTGAAGGATGAGTAGGAATTAACCAGGTAAAGAGTGGGAGAAAAATGTTCCGGGACATCATTTCATTTCAGCCCATGGGCTTCCTCGCTGCAGCGATCAAATGTGCTTGGTTTTTATGAATTTTAGTTTTGATGGATCTGTGGGGAAAAGAGCATTGGACGGAGAGTCCAAAGAACAGGATTTTAGGTCTGAATAATTCACTTTGCCTTGCTCACAGGTTTACTGTGGCGCCACCTGAAGCAGTAGGTAGAAGTGTGTTGGGGACTAGACGTGCAATGCAAATGTTGGTAATTATTATGGTTACAGGATGCAGACTTCAGAACGTGAGGGGAGTGGGCCGGAGCTGAGCCCCAGTGTGATGCCCGAGGCTCCCCTGGAGTCTCCACCTTTTCCTACCAAGTCCCCAGCGTTTGACCTTTTCAACTTGGTTCTCTCCTACAAGAGGCTGGAGATCTACCTGGAACCCTTGAAGGATGCAGGTGATGGTGTTCGATACTTGCTCAGGTACAGACTTTGTGGAGTTGCTCATGTCTGCTGTGCCTTCTGCCTTCCTGCTCTGTAGTAACTAACACCGGCCATTTAGGCAGTGCCTGGGCTGTCCTTTCTGCCCTAGTGAGGAGCAGTTCTGGGAGGTCTTTTCGGCCTCTGGGTTTATCTAGGCCTACCCTGTGTCTCAGACCCAGCCCAGGAAAGGCAGATACTGGGAATGATCCTGCCTTTCAGCAGGATTCTTCTTTGTGACTGAATAAGCTCCTTCCTCCGGACTGCTGGACAGCCTTGAACATCAGGCCTTCTGCAGCTTAGAGCAGGCTTAATTTTTTCCTTTGCTCCCAATATTGGCTTAATTAATATTTAAAAATTAGGATATAATTTTGAACAAAAGTTTAAGAAATACAAAAATCTATGAATAAGCAGATACCATTTTCACTACTTTTTTTTTTTTTTTTGAGACAGGATCTTGCTGTGTTGTCCAGGCTGGAATGCAGTAGTGTGATCATGGCTCACTGTGGCCTCAACTTCTTCGACTCACGTGATCCTCCTACTTCAGCCACTGTGCTTGGCTAATTAAAAAAAAAAAAATTGTAGAGAGGGTCTCGCTGTGTTGCCTGGGCTGGTCTTGAACTTTTGGGCTCAAGTGATCCTCCTGCCTCAGCCTCCCAAAGTGCTGGGATTACAGGTGTGAGCCACTGCGCCCAGCCCATTTTTGCTAATTTATTGAGATTATGGATTTTAATTTTTTCCCTCCTATCCTGCTTTGATTTTCATTCTCTATAATTTTCTTTTTTTTCTTTTGGCTCATTTTATTATGTTAAAATTATTATTATTATTATTTTTTGAGACGGAGTCTTACTCTGTTGCCCAGACTGAAGTGCAGTGGCGCGATCTCGGCTCACTGCAAGCTCTGCCTCCCGGGTTCATACCATTCTCCTGCCTCAGCCTCCCAAGTAGCTGGTACTACAGGCACCTGCCACAACGCCCAGCTAATTTTTTGTTTTTTAGTAGAGATGGGGTTTCACGTGTTAGCCAGGATGGTCTCGATCTCCTGACCTCGTGATCCACCCACCTTGGCCTCCCAAAGTGCTGGGGTTATAGGCGTGAGCCACTGTACCCAGCTGTTAACATTATTTTAAATTACTTATAGGGCATTCTACTCCCTAAATATGTCAGTTTTTATCTCTAAATAATTAAGGACGTTTCTTTCAAGAACAAAGTAATATCATACCTAACAAAATTAATAACTCCTTGGTATCATCCTGTACTCAGTTCATATTCCATTTCCTCAGTTGTACCATCTATTTTGGCTAAATCACATTTCAGTCCAGGACTGTGCATTGTTTGTAGTTAATATGTCTTTTAAGTCTTTTTCAGTCTAATCGTCTCTCGTGACATTGACTTGCTGAAGAGACTGAGACTGAACTGACTTTCCTGGAGAATTTGCTACCGAGATTTGTCTGGTTTCTTCCTCGTGGTGCAGACTAGAAGTTAGATTTAAAGGTTGAATTTGATTCAAGTTAGAAAAGTTTTTTTTTTTTTCCCCCCCCAGAGGTAAATGTTGTGTCCCTGATATTGCTTTGCATCAGGAGTCCCACAAAAACCTGATTGTCCTAAAGAGCAGAGGTTTTTAACTTGGAGCCTATGGGTGAGTTTTAGGGATCAGTGAATCCCCTGAAACTGTGTGTAAAATTGTGTGTCTGCACATGTGTATATTTCTAGGGAAAAGCTTCTAGTTTTCATCAGATTCTCATAAAGACCCTCAACCCTATAAAATACCTGAGAGAGACTGGTAGGAAGCAGGGTGAGTGGAGTTAGGTTAACCTCTGAGAATGCCATTGTGTATTTATCAGCGCCTCAGGCTGGAAATAGTGGATGGCTTGTTACTAGTTCTCTGGCCAAGGCCCTACATTTTTCTTGTTCATCTAATTTATGTCAGTATCTGTAGAGATGAGCTAGTCAGTGTTCCAGAGCTGTGTTCTCTACTGTGAGACCACTGTGCTCTTGGCACAAGGGGTAGTGAGACAGTATGGGGGGAGGCTGTTTTCTCCTTGTATAATCTCAGCATGATGTGAAGTTTGGTCTTTAGGAGAGAGGCTGTACCCCCTGGCACATTCTTTGTATGTGTGTGTATTGCCCTTTGTGGCAAAGTACAAAAGTATATCCTGCCCTGCCCTCCTCCTTTTCCTCTACTAGTCTGTAGTGCTTCTTAGCACACTAATGTGTTAGGGTTTTTCCATTTTACAGAAATTGGAGGATGTGGTAGGATTGGTTAAAGCTGGATGCAGGAGGAGCATTGGACCTAAAAGCCCCCAGGAGCCTGCGGTTTCTGTGCTTCTGGGAGAGGGAGCATTGGTCCGTGAAAGTGGCTGTCATGTTAGTTTGTGCTTTTGATTGTTCTTTTCTTAGTAAAGAGGATTTGACTTTGAAGAGAGACCTAATCTTGGGCTCTGGCTATTAGGTCTGAAGCCTAGAGCTGCAGTAAATTGTTAACAGACTCTCTTCTGGGATCAGCTACTCTACTGCTTGGGTCTCCTGGGACCAAAGTGTCAGTAAAAACATTTTATAGAAGGGAAGAGGTTTTAAAATGAAAGTGACTTGAGTGGTGGTGTGATGTTTTTATTTCCAAAATGGGATTGGCTTTTATTTCACTTTTACCCTGGTAGCTGCCACTAGAGGTTCTGAGGCCTAAGTAGGGTGGTACAGGTGGAGTGTGTTGAATTTCAGGAGAAAGACAGAGATGTCATTTCATTCCCTTATAAATTTTATTAAAAAGTAAAAGCCCCTTTACACTGTTGGTGGCAGTGTAAATTAGTTCAACCATTGTGGAAGACAGTGTGGTGATTCCTCAAGGATGTAGAAGCAGAAATACCATTTGACCCAGCAATCCCATTACTGGGTATATATCCAAAGGATTATGCATCATTCTACTATAAAGACACATGCACATGTATGTTTATTGCAGCACTATTCACAATAGCAAAGACTTGGAACCAACCTAAATGTCCATCAATGATAGACTGGATAAAGAAAATGTGGCACATATACACCATGGAATACTATGCAGCTATGAAAAAGGATGAGCTCATGTCCTTTGCAGGGACATGGATGAAGTTGGAAACCATCATTCTCAGCAAACTAACACAGGGAGAGAAAACCAAACACCACATGTTCTCACTTGTAAGTGGGAGTTGAACAGCGAGAACACGTGGACACAGGGAGGGGAACATCACACACCGGGGCCTGTTGGTGGGTGGGGGGCTAGGGGAGGGATAGCATTAGGAGAAATACCTAATGTAGATGACGGGTCGATGGTTGCAGCAAACCACCATGGCACATGTATACCTATGTAACAAACCCGCATGTTCTGCACATTTATCCCAGAACTTATAACAAAAAAGTGAAAGCCCTGCATAAATTAGTTAACCTCATTCAGTAGCTCTGAAATACTCCCATTAGGGCACAAGAAAATATATTTAGCCCCAGCACGGTAGCTTATGCCTTTAATCCCAGCACTTTGGGAGGCCAAGATGGGCAGATCACCTGAGGTCAGGAGTTTGAGAGTTTGAGACCAACCTGGCCAACATAGTGAAACATCCCGTCCCAACTGAAAACACAAAAACCGGCCAGGCGTTGTGGTGTGTGCCTGTAATCCCAGCTACTAGGGAAGCTGAGACAGGAGAATCTCGAACCCAGGAGGTGGAGGTTGTAGTGAGCCAAGATGGCGCCACTGCACTCCAGTCTGGGCAACAGAGCGAGACTCCGTCTCAAAAGAAAAAAAAAAGAAAATACATTCAATGCTTTGCTTGCCAACAGTTTACCTGTTTATTTTTCTGATATTTGTCTCTCTCCTAATGACTCACCTTATATATTGTCACTGCCTTTAGAATTTGGGTGTCGTCGCTTCATTGTTGCATCTGTGCTTCTCTTTCAGTACTAAATGTCCTTTATCGGGGATGGGGCCAGCAGCATTTGCTTGTTCTCAGCAACCTGAGTCTCTGGTCTTCCTTCTTCCCTCTTTAGGGGCTTCTGCATTGCCATTTGGTGGTGGTGGTAATGGCAGCGACTGTATCTGTGTTTGCTTCTGTCTGTTCCAGCTCACTTAAGGTGTGATTGCTAAGTGAATGCTGCACCCTACTTTCATCTTGATTTTTAATATATTAAAATATTTACTACTGTTTCTCCTTTTGAATTAATAGGTATTCAAAATAAACTCTCAGATAAACTCAAATTTTCAAAAACATGGACATAAGAAGATAAAGGCACAAATGGGGCCAAAGAAGTCCACAATTTGTTCTTTCTTGATTTCCGTATTAGTTGAATCTTGCGCAATGATTATATATTCTTAAGAAATTATAAAAAAGAATAGAGGAAAATATTAAGAATGTTTGTCAGTGTCACCTCTTAAGGAGAGTACAGCCTTACAAAACACAGGTTAAATGGTATTAACTGGGTTTCTTAACTGATTTTTTTTTTTTTTTTTGAGACAGAGTCTTGCTCTGTCACCCAGGCTGGAGTGCAGTGGCACGATTTTGGCTCACTGCAAGCTCCGCCTCCCGAGTAGCTGGGACTACAGGTACCCACCACCATGCCCGGCTAATTTTTTTGTATTGTTAGTAGAGACGGGGTTTCACCGTGTTATCCAGGATGGTCTTGATCTCCTGACCTCGTGATCCACCCGCCTTGGCCTCCCAAAGTGCTGGGATTACAGGCGTGAGCCACCACGCCCGGCCTTCTAAACTGATATTTATAAATTCTTCCTTTTGGGGGAAAGCACTACAGACCTAACAGTTTCCTCACCCCAGGTGCTAATGTGTGACATCTTACCGCCTCTCCTGGGCACCAGTCCAAGTGAGAGGCCTCCTTTTCGTTTCTCCTTGACTTTCTGTGTTCCAGGCCTCCTTTCTGGTTTGATGTCCCATCTGTGCCGCCCGGTCTCCCCTCCCCAGCTGGAGGAGTGGCTGTCTGTAGTGATCAGGACTCTCTGTATTGTAGGTGGCAGATGCCTTTGTGTTCCTTGCTGACCTGCGTGGGCCTCAACATCTTGTTCCTCACTTTGAATGAGGGTAAGAACTGCCTTCAGGGGCCAGTGGTTTTTGTGAATGAATGTGGGGGAAGAACACCTGGATGCAGCCCCACCCTGTGTGTGGGAGCTGCTCTTACTGTCCTGGAGTTAGTGTTCCTCTGTGTCTGCTTGGAGTCAGAAACAGGCTCCAGAGGGACGATCCAGGCTGAGCTGCCTGCTGTGACCTTGGGCAAATTATTGGACTTCCCTGTTAAGGCCTAATTTTCCTTATCTCTAGAGGGAGGATAAAAATGATGCTTTCCTCCTAGAGTATTTGTGAGGAATGCAGCAGTCCAGGCATAATACTTAGCACAGTGCCTGGCATGGAAGAGGCAGCCAGTGCATTGTAGCTGCTCTCAGTATTATTGTTGTTTCCTTCTTGACTTCCTGCTGAGGATGCATTCACCTTTTTCCATTTTGGTTTTCAAGCTGATTCAAGGGTCTTCTGGGGACATGGCATGGGTAAAGGTACTGGGAAGGGGAGCTGATAAGGGATTTTTGCCATATCTGTTGCTTTTCTTTGGTTCAGCTAGTGAGCCTAGCAGGAGCTGCTGGGCAGTCATCAGCAGTGAGGAGTGGCATAAAGCCTTTGAGATAGAAGTGTGGACACATGGGTGTCTTGGGGTCCTGAGTAATGTCTCCTATGAACCTCTTAACTACAGTACATACTGTGACCCTACCCTGTCGGTGGTTGGCACTGGCAGATGGCCACATAAAAAGACCCCTCAGGGTGAGAATAAAGAGTCTGGGACAGAATGTTTGGAGGAGCTGGGCCATTATTCATGTTTTTGTTCTTATATTTACCTTGTATTTCTCAGGTGTCGTCTTTGTTTCCTCTGGAGATAGGGATCGAGTAGGTTGAAAATAAATCCAGTTCATACAAGATCTCATTTTCTGTTTCTTAGTTGGACTCATCTTTACCTGTTCAAAACTTTGTAGGATGTTTGATTTTTTCTATATATGCTCCCAAAGTAAATCAGTTCCTGTGACATGTTTAATAAGCATTTATTATGTGCCCGCTGCTCTGTTAGCTTGCTGTTGGGGTGCCATGTTACATGGAAGAAGTTTCTCCTTTGAATTTTATCTCAACTTCGCCATTTCTCAAGGCACAGTTGTCTGCAGTGTCCTAAAAGCTGAACGAAAGACCTTCCAGTCTTCCTTAGTGGCCCAGAGGTCCGAGTGTCAGGCACCAGGAGCACCTGGCAGTCACACTCCAGCGTGAACCTCCTACTGTGTGCTAGCAGCGTCTTAAAATGTATTAAAAGTGAGAATGGAGCCACAGCAGTGACCAAAGGGACAAAGTCCCAGCCCTCAAGAGCTTACTTAGTAGAGGAGACAACAGACATGCCTGTAATGTGTCATGTGGTGATAAGGTCTATGAGGAGTGAAGCTGGGTTAAGGGGGCTGGAGAATAGGGTTTTGACACTGTGTCATACAGGGCCATCAGGGAAGAAGGCCTGACTGGCAGAGCCCTGGAGGAGGTGAGGAACAAGCAGTGGGCGTCTGGGTGGGCCGACTCCTGGTCTTTGCTTACCTGTGTTACCTGCAGTGTTTTTGATTCTGTAGGTGCATGGTACTCAGTAGGTGCCCTGATGATTTCAGTGCCCGCCCTGCTGGGCTACCTTCAGGAGGTTTGCCGGGCACGGCTGCCTGAGTCTGAGCTGATGCGGAGGAAGTATCATAGCGTGAGGCAGGAGGACCTGCAGAGAGTTCGCCTGTCTCGTCCCGAGGCCGTGGCTGAGGTGAAGAGCTTGTGAGTATGGAAGACAGGCCAGGGAGGTGGGGGAACAGTAACAGCAGCCATGACACTAAGTGCTAGCTTTGTGTGCCAGACATTATATTAGGCAAACCACAGCTGTTATTTCATTTAACCTTTTTAACAGTTCTGGGAGGTAGCTAATATTAACATCTTCCATTTATGGGTAAAGAAAAAGGCTGACTTACTTAGCTAGAAAGTGGCCAAGCTGGGATGAGAATCTAGATGTAGCTGTTTTCACAGCTCCTATTCTTTCTGCTGGAGAGACAGTTTAGGGTCTTGATTAAGCATGTGCATGTATAAGCCACTGCCTGGGTTCAAATCCCAGCTCTCCCATTTACTTGCTGTGTAGCATTGGGCAAGTTGCTTAGCCTCTCTGTGTCTCAGGTTTCTCATCTGTTAAAATGGAATGATAACAGGGCTTACTCACAAGGTGGTTGTGAAGATTGAACAGGTGTCTGGTACCGGGGAAGTGTTGAGTAGATACTAGTTATCACTATACTGTGGAGAAACTTCCTAAACATGACAGAGCTGGTACTTCCGAGGAAGCATTTTAAGACTTGAAAATACTCATCTAACAACTTCAGTAGCAGTGGGCATTTACCCCTCCCTTCCCTGGAGTGGGGTCTCTGCATTCTCTTGAGATATAGTAGGAACAAAAGAAGTTAAAAACAAATAGATGTCTGGGCCTCACCCCCAGAAATTCTGAGTCAGTTTTCTGGAGTGGGCCCTGGATATGTAGTTTTTTTAAAAAAGACTTTCTTACTTTGAAATAGTTTTTTATATGTATGTGTGTATACATACACACATATATATATATATATATATATATATTTTTTTTTTTTTTTTTTTTGAGACGGAATCTTGCTGTGTCGCCCAGGCTGGAGTGCAGTGGCACAATCTCAGCTCACTGCAAGCTCCGCCTCCCGGGTTCACACCATTCTCCTGCCTCAGCCTCCCGAGTAGCTGGGACTACAGGCGTCCACCACCAAGCCCGGATAATTTTTTGTGTTTTTAGTAGAGACGGGGTTTCACCGTGTTAGCCAGGATGGTCTCGATCTCCTGGCCTCGTGATCCGCCCGCCTCGGCCTCCCAAAGTGCTGGGATTACAGGCATGAGCCACCATGCCCGGCCGTTTTTTTGAGACAGAGTCTTGTTATGTCACCCAGGCTGGAATGCAGATCTCGGCTCACTGCAGCCTCGGCCTCCTGTGTTCAAGCGATTCTCATGCCTCAGCCTCCAGAGTAGCTGGGATTACAGCTTCCACGTCCAGCTAATTTTTGTATTTTTCATAGAGATGAGGTTTCATCATGTTGGCCAACCTGTTCTCGAGCTTCAGCCTCAAGTGATCTGCCTGCGGCCTCCCAAAGTGCTGGGATTGCAGGCATGAGCCACCGCACCCAGCCTGAAATAGTTTTAAACTTAAAGAAGTGCAAGAATAATACAAAGAACAGCCTTATGCCCTTTACCCAGATAGAACAATTGTTAACATTTTGGTGTGTTGGCTTCGTCTGTCTCTCTACATATACATATTCTTTTCTTTTTCCTAAACCATTTGAAAGTAAGTTGCAAACGTAACTGTTTACCCCAAATACTTCAGCATTTTATTTCCTAAGAACAAGGACATTCTCTTATATATCCACAGAACTGTAATCAAAATTAGGAAACTTAACATTGATAACTAATGTATAATTCGTAATCAGATTTTACCAGTTATATTAATAAAGTTCTTTTTCTTCTTTTCTTTTCATTTTCATTTTTTTTTTTTTTTTACTTTTTGAGATGGGGTTTTGTTCTGTCGTCTGTGCTGGAATGCAGTGGCATGATCATGGCTTACTGCAGCCTTGACCTCCTGGACTCAAGTGATCCTCCTGCCTCAGCCTCCTGAGTAGCTGGGACCACAGGCACATGCACCATGCCCTGCTAATTAAAAAAATTTTTATGTAGAGATGGGGTCTCACTGTCTTGTCCAGTCTCGCTTTGAATTCCTGGGCTCAAGCAATCTTCCTGCCTCAGCCTCCCAAAGTGCTGGGACTACAAGTGTGCGCCAGTGCAGGTGGCCTAATAAAGTTCTTTGTATCAGTTTCCCTGATCTGGGATCCAACTCAGGATTATACATCATGTTTAATTTTTTTTTATGTTTCTTTAGTCTTCTTTAATGTGGAGCAGTTCCTCGGTCCTTGTTTCTTGTGACATTGACATTTTTGAATAGTACAAGCTTATTATTTTGTAGAATCTCCCTCATTTTTGGATCGTTTGGTTCCTTGTGATGTGTCATGTTCAGTGCATCTGTATCAGGAGGCACACGATGTCAGGAAATACTGACTTTGATCACTTGGTTAAGGCATCCGTACTGTAAATTACCATTTTACTCTTCTTTGGTAGTAATTTGAGGGGAGATACTTTGAGACTATGTAAATATCTTGTTCCTCATCAAACATTTACCCACTGCTTTAAAGATCCATTGATGGGTCTTGCCTTAATCAGTTTATTACTATGATGGTTGCAAAGATGATCTTCTAATTATTCTATTTGCATTTTTTTTTTTTGAGACGGAGTCTTGCTCTGTAGCCCGGGCTGGAGTGCAGTGGCCGGATCTCAGCTCACTGCAAGCTCCGCCTCCCGGGTTTACGCCATTCTCCTGCCTCAGCCTCCGGAGTAGCTGGGACTACAGGCGCCCGCCACCTCGCCCGGCTAGTTTTTTATATTTTTAGTAGAGACGGGGTTTCACCGTGTTAGCCAGGATGGTCTCGATCTCCTGACCTCGTGATCCGCCCGTCTCGGCCTCCCAAAGTGCTGGGATTACAGGCTTGAGCCACCGCGCCCGGCCTGCATTTTTTTTAAACTGGCTTTCCACTATAAGAAAGCTCTTCCTTCTTATTTATTATCAGTATGAACTCATAGATTTATATTTTATTTGATGAGTTAGAATCTATTACTGTCATTATTTATTTTGATATCAAATTGTCCTAAATTTGGCCAGTAGGAGCTCTTTTGAGTTGGCTCTTGTTTGCATTGGTCCCTGTCAATTTTGAGTGCTTCCTTACTTTATGGTACAACAGGATGGTCAAATTCATCTTATACTTCCCTGCCGCAGCCCTGAAATCAGCTTGTCTCCAAGTTTCCTGGTTTGCCTTCAGAAACCCAGATCTAGGTTCAGATTGTGCTCATGGCTTCTGTGGTTCATCCATGTTTAAAAAAACAACAGCCAGAACTCCCCAAGTGAGTCTGTTTGATATCCTAGGTGGAGAATATCATGCCATTTTTTCTGACAGCTGCTGTGTACCTGTGAGGTGGGTCCTCTGATCCTCATTTTATAGATACAGAAGCTACAGCCCTGGAGAAGTTTAGTAGCCTGCCTGACATCAACAGCTAGGAAGAGACAAAAGAAGGAACATTTATACTGTTTCCACCTCAGCAAGATGCTCCAAAAATGGGACTGAAATGTAGCTCGGGTGGCTTAGCCAGGCCCGTTTCTCCCATGCTGTCTCAACCCCTTTCTCTTTAAGCATATGGTGAGTGTGTTTAGAGAGATTGACCATCCCTAGCCAGCTGTACCTGCAAGGCCCCAGGCTCCACTTCCCAAGGGAGTGGAGCCTACTTACCAAAGCCCCTGTATCTGTAGCTTGATCCAGCTGGAGGCCTTCATGAGCCGCCTGTGCTGCACCTGTGAAGCTGCCTACCGTGTGCTGCACTGGGAGAACCCCGTCGTGTCCTCACAGTGAGTGACCCCTCCTCTCCCACCACTACCCTGTTGGAATTTGCAGCTTGAGCCTGAGCAAAGCCAGCTGCCTTGAGAGGACCTCTGCCCCTCCTACCTCAGGGGAAGAGCTCGCCTCCTGGGCTCTTGTGTGTGTATCTGCGCATATGCTTGTGGGCTCTAATGTAGGCTTTTGTTTAGATGCTTGCTTTTATGTGTGGTAAAAATATTTTAATAATAGGAAAATAACTCACCATGTAATCCACTGTGCAGCCCAATCTCATATTTGTTTTGCTTGCTAGAATTTGTCATACGCATCTACTTTATGGATGTATAATTTCGTAGTGTATGTTTGATTTTTCTTTTGTTTTCCACTTATTATATTAATGATGATTTTCTTTGTTGTATAGCCTTTGGAATTATTTATAATACCAGATTAATATAGATGGCAAATATAGTTTATGGAACCATTCTGTTATAGATTTAATCAATTTCTCTTTACTAACCCCATGGTAAACATTTTTATGGATTTAGCTTTAATCTGTTAGAAAATTTTTCTTTTTTTTTTTTTTTTTTTTTGAGACGGAGTCTCGCTCTGTCACCCAGGCTGGAGTGCAGTGGCCGGATCTCAGCTCACTGCAAGCTCCGCCTCCCGGGTTCACGCCATTCTCCTGCCTCAGCCTCCCGAGTAGCTGGGACTACAGGCGCCTGCCACCTCGCCCGGCTAAGTTTTTGTATTTTTAGTAGAGACAGGGTTTCACTGTGTTACCCAGGATGGTCTCGATCTCCTGACCTCGTGATCCGCCCGTCTCGGCCTCCCAAAGTGCTGGGATTACAGGCTTGAGCCACCGCGCCCGGCCAAGAAAATTTTTCTTAGAATAAATTCAAGGATGAAACTACCATATCAAACAGAATGGGTGTTTTTGAGGCTCTTTAATGTGAATAATAGTGATAACTAATGTTTGTTGTCTTCACCTGGTGCCAGGCACTGCTCAACACGTCCTCTGTGTTATCTCACTCTTACAGTAACTCCATTAGTAGGCGCTATTTCAGTCCCCATCTTACACAGGTAGGGAGCCGTGCCCAGAGAACCAAGAGACTTCTCAGAATGAGAAGTGGCAGAGCTGGATTCAATCCCAGTCTGTCTTACTCTAGACTTCAGAGTCTAGACCTTGAGGAGTGATCATGGTTGAACGAGTTCATGTGCCCCCAGCTGATACCACCTCGGCCTCACCAGCATTAGATATTTGCACTGGTGACTTGTAGTTCTCAGTCTTCATCGCCATTTTCCACTGGTTTGATGAGCGGGTCTTGTCAGTTTATTAATGTGCCCAGAGCTGTGTCTCACCTGGACCCCACTGTGGGTTTGCTCCAAACCCGTCTCCTTCTGCTGTTATGAATTTCTGATCTTGTGGTTCTTCCCTGTCATCCAGGTTCTATGGGGCTCTTCTGGGCACGGTCTGCATGCTGTATTTGCTGCCACTCTGCTGGGTCCTCACCCTTTTAAACAGCACCCTCTTTCTGGGGAATGTGGAGTTCTTCCGAGGTAAGCCCTGGAGGGCCTGACAGGGACGGGGCCCAGGCTGGTTCTGATGGCTAGGCTAGGCTCCGCAGTTCTGTCTCTATAGCTAATCATCAGTTTGCTGTGCTTCCACAAGGGGCAGCACCACACTGGGGTCCTCTCTCATGGGTTCTGTGTCTCTGAGATGTTAGATGAAGCTGGAATCTCACCAGGGGAGGCTGCTACCATTAGGCTCCCATCTCCCTTCCCTCCCTTCCCAAGGCAGATGAATCACTGCTTATATGGTATGCTGGCTTCTGGAAGATGAGGGAAGGATGTTTTCCCAAAGCTGCCACCCATCCCCTGGGGTGCAGCCACCTGGAGTTGCTACCCCATGTCTGTGTGATCCCAGAGTACCCGTCTGTTGTCTGGCTTCTAAAGCGCGAAGCAGTCTGGAGAGGCACTGAGTCCCAGAGGCCTGAGTCTGTACCTATGTTGGGTGATTGCTGTATTTGTTTTCCTCCCTGTGGTAGAGTAATTAATTACAGAAGCTGTGATTTATTGACCATTTACTACATTTAATCTCTGTAGCCGTCTGGGGCAGGTGGTGGTATCTAAGTTTTGTTGAAGAGGCTCAGGTTAGGTGACTTGCTCAGAGTTAGGAGGGCGACTCTTTCCCGTAGCAGAGGGAGGAGAGGCCAGCCAGCTGCAGAAGTGGGTACCCCCAAAGTGCCACTCATGGTGTCTCATTTTTGCCTCCTACCCTGTTCTCCGTTCCCTGGGTAGTTGTGTCTGAGTATAGGGCATCTCTGCAGCAGAGGATGAACCCAAAGCAGGAAGAGCATGCCTTTGAGAGCCCTCCACCACCAGATGTTGGGGGGAAGTGTGGTCTGATGGACAGCACGCCTGCCCTCACACCCACGGAGGTAAGTGCCACTGTCAGGGCAGAGCCTGCTGTGGCAGCTTGTGGGCCCCCCTGTTATCAGCTTGTTTATGGCTCCTGGGCTGGCCTCTGTTGTAGTTCCTGCTGTTTCCCAGGCCTTATCTCCCCTGAAGTGTTTAATAATAATAATTGCAATAAAAACAACTACTCCATGCTTCATTGAGTGCTTACCCTGTGTCAGATGCTGCTCCAAGTGCTTTATAGATAGACAGTCACGTCATGGAGTGCAGGTTCGTTCTTTCTCCTTTTCTTTCTTTTTTTTTTTTGTTTTAATTTTTTTTGAGATAGGGTCTCCCTCTGTCACCCAGGCTAGAATGCAGTGGGGCAATCACGGCTCACTGCAACCTCCACCTCCTGGGCTCCGGCAGTCCTCCCGTCTCAGCCTCTTGGGTAGCTGGGATGTAGGCATGTGCCATCATGCCCAGCTAATTTTTTTGTATTTTTAGTAGAGATGAGGTTTTGCTATGTTGCCCAGGCTGGTCTCAAACTCCTGGGCTCAAGTGATGTGCCTGTCTCGGCCTCCCAAAGTGCTGGGATTACAGGCGTGAGCCACCACACCAGGCTGGTGTCTAAGACCCCAGCCCTGTGGTTCTAGAGCTCATACCCTCAACCACTGTGTGATGCGGCCACTGTAGGGCCAGCCGTGCTCGTGCATCCATCTCCCTCACCCTGCCAGGCTAGAGGTTGCTCCTTCCTGTGATTTCCTTCTTTCTTGCAGTTGTGCCATTTCCTGGTGTTTTAGGTAGCCTAGATGCTGGCTTGGGGAGGTGGTCCTCTGCCTTAGGGAGCAACGCTGCCATCCTTCTCCTTCTGTCATAGAGTCTCTCTTCCCAGGACCTCACACCGGGCAGCGTGGAGGAGGCTGAGGAGGCTGAGCCAGATGAGGAGTTTAAAGATGCGATTGAGGTGGGTGGCCCTTCCCCAGCATCCTCTATTGAGCAGGCCAAAAATTGGGTGGTCCTGGAGCTGTTTTTTGTTTTTGTTTTTCAATGTCCAAGTGAGAAGCTAAAACTTGCTGTGAGCTAGAACTGGTTGAAAGGGTGCCACTGAACCCCTCCCTGCTCCTGTTTCTTGTTGAGCCAGCTGTCCTGGGTGCCCAGGGCAAGAGTGGCTCTGGAAGTCTCTGGGTAATGCCCTACTCGGGGAGCTGGATGATTTCTGGCCTTTGCTGGAGACCGTGAGCTTGGTGCCTTTGATATAGGAAAGGCAGCTTTTGAGGAGGCTGCTGCCCTGGGTCTCCGCTCTTCTGCAGAGTGAGTCCCATAAGATGTCCCTTTGCCGGGCAGGGAGGGGAGGTTGGAGAAAGTAGTTGCGTGGCCAACTGCTAGGTCGGGGAAGTTAAACAGCCTTCTTGATTTTAGGATGGTGATTCAGACTGGTAGTTTGCAGAAGTTGTTTTATTTGGCATGCAAAGTTTCAAAATAATTTTTTGAGCCAATGTTTCAATATGGAGAGATTTTTGTTAGAACTGCAGGTTTCCAGTTTCTCTGGTAGCCCTGAGTATGCAGCAGTAGGTGTTGCTAAGGAGCTGCTGTCCCCTTTACGCAGGTCACATGTGGCTACAGGTGGTCTTCAACACCCCTGCTGTATCTTGTCGCTGAGATCAAGTGGCAGTTGCCATTTGTCACATTTGCGTTTTTGTTTTTCTTAGAGTAGGATATAATTTCTCTTTATTTATTTCTCTTTGTAAAGTGGGAAATTGAGATATAAGAAAAACACCTCGTGGATTTCCACTAGGCCTGTGATTTACCCCAACTCACCTCAATCATACATCAGCCCAGGCCATGCAGGCATTTGACTTTCTGATGGCTAAAAGATTGCTCCAAAACTTTGATATATGATTATAGACCGTGAATCTTGGTGGAGGGAATATGTAGAGCAGGGGTTTTCAAGCATTTTTGTTCATGACCTGTAGTAAGGAACACATTTTGCATCTTGACCCAGTTCACACTTAGGTCTATAAAATATGTAAAACTTAAGTGAAACAAAAGTTTCCTGAAAATACATTTTAAGGGATATTTTCTTTCCTTTTTTGTTCTACTCAAATAAAGACCTACTAAATTAATATCACCCAGTTTGAGAAACAGTAGTACCCAGCTTTCTCCAAGGCTGTTCGATGCTGGGATCCTCTTTTGGCGGGGGCGTCTGTCAACGTAACCATTTGGGAAGTGCGCAGAGCTCAGAGCAGTGCTTCCATGCTTCCCTCTGCTTGGGGGCCCCTCCGGGCAGCTTCTTTCTTCTTGCTATCTTTTTCTCTCTGTTTTCTCTCCTCTTCCCCGCACCTTGGGAGGCAGGAGACCCACTTGGTGGTGCTGGTAAGTGGAAGCCTTGGTGGGTGGGCAGGGGCTGGGCTGGGGAGGGTAGCTGAACCGGCTGCTGCCACACCTCGTGGGGGCTGCTGTGCCGGATGCCTCTGCACACAGGTCCTGCAGCCTTGCAAGAGGTGGGCAGGACTGGAAGGAGCTGTTCCCACAGGAGGATGATGAGGGTGTCCCGTGCCCAGCAGAGGACGAGCTGGCCCTGCAGGACAACGGGTTCCTGAGTAAGAATGAGGTGCTGCGCAGCAAGGTGTCTCGGCTCACGGAGCGGCTCCGCAAGCGCTACCCCACCAACAACTTCGGTTCGGCCAGGGCACAGGGCTGGGCTGGCGGGGGAGTAGGGTGGGACTGCTGGGACTCGGCGGGGGAACACCCAGCCACCGGGGCAGAGCCTCAGAACTGTGGGTACTGACTTGTGACAAGAGCAAGGAGTGAAGGTGTGTCCACGGGACCCTGGGGCGCTAGCAGATGCCTGGCAGGACTGTTGAGGGAGTGGGTGTGGGTTCCTTCTTATCTCTCTGTCCTGATTGGACATTCACTTGTGGGAAGACAAGGAACTCAGTTTGGGAAATGCCATCCCGGGACTGCAGAGAACCGTAATCCTGACAGAACTTCAGAAGGCAGTGTAGCATGATGGCGAGGAACAGAGTGGAGTCTCACCGCTTGCTGCAAATCCCAGCTCAGCCAGGTGTCCTTGAGCAAATTATTTCACACCCTGTGCCTCAATTGCCCCTTCTGTAAAAGGGGGATCATCATTCTGACCTCATAGGGTTGTTACAGGTCTCATGTCAAATGAGACAGTAGTACTTATGAAGGGCACAGTGCTGGTTGGTTCATAGTGAGTAGTGGGTGCGGTTAATGTGGGAGGCCCTGGCCCACCCCGTGGGTTCCTAGGATCCTGTCTTGGTCTTTCTCATTCAACTGGAAGCAAGTTGAAGCAAACATTGTTTCTCTGGACATCATAAGAGCCCTGAGTTCACCTCTTCCCAGTCAGTCCTTATTTTACTGAGGGTTGGGGAGAGTGGTCAAGGAAGGCAGCTTTGGAGAAGGGTGGACTTGATGGTTAGCACAGCTTGGAGACCTGGCTTAGATCAGCAGTGTTGGGAGCTGAGCCACGTGACAATTGTGGAGGAAGCCTAGAGTAGCTAGGTTGACCTGGGAGCCGCTTGCTCCTGAGGAAGGGCCCTCCTGCCTGCTGTCAGATGGGAGCAGGGGAAGGGGGCAGTACTGTGGGTTCTGGTGTCAAGTTCTAGGGTCTGTGCCCTGGAAGAAGCCTATGGAGTTTATCTTGAGGAATTTAACTCAGGGCCCCCAGGGTCCTGCCTTCCTACCCCCGCAGCAACCAGCGCAGTTGTTTTCTCAGGATTAGATGTCCTGGACAGGCTCTTTCCTTCTGCTGTGTGAATGTCCCCCAGTTATTCAAGATCTCTTTCTTTTTTTTTGAGACAAGGTCTCTGTGTCTCACAGGCTGGAGTGCAGTGGCATGATGACAGCTCACTGCAGCCTCGACTTCCTGGGCTCGAGTGATCCTCACAGCTCAGCCTCCCGAGTAGCTGGGACTGCGGGCATGCAGCACCATGCCTGGCTAATTTTTGATTTTTTTTTTCTAGAGACGGGGGTCTTACCTTGTTTCTCAGGCTGGTCTCGAACTCCTGGGTTCAAGTAATCCTCGTACCTTGGTCTTCCAAAGTGTTAGGATTACAAGTGTGAGCCACCACTCCTGGCCCCTTTGTTTTATTTATGCTGCTGGCTGACTTCTGTAGGGCATTCTGTATGTTCAGTGATCTGTTTACCCTCCATACTTGCACATGTGTGATCTCATTTCATCCTTACTGTAGGTGTGACAGGAGCAGGCAGTTCTTAAGGGCTCAGAGCAGCCAGGTTCCAGCAGTCCCCAGTAGCACTACACACAAGAAGTATTACTCTGGTCCAGCAAATAATTTTCTATTTCTACAACTTCTAAGTTAAGGTACTTAGTTGTTCCCATTTTACAGATGAGTAACCTGAGGTAAAAACAGTGCTTTGTCCAAAGACTTTAGCCTGGAAATGGCAGAGCTGTGACTCAAATTCAGATCGTCTAATTCGGCTCTTGTGTTCTTTGTACCTCTTCATCCTCCCTCTCCATTTTCCCTTTACTCTCATGTGTGGAGTCCCTTGTTTTATGCCTGTCCCGCTTTTGCATTTGATTTTTGATTTGGATAATCTCTGCCAACATGGGCAGAGGCCTTTTCAGTTTCCCTCAAGGATAGCAAGGGCAGAAAGTGCTTCTTTTCCTAAACCCCTCTTAGCTCCTCATCCTTCAAGACCACTCACTTCTTTTCCTTTTCTGAAATGTTCTCAAGCTCTTTGCCCTGAGGACAGGTGTAGCAGCTCTGCTCCTGCAGCCTCTGCTCATGGGTCTGGGTCCTGAGAGCAGGGCGAGGGGAGCTGCTTTGGGGGCTATCTTTCTCCATTTCAACTGCTATAATGAAATACACTAAGCCGCGTGGCTTTTAAGTAGTGGAAATCTTTCTCAGTTCTGGAGGCTGGAAGTCCAAGATCAGGGTGTCAGCAGGATCAGGTTCTGGTGAGGTCCATTTCCGTCATCATAGACAGCACCTTCTTACTGTGTCCTCATGAGAAGGTGGGAGGGTCACAGCAGTTCCCTGGGGCCTCTTTTATAAGGGCACTAATCCCATTCACGAGGGCTCCACCCTCATGACCCAGTCACCTCCCAGGGACCCTGCCTTGGGTGTTAGGATTCCACATGTGAATGTTGGGGGACTGTAGCGGGGGCCATTCTGTTTACCCCTGCCCATGGATGAGGGGATGCATGGGGAGAATGAGGGCAGACTGTGCAGGAGCTTCTCTGTGGCCTCCGTGTGGGAGAGGTCTTGGTGGGGAGGGCCCTCCTTTGTCCTGGAGGCTCCGTGACTGTTGCCCTGGCAGGTCCCACTGGGCCTTAGTGCCCCTGCTCTCATGGCCTCGGTGGCATCATCATATGGTGAGTGAGGATGGGTGAGTCCAGGCCGTTGCCGAGAAGGGGCAGAAAGAGTTGGTAGGTGTTGGAAGGGAACATCACCTGAGTGAGGTGCTGTCAGTGCCCAGAGCCCTCCCTGGCTCTGGCCTGTGTGTGGGTTCACAGCTGTCTCACCAGCCCACTTGGCTGTCCTGGGCTGCTTGGCCCTGGCATCCCATTCAGTTCAGAGGAGCCCTTGGGCACAGGCCAGTGTCAGTCTTTGAGTAGCTCCTTTTGCCTGTCCCATTCACCTGCCTCCCTTGTTAAGGAGAGGCTGGGGCAGGCTGGCTTCCCCAAATTCTTAGTGTAGGGACAGAATCTTGGAGCAGCCAGTTTCCTGGTTTGGCACCAGCAGCACGCTCGTTCTTCTCTTTCCCTGGCTGATGGACAGAGTGGGCATTTATCTGAAGCGCTTTGGCCTCAGATTTCCCCTGGCTCTATCTCAGGTCTTCCTTTCCCTGAACCTAGGGAGTCTCCTTTAGCAAGAACTTCAGGTGATTTTGGTTGGACAGAGGAAGGGACCACGTGTAGCCGTCAATAAAGCTTTGGGGCCTTTGTGTGAAAGTGAGGCATGGTGCTCTGTACCTGCCCAGACAGGTGGTCCGGCTGGGTCACAGCAGGACTATGGGCCCCACATCCCAGAAACCTCCTCCTTCCCTATCTTTCCTCTCCCTTTACACCCTATTGTTGTCTTCTAGCCATTTTCTAAGCTGCCGTTGCCCCTCCACTGTTGCCGGGCACTTGGCCATCCTGGCATCTCTGGTGGTTTAGGCAGGACCTTGCCTTGCTCTGCGTCCCCCCATGCCACTCACTGCCTACCACAATTGAGCATTCTACCCTTCATGTCTTCTCGGAATATGCCTGGCTCTCAGCTTCTGTCCTACAGTCTTCAGGGGACAGAAAGCAGGAGTTTGGGTTTTTAGGAGGAGTTTCTGTCTTTAGCCTGTGGGTGGAGTATTTGTAAGGCGTTGCTCTGGAAAGGGTCGTGTTAGGCAGGTGTCATTTGGGAATGCCTGTGGTCAGGTCCCTGCCAGCTTAGCTGGCTTTCCAGGAGTGGATTCTGCTGGGTGCTCCTTGAGTTCTGTTGAACCTGCAGGTGGGGCCACTCAGCTCTGGAAGGGTTCAGGGACTGGTACCTATGTATGGCTGGAGACATCAGTTCTCAGGGGCTATCAGTGTTCTTAGTTTGAGTCCTTCTTTCTGGCTCTGAATCTGGCCTTGCTCCCTGGCTCACTGTGTCCACCCAAGGAGGCTGGGCAGGTGTCCTGAGTATCCCATTTAGAAGTGCCAGGAGCAGGTGAGCGTGAGAGTCCTGGGATGGGCGGGGACTGAGCTGCTGCTTCTGTTTCTCAGGAAACTGCACGGGCTGCTCGGCCACCTTCTCAGTGCTGAAGAAGAGGGTGAGTGTGAGGTTGCATTTGTTGGGAACAGTGTCCTTGGGACTGTCGGGTGGGGAGGAGTTGAGGGGAGTCACTGAGGAAGTCTGGCTCGGGTCACATTGGGCCTGGCAGTGGCTTTCTGGAGTGAGTGTGCCCTCCCCTGCCCCTGTGCCACCTTTCACCAGTCTCCCCAGGGGGCATTCCATTTGCTGTCTTTCCTGCTCTACTTGTGCACCCCCCAGTCCCAGTTTCCTTGGGTGGGATCAGCTGGTGTAAAGGAGGGAGGCGATGAGAACTCCAGGTGCCTGAGGGTGGGGGACACACTGACCTTGGCTCTTGTCTGCAGCGGAGCTGCAGTAACTGTGGAAACAGCTTCTGCTCTCGATGCTGCTCCTTCAAGGTCCCCAGGTCCTCCATGGGGGCCACAGGTGAGTGGTGCAGGTGGTGGCAGGGCTTGGTTGGTATCCCGTCAAGGGGATGCCACATCGTGGCAAGGGGGCAAGGGTGTCAGAGGTCAAGGGAACTTGGGATTGTAGTCAGGTCTATGGGAACATTTCCTCCATCCCCTTTAGCAAAAATTCTGAAACATTTGGTACATGCCGAAGAATAGATATGATGTACCTGTGAATTATGAAGGGTAATAACAAGATGAATACCTGTGGCCGCTTCACTAAAGTTGAAAAACAAGAGCACTGGCAATATCCCCGTGGCTCCCAGCACTGCTCCTGCCTTCCTGGAGTCAATCCCAGCTGCACTTTTAATCTTTTTCTTATTTCCTTGGCACTTTGAACAAAAGTTAAAAATCCCTTTTTTCCTTTTATAAAAGCTGTACATACATGTTGTAAATAAAACAACACAGATAAGCAAAAGGAGGAAAAATATTCCTGATTTCTTCCCGAGGAAACAATCGGACGTGGCCCCTGCTGCTCATTAGCTTGCATGTAGAATAAAAGCGTGTGCATATTCCTGAAAAATGTGGTCACATTTCATGTACCGTTTTGTAATATAACATTAAACCAAGTTATTTTTTTTTGAGATGGAGTTTCGCTCTTGTTGCCCAGGCTGGAGTGCAGTGGTACGACCTTGGCTCACCACAACCTCTGCCCCCTGGGTTCAAGCGATTCTCCTGCCTCAGCCTCCCGAGTAGCTGGGATGACAGGCATGCACCACTACACCCGGCTAATTTTGTATTTCTAGTAGAGATGGGGTTTCTCCATGTTGGCCAGACTGGTCTTGAACTCCTGACCTCAGGTAATCTGCCCGCCTCGGCCCCGCAAAGTGCTAGGATTACAGGTGTGAGCCACTGCGCCCAACCCAAGTTCTTTTTTCTTCCAATGCAAGTAACACATGCTTACTAACTAGAAAATTTGGAAATTCTTAATCAGAAGAAGAAGGAAGAGAAAAATAACCCTGTAATCTTACCACCCAGAGATAACCACTGTTAAAACATTTTGGGAAATTTCACTGTGACATTTTACTTATTTTAGTCTTAGTTTTTTGAGACAGAGTCTCGCTCTGTCGCCCAGCCTGGAGTGCAGCGGCGCCATCTCGGCTCACTGCAACCTGTGCCTCCTGGGTTCAGACAATTCTTGTGCTTCAACCTCTTGAGTAGCTGGGATTACAGGCATGCACCACCACGCCTGGCTAATTTTTGTATTTGATATTTTATTTAAAAAGACATTTTTAAAGGTGTTCTGTTCGTGCCACAGTGATGTCTAATTCATAGCACAGGAGCAGCCTGCTGTTGGCATCATCACGCCCGGGATCCCTAGTTCCCATGGAAAGAAGAGTCTCTGAGGGCAGGCTAGCAAGCTGGGCAGGGAGGGTGTGGGCTGGGTCGGGGGTCTGTGTGGGGCATTTGGGAGGTGGTTCTAGTAGTTGGGGCCATGAACCAAAGGGCACAAGGAAATGTCTCACCAAGTTCTTCCTCCTTTTCAGCCCCTGAAGCCCAGAGGGAGACTGTGTTTGTGTGTGCCTCGTGTAACCAGACCTTGAGCAAGTGAGAAGAGAGGCCAGGGTCCAACCAGGCACCCATCCTTGGGGCCAGCAGTAGGCGCCCCACTCTCCCCACCCCGGCCCCCTGTGGTGTGTGCTGGGCAAATGTGGCCTGAATGCTAGGTAGGCTTCCCCTTCCTTCCTCGCTCTCTCCAGCTGGATTCTGGAGCTGTTCTCCACCCCTGAGAGTGGCTGGCAATGGCTGCTCTCAATCCCTTGGGGAGAGGAGCCCCTGGAGGGCCTGGCATGTTGCCCTGCTCTGCCTGGGACTGAATGAGTGGACTCAGGGCTGGGCAGGCAGTAGCCACCAGAGGGCAGCAGTGAACTAGGTCAGGTCTGACTGGGGTCTGATGACCAGCGTCAGTGTGGCTATGCCTGAGAATTCCAGACCTGAGGTTGGGAAAAGAGGTTTTTCTCCTGTAGGGTACTGGCCAGGCCCTCAGCCTCAGAGAGCCTGCAGAAGGGCTTGGGAGTGCCACACCCCATCTCTGCTGATTGAATGTCCTTCCAGGCACCAGGATCTCATCATTTCCCCCATCAGAGGGTGTGGCCAGGCCTAACAAGACCAGGGGTGCTTCTAGAAACAGGGTTTAAGTTCCCAGATTCCCCCAGAGGAGAATGTGTATAGGAGGGGTTGGCTGAGTCCTTCAGCATTAAGTGGAGGAAAGCATGGGGAAGCCCCAACAGCTGGACAGACCTCAGCCTCCCCTCGAAGACGCCTCAATTCACAGACTCAGCCCACACGATGCCCTAGTGTCCCCAGCTGCGCTGGAGCAGCTGGATCACAGGGCACTCGGATCACAACTTCTGCACCCTCTGCCCAGAGTCTGGGGCAGTCCTCCACTGGCCCAGCGCTCCAGCTTCCTTTCCCTGCCTCTTGCCCCATGGAGTGGGAGGCCAGGTGAGTGGAGCAGAGGTCCTGAAGCCCTTGACCCCTGGGGGCCTGGGAAGTGTAGGATCTTTCTGGACTGGGTCCTGGATCCCGGGGCTATTCCCTGGAGGACAGTCTTAGTTATGGGATAAGGTCCCTTGGGGGTCTCCATTTCCTTTCCAACAATTTCATGTTCACTACTGGACTCTTACGGGCTCAGTATCTCTCCGTTAGCCATGAGCTGGCTCAGGCATCCCTTCCCTTCCCTGGAGCTGCTTTGCCTTTCTAAAGTATTTATTTATTTATTGCATGGTTCCTGGGAACATGTAGCATAAGGAATGGGATGAGGAGGAATTGGGAGGCGGTCTCCTACCTAGAGCTCTTCCCTGGAATCATGGACTGCCTGGGACCCAGGACCTATGAGGGGGCCGAGAGGTTTCTACACTCGGGGAGCAGGGGTGCAGAGAGGCAGGTTGGGGAGACAAGGGACCCATCCTAGGCCCAGACCAAGCAGTTTAGCTGCGACTCTACAGCCAGGGGCCTGCCCAGGCCAGTGGAGGAGCCAGAGCTCTGGGGAGCCTGGCACGCTTTGGTATCGTATCGCCTCTGTGTCCTGTTAGGAGAGTTCAGTACCCCGTGCTTTCTTTACACTGGAGAGGAACTAAAAGGATCTCTGTGTCTATGGAGAATTGTCAATAAAAAGGCCTCAAGCTTCTTGTTTTTGTCTTGTCTTTGTGTTGGCATTTTCCCTGAGACTGGAAGACCAGATCTCCCTGGCACTGCTGGAGTTTTGCAGGCCTGGGCAATTCCTGCAGGACCAGGCTGAGGGGCGGGCCTTTGGGGCACCCTGGTGGCAGGGGTGTGGGGGCTGCAGCTTGGTCTGGGTGTGAGCTGGGGGCCAAGAGGAGGAAAGCTGTGCCTTGCACGCAGGAGGGGCTCAGCACATGCTTGTCGGATTGACTTGAGGCCTAGTCTTGTGACCAAATTGTGAGGGCCCAGCACTGGGGGTTGGGGTTGGGACTAGAACTTGGTAAATGCCAAACAATGCAGACTTTAGAATGGAAAGATTTTAATCCCTCTGAGAAAGCCAGAAAGGGTGAGCCTTCAGGGAGGCCGAGAGCGGCAGGAAAGAGGATTGGACATGAGATGGGAAGTACGCACCATGCCCTGAGCTGGGGCAGGGGGGTGGCAGGTGGCTGGGTGCTGGGCACTGGTAAGGGCTTTGCGTGCGGTATCTCATTTATTGCTTGCAACAACTCTTGAGGTAAGCACTGTTCCCCCGAAGCAGGAACAGAGTCCCCGCAGAGGTAGAGGGTGGTGCCTGGCGCTGCCTGCTGTGGCCCAGCTCCATGCTTGGCCCCTTTACCATCTGTTGGAGTGGTGCTGGGGCCTGTTGGCACAGGGTTGCTGCCCCCAGGCTCACTGTGCTTTCCTCCTGTGGAAAGTGCACCTGATGGTGATGTGTATCTGGTGTGGGTGCTGTGAGAGAAATGAGAGAGAGAGTCTGTGGGAGGCATGGGGCATGGTGCCTGGCATGCTGGACACATTGGCTCCTGTTATCCTGGCCACCTTTAGAGGACAAACAGCTCTGTCCTGGGTGGCTTAGAAGAGTGATCTTTTTTTCTTTTAAACCAGAGAATAATTTTAGAGTATTCTTCAGAGAAGAGTATCAGAGGCACGAGTGTAGTTTGGAAAAGCAGAGTCAATACATTTTATTTTTGGAAAATGAAAATGCCAAATGTTGGTGAAATCTTGACCATAACAGCAGTGACTTGAAGCCTGTGCTTGCAGGCATGGATTACAGAGATGGGAGAAACATGAGTTTCCATCCTTGGGTAGCAGCCTCAGAGAAGGGGATGCTAGTGGGCCTTGTCCCCTTGAGGTGCCCCTGAGAGTAGGCAGGGGACATAACTTTCAATTGCAGGTACCACTGGGAAGTGAAGTCACGGAGGGATTGTGCTTTAGAACTGGCTGCATCCACAGCATGGAGAGGACCTGCACGTGGGTGGCCTGGAAGACAAATTGTCCATGTTTGAAAAAAAAAAACACACACACACACAATTTGTTCTCAGGCCCCTGAGGAGGAGGGGATGGGGAACCAGACTCTGCTGCAGCCCTGGCGCCTGCTGGGGCAGGTCTGGGGCTCCAGCTCCCACAGCCTGGCGTGGGCTTAGGGCTCTGCCGATCCTTTTTGTGGTTGGTTGTGTTGAGCAGCCTCCTGTGAGCCGTGGCTGGCAGTGGTTTCTGGTATCTTCAGGATTTTCAGCCCTTGGGCCTGAAGCCATATGAAGTTCTGTGTTCATCCCCTTGTTTCCCTGGAACCTTCAAGGCACCCCCTAAGAGAGGCCCTGGCCCAGCATCTATCTTACAGCTGGTGGCCCTCAGGATAACACCTACATTGATGGAGCACCTGTGCCAGGCACCATGCTGAGTGCATCATCTCATCAAGACCTCATGATAGTCTCCAAAAGTAGGTTCTGTTGTTAGCTCTGTTTAATTGATGAATAAATGGAGGTGTGGGGAGGTTAGGGAACCTGCCCAAGGTCACATAACTAGTAAGTCACGGAGCCGGGATGTGAATTGTGCCACATGCGCTTGTAGAGGCCTCATAAGAGAATGTTCGGAGGAACAGAGCAATCCTGAGTGCCACCCTCCCCTCTCTCTGCCTGGCCCCCACTGGCTCCAGGAGCTAGCCACTGAGCTAACAAGAAGGCCTACCCACTAAGCACAGCCTCTCTCCTCTCCTCCCTCCCACCCCCAGCCCTAGCGAAGTGGGCTCAGCCTCAAGAACAGAGGCAGCCTTGTGACTGGAGTTTCTCCAGCTCCCAGCAACCCCACCTCCGGTCTGGCTGAGTATGTTTCAACACCCCAGAGCAGCACATTCCATTCTCTGGCACAGCTGGGGGCTGGGGATTCCGGATTCCCCTGGCTGCCTGTGTTCTTCACAGCCCCAGCAGAGCCTGCTGTCTGGGCTGGGACGTGGGGTCCCAGCCACACACATTCCAGCAGCAACCACCCCCCACGTTACATTTCTTCAGGAGTGAACTTCAGCCAGGATTACAGGCGACTAAACAGTTGTGGGATGTGAGCTTCCTTTGTGGAGACCTAAGGCTGGATGCTGGCAGGGCTGAGAGGGGAGAGGGGATTGGGGGTGGGCTGTCTTTGGGAATTAGGAGAAAAGCCACTGACTCCTCTGCCTCTGTCAGTACCCTTGGAGTGGGATTGGAACAGGGCTCTCAAAAATCTTCCTGTGAGGCAGGCTGGCAGAAGCATGGCTGCCTGCACCCCCTGGCCTTGGCTTTGCCCCTACAGACAGTAGTATAGTGGTTAAGAGCATGAAGTCAAATTCTAGCACTGCCATGTGCAAGCTGTGTGACCTCCAACAAGTTCCTTAACCTCTCTGAGCCTCAGCCACCATCACTGAAATGCCACTACCTTGAATGGCTGTTGGGAGGCTTAAATTAGAATGCAAAAGTTGGGTGAGCCACAGTGGCTCATGCCTGTAATCCCAGCACTTTGGGAGGCTAAGAAGGGAGGATTGCTTGTGTCCAGGAGTTTGACAGCAGCCTGGGCAACATAATGAGACTTCAACTCTACAAAAAATAAGAAATTAGCCAGGCATAGTGGCATGCTCCTGTGGTCCCAGCTACTTGGGAGGCTGAGGCAGGAGGATTGCTTGAGCCTGGCAGGTTGAGACTGCAGTGAGCCATGATCGTAATACTGTGTTTAGCCTGGGCAATACAGTGAGACCTTGTTTCAAAAAAAAGAAAAAAAAGAGAAAAGATCAGAGAATGCAAAAGTGTTTTGAGTAGTGCCTACCACCCATCATGGCCTTGATATTTATTGATTGCTAGTATTATAGGAATACTAGTAATCTCTTCAATGTTGGCTTACACCACCACCTGTACTTCTGAAGCAAAACCCCAAATGTAGGTTCTAGCTCTCTTCTGAAAGTAGTGTTCTGGCTTTTAGATAAGATCCTCTTGTCTTTTCCTTGCCTTCCTGCCAGTATTGTTTCTTAGTTGATTAATGAATCAATTAGGAATTTTACTGAGCACCTACTATGGACAGGCACTGCTAGGTCATCGCTTTTGGTTAATAAAAATACTCCTGACCATTTAATGGACATCTATATACTGTGCATTGTACTTTTCATGCATTTTCCCACCTAACGCTCAGCAACCCTGTGAAGTAGACATTTTTACTCCATTTTACAGCTGGGCACTATTCCCGACGTTACACAGTCACTAAGTCACAAGATTAGAAGCCAGGACTGGACTGTACCTGCCTCTTCTCACCCCAGCCCAGAGTGTTCAGCTGCCTCCCCCCCTGTCCTTTCTGTTCTCTATTAGAACTCTGATTTTGTCCCCAGCTGAAAAAGCTTGACTTACTCTGCTCTCTTGCACCTAGGGGTGGCCATGTGACTTAGTTTTGGCCAGTGAGCTAAAAGTAGAAATCTACTAGGTGGGATTGCTGGGGAAATTTCTGTTTTCCTGATCAAAGGGGGGCCAAAGGCAGCTGACAAGCTGTGCTCCTCGCCCTTCCCCGCCTTGCTGTCTGGAATGTGGTGGAGAAGTTGGAAGGAGGCATCGTCTATAACCACGAGAGCGAACGTCGCCCCATGGCAAAGCAGGAAGGCAGGAGTTGGACGTAGACCTCCCACCTGTGCACCTCCAACCCTCTTGTGTGGAGAAGCTGGGGTTTCTTTTCCTGGGGTTTCTGTTCTGTGTGGTGGGGGCCACATCGTTCACTGCACCCAGGTGCGCTCGGGGCAACACAGCTGCTGGGTCTCCAGCCAGGGGGAGGGAGCCTTGTGTGACTGAAGGGAATGAAGGGTGGGGCTCAGGCCTAGAAGGACCTCCCTGGTCTTTGGGAAGATTTTTCTTGGTCACAGAAAATGGGTTCCTGGTGAGTCTGACAGCAGATGCTGGGGGACAGCAGTCAGAGCTAGGCCCTGACCTCTTGTGGGGGTAGAGGAGTGCCTTCCTGGGCTTCACAGGATGGACTAAGGGAGTCTTCCCCTCGCCCCGCTGCCCCATGGCTGCCAGCATCTGGCAGAAGTCAGCATAGTACTTCAGCCAGGGCAGGCCCAGTCCTGTGTGTGCCATGGAAAAATCACCCCTGGTCCTGGTTGACCACAGAAGTGTCCGTAAACATTTGGTCAGGGTAGGCGGCTGGGAGACAAGGGGCAGATTCAGGGAGCCAGGTGCGCTGGGCAGGGTTTGGGCGTGGGTGGATGAGGGAGGAACAAGGCGGCCTATGCAGCTGCTGACCTGCGGCGAGGCCACCTGCCTGCCCGGGGTGATTTATGAGCACACTGTCGGACCACCTGCTAGCCAGACCTCAGGGGAGTGCGCGCGCATGGCCCACAGCAGAACTCAGCCCTGGCCCCTCTGGAGTCATTTCCCTGAGGTGATGTGCACCTCTGGGAGTGGAAGCCAAGGCTTTCCTCAGCTCCAGAGAACGAGGCTCCTTTGTCTTGGAGGAACACCAGGCCTTGTCTGGACTTGGCATCCCAGCTTTACCCCCACTGGTGGGGTAAACTTCTCCCACTGGTGGGGAGAGCCCCTCAGGGAGTGCCCCTAGCCCCCTGCTCTGGGTACATCTGGCATCTGCTGATGGACCCCCCAGGGAGCTCCTTTCTGGCACTGCCCTGTCCATAGGCTGCTCATTAGAGTGGCCGTGGCTTCTCGCCTCCATCTCAAGCTTTCTCCCCTCCCTGCCCATCCACCTCAAGGCAGCAGCCTCCATCTGCTCTGAGCCCACTGGGGCACCCCCTCAGCTCCTTGCCCTCTCCCTGTCTCAGTTGTCACCTTATCTAGGTAGTAGTTCTCAATCCTGGCTACACATCATCCCAGGGAGCATCTAAAAACACCAACTCCCGGGCACCCTACAGAGATTCTGATTGAATTGCATTAGAGTAGGGCCCAGGATTCTGTAAAAGCTCCCTAGATGATTCTAACGTTTATGTGTTGAAATGCAGATTCGGATACAGCAGGTCTGCATTTCTTTGTTGTTGTTGTTGAGTTAGGGTCTCACTATGTTGCCTAGGCTGGTCTTGAACTCCTGGGCTTAAGGGATCCTCCCTCCTCAGCCTTCCAAAGTGCTGGGATTATGGGCATGAGCTACCATGCCCCCAGCCAGATGCTGCCTTTCTAACCAGCTCCCAGGTGATGCTCATGCTGCTGGACCAGGGACAGGTAAGGAGCAGTGCCCGCGGTGTGACACATCTTTGACCTCAGGCTTTTCACGATAGTGCCCTGCGGCCCTGCCTTCTTGGACTCCTCCGATCAGGCCTTCACCTCATGGGGGAGCTGCTGCAGGACGTGGAGTCTTCGGACTGTGGGAGAAAGCTGGGGAACTTGGCACTTCCATTCCTCCTCAGGGACAAAAGAACGTCCATCTCCATCCCTCACCTAGCGGTCAGAATGACAGGGTGACCCTTGCTATGTACTACAAAAACACAGGCCTTGCTTTTCTTAGCATTCCAAGGAGGTCTATGTGGCCAGGCCATGGGTTAAGATAAGGGCTTCTTTCTGGGTGAGGCTCCATTCTAAACCTCCCTCTCCCCCCACCTCTTGGGAACCAGCTGACAAAGAAATCACCTGGTCCAAACCAATTATTGTTTTCTTTGATTTAATTAAAAAGTTAAAAAAATTAGAAAACACAACCGTGTATGTATTGGTTGCCTAGTACCTATGGCCTCACAGCAGTAGCAATAACTTATCGGGATAAAAAGGAGAAGCAGAGGCTGAGGAATGAACCCCGGGAAGCGAGCCTGCGGGTGTACCGGAAGCGGGTCTTCGCTGAGGCTGGGCTGGGCTTGCTCTCCAGTCCAGGGAGAGCTCTGGGCCTTGGGGCAGGGAAATGGACAAGCTGGGGAAAGCAGGGGGTGTGGCTGGAGGCACTGAGACCCTAACTCCTTTCCTTTGGGGGGCTAGGATGACGCATACAGGGGCGGTGGGGAGAGCTGTCTCCCAAATAGCTTAGCCTAATATTGAGACTTCCCTCTTCAAGGCGAGGCCCCACCACCGACAGAGGGGAGCTGGAGCTGACACCACTGTCTACTCTGAAACCTCCTCCTCACGGTGCCCTGAGCCCCTCCACCCTTCCCTCACCCTCTCCTCCCCTGCCTACTTTCTGAGACCCTGGGGTCTTCCCCCCGATGAAGAAGCCCTGCTCCTGAGAGAGGAAGCCCAATATCCCAGGGACCCCAGGACCCCTGGGTCAAAAAGGATAGCCTGGGCTCCGTGCCCATCCCTTGGGCCCTGTGCCAGTAACAACACTCGTGAAAACACCCTCCGGCAGGGCTGGGTCAACCTGGAAGTTGGGGCGGGGCCAGAGGGCAAGCAAGGCCCAGCTGGCAGGGCAGGGAGGAGTGCCCTTTAGTGGGGCTCTGCGGCCCCATAGAAGAAAGGGTAGTAGAGGGAGCAGGGGTAGGAGAACATGAATTTGACTGCGAACTTCATCTCCTTATTCTTCTTGTCCCAGCGGTAGACGGCCATGAGCAGCAGCTGTCCATCCACTTTGCGGCCCATGACCAGGAAGCTGCCCGCCAGGCCGTCCAGCTGCGGGCAGGGGCAGCCCGCGCCGTTCTTCATGTGCAACACCAGCCGCTTGGTGTCCTTGCGCTTCAGGGGGCCCGGCTTGAGCAGCTTCTTCTTTTTCTGGGCTCCAATCAACTTCCGGTCCCCATTCTCTATCTTGATCTCCTTGATGCGCATTTTGACCACTGTGGGAAGAAAGGACAGGGGCAAGTTGGGAATGGTCAGATCTACGTGGGCCCAGAGTTGGTGTGTTCTGGACCTTCGGGCTCGGGGATCCTGATGCCCTGCGGGGTTTGGAAGGGTGGAGCTCGTACAGGCACATTTTCATATTTATGAAGCGCTTACGGTGCTGCACTCTCATGGACAGCATCATGTTTCATCCTCAAGGTACAGGAGAGGGGAAATGAGGGGTAGAGAGCTTGTGACCTGCGCGAATCAAGAGCCCAAGCCCTTCTGAGACACCAAATGCAGGGTGGAGAGCTCCTGATGGAGCAGCGTGTGGGGCTCCCCCCAGGGAGGGGATAAGGAGCGGATGGGACTGAGGCCGGCTGCTTGGAAGGGGATCCTTGCGATGGAGGGAGGCTGGACTTCCTGATCTCTGGGGATGATTCCCATTGGGATTTCTGGCTGTGAGTGTATGGTATGGAGTATATATGGGGTGTGTATATGTGTAGTGTGCGTGCATGCACACACGGTGAGTGTGGTTGGAGCAGTGGTGGGCTGGCAAATATTTAACAGCTGGCTCTGTGGACAGGGAGCCCTGCTTTGCATTCATTGACATCCATGGGGTAAATACTCCCACCACAACTGACCGCAAGACTGGGTGTGGAGCTGGGAATAGATACACACAGTTCAGCTCTTGCTGGTGTGAACACACCACTGTACAGTAATATGTACGTGTGTGAGAAAGAAATTGTATGGTGGGTGGGAGTGTGTTTGTGGTATGTATAGGAGTAGGGCAGGGGGTGTGGCTGGAGGCACTGAGACCCTAACTCCTTTCCTTTGGGGGGCTAGGATGAAGGCAGGGTCTGTAGCCAGAGAGTCATGGTGCAGGTCACCCTGCAGTGGATGTAGAGAGCCTAAGGAGTCCTGGGCCTCAGGGTGGGGTGGGGAGTCCCTCGGGCTGGTTTCTCCCTTCTTCAGGCTTCTGGGCCCCCATCTCTGTGGGACCAGGGAGAAGTCAGAGAATAACTCTGCCCACTCTTGGCTGGAAATTGTCATAAAATCTTGTTCCTTTTCTTTATGTCCCTTTCCTCTTCTCTTTCTCTCTCTGACACACACACACACCCCTTGCAATAGCAGTATTCTCTTTCCAAACACAAACAGGCTACCGACATAAAAGACTCCTCTGAAGAAAGGACTTCATTATCATCTCCTTTTTTCTTTTTTATAGACAGGGAGGCTAAGACACAAAACAGGGAACTGACTTGGCAAAGATCACACACTGGACTGCGTGGTCCATGTGTGAGCCGGGTCCTGACCGGACTTGGCTGGGTTTTCCCAGAAAATGGGAAGGCTCTGGGATGAAGTTGTGGCGACAGGTGACCACAGCTCTGCTGGCAGGAGGTGTGCTGAGTCCCAGGTGGAGGTACCCACGGACAAGGGTGCTCCACTTCCATCCTAGAGCCATCACTCCCCACCTGGCTCCATCCATCTCTGGGCTAAGCCTGGCTCCATTCATCTCTGGGCTAAGCCTGGCTCCATTCATCTCTGGGCTAAGCCTGGCTCCATCCATCTCTGGGCTAAGCCTGGCTCCATCCATCTCTGGGCTAAGCCTGGCTCCATCCATCTCTGGGCTAAGCCTGGCTCCATCCATCTCTGGGCTAAGCCTGGCTCCATCCATCTCTGGGCTAAGCCTGGCTCCATCCATCTCTGGGCTAAGCCTGCACTATCCACAGAGATGATCCAGTCATGGAGGCCCCTCTGAAAATGACACCAAGGGAGGGCTGCGGGAGCCCTGGCCGGGGTGGTTTCTGAGGCCTAAGGCCCATAGCCTTGAGGGACTTGTGATGGTCCTGAGATGATGCAGAAAGAGGTGCATTTCTCTTGGGAGAGGGTTTATGGTTATCATTGGATTCTAAACCAGAGCCATGATGCAAAACCTGTTGGGATTCACTGTGATGGATGTGGGCACGTCTGTTCCCGTGTGTGTCAAGAAAGAGAGGCTGGGGGTGGTGCCGGGGCAGTGGCAGCATGGGCCCCACACTCACCAAAGTCACTGGAGCACATCTGCTCCATGAGGCCATCAGCGCTGTGCTCCATCTCACACTGGGCGCAGATCTTGGTCACTGAAGAGAGAAAGTGGGGTGGGGTTGGGGGACAGTTGGTGAGGGGATTGGAGTTCCAAGAGCCACTCAGGGTGCAGGCTTCCTCACTGACCAGCCACTTCCCCCTGCCAAGCCTCTACTTCCTTATCCGGAAATGGGATGATGGCAATCATATCACTACCCGCTCACAGAGTGACTGACAATCACCAGACAGGCTGTGCAGGGACAAAACTGCCAGGTGGGCACAGTGACTGCTCCATGACCCTGGCGGCCACAGCCATGATGTGCATTGTCGTTTAAATTTTATCTCCTCTATCCTCAGCCTATGAAGTAGGGATTCTTATTCCTATTTTATTTTTGAGACGGAGTCTCGCTCTGTCGCCCAGGCTGGAGTGCAGTGGCTCTCCAATCTCAGCTCACTGCAATCTCCGCCTCCCAGGTTTAAGCGATTCTTCTGTCTCAGCCTCCCAAGTAGCTGAGATTACAGGTGTGTGCCACTGTGCCTGGCTAATTTTTGTATTTTCAGTAGAGATGGGGTTTCACCATGTTGGCCAGGCTGGTCTAGAACTCCTGACCTCAAGTGATTCACCCACCTTGGCCTCCCAAAGTGCTGGGATTACAGGCATGAACCATGGTGCCTGGCCCTTATTCCTATTTTGGAGAAAAGGGAACTGAGGCCCAGAGCGGGTTACTCAAGTCTGACAGCAGACGGGGAGGAAGGGGGTGAGGGCATGGAGCCAGCCTGGAAGAGCTATGTGGACCAGCACAGCAAAGGGGAGGCTGAGACCAGGGAGAAATTAGGGTTCAGGGGACTGAGGGTGTGGGTGGGAGGAGGGACTTAGGATCTCACAGGTTTCATGAGCCTGGGATGGCTTCCTATTTTATGGATGGGGGAAACTGAGGCTCAATGAAGTCAAGCAACTTGCCTAAGGGCTTTTCTTTAGGGGCAGAGCCTAATCTGCTCTTCCTTCCGCAGTGAGCCTTACCCAAATGACTCCCAGCCAGGGGAACGGAGGAAGAGGGTGGAGATCTTAGGGTTCCAGGTACAGAAAATGGGGAGGCAGACCATAGCCCAGGAACGTTCTTAGTCTCCAGTCTTTCCCCACATCCCTTCCCTCACCTCTCCTCTCTTCCCAAGGTCCCAACACGGGATGGGAGTGTTGCTTGCTTTGGTGCCTCGGGATCCAGGTGAAAGGCATTGTTTAACGACCCCAGACATTCTTGGGCTGAGAGGGGTCATAAGGCATTTATCAGGACGTCCCAAGATGGGGGGACGGCATTGGGGGATTCTCAGCAGCTTGGTTGGGTGGGCACTGAGAGGGGTGCCAGGGGTGTCCAGGGAATGAGAGCCAGAGGGAAGGTCTGGAGCCGCAGGGAGGCACTACGCTGCTACTCCCTGGGGAGGTGGGAAGGCGGGAAGGCTGCGGGCGATAATTCCGGGGGCGATGGGCTGAGCTAAGACAGCGTGTGTTTTTTTGTGTGTGTGTGTGTGTGTGTGTGTGTGTGTGTGTGTGTGTGTGTGTGTGTGAAGGGGGGGAGCTGCACCTCTTGGGGGATTCGCAGAGCTGTGCTAGGGGAGCTGCAGGGCCGACGGAGCGCGCGGGGACGGCGGCGGCGGCGCTACCTGGAGGCGCGGTGGCGGGCAGGTGCCCGAACTGCACGGCAATGCAGAGGTCGTTGTCCAGGGGGAACTTGTGGCAGTGCAGCATCTCGGGCCAGGGGAAGCCGTAGGCCTCCATGAGTGGCGCGCAGCCGGCACGCACGGCCTCGCACAGCGAGCGGCACGGGTAGATGGGCCGGTCGAGACAGACGGGTGCAAAGAGCGAGCACAGGAAGACTTGCGTATCCGAGTGGCAGCGCTTGGCCAGCAGCGGCAGCCAGCTGCTCGCCTGCTGCTTCACTTCGGCCAGGCTCTCGTGCTCCAGCAGGTTGGGCAGCCGCATGCGCTTGTAGCCCACCGTGTGGCAGAGCGGCAGGTCGGCAGGGATATCGAGGCACTGCGGCGGCTTGGAGTAGGAGCGGCCGTGCAGCGGCTCGGCCTGCCAGCCATAGTAGTCGTACTCCTCGCCGCGCGCCGGCGTCCAGTGCAGCGCCCCCAGCAACAGCGCCAGAGCGGCTGTCCGCGCCACCCCCGCCGCCGCCCGCATGGCTGCGCCCTGTCCAGGCGCGCGCCGCGCAGCCCCCCGACGTTCGGTGCCCGGCGGCCCAGATGTCCCGGCGTGCGCCCCCGGTCCTGACTCTCCCCAACCGCCGCCGCGGAGGTCGCCCAGGTGGGTGGCAGCCTGCGCTCCGGACGCCCCAACTGATGCTGGCGCCTCCCACCTCGGGGCTCCAGCCCGAGCCTCGCCGTGCGCCCCAGCCAATCTCCGGCCGCCTGGCCCCGGCTCCAAGGCGGGGATGCAGTCGGGGCGGCCCTCAGCCCCTCCCGCACCCTGCCCGAGCGTCCCGCCCAGCGCCCGGTCTTGCGCCCCTCTCCTGGCTCGGCTCCGCTGCTGCGGCCCTGGCCTCGCCCAGGGCTTGTCCCCGGGGCTCCCTGGCTCCCTGGGCATTTTCCTCGACCCTCGCCTTCTCCATCCTTCCTCCTTATCTCTCTCCGCCACAACCTCTCCTGTTCCTTTTCTCACTCACTTCACTTGCTTATCTCTCTGCCTCGGCCTTTCTCCCTCTGCTCTGTTTTCTCTTCCCTGACACCTCGGTTCCTCTTCTCCCTGGTGGGAGGCTCGTGCCACCCCACACCCTCCTGGATCTTCTGATCCTCCGGGCAGGTCTTCTTTGAGCTTGGTGCCAGGCCCCGTGCTGGCTGCTGGGGAATCAAAGATGGATATAACCCAGAACCCACCCAGGGCCAGGATAGTCTAGTGGGGTGAAGGTAATCATAGCTTCTAGTTAATGAGCTCTTACTACCAGTCAGGGACGGTGCAAGGTGCAAGGTGCGGTGCATGGTACGTTCCAAACTTATCAGCTATTGCTAATGATAGCCAATACTCAGTGGGTGCTAATTGTGTGCCAAGTCTGATCTGAGCACATTGCATAAACTCCTTCTGCTAATTCTCACAATAATGCTAGATGGTGGGTAGGTACTATTATTGTCCCCACCTTACAGATAAAGATCCTGAGGCAGAGAGGTTAAGCACGGATTAGAGCTGGGATTTGAACCCAGATAGTCTGGTTCGAGAATCAGAGCCCAGAAACAACCAGGAGGCCTGGACTCTGAGTCTGTAGGCCTAATGACCAAGGGGATAGGGAGTTCAGAGAGGTGGAGTAACTGGCCCTTGGCCGCACAGCTCATATGTGAAGGAGCTAGGATTTGAATCCAGGTGTGGGGCTCCAAAGGCCAGGGCTTAACCACCCTGTGGTAAGATAATTTCCAACCCATGGTAGGTAACACGGTGGGAGGAGGGGGCATTGATGGTGTCTCTGAGCGGTGCACCCAGGCAAGCATCAGAGGAGAGGGGACCTTCAGGAACCCCATGCTTGGTGCCTCTCTCCTGTCTGAGTCCTGCCTTTCATTGGCTTTCCCTTGAGAGGAACTCGGACTGGAGGCTTGAAGGGAGGGGAATTCCTTCCTGAGAGCCTAACCTGACACCTGACCTCCCAGTCTTTGGTGGGGAGGGTACCCTGGGGAGGTGTCTCCTAGGAGGGCTTGGGGAGCTGGGGGCTGGCTGTGCTGGAAGGCAGGAGTGCTGGGGCACTTTCTCCCTCTGGTCCTCCCCTTAGTCCCACTGATAGATGTTTCCAGGGCTCCTGTCTTCCTCTGGGTCTGTCCTTGCAGTGGTAGTGGAGAGGGGTGAGGGGCCACTCCTTAAAATTCATGGAAAATGCATGGAGTACCTACTATCTGCAAGGCATGGGGTAGGGTATGGATGGGGATACAGAGGTGCAAAAGACATGGCTGTGTTCCTTGTGGTCTAGTTGTAAGAAAAAGACACAAGGCAGGCAGAGGAGGCAGGAGAAGCCTCACCCCACTGAGCCCCAAGGGTGGGACAGGCTGTGTTTGATGTCCAGGATGACCTAGTGGGGTCCAGGTGGAGTAAACTTTGACCTTCTTTTCCCCTCTCCCTCTCCCAGCCCCCAGCATGAAGAGGTTATGCGGATGGCCACTCAGAAGGTGAAGGACTGGTCTCTGCAGGGCCAGGCAGTGCAGTGTAGCAATGGTACGAGAGCCTGGGCTCTGCAGATGATGGAGCCAGGTTCAGATCCTGGCCACGCACTAGCTGTATGACCTTGGGCAAGTACTTAACCTGATTTCCTTCTTTGTAAAATGGAAATTTTACAGCAGTTTTTGTGAGGAGCAAATAAGGTGAATGGAAAGAAAGCCCCCTGCACAGTGCCAACACACAGAATGAACACCTAGGGACGTGTGACTTTGGAGTAAAAATGTGCTGTGTAAACACAGCAAGACTCCATCTCTACAAAAAATAGAAAAGTTAGCTGGGTATGGTGGCATGCGCCTGCAATCCCAGCTACTCAGGAGGCTGAGGTGGGAGGATTACTTGAGTTCAGGAGTTCGAGGTTACAATAAGCTGTGATTGCACCACTGCACTCCAGCCTGGGCACCAGAGCAATACCCTGTCTCTTAAAAGAAGAAAGTGGTGGCTGGACATGGTGGCTCATGCCTATAATCCCAGCACTTTGGGAGGCCAAGGTGGGCAGATCACCTGAGGTCAGGATTTTGAGACCAGCCTGGCCAACACGGTGAAATCCTGTCTCTACTAAAAATACAAAACTTAGCTGGGTGTAGTGGTGCATGCCTGTAATCCCAGCTACTCAGGAGGCTGAGGCAGGAAAATTGCTTGAACCTGGGAGGCGGAGGTTGCAGTGAGCTGAGATTAAAAAAAAAAAAAAAAAAAAGTGGTGTGTGTTCTGAAAGCCCTTGGATGCCTTGGCTCTGGCTCTGGTTTGGGGCTCTGAACAGCAGTTGTGCCCCTGCACGCTGACTCTCCCACCTCTCTAGGCTTGGCAGACTCCCGCCCTCCAGGGAAGGTGTGGCCTCGGGCACTGGCAGGGGTGTTAGAGCCCCCCAGGTGGTTGTGCAAGGTGCTGGCTCCTTGGGCAGCTGGTTGGCTGTGCTGTTCTTGGCGTCCCCGTGCCTGGCCTGGACAGAGCAGGGCTTTGTTTCTACTGGTAGTTATGTGAGAACTGCGCATGACCAGAGAGCTGTGAGTCCATACCTGACAGCTCTGAGGGCTGTTAACGGGCAGAGGGGCCAGGCTGAAAGCCTCCTGGAAGAGGAGCATGGACAGTCTTTACCTGGGAGCTCTGTCATGGGAACCCCCGAGGGCCCCTGACACAGGGCAGGGTGAATGCGAGGAGGTAAACTTGACAGGAACCAAGCCGAGGTGAGGGCTGCACCATGAGGCTGTTGTCAGGGGAGCTCTCTGTGGCCATTTGACCTGGTTCTGCAGCCTGGGCAGGAGAAGGCTGGCTCTGATGTAGCGCCCCTTCTTGCTGAGGCTGAACCAGGGCCTAAGCAGCAGGTGGAACACCTGCGCACTGTGCTGGGCATCTGTCCATCTTGAAGCATCCACAGCCTGTCCAGACCTTTCCCCCAGCTGATAAAGGGGACCATTTGTTCAAAAAAATGTGTATTCGTGGTTTGTTGTGAGCAAAGTTCTATATAAATACCTCTTAGATCAAACTTGCTAATTATGTTGTCAAATTCTACATTTTTCTACTCTTTTATTGTCTATTTCAATGGTTCTCAATGTGTAGTCAGTGTTCCCCAGGGGGACCCCAGGACTCTTTCCGGAGGAGTATACAAGCTCAAAACTGTACAAAATTCAAATTCAAAGTACAAGATAGTCCAGTGGATTTTAAGGTTATTGGGTAAGAGAAGCTTATTGATATGGTTTCAGATTCTGCATTACATTTAAGAAACTACACATGTCAGGCCAGGCACGGTGGCTCATGCCTGTAATCCCAGCACTTTGGGAGACCGAGGTGGGTGAATTGCTTGAGCTCAGGAGTTTTGAGACCAGCCTGGGCAACATGGTGAGACCCTGTTTCTACTAAAAATACAAAAAAATAGCCGGGTGTGGTGGTGTGTGCTGGTGGTCCCAGCTGCTCAAGAGGCTGAGGTGGGAGGATGGACACTTGAGTGGGGGTTGGGGAGTGGGGTTTGTTGAGGAGAGGCAGTGGAGGTTGCAGAGAGCCAAGATTACACCACTGCACTCCAGCCTGGGTGACAGAGTGAGACCCTGTCTCAAGAAAAAAAAAAAAAAAGATTACACATGTCAATCTTTGGGGTAGTATCAAAGAAGTATATTCACAATTAACTGAAAAGGCCATCAAAATACTCCTCCCTTTCCAACTGCATTTATGTGTGAGGCCAAATTTTCTTCATATACTTCAACCAAAACAACATATGGCAACAGACTGAATGCGGAAGCATATATGTTAATCTGCTGTCTTCTGTTAAGCCAGACATTAAACAGATTTGCAAAAATGTAAAACAATGTCACTCTTGTCACTAAAATTATTTTTTGTTTTGAAAAATACAATTACTTTTCATAAAAATTTATATTAACATATAAACATTTCTTTTAAATGCATTCATGCATTTTACTTTTTCCTCATTTTTAATTCCAAATATGGTGAATAATGATAGGTATAAAACCATGTAAACAAAATCTCTTTGGGATTCTCAATTTTTTTTTTTTTTTTTTTTTTGTATTTGAGAAGGAGTCTCTCTCTGTTGCCCAGGCTGGAGTGTAGTGGTGCAGTCTCAGCTCACCGCAACCTCTGCCTCCTGGGTTCAAGCGATTCTCCCACTTCAGCCTCCTGAGTAGCTGGGATTACAGGTGTGTGCCACCATGCCCAGCTAATTTTTGTAGTTTTAGTAGAGACAGGATTTCACCATGTTGGTTGGCCAGGCTGGTCTCAAACTCCTGACCTCAGGTGATCCACCCGCCCCGGCCTCCCAAACTGCTGGGATTACAGGTGTGAGCCACCATGCCCAGTCTGGGGTCTCAATTTTTAAGAGTGCAAGAAGGTTCTGAGACCAAAATGTTCGAGAACTGCTGGGCTACTTAATCTGTCCATTTCTGATAGAGGTATATGAAATCTACTGTGCATATGGGTTTGGCAATTTTTCCTTTTTTTAAAATCAATTTTAGCTTTATATACCTTAATGCTGTGTTGTCAGGTGTATAAAGCTTCATGATTATTATAACTTCTGATTGAATTGTAACTTCTGTCTGTATGAAATATCCTTTTTTGTTCCTTTTAATGCCTTAGGACTTAAGAATAATGATTTCATGAACCAACACTTAAACAGAACCTGCTATGGGCCAGGTATGGATGCGAAAGAGATTTAGTTCTTGTCAGTGTGGAGTACACAGGCACAGGAAGGCAACATATGTAGTGCGGCAGGCACAGTCTGGGCTTTGGAGTCAGACTGACCTGTGCTGAATTCTGAGCACTTCCTAGTGGTGTGTCCTTGGGCCTGTGTATGTTGGACCTTGAACCTCAGTTTATAACATAGGGTTAATAGCATCTATGTACTAGTAGTGCTGGTTGCGGAAGGCTTCCTGAGATAATGAGTGACAGCAGCACCCTGCAGAGTGTGCCCTGTGAGTAGCTCTGTGATCAGTGCTGCAGCAGAGCCACCAGCCAGGAGATCTGCCCTGTTTATGCCTCCTGACAAGGCCCCCAGGAGAGGCAGTGTGGGGCAGTGGGGAGTGCACCAAGCTGGGATTCGAAAGATCCTGAGTTATACCTTTTTAATTTACTAGCAAAAGTAATTTAATTACTTTTTAATTTAGTGAGACCCTGAGTCTCAGTTGCCTCATCTGTGCGGTGGGGGGGACCACATTGCCCTGCATTCTCTGTGGGGTTATCTTGAGGATCCAATGAGAGAGTGGAAGGGTCTCGGGATGATGATGGAGGTGGAGCCGAGGAATGCAAGGAGGTCCCCAGGGTGGCTGTTGCCTCCCCTATCCCGGGCTGTGAGGAGGCCTTACCAGCACAGGCTTGCCTGGACCCCCAGGAGGGCTGGGATGACTGAAGTGCTAAGACAGGGTCTTGTCATTATTTCAGACTCCTGGAATTGTCTGCCTTCTTTTTTTTTTTTGAGACTGAGTCTCACTCTGTTACCAGGCTGGAGTACAGTGGTGCGATCTCGGCTCACCACAACCTCCGCCTCCTGGGTTCAAGTGATTCTCCTGCCTCAGCCTCCTGAGTAGCTGGGACTACAGGTGCCCGCCACCATGCCCAACTAATTTTTGTATTTTTAGTAGAGATGGGGTTTCACCACGTTGGCCAGGATGGTCTTGATCTCTTGACCTCATGATCCGCCTGCCTCAGCCTCCAAAAGTGCTGAGATTACAGGCGTGAGCCACCGCGCCCGGCCAATTGTCTGCCTTTTACAATCCCAGTGCTTCTCTGACAGGGTGGTGTCTTCATAGCAGCTGCCATTAAGTGCCCATTAAAAAGCGAGGGTGAGTGGTCTAATTAATGAAACTATCAGTGCTGGTAGGCACCTACTTTCCCCAAGCATCGCCCTCCTGGTCCCCCACCATTTTCTTTAAGAGAAAACTAAAAATTGGCCTTCCTGAGCCCACAGTCTAGAGCTCTTCCTATCATACCTCCAGTTGTTTTACTTTCCAGCATTTTAGCTTTGTCAATTGCAAAGTCAACATCTGTCCCAGAGGCCCCCAGCTGTGCAGCGCCTCCCTGCTGAGCAGTCTGTGCTCTGGCTGGCAGTTCAGGGAGGCCTGCTCAGCATCACTGGGTAAACTGGTTACAGAGGGGCTTGAGCGAGACTTACCGGCCACTAAATCAAGTGACCAGGGAGGCCAGCCTCAGTCCTCCCTTCTATGAGCCTAGCCACTGGCAGGCTCTCCGACTTGTCCTGATCTCACATGGCTTGAAGAACAAAAGCAGAGGCGAGGCTTCTCTTGGGCCTGGGGCTGAGTCCAGCTCAAAGCGTGCCCGTCTGAAGCTTGAAGGCAGGTGGGATGGGGTGGGCACTGCTGGCATTCTCTAGTTGGGGCTATGGATGGAGAGAAGGCTGAATACTGTTCTCCTCTTCTCCCTGGGTTCCCAGCACACCTGGAGTCCCTGGGCTATGGCCAGTTGGCAACACTGGCTAGAAGCACATTGGAGAGGCTGTGTAATGTTTTGGTTAAGAGTGTGAACTCTGGGGCCAGACTGGGTTCTGATTTTAGCAATGCCACATGACCTTGGGCAAGTTATTTAACCTCTCTGTGCTCCAGTTTCCTCATCTGTAAAATGGGGATATTAATAACAATAATTTCTTAGAGAATTGTTGAGGTTAGATTTAATTTTAAAAATCATTTAGGACAGTGCACAGTAAGCACTGTATAATTGTTGGTTAATATTATTGAATGTGGGCATGACAGTGGTCTTTAGAGACCATCGCCAAATCCTGTAGCTCTTCACTCCCAATTTCTCTGATATGCCTCCTGTGCTCTCCCTCCCTTTGCTCTCCGCGCATCCTCCCTGCTCCCTCTGCAGTCTCAGTTTTCCACTCTGCAGGAGCCAACAAGATCATTTCAAACTGCAAACCTGATGGTCTCACCCTTCAGCTCAAGCCCCTCAGTGGCTCTTACTGTTCTTAGCGTAAAGTTCTTACCCAGGCTCTGGGTAAAGCTCTTATCCAAGGCCAGGTCCCCTTGCTGGGCACTGTCTGGAAGCCTGAAGTTCCCTTTGCTTATAATGACACTGGTCATTATATAACTGTTTATTTTATCAGCTTCTGGCTTCTCACTAGACTGAGAGATCCACAAGGGTATGCCCTCATCTTGTTCATCTCCGTTGTTCCCAGATCCCTGTCAATCACATAATAGGTGCTCCAAAAATGTTTGGTGAATGAATGACTGAACAGATGGATGAATAGTCAGTGGGAGGAAGTAATAGAAGGAAGGGGTCTTTGGAGCCAGATGGGTTCAGGCTGGAACCCAGAACCTTTTTCAGGCCCTGTTGGAATTCTTGAGAGGACCAGGGAAGATCAGGAAAATTCTAGCAGGGAGCTGGTGAGGACCAAGTGGAGTAAGAGGAGTGATACGTCAGTTGCGGTGCTTGCTGCCGACCAGGGAGTGATGGACGGCCTCTCTTTCTCCTTCCTTTCATGAATACTTGTTTAGAGCCCCTAGGTGCTTTTGCTCTCCTGTATTTCATTTCATCATCCAGATAGCACTGTGAGGGAGGTATTATTACCCCCATGTGATATGAGAAAATTGAGATTCAGAGAGGGTCAGCAACTTGCCCAGAGTCACACAGCCCAGAAGCAGCAGAGTTAGGACTTGAACCCAGGACTTCCTGCTGTGGATGTGAGAAGTGATTGGGGGTAGTGCCACTCTGTTGAACACTGACCCAAACTGGCTTGCAGGGGAAGGCAGCCCTAGGGAAGCAGACCCTTCCGTGATAATCAAGTCGCTGAGGTTGCAGCAGGTTTGACCCAGTTGGCTGGGTTGTTGCCCTCAGGGAGCTCACAGTCTAGAGGTAGAGGGGGAACCAGCTGATACACAAATACACAAATAGTTTATCATTGCAACTAGGGTGACTTCCTGGGAGATGGGTGGAGAGGCACTCCAGGGCCTGCTCTTTGTGGAAGCCGGAAAGAGCACCAGATGCAGAGTGAGAGCTGCCTATGCCTATTAGGCTTTGCCTCTACCACTTCTGGGCTGTGGGAACTCAGGCACATGAATCCCTGTGCCTCAGTTTCCTCATCTGCAAAACAGGGACAGGAAGAAATTCTTTGTAGATTTCTTGGGAAGATTAAATGAGAGATACTTGAAAGTGCTTAAAACTGCTAGTGTTAAGTATTCAAAGGGTTTTGTACAATCACAGGAGGTGGGTGGCATGGCCCCCCCTCTCTTTGCCCTGACTATGGCTATGTGGGGCCCTTGGGACCCCAGATTTATAAAATGTTGCAGCTGAAAGCTCTCCTATATTCTCCTGACCACCCAGGGGCTGTGAAGGCAGTACTAAAGGTTCATAAATGATTCTCCATGTTTCCCCAAATCAACACAGAAGGGTTCATTTGCCATAAACAAAACAGCAGACTTCTTTGCTTTTGGCTGAATTACAGCTCTCAGGATGGAACTCCTCTCATGCTGAACAGAAGTCGGCTGGCAGTCCCTGCATCTCTGATTAATATAAAAACAGAGGCTGGGAGGGGAATTGACTTGCCCACACGGGACAATAGGTCAGAGAGGCTTCAAGCTACTTTGTGCTGGGCGCCAGGGGAGGAAGTGAGGAACCCCCAGGGAGAACCCTGGGGGCAGGATTGTGGAGGGGAAATCCAGGGCAGGAGTGTTAGGGGTGGGGGCAGGAGTGATGGGGAATCCTGGGCAGACAATGGCCTCATTAAGGAGAGGGTGAGGGTGTGGAGAAGCGGGGCACGGCCACAGCTAGTGAGGGTGAGGAAGTAGTGGACTGAGGCTCTTCCTCCCAACCCCCACCAATGGAGCAATTGTCCTCTGCTGGGAGGGAGCTGGGCCTGGGCCTGGGCCTGGGAACGGCTGGATGCCTGCCCTTAGGGCCACCGAGGTGGTCCTGGCCTCCTTGCCTGGTCCCAGAATAGCTCCTCTGTGCAGGCTGCTGATCCTTCAGGCCCCAGTAGGGGTTACCCAGTCCTACTTCTTCCAGTTGGCAGTTTGGGGTATGGATGCCCAGCCAAAGCTCTCTGAAGAGGGGCCCCCACTTCCCTTCTGCACACTTCTGGGAAACCTGAGCCCTGTTTAGGCTGGTCTCTGAGGCCTGGGCCCAGCCCACTTCCTGCAGCTCTCCTACTTTCAGCTCCACCCTGCTGCCCTGTGGCCGGCTCACTTGGCTTCTTGGGTCTCAGCTGCTTTACCTGTAAAGTGAGAGAGTTGAGCTATGAATAGCAGTGCTTCTTCCCCAGTGGTTAGCCCGTCTGGGCCCGGGGTGGGGCATGGGCTCAGTCCTCAGGACCCCTGGGGCTGGCACTCAGGGGAAGGGCCAGGGCTGCTAAATTCCTGCTGGGTTCAGCACAGCCCTTCAGGATCAAGAACTGCCATGCCCCAAGAGCCGATGGAGCCCCTGTTGAGCTGCAATGCTAGATGGATGCTTTTCACTCTTGTTGTTTTTAGGGTAGCACCATCCTGTTTTCAAACGATGTGGCTTGTGGGAACTCGACAGATAAAATAGATGAAAGGGGAGAGTATGGTTAGGGCTGGTGGGGGGCCCGGTGGGAACCCTCCCTAGGCCCTCATCCGGGCCTCTCTGCAGCTGGCTGTGCCCTGTGTGGGCGGTTCTGGGTGTTCTGTTCTGATTGATGGGGCATCTGCTGAAATTGGCAATGTCTGTGCTGTACCAGTTGTTACTCCTTACCCTGGCATATGCCGCAGGGTTTTGTCTTTTTGTTTAACTCTAAGCGATAGGATGGGCAGACAGGGTTTGGAGATTAACTTCCTGTGGCCAGGAATTGTCCTTGGTCTCCTGGGCCAAGGCCTGACCAGGCTGGCTGAGACCAGGCTGCTGGCATGGGCACACCCCCCAGCCAGGGGAGGAGAAGGGTTCCCAAACTTTATATTGCAAAGCAGTCACTATAGAAGCTGATTAAAGTATATATTTAGATTGCGGGGCCACTGCACGAACTCCAGTTCAATACCTGTGACTCCCAGGCAATTTTGAGGCAGTGGGCTGCAGACCAGGATGGGAAATGCTAGCCTCCCAGGGGGCTATGCCTGCTCCTCGTTCCACCGCTGCCTCCTCCTGCCCCGGCTGGCCACAGCCTCCCTCCAGGGCCCTGCTGGTGGGCCTCCTTCAGGCTGAAATGAGAACTCTTTCTTTCTGGAAGCTGCACACAACCTGGCGTCCCCTCCACAGTCCTGTTCCCTGTCCCCCTCCTTGTGGGGTCAGTAGTTGGGTTCACAGCCACCTTATCTGCTCCAGCGCCCATCTCAGGGCTGTGATTCATGATGGTGTCTGCAGACAGTAGTGTGCCCAGACCCTAGGCTAAGTGCCTTATCATCTCATTTAAACCTCTTGACAATGCTATGAGATGGGTGTTACTGTTATCACCCTCCCTCACTCCATTTACAGAGGAGAACTCAGAGGTGATTGAGTAACTTGCCCAAGGTCACAGAGTGGGGAGTCTCCCAGGTAGATCCGACTCCACTTGACACATGCTGGATACTGGGAGGGCAGCCAGCCCTGGCCTCTGTCTGGGTTTTCGTAATCACCCTTCAATGAGTCTGGCATGCTACTATTATTATTATTACTTTGAGTCAAGGTCTCACTCTGTTGCCCAGGCTGGAGTGCAGCAGCACGATCACAGCTCACTGTAGCTTCGAACTCCTGGGTTCAAGTGATACTCCTGCCTCAGCCTCCCAAGCTGGCACAACAAGCACATGCCACCATGCCCTGCTAAGTTTTCCTATTTTTTGTAGAGACGAGGTCTCACTATGTTGTCCAGGTTGGTCTCCAATTCCTGGGTTCAAGTGATCCTCCTGCATTGGCCCCCCAAAGCACGGGGATTTCAGGCGTGAGCCACTGTGCCTGGCCATTAGTGTTATTATTAATGAGGACATCAGGTTTTTTTTTTTTTTTTTTTTTTTTAATAGAGACTGGTCTCCCTTTGTTGCCCAGGCTGGTCTCGAATTCCTGGACTCAAGGGATCCTCCTGCCTCAGCCTTCCAAGGTGCTGGGATTACAGGTGTGATTCACCACGCTGGGTCGTTATTATCGTTATTATTATTATTATTATTGAGACCAAGTCTCACTCTGTTGCCCAGGCTGGAGTGCAATGGTGTGATCTCGACTCACTGCAACTTCCATCTCCTAGGTTCAAGCAATTCTCGTGCCTCAGCCGCCTAGGTAGCTAGGACTACAGGTACGTGCCACCACGCCCAGCTAATTTTTGTATTTTTAGTAGAGACGGGGTTTCACCATGTTGGCCAGGCTGGTCTCAAACTCCTGACCTCAGATGATCCTCCTGCCTCGGCCTCCCAAAGTACTGGGATTACAGGTGTGAGCCACCACGCCCAGCCTGTTAGTATTACTATTAATGAGGACTTGAGTCTTAAGACTTCCTAGAGGTTGGTACTTAAGGAAAGATCTCATGGGAACAGCAGCTGAGAATCTGTGACCTTGTTTCTTCCTTATGACAACTTAGGGAGGCGTGCGTGGACAGTCCGTATTTTACAGATGAGGAAACTGAGGCTCAGAGAGGTTAAGTTCACTTACTCAAAGTCCCTCTGCCAGTAAGTGATGGAACCCAAGTTGAACAAAGTCCTGACTCTGCTGAGATGCCATGCTTTTCTTATTGCCCCATTAATTAAGATTGTGCCAAAGTCAGGGAAATGGAAAAGGCCTGAGATTTGCCCTTCCCCACCCCACCCTGGAGGGCTCTGAAGCCAGCGCAAGGTCTGCTGGAGACAACGAGGTCCATGCCCTGTTGACCTAGTTATGTGGTGAGGCAACTCGGGGTCAGGGAAAGGTGCATTCTTTCCCTTCAACTCATATTACCCAGCTTCTGGCTTCCTGGAATTTTTGTTAATATTCCAAATCACTTGGCAATAAGTTCTCTTCCCCGCAGTTTTTGCAAACAGGAACCGAGCACCCTTCAACTACAAGACCACACACTTTCACACCCTTTTCTCCTTTAAACTGTGCCAGGGCCCTGTTAGGAAAAAGCAGCTCTGATAAGAAACCAAGAGGCGAGGCGTGGCAGAGGAACCAGATGGCCTGAGAGGAGTTTGGTGACAACATCCTGGGCTCAGGCCCATGTCACGGGAGGCAGAAGGGACCATAGACTTGATGCCTAAAGACCCAGTGTGAGTCCCTGGTCTGCCACTCCCTGTCCTCCTTGGGGCTGCACTTCCCCTCTCTGGGCCCCAATTTCCCTCTTAAAGGAAAATAGGCCAGGCGTGGTGGCTCACACCTGTAATCCTACCACTTTGGGAGGCCGAACGGGTGGATCACCTGAGGTCCAGAGTTCAAGACCAGCCTGGCCAACATGGGTGAGACCCTGTCTCTACTAAAAATACAAAAAATTAGCCGGGCATGGTGGTGGGCTCCTGTAATCCCAGCTACTTGGGAGGCTGAGGCAGGAGAATCACCTGAACCCGGTGGAGAGTCGGGGGGTGGAGGTTGCAGTGAGCTGAGATCATGTCACTTCACTCCAGCCTGGGTGAAAGAGTGAAACTCCATCTCAAAAAAAAAAAAAAAAAAAAAAAAAAAAAAAAAGGAAAAGAATACCCTCCTGGTGAGAGGATCAGGTGAGAAAATACATGTGAAGAGGCTGTACCATTGTAATTACTTGGTTACCTGGAGGTCACGTTTGACCAGCAGAGTTGTTTAGCAGGGCCTCTGCAATGACAGAGGGCTTCTACCTCTGCGCTCTCCAGTTCGGTAGCCACTAGCCACGCATGGCTGCGGAGCACTTGAAATGTGGCGAGTGCTGCTGAGAAACTGAATTTTAAACTTTTCAATTAAAAACAGTATTTTTTTAGGGACAAGGTCTTGTTCTGTCACCTAGGATGGAATGCAGTGGTGCAATCCTGGTTCACTGTAACCTTGAACTCCTGGGCTCAAGCAGTCCTTCTGCCTCAGCCTCCCCAGTTGCTGGGACTGCAGGTGTGCACCACCATATCCAGGTAATTATTATTATTATTATTGGTAGAGATGGGGTTTCCCTATATTGCCCAGGCTAGTCTCCAACTCCTGGCCTCAATGGATCCGCCTACCTTGGCTTCCTGAAGTGCTGGGATTACAGGTGTAAGCTATCTCGCATGGCCCTCTGAATTTTAAATTTAATTTTGTTTTAGTGAAATTCACATAACATAAATATAGTTAAATAAAGAACCATCCAGTGACACTTAGTACATTGACAATGTTATGCAACCGTCACTTCTATCTAGTTCTAAAATATTTTTTGTCTCCCTTGAAAGAAGCACATTAAACAGTTGTTCCCTGTTCCCCCTTCCCCGCAGCTGCTGGCAGCCACCATGATACCTTCTAGGCATCTGCCTGTTCTGACATTTCATATCTGTAGGAACTCTACAGTATGGGACTTTCTGTACCTGGCTTCTTTCACTTAACGTAATGTTTCCAAGCCTCATCTGTGTTGTGGCATGTGTCAGTACCGCTTTCCTTTTTGATGATGGAATAATACTCATTTTAGTTAATTTTAATTCATTTAAGTTTAAATAACCACAAGAAGCTGCTGCCTGCTGTACTGGACAACCAGGAACCTCTGGTATCCTTCTGGGCAAGTGAGAGAGCAGGGCCCCCACGTCCCTGCTGACACCTCAGAGAACCCCATGAGAGAGAAGGAGCCGGAGAATGGAAAGACTGAGACGGGCATCCCAGGTTCCCCAAAGGAGCCCAAGCTTGGCCACTGACGGACATGCATCTGACATGTTCTGAGGCCTCATGAGGCTGGGCACTGGGCTGTGTGTATTGTGGATGTCAACTCACTGCGTCCTCATAGCAGCCTTTTGGTGTAGGTCTGTCCTATCATCATCCCTGTGGGACACAGCGGGACTGAGTGATGAAGTATAATAGCTTGCTCCAGGTCACACAGCTGGTTGTTGGGAAGAGACAGCTCTAGGAACCCGTGTCTGGTTTTTCCCGAGTCCATGACCTTCACTGCTAGGCTACATAGTCTATCCAGCCTGATTCTGGGGCTGCCCAGTAAAGGCCGATCAAGGACCCCAGCTACACACACACACATTGCACACCTCAAAGCAGGGCTGTCTACTCCATCTCATGCTGGCCTTTCTGAGCTTGGACTGCCTGGGACACTGGGGCCTCTTTGGGTCAGGAAGGGGTGGCTGATGGGACACCTTGGAGCAGGACTAGGGAGTAGCCTCCATCAATTCCCTGTTGTTTAATCAATGAGTAACCTGGCCAGTCGGGGCTCCCGGTGCCTGCTGTAGGCCCCCGACTGTTCATTGATCTGGGAAGGAGACTTGGTTAATTGCCCACCCAGAGTAAACAGGGCTGGGAAAACCGGGGCTGACAGCAGAGAGTTTTCATTGGCTGTGCTGCCCTTTGCCCTTTGGGAAAGGGCAAAAGAGAGCGAAGGGGAAGGGCAGTCCTAGGAGTGTCTTTGGAATGAGGGAGGGAAGACTGGCTTCTTGGGGTCCCAAAGAGTCAATCTGTCTGTCCTGGAAATTAAGTCCTCTGCTGGGCTTTATTTATTGTGCCTTGCCAAAGGGATGGGAGCTGGGGCTGGCAAGACTCTCACGCCATCTCTCTTCATGCCTCCTTTGTCCATCTGTCCATCTCTTCATCCCTCCCTTTTGACATGTTTCCCTGCTTCCTTTCTTCCACTCACTCATTCTCCCTTTTCATCCATTTGTCCCCTCCCCTCATTTAATTCACCCAGGCTGGAGTGCAGTGGTGCAATCATGGCTCGCTGCAGCTCGATGTCCTGGGCTCAAGTGATCCTCCCACCTCAGCCTCCTGAGTAGCTGGTACTACAGCTGTGCACTGCTACGCCTGGCTAAATTTTTGTATTTTTTGTAGAGACAGGGTTTTGCCACATTGCTCAGGCTGGTCTTGAACTCTTGGGCTCAAGTGATACTCCCACCTCCATGTCCCAAAGTGCTGGGATTACAGGTGTGAGCCACCACGCCCAGCCCATTCTTCCCTTATTCTGTTCATTTGTCTGAAAGTTCACCCCCCACCTTGTTCCCTCCATCCTTTTTGCCCCTCTCCCTCATCACATATTTATTTTCTTATCTTCCTTTCCCTTAAGAAGCGAGCACAGGCTTCTTGAGAAAGCCAGGGAAGAGGTGGGTGGGAGTCCTGTGGGCTCTTCCCATAGGGGCCAAGCCCAGCCATGGGGTTCTGAGTCTGGGCCCCCATGTAGCCCTGGCAGAGTTAATTGCCTGATTTCAGACATGCAGGCCACTCACTCAGGTTAGATGGCGCCTCGTTGTCCCTGGAAGGAGAAAACTTGTTCCTTCGACGAGGGGACCATGTCAGTTATTGTCCAAATGGGGACACTTTGGAGAGTGGAAAGGGTTCTCTTGACAATAGGAGTTACCACACCCAGGCAAGGGGAGTAGCCTGGGACTGTCCTGGACAAAGAGGGACATTTGGCCCTCCTCCTTCAGCCCCAGCCTTGAGAGGGCCTGTGACTTAGCATCCGTTCTCTCCCAGACCTGAGCTGGATTTTGGGGTTGGTTCTGTGTGTAGAAACCCATGTCAATGTCAACCCCTTCATGACAGTTTGGTGTCTGACTCCTTCTGGGATCCCAAAACCCACGATCCTGTGTGATGTGGAATAGTCCCTAAAGGGTTTTCCAGAAGTTATCACATCCTAACAATCCTGTGTGGAGGACAGTGTGAGATTAGTTTATCCCTTTTACAGATGGAGAAGCTGAGGCTCAGAGTGTGAAGGATTTGCTGAATCCTGGATAGACCAGCTGGATAGACCTCTAAGCCCACTCTTAGGCTCTCAGTCAAATCACATTTAAAAAAATCAGACCGGGCACAGTGGCTCATGCCTGTAGTCCCAGCACTTTGGGAGGCCAAGGAGGGTGGATCACTTGAAGTCAGGAGTTCAAGACCAGCCTGGCCAACATGGGGAAACCCCGTCTCTACTAAAAATACAAAAATCAGCCAGGCGTGGTAGCGCACACCTGTAGTCCCAGCTACTCAGAAGGCTGAGGCAGGAGAATCGCCTAAACTGGGGAGATGGATGTTGCAGTGAACCAAGGTTGCACCACTGCACTCCAGCCTGGGTGATAGAGTGAGACTCTGTCTCAATGAAAAAAAAAAAAAATCAGATCTACAGTCTCATTTCTAAGCCCTAAACCTGTGCCTACCTTCCAGATGGAGCACCTGAGGCTGGAGTGGGGTGGTGACTTTCTCATTGCTCCACAGGCTGTTCAGGAATCTTGCAGGGCAGCTCAGCCCTAGGGCAGGTGTTGGCCTAGGACTCCCAGAACTAACAACAGCAACAGAAACAATGCTACCATGCACTGAGCCCCTGTTAAGTCCCGGGCACCATCCTTGGTGCTTTACCTATTTTGCAGTGGCTCAGCCAGTTCAGATGGGAGAGCAGGATGGCTGCGAGAGAACAGTCCCCTTAGAGCTCTCCTTCTGCTCCCACCCTCCTGCAGAGCTCTCGGATTGATCTAGGAGGCAGAATGTGTTCTTCCTGAGCCCTGCCACCCCCATTAATTTCTAACCAATGCAGCTGGGAGATAAGATAGCACCAGCCCATTAATCAAGGCTGCCTGGCTGGGTGGGGTGGGGGTGGGATGAGACACCACCACATCACAGGTGGAGATAAGCCCCTTCCTCCTGGCTCCCTCAGGGGCTGGGCCAGTGGAGATTGCTGGGAAGTTTGGCCCAGGTTCCAATCCCAAGTGTCTGGGTAGGGAGGGTGGAGCCCACAGTGGGCACTGGGGCAGTCACTGCGCTGGGAAGGGCAGGGAGCAGGCTGGATTGAGACGAGCCAGGAGACCTGGGTTCCGGCCACAGGGCTCCCTCAGTTCCCTCTGTGCCTTTATTTATTTTATTTTTTTCAGATGGAGTCTCACTCTGTCACCCAGGCTGGAGTGCCGTGGCGTGATCTCAATTCACTGCAACCTCTGCTTCCTGGGTTCAGGCAATTGTCCCACCTCAGCCTCCCGAGTAGCTGGGATTGCAGGCACCCACCACCATGCCAGACTAATTTTTGTATTTTTTGTAGAGATGGGGTTTCACCATGTTGGCCAGGCTGGTCTTGAACTCCTGACTTCAAATGATCCCCCGCCTCGGCCTCCTGAAGTGCTGGGATTACAGGTGTGAGCCACCACGCCCGGCCCCTCTGTGTCCTTAGATAAGTCACTGCACCTTTTTGGGCCGCTGTTTCTACATCTGAAAAAATGAGGGACTGGGGGATTGGACTAGATGACACGAAGGTCATCTTTAAAGGCGCTCAGTGCCAGGCCCTGGGTAGGTGAGACGTGGACTGACCCGTTGGCGGGGAGAGGGGCGGAGGGTGTGTGGGCAGAGGCACCACCTTGGCTAAGGGACAGTGGGCTGGATGGGATTGTCCCTGCACCTGTCTTAATCACCCAGGCCAGCAAGTGGGCGGTGGGGGAGGCGGTGTTGCTGGGGGACAGGAAGGGTAATGGGGCCCTTGAGCCACTGTGCACCTTGGAGGGCCATGCAGTATGCTGGTTAAGCACCCAGGTACTGGAGTAGTGGAATTTGATTCAAATCTCAGCTCTGCCTCTCCCCTGTGTAATCTTGGGTGGGTTCCTCAACCTCTGGCACCTCAGTTCCTCTATCTGTACAATGGGTATAATAATAGTGTTTACCTTGTCATTTTTGGGAGGTTTTGCTAGAAAGATAAATGTAAAGTGCTTAGCTCGATGCCTGGCAAATGGCAAGTGCCTAGTAAATGTGAGTTCTTACTTCTTTCCTGGCCAGGTCCGTAGGGCCTGGACCCTCATTAGAGCAGATTCTCTGTGACCACAGCTGTGGAGGAGGTGGGGCAGCTCAGCCTCAAAGCAACTGCTGGCCCAAGGATGCTGATTATAAAGTGTATTAGTTATAGCTTTGTACTTAAAATGATCAACATTTATTATCTCGTAATGCAACAAATAATTATAATAAATAATTCAGTGGCTTGGGAATTCAGGAGCATCCGAGCTGGATGGTTCTGACTCAGGGTCTCTCTCACAAGATTGCCATCAATATATTGTCTAGGGGCCAGGCACAGTGGCTTACACCTGTCATCCCAGCACTTTGGGAGGCTGAGCCAGGAGGGTCACCTGAATCCAGGAGTTTGAGATCAACCTGGGCAACATAGGGAGACTCTGTCTTTATAAAAAATTAACAAAAAAGTTAGCTGGGCATGGTGGCATGTGTGGGATCCCAGCTACTCAGGAGGCTGAGGCAAGAGGATCACTTGAGCCTGGGAGTTTCAGGCTGCAGTGAGCCGTGATTACACCACTGCACTTCAGCCTGGGTGACAGAGGGAGACACTGTCTCCTCTGCCTCTGCCAAAAAAAAAAAAAAAAAAGATATTGGCCAGGGCTGCAGCCACCTGGAGGCTTGGGTGGGGCTGGAGGATCTGACTCCAAGTCCACTTGCGCGGCTGTTGACTGGAGGCCACGTGGGCAGCTTGAGTGTCCTCACGACACGGGAGCTGGCTTCCCCAGGGTAAGAGACCTAAGGAAGCCAGGCTGGGGGAAGCACAGTGCCTCTTATTACTTGGTCTCTGAAATTGCCCGCCATCAATTCTGCTTACTCTGTTCATTGGAGACAAGTCACACCCAAGGGAACGGAGGAGTATCAGAATTTGTGGACCGCTTTTAAAGCCACCACAAACATTAACAGCTATTCTATGCCCAGGTGCTCTGTGGTGGGAACTGGACACACATTATCTCTAATTCCCACAAAAGCTTTCTAAGTTAGGAATGAAGTTTATGGGTGAGAATATAGTGATTCAAAGGGATGAAGCAATTTGCCCAAGGCCACCAGCTAGGGGGTGTCCACAGTGCTGTCTGGTCCCAGAACCTGGCCTTTCCCACCACACCAGGCCATTTCCCGCCCCTGGTACACCCCAGTTTCAGCCACACCCAATCCAGCCTTGGCTTTGAAGCCACACAGGACTGGCTACGGTAAGCAGACCTCCTTGGTTGTAGGATTAAAAGTAACGTATGAGGCACAGAGCACGGGAAAGGTAGGGACTTTCAGAGCCACACTGACGTGGGTTCAGGTTCTGACTTTGCTTCGTGCCTCAGTTCTCATCTGTATGGTAGGAGCAATCATGTCCATGGGGCAGGACAGCTGCAAGGATTAGATGAGGTGTGTACGCAGCAGGTGTGCAGCGCTGGCTGTTATTATTATGGGATGGGGCCAGGTAGCCCTGAGGCTGGGCTGAGAGAGGGCTGCCCTCCCTGGGAGTAGTGTGTTCTCATGGTGGAAGCAATGTCCCCGCTTCCTGGTCTGGGGACTCCCATCCAGGTTGTGCTCAGCAAAGACGGGGAATCCAAGTGATGGTGCTGCTTTGCCAGCCCTGTAAGTAGGGCTGAGGCCAGGCCCCCACGCCTGAGGGCAGGACTTGGCCAGGCTACCGAGTTCCCCTAGCCTCTCAGCCCTGCCTCTTCCTAGGCTCAGGGGGTCCAGGGTAGGAGCTGCCTGGAGCCCTACCCTCCTACCCTCCTGCCTTCCCAGCGTCTGCCACGTCTCCGGCAAGGAGGGATCTGCATGCACTTGTCTATTTCCGCCAGCAGAGGGAGCAGGTGCTGTGTTTGGGAACCAGGGAGGCTCCAGGTGGCCGCCTGGCAGGGGGTGCTCTTGTCCTGTAAGCCCCTCGGCCTAGAGGGTGACTGGGGTGATTTGGAACAGAGCTGGCAAGGGTGAGGGCTGCATCCTAGAGCTCCTCCGAAAAGACCAGTCTCAGTTCTCTAGAGCCCAGGAGATGGGGCCATGTGCAAGGAAGGGAAGGGATGGGGTTTCCTGGGCCTGAGATCCCAGATCTCGGCCCCTGCCTCCCTTGCCATCCAGGGAGGCAAAGAAGTCATTATTGCACTCTGTAGTCTGTCCAGCTAATGTCATGCAGTGCCAACTGTGTGCCAGGCACTGTGGTAGCCCTGGGAGTGCATGGCAGACGTGGCCTTTCACAGGGCTGACATTCTAAAGGGAAGCTGGGCAAAGACAAGATGTATGAACGGAGTAATGGCAAACGTGCAGTAAAGGAAATAAACAGGAGGCTGGGAGAGGCAGCAGCTGGGGACCCATGTTCTACACTGCTCACCTAGATGGCCAGGTGGGATTGAGGTGGAGCAAGTCCGCGAGTCTGTGGGTGGGAACTGCCTCCTCCAACATGCCCCTCTCAGCCATGGGTTCCTGTTGTCACCAGAAATCACCACAGGTCATCATAAGGACCTGGCCATGACAGCAGGGAAGATGTTTAGTCCACTAGTCACCTGCAGGATTATCCATGAAACTAACTCACTGGAGGACCTGGAGTCACACAGGCCTGGCTTCTGGCCTGGCTCAGTCACTTATCACCTGTGTGACCTTGGCTAAAACGCTTAAGTTCTCGTTTTGGCATCTGCAGAGCAGTAATAAAGATTCCTACGTAGTGCGAGGATGGTGGTGTGTTCATCATCTTGCAGCACCGCCTCTTGCCAGCTGACGCCTTGCACTCACATGTATTGGTTTTTTATTGTTGCTGAAACAAATTACAAATGTGTGTTGCTTTAGCATTTAAAGCAACACACATTTATTAGCAAACTGTCTCTGTGGGTTGGGAGTCCAGGCACGGGTTACCTGGGTCCTCTGCTCAGGGTCTCACAAAGCTGCAGTCAAAGTGTCAGCCAGGTCCAGGCGTGGTGGGTCACACCTGTAATCCCAGCAGTTTGGAAGGCCGAGGTGGATGGATCACTTGAGGTCAGGAGTTTGAGACCAGCCTGGCCTACTAAAAATACAAAATGGCCTACTAAAAAATACAAAAATTAGCCGGTTGTGGTGGCATGCGCCTGTAGTCCCAGTTACTTGGGAGACAGGCAGGAGAATCGCTTAAACCCAGGAGGCAGAGGTTGCAGTGAGATGAAATCACACCACTGCACTCTAGTCTGGGTAACAGAGTGAGATTCCATCTCAAACAAAACAAAACCCAACATCTCAGCTGGGGTAGGGTCATCTGAGACTTGGGGGCTTCTTCCAAGCTTCCTAGCTTTTAGCAGAATTAATTTCCTTGCAGATGTAGAACTGCTTCCTGCCTCCCTTCCTCTCTCCCTCCCTTCTTCCCTTCCTCCTTTCCTCCTTCCGTTTCTCCCTCCCTTCCTTCCTTCCCTTTCTTTTATTTCATATAGAGATGAGGTCTTGAACTCCTGAGCTCAAGCAATCCTCCTGCCTTGGCCTTCCAAAGTGCTGGGATTACAGGTGTGAGCCACCACACCCAGCCCAACCTCTTTAAGATCCTTCCTTCTTTTCTTTCTTCCTTTCTCTTTCTCTCTTTCTTTCTTTGTCTTTATTATTTCCCCTCCTCCTCCTCCTCCTCCTCTTTCTTCTTCTCCTCCTCCTCCTCCTCTTTCTTCTTCTCCTCCTTCTCCTCCTTCTTCTTCTTCTTCTTCTTGAGATGAGGTCTCACTATGTTGCTCAGGCTGGTCTTGAACTCCTGGGCTCAAGCGATCCTCCCACCTTGGCCTCCCACAGTGCTGGGATCACAGGCATGAGCCACTGCACCAAGCCCTGCATCTTGTTCTTGAAGACTGTGTCTTCAAAGCCAGCTGGAGAGCTCTCTCTGAGGTGTAGCCATCTTTAAAAGGGCTCACCTGATTAGGTCAGGCCTACCCAGGATCATCTCACTTTCTATTAACCCAAAGTCAACTGATTATAACATTCCATGTTTGCTGGTCCCGCCCACACTAAGGAAGAGAAGATCATACAGGCTTTGCATAGTCTGGGTAGGAATCTTGGAGGCTATTTTAGAATTATCAGTAGGACAAAAATTATTTTCACTAATAACCATGTAATAATCAGTAATAATTATTTTTTAAACAACTTGTTCTTTCATTTTGAAACAAATAAACACAAAGAAAATGTCAACTTTAAGCATACTGTTCAAATTCAGTAGAACGTTTTGCATATAAACAAATGTTGGATTTACCAGACAAAAACATTCCTACTTTACATCATGGTTATCCATTTTAAACACAAAACAAACCTCCATAGAGCGGTCCCATAGAATTACAGAATTGAAGAGACTCAAGTTCTGCTTTTTCTTCATACTCAATAGGCTATAATTTTTTATTTTGAATACAATAAAATAAAATAAATAAAAAATAAAAGAACTAACTAAATAAAATACCCTTTAAATGCAGGAATGTGTAGAACTATAGGATTTGGGGACACAAACTGCACTTGAAGCCAGCTTGAGTGATTCCTTATTTTTATTTTTTTTGAGATGGAGTCTCCCTCCGTCATTCAGGCTGGAGTGCAATGGCGCAATCTCCGCTCACTGCAACCTCCGCCTCCCAGGTTCAAGCAATTCTCCTGCCTCACCCTCCTGAGTAGCTGGGACTACAGGCGTAGTCTGTAGTCTGTAGACCATGCCTGGCTAATGTTTTTTGTATTTTTGGTAGAGATGGGGTTTCACCATGTTGACCAGGCTGGTCTTGAACTCCTGACTTCAGGTGATCTGCTCGCTTCAGCCTCCCATAGTGCTGGGATTACAGGCGTGAGCCACCGTGCCCGGCCCAGCTTGAATGGTTCTAAACTGTTAGGAACTTATCCTAGAAATACACAGGTGGGAAACAAGCAAGGGGCACTTCAAAAAGTAAATGGTAAATTGTGATGCATCCATGCAATGGAATGTTACTCAGTGAGCAAAAGAGATAAGATGCGCTGTCAAGCTATGAAAAGACAATGAAGAACCTCAAATGCGTAGTAATAAGGGGAAAAGCCCATCTGAAAAGGCCACATGCTGTGTGGTTCCAACTACAGTGCATGACATTCTGGAAAAGGCAAAACTATGGAGACAGCACAAAGATCAGTGGTTTCCAGGGGCTGGGGGAGGGAGGGATGAATAGGTGGATGGCAGAGGATTTTTAGGACAGTGAAACTATTCTGTGTGGTACTATAGTGATGAGTAATGTCATTACATGGTCAAAATCCGTAGAATGTACAAAGCTTTTGCTGGTCATTAGTGAACTCTAATGTAAACTATGAATTTTCATTAACAACAATGTATCAGTATTGGTTCACCAGTTGTAACACATGTACCACTGTAGTGCAAGATGTTAATATTAAGGGAAACTACCCGTACTCAATTTTTCTATAAACCTAAAACCTTTCTAAAAATGAAGTTTACTAATTAAAAATATATCACAAGCATTGCTAAGTCAGTATGTGTCCAAGGCTGCCCGAATAACCGAGAGCTTTCTAAATTAACTGTCATGTAGAATATGATGCTTGTGAAAGAATAAATCATGAAAATGTGTTAATTGGAAGTTAACACATATGGAAGCCCAGCAGTATAACCGTGGCACTTGTTTAGGACTTAGATCAATGAAGGATTTTTTAGGGAAGGGTATTTTATCACTGATATACCTTAAAGGAATTGCTTGGTGAGGATAGCATGTCGATGGCTCCTTGGTTTGTTTTACTGATGTTTCCAATTCTCTCCCAGCACACTCCCACAGTGCCTGCACCTGGGAGGGTCCCCACTCCCACTGCCTTGCTCTCGGCGCCCCCTGCCAGCAATCCAGGTGTTCTTTCCACAGGCAGTGCATCCCTGGGTGCTGCATCCCATCTCACAGGACCTTGTTAATGGGCAGAAGAGAACTGTTTCTTTCCTCATGTCTTAAAATTTTTTTTTTTAAAATAGACTTAATTTTTTTTAGAGCAGTTTTCGTTTCACAGCAACATTGAGAGGAAGGTAGAGAGATTCCCCATATACCCGCTGCCCTCCCACCATGCACAGCCTCCCCCACTATCCATATCCCCCACCAGAGTGGCACACATGTTACAACTGATGAGCTTACATGGGCACACCATCGTCTCCCAAAGTCCATGCTTTTCATGATGGTTTGCTCTTGGTGTTGTACATTCTACGGGTTTGGATAAGTGTCTAATGACGTGTATCCACCATTATAGTATCATACAGAATAGTTTCATTGTCTTAAAAATCCTCTGTGCTCCACCTATTCACCCCTCTCTCCCCACTAACCCCTGACACTGATCTTTTTACTGTCTTCACCATTTTTCCTTTTCCAGAATGTCATATAGTACATAGCCTTTTCAGACTGACTTCTTTTACTTAGTAATATGCATTTAAGCTTCCTCTGTGTCTTTTCATGACTTGGTAGCTCATTTTTTTTTTCTTGTTGAATAGCATTCCATTGCATGGATTGGCCACAGTTTACTTATCTTCTGTGTCTTTTTCTAAGAGCAAGAAAGCATTTCCTAGAAGTCTCCCCAGCTGACTTCCTGTCATGGCTCATTGGACAGAATCAAGTCACATGTTCCTTCCTAAGCCAGTTGCTGGCAAGGGGAAAGACGTTACCATGAGTGACCAAGTATCAGTCCTGGGACAAGGGAGAGTCCAGCTTTCTCTGAAGGTCTGACAACCTAATACATGAAAAACTTCTTGCAGGGACTATTTAGTGAGGATGGAGTCAGGAAATGGCTGCTGGGTGGGTAACCAATAATGTTTGCTTCAGCAATCACTTTTTAAAATTTTTAAAAATTTTTATTTATTTATTTTTTTTTTGGGACAGGATCTTATTCTGTTGCCCAGGCTGGAGTGCAGTGGTTTGACATAGCTCACTGCAACCTTGAACTCCTGGGCTCAAGTAATCCCCTTACCTCAGCCTCCCAAATAGCTGGAACTACAGGCACACACCGCCATGCCCAGATAATTTATATATTTACTTTTGTGGAGACAGAGTCTCACTGTGTTGTCCAGGCTGGTCTTAAACTCCTGACCTCAGGCGATCCTCCTGCCTTGGCCTCCCAAAGTGCCATGCTCAGGTTACATCTTTTTTAAAAATAAAATTTAATTTTTCTGCTTATAAAATACATTTTAGAAAATCTGAAAACTACGCAAAGTAAAAGAAACAAAACTCACCTATAATCCGAACTTCTGGTGATTATTATTGTTAGCACCGTGCAGAATCCATCTCTTTCTCAATTTTTTTCTCTATTTACTTGCAGTGACACATAGAATGAGATATGAGCAGCACACTGTGGTTGAGAACTGGGGAGATGGCAAAATGGGGTCAGAAGCTTGAGATTTGGGAGAAATTTGAGAGAATTTCTTTGTAGGAGGCTAGGCTATGAGTCCCAGCCCGTTGGTGCCAACCCCTGAGGGAGGGAGGTTGCCCCTCCCCTCAAGCCTGGTAAGATGGTCTACAAGGAAACCCCTTGGAGGAACCTGGGGTGTGTCTCCTGGAGTTTGGGAGGCTCAAGGATCTTGATATGAACCCAAGGAGTCTAATGTGAAGGGCCTTGGCTTTCAGCCTGAAAAGGTGTAGCAAAGAGAGCAAGTGAAAAAAGACCTGTGTTGGGAGCCAACTCCTCTTCTATGGATGGTGAAGCTAAGGAGGTGTGCATGTTCTCTGTGGACCAGATGAGGCCATGCATGAGGGAGATGCAGTCTAGAGCTGCTTTAGTTTCATTCCAATGGGACCACCTGGAAGGGTGGTGGGATTCCAGCTGAGGGTCAGGGTGACTAGGCCACTGGAAATCAGACACTCTGGTGAGAAACAGTTAAGTGCACTTGAAACCTTCAGAGGCTCTTAGGATCTCTCTCAGATCTGAATTCTGTTCCCCAGGCTTCCTCAGACCCCTCCCACAGATACCTCTTCACACTTTCCACATCTGGTTTCCTACCCTGGTCCTTGCATATACTCCTCTCTACTGTGCAAAGTAACAGAGTCCCAATCTTCATGCTCCTTCCTGTGTCTTGCAAAACTCTGCCATCTCAGTCTTCAGCCAGATGCTAATGAGGTCTTCCTCTGCCCAGGCTTTTGCAGGTTGTGAAAATTAGGAGAGGGATTTGACAAAGAAGAAAAAGTTTAGGCTTTCTCTGCCAGGGCTGTGACCATTGTTCTACTTAAGGGCAAAAACATCTCATTATCATCAAGGAACCCATAGGATAGAGTCACTTAAGGAATGCTCTGCCGCATGCTTTTTCTTCTCTCCTGAGACTTCTCTTAAAAGTGTGCTAAGTCTTCTCACTCTGTCTTCTAGGTCTCTTACATTTGCATCTATATTTTTCATCCTTAATCTCTCTGTGCTGCTTTCTGGGTAGTTTCTTAAGACCTAACTTCTGATTCACTAATTATCTTTTTGACTGTATCTAAACTGCTGTTAACCCCATTCTTTGAGATCCTAATTGTTTTTTCAGAGCGAGAATTTCTATTTGGTTCTTTTTCAGACTTGCTATGTCACTTTTTATAGTTACTTATTCCCTGCCAAAATCTGAAAACTTAGACTTAAGAAAAACCCAGACATGTGAGAGAAGACTTTTATTTCTTTGAATACAGTAAGCATAGTTGGTTTTAGTTTCTGCCTGATAATACCCATATTTTATGTACTTTGGGATCTATTTCTGTTGTCCATTGTTTCTTTTATTCTTAGAAAAATAACTCTACCACCAGCTCAGCATTACCCAGACTGTGACCAGGCTGTGATCAATTCTAGCTCTGAAAAAAAAATTAGAATCTCAAAGAATGGTGTTAACAGCAGTTTAGATACAGCTGAAAAGAGAATTAGTGAACTAGAAGTTAGGTCTTAAGAAACTATCTGGAATGCAGCACAGAGATTAATGATGAAAAATATAGATGCAAATGTAAGACACATAGAAGACAGAGTGAGAAGACTTATCATACTTTTAAAAGAAGTCTCAGGAGAGAAGAAAAAGCATGTGGCAGAGCATCTCTTAAGTGACTCATCCTATGGGTTCTTTGATGATAATGAGGTGTTTTTGCCCTTAAGTAAGTAGAACACTGGTCATAGCCCTGGTAGAGAAAGTCTACAAAGCAGCTTTGTAGCTGAGCTTAAGCAGCTTTGTAGCTGGGCTTATCTCTTGGGGTGGAGTTTTTGTCATGGAGTTTGGTATAATATCTTGAAGCCTAGGATTCAAAATCCAGAGAGTATTATTATTTGCTTCAGCCAAATGCTTGGGGATGTTATCATTTTGGGACCACCACAATTCAATTTCAAGGCTTGATATTTCCTGGTAAGAAACCAGGGTGCAAGTCTGTGTGAAGGCTGGTTTACTTCAGGTTCCCTCCCTGCCTGTTGTTGCACCTATCCTGGGTACATAGTCTCAGTTCTGTGCAGGGCATGGGTTTTCAGCATTCCCACCCTTGACAATCCCTGGGTTTTCACCTCTTTCCCTCCATCCCTGGGAAGGATACCCAGAGCACAGCCCTGCACCAGCATCTGTTTCTCCCAGGCAAGCAAATGCCTTTTGAACAAAAGCCACTTTGTGACTGGGCTTATCTCTCTGGGTTCTTGTTTACTCCCAGATACTAGCCCAGCAGTTTCTCAGGGGTTTGTAATCTTTGGTGTTTTCAAGAAGATATTTTTCTAATTTTTTGGATCACCTTCCTTTCATTGTCCTCAGTGAAAACTGGCCTGCATTACCTTGTTATAGCAACCAAGAGTTTAAATGAAGAGTAAGTGGTAGTGACCTTACTCTTAGACAAATAGAAACCCTGGATTTGTTCTCCAAAGGAGCTTTGGTTGCCTTCCTGGGATTGTTTTCGTCACAAAGTGCCCCCATGTTGACCAAGAGCACATCTGCCTTGGTCACGCAGGATGGGTAGTGCCGTCCTCATACAGTTACGTTCTTGGCCCCAATTTTTCTCTTACCACAAGCAGAAGCAGCAATAGTCAAGGAGTTGGAGATTTGCGTCAGTGCTGGCTTTGCCACTTACTCCTTCCTTATCCTGGAAAAGGGGGTTACTTCCCTTTTAGGCCTCTTTTTTTAAAATAGCTTATCTGCAACATGGAATTAAGAACCAGTTCTCCTAAAATAATGTCTGCGAACATCCCCAACATGCTGCTTGACACATTTTGACACTCAGAAAATGTTTGAATAATATTAATCTGAACCAGTTACATGCTGGATCAATTTAGCTGCAAATACTAGAAACTCTCTTTCAACAGAGAGTTTGTTTCTCACTGTCATGTAACTGACATCTGAAGATATGTAGTCCAGGGCTGGGGCAGTGACTCCACTTTGTGGGGACTGCTAACGCCAGCCACCTTGCTGCTCCTTCATCCTTAGTGCAGGGCCTTGTGGCCCAAGGCGCTACTCAAGCTGCACCTGCATTTTAGGCGTGGGAGGAGAAGGGCTGGAGAAAGGCACACCTTTACAGTTAGGGAGGCTTCTCGGCAGTCCAGCAGAATAAACCTCCTTAATCTCATGGACTGGACCTTGTGTACCACTCACATGGAGCTGCAGGGAAGTTGGGAAATGGAACCTCTGAGCTGGGTAGCACTGGGCTGGTTGTGGGGTTCTTTTTCTAAGGAAGACAAGAAAAAGGGAAACTGGAAGGCAACTGGAAGTTTCTGTCACTGTAACTTTGACTGGATCACTTTTCCTCATTGAATTTCATTTCTTCGTCTATAACTGGGGAGAAAGCACTGTTGGCAGTGCCTTCTGTGTTGGGTGCTACTGTGTTAGGTGGCACAATTCTTCACTGTGCAGAACTGTCCTCTGCCATGTAGGACATTTAGCACTCCCCGGCCATGTCTGTTAAATGTCAGTAGCATACCTAGGCTCCGTTACCACCACAACAGCCCTGCTCTTTGCTACCTGCTTCTAGGGGACAGTGCTGCTCCATGTTGTGAACCCCTGGGCAACATGGTTCTAAAATCCTCCTAACAGTGGCATTCTGTGGGGACCTGTGGTTCTATGATTCTTGGGTCTCAGTAACTTCATCTGTCAAATGGGCAAAGGAAGTAGAGAGGCGGGGAATGCAAATCTGCTTCTTTAGTTCTCCTTGGCTTTAGAGGGAGGAAGGAATCATGCAGCTAGAGTCAGGGTCATAGGTCTCCAAGGTCAGTGGTCAGAGAGGGAGAAAGGACAGAGGGAAGGGAAGGAAGGGGCCAGGACAGAACTTTCTAAGGAATGGGAGAGGTGGAGGCAGGAACCCAGAACACCTAGTCCCAGCAGGGGCCTGCTGCCCCTCCCCAGGCCTTCACTGTGCCCCTGGTGTGAGCATCATCTCCTGAGAAGTTGGCACACTGGCCTTCATCTGTCATGATGCCCTTATTAGTGGCTCCCACGTCCATTGGCGGGACCTCATAAGTGAGGCCTGCCTGACCTTTGGAGCAGCAGATGCTACATCTGGCAGGGCTGATCAAAGAACCCCGGGACCAGGAGGCCTTGGGACTGGGCCGGTGCCCAGGGGCTCTGCCTCCTCTCCTGCGGGCTCTCAGTCTCTGGTCCCTGCTGGGGGTGTGGGAGGCAATTAGGTGGATCACACTGTACTCACCTCAGTGGGTTCTGATGGAGGCAGACGGGAGGACGTGTGACTCCCAAGAGCTTTGCTGCCTAGATTCAAAGCTGGTTCTGACACTTATTTAATCGTGTGACTTTGGACAAGTTGCTTAACCTTTCTCTCTTGTTTGTTCCCTCATCTGCAAAATTGAGCTAATAATCGTTCATATAAATAAGTGGCAGTTGTTGCTATTCTGGGTGGAACTCTGCTGTCTTTGTTCCTGGCCCTGGAGATTCTGGTGCATACGATGCGGCTTAGAGGATTTAAGCAGTTTGCCCCAGGTTCCACAGTTATGGGCAAGGCCCGGCCTACCTCAGAGTGCAAGCTCTCTGTCAACCCATGATGCAGAGAGGGGTTCCCCGGGAGGGAAGTGGCAGCCTTGGGGTTTGTTGTTCTACTCAGAGGGGCTGGGATGCATGGGGGAGTGCAGGGGATGGAGGTGATGGAGGATCTGGGCCACACAGCTCCTGTGCAGAAAGCTTCAGAAGGCTTACCAAGGCTGGACCAACAGGGAGGCTGAGGGCTGTGAGTGTCTTTGGAGGAAGATGGGGTGGCACACAGTGGCGAGTGGATCAATAGCAGCCAGGCAGCAAGCAGAGTCAAGCTGGGCTCCACTCAGAGTGGACACCTGAGCTCATAGCTGCCTCAGCTGTGCCCGCTGTAGGTCTAGGAGCTCAGAGAGAGCCACCTCTCTGCCATCTGCCCCAGTTCAGACATAGATGCAGATGTAGGCTTGCATGTACTGTTCAATTTTTGTCTCCAGCTATTCCTCAGAATGTGTGCCAGGAGCCCGAGGGAGGAGCTGGCCCAACCCAGAGAAATGTTCTTGGAAGCTGCCCAGGCCTTAGGGAGGGGCCCATGAACAGGCTCCCCTGAGCTAGCCAGCAGCACAGGGTCGTGACCTGCCATTGGAGGTTCCACAGAGTGCCATGGAGGTGCTGGGGAATGGAGGGGGCAGGGCTGAGCCCCAGAGGCACACAGCGAGGAGGCATAGAACCACCGCTGGGGCCCCTTTCACCGCCATGCAGGGTCCACTGGGTGAGAAGAGGGAGGGTGGGGCTGTGGTGGGGAACAGTGAGGCGTTTGGCAGATGAGCTGGGTCTAAGGTCAGAAGATCCAAGCACTAGCCCTGGTTTTGGCATTTATGAGCATTGAGTGTAATATTTAAGCTAATGTCATAATTATGGTGTCATCTTTATAGATGTCAATGAATAATGAGCATTAATTAATATGGGGAACAACTATTTATGTACTGCTTACCATGTGCCAGGCATTGTGCCAAAGGCATCTATGTCATTCTCCCGGAATTTTATGAGGAAGGTGTCGTTTTCAGAGAGGAAACTGCCATGAAGGCCGGTGACTTGTCAAGGTCCTGCAGCAGGCAAAGGGTGGTGGCTAGGACTGGATCCTGCTGTGTCTCCTCCACGGGACACATGCTGCATCATGGACAAGCATGCCACTTGTTAGCTGCGAACCACCCTACCTTTCCCAACTTCCTTTTGCTCATCAGCAAAATAGTTTTAAATACTTTTATCCTGATTATGTCACAGGGAGCAGTTCGAATCAATTGAATGAGGCATGTGACAAGTATTTGTAGGTTCATTTATTATGTAATCAGCGATGATTTATGGAGTCCCTGTTTTGTGCTGGCCACTCTTCTAGAGCCCGGTAGGAGAGCAGTGAACAGAACAGGCAAGGTCCCTGCTTTCATAGGACCTAAATTCTAGCATGGGGGTAGGGAGACATGCAATCAACAATTTATGTATTTGTACATAAAACAATTATGTAATTGTACATAAAAAACAATACGATGTTCTTTCTCATAGTGTTCAGTGCTTAGAATAAAAAAAGAGAGGCCGGGCGCAGTGGCTCAAGCCCGTAATCCCAGCACTTTGGGAGGCCAAGGCGGGCGGATCACGAGGTCAAGAGATCGAGACCATCCTGGCTAATACGGTGAAATCCCGTCTCTACTGAAAATACAAAAAAATTAGCCGGGTGTGGTGGTGGGCGCCTGTAGTCCCAGCTACTCGGGAGGCTGAGGCAGGAGAATGGCGTGAACCCAGGAGGCAGAGCTTGCAGTGAGCCGAGATCGCGCCACTGCACTCTAGCCTGGGGGACAGAGCAAGACTCTGTCTCAAAAAACAAAAAACAAAAAACAAAAAAAAAAAAAAGAGAGGGTGATGGGACTCAGTCTGTGTCAGATGGATTGGGAGACAGAGGTTATGTGAGGAGGTGACGCTTGGAGTTGAAGACCACTGACATAAGGGAGCCAGACACATAAGGTTACTGATGAAGGGATGGGAGGAGGGTCTGACCAGTGGCTGGAGCACAGAAAGTGGAGGGAGGGTGGCATGGGAGGACAGAGTCAGGCAGAGGCCAGGTTGCCAGAGTCTTGTGGGCACTAGCAGGGAGTTTGGATTTTTTTTTTTTTTTTTGAGAGTACAGCGGTGTGATCACATCTCATTGCAGCCTCAACTTTGAAGACTGAAGCGATCCTTCCACTTCAGCCTCCCATGTATCTGGAACTACAGGCATGCACCACCATGCCTGCCAGATTTTTAATTTTTTTTTTTTTTTGTAAAGACGAAGTCTCACTATGTTGTCGAGGCTGGTCTTGAACTCCTGGCTCAGGCAATCCTCCTGCCTCAGCCTCCCAAACTGCTGGGATTACAGGCATGAGCCACTGTGCCCAGCCAAGTTTGGATTTTATTCTCAAGGGAATGGGAGCTGGGTTGTGTAATTTAGAAATAAACATGTTGCAGAAAACTAAACCAACAGTGTCACAAATAAATGAAGTTTATTTTTCTCGCTTGAAAAGGAGACTGGAGCTGGGTGACTGTTGGTTGCTGGCTCAGTGGCTTGGGGAGGTTGGGGCTGAGATGTGTGTCATTCCTGGACTTTCTGCTCTGGTTGTGAGTGGCTGCAGCACCTCCAGGTATCACAGCGATATCCCAGGCAGAGTCTGCTGGCTTCTTCTTAATCAGAACTGCTCTTAGCTTCAAGGGAGGCCGGAAAAGGGAGTCAAGTATAGGAATGAACTTTTCTGGCCCCCAAATGAAGGCAGGCAGGAGAGCTAGGGCTGGAGGTTGGGTGGGGTAAGCCTTGGCCTCAGCTGCACTAGCGCTTCTTGAACTTTCAGGACATAGGATGCATGGGTCTGCGCTGGGCTCTGAGATTCTGTATTTCAGACATGCTCTCAGGGGATGCTTATGGGGCTGGCCTATCACCCAGACTTTGAAGAACATTGGTAAACACCACTGGAGAGTTTTAAGTAAGAAAGTGGTAGGCCGGGTGCGGTGGCTCATGCCTGTAATCCCAGCACTTTGGGAGGCTGAGGCCAGCTGATCACTTGAGGTAGGGAGTTCGAGACCAGATTGGCCATCATGATGAGACCCCATCTCTACTAAAAATACAAAAATTAGCCAGGCATGGTGGCAGGTGCCTGTAATCCCAGCCACTCAGGAGGCTGAGGCAGAAGAATCACTTGAACCTGGGAGGTGGAGGTTGCAGTGAGCCAAGATTGCAATTGCACCACTGCACTCCAGTCTGGGTGATAGAACCAGACTCCTTCTAAAAAAAAAAAAAAAACAAAGAAAGAAAAGAAAAGGAAGGAAAGTGGTGACTTGAATTGTGTGGCTCTGTGGAGAGTCCAATGTCAGGGACTAGAGGCGACAGCAGGGATCCAGTTAAGGGACCAGAAATCACAATCCCTTGGGTTAGGGTGGTAGCTGGTGCTGGTAGTTGGGTTAAAAATATTTTTTTATTTTTAATTTTTAAAATTGTAAAATATACGTAACATAAACTTTATCATTTTCACTGGTTTTAAGTATATATAGTTCTGTGGCATTTAAATACATTCTCAATATTGAACTCCATCACCACTGTCCAGTTCCAGAGGTTTTTCATCACTCCAGACGGAAACTCTGTACCCATTCAGCAATAAGTTCCCATTCTCTCTCCTCTCAGTCTCTGGCAACCTCTGTCCCACTTCCCGTCTCTATGAATTTGACTACTCTAGGTGCCTTATAGAAGCAGAATCACACAACACTTGTCCTTTTGGAACTGGCTTATTTCACTTCACATAACGTCCTCAAGGTTCATCCACAATAATGCTCCTGTAAACATGGGCGTGCAAGGATCTGAGTGAGTCCCGTGGTTGGTTGTGAGAGGTCATTTGGAGTAGAGCCATCCGAATGCCCTTATCGGTGGAAACACAGGCTGGAGCAGCGTGACTCCTGAGTTTCTGGCTTAGTGGCCGTGGTGGCTTATGTTAAGTTGGGGAAGAACTTGTAAAGTGCTCTGCAAACAGCAGATAGTATTTTATTCAGAATTGTTTTAAGGAGTTATCAGCCATGAAATTATCCTAATAAAGGCATGAAAACCTCCCTCTATTTATTTATTTATTTATTGAGACAGGGTGTCACTCTGTCACCCAGGCTGGAGTGCAGTGGCATGATCTCGGCTCACTGCAACCTCTGCCTCCGAGGTTCAAGTGATTCTCCCACCTCAGCCTCCTGAGTAGCTGGGACTACAGGTGCTTGGCTAATTTTTGTATTTTTAGTAGAGACAATTTCACCGTTTTGGCCAAGCTGCTTGAACTCCTGACGTCATGTGATCCACCGGCCTTGGTCTCGAACTCCTGGCCTCAAGTGATCCGCCTGCCTTGGCCTTTCAAAGTGCTGGGATTACAGGCGTGAACCACTGTGCCCAGCGAAAGCCTCTCTTTGAAGAGTCATGCACCTGGGGTCCGGGCATGCAGGTTTCCCTACCCCTTCCATAACTGCCTGATTTGAATGAGCAGTTGGCAAACTATGGCCCACAGACCAAATCCGGCTCACCACCTGGTTTTATGTGTCCTAGAGCTAAGAATAGTTTTCACATTTTGAAATATAAAATGTGGGGGAAAAAAAGACGATGTAGCCCTTCACCTGGAACAGTTGATCAATTTTGCCTCTTGGCCCCACAGAGCCTAAAACGTTGACTGTCAGGCTCTTTGTAGAAGTTTGCTGACCTCTGACCTATGTTTATTGGTTTGGCTCGGACAGAAGAAGATAGTGTGGTATCTTCTTCTGGAAATAAAACAGAAAACAAAAAACAAAACCCCTCCTCACCACTGCTGACCTACTTCGGTTCTGATGCGCACCTGCTGGTTATAGGAGACAGCAAGCCAGACCACCCACCCTGAGGGCCTCTGTGTTAACAGCCGCAGTCAGCTGAGCCGGTGAAATGGAATCATGCCAGCGCAGTGCTGTTTACCACAGCAAGTGATTTATTTAGCATCTAAATTTTAAAGGGTGCCTGTGCTTCCCAAGAAGCTGTCTGGTTTAGAAAATTGCCCATAATAAATGCATGTAATAAATCCATTATTTTGAACCTAAAGAAAAGTATTCAAGTTTTATGAGAAAAGCAGTTTCTCCTCATCCTCGCTAAATACACGTTGTGTAAATAATTACAAACAATGGCTCAAATGGGTGCTCAATTATCAACTTGCCAAAATGCAATCATAGTTCTTATTATTCCAATTAATCATGCAAAAATCCACTGGCTGGTTTCTCCCTAGTGAGGCCTCCTCCATTCCTGAATAACCTAAGAATCCATGGTCCTTTTTGTCAGAAGACCTTGGAGAGAGCTGCCCCTTCACTCAGGGTTTTCAGCTGTCGGACCCAGTCCTGGGTGCTCCTGGGCCTCCTCATCTGCTGCTGCAAGGATGCCTTGGCCTGGTAGGCTGTGAGGTTGCCCCATTCTCATGCTCTTGAAGTTCTAGCTCACTTAGCTCCCAAGGGGCTGAGTCCTAACAGGTAGTGAGCTTCCATCCCAAGCCATGCCCCTTCCCTGGGACTTATAGGCCAAGGATGAGGCCTAGACCCACGATGTCACCACATCCATCTTTGAGGGTGCTGGGGTTGGGCAGGGCATTCTTCCAGGAAACTTTTCGATCTCCTGGAAATTTGCAAATTTACCCACCTGCTCCTCTGGAATTACTTCTGTGTACCAAGGGAGATTGGGTGTGGTGATCTTTGTCAGGCCACAGGAGGTCCTGGGCAATGAATGTCTACGCGCCTCACCTTTACATAACCAAGAGAGGTTCCCAGGGGTCTCTTCCTCCAGCTGAGAATATTGGTGGTGCATGGCGTGTTGCTGGTTCACCTAGTTGAAGTGGCCAGGAACCTCTGTCCTGCACAATTTATACATTCAGCAAGTGGGTTTTTTTGGTTTTGTTTTGTTTTGAGACAGTCTCACTCTGTTGCCCAGGTTGAAGTGCAGTGGCGTGATCTCAGCTCACTGTAACGTCCACCTCCCAGGTTCAAGTGATTCTCGTGCCTCAGCCTCCTGAGTAGCTGGGACCACAGGCACCTGCCACCACACCCAGCTAATTTTTGTATTTTTAGAAGAGATGGGGTTTTGCCGTTATGGCCAGGCTGGTCTCAAACTCCTGGCCTCAAGTGATCCACCCACCTTGGCCTCCCAAAGTGCTGGGATTACAGGTGCAAGCCACTGCTGCCGGCCACATTCGACAAGTGTTTATGCAGCACCTCCTGTGTGCTGGGCGCTGTCCCGGGCAGTAGGGATATGCCAGTGACCAGTGTGCAAAACAAAGATCCCTGCCCTCTGAGGCTATGTGGTGGTGTATAAAGCTCTGTTCTTGAATACATCATAGTGCTGGGGGACCCAGATTGCTCTGTATGTGTGTGTGTGTGTGTGTGTGTTTGTGTCCAGGGCACTGGAAAGGCCTCCCATAAGAGGAGGCATCTGATAGGGTCTTAAATGCTAAAGTGGGATTCACCAAGGCCCACAGAGGCACCCATGCCTGAAGGTCTGGAATTAGCAGGAGCTGGGCAAATTCAGGCTTGGAAGAGCCATGTGGCAGGAGCCAGGGATGCTCCGGGAGCACAGTTTGCCCACAGAATTCCCAGTTTCTTGCAAATAAATCAGCTCCAGGAGGGGCCACTCAGGGGAAAGGGTGCCTGTAGGGTGGATTGGGGCCCAACTCTAAGGGGCTTTGAATGCTTTGCAAAAGGGTTTGATTTGTGTATTTGTAGCCTCATCCTCAGGGCCTCCAGCAGTGGACGTCTCTAGGGGGTGGCATTACAAAGACTTTAAGGTGAGTGGCACCCCGTATGGTTGGGTCCTGCCCCCTTCCCAACCACTGGTTTCTGATCTCCCCCAGTGTGCTCTCCAAGCGCTGGCTCTGTGGGTGCATGTTGGAGAGAAGCACCCTGACTCACTGTCTCATCCCCACCTGTTCTAGAGATCACATTGAATAATTTTCTCCTTCTTAGGTGCTGCGTGCTGCACCTCCTGATTTAGGACCAGAATTCATTAGCACCTGTTTTGGGCACCTCCAAGGGTGGGGATGATTCCCCTGGGTCTGTCTTCTTAGTTCAAAGTGGTTCTTTGTGTGCAGTGTTCCTAACTGTGGGTTCAGCCCCCACATGTGAGTTTCTGAAATAGCAGCAGGTGGGAGTTGAGGGCAGAGGTCCTCAAGGTTTGTCCTTGGACCATGTGAACCCGCATCATCCTGTTGGAAATGCAGATCTCCAGCTCAGATCTGCCGAGTTTGAATCTCTAGGAGGGGGGCCTGGAGTCAGTTTTGGAACGTGTTTCCCAAGCGTTTCTTTCTTTTTTTTTTTTTTTGAGACGGAGTCTTGCTCTGTCACCCAAGCTGGAGTGCAGTGGCGTGATCTCCACTCACTGCAAGCTCCGCTTCCCGGGTTCACACCATTCTCCTGCCTCAGCCTCCCATGTAGCTGGGACTACAGGCGCCCGCCACTGTGCCCGGCTAATTTTTTTAAATGTATTTTTAGTAGAGACGGGGTTTCACCATGTTAGCCAGGATGGTCTCGATCTCCTGACCTCGTGATCCACCCGTCTCGGCTTCCCAAAGTGCTGGGATTACAGGCATGAGCCACCACGCCCGGCCTCCCAAGCGTTTCTTAATGTGTGTCAAAGTTTGAGGACTACTCTATATGAGAGCTGTTCCTTAACATTTTGGGAGCTGGGGCTAGGTCTCCTTGACTGGATGCATTTAGCCTTCAGAGCTAATGGGACCTGGACTCAGCTGGCCTCTGCCTCACAGTGTCTACATCTCCAGAGTCACTACCTACAAGGCCAGTGTTCACAGTGGAGAAAAGGTGAACCCTTTCTTTCTTTCTTTCTTTCTTTCTTTCTTTCTTTCTTTCTTTCTTTCTTTCTTTCTTTCTTTCTTTCTTTCTTTCTTTCTTTCTTTCTTTCTTTCTCTTTCTTTCTTTCTTTCTTTCTTTCTTTCTTTCTTTCTCTCTCTCTCTCTCTTTCTTTCTTCTTTCTTTCCTTCTTTCTCTCTCTCTCTCTCTTTCCTTCCCTCCCTCCCTCCCTTCCTTCCTTCCTTCCTTCCTTCCTTCCTTCCTTCCTTCCTTCCTTCCTTCCTTCCTTCCTTCCTTCCTTCCTTCCTTCCTTCCTTCCTTCCTTTTTGACGGAGTCTAGTTCTGTCACACAGGCTGGAGTGCAATGGCGTGATCTTGGCTCACTACAACCTCTGCCTCCTGGGTTCAAGCGATTCTCCTGACTCAGTCTCCTGAGTAGCTGGGATTACAGGCGCATACTACCACGCCCGGCTAATTTTTGTATTTTTTAGTAGAGATGGGGTTTCACCATGTTGGCCAGACTAGTCTTGAACTCCTGACCTCAAGCAATCCACCTGCCTCGGCCCCCTAAAGTGCTGGGATTACAGGCATGAGCCATCCATGCCCGGCCGGAATCTTTCTTTTTTTTGAGACAGGGTCTCACTCTGTTGCCCAGGCTGGAGTGCAGTGGCACAATCACAGCTCACTGCAGGCTCAACCTCTGTGTTCAGGTGATCCTCTCACCTTAGCCTCCCGGATAGCTGGGACTGCAGTCATGTGCCACTGTCCCTGGCTAATTTTTATATATTTTTTTGTAGACACGGGGTTTCACCATGTTGCCCAGGCTAGGCTAGTCTCGAACTCCTGGGCTCAAGTGATCTTCCTGCCTTATCCTCTAAAAGTGTTGGGATTACAGGCATGAGCCCCCATGCCTGGCTGAATCTTTCTTGTTTGAAACTAAATCTCCTTCCCTGAGATTTCTACCCTGTGGTTCCGGTTCAGCCCACTGGAGTTAGACAAAGTAAACCCAGTGTGTCTTTCAGATGGCGCTCCCGCACACATCTGCAGTCGGCTGTCATATCAAGATCCCTGGATTTTTTGACCAGTTTTTATCTATTATGATCTCTAGACACTTTGCTCTCCTGGGCACTCCCTTGAATGATGACTCTGTGCTATGTGCTTTCTATGTATTCTTATTTAATCCTCCCTACATTCCAGTAAGGTTGGCTTTATTATCCCTATCTTACAGATGACCAAAGGTAGGTCCAAAGAGGTGAAGAGACCTTCCTAAGGTTACATGACTGGTTTGTGGCAGAGCTGGGATTTGAACCTAAGGTCAGCTAGACACCAAAGCCAGAGTGCTGCTATGACCCCCATTTTCCAGACAGGGAAACTGAGGCTTAGAGAAGTCAAGGGCCTACCTAAATCACACCACAGCAAGTGATAGAGCTGGGATATGACTCCAGAGCCTACATTATTTTTTTGGAGATGGGAATCTCACTGTCTCCCAGGTTAGAGTGCAGTGGCATGATCATAGCTCACTGTAACCTAAACTCAACCTCCTGGACTCAAGGGATTCTCCTTCTTTAGCCTCCCGAGTAGCTGGGGCTACAGCTGCATGCCACTATGCCTGGCTGGTTTTTTTTTTTTTTTATGTTTGTAGAGACAGGGTCTTGTTATATTGCCCAGGTTGGTCTTGAATTCCTTGCCTTAAGTTTTCCTCCTGACTTAACCTCCCAAGTCACTGGGATTACAGGTATGAGCCACTATGCTTGGCAGAGTCTGCATTCTTAATCATGATGCCAAATACCGCCTTCCCACATAGTAATCATGCCTACATCAGGAGCTTCGCTGCTCAACACAGGGGCTGCTAAGCACATAGTTAGCAACCAAAAGAAATATTGGATAATAGGATTATTGATATTATTTTTTAGAGATTGACACTGTTTCCACCTAATATCACACACACACACACACACACACACACACACACACAAATATACCTGTCTAATATCAAAGGGAATGTGTTTTTTAACTTGACATACTGTAAGATGACCAAAATTGCTATTGCTTGGGTGCAGAAAGATGTTTCAAAACATCCCTGGGAGTGACTGGTACCATCCAATACCACCAGTAGTTTGTTTTTTTTGTTTTTTGTTTTTTTTTTAGCTTTTTAAATTACGAAAATAATTTAAAAGAGACAGGGTTTTGCTATGTTGCCCAAGCTTGTCTTGAACTCTTGAGCTCAAGCAATCCTCTCACCTCAGCCTCCTGAAGTGCTGGGATTATAGGGGTGAGCTGCCATGCCAGGCCTACCAGAAGTATTTGCTGAGCACCTTGCACAGGACCAGATGCAAAGGGCCCCTGAATCAGATCCTATAGCTGTCCGTTCACAGTCAAACCCCCTTCCTTGTAGACTGAATGAGATTTTGTCCTGGTATCAGGCAACTGTATTTCATGACCCCTTCTCCAGCTCCAAAGGCCATATATTAATAAGCCCATACCATTTGTCTTATCTCTGATTACACATATTTCCAGTCCTCTTGCTAATGGTTGCCTTAGGTCTGGGCATGTGATAGGTATTCAGCGGTCTATCAGTTGACCAGTGAGACATTAGGAGATGTGTGCATCGGGAGAGCACTGGGAAAATTGTAGTGACTTTTAAGGCAAGGCGTACAAAGGCCTCTCCTTTTGGATATTATTGTGTGCGAATGAGATGTTTGTCACTGTCACAGGTCTCAGTGACTGGGTTGGATAAAGCCCAGAGAATGCCAGAGAAGGTGACCCAAAGCCCTGATTTTGTTGTGCCACTGAATTAACATAATCTGGGTGTCTCCTGCCTCCAGGCTTCTTGTATGAGATTATAAGTGTCCTTATTACATAAGCGACTTTCAGTTGGGCATTCTGATACTTGCAGCCAAAAGCATAACCTAAATGCTTATGGTCCCTAAAGAGCTTACAGGGTTCCTGGGGAGATAAGGAACACACTCAGGTATCATTAGGTCACTATATGGCAGCAGGAGGTACCTCAGCACCAACCACACAGTGACAGGCACGACATTAGAGAGAAGGGTGAGATCTGAGAGAAGGAAGAGGGGAGGTGAAGCGTGGGTGGGCTTGGGATTCAAAATGGCTTACAACTTAGGCTTTTTGTTGTTGTCGTTGAGAAGGAGTCTTGGTCTGTGGCCCAGGCTGGAGTGCAGTGGCGCCATCTGGACTCACTACAACCTCCGTCTCCCAGGTTCGAGCGATTCTCCTGTCTCAGCCTCCTGAGTAGCTAGGACTACAAGTGCACGCCACCATACCTGGCTAATTTTTGTATGTTTAGTAGAGACGGGGTTTCACCACGTTGGCCAGGTTGGTCTTGAACTCTGACCTCAAGTGATCCGCCCACCACGGCCTCCCAAAGTGCTGGGATAACAGGTGTGAGCCACCACACCTGGCGTAGAGCTTGGGCTTTGAAACCTGCTTCTACCGCTTAATGGCAGTGAAGCTTGGGAAATGGACTTAACCTCTCTTGGCCTCAGTTTCCTCATCTGTCAAGTAGGGATAATACTAGGGCCTAAATCATGGGGCTTTGTGAGGATTTGAAAAGCCATTGAGCATGGTGCTTGATACATGGCAAACTCAAATGAAAGCCATTGTGATGATTACTCCGGACACATGAACCACTGTGAGGACCCTGGCTGCAGCCTCACTCCTGCCATCTGTCTGGAACCAGCTGAAGCACTTTCCTCCCACTGCAGGTGCGGGCTCAGGTGGGCATGAAGAAACTCTTTAGCAAAGATCTTCCTCCAGGACGCTTCTGTTTCTTCTTACTTGTGCTATACTCTTGTTCTATGTGGTTCTGGACTTTAGGGTTCAGCTCTGACCTGGAACCCAGACTTCAGGCTTCCCGTTGATTCTAAATTGGTCCCCAGAATTGTGTCTTTTTTCTAGCCATGAGTTTGGGCTCCCTGGTCTTGAAGATCTTGAGCTACGCTTTTTGACCTGCCCCAGTTTGATGCTCTAAGCTTGGCACCTCCTCGCTGATAAGCTGGCTCACAGGTGGTTGTGGATGGGTGCTTCTCCAGCTTCTGCCTGAGAGCATCCCTGGAGACAGAGGTGTGTGAACACCGTTCAAGTCTGCTCCAAGTGAGAAGGGTGTCTAAAGCCTTGTGTCTGATCTTTAATTCATGTGGATTTTGCAGCACTTCCTGACTTGAGCAAGTCATTATGATATAAAAAGTTTAAGATAATTTACCATCAGGAAAGAATACAAAGAGCGGCTGCCCTATGCATTAATGCATGGGATGCAGCTGCAGTGAATCTAGCTATTTTTTTATATTGCACTGAACTGAAAAGAGATCACATTGCCTCGCAGATTAGCTTCTCTCCTCTGTCCAAGGTTAGAGTATGTTAAAAACCCAGATCCACATAACTCTGTGGCTATAAAGGGTACCAGTTTTTTGTGTGGCAGCTTCGGGTAATCCCCGATGAGAGACGTCTGGAATACCATCAGAGCAGTGGGGCCGTGTAGCACGTTCAGGCTTCTGTTGGCAGGCTGGATAGCCTGGAAAATGATGGGAATACTCTCGCTGACCTGGTGAAGCTGCAGAACTCTGTCTCTTGCCGCCCTCCAGGTCTTCAACTGGCTGGCCCCTGCTTCTTAAACCTGGTCTCGTTCATGTGACTTGAATCCTGAAGCCTGGATCTGTCTGCCTCTGTCCTCTGAGTCAGATAGGACACAGGCAACAGAAGATCCTGTGCACAGTGGCTTAAACCACAGTGATACCGAATTATCCCAGGAGTCTGATCCGGAGCTGATGAGCAGATAGAAGATGTTGAAAGGATCCACGCTCTTTCCTTCTCTCTGCTTAGTCATCCTCACTGTGTTTGCTTTTCTTAAGCTTGTTACTTTTTTTTTTTTTTTGAGATTGATTTCGCTCTTGTCACCCAGGCTGGAGTGCAATGGTGCGATCTCTGCTCACTGCAACCTCCACCTCCCGGGTTCAAGCGATTCTTCTGCCTCAGCCTCCTGAGTAGCTGGGACCACAGATGTACATCACCACACCCAGCTAATTTTTGTATTTTTAGCAGAGACAGGATTTTGCCATGTTGGCCAGGCTGGTCTTGAACTCCTGAGCTCAAGTGATCTGCCCGCCTTGGCCTCCCAAAGTGCTGGGATTATAGGCATGAGCCACCGTGCCTGGACAAGCTTGTCACCTTTTGATGACAAGATGGCTGCCACAGCTTCAGCCATCACGCCCTCACTCAACCACATTCAAGGCAAGAAGGAGGAGAAAGGGACAGTTTCTTCCATTAAATGTCTATCTCTTTTATCAAGAAGCAAGAAGCCCTTCAGCTTTGTCTTTATTTTTCATTGGCTGGAACCGTATCTTGACAGCAAGGGAAAATGGGAAAGCAAGAATTGGGGAAAAGCAAATGAGATTACTGTGTTTGTTTAGCCCAATCCTGATTCATCTTCTGAGGCTGGAAGAAATATCAGAGTCTGTAGCAATAAAGAGAAGGCAGTGTCTTAAGGGTAGGCACTAACGGTGTCCACCAGTCTTTCTAATTTCCTGTGTCACCCTCAACTTCTCAGGCCCACCCCTGGCCTGCCCGAGGAGCCTCAGGAGAATGCCCCCTTCTTTGTCAGACCCTCCTTTGTAGCTATTGAGGCCTTCTTCGTACTTTGTCTTGAAATCTGTCATAGGGGAGATATGTCCTCTTTCATCAAATCTCATGGAATTGTGTTCTGTGCCAGTCTGTAGGTTACAAATGACCGAGATAGAGACAGCTCTCACCCTGGCACATCTCAAAGACTGCTGTCTCTGCGAACAGAGATTGTTCTGAAGAAAAGGCTGACCATTAGCCCCCCACCACAAAATTATTCCCCAAATAAAGTTTGGGTAAAATGACTATCCCTAGTAATCGGCTATTGTTACAGACAATTCCGCGCATTTGCATTGCTTTCGAATGCGGGGTGGCCTAGGAGGGGCATGCTTTTTTCTGCAGGTATAAGGAAGGGCACAGACTTGGGAGCCCAGGTTTGAGTCCTGGCACTGACAGTGTGAGCTGGGGTAAGTCCTTGAACTTCCCTGGGCCTCTGTTGGTGTCCCTCTGAATAGGAGACATGATTGCCGCTTCAGGGAGTGCATGAAGATGGACTGGGGCTTTAGTGGGAAAAGGCTGGAGGACTCTAAATGTGGTGTTACTTCCTGCCTTCGAGGCTTCTACTGTGAGCAGATTTTCAGTTACGTATTTGCACTTGAACTTTGCCACCTGCTGGCTGGCTCACTTTGTTAGAAATCAGGACCGTGGCTTATTTGGGAGCAAGGATCTTATATCTCATTGGCCTTTATGTCTCTCTTTAAACTTCCCCAAGGAATTGGCAAGCAGATCTCCAGCTTCTTGGGTTTGTAGGTATATGTGGGGAACTTTTCCCTTCCTTTTGTCCATTGCTATTTTCTTTTCTTTTATTATTGAGGTAAAATTTACACACGGTAAAGTCCACAATTTTTTTTTTTTTTTGAGATGGAGTCTCTCTGTCACCCAGGCTGAAGTGCAGTGTCGTGATCTCAGTTCACTGCAACCTCGGCCTCCCAGGTTCAAGCAATTCTCCTGCCTCAGCCTCCCGAGTAGCAGGGATTACAGGCATGCGCCACCATGCCTGGCAAATTTCTGTATTTTTAGTAGAGATGGGATTTCACCATGTTGACCAGGCTGGTCTCAAACTCCTGACCTTAAATGATTCCCCCACCTCGGCTCCCCAAAATGCTGGGATTACAGGCATGAGCCACCGTGCCTGGCCAAGTCCACCAATCTTTACATGTGCTGTATAGTCGGTGTAATTTTTCTATATTTGTACATCAGTTCAAGCACAGCTCTAATGAGGATATGGACTGTTTCCATCACTCCAGAGGCTTCCCCATCCCCCCACCCGCTTTCCCCATTAACCCAGCTTGTGCTCGCACCACACAGCAGCTGCCACTAAACTTCACATGGGGCGCTATTATCCACCATGGGCTTTACATTGTTCCCTCAGGACCTTCACTTCTTTTTCTGATCAATTTTAAGCAACCTCTCAGCCCTTTCTCTGATGGGCTGGGCTCCTCCCTCCTGGCACATCACTGGTGACAGCCTACTGTCGTCTCCTGAGATGGCAGAAGCCTCAGATGTGCCTCCCTTGGCAGGGTGTGTCCTGGGATATTCCTGTGGGCACCCAGACCAGGCCTTTGCTCCCAAGGGTAGCTCTGTGGCTTTGCTGGTTCTTGCATTGCAGGTCTTGGAGGAGCTGGGAATGGACTGGGGGCGGGGTGCCCTGGGCAAAGGTTTCTGAGAAGTGGCATGAAGTCAGGTCAAGTTGGGGGGCTTCAGAGAGGGAGTGGATAAAGCTACAGACTCAAGAGAGGTCTGCATGATGGGGGTGGTGCTCACAGAACACCCAGTGATGTTAGAAGCGGCGGTTAAGTGTGGGGTGGTGAATTAGGCATTAGCTTGGCCCTCCACTGAGAGTGAGGGGGGACAGGCCCCACCCCTGCTGACAAGGCTGACTTTAGGTGTGGTATGGTGGGAGTCCCCCTTCCCTACAAAAATATCCCTTTCTCCTGCCTGCCAACACCATGTGTTCACCCACTTGTTCATGTCAGGGGTATTTCCTGGGACCCCGGGGATGCAGGCAGTGTGCTAACACCAACTGTATGAGGATGCCCACAGGGCCTCTCATCCCGAGGGCCCACTTCTCAGACAGGCTGCTAACGGGTGGCCCACAGGCCAGATTGGGACCTCGGATGTGCCGGCTTTGGCTTCCATAGTTTATGAAGCTGGAAATTGCTTATAAAAACTAGATTCCTGACTTCTCTTGACAAATCAGGAGATCTGGCAACCCCAGCCTGCTACACAGCAGCAGGTAGGAGTGGGCACAGCACGCCTTCTCCAGTTTGCTACATTCCCTACCATTCCTCGGGCCTCATACCTGCTGGCCTAGGTATGTACATTTCTGCTACTACAGAAATGTAGACATCTCTGCTAATTTGAAAGGATGGGAAGAGTTGGTGAAGGCCTCACAGGGGAGGCAGTGAGGCTTGGTCACCGGTTGGAGAGTGCCTGTCCAAACCTACTCAGGCTCTTCCTTCTCAGGTTGATGCTCTCCTCGGCAGTTGCTCTCTGGAGAGGATGATAGTGTGGGCAGGGGGAATGGGCGGGAGAGCAAGATGCTGAGATATCATCCCACCAAGGCCCAGGGTAGTGGTTCTCAAAGTATGGACTACCTGGATCAGGATCACCTGGGGGTGCTGGTTCAAAACGCAGCCCCGCTGCAGCAGAGCCTGGAGGGTAGATCCCCAAGTGACATCCTGCTCATTCAAGTATGAGAAGAGGAGGCTGGGGCTTAGCGGGCCGTGGGTCTGACACAAACCATGTTTTCTAGGGCAAGACTGGGGACCCAATTCCTCCTTCTAGTCTGCTGATGGAGCCTTGTTTTGGAGACCCTCCTTCCGGGCACAGCTGGGGCCCTCACCAGGCTGAGGGCATGAGAATCATCTTCTCCAGCCTTCCGGCCCCTGCACCTGGAGGAAAGGTCATGCTTGGCTTTGCCAAGTCTTGTCATTTTCCAGCATCTTTGAACTGCCACCCAGGCAGTGGGCCAGCTTTGGGGAATGGGATGGCGGCTGGCCGGCTGGTAAGGGACACCTTGTCTCCTCTTCCCTTTGATGGGTGTGTCTGCCTCTCAGCCAGGTGGCCTGACAGTTGCTGGGCTCTGGCCAGGGGGCTGGAATCATGGCCCTTTGTAGGTAAGGAGGGGCAGGGGTAGGGAGGCACCCTGGGGGTGGCCAGGGCGTGCGTAAGGAAGCACTTATGCTCAGGTTCTTGAAGTGACCCAGCGAGGGAGTGTCTCCTTAAGAACGAGGTTCCTGGGGAGCAAAATATGGGAGGCCCTCATTCTCATTCTCAGGGTAGTGAAGGGCCCACTCCCCACCCACTGCTGCCAGAGCCTGAGAATGCGGGCTCCCTCAATGTCCCACTCGCCTGCCCTTGTCTGGTCCTGCATCCTGGTTACTGCACTCAGGGAGCACGAGGGATGTGCTGGGATTGGAGGTGACGGAGAGGGTGGGACAGGCAGAGCGTTCAGGACCTCTCACACCAGACCACAGCTTCTCAACCCTGGCTGCACACAGGAAGCCCTGGGGAAGCTTTAACATTTCCTGATGCCAGGACCCCATCCCCAGATATCTGGATCTAATGAATCTGAGGTGCAGCCGGTGTTGGGGTTTTTAAGACTCCCCAGGGGATTCCAGTGTGCAGCGAAGTTTGGAAGTCTCTGACCCGGACGGAGCAGGCAGGGTGTTGTGTGTGGCTTTTCGTCCTGTCTGTTTTAGTTGTGAGCAACAGACCCACAAGCAGGACACAGACTTCTAAGGGTAACGCTGTTTTTTGTTTTTTCTTTGAGATGGTGTCTCACTCATTCCGATTGTACAGCGGCACAGTCTCGGCTCACTGCAACGTCTGTCTCCCAGGTTCAAGCGATTCTCCTGCCTCAGCCTCTCGAGTAGCTGGGATTACAGGCACACACCACCATACCTGGCTAATTTTTCTATTTTTAGTAGAGATGGGGTTTTGCCATGTTGGCCAGGCTGGTCTCGAACTCCTGAGCTCAGGTGATCCTCGCCCGCCTCGACCTCCCAAAATGCTGGGATTACAGGAGTGAGCCACCATGCCCGGCCTGGGTAACACTTTTGCTGGTAACACCAATAGCTGTATGCCGTTGTCAACATTCAACAAAGTGAATGGAGTATGAGGAGGATGGAAAGAAGTCTAAGATTCAAGCTCCCAGTCTGTGCCACATGCATTGTGTTTGCCACTTAACGATCAGCCCTGGGAGCTGGAGTCTTGGCTGGGGTAAGGACTTTGCCTGTGCCTCACAGCTGTGGAATAGTAAAGAGCCTTAAATGAAATTGATGTGTGACAAGGTGCTGGTAGGAATGAAAGTCCTTCCTGTTGCTTTCGGATTGGTTTTCTAAACAAAGTATTTCTGGGGTCAGCTGCTGGAGGAGAGGGCTTGGGGAAGAACTGGGCCCCGACTCCTCTTTGCCTGCAAGATAGAGGGTGGGGAGGAGCTGAAGGCTATTTTAGGCCCCATCCCCCATCAGATTCTATCAGAATCTGGCCTTAGCCAGCTGCCCCAAGTGATTTTAAGGAAAAAAACCTCTCCCTCTGCCTAAAGCCAAATAGGTCCCGGAACCTAAAGTGAGTTTACTAGTGTGATAAAAACGGGGCCTACTCCTTGCCTCCAAATTAACACACACACACACACACACACGTATGCACACATACACACACTCAGAGTTACCACAATTCCACCAATTAGGTGATTAGTTTCAGCCAGAAAATACTCATGGGAGGGTAAGTGGGGAGACAATCCCATTGTCCCGCTGGCTTCCAAAGCAGTAACAATGCTGTGAGCAGCTTTTTGCTGTGGTGACAAAAGTCCACTTTCCCCTACTGAGAGCGGTTTCTGCGTTCTCAGTTGGTTCACGAAGGAGCAGTGGGCCAGGGAAGACAGCACCAGGGCTGGTTGGATTCCTGCCTGTTCACTTACGGGCTCCCTCACCTTGGGTGAGGGGATTAGCCTCTGAGTCCTGGTTTCCTCCTATGCATGCTGGGGGCTTCTGCTTCTGGCCAAGACAGGGTAGCAGGGACTGGATTTGCACTCTTGCCTGAAACAATTTTTTAAAAACAGACAGAACATATGAAATAATGGTTTTCAAGACACTAGACATCAGGCTACAAGATTCAGGGGTCCCTAGTTCACACTAGTGAACTCACTTTAGGTTCAGGGACCTATGTGACTTTAAGCAGGGGGAGAGTTAGCAGGTTGTCCCTGCCTGGAGAGTGTTTTCCAGCCATGACCCAGAGAGGGGGATCTCAGGCCAGGAGGGGAGAAATGGAAGTAACTTCTGTAAGGTTCTTATACTTGGTGTGAAGTGGCACAACATCACTTGAAGGTAAATTGTGAAAAGGTCAAGATGTGTACTATAAATACTAAAGCAACTGCTAAAATAGCAGAGTTACAGCTGCTAAGCCCACAACGAAGATAAAATGGAATCATCAAAAATAGTCCAAAAGAAGGCAGAAAAGGGGAAAAAAACAGAACAAATAGAAAACAAATAGCAAAACGATAGACTGAGACCCAACTATGTCAATAATCACATTAAATGTCAATGGTCTGAACACGATTTAGAGATTGTCAGATAAAAGAGCAAGAGTTAATTCCATGCTGCCTACAAGAAACCGACTGTAAATATAAGGACACAAATATATTCAAAGTACAAAGATGGTTAGCATATACCATGCTAACACTAATCAAAAGAAAGCCGGAATGGCTATGTCAATATAAGACAAAGTAGGTTTCAGAACAGACACTACCTGGTAGGTCTATATCTATATATTTATATCAAATCTATGTTTATAATATACGGAACAATGATCCTTGCCTCACTGGGTTTTGGTGAGAACTGAGTGAGGTAATACCTGGCAAATTGTTCCACAGACTATAAAACAGGATACAGGTGTAATTGGGCCTTAATGATTAGAAGCAGGACCATCTGAACGCTTATAAAGAGTCAAGGAGCTGGGTAGCTGGGTTTGAACTGTTGGGTTCTTGAGAGAAAAAAAAGAAATCCCAGATAGCAGCTCTGAGGAGGGCAGCCTAGGGCTGGCTGGAGGAGCCAGGGCCCAGAAATGTCAGTGCCATGGTGCCTCGGCCAGTGCTTCTGAGCCCCGGCAAGTTTACCAGCATCCACTATAGCAAGGGGGCTTCCCTGAGCAGCAGGAGGAGACATGAGACCAGAGCACACCTGAATCCCATAACCCCAGAAGCTTTGGTAATCCTAGCAAATGTTTGACTAAAACAAAAGTAAGATGTCCAGGAGTTACTATGCCGAGTCTTTTCTGAGCATTTTATCCTTCGTTGGTCTTATTTGGTTGGGACTGATGCCATCATCTCCATTTGACAGATGGGGATATGGAAGTGAGCATTATAGAGCCATTTAGTCATTGGGCCAGGATTTGGACCCATGCGGTCTAGACCAGAGCCCAAGCCCTAACCACTACCTTAACCATGCACGAGTTGAGGGATGGGGAGGCCTCGGGCAGCCAAGGGGTTACATCTAGATTTGGAAGCAGGGAGAGAGAGGGGTAGAGCTAGGGTAAGTTCCTTCACCCTCCAGCCCATGCAGTGCATCCCTGCCCGTCCCTCAGGCTCCCCCTTCCCCATCCCATGCCCCTCACCTGCCCTTCAGGGGCCAGCAGGTGAGGAGTGGGGACCAGCCAGCCGGAAGGAGCTGTCGCTGGGCTGCAGGCCTGGGACTATGCCAGGTTCCCCTGCCTCTACTCCTTGGAGTCAGGAGGAGCAATTTTTAAAAAAAGTTTTCATTTTAAAAAATCATAAAGTTTATGTAAATCCATGCTTACTATAACAATTCAAAGACATTTCTAGCCCTGCCTCCAAGCCACACTGAACCTTGGTTTTCTCATCTGAAGAATGGGATAGCAGTTCTGACCTCTCTGGGATATCTGAGGGTTCCTCGGGAGTGTGGTTCCTGGTGCAGGATGGCTGCTTTCCCTCTTCTGTCTGCCTGGCCTAGCTCTGGCCCCTGATCTCCTCTCCTTTCTCCTGCTTGGGGGTATTTCTCTCTCTTGGACTCCCCTGCCTCTTCAAGGCCTTCTGGGAGCCAAGTGGCTCGGCCCTGCCAGTGGGCAGGTTGAAGCTTTTTCCTTCACGACCCTCGAAGGCCAGGTGGTTAGGGGTTGGGGGACATGAAAGCTGAGTGAGACAAAGCTTTTATTTTTATTTTTTTATTTTTAAAAATGTTTCATTGGTTTTTTTGTTTTTTTAAGATATAATTCATATAACATACAAGGAACCATGTTAAAGTGTACAATTCAGTCTGGGTGCGGTGGTCCACACCTCTAATCCCAGCACTTTGGGAGGCCAAGGTGGGAGGATCACTTGAGTCTAGGAGTTTGAAACCAGCCTGGGCAATGTGGTGAAACCCTGTCTCTACAAAAAGTAGAAGAATTAGCTGGGTGTGGTGGTGTGTGCCTGTGGTCCCAGCCACTCGGGAGGCTGAGATGGGAAGATGGCTTGAGCCTGGGAGGCAGAGGTTGCAGTGAGCTGAGATCGCCCCACTGCACTCTGGTCTGGGCAACAGAGTGAGACCCTGTCTCAATCAATCAGTCAATCAATAAATAAAATTATACAATTCAGTGGCATTTAGTACATTCCCAATGTTGTACAACCACCGGTTTCAAAACCACTAGTTTCAAAATTTTTCATCACCTCAGAAAAACACCCTCTGCCCATTAAGTAATCACTCCTCATTCCCTTCCTCCCCTCAGCCCCTGGCAACGACTCATCTGCTTTCTACCTTTATGGATTTACCTATTGTGGTCATTTCATTTCAATGGAATCATAGACTCTGTGGCCTTTTGTGTCTGGCTCCCTTCCCTTAGCGTAATGTTTTCAGGTTTCATCCATGTTATAGCAAGTGTCAGTACTTTTTAATAGCTGAATAATATTATTTTGCATGTATATAACACGATTTGTTTATCCATTCAGTCGTTGATGGACACTGAGTTGTTCCTACCTTTTGGTTACTGTGGATAGTGATGTGATGAACATTTGTGAACAAGGGGAGTCCCTGTTTTCAGTTCTTTAGAGCATATACCAAGGCATGGAGTAGCTGGGTCATATGGAAATTCTGTTTAACTTTTGGAGAAACTGCCAAACTGCTCTCCGCAGTGGCTGTGCCTCCTTTTAGTTTTCATATTATATTATTCTAAGTGCAAAGATAAGACGATACCATAGAAAATTTGGAAATTATTCATTGAGCAATTTTAAAAAAAAGTTTTCATTTTAAAAAATCATGAAGTTTATGTAAATCCATGCTTACTATAACAATTCAAAGACATTTCTAGCAGAAAAAAGTCTATCTGCTCCTCCATCACTTTCCCCCTAACTGATAAATGTTGACCCTTTAGTATGTATCCTTCCAGACATTTTCCAGGCATTGATAGAGTTTTGGGTTTTTTCTTTTTACATGAACTTGTCATGCTATCCATATTATCTTGCTTTGAAATCTTTCTATACATTTCCTGTGAATTTCAAGTTGGAAAGACTGTCTCAGAGCCAGGCAGGTGGTCCCTGGAAGAGAGACCCTCAGATCTGTGACTTGTCCTTGCTCTGTTAAAAAAAAGTCTGGAAGTCTGGGCCACGGGTATGGACCAAGTTGTCCTTGAGTGGATGGATAAAGAATGTATTATAATTTTCTTCTTATTATCTGCATATACAAATTCTTTGTAAAATGAGTATGAATTGCTTTTATAATAAGAAAAAAAAGTAGGGAAGAATTGAGGGCCTGCAGGCTTGGTGCCCAGCTTGTACCTTAATTTAGCACTAACTTCATTCCTCCTCGTTGCATAATGAGTTGTTTATATGTTTGCCTCCCTGGAGGGCAGACAGGCTTATTTATCTCCTTGCCCTCCCAACTCCTCCCCTGCTCAGGGCTGAGCCACATGCCAGGCACACGGCAGGATTGCTGAACAAGCAAGTAGCCCCTGCAGGGTTGTGGTGGAGGCTGCAGAGGAGAGGGTGAGTCCCAAAGACCCCCATATGCCCTCAGCTCAGGCTTACAAAGCAGAGTGCACAGCCGGGGGAGTCCAGGCCCCCAGGACCAGGCTCCCAGTGGTCACACTCTCTGCAGGGGCACTGGGCCCAGCCTCTGTGGGAAGCTGAGTGTGAGCTCAGGTGCAGTTATTCATGGCAGCCCTGGCCAGGGTGCCCATGGCAGGCAGCATCCAGCTGAGGAAGTAATTAGAGCACTGCCAGGAGCAGGAAAAGGGGACGGGAGGCTTGGAGGCTTGGGCTCCCTTTCCAGAGAGATAGAAATAGCTGGGCTCCTGGTGGAGGCGGAGAGCAGTACACACAGGAATGGAGGTGCGAGCAGCCAGCGCCAGGGGCACGGGGTGGGGGCTATCTTCTTGGGCTTGTCTGTCATTCCTGTTTGGGAGTGGGAAGGGGAAGGAAGGGCCATGTGGTCTGTGGCCCGGAAGGGGGCCTGTCTGAGGCCCTTCCTCTCCTTCCTGGGGCCTCCCCATCTGTCCCCCAAGCCTGGCCTGCCAGGGATCATGGGGGGCATCACAACAGCCCCACAGCCCTGGCCTCAGCTTCCTGCCTCTAGCTTTCCATGAGAAGCAGGCTATGAAGGGGTGTGGTGGGTTTCCAGAGCTCAGGATCATTCTAGCATTTCCAGGGGATAGTCCGTGGTGGTGCTGGGCAGCTCCATGCCTGACTCATCTGAAAACACTTTATAAATAACCTGGCAGAGGGACGTGGGCTGTCCACCCCCGTACCTGCCACGCTCTGTGAGCAGGTGGCAGCACTGAGGTCCTGAGGGCTTTTGAGATGTCCAGGGCAGGGTTCTGGTCAGAAGCCAGGCCCAGGGGGATGCCGGGAGGGAGCATTGTCCACCTCTGGTGAATGGCGCTGCGGGGATTCTGGGCACCGCGGAGTCCTCCTCTTGCTGTGATGTTGTCAGCGCCACAGCCTTCGATGAGAGCATCAGGGATTTCTGACTGGGCAAACTGAGCCACTATGGACTAAAGTTGCTGGGCAACCTGGGATGAGTCACTTCCCTTCTCTGGAAGCCCTCAGTGGTAAAATGAAAAGGTTAAACTAGGTGAGTACTAAGGTACATTTTTTGTTCTCTTTGGTGGGTACAGGTTGGTGTTCCTAAATTAGATACCACAAATATTTACTGAGCCCTCATGTCCCTGCACTGTGCTAGGCAGCTCTATGCAATTATTTAATTATTATTATTATTATTTTTTTATTAGAGACGGTCTTGCTCTGTTGCCAAGGCTGGAGTGTAGTAGAGAGATCTCAGTTCACTGCAGCCTAAACCTCTGGCTCAAGCAATCCTTCCATCTCAGCCCCTGAGTAGCTGGGACTATAGGCGCACACCACTACACCTGGCTAATTTAAAAAGTTTTTGTGGAGATGTGGTCTCCTTGTGTTGCCTAGGCTGGTCTCAAACTCCTGGTCTCAAGAAATTCTCCCTCCTCAGCTTCCCAAAGTGTTGGGATTATAGGTGAGAGCCACTGCACCCGGCTTTTTTTCTTTTCTTTTTTTCTTGAGACAGAGTCTTGCTCTGTTGCCCAGGCTGAAGTGCAGTGGCATGATCTTGGCTCACTGCAACCTCTGCCTCCTGGGTTCAAGTGATTCTCCTGCCTCAGCCTCCCAGGTAGCTGGCATTACAGTCGCACGCCACCACACCTGGCTAATTTTTGTATATATATTTTGTTTAGTAAAAACAGGACTTTGCCATGTTGGCCATGCTGGTCTCAAATTCCTGACCTCAAGTGATTTGCCCACCTCAGCCTCCCAAAGTGCTGGGATTCCAGGCATGAGCCACCACGCCCGGCCTCAAATATTTTTTAATAAGGCTCATCAGCTGCTAGTTAGTCCATTGGGTAGGGGCCCATGCCGCTCAGGCCACATCAGGGTCTCAGGCCAGGGCGACAGCTGTATGTGTGTCAGTTGTCTGAAGGATTAGGAAGGGAGTGTGGCCACGGCTCAGGCAAAGGCAGAAAACCCCTGACACCAAGAGGGAAGGGCACGGTGGGCTCTGATGCGTGTCCGAATTTCCCTCAGCAGACCCAGTCATCAGATGGGCCCCGGGACTCGCTCAAGGTCCTACAGCTGGAAGTGGTGGGGTCCTGGGAGGACCTGGGTGTTCTGATTTCAAGCCGGTTTCTTGGGAGGAATTCTCATTGTTTCCATCTTCTCTATTTGGAAATATCTCAAGTAGACATGATGGCACCAGGAGCCAGAGGCCACTGGGCAGAGAAGGTAGGGTCCTGAGTGTTCCTGATCAGGCCTGCTCTGGTCTCAGGCCGGGGAGGACACTGTGTCCTGGTGCTCGGCGGTGTCTGGTGCAGGTGGGCGTGTGTGGGTGGGGCCGGAGGAGGCACAGTTACTCGCAAATGGAGCCTGAGTGCTGGACAAGGAGAGTCTCTCCCTTGTCAGGCCTAAGGGGACACCAGGAGCCTCCAGGGCAGGAACAGCATCTGGGAGGCCGGGGGTTGAGGACAGGGCTGCAATAGGGCCTGATTTTGTTCCTGAGGAAGAAGAGACATTTGACTAGTCAGTCACAGAAGGCAGACGAGGACCCCGGACGCAGATTTCAGCGTGGCACAGTCTGTGTGCTCACTGCTGGGGCATTGCCACCTGTGAGGTGGTGGGCTCCCAGTCCCCTGATGGGTGGCCTTCTGTGAGGGTGTGGAGGAGGGGACTCCCTGAGGGAAGGGCTGCATTAGGCTGGTGGTCCCCAACACGGCAGCACATCAGAATCCCTGGAGGAGTTTGCTTATGGTACAGATCCCCGAGTCATCCGAACCCCCACTGGATGGGGCTCTCCAGGGGTGAGGCCCAGGGACTGAGCTGCGCAACCTCCATGTCAGGCCTCCAGAGGCTGGGGCTCCATTTATCCCAGCCTCCTCTACCCACCCCTGAGATGCGCTGTTGAGGTTTCAAGCACAGTGCAGCCGCAGATGTAGTAGCAGTCCATAGACAGAGAACAAACAGCAACCTCGGGAGACCGCGGATTCGGAGCTTAGTCAGTGGACTTGGTGGCTGCACAGAACCTGGACAATGGCTTCCCTGCAGGCCACTCAAGAGACTGATGTCAGGTGTCATGCCTTTGGGGATTAAGATGCTGAAAGTGTTTTGATATCTTTCAAGGGAAACAGAGCTACAGGGCCTTCAACAAGCTGCGGTCAGTCCAGTTCAATAGTAGTCTCTGGCTGGGTGCGGTGGCTCATGCCTGTAATCCCAACACTTTGGGAGGCCGAAGCTGGAGGATTGCTTGAGGACAGGAGTTCGAGACCAGCCTGGCCAACATGGCAAAACCCCTTCTCTACTAAAAATACAAAAATTAGCAGGGTGTGGTGGCGCACACTCATCATCTCAGCTATGTGGGTGGCTGAGGCATGAGAACTGCTTGAACCTAAGAGGCAGAGGTTGCAGTGAGCCGAGACTGTGCCACTGCACTCCAGCCTGGGCAACAGAGCGAGACTCCATCTCGAGAAAAAAGAAACAAAAACAGAAAACAAATGTGGTCCCTGATGAGGAGGAGCAGGTACAGTAGGAAGAGTGTGGCCAGGGACAAGTCCAAAGCCTCCTCCTCTCTCGCTGTGTGACTTTGAGCTAGTGTCTCACCCTCTCTGGGCCTCTCATTTGTAAAGTGAGAGAGTTGGACCTTCAAATCCTCCCGGACCTGGCATGTTACAATACCTTGAGTGACCAGGATCTGGGGTGTTTGCCTAGTGGCTGGCATCAAATGTTGTTCTGACCTGTTCCTTGCTGTGGCGTCACCCCTCCTTAGTTACTTGTTTCCCACTGTCTGCTGGAAGTGTAGCTGGCCTGGCCAATCAGGCAGGAAGGCCTGGTAGCAATGGAGGCAGGACAGTTGGTGGGAGGGAAGGAGTGAGCATGTGGTGGAAGGGAAGGAGTGAGCATGTGGACCTGCCAGGCAGTGGGGCTGGCCAGGGGCAGGGTGCCAGGTACCAGGGCAGGGGAAACTGCCAGGAATCTATAGGCCCTGCCTCAGAGAGAGGACTTGGGCCAGAAGTGGGGGCTTCTGGCTTAGTATACAAGACATTGCATTTGTACCATTTTCAGATCTCACAAAACTCATGAGTGGATATCACTTGCCTCATTTATAGACAAAGATAGGAAGGCCCACGTTAAATGATTTGCTCATGGCCACACAGCCAGTGAGAGGCAGAACAGGACCTGAACTCAGGTCTGGCTGATTCTAAAGTGCACAGGGCTCCCTCTGCACCATGCACCTCCTCCTCTGTTACAAGTATCATTCTTCTAAAGCGCGATGGCACCCATCAGCCCAAGGCTCTGCGTGTATCTGTCCAAGGACAGGGGTATGTGCACAGAAATGGACATGCATGAAGGAAGTGTGATTCAGAATTAAATTGCAACAGAGAAATTTAAAATCACCTAGGCAAACAGAGTGTCAGCAGGATTTGAACCTGAGACCTATCAGGTTGCAAAACTGATTGCTGGGGAAACAGAGGTTGATAAGTTCCAGCCCCTGACCATGTGCTCACATGGTATGTGGGAGGCCGGCTGCGGGGTAGTTGCCATGCCTCATATTTCTGGGGAGGTGGCCATGAGCTGCTGTGCTGGAGGCAATCAGGGAGGGGTCCCCCAAAGAGGCAGAGCTTGAGTTGTCTCTCAAAAGATGGTTGAAATACACGTGGCAGTTAGATATGGGAGAAAAGAGTTCTAGGCAGCTGGAACAGCATGTGAAAAAAATCAGAGGCCTGGAAGAATGTGTGGAGTTGGGGAAACTGGGAGTAGCTCCCTGGGGTGGGAGGCTGGGTGCAGGTGAGAAGGGAGGTGTGGGAGACAAGGCTGGGCAGGGGTGCCAGAGCAGTGGGCCAGATTCTGGAGAGGGTTTATTAGTGTGACCTTCTGACTTTGGCCAAGCCTCAGTTTCCTAGGCTATAAAATGGGAGAATTAAGGCCCTCTGTCTGTACAGGTTGTTGTGAGATGTAAACTAGATAGTAACAGTGAAGTGGGTGGCAGTAACTGGCTGTTGCTGCTGTAGTTGGTGATGGTGATGGTGATGGGGATAATAATAACTGGGCTTCCCAGTTTCCTTTTATCTATTCTCAACACGGTAGCAAGAGTAGCTCTGTTAAGACATATGGCAGATAATATCCTTCCCTTGCTCATAGGCCTCCAGGGACTCCCCTTTCATGCATGGGAAATGCCGCAATCCTTGTGACGGTCTTCAGGCTCTGCCTGACCTAATTCGCCCTTTAGCATACTCCCCAAGTGTTCCCATGCTGCTCCCTTCCTGTCACTCCGCTCTAGCTGCTGGCCTCTTCGCCATGCCTGGAACTTGCCAGATTACTCCTGCCTCAGGGCCTTTGCCCTTGCTGCTCCTGAGCCTGGAATACTCCTCCCCAGGTGTCCACACAGCTTGCCCTGTCTAGCCTCCTTCAGGTTTTCAATCACATATCACCTTTTTTTTTTTTTCTCCTCAGACAAGGTCCTGTTCTGTCACCCAGGCTGTAGTGCAATGGTGCAATAATGGCTCACTGCAGCCTTAACCTCCTGGGCTCAGCGATCCTCCCGTGTTGGCTTCTTAAGTAGCTGGGACCACAGGTATGTGCCACCATGCCCAGCTAGTCTTTTAAAATTTTTTGTAGACATAGAGTCTCACCATGTTGCCTAGGCTGGTTTCAAACTCCTGGGCTCAAGCAATCCTCCTGCCTTGTTCCCCTAAAGTGTTGGGATTACAGGCGTGAGCTACCATGCCCGGCCACATCACCTCTTTAGTGAGGTCTTTGGTCGTGCTGCCTAAAATTGCAAACTGCCCCCTGGACCCTGCCAGCACTCCGCCCCCCTCCCCATCTCTTCTCCCTCCTCTATATCCCTTCTAAGTGTTTATTGCCTTCTAGTTTATTATGTATTCGTGTTGTATTGCTTGTCACTCCCTTTAGAACATAATGAGAGAAGGGCCTTTTGCTTGTTTTGTGCCCTGTGGTATCTCCAGCGTCTAGCTCAGAATTGGTGCTCAGCAATATGTTATTATTATTATTTTTAAAATTTATTTATTTATTAATTATTATTATACTTTAAGTTCTAGGGTACATGTGCATAACGTGCAGGTTTGTTACATATGTATACTTGTGCCATGTTGGTGTGCTGCACCCATCAACTCGTCAGCATCCATCAACTCGTCATTTACATCAGAGGGGGAGGGGGGAGGGATTGCATTGTTACTATTTTTTATACGCTCTCTGGAGGATAGGTTGGGCCAGCGCCCCCCTGCTGGTGTGACTGGGCCATGACCAGGGTCCCTAAGCTCGCTGTGCTTCTTCGAAAAGACGCTTCCTCCATCCCTCCCATCTCTTCCACGGGAGCCCAGGAGCAGGATTCCTGCTGACAGCCCCTCCCACCCGCAGGCATCCCACTGATGGCAAAATGCAGCCCCTCTGCTGGCTCTGGGCTCCCTCCCTGCCAGAAGCTCAGTGAGCATCCGGGGAGGATGGCTGGCAGCCTGTGTGCCATCTCATTCCGGAGGAATTTCCCCACTTCCCAAAGCGGTCCAGTGCCTGGGGGCCCCGGAGCCTGGGTGGCCTGATTTAGATGCTGGGAGCAGGGCCCCAGCTGCAGTCTTCCCTAGCCAGCCGAAACTCCTTCTGCCAGAGAGGTTTTTCCTCTAAAGGCTCTCTGGCCTTGTGCATTTCTGCCCCAGAGAGCTGTTCTTTCTAGATCACTGGGCTGCACCCAAGTGTGGGAGTAAGATACGGCAGTCACTCGGTCACTCTGCTGCACCAAGCTCCTCTTTCTTCAGGCACACCTCCTGGAGCATCTGCAGGTGTCTCTCAGATCCCCTCCCCTCCCAATAGTCCCAGCCTCATCCCCTGTCAAACCTTGTTGGCCCATGTCCCATTTGCTTATTGCCTGGCCTGTTGGAGTGACTGACAGTCCGATACCTTCCTCATTTATTGAGTCCCTCTGGGACCTTCAGGAGACAACAGTGCTTTCATTCAGAGAGTGGCAAATGGAATTGCAGGCTGGCGGTGGTGGGATTTTGGAATAGGCTGGCCTCCCGTCTCTGGATTCCCACTAGGGAAGTGGAGACTCCCTGGAAAGAGGACAAGATCAGGTATCAGATAGACTGGAGTTGGAATCCTGTCTTTCTTATTTGGATGTGTCCTCTTGGGAAAGTTCCTTGCCCTTCTGTAGAATGGGTGTAGCAGAGGTACCACTCCTCCCAGGAGGGCTGGGGGGACTAAGTGAAATGATGGATATGAGGCCCTTGGCGTGGGGCCTGGCACAGAGTAAGGGTCAACAAATGGGAGGGGTCCTGCTGCACCAGGATGTGGGTCAGGTCTTCTCCCTGCCAAGTGCTGAGCCGTCAATAGTACCCAGCTACCCCAGGGCTATCTGAAGCAATGCGGGAGCCAGTTGGTCCCCCGGAACCTGCCCTGGGCGTGGGCGAAGGTTCCTCCTCCTGGGATCCAGCATCTCTCTGGCTGTGGCTCTCCATGCAGGACCTGCTCCTCCCACCTTGCTCTTTCTGTCTGGGCAGTCAGGGCTGATGAAGCTGGCCACCCTGGAGCCATAGGGAAGTCTCTGCCTGTTGTGTTTGGTATATCCTCTGACACTCAGTGACTTCTATTTCACAGACCTCTCGAGGATCCTGATTTCCTGCTGTCTTGTGTGTAAAATGACTCAAATGAGGGACAGAAACCCAGACACATATGAACAGCTGGAACACAGGAGAATTTGCAAATCCCAGGGTGTCAGGCCTGGGAGAGCTCTGAGGGTCGTGAGACCCACCTGCTCTGTCAGTGATGGAGAGCCGGAGGTCCAGAGAGGGCCTGTTACCTGTCACAGGTCACACAGCTTGTAAAGGACTGAGCTAGGGTTCAAACCTGGATTTCCTAATTCCCCACCCAGTGCTCTCTCCACTGCACCCCACCAGCCTGAACCATCAGTGTGCTGGGGACCCCACAGGGAACCCCACTTTCAGTTCCTGTCTCCATGTCTTGACCCGCATCCCCATACTGGATCAGGTAGAAAGTCACAGGGAGCAACTGACAGCGTAGGGATTGGTGAGGATCAGGATGGTCTCTAATTCCAAATGGGCCAGTTATAAGAACTCGCTGACTGCCTCCTCTCCACGCCTCTGTCCGTGCTTTTTCTGTAGTCTGGATTGCTCTCCTCCCAACTCTGCTGGTCAAAATAGCCTTCTCACACCTCCCAGGTACCACCCCTTCCAACTCCCACACCTCCCAGATCCCAGCCCTCCCAGGTCCCATACCTCACAGCTCCTACCCCTCCCAGGTCCCACCCCTCCTGGATCCCATCCCTCCCGGATCCCACCCCTCCCAGGTCCCACCCCTCCCAGCTCCCCCTCCTCCTAGGTCCTACCCCTCCCGGATCCCACCCCCCCAGCTCCCACCCCTCCCAGATCCCACACCTCCCGAAAAGCTTTGTGCAGAAAAGGAAGGACTGTGCACTGTTCCTTTGTGCCCCATATAGCACTTTGTTTATGCTGCTTTTATCACATAGTTTCTTGTTTTCATTGTTGGCTGAAGGAAATGGCCCTTTCCCGCTTTCATTCTAAGACATTTGGGAGCCAAGTCAGCTTCAGAGGAAGCCAGGAATCACCTGCGTCCCGACCATAGCACTCAGCAGGAGCTTCTCTGCTGCTGAGGCTTGGGTGGCCTGGCTTCCTCCCACCCGGCCAAACTGTCATCTTCCCTCAGTTTGTGGGAAGTCAGTCTGTTCATCTCTGAAATACTCTTAACAGGCACTTTTAAACTAGACATTGGGTCCTTCTGTAAATCTGTTCTGGCACAGATGCTTACAAACACTCATCTTTCCAGTAGGGTCCCGAGACCAGATGGCCTGGTGCCCACAGTGTCGCAAAAGGCTGGAGTTTGGTTGGTTTCCCCTGCCTAGAAAATAAAGGAAAGGAAGATGTGGCATCCGCCTAACCAGGCTCTCCTGCTGAGGGTTTCCAGCTCTCAGAAATCTCACATGGTTAAGAGCTATCATATCTGAGCTGGGGCCTGCTATCACCTGCACCTCCCAAGCAGCTCCTGCAGGAAGTTGGACCTCAGAGCCAATCAAAGCCTTGGGATTCCAGGGATCTGCCGGTATCCTCCTCCTGTCATGGACCAGAGATCCTAGCAAAAGCCGATGATTGGCTCCACGCAGACTTTGTAGTTGACACTTAATGCCTTCTTCCTGTATACCGGGCACTGTGACAAGAGCTTTTATGTTATCACATGTAATCATCCCGATAACCTTAAAGCACAGGTGATATTGTCACCATTTCATAGATGCAGAAATTGAGGCCTTGGGATGTTGAGCCATGTGCCCAAGGTCACACACAGCTAGAAGGCTGCCAGCTGGGACTGGAATCCAGCTCTTGCTGACCAGAAAACCTGTGCAAATGACCATTGTACCACCCTGCCATCAGGTCACCTCTGCCCCCTAACACCTGATCCCAGCTTTCTAGATTAAGGCCAGTGTACTCGTAGAGTCTCCAGGTTCGGCTTAACGTGGGCTTAAATGCCATCAGGGTGGAACTCCACTCCTTCCATTAGGAAACTGCTGCCCAACCTCAGAGCTTCGCCAGGAGAAAATGGTTCCTGCCACTAGGCCTAAAATTCCCAAGGATTCATCTCATACCATTTTGCATAATTATGCCCTCTCATGTCATCCCCAATACTTCCCCTCCCTCAAAGGCCTTCACACCCCTTGGAGCCTTGCATGCAATTATCCTATTCTGCTTAACTTGGCAAAGCCCAGAGTGTGGGTCTTTTCATCTGTTATAATTATTCCATTTCCCTTGTTCCTGCATTGTTTCAGATATTTCATCTCTGAACACCCTCCAACTGCAGGGTACCCTCTGGAACAGTGGTTGCCAAGAGCCCAATGCTGCAGTCAGGAAAGCTCTCATTAGGAGCAGATGGAGGGAGGGAACATCCCCACTGGGCAGGGGTTGCCCAAGCTGCCAGTAACAATGCCATCTGGAGGGTCTTACCTCTTCCATTCCTGGGCATCCAGGGCTGCCCAGACGCTAGTCTGAAGGCGGAAGGGGCTTACCAATTGCTCTTCTGGGCACGGAGGGTGTGGATAGACCCCTCTCTGAGCAGGGACATGGGTCTGAGTCTGTCTACATGTCTCTCACCTCAGCCTTCTTTCACTAGTCTCGTTCAGCTGTGCGTTTATTTAACAACCATTTGTCAAAGACCTGCCACATGCCAGACCTAGAGCTGGGCGGTGGGGATGCCATGGTAAATAGAGGCATGCAGTCCCTGCCCTCAAGGGACATAGGTTCCAGTACATGGGAAAGACAGTAAGCAAGCAAAGCAGTTGATGCATATGGACAGTTGAGGCACAAGGAGGGCAAGGGGCAGAGTCCAGGGAAGGAGAGTAACAAGGGGTCCCGCTGACGTGCGGGTGGTCAAGAGGGGCCTCTGAGCAGGTGGCACTGAAGCTGAGACCTGAAGATGGGAAGGACCCTGCTAGGGAAAGATGTGGGCGGTCGGTTTCTGAAAGAGGTGACAGGATATACAAAGCCCTGGGCAGGAGAGGCTTGGCTGAATGGAAGGATGGATGGAAGGGCAGTGGGCATGAGCTGAGGCTGGAGGGCTGGCAGCCCAGACTGGGAGGAGGTTATGTATGATTGCAAGTACCTGCCTCTCCCACTCACTTGCTGTGTGGCATGAGCAAGTCACTAACTTAGGTCTTCTCTTTGGTAAAATGGAGAAGGAAGATCAGGCACGGTGGCTCATGCCTATAATCTCAGCAATTTGGGAGGCTGGGGCAGGAGGATCACTTGAGGCCAGGAGTTTAAAACTAGCCTGAGCAACATAGCAAGAACTTGTCCCTATGGAAAATAAAAAAAAAATTAGCTGGGCACAGTGATGTGAGCCTGTAGTCCAAGGTACTCAGGAGGCTGAAGTGGGAGGATCACTTGAGCCTGGGAGTTCCAGAGTGTAGTGAGCTATGATGTGCACTCCAGCCGGGGTGACAGAGTGAGACCCTATCTCTTAAAAAGAAATGGAGACGATAATTCCCCCTTCCTAAATGTGTCAGGAGGCTTCAATGGGAAGCCAGGCTGTTCCAGGCCCAGGGCAAGCCCTGCATGCAGGGAGCAATTCTTTTCTTTTTTTCACCCCTAGTTCCTTAAGGAAAAACATTATAATGTCTCGGCTCTCTCTCTCCAACCCACTCTTGTCCACCGTCCTTCCCCTCCCAAATGTGAGGTTCTCCCATTCTAAGTGACACCCAGACAGAACTGGCCGGACTTCAGCCATAACGCCCAGTTGTCTCAACTCCATGTTGTTTGAGCTCTGCCGGTCCCAGATGGTGACGCAACGGACAGGGTTTCTGCCCCCACGGTGGGCTCGCAGGTGTGCCTTCATCTCACTTGCATTCTCTCTCCTTTTTAATCTTCAAATTGTTTTAATTAGTTATTCAGTGGGTACAAAATAATTTTTCTGGCATCTGTGTGAAGTATAAAGAACGAGAACACAGCGAACACCTGCGTACCCACCGCTCGGTTTAAGGAGAGCATTTCCTTCCTATTTGGACTTACGCGTCTGCGTCTCCCCAAGTTTGCTTACAGCTAATCGCTTTCTTCAATTTTGTGTTTATCTTTTCATTTCTTTTCTTTATAGTTTTGCACTTATGTTTACATACCCAAGTAACATATTGTTTTAGTTTCTGCATGCTTTGGAACTCTATGTAAAGATAAACGCAACCACACTGTATATATCTTTCATTTGCCTTTTTTGTTCAACCTGGTTTTTTTGAGATCCGTGTTATAACTGGTTTTTTTGCTCTTGTCCCCCAGGTTGGAGTGCAATGGCTCAATCTTGGCTCACTTGAACCTCCCTGGTTCAAGCAATTCTCCTGCTTCAGCCTCCTGAGTAGCTGGGATTACAGGTGCCCGCCACCACACCCGGCTAATTTTTGTGTTTTTAGTAGAGATAGGGTTTCACCATGTTGGTCAGGCTTGTCTCGAACTCCTGACCTCAAGTAATCTGCCCACCTTGGCCTCCCAAAGTGCTGGGATTACAGGCATGAGCCACTGCGCCTGGTCGGTTACTGTTATATAGTTATTCCATTATGGGAGTAGATCATGATTTAATTATTCATTCTCTGACCTAAGGATGTTTGGAGCTGTTTTCAGGTTTTTTCTTTCACAGTGCTGCTGAGAACATTCCAGTTCGTAACTGGACCCACAGATGCAATGGTGTCGATCTAGGAGTGGAATTGCTGCGTTATGGAGTAAGGCTAAATTGTTTTCCAAAGCGGCTGTACCTGCTGATATTCCCTTTGGCAGTATAGAAGTATTCCTGTTGATCCACAGCCTTCCCAGCCCATGCTTGATATCTTCTTAAGTTTTGTTGATTTAGAGGGTGGTATCTCATTGTGGTCGCCCTCAATGTTCCAGTGTATTCTTCAAAGCAGCCATTTTTTGTCTTCGCCAAGGTTAAGATTACTCTCTCCTCTTCAGAGTCTGTTTCCAGGCCCACCCTCTACCCTTCTTGACTATGGCAGAAAAGGATGCAGCCTTCCTTCTCTCTCAAGCCTGGGCTCTTTTCTCTCTAACGTAGAAGCCTACTTCTCCCCTTCCTCCCCATCATCTCCAGTGTCCCCATATTTATGATTTCCAGATTTCATAAATGAGTAGTGTGGTAGGTAGTGTTGGTCACATACCCAATCTCTGGCTATTTTCAACCTCTTCTTCCTTGCCTTCCTCTTCCTATAGAGTCTGAAAATGCTGGATAGCTTCCTGGCTGCCCTTGCAACTAGACATGGCCATGGGACCGAGTTCTGGCCAATGCGATACAGGGGCATGTTTACTGGGAGGCTTCTGAGAAAGATTTATCTCCCTGAAAAAAGGAAGTAGGCTCTCCCTCCTTCTGCCTGCCATGGATGTTTATACATGAGAACATGATGTTTGGAACTGCAGCAGCCACCTTGCAAGTCCGAGCAGTAAGTCTGAGGATGAGAAGCCAGTATGCTTGGGATGTAGAGAAAGGATGAAAAAGGCCTGGATTCTTAGGGACACTGGGGGGCCAGGGAGCTCATTCTGGAGCTGCCACCCTATAGACTGCTTGTTATGTTAATCAGATGTCTTTATTCTCAAATGATGTTCATAGGATAATCTATTTGCAGCTCCAAAATCCTGACTTTGGCCTTTGTAGCAATTTCTGTCTTGCTTTTTTTGTCATCGTGTTCACTGACTCTTTTTGTACTCCAAATCATGCTCTCTAAAGACTCAGTAATGTAATTCCTGCCAATCCAGTTCATCCCGAACTTTCTATAATACTGACACTGTTCATCCACCTTCTGGAGGCTTTTCCCTCTTGGGCTTCTGTGATGCTCCAGGGTCCGGGGTCTTCAGCTGCCATCATCTTTTTCTCCTTCTCTCCATGAGTTACTTTTGCTGAACACCTGCTACAGACCAGGAGCTGAACATGGTTCTTTCCAGAGGTCATTTTACTCCCTACAAAACTCCTGTGACTTTGGTATTACAATTTGCACTTCACAGATGTGGAGCCTAAGCTCAGAGATGGTAATTAACTCATCCACAGTGGTGGACTTAGTAAGTGACACACAGCTGGGATTTGAACTGAGGTATCTTCAATTTCAATTACACCATCTCGCCCAAGGCTAGACAGCCAGTCTCTTTCTCATAGCTCTTTTTAACGCTCTCCTGAGGTCAAATGACAGATTCTTATTGTATTAGGCCATTCTTGCATTGCTATAATAAAATACCTGAGACACAGCCTGGTGCAGTGGCTTGTGCCTGTAGTTTCGGTACTTTGGGAGGCCAAGGAGGGCAGATTGCCTGAGTCCAGTAGTTCAAGACCAGCCTGGGCAATATGGTGAAACCCTATCTCTACCAAAAATACAAAAATTAGGCAGGCGTGGTGGCTTGTAACTGTGGTCCCAGCTATTCAGGAGACTGAGGTGGGAGAATCATTTGATCTTGGGAGATTGAGGCTGCAATGAACCACGATAGCACCACTGTACTGTAGCCTGGGTGACAGAATGAGACCCTGTCTTAAAAAATACCTGAGACTGGGTAATTCATAAAGAAAAGAGGTTTAATTGGCTCACAGTTCTTCAGGCTTTACAGGAAGCGTGGTCCTAGCATCTGCTCGGCTTCTGGTGAAGGCTCAGGGAGCTTTCAACCATGGTGGAAGGCAAAAGGGGAACAGGAATGTCACATGGGGGCCATACACTTTTAGACAGACAGATCTGGCGAGAACTCACTCACTATTGTGAGGACAGCACCAAAAGGATGATGCCAAACCATTCATGGAAATCCACCCCCACGGTCCAGTCACCTCCCACCAGGCCCCACCTCCAATACTGGAGATTACAGTTCAACATGAGATTTGGGTGGGTACAAATATACAAACGATATCACTCACTGCATCAATTCTAGAGACGCCTCTCGTTTTTCCCACAGTCTTACATGATCCCTTCAGTCCTGAAAAACCACGAATGCTTCTCCTCTCCCCTTACATCTGCCATGTGTAATTCTCACCTGGTCTGCCTTTGTGGTTTCTGACCACAGCATCTTTCAACCAGGGAGATGGATGGGTCATCCTGCATTCTTTTTTCCACCCCTCCCTTCTCCATCTCATATTCTCAGTCAGAAGCAGCAGCCCTGGGTGACCCCACTGAAAATGTTTCTCACATCTGTCCCTTTGTCCTCACTCCTAGGCCATGCCCCATGCCTCACCACCTCCCCTTCCCCTTCTCATCCATCCCTGAGACTGCTCCCAGATGGGTGGTTCCAATACATTGCTTTCCTGATGCCCTCACATGCTCCCACTGCTTATATGGCCCAGTCCTGGCTTTCATGGCCCTTCATGATCTGGCTCCAGCTTTGGTTCTTGACAGAGTAGTTCAAATCCGCCAGCATGGGCTGCTGTTTCCGGACATACCTTCCCCTTTCTTAACTTCCAGCTGCCCACTCTCCACCCCCACACTGTCTGGCATCTTCCTCCTCTAAGCAGAAAACACCTCATCTTTCAGTACCCACCTCTAGTCCTATGGGTGAGGGAAAGACTTCTGTTACTAGACTGCTGGGATCTCTCCCCCCTCAGCTTTGCTATAACTCTTGCTGTCTCTACAGGTTCCTGGGGCACCTGTCAGATGCTCACTGTGTCATGGTGTCTGAGCCAGATTTCCCACACAAGACCATAAAGTTCTTTACGATTGGAACCATGCCTCTCCCTATCTCAACCTTGGGGAACTGAATGGAGATGTTCCCTTTCCTGTAAGTCAACTCACCTGCCTGTATAAATATTAACTGAGCATTTACTATGTTCCAGGTTCTGTTCTAGGCACTGGGAATGCAGTTGAGGAGACAAAGTTCCTGCCTTTAGGAGTTTATGGTGTAATAGGGAAGACAAACAAATAAACTGTAGAAAGAATGACTTATAGGGAAAGTATAGGGTGCTCGTAATAGGGGTACACATAACCAAGGCCAGAGTGACAGGAAAGGCTTCATCCCAGGGAAGGTAGAGCACAGGTGAAAGCTCAGAAGTGAGAGAGAGCACAGCACATTTGAGAGAGTGGAAAACCAAAGTCTGCTCTGGCTGTGGCTGGCATGGAGTGTGTGTAGAAGAGAAGTGGTAAGAAGGGCTAGGAGGGGTGGTGGGTGGGGGCCAGATGCGCTGGACCCAGGAGAGAGAGGTGTCCTGGGTATTGTGGCCTTGGTGAGGAGGGATGACACTTTTTTTTTTTTTTTTTTTTTTTTTGAGGTGGAGTCTCTCTGTGTCTCCCAGGCTCGAGTGTGGTGGCATGATCTCGGCTCACTGCAACCTCCACCTCCTGGGTTCAAGTGATTCTCCCGCCTCAGTCTCCTGAGTAGCTGGGACTACACGTGCACACCACCACACCCGGATAATTTTTGTATTTTTTTGTAGAGATGGGGTTTCACCATGTTGGCCAACATGGCTGGTTTTACCCCCAGCCTCAAGCAATCTGTCCACCTTGGCCTCCTAAAGTGCTGGGATTATAGGCGTGAGCCACCGCGCCTGGCCCCAGCACTTTTTGGCCAAGGAAGCTTTAGGTCCAGGGGCATATCAGGGGCCCAGCAGGAGGAATAGATGATGTGGAGGCAGGAAATGGTGAAATGGCTGCTAGAACTCGGAAGACTGGAAATGTTCCAATTGCCGGAACTTGCCCTGTGACCTGGGCAATGGTCAGGAATTCCAAAACCTCTAAGGAGTTTACCAGGCAAAGCATGGTAAGATAGAAACCATGAGGGAGGTGTCTAGAAAGCCCTGTATTTGGGAGTGGAATGGTTCAAGAAAGGCTTCCTGGCCCTGATGGACTTCAAGATGCGTCTGCAACGTGGGACTGATAGTGCTGGGCTTCGGTGTGGTGAGAAAGGTGTTCTCTCCTTCCTGCCAGTGCCCAGAACAGTACCTGGAGCATAGGAGATGCTCAATCTTAGCCTGTGGCTAAGGGCTTCTGGCTCTGGGGACCCTGGTGGCCCAGTTACTCCTGGGACCTCTGGTTCTCCTTTCCAAAGCAGAAACTGACCTTAGGAGAGTGAGGTTGGCAAAGGCCACTTCCTCATCATTCATGTCCTTCCCAGTCTCTACCAAGCTAAGCAAATAGCTACTTTCTTTCCAAGGTAATTGGACCAATTTGTCCAAACATAGAAAGCCAATAAGTGGGCCTGAACTGAAGTCTTTATCTATTATGGCACCACCCCTATTGTCTATAATTTAGTATCATCTGCAAAATAAAATTTTCATTTATACACCCTCCCATAGAACAAATCAGATACAAAATGATAGATTCTAACAGTATCTCCAAGAAGCTCCCTTTCCAGAGAACTCTGCTTTAATTAATTCAACAAATATTTATTGAACCAGGCATTATTCTAGGCATTTGGGATACATCAGTGAACATAGCAAAGATCCTTACCTAAGCTTGCAATTTAGCAGGCAAGACAAACAGAAGACATAATAAGGAAATTATACAGTTTGCTAGAAAAGGTGATGAGTGCTACAGAAAAGGACTAGAAGGGGGACTAAACAGAGAGTTCTCTTTTCCACAAGCCAACCTACCTGAGTGGGAAGGAGGATGGGAAGGACGGAGGGAAGGAAGAGAGAGGACACAACGTCTGTGTTTTACTGCCTGCATAAGACTTTGTCCCTGGTTGGAATTTTAAACTAATTGCATGTATTACTTTGATAAAAATTAAGTTTAAATAGTGACATAACTATATGGGGAGGCGAGGGCATCGGTGTCACCCGAGTTCTCTTCTGTCGCTGAAGAAAACAGGACAAAGTTTCTAAAGTGAATAAATCAAGAGATAGAAGCACAGGTATATAGGTCAGGCACGGTGGCTTACACCTGTAATCACGGCACTTTGGGATGCTGAGGCAGAAGGATCACTTTAGGTCAGGAGTTCAAGACCAGCCTGGCCAACACGGTGAAACTGTCTCTACTAAAAATACAAAAATTAGCCAGGCATGGTGGCACACACTTGTAATCCCAGCGACTAGGGAGGCTGAGGCAGGGAAATCACTTGAACCCAGGAGGCGGAGGTTGCAGTGAGCCGAGATCATACCACTGCACTCCAGCCTGGGTGACAGAGCGAGACTCTATCTTGAAAAAAAAGTACAGGTATACCATTTAGAAAGTAAAGATCATTATCAGAAGAATTTAAAACAGAAACCACGAAAACAGTGAAAAGTCATTTCTTCTAAAGGAAAGAAGACAGACTGGGAAGGCTCAGGACAGAGTTGGTGGGGGACTCTTGCCTTTTCAAAATAAGCCTTGCTGTATGTTTGGGGTTTTAAACTCATAGGCATGTGTTACTTTGATGATTAAAAAAAATTCTGCTGAGCACTTGAGGGGGTCCACGATGATGGGAGATACCTTTGGGACTTCTGCAGGGAGTGGAGGGTGGTAGAGCAAGCAAGTTCTGCCTCATTTCATCCAAATCCACCTTCTTCTATTTATTTTATGTGTCTGACTTTCATGCGAGCTTTGAACAAAGGGCTCTGCAGCTAAAATTGGTTTGAACTCTATGATCCCTTTTGGCTCTCGTAATTAATGATGCTTTATAAGCACCTGTTACCCTTTGTGCTCATGTCTATTTACTTCCTGAAATAATTTCCTTAATTTAGCCAGAAGCCTTGCAGTCTTCCCCCAGTTGGCTACGGTGTGATACGATTGGTGAGTTTGCTGCCAGTTTGCTTGGTGTAGAGGTGAGACCGTGCAGTCGGTCATTCCTGATTGCTACTTCAGAGGGCCTCTGGAGCCACTGTTAGAACAAAGGTCCCATGGGCATTCTGTCTGGCCTCCAGCACAGTGGCTATTGTAACAACAGGTAAACGTTTTGGCCAATAATTCTCCAATGTCATCTCAGTATCTGCAGTATCTCCTGTGCAGCTGTGAATCTGCTTATAGAATCTACTTATAGAACCTTGCCTCCTACTCCACTTCCTGGGGATGGGGGAGAGAGAGAGAGAGAGAGAGAGAGAGAGAGAGAGAGAGAGAGAGAGAGAGAGAGAGACTGTGAATGAAGTCAGGAAAGGGAGGGAGGGAGGCAACTCCCCTTTAGCTTAGTCACCTCCTAGTGACTCCACTTCCAGACATGTGTCATAGTCGGCCTACTCTTGCTCTTGTTCTATTTTTAGGGCATGTCCACTCCATTCATGTTTCTTGGGCCTCTGTAGTTGTTGCCGTTTCTGCTTGGCAACTGCTTTCTTGAATTCGAGGTTCCATAGGTTGTGTTTCCAGGCACCTTTCACGCACCCTTGCCTTTGCACACTGTTTTTCATCTGGTGTCTGGGGGATCTGACACTGATCCTTGAAGGCCACGATCAAATGCCATGTAGTTTGTAAAACCTTTCTGGGCCCCCAACTCTGGAGAGTCTGTCTCCACCTTAGCACTTATCACAGACCCCGGCCATCTCTCGATTGCATGTTGGTGTCCTTGGGGGGTTGGAAACATCCCATGGTCGTCTCTCTGAGGCATACAGTGGATGTTTAATAACTGCTTGCCGAGTGAAATGAAGTATATTTGCCGATATCTCTTCTATGCTTTAGGAAATCCCACTGGGCCTGCAAGAAATGTCAGTGTGGGAAGATTTCTCTCAAGGCATCACCATAAATCTTTTCCTGTTTTCTTCTTGAAAGACAAGATGTGGAAGAGTCAGGTAACATCTAGAGAAAGCCTCTAATATTTGGATGAATTCTATCTGGTGAGGGGGAATTCTTGCCATCATTTTACAGATCAGAAATCTGAGGCTCAGAGAGATTGAGATTTGCTAATGATTACATAGTAAATAGCAGAGCCAGAGGATGAAACCTGTGTCATCTGACTCCAGGGACGCCGTTTCCTGCCACACACTTCCTAGTAGTCTCCGCAATGTGCTGTGAGATGACACCGTTTAAGACTTTCCAGACCACAAGCTCCCCCTCAAGCATTCATGCGATTGTTTTCCATCCAGACCCAAGTGCTGAGAATTTCCTTGTCTCCCCTGCTTTTTCTTCATCTTCCTGAGGTTTGCTAGCTCATTCCCTGGCTTCTCTGCAGTCTGCAAGAGTTCGTTTTTCTCTCATCTCTTTCCAGATATTATGATTTCCAAATCTTTCTGTTGGTTTCTTTTTCCGGCTGTGGTCCTTTATTGGGAGGCTTTCCAATGCAGCCGCAGATCGGAGGATGATAACACTGAATTAGTTAGTGGATCTTCTTTGATGTTATTTTGTGGGTGAACTCATTAATTTATGATTAAAAAACATCAAAGAGTTAGGCTCTTGCATAGGACTGGATTGTCCCAAGGCAGCTGGATAATAATGATTAGTCAGATTAAATCTCAAAGAGCTCTCTGCCTCAAATATAGGGGCTAAAGTCCAGATGACTGCATTTGGGAACATCCCATCCTCTAGCATCCCATCACAGCCTTGAGTCAGCGCAACATGGACCGCTCCCCACTCTGAACGTGGGTCTCTGTCTGTGGCTTCCACTTTGAGGCCACTAAGACTTCAGGTCTGTCCAGATTGTTACAACCCTGGAGGCAATGTAGGGGAAATAAGGTGAGGCTGTGAAAGCCTCTTTCCCATCAGAGCAGCTGGATATTAAAAGGGATCATTTGTCCTTGCGTGAGTGATCTCAAAGCCCTCTGTAGACTCTAGTCCTGTGACGTCAATGGGGAGAACTCTCTCTGGGCTACACCGGGAAGTGCCAGCTCCATGCTTGGCATGGAGCAAGCCTTCTATAGGTACTGGTTGAATGATGGACCAAGCTTTCTAGAGGTAATGGTTGGATGATGTGTGAAAAGCCATTGGCTAGTAGAAGGGGAGCAGGAGTGGAGCTCAGGTTTTTCTTTATGTGACAAAACCTCCTAACCAGCTCCCATCTGTGGCCGTTTACCGTGCTTCTTTCACCTCTGTGGAAAATTGTCTGTGCTCCTCTCCCAAGCCATCCCCTCTCTGTTTGCCTTGTGTTCCATTCCCTGCTGGCCTGTTAAGGGCTTGCTCCTGCAATTAACCCTCTCTTTTCTGACCTATCAGTGTTTCCCTCTCTACTAGATGATTCCTGTCAACAGACAAACATGCCCTAATGTCTTCCCTCTTGAAAGGAACCTCCCTTGCTTCCATGTCTCCCTTGGATCCCCATGCTAGTCTTTGCTTCCCTTTGCAGCAGAAAGAGTTGTTTACACTCTCAGTGCCTCTCCTTCCTTTCCTCCATGCTAACTCTCAGGCCCCCACTTTAATCAGGATCTTATCCCTGCACCACTAAAACAACTCTTGTCAAGGTCACTGGTGAACCTTCTTGCTGCCAAGTCCAGTGGTCATTTCTCAGTTCTCATCTTATTCCACCTGCGAGCAGTGTTCAATATGGCAGGCAAGGCTCTCTTTCCAGCCTTCTTTGCTTGGCTTCAGGACACCACTCTCTCTTGGGTCTCCTCCTACTTCACTGGCCCCTCTTCTCAGTCTTTTGTCTTCCAGCCTGTCAGTGACCAAGTGTCCTGAATCAGTTCTTGGACAGCTTTTCTAGTTATGCCTACTCCCTTGATGTCTCTAGTCCCATGGTTTTAAATGCTATCCACATACTGAAGGGTCCTGAAGTTATATCTCCAACTCCTCCTCCTCCCTTATAACTTACTTATAACATGTACATCAAACTTCAAACCTAAGTCAACAAAACACAACCAAAATGCTGTGTACCCCAACCCTTCAGGCCTACTCAGTCCCTAGTCTTCCCCTCTCAGTAGACAACCACTCCTTTCTTCTGATGGCTCAGATCTCAAGACTTAGAATCATCTTTGACTATCTCTTATGTATTTATGTATTTATTTATTTTGAGACAAAGTCTTTCTCTGTCCAGGCTGGAGTGCAGTGGCGCAATCTCAGCTTACTGTAGCCTCTGCCTCCTGGGTTCAAGTGATTCTCCTACCTTAGCCTCCTGAGTAGCTGGGACTACAGGTGTGTGCCACCATGCCTGGCTAATTTTTGTATTTTTAGTGGAGTCAGGGTTTTGCCATGTTGGTCAGGCTGGTCTTGAACCCCTGATCTCAAGTGATCCACCCGCCTTGGCCTCCCAAAGTACTGAGATTACAGGCATGAGCCACCATGCCCGGCCTGTCTTCTTTATACCACACATCAATCCATCAGAAGATTCTCTCAGCATTACTTTCAAATTATTTCTAGAATCTGGCCACTTCTTCCCACTTCTGCTGCTACTACCAAATTCTAAGCCACCACCACATCTTCTAAGCCTGAGCTGCTCTAACAACCTCCTAATTGGTTTTGCAGCTTCTAGTCTTGCCTCCCCTCTGACATCCAGTGGAATCTTTTAAAAACTGCAATTAGATGATGTCACGCCCCTATGCTAAACCTCCTTAGGCTTGCCATCTCACTTTATGAGTAGAATCTAAAGTCTGTATCGGGGCCTACAAGACCCTGGAAGACCTGATTCCTGCTACCGCTCTGAACTCAACTCCCAACTCTCTTCCCCTTGCTCACCTCAGGTCTAGCTACACTGGTCTCCCAGCTATTTTTTGTTATTATTATTATTATTTTTTGGAACTGAGTCTCACACTGTCACCCAGGATGGAGCACAGTGGTGCAATCTCAGCTCACTACAACCTCCGCCTACCACGTTCAAGTGATTTTCCAGCCTCAGCCTCTCGAGTAGCTAGGATTACATGCAACCACCAACACACCTGGCTAATTTTTGTATTTTTAGTAGAGATGGGCTTTTGCCATGTTGGCCAGTTGAGTCTTGAACTTCTATCCTCAAGTGATCCACCTACCCTGGACTCCCAAAGTGCTGGGATTACAGGTGTGAGCCACCGGGCCTGGCCTCCTGCTGTTCTTTGAACATACCAAGCCCAGTCCTGCGTCAGGGCCCTTGGATTCTGTCCTCTTTGCCTTGTCACTCTTCCTCCAGGTACCTATATGTCTAGGTCTCTCTCTTCCTTCAGGGCTCTACCCAAATTTCACCTTATCAAAAAAAGTATTTCCTGACTATTCCTTTCTAAAATAAGCCCTCTCTATCACTATCTCCTTACCATGTCTTCTTCCTAGCAGTGATCCCATTTTTCTTCCTAGCAGTGATCACAACTTGCCATATTTTACACATATTTGCTTATGCCATGGATTGTTACCCCCATTACTATATAAGTTCAATAAGGACAGAGGCTTTGTATTTTTAGTCATGACTGTATCCCAAGTTCCTAGAAGAGTGCCTGATACACAGTAGGCATTCAACAAATAGATGTTGAATGAATAGATTTGTTGAATGGCCTCATCCTGATATCTAGTCATCAGGTTAAGAGAGTGGTTTCCAGAAGGTTGTGTAATTGATGTGATCAAAATCAAGTGGGAGGAACCATGAAATTTACATGAGGGTAATCAGATTATGTGCTCATTTATTACCAGTGACCACTGCAGGATTCATAGATATTCTGTTTGGTCCTTTATGCCAAATCCTATGCCAAACTATAAGGTAGAATGAGACACCTATCTTTAACTTCTTTAGCATGTCACTTATCCTCTGGGACCCCGTGTTTTCATCTGCAAATTAAACAGCTGGAGATGTGGTCATTGCTCTGCTAGTGTATGGTCTACCAGATGCTAGAGGGAGGCAGCACAGTTAAGAGGATCAACCACACAGGCTCTGGAGCTTGACTGCCCGTGTCTGAAAACTGTCTCCATTCCCCACAAGCCCTGTGACTTTGGGCAACTTACTCAGCTCCCTCATTTATAAAGTGGGAATAGTAAAAAGATCACAAGAACACAACTCAGAGTAATTGTGAGGATTACATAAGATCATACATGTAAAGTGTGTAGCATATGGACTGGCACATGGTAAGTGCTCACTAAATGTTAGCTATTAAAAATGAAAAGTTCTGGGGGAATTTTTGAGGGGTCATTGCTATTAATGTGTTTTAGAGGTGACAAACTTCTAGAATATTAGATGATATGGGAATTTTAAAAGCATGATAATTGGCTGGGTGTGATGGCTCACGCCTGTAATCCTGGCATTTTGTGAGGCCGAGCTGGGTGGATCACCTGAGCTCAGGAGTTTGAGACCAGCCTGGCCAACATGGCGAAACCCTGTCTCTACTAAAAATACAAAAATTAGCTGGGCACGGTGGTGTGTGCAGGCAGTCCCAGCTACTCGGGAGGCTGAAAAGCACTTGAACCTAGGAGGCAGAGGTTGCAGTGAGCCGAGATAGTGCCACTGCATTCCAGCCTGGGTGACAGAGCAAGACCCTATCACAATAAAATAAAATAAAATAAAATAAAATAAAATAAAATAAAGCATGAGAATGGTATTGTGCCTAGTTCGGATAATGCTCTTCTTCTTGGGAGATGCATGGTGAATGGAAGTACTTACAGATAAAACCTCATGATGTCTGTCACCTTCTAATAATCTAAGCAAATATATCTCTGTTTTTATATCTATCAATAAAGCAAATGTGGCAAAAAGCAATTGTTGGAGCTAGGTAGATGGCCTAGTTTATTGTACTATTCTTTCAACTTTTCTGTCTGTTTCAAAATTTCAAAATAAAAGGTTGGAGAAAAAACAAAAGGCCCTAGAAACAGTCTAGTGAAATCCAACACTCATACCTTACAGAAAGAGAACCATAAGCTCAGAAAACAAGACAGTTGCTCAAGGTTATATAGCTGGAAAAGCCTGGGCCAGAAATCCAGGTCTCCTGGCTGCCAGGTTCTCCCTGTGTGTGGGCTTCAGACTTTCAGGCAGCAGTGAGCTGCAGAGGAGCACACCCCGCCACCCCTCAAAGAGACCAAGGGGTACTATGGGTGTGTAAAAAGGCACTTGTGTTGGTGTTTCCTTTTTTATGTTTATTTTGTTTATTTAATTATTTTGAGACAGAGTTTCACTCTTGTCGCCTAGGCTGGAGTGCAATGGTGCGATCTCAGCTCACTGTAACCTCTGCCTCCTGGGTTCAAGCAATTCTCCTGCTTCGGCCTCCTGAGTACCTGGGACTACAGGCATGTGCCACCATGCCCGGCTAATTTTTTTGTATTTTTGGTAGAGATGGGGTTTCACCATGTTGGCCAGGCTGGTCTTGAACTACTGACCTCAGGTGATCCACTCGCCTTGGCCTCTGAAAGTGCTGGGATTACAGGCATGAGCCACTGCACCCAGTCTTATTTTTAATTTTTTAAGAGACAGGCTCTTGTTCTATTGCCCAGGTTGGAGTGTAGTGGCACAATCATGGCTAGCTGCAGCCTTGAACTCTTGGATTCAAGTGATTCTCCTGCCTCAGCCTTCTGAGTAGCTGGGACCACAGGCACACATCAACGTCCGGCGAATGTTTTCATTTTTTGTGCAGACAGGGTCTTGCCCAGGCTTGTCTCGAACTCCTGGGCTCAAGCAATCCTCCCACCTTAGCCTCCCAAAGTGTTGGGATTACAGGTGTGAACCACTGCGCCTGGTCTCCTTTTTATTAAACAAATAGCTCATTTAGTTGGAATTTATGATGTCAAAAGTGTGAAGGTGGCACCAGAGCCAGACCTGCTATCCTTGGAGAGTGAGCATACCGGTTTGGCACCATCTGCTTGTGGTTTTGAGTGGTGGTGGTAGTGGTGGTGCGTGTGTGTAAACTCGGGTTGCAGAGGAGAGAGGGAAGAGTAAAAGGGTGGGGCCCAGGTCCAGGAAGATCAGCAAGGAGAGACTGGCTTCAATTCTGGAGCTCCCTGAAAGAAGTGACCCCAGGCTATGGCTGTGAACGAAATGTGGGCACGTATTTAAAGAAAGGAAATGATTCTCTGCGGTCAGCAGGATCTTTGTCTAGCTAGTGGGGTTTCAGGAACTGCAAAGGAGAGGGAAAGGAGGGGCCGTCCGTGCAAGCCTGGCTGTGTGTATATGGGGGGAGCACACAGCGAGGAAAAGGGAGAGAAAGAAGAGAAATTATTCTGAAGAGGAAGCCGGGGGCGGGGCGGGGGAGGGGTAGAGCCGGGGCACTGGGGGTGGCTGGAAAGGTAGAGAGGTCGCACCTGGGGGCCTGCGAGAGGCTCGGGAGCAGTCAGCCTTCGCAGGCTGAAGCGTCTTGCCCCAGAAAAATCCCTGCCCCACTCTCCTTCAGGCTGGATGTCCCGGGGGCCGCGGCAGCGAGCGCAGAGCTCCGGGGCTCTCACGAGGGGGAGGGCAGGAAGGGGAGGCGGGGCCTTGCGCGGGGCGGGAGCCGAGCCTGTGGCCCGGGCGGGGCTCCTCTCCGGCGGCGCCGGAGTCTGGGGGCCGCGGCTTCCCCCTCCTGGCCCGCGGCGGCTCCTGGCCCCTCCTCCCCCCGCCGCCCCCACCCCTGCCGCCGCCGCTGCCGCCGCCGCCGCCAAAGCTAAACCCGGCCGTTGCCTGCAGGAGCCGCGGCAGCGGGCGATCGGGCCGTGAGGAGCCTCGGGCGCGGCCTCGCCTCCTGGGCCCGGCGCCTGCCTCAGCACCGCGGAGAGCGCCGCGCCCCTTGCCCGGACCCCGCCGCCCGCCCGCCCCCGGCCCACCTGTGCCCGGGCCCGCGGCGCCCGCATCAGCACTGCGGACAGCGCCCCGGGCCCCAGCTCGCCGCCGCCGCCGCCGCCGCCGCCGCCCACCTGCTCCCGGGGTCAGCACCGCGGACAGCCCCCCTCGCCAGGCCTCGCGACAGCCTCCGAGCGCCCCCTGATCATGGCCACTGAGGTAGGGGCGAGCGCCCGACTCGCAGGCAGTGCCTGATTGCCGCAGGACCAAATGCCCTAGGGGCGGGCTGGGCAGAAGGGGGAGGCGGGAGTTGGGGGTGGGATGGGTGATTCCCCGGGTCAGGTCTGGAGGGAGGAGGTAGGGGCTTAGTGAGGGCTCATCTCCCCCTTGCGTGTCAATCTTCCTCTCGCCCCACCTGAGCCCCTAAGCTGTCCGCGACACTTGTTGGCATTAGTGCCAGGGTTGCTTCAGGGCCCCAGGCTGGGCTTTCCCCTTCCCTGGACTTCACAAGTCCTGAAACCGCTTTCCTAGAGGGTTGGAGACGCGTGTGTGCGCGTGTGTGAGGGGAGGGAAGGCGGCTGGCCGCCGTTGCTATGCAGTCAGCTTCTGAACCCTAAAGCTTGGCTAAGGGATGACAGACTTACCTCTATATCCGCATTTCCTTTGCGGGAGGGAGGGGACAAAGACATCCTCAGGCTGAGAACCCAAACGGTTGGTCCCCACTTTTGCATATCACCCTTCTTGAGTTTTTACCCCATTCGAGGTTTTTTTCTTTTTCTTTTTTTTTTTTCCCCAGGGTGTCCAAATTTCCCCTCCATCTGATGGGAGGTTCTGCCTTCTTCAGGGTGCAGTGATAGATGTGTCACCTTCAAGCACTTGAAGTCTGAACCAAGGGGCCTGTTAGCTAAGGGCAGAATCCTGGTGTAATGCTTGAGGTCAGGGATTTCCCTCTACCCCTAGGAATTGCCCTTCTCCCCCCTCATTTCAGGACAGAGATTGGGCTGTTTATGTTCCCACTTTATATGTAGTAAAGGTGATGGATGAGAAACGAGAGGACTGATTTGCTACTCCACACAGCATGTCAGCAGTAGAGCTGAAAGTTTTTGCCTTTGAATTTTTGGAGTGAAACTCAGGACATCAGGGTCTCCCCAGTTCTGATGTTGACTTCCTTTGTGGTGTCTCCCCATTTCCAATCCAGCTGGCATGAGCTAGGGGAGCGCAGAGGCCTTTGAATGATTCAATGCAGTGCTTCTGGGCATTCTAGTGAGCAGTGTGACATTAATACTAAGTGTGGCTGTTGTTATTCCACTCAAGTTTCCACCACAGAACAAGGTGTCATTGCTTGGCATTGCTTGGCGTTCTGACAAGGCACAAGGTTACCTAGGAGGAGAGCTTGCCTCTCAGGACTAGGTGTGGGGGCAAGCCCTGGGCAGACCCTGGGAGCTTGGTTTCTAGAATAGAGGAACCCAGAGTACTCACAAAGCACCAAAGACACAGAAGAGGGCAGGAATAATAAAGGGAGAAACGAAGGAGCTGGTTATCTTCCAGATAGGGCTGCCAGACTGCAGCAGAGCTGTGTTGGATGGAAAAGGGGAACTTCAGCTACATGGGCATGGCTGGGCCAGCAGTGTGGGCAGAGAAGGCAGCTGCCTCTGCGATGTGATCTGACAGATTCCAACAGGCCTATCTGTCCCAGGATATCTCCCTCACAGGTCTGCCATGGTCCACAGATTCCAACCAGCAGGCTACATCTCTAGGTTGAGGCGGTGTTTCCAGGAGGCTGCTGTGAGACATGCATGACTCTCCCCTGGGAGGGGCTCTGCTCATAACGCCTCTGAGAATATTGCACTTTCCTGTGTACAAAGCACTATCGCATGCATGATCTCTTTCAAGCCTCAGAGCAGCCCTGTGAAGTGGGTAAGGATGGTATTATTATGCCCAATTAACAGATGAGACAACTAAGGTTCAGAAGCTTGCCTGGTCCCTGTGAAGGAGCCAAAGAAGCATCATTATCCCATTTTACAGATGATGCAACTGAAGTGCTGAGACTTATTCAGGAAAATATGGCTAAAAGGTGGCAAGGATGGGATAAGAACTTGAGTCTTCTGCTTCTTTGGCCAGTGCTTTTTTTTTTCTTTCCTGCATCCAATTAGCCTATTGTGTCACCTGATAGAGAGGAGGGCCCTCCAGGTCTTGATGTGAAGCTTTGATGGAGAGAAAAGGAAGTCATGACGGGCTGGAGTGTGGCGACTCAGGCCCCCTGCTTGGCCTGGCTGGGTTGGTTTGAGGGCAGAGGGACAGAGGGGCAAAGAAAAGTCCAGAAGTGATGGGGAGTTGAGGACAAACATTCCTCACTTCACAATTTGGCCTTGGGTGGACTCTGATGGCAGAACTGAGGCAGGAAGCCTTAGCTCTGCCAGGGCACAGGACATGCACATATTCTGGGTTATGGGGTGAGTCATTCTCCTGAGGCTGTTTTTACTATTAGAATTGAGTTGAGATTACCAGGACAAACTTGTTGGGAGAGAGAAAACATTGCTTTCAGTTCCCATGATTATTCTCTTAGGATTCTCAATAGGAAGTCCTCAGCTCTAGGAGAAGCTGTATTGAGAGGAGAGAGGGAGAGGAAAGGGGTGGGGATCGGGACAGAGAGGGAGGGGTGAGGGAGAGGGAAGAGATTCACGGGTGGAAACTGGGTCTTTTCTGTTCCCTAATTTCTGTTTAGGAGTTAGCATTAGGGGAGAGGTGTCTGTGAGGAACTCAGAGGAGGGATGGAGCCTCCTGAGCGATACACTGACCTCATTTGGAAAGCTGCAATGAGCCCATTTTCTGAGCAGCAAACCTTTGCAAATGTGTGTCACTGGGAGCAGGGTCTGCCCTGGGAAATAGTCCAGGTGACCAAGGACAACTGGGAAGTGCCTGGCTGGGAGGGGCTTCTCCAAGTGGTGGGGTTTGGCCTCTAAGAGATTTTAAAATGCATCCAAGTAGCATTATTCAAGCAGGGTATTTGGAGGTTTGATCTTTGAGGCTTGGAATTAATGACCAGTAGACATTGGGTCAGGCTTGAGCACTGGTACAGGCTGAGAAGAAGGGAGGCCTTGTGGCTGGTGTTTTATCCTTAGGCTTGACCTGGCTGTCTGTGACTCACAATCCTCACTCCTCCTTCACACCCCAGCCAGGAAGCAGAGTGCTGGCATCAGCGGAACCTCCTGATTCTTGATGCCTCACATGCATCCTATGGAATGAGATGGTTTTTAATGAGGGTGAAGATGGGGCCAGGGGGGCACTCCTGTTGGATTTGGGCAGACTGGACAAGGAGCTCATTTGCATTCCAGAGCTTGTTCCACTGTACCCCAGCTGGTTGACTGTCAGGTGAACAGGAGCCATATATGTGACCTGTGGTACCCACTCTCCAGGAAGCCTCCCCCTCCTTCTCACACTGAAGTTTGAAAATTGGTCCCATGGGTCTTACCACTGATTTTCTTCCTTATGAAATGCCTCTTGGCCCTGTCTTCACTCTGCTGCCAGTGGGCCAGGGGTGGCAATGGGAGAGAGGGGCAGGGTTGAGGAAGGTGAGAAGTGGAGAGAGGCTCAGGTCTCTGGGTCAGTTAAGAACCTCCTGGGAGATGCCCAGGGGAGACTCAGAAACTGCAGCCTCAGAGAGAGGTGTGCACATATTTTGAGATCCTCGGTAGGATTTCAGAGCATCATGGATCTCTGCTGAAAGCCCCACCAGCTTGCTGAAAGCTTAGTAGCTGGCCAGAGGCCTGGAGCCTGGCTTAGCTCTTGCCCAAGGGGCCCCAGCCATGGGATTCTTTATTTGGAGGTCCTAAACTAGCAGCTCTAGAAATGAGTCTGGTCCATGGGTGTGCCTTATTTAGTCTGTTGAGTGCTTATACATTTAAAAAATGTATTAGAAACATACAAAAATCAGGATATTTGTTGTTAAGAAGATCTAGATTTGTGGCTTCTTTTGAGACACCAGAAGTGCTGGCAACCTGGGTATACATTCCCGTGTGGCAATAGTCATCTGCCTCCTGGAGATGGGGTACCAGTTTTCTAATTAGCCCCCCACGCCCCACCTGGCCCACTTATTGTTCACCCCTGTAAACATTTGCATTCATAATCCCTGATAAAACCTCTAAAATGTCAGAGCTGAAAGGGGCTTGAGCAATGATGTAGTTCCAGTTTCTTAGTTTCCAGCTGAAGAAATTGAGGTCCAGAGAAGGGAAGACTTTCCCAGGGCCATGTGGCCCAGGGTCAAGTCTCCTGCTCCCAGGTCAGTGGGCCATCTTTCCACCAGGACTTCCTGGCACTTCACACTCAAGCCACCATGAATGGAGAAAACCAGGAGACCCTGCCTTGCCTTAAATCCTGCTCTTCACCAACTTCAGATGGGTCTGCAATATATGTACTCTATGTAGGTGTGGGAGACTAAGGCTCTGCCATATAAAATGTGTCTGATATCCTTTAGCAACTCCTCAAGAGTTGCTCCTTCACAAACACTCTCCAGGGAGAGAAGCAGATCTCTGGTCACCCAGAGCCTGGATAGTAGTCTAAGGCTCAGGATATTGTTGGTACTGAAAAGGGTGTTGACCTATCTTCCTCTGTCTACTTGAGAACCCGTGGATCAAAGCCAAGAGGAAATGGGAATTTATTATGTAAGGTAGCACCCCCAAATCTTAATGTATTAATAGCTTAATACAATAGAAGTTTGTATCCTGCTCAGTGAAGTTCCAGGTAAGTGTTCCTGATCAATAGGTATTGATCTTTCTGGCAGTGATTCAGGGACCCAGGCTCTCCCCAACTTGTAGCGTCACTACCTTCAACAGAGGGCTCCACCAGCCTCCATGAAAGGGGAAAAAGCAGGGAGGAGTGGTACATCTTTATGAGTCAAGCCTACACATGGCATTCGTCACTTCCTCTCACATTCTATTCAGTCATAGGGACCCACCTAACTGCATGGGAGGCTGGGAATTAATATAGCTGTGTGCCTAGGAGCAAGAAGAAATGGCTTTGGTCAATAGCTAGCCAGTTGCTAGAGACACATGCCTTCAGGACAGCACACATATATGTGTGTACACATGTGTGCATTCAGGCACAGATTTAACAAAATCCCTATCAAATTAGCAACATCATTTTTCACAGTATTAGAAAAAACAATGCTAAAAAAGAGAAAAACAATGCTAAAGTTCATATGGAACCAAAAGAGAACCTGAATAGCCAAAGCAATCCTATGCAAAGAACAAATCCAGAGGCATCACATTGCCTGACTTCAAATTATACTACAAGGTTATAGTAACGAAAACAGCAGGTTTTATATGGGTCAGAGGAGAGGAAGCTGAGTCTATGTCAGAATGGTTTCTCTCCTTTCTTTCCATTCTCACCACCGCTTTTCTCACCACTCTTTAGTTTTTCCCATGGACTATTAGAAAGAGAATCATCCCTCCAACTGGCCCCTCACCCCAGTCTTGTCCTCTTCCCACAAAACTGCTAGAATGAGTCTTCTAGGGGTAGGGGAGTCCACAGATTGACTGACTTTTGTAAGTTGGTTTTACAGGGGCAGAAGAAGGCCATAGCCCTGTTCTTTACTCTTGAAAATACATTATAAAACCTTAACCAGAGCAGACACATTAACAATTAACTTATTTATATTACCAAAGAATTCTTTATTTCTCCAAGTTTTCATAGGTTCCTAGTAGATATCAAGGGGATTTCCTCAAAGAAAACCTTGATTAGAGGAATCAATGAATATAAGCCTAGAGGAGGGCTTAGACATTATTTAATTCGGTCACAATACTTTGAGATTATGTACATTTTGTACATAGAGCAAGGTTCACCTGGATTTAGGAAAGTCACACATAGTGTTTTTGGATTCCCACCTTTTCAGGACCTTGATCTACCAATTAACTGCTCCTTCTACTTTATTGATAACCTTTCCTAGGTATTTATTATTTCCCAAGATTTTTGTTTGTTTTTAAATTTTATTTTATTTTAGATTCAGGGAGTATATGTGCATGTTTGTTTCATGAGTATACTGCATATTGGTGGTGATTGGGCTTCTAGTGTACCCATCATCCAAATAGTGAACATTGTACCTGATGGGTAATTTTTTAACCCTCACCTCCTCCCCTCTTTTGGAATCCCCAGTGTCTATTATTTTCATCTTTATATCAATGTATACCCATTGTTTAGCTTAGACTTATAAGTGAGAAGGTGTGTTTTGTGGCATTTGATTTTCTGTTTCTAAGTTAGTTCACTGAGGATAATGGCCTCCAGCTCCATTCATGTTTCTGCAAAAGATATAACTTTATTATTTTGCATGGCTGTGTAGTATTCCATGGTGTATATATACCACATTTTCTTTATCCAGTCAAGTGTTGATCATCACTCTGAAGTTGGTTCTATGACTTTGCTATTGTGAATAGTGCTGTGATGAACATACGAGTATAGGTGTCTTTTTAACATAGTGATTTATTTTCCTTTGGGAGGATGCCCTGTAGTGGGATTGCTGGGTTGAATGGTAGTTCTCTTTATAGTTATTTAAGAAATCTTCATACTGTTTTCCATAGAGGTCGAACTAATTTACATTTCCACCAACAGTGTATAAGTGTTCCCTGTTCTCTGCATCTATGCCAGCATCTGTTGTTGTTTTTTTAATAGTAGCCATTCTGATTGGTGTAGCATGATATCTCATTGTGGTTTTAATTTGCATTTCTCTGATGCTTATTTATGTTGATCATTTTCATGCGTTTATTGGCAGTATTTATTCTTTTCAGAAATGTCTGTTTATGTCCTTTGCCCAGTTTTTAATGGTTTTTTTTTTTCTTGTTGAGTTGTTTGAGTTCCTCATAGAATCTGGATATTAGTCTTTTGTCAAAGGCATAATTTGCAAATATCTTCTCCCTTTCTGTAGGTTGTCTGTGTACTTTGTTGGTTATTTCTTTTGCTGTGCAGAAGCTTTTTAATTTAATTAAGTCGCATTTGTCTGTTTTTGTTTTTATTTCATTTGCTTTTGGGGACTTCATCATACATTATTTGCCTATGCCAATATCCAGAAGAGTTTTTCCTAGATTTTCCACTAGAATTTTTACAGTTTCAGGTCTTAAATTTCAGTCTTTAATCCATCTTTAATTAATTTTTGTATATGGTGAGAAATAGGGGTCCAGTTTATTCTTCTGCACATGGTCAGCCGGTTTTCCCAGCACCATTATTTGAATAGGGAGTCCTTTCCCCATCCCATTTACAATAGCCACACACACACGCACACTCACATACACATACACATACACATACACACACACACACACTTAACCAAGGAAATGAAAGATCTCTATGAGGAGAACTACAAAACACTGATGAAAGAAATTGTAGATAACACAAACATATGGAAAGACATCCCATGCTCAAGGATTGGAAGAATCAACATCGTTAAAATGACCATGCAGCCCGAAGCAATCTACAGGTTTAACACAATCCCTATCAAATTTAGCAACATCATTTTTCACAGGATTGGAAAAAACAATGCTAAAAAAAAAGAAAAAACAATGCTAAAGTTTATGTGGAACCAAAAGAGAACCTGAATAGCCAAAGCAATCCTATGCAAAGAACAAATCCAGAGGCATCTCATTGCCTGATGTCAAATTATACTACGAGGCTATATAACCAAAACAGCAGGTTTTGTCTGGGTTACTGGTACAAAAATAGACGTATAGACCAAAGGAACAGAACACAGAACCCAGAAATAAAGCAACATATCTACAACCAACTGATCTTTAACAAAGTTTTTCCCCAGTGTTTAAGCAAGTTTAAGTATCTTTCATCTTAAATCCTCCCCTTCAGCAGGAACCTTTCCTGCTCCTTGTGATCTGATTCTTGCCTCCTCTACAGTCTCATCTCCCACTGTTTCCTATCTAATCTGCAAAGTACCTCCAGTCTTGCTGAAATCTGCCTCTAGTAGACCATGTGCTCTGTCTTTGTCACTTTGCACAAGCTTCTCTTTTTTCCTGGGTTGCCTTTTCCTCCCTCTCCACACTCTCTGCCTGCCCCCTACTACTAGTAACCCCTGGCCTTCCTTTATGACTCAACACAGGCTTCAGGAGGCCTTTTCTGAGTGAGCATTTCTGGGTAAGATGTTACTTCTCTGTGGCATTTGTCACTGTCTAATTCATTATATATTTACTTGTCTTCCTCCCTGGAGCTCACAGACTCTTTTGCTCAGCACCCCCAGAGCTTGGCACTAGGAGAGACTCAATAAATGAGAGGCGAGTGACTGAATGGATCCAGCTTAATTACATGGGATGAACTGGCTGTTGTTCACTCTGCCTTTGGGGCTTGGTCTCCACGTGGTCTCAATGTTGGTCATATTTCAACCAGTGGGATTCTTGTCTTGAATGTGGGTGACTGAGGCTGGAGAGGTGGAAAAAGTGGCCGTGTTCTGTGGAATTGAGCCCATTCCCCTCAAACACTGGAGTCTGTGTCAATGTCAAGTCCACAGATGTGCACAAGGGACAGAAATTTCCCCTCTCCTTCCTGCCAGGGAAGGCTATTTCTTCCATTTCTGGCCTCAGTCCACTTCATCCACACTATTCTCTGGGGAAGTTTGGGGAAGGGCCCACACTGTTCATGGGCCCTTTGTTTCCTGTGGTGAGAAGCGCTGGATGTGAAAAGCATCCGGGGTGCTCTCTGGCCGGGGCCACAAAACTCGGCCTGGACCCCAGTCTCTGAGTTCAGGGGTGCATCAGGTATTCCTCTGTCCCACATGCTACCTGCCCCCAACTCTGTTGTGAATTCCACTTGGCAGGATTGGAGCATCGGTCTTGTTCAGTGCTGGGTTCCCCAGGCACAGGGTCTCACAAGTGAACGCTTGGTACTTGGTGAATGAATGAAAATATGAAAGGTTCAGCTGTGTGTGTGTGCGTGTATGTGTGTGCGAGAGAGAGAGAGAGAGAAAGAGAATAAGAGAAAATAAGAGAAAGAGAGAGAGAGACAGAGAGAGAGAGAGAGAGAAAGAGAATAAGAGAAAATAAGAGAAAGAGAGAGAGACAGAGAGAGAGACATAGAGAAAGAGAATAAGAGAAAATAAGAGAAAGAGAGAGAGAGACAGAGAGAGAGAGAGAGAAAGAGAGGACTGGATCGGCCACCAGGAGGTCTTGTTCCTTTTGTTAAAATATGTTGGTTCCAGAACTTCTCATTTTGGCTCAACTTTGGCCCTGCTTTAGGCTTGTTAAAAATTTTCTTAGAGTTGCGGTCTTGCTCTGTCACCCAGGCTGGAGTGCAGTGGTGCAGTCACAGCTTACTGCAGCCTTTAACTCCTAGGCTCTAGCAATCCTCCTACCTCAGCCTCCCAAAGTGCTGGGATTACAGGCATGAGCCACTGCACCCAGCCTTGCTTTAGGCTTTTAAAATATCTTTCTTGGATAGCTCAGGGCAGCTTCTTGGGTAGACCCCACAGCCCTGCCTCCCTTGGCCTCCTGGAGCACCTGTAGTGTGCCCAGCTTGTCTCTGCATGCTGGGAACTTTCCTGGTGTTAGTGCTGGAAGACCCGCATTCTGGGAAACCCCTGCGTTTGGGATATGCTGAGATGGATGATCACTCTGAGCACCTGCGGCCCGCACGTCTCCTCAGGTCCACAATCTGCAGGAGCTCCGGCGAAGCGCCTCACTGGCCACCAAGGTCTTTATCCAGAGAGACTACAGCGATGGGACCATCTGTCAGTTCCAGACCAAATTCCCCCCAGAGCTGGACAGCCGGGTAAGGATGCCTTTTTCTACACTTGGAACCCAGGGCTGTGATGGAACTGAGGTTCTTATTGGAATGTATTTTTTTCCAGGATCATATGACACATAATATCATAGGACACATAACCTGTTTGGCCACTTCAAAAGGATGAGTTTTAAAAAATCAAAAGGATGATTCTTAATATTGTCTTACTGTCTCCTCATAGAAAGTTAGAGCTGAAGGGATCTCAGGAATTTTCTGGTCTGGCAGCTCTCAAGTTTCAGTTGCCTAAGAATGATGTAGAGAGCTTGTTAAACAAATGGAAATTCCTGAGTCCTACTGGATGATACAGGTGTTGTCCAGTGGTGCTGATTCAGCTGTTGAACTGTGGCTCAGGAGTCTCTATTTATTAGCAGCTGTTCTTAACCTTGGCTGTATATTAGACATTCCTGGGGAGCTTAAAAAATCCCGATGCTCAGACTGCAGCCCAAACCAACTACATTAGACCCTCTAGGGGTGGGGCTCTGGAATCCGAATAGTTTTAAATCCTAATTTTAAAATGAATTTTAATCATGATTATTTAAACTTTAATATTTATTTATTTATTTATACTTTTGTGGGTACCTAGCAGGTGTATATATTTGTGGGGTACATGAGATATTTTGATACAGGCATGCCATGTATAATAATCATATCAGGGTAAATGGGGTATCCATTACTTCAGACATTTATCTTATGTGTTACAAACAATCCAATTATACTGTTTTAGTTATTTTAAAATGTACAATTAAATTATTATTGATTATAGTCACCCCGTTGTGCTATCAAATACCAGGTCTTTTTTTTTTCCTTGATGGAAATCCAGGATGGAGTGCAACTCCCTGCAGCCTCTGTCTCCCAGCTAAGGTGATCTTCCTGCCTCGGCCTCCCAGGTAGCTGGGGTTACAGGTTCGTGCCACCACACCTGGCTAATTGTATTTTTAGTAGAGACGGGATTTTGCCATGTTGCCCAGGCTTGTCTCAAACTCCTGGGCTCAAGTGATCCGCCCTCCTCGGCCTTCCAAAGTGCTGGGATTGCAGGTGTGAGCCACCATGCCCAGACCAAATGCCAGTTCTTAAATCTTAATTTTTAATGAGGAATTCCCAGGTGACTCAGAATCAAGTGGTTCATAGATTACACTGGGAGAATTGCTGGTCTCGTTCAGCTGGTCTTCAGAAACAGTGCAGCTTCTCATCCTCAGCTGCACGTTAGAGGCACCTGCGAATTTGATAAAGGAACCTTGCAGGGCGTCAGCTTGGGTAGGGCAGGGCAGTGGTGATCTTTGCTGCTCTGACCTATCCTCCCTCTTCCCAGACCATTGACTCAGAATCTCCTGGCGGGGGGACTTGGGCATCATAGGGTTTAAAGACTGCTCAGATAATTTAAGTGTGCAGCTGGAGCTGAGAACCGTGAAGCCTTTGTTACTAAAACTGTGGCCTGTGGATCAACAATATCAACATTACCTGGGAGCTTGATAGAAATGCAGACTCTCGGGTCCCTCCCTGGATCACTGAATCCGAATCTGGGTTTTAATCTATTCCTTGGGTTATTCAGATATGCATGAAATTTTGAGAAGCTCCACACTAGTCCATCCCTCTCATTTAGCAGAGGAAACTGAGGGCCAGAAAGAAGTGACTTACGGGAGTTAGTAAGTACCAGACGGGCTTAAGTGCCCTGCCTCTCTGCTTTTTCACAGGACTCTTATTTTCTTGCTGACACAATTGCATCTTTCATGAGTACAGATCAAACTGGATGCCTTTGTGATCACAGTCTTGCAGGAAAAGCTTAGAGACTTAAAGGAAGAACTGCAGGCTGCTTTTCCCTTCTCCCTGCCTCGGGCAAAGGGGAGAGCCGGATGCACCATCCCACAGTCTGCTGGGTGGCATAAAAGTCAGTCAGCCAAGGGCTCTGCCCACAGCCTCTGCCTCTAGACTCAGCTAGTTGGGTGACTCATGGACCTCAGACTGCTGTGAGGCATCAGCTGCTGAGTTTTGCTTCTGGTCCAGGAGTGTCCACAGCTTTCATCCTAGGCTGCCCTAGAGTGGGCCTGGGATTGCGGAAGCCAGAAGGCAGATCCCGACCTTTCATTCAGCAGCCCAGCAGATCTGAATGGGTTTGGGAAGTGGGGGCAGGGATGGTCTGTACTGATAGGACCCCGAGCCAGCTTTTGGAGAGAATGTGGGTCTCTTTCTCATCTTGGCATGCTTGTCCTGTAAAGCGGGGTGACCCCCAGGGTGGAGCAGCAGGGCTTGTGGCATGGACTAGATGGGCAGGATTTTCATAGGATTTTCTCTCTGAGTTCTCCCCAGGTCTGTGTAGGGGGAAATCCTAAGCTTCTAACTATTCTTGGACAAAACTTTTGTCCTAGAGAGGCAGGGAGGTCCCTAAACTGTGTGATCAGCAGTTCTGGTCCTGCTGCATGTGTGGGGAGGAAGCTACCGTAAAGAATGTGAAAAATAGGGCTACAATGTTGACACTTTGACACCTGCTGAGTTTGGAATGTGACCTTCCCGGATGTCTGGTGTTACACAGTGAAAAGCACAGACTGGGGTCAGAGCTGTAACCTTGGACAAGTTCTCTTAGCAGTCACTACGTATTTATTGAGCACTTAGCATTCACTAAATATTTATTGAGTATGTATTAGGCTCTAGAGATACAGGAGTAAACTCATGGCATTTATTTTTATTAGATGGTGTAGAAAATAAAAAAGCAAGCAAATACAGTTGACCCTTGCACAACACGGGATTAGGGGTGCCCATCCCCTGCACAGTCAAAAATCTGGATATAACCTTTGGCTTTCTACAAACTTAACTACTAGTAGCCTACTGTTGACTGGGAGCATTCTGGTAACACAAACAGTTTATTAACACACATTTTGCATGTTATGTATATTATATGCTGTATTCTTATAATAAAGTAAGCTAGAGAAAAAATGTTAAGGAAATCATAAGGAGAAGAAAATATATTGACTACTTATTAACTGGAAGTGGATCATCAAAAAGGTCTTCATCCTCGTCATCTTCATATTGGGTAGGCTGAGGAAGAGGAGGAAGAGGACAGGATGATCTTGCTGTCCCAGGGGTGGCAGAGGCAGAAGAAAATTCACATATAAATGGACCCACACAGTTCAGACCCATGTTGTTCCAGGGCCAACTGTAAATATACCTCGCTCAGGAGATAACAAATACTAGAAGAATAAGGGGAGGATGTTAGGCGGTTTGGGTGTGCTGGGGAGAGGTGAATGATCCTGGGCACAGGGGGAGGCTGTTGAATAAGGTGAGACCCGTGGGTGTTAAGGGTGTCATGGCAGCCTGCAGGGGAAAGTGTGGCAGCTGAGGAGACAGACACAAAGGGCCTGAGGCAATTTCAAGAAGCAGGTGTACTGAGTGAGGAGGAGAGGAGATGGGCCCAGGGGTAGCAGGGTCAGGCCATGGAGGGCCTAGCGGGCATTGTAAGGACTTCTTGGATTTTACTTGCAGAGAGATGGGAAGATTGTGGGAGCTCTTGATCACAGCTGTGACGTAATCTGACTTTAACAGGAAGTTAGGGCAGGAGCAGGGGCAGGGAGGCCGGTGAAGGGGCCAGAGATGGTGGCAGCTGGAACCACAGAGCAGTTCGTGGTCTGTGTGGTCTTAGGCCCACAGAGCAGTCCTCACCTGTAAAATGGGGATGACAGTAGTACTTTTCTGACAGAATTGTTATGAGGGTTAAATGAAAGAGTGCATTTCCTGGCACATAGAAAGTACTTAATACATATTAGCTATTCCTGTTATGGATACGGGCAGGACAGCTTCTTAGGTGTCCAAACACACAGGGCTGTGGTGTTGCGGGTGACCTCTGAGCTAGAAATGCCCCTTCCTGGTCTCACTGAAGCAGTCTCATGCAGTCCCATCCAAACATGGAGAGCCCCTATGAATTTAGTCCTGAGCTCTCTCACAACCGGCAAGATGGGACGTGTCAAAATCACTAGAAAAGTTGTTCTGATCTTCTGCAGAAAACATCTAGGATATCATGGGAGTTTCCTGTTTCTAAGGGAGGACAAGCAGCCATTCTTATTCCCATTTTATAGATGAGGAAACTGAGGCCTAGATGGTTAAGCTGTAAGTTCAAGGTCACGCAGCCCGTTAGTTGATGGCCATGTCTGGACTGGCCCCCCAGTCTCCTGACTCCCAGGCCAGTGCTCTTTCTGCTCTGCGTGCAGCCTCTTTGGTCTTACCTGTGTGCCAGTGTCATCTCCCCCATCTACATGGCCCCACCATTGTCACCCCCTGCCCCACCTGTGACTGTGCGCACTCCAGGGAGGCTAACCACAGCCTGGCTCTGTCCCTCTCTCCCTCCAGATCGAGCGGCAGCTCTTTGAAGAGACTGTGAAGACCCTCAATGGCTTTTATGCAGAGGCTGAGAAGATTGGGGGCAGCTCCTATCTTGAGGGCTGCCTGGCCTGCGCCACGGCCTACTTCATCTTCCTCTGCATGGAGACCCACTATGAGAAGGTGGCCCCTCCCGCCCCACCGTGCGTCCCCTCCCTCAGGGCTGCCCTGCGGCACGCTCATCCTTGTCTGGCTCCTCTTTTTGCAGGTTCTCAAGAAGATTTCCCGCTACATCCAGGAGCAGAATGAGAAGATCTTTGCGCCTCGAGGCCTCCTACTCACAGACCCCGTGGAGCGTGGGATGAGGGTTGTATCCTTCCGGGCTGTTCTGTGTGAGGGCATAGGACTGCCAACCGGTAGAGATCCCGGTGAGGCTGCCAGGAAACGGGGCCACCTTAGGGGCCTCCACTCAGGTTTTCCCAGGATTCCCCACATCAGTGGTCCTCAGCCCTCCTCCGCCACCATAAGTTATTGGAGGCTTTGTGAGTTTCAGGGTTTGCACTTGTTGGGCTGCATGTAATCAGTGCTTAGAATATGCCAGCTATCATGTGAAGTGATTTGAAAATATGAATTCATGTACTTCTCATAACAATCTTACCAGGTGGGTTGCTCTGATTATTCCCAGCAACCTGCTCAGAGTCGTGCAGCTGGTGAATGTGGGAGCCAGGAATTGCGCCCAGGCTCACCCTTAACTGCAAAGACCCCTCCAGGAATATGCAAATCACCACATTCATTTACAGGTCCTCGGTCTCATGCGGTCCTCATGGAATTTCCCGTGGCAGGTCCCATTGTCCTCCTTTCGCAGATGAGAGACGTGAGGTCTAGGATGAGGTGACTCCCCCAAGTTCTCAGTCCTGGTGAGAGGCTGGACAGGGGGTGGGGCATGGTTCTGCTGACTCCACCTCCACTTGGAATAGTGTGATCTGGGTGTGCACACATCCCTCCCCCCAGGCAGCAACAACACGAGTAGAATTGCTAAAAAATAAAGTTTACTGGAAAACTGAGGAGAAACAGAGTCAAAAAACCACAAACACCCAGAATCATGTGTTGACAAAGCCCAGTGAGAGGCACTTGTTTTTATTGAGCCTTTGCTATGTGCCAGGTTTTGTGCTAAGTGCCTTACATACATTTCATCTAATCTCCACACTAACCCCTAGATTCTATTTTAATCCCCATTTTGCAGATGCGATAATGGATGACTAACAAGTTAAGTGACTGGTGTAAGGTCACATAGCTTTGTGAGTGCCTGAGTCAGGATTTAAACTCGGGACACCAAAGTCCTCATACTTCCTGTGCAGTAACCTTCCTGGGCACATCTGTGTCCTAAGATATGGTCATTAGACCCACTGGAATGTAAGCTCCATCAGGGCAGCCACCCTGTCTGCTGTGATCACGGCTGTGTGCCCAGCATAGGGCTTGGCCTCACAAGTCTCCCTAACTGTTAGCTAAGTAATGTGCATGGATGGGCTTGGGGAGGGTCTAGCTCCCAGGCCTCTACATCCCTACTGTCTAGGCAGCAGCACAAGCCCACTTTCCCACTCCTTTGCCGGACTCCATCCACTGGTTCATGTCCGACCCCTGCTCAGCAGCTGGGCTCGCAGTTCTCCTTAACCGCCGACCCCAGATTGAGATCTCCATCTACGAGGACCGGTGCAGCAGTGGCAGCTCCAGCAGCGGCAGCAGCAGTGGCAGTGGCAGCAGCAGCGGTGGGGGTGGTGGGGCGGGGGCCCGGTGACTGGCCGAGAGTCCCTGTAGGGAGGTGTATGGCCGGAGTGAGGGCCTCGCAGACCTGCGGCGGCTGCGCTACCAGAGCACCCGCTTCTGAGTCATTCTCTGGGCCCACCCTGCTGCCCGGGGTGGGAGGGAGGGTGACGGGCCTCATATTTCCTGTGGGCCATCAACCTATGACCCCTATCCCTCACCCCCAGCTGGATCAGTCCATTTCCTGACCTGGGGGCTTTCCCTTCCTGATGGGGCTGGTCTGGGCCACACAGAGACAGATCTTCCTAGGAAGGCTGGGGTGGGGAGAACACAACCTAGGCGGCCCCTCTCTTCCACAGCCCCTCTCCCAACCCCACGAGAGGGGCCCAGGTCTGCCACATAGAGGACTCCCACACTGCATGACCCCTCATCCCCAAACCCATGTCCACCAGGACTCTCTCTCTTGGGCCCCGTGTCCTGTGGCTGTCTCCCAGTATCTGCTCCTTCTCATGGCCCTGCAGGGCCCCGGCCTGTCTATGATCCCGCCTCCACCAAATTGAAGGTGTGGGGAGACGAGTGCCGTGGTTGGAAGCTGTTCAGCCCACTCCTGACCTCTTCTAGACCTATGGCTTTCCTGTCCTGCAGCCAGAGCTGGAGGCCAGCACGGCCTTGCCAGAAGCATCCAACTTTGAGACTTTGCAGGCTGCCAGGTGCTGGTTGAGGGGCACACATCCTGGGGCTCTGGGAGGTAATATGGGAGTCTGGAGAAACTTTGCGGAGAGACATAGCCATACGGGGCCCGAACCTCCTGAACTGGAGCCAGTTTCCTGAGATTAGAACCTGTATGTATGCACATGTGAATGTATGTGTGAGTGCACATGTGTGTAAGTGCAGTGTGCATAAATGTGTGAGTATGCGTGTGTTAGCATGCCTGTGTGTGAGCGCCTGTGTGTGCATCAGTGCACAAATGTATGAATGTGGGTGCATTTGTAAGCACACCTGTGTGTGTATGAATACATGGGCACACATGCATGCACAAGTGTGCCTTTATATGAGTGTGAGTGCATACATGTACATGAGCACATGTGCAAAAGCATGTATGTATGATTGTTCATGTGTATGAGTGTGTGTGTGTATGCAGGTGAGTGCATGTGTGTGTGAGTGTGTTTGTGTGTTCCCCTTGGCTGCTAGGCCAATGACTGCTTCTCTGCATCCTGCTGTCTTCACTACCTGAGGGTCCGTGACTTCTTCCCTGCGTGGGCCCAGCCTGGCCCCCTGTAAATAAATGTCCAAAAGCCCCTTGCCCCTCCCCTAGGGCTACCAGGGAACGTACTCTACTGCATACATTCTAGTGGAAGAGAAGCTGGGGTTCTAGGAGAGAAGAGCCAAACCTTGGTGGCCTTTGGTGCCCCCTTTCAGCTCCCCATGACAAGACAATGGGGCTACAGACACTGTGTGTTCAGCCTGCCCGGGGGCTGGGGCTCTTTAAGGCTTGGTAGGTGAGGTTTCCGTGGACCTAGAAGGTGCCAGCAGCCTGCAGGGGAAAGGCAAACTCCCTCCTTGCAAGGAAAGGAGATGTCCAGCCAGTGATGCCTGGGGAGCAGGTGGGATGGGAGCAGCCCCTGGGGCTGGTATCCCAAAGATGAAATGAAGGGGGCTGCCTACCTCAGTTGGCGGGAGGTGCTAAAAGTGGATGTGCAAGACCAGCCACTGCAGGTAGCTCTCTGGAACCAAAGAGAGCCCTGCTTTTCTACCAGACATGGGAGCAGCATGTGGGAAACAAGGGCCTACCCAGAGAGCAGAGAGAGTCCGCCTAGTCCGTGCAGCCTCAGGAAGTCCTGGGCCCACGTGAGTCCTGGTCCAAGGATCCCCCTGGAGAGCTGCAGTTCAGTGGGCTCCACTGCAGCCCCTGGCCACAGCCTATGCCCACCCTGGGCCCCTGTGGGGCTGGGCATTGTGTCCGACCTGTGCATCTCCCATGGGAGGGCTGGGCACAGGCAGTGCCATGTCCTTTTATTTTTTCTTTTTCCAATAAAAGAACTTGCCCAGCATGAGGCTCTGTGATGCTTTCTCTGCCCCATGACAATGGAGGGTCTGTTCTATGCCCCAGGACCACATGAGGGGATACTCGGCTGCCTGAACCGGACCCGACATGGGGAGCAGGATGAACCCTTTTTGGAGCTTATAGTCTACTGGGGAGGCAGACACTTCAGCGCCTCTAATCTGGAATCTTTGGGGCACCTGTAGCCTTGGGTGGGGGAACAGGTGGGACTGAAAGCCAGGCCAAAAGTAATCAATGATATCAATAAATGCTCATTTCTTGAGCTCTTCCCCTGGGTTGGGTCCTGCTGGGAGCTGGATCACACAGGTCACTCAGTACTGAAGATGAGAAAGTAGCTGGATGATCACTTCTCGGCCTTTTGGCTAAGATCAGGTGTGGAGAAAGTAGCTGGATGTTGGAACCTAGCGGAGTTGTGTCTTGAATTTTATAATTTATTGAGCACCTACTATGTGCCAGATACTTTGCTATAGCCATATGTTAGAGCTGGGAGGGGATTTAAAGATCACTTGAATCCTGTCACAGAGGTCCAGAGAGGGTGGGTGACTTGCCCCAGGCCACACAGCTGGTTGCTGATGACAGGGTCCAAGCTTGGAACCCAGGTCTCCTGACTCAGTGCCCACTCTGATACCACAGGGATGGCACCCAGATGGGAAGCTGCCCGAGGCTGCAGGGAGACTGGGGTCACACACTCAGGTCTGTTCCCGGAGAGGAGCTCATCAGACTGTGGGGACAATGGCTCCAGCCTCTTGGGTGGGAGCTGGGCAGTCCCCTCTGGGTGAGTCTCATGTTTGTTCTTACCCCCTTTAGGGCAGCTTGGTGCTTGCCTGAGCTGTGCGCAGCCTAGACTCACTCCCTCTGCTGGTACCTGGGCCGTGTGTGGGTTGCCACAAGTGAGGGTGTTCTCTCACATGAGGGCGGGTTCATTCTGTTTTGGGCTAGGAAGTTTGCTTTACCCCGAGGCCAGATTTGAACCCAAGCTCAGCTCTTCGAGAGAGGAGGTCCTGGGAAGGGATGAGGATTTACTAAACGGGTAAAACCAAATCCAGGTGCTTATCTGACTGACAGGCATTCGACCCTTCCATTTTCAAATGGTAATCATCATAATAATAGTAGCTGATGTTTATTTAGCACTTCCTGTGTGCCTGGCACTAGGCTAAGACTCTCTATATAATTAGTCATTCCATCCTCACAGCAACCCTCCATGGCATGGATTCTTATTTCCCATTTTACATATGGGGAAACTGAGGCTCATGGAAGTTAAGTAACTGGGAAGTTGCAGATCTTGGCTTTGAATCTAGGCAATCTGACTCCAAACTGCAGGGCAGAAGACAGACCCAGCCTCAGAGACCCTTTAGCAGCTTGAGGGCCTCAGCCATCCTGGGATTAGGATCAGGCAGATTCCCAGGGAAGGACTTGGAGCTATGCCTGGGCTTTGAGGCAGGGCTGGCACCTCCACTTCCAGGGCATCACGGACGTGTGCATGGGCTGTGCTCGCAGGCATGCGGGACCCAGAGGCAGCCCGGTGAAGGGTAGTGGGGGACCCGACTCACTGTGGGCCTGGGGAGGTGTGGTCTCTCTCTGCTGGCTTAGTTACAGGCAGTGGCCTCTCTGCGGTCTGGCTGTAGCCATATCCCTGCACCCACCTTGCCAGCCAGGGACAGGCCCTGTCAAGACCCAGGAGCAGCTCCAGCCTCAGACAAACTGTCCCTCAGGTCCCAAGTGAGGTCCCAGCCACCCAGGCATGCCCCAGGAAGCTCCTGCTGCACACGCTCCTCTCCCTGTGCCAGCACCCTGCTGTCTGGCTTCCTTCCTTTGGCCGCAGGCGGGCTGTGTGTGAAACTACAGGGTTTACAGAAGCTCGAGGTGCCACTGAGTGGCAGAATTGTGCACTGCACTCAGGGAACCAAAGGTGGAGGCAGAAAGAACTATGGCTGTTGTGACACGTCCCCCACGGCTGCCCAGCTGGCAGCCACTGCCACTCGCAGAGACTTTTCTGTGGCTTCCAGAGGTGCAGGGCAAAGGTGGAGTCCGGCAACTTTCTCCCTAGGGCCAGCCCCTGGGCTGTCTTCACGGCACCAGTAGCCTGGGAAACTCCACATCCCTCTCCACACCTCTAGAAGGACTCACAATGAGGGGGGACCAGGCATCACCACCGGGTTTGGGCTTTACTATTCACCCAGGGATAAGGCAAGACAGACACCACTCCACATCAGATCTGAATTTGAGCTCTGGCTGCATGACATTAACACATGAAGACTCTTGGAGCCTCAGTTTCCCCAGTTGTAAAATAGGGAGACTAATACCTCCAGAGTTGTTTAGACTCAAGGTGTTCAACCTTGGTGGCAATGGGTGTCACCCGGGAGCATGAAAAATGACCAATGCCTGATCCTATCCTCAGAGATTCTGATTTAATTATTTTGGGGGACAGCTTGGGTGTCAGGATTCTAAAGAGTTTCCCTGGTGATTCTAATGTGAAGGTAAGGCTGACAATCCCTGGTTTTGACAGTACCTATAGCCTATAAGCCTTTAATACACCTCTGAAAATGCCTGAGACCTGGATAAGAAGTTTATGGTTCCACAGAAGCAGTCAGACAAAAATGAGTATGTACCATGTGACTGCCCTTACAGGAAACTCAAAGACAGGCCAAACTAGCCTTTGATTGGGAGTCAGGATCAAGATTACCCTGGGTGGGGGGGTAGCAAATGGATGGGGACCTGGGGGGCATCTGGGAGCTCAGGATGTTCTGTTTCTTGACCAGAGTGCCAGTTACACAGGGGTGCTCACTTCATGAGAATTCACTGAGCTGTACACTTAGGAGCTGCGTTATTTGTCTGTACCAGTGATATATTTCAATAAAATTCACCCAAAAAAGCCTATTGGCTACAAAATAGGAAAAGAAAGGACAGACTTGAAATTAATATTTTGTTAAATATCTGGAAATGTAACACATATGCCAAACAGACAACTGCAACTCTATGTTACGTGTGTGTGTGTGTGTGTGTGTGAAAATGTAAGACCCCACTGCTCTGTGGAGGTTGGGGCCTCCAAAAGGGAAGGTCCCTGATGCCTAAGAAAATCTGAAAACAGCCCAGGTTCACACCAGGAGTTCTTAACCTCGACCCGACTGCATTCATGTGCCGTTATCTGAAGAGAGAATCTACAGCTTTCAGCAGATTTTCAAAAGGGTATGCAGCCCCCTAAAAAGGTTAAGAACAATTGGTTTTGAGGAGTCAGTGAGAAACTGGCTGTGAATGTGCTTGGCATGAAAGAGGTGCTTGGTAATGTCGATTTCTTTCTTTCCTTTCAGAGCCCAGCCTTTGGGGGTTTCCGCATGACCCTTCTCGGGAGACTTCTAGGAGGATTTATTCTCCTGGCAGTGCCGAGGGCAGCCTGCACCAAGCTCACAGTTCTTCCTCCAAGAGGATATTCAAAGGGCCTGTCATTTCAGCATCTGCCGGACAGCAGAACTTTGTGTGCAAGATCCTGGAGCTGCGTTGGGTCTTGAATCAGGGACAATGGAAATAAGTGGGAAGGTGTGAAGGGAGTCAGAGGGCTGTGCCAGCTGCCCCCCTTCCCACCTCCAGCAATTCACTTAACTTTCCTGAGTCTCAGCTTTGTCATTATGAGAATACATATATTTATAAATAATCATCTGTTTCTCCAATGTAAGATATTATTGTTATTGCAGAAGTGATACTAGGATCTCATTATACGATGGCCTCATGATATAGATTTATAGCAGGCTTCAGATTCTGGCATCGAATAAACAGATACTTATCCAAGGGTTCACTAACTCCCTAATAAATGCCAGGAACATTCATGTACATTATTATTCCATTTAATTCTCGAACACTGGGGTGTTGAAATCTTATTTTACAGATGAGGAAACTGACGTTCTAGGTGGTTAGGTAGCTTGACAAGGGCTAGTAAGTGTCAGAGCAAAGACTTGAACCTAAGTCTCTGACTCCAAATCCCACTCTCACTCTGCCACAAGAGTGAGATGTGGGAGATGAGAGACTCTGTTCTACCTGGATTGACTCATAAAGATAGAAGACAGATTCCAGACCTGAGAGAAACTCGTGGGCAAATGCATCCCCAGAAAAATTAGCTTTGCAGGGGCATGAAGGTGCTAGTTATTTTAGAGTAATTCAAGTTATTGATTTCTGTAATGGAAAAGTGATTGGGAACCAGCTACCACCTGAGAATAGCTGAGTGAGTCCCCAAGACGGGGGAAATATTACACACAAGCTTACACACAGCTTACAAGACCTCAGAGATGGCGAGGGTCCTTTTCCCTGCTGCCTGCAATTAATCAGTACACTCCTCAAGGGCAGGGAGCCTGTCTTACTCACTCCCCCACCCTCACTCTCACCTCTCCTGTCCTAAGTGCTTGTCACAGGGCCTGGCCCTGGCCAGGTGAATGGAAGATTCTGCCCATCTCAGGCTGGCAGGAAGAGGCGAGCATATACAGATGTGTCATCTGCAGACCAGTGGGGCAATGTGCCACTGAGAAGCAGCTCGGAACCATGCAGACAGGCAGTGGTCACTGAAGGATACAATTCACCTGCAAGTGGTCACCTTATAACTCAGTTAAAGGGTGGATGAGTGACCCCAGGCCACCCCCTGAGCTGGGCAGCAACTCTCAGTGATGTTGCCCTGGCTGTGACATTGTGACTCTGCTCATGACCTCTACCTATCCTGGGAGAGGAGGGGAGGAAGCGTGTGTCCCACCCCAGTCAGCCCTGCCTGACACTCCCCAAACACCATTTCGAGGTGGGGAAATCCTTCTGGTGCTGAATGTTTTACCTGAGAGATCTGGGCCTCAGGCCCTAGAGAGTGAATTACTGTGAGTGAATCGCTGGCTGGATGGCTGGCTGGCTGGCTAAGTGGATGGATACAGAGAAGATGGGTGTAGAGAGATGACGGATAGATGAGAGATGAGCGAGAGGCCTGCCTGGCTTGAGATGGATGCTCGCAGACCCTGGAGAGGCAGGTGAATGGATGGGTACCGATCGCCCCTGGGCTCCCCAGTGCAGACTAATATAGGGCTGGAGCTCTTCAAAGGGAAGATGCTGTGTTATCCCAGTCCCCACATGAACTCCACATTTGTAACTCTGAGTGATGGATGTGTCTTGTTGGGAAGAATCCTTATAGGTCTAATATTGCCCCAGCTAATGGCTTATGGATTGTTGTAAAGTCAGGCATTGCTGGAAGTGAAGCCAGGAGGTTAAAGGTCCTGGTACAGATTTTATGACAATATCTGCATTTCCTCAGTCAGGCACTGCAGCAAGTACCTTATAGGCTCGATGAAGCCTCACAACAACTCTATGAGGATTTTATCACTGCCTCCATTTTGTGGATGAAAAAACTGAGGCTCAGAGATGGAAAAACTTCTTGAGGCCACTTCCGAATGCCTGGGTGGAGGGTGTGACCTTCAAGCCCATTTGATCCCAGAGTTTCAGTGTGAAGGGAAAACTTTAAGGACAGGTGAAAGGGAGAGGGGAGGGCCATAGGATTTGTGCACCGCTCTAAGAAAAGACATGGCATTTTGGCACATGCGAGACACCTTCTGCAGTGGGAAGAGGCGCTGAGACTTTCCAATGACCGGGTGCCCCGAGGGCAGCCCCAGGCTTCCTTCTCCCTCTCTTTCCTCTGTGTCAGCCTTCGAGGGCTCTCAACCTTGAGTCTGGGGACCTGAACTGTAGAGAGGGTGTATGTCTGGCTCACTTTCCTTCCTTTGGCCTAAACTTGTCCTTCTGCCATGGTCCCCACAAGCAGTTGGGGAACGAGGATGTGCTTTTCTCCTATTCCAGGGGCTCTACAGCCAGCTCTGGGGTGGAGGGAGGGAGGTTAATCCTTAGATTTGTGGGGAGGGTGCTTTAATGACTCTAGGGGATGAGATCCTTCCTGGCTGCTCTGGGGCTGGCCATGAAGAACGAGAACCAGCTACCAGCTACCTTTAGCGGAATTATTCTGGCCCCAGACTGCTTTCCTGCTGGCAGACAGGCAGAGGGCATGAGGTTCTGGGCGGGACATTCTGGGAACGGGTGATACAGATTCTCCATCTGCCGCGCCCTTCTCCTGACCCTGCCTTCCTCCTCACAGCTAAGCAGGCTCGTCTCTGCATTCGGGACCTCCATTCAGGTCTGTATTTAATCCCAGCTGAGTTATAAGGTCTAAGTGTGGTTCTTCTGTTACTTGATGGGCACATATCCTGACTCAGTTTCCATGTCAGCAGAGCAGGAAGGACAAGCCCTGCCTCTCTTATTCTTGAACTTGTTCATATACTTGGGCTTCTGGAACACTTGGAGCTTTCTGGAGAAGGGTGCTGGGAGCAGCCTGGTGCTGAGCTCTTTTGAGGAGCAGCCGGCAGCCCAGGCAGGGAAAGGGACCAGACAGGGGCGCAGATGCCTTGGGAAAGTCACAGCTTCTTTTTGGGCCTTGGTTTCCATGTCTGAAAAGGAGAGGATGGGACTAGATGACTTCTCAGCTGTTCCTGGATTTAAAGCTCTAGGATTCTGTGATTGTTGAGGGCCAAATTCCCAGGCCAGCTCACTAGCTCCCGGTGACCTCCACTCTGTGTGGCCCAGTTCATGCCATGCCTGCCCAGCTCAGTTCACCTTGTTTTATGACTATTCTCTCTGGGAATGGCACTGCATGAGAATTCAGCTGAACACAGCACAGTCCAGGCCCTTGGAAGGCTGGCTCTGTCCCTTATGGTCATTTGCTATCTTTTTCTGGTGAATCTGTCAGTTCCCCGGAGGTGGTCCCATCCTCCCCACCTCTCCCATCGCAGGTGTCCCGGCTGGCAGCAGGGTGCACCAGGAAGCACAGGAGCTTTGGCACTGAATGGGCCCGGGGCTCCATCCTGAACATGGCCACTTAATAATAATTATATCTCTAATTTGTTGGGGGCTTTCTATGTGTCAGGCACCATGTCAAGTCTAATATAATAACTTTATGAGGTATTATCCCCATCTTGTAGATGGGAAAACTGAGGTTCAATGACACTTTACCTACTTTAAGTCTTTGCTCAATGCCTCTTTCTCAGGGAGCCCCGCCCTCACCCCGCTATTAAAAATGGCATTCCGCCTCCATCCTGGCCCTCCCAGATGGCCTTGATGTTACTCTTCTCCAGCCCTCCATAGCACGTATCATGCTCCAACACGCTACAGACTTTCCTTATTCTGGGTATTGTTTAGTGCCTGCCACGTCTTGCTAGGGCAGGGACCTTTGTCAGTGTTGTTCACAGATATATATCCCAAGCCACTAGAACAACACCCAGCACACAGTAAGTGTTCAGTCGCTGTACATCACATGAACAACTGGTTAAATAACTTCCTCAGTGTCAGTTACCTAGAGATTGCACAGCATAAGGCTTAAGAACCCAGGCTTTGGAGCTAGTCAAGAGTTTGAATTACAGCTCTTGCCACTTTAGCTAGCTATATGACTTTGCATAATTTACTGTTTCTGAGCCTCAGTTTCTTGGGTAATAAAATAGACTAATAGCATTTATATTCTGGGATGGGTGTGAGGATTCATGGAGACATGGATGTAAAGTTCTTGGCATATGGCAGGCATTGCATAATGTTAGCTGCTTTCCTGGAGGATGTTTTTCTTCTCTCTTGTGTCTCATTTTCCCTCTGGTGGCCTATTTTTTGACCACTTCACTGTCAACAGTAGTTCCTTAGAGGACAAGTCACCGTGGGAGGGGTTGGTGTCATCTGTGGCGTTAACCAGCCCATGTTCTTTTCCTTCCTTCCAGGATGCGCCTGTTGCTACGGAGACACAACAGCAACCCCTGGCAGGTTCCTGGCCCCTGTGGCTGGGATTCTGGCCTCAGAGAAGGCTGGCCCTGGGGACAGGGAGGCAGGGAGGCAGGGAGGGGCTCGGTTTGCCTTCTGGGCTGGAAGTCTGGGTGGAGGTATCAGCCTGGAATCTGTTGGAAGAACTTTGCTGGCTCCCTGCAAAAATGAAGCGCTCATCTTCCTGTCTCCATGGGGCTCTTGGAGTCTGGAGCGGAGTTCCTGCTTGGGCTGAGGTTCAGTGGCACTGGTCTGGGTGTGATGCCCAGACCCTGGGAGGGGGCCATAGCAGCCAGAGTGACACATAATCAAACTCCTGGCCCTCAGAATGGCACCTTCCCAGAGTAGGGTTGGCAACCACGTAGATGCTTGAAGAGGCCTGGTGGTTGGTTTACCATTCTGCCTCAGCGAAGGCTGGCCGAGCCTGCCTGGCGAGGGTACTCTCGACATGAGCGAGCACTGCCACCTCTTCTTGTAGACTTGAACGTGACCGTGGGGAGGACTGTTTCAGATCACTGGGCCTCCAGGGGCTCCATTTTCCCCTTCCTAATCCTGCTCTTGATCCTGGGCAGCATGAGTGACTGTGGCTTTTGCTTAAACCAATTCACCATCCCAAATGAAGAAGGGAGTGGTAGTTGAGAGTGCCAGCAGACAGCCAGACTCCTGGGATCCAATCCTGCCTTCGTCTGTCCGGGCTGTGTGACTCTGCACAAACCATTTAGCTTATCTGTAAACCTGGGATAATTACAGCACCTTCCTCTTGAGATTATTGTGAGGGTTAGACGAGTTGATTATTGTAAAGACTTTAGATTCAACCCAGACACGTTGAGCCCACTAAATGTAAGCTATTATTGTCATTTTAAGGCGTACGTGCCTGTGAAGAGGGAGTTCCTGAGCAGAATAAAAATGGTATTATTCTTATTATTTGGTTTCTCTTGAAAAATGGGGAGTTGTGGCAGCACTGGCCCACCTTCCTGCTGGAGTGAGTTGCGGCTGCCTGGTGCAGGCAGGTGGGGCACCAGCTCCTCCATTTGCATAATCCCTTCCGGGTCCATTTCATTACTTGACTGCCCCTAAAGGCATCTGCTATTTTTGTTACAAATTAAAGTGTAGCATAAGCCAACAAAGATGTCAGGAGCCCGGGTGGGGCTAAGGGACAAGGAAATGACAGACTTATCTGCACAGGAGGGGACGGAACGGTTTGGGCTCCCACGGGTCTCAGAGAAAGGGATTAGAAGAAAGAGGGGAACGGGAATGCTGAGCCTGGGTAGCTTGGGGGTGGCTTTGCACCCACAAATCTGTGCCTGGTATAGCACAGACCAGTAGATGCATTGAATTTGAGGCACTTGCTCAAAAAGCCTGTACTGCTAGCTCAATGAGGAGGCTCTGTTTTTTTTTTTTTTTTGGCGGTGGGGAGTAGGTAACGTTGAGTGGGTTCACTATCCACCTGTCCTCTGTATCTTTCAGCCTTGTATCTCTTGCAACACAAGCATCTTGGGGGCAGGGGATTTGTCCACCTCATTAGAGGGTCCCTATCACATTCCTCATGGGAGGAACCTAGTGCTTGTCATACAGGATATTATCAATAAATGCTTGCTGAATGAATATGTAAATGAATGAATGCAGAGAGCTTGCTTTCTGGTATAGCAACCTGAGAATTCAGTTCGACTTTTTAGAAAGCCCTTTGGTGTCCCACTTCTATCCCATGCACTTGGCTCCTCTATCTGGCTGGAGGGAAGGCAGTGTAGGGGTGGCAACCACATTACCTTCACTTACCATTACATACCTAGAGCCTAGCTCAGTACCTGGCACATAATAGGTGCTTGACGAATATTACTTTCACTTACCATCATACGCCTAGAGCCTAGCTCAGTACTAGGCACATAGTAGGGGCTCAACAAATATTACTTTCACTTACCATTGTGTGCCTAGAGCCTAGCCAAATATTTGGCACATTGTAGGTGCTCAATCCGTATTTGTTGAACTCATGAATGAATCAAATGGAAGCCTTATCCTGGAGTCTGAGTGCTGTAGTGGTGCTCTTATCAGTTGTGGGAACTTAGAACTCCTCTTTGCAACTCACTGGACCCCACTCACCCAACACGGTCACATGACGCAGACATACCCTGTTATATAAAACTCAACGTAAAGGCATTCATGGTTATCATTTATAAGGCATCATCTGAAGTCTGCTGTCACCCTGAACCCCCAGTGTCCTTGGCAGGCTGTCTCTGTAGTTGTCTTGTCCCTTATTTCTTGTGTTGTTGTGTATGGACAGTCATGGGCACTGTTATCTTGTCATTTACCACTGCATTTGGAAACATTCCTCTGTGGGTTTTGGGTTTTACTTATCTCGCTATCTTAGATACACTTTGTTCATTTTTTAAAAGGCAGCAGCTTCCAGAAGGACTAGGGAATAGTCTGAACAGTGACAGAGCTGCCTCTTACCCCTCTGACAAGATGGTGTAGTGGGAAAGGGCTCCAGCCCTGGCCTGGGGAGCAGTGGGCTCCATGACCTTGGGCACAGTGACCTTGAATACTTCAGCTCTCTGAGCCTCATCTCTGGAGCCCTTTCAGATCTTTAATTCTATGTCAATACACAGGAATGGGCTTTCTAGAAGTGGAATGATTTTTAAGTTGGTGTCTGCTTTTCAGGGAAATTGTAGCTGTTTTCATTTAAAAACTTTTCATTTACGCTCCTGTTCTGAGTGTAAAAACAGCACTAGCTATAAGGAATTCATATTTTGTGATTTATTAGGAGTATTACTATGATATCAGAAAATGGCAGGGTTTTTTTTTGTTTGTTTGTTAAATATGTTTTTTAAAGGGTTCCTGCATTCTTAAGTGTAATTTTATTATATCCTGGGATGACTTTTTTTCCCCATGAAGAATAGATCTATGTTTTATAACAAGCCTTCACTACCGAGGCTGGTTGTGAGCATATTCTATGGTGTTACATCATTCCCAAAGGGTGTTCTGGCTACAGGAGTGTTATATTTTCCAAGCAGAATGCAGAGACCAAGCAGCAAGGTTCTTTCTAGAAATCAGAGTAAACTGAGATGAGCCATGCCTATGTCCAGCCAGACATTAAGGAGTCTTAGAAAGGAAAGGCCCTTAGGGATATACCAGCCCAACTCTTTTGTCATCTACATTAGGGAAACTGAGGCCCAGCATGGAGAAGTGACTTCCTGCAGGTAAAAGGCCCAGAGTACATACTCCATTTCTGCCCCTTACTCATCACACATCCTTCACTTGGCCCAAACCCTGGTCCCCCAAATGTGAACAGTGTTGTACACAACCAGCCACTGCTGGTGCCTGAGGGTGATACCTGCTTTGTGTTATGATCTGCTTTCAAAGCATCCCATGGTGGAAGGGCTGCTCCTAATTCAGCATTCCAATCAGTTCTACTTGCCACAGACCCTTTTTATCACCAGCTTGGCACTAATATCTAGTAGAGAGTTTATTGGCATAATATCTTCATAAAAGAGGCTGGAAGGCTTAGCAAGTTCAAATGATAACATTTTTATCAAGAGTCCCAAAGGACCACCCTTTTCCTTCCCATCACCACCACCAACACCAATAAGGCTTTCTCTAGCACAGGAAGTCAGGGGCAAAAAGCAGAAACAGCACAGGCCAAATCAGCAGGCACATGGTACATTATCAGATCAACCAGCAAGCAACCACCTGGGAGCCATCTTTGTTAAGGGCAAAATAAGGAGCTCACAAGACACTGGAGGATACAAGACTATCTTGATTCTTCTGAAGGAGTGAGGGAGGCTGGATGGGGTAATGGGGAGACTTTCCTTTCTGTTTTCTCAGAAAACATGCAAAGGAAGTCTTCACAAACAACTAAGGTTGCATCAGTATCCCAACCTTCCCTTTTCAAAGATGGCCACCCCTGTTGTCCATTCAGAGGGAGCACGCAGCAGAATCTACTGGGCGTGGGGAGAGAGAGACAGGCAGCAGGAGAGAGATTTAGTTTTCCACAAAGGCTGTTAGTTTTGTTTTGTTTTTTCCTTTATTGACGGGATTTAAAGTGCATATAACTGAAGGCAAAGTCCAAGGCCTAGAGAAAGATATGAGGCCCGAGAGAGAGGCTCAGAGATTCTAAAGGCGGCGGAAGAATACCCACCTAAAAAGGCCACTTGAGCTGCAAAAAGGATGGGACAGGGAGATAGAAAATGGGAAAAAGAGAAAGGGGGTGGGGATGGGGTGGGGGTGGAGGAAGGAGTTTGGGAAGAAGAAATTACCAGTTTAGAAATTCAGCCAAAGATGAGTAGTAGGAGTTAGTTTATATCCCAGCTATGAAAATATGGGCTGACTTCAAGGTAGGAACAGTTGTTTTAGGAAAGGTAAGAAGAATGAGAGCCTCAGGCCAGGACACAGCATCCCCTGGCCCTTCAGGTGATGGTAGAAGTGATGGGGCTTCTCCAAGCCTCTGTCATGGTCTTCCCTGGAGACCCAGTGTGGGTCAAAGGAGACTCTATCCAGCCAGGAGAAGGAAGGGGTGGGGACCTTGATCTGGGGCCTACCCAGAGCTCCCCAATGGAAGGCAACTTCCCTTTGCTACTGGACTATGGCTGGGGCCCCACTCACCCACACAGGCTGTGCCATCCTCGTTGGGCTCATAGCCCCGACTGCACCTCTTGTTGGTCCGGCACCTGTAGCTTCCATAGGTGTTGACACATACGGGCTTGTCTCGAGGGCACACGAATGGGAACTGGATGCATTCATTGGTGTCTGCAAGGCGAGGGGAACCACTCACCATGAAGGTGTGGGGCAGCAAGTCCCAGCCCAGGCTCTGCCTGCCCATACACTGCCTGGCTTTGGGAAAGTGTCTTCCTCGCAGAGCTCCAGTTTCCCTGCTTCAATTCCCTTGGCTGGCTCCTCCTGTACTTGGTCTCTACATGCTGGGGGGCACTCAGGCTTGGTCCTGGGTCCTCTCTTCTATCTACCACAATCGTTCTAGGTGATCTCTTCATGCATGGATGATTCCAAAAGTTCTATCTCCAGTCACAGCCTCTCCCTGTAGCTCCAGACTCACGAATACAATAACCCATGACCTACTTGACAGCTCCGCTTGGATGTCTAAGATGCACCTCGTGCTTAATATGTCCAAAATAGAACTCCAGATTCTACCCTGCCCTTAAACCTCTCTTGCCCTCTGTTCTGTCTTCTCTAGCTCAATCAATGCCCCCATCATCTATCAGCTGCTCAAGGAGAAATCAGAGTGACCCCGATTCCTCCGTCTTTCTTGCCCCCTGTGCGATTTCACAGCAGAGCCTGTCCACTTTTCCCCACAGTCCACCAGTCCACCTCTCTCTGTCACCTCTTTCTCATTCCTCTGCCACCACCCAATTTCCTGCCATCGTGACCTCTTGCCTGGATTTCTGCTGCTGCCTCCTCACAGAATACCTGTCTTCCCCTCTTCCCTTCAATTCACTCTGCAATTCAGCAGCTGAAGTGAGCCTTTAAAAACATGAATCACATCATATCACTCTCCAGTTTAGCTTCTAAGGCCCCTAAGAGCAAAATTCAGACTCCCTACAGGGGCCTCATGGACTCTCCATCATCTCCAGGCCATACTGGCCTCCCTCCTTCTCCTTCGACACACGAAGCCTTTGTCTTGCCTCCCGCTTTTCACTCCTGCCTTTCCCTCAGCTCTTTCTGGGCCTGGATCCTTCTCATCCTTCAGGTCTCAGTTCAAAGTCTTTCTCCTGAGGCCCTCCCTGACCACTCTGTCTGGAATAGTCTCCAGGGAGCACCTTGCTCAGAGGGTTCCGAAATCATCTTGTCCAGCTGTGTGGTCTATCTCCCTTTACTAGAATGGATGCCCCTCTTGTGGAGGCTGGGGGTGGGGGTGGCACTTGGCCTACATCCCCAGCTCCCAGCATGACACTGCTGTGTATGAGGCACATAACTGCCTGTTGGGTGATGAAAAGGAAGAGGAGGCTGATCTCAAAGGGTCCTTCCAGCAGGCAGAGAAGACTCCGGAATTTCTATGCACCTGCACTGTGTGTTTGGAGTGGGGCCAGGTGGGGATGTGGAGAGCATAGGGGAGTCATTTCCTCCTCCAGCCACCCTTGGCACCACTGCTCCTCCGCCTCCCAATCTGTGCTCCTTTGTCCAGACAGTGCCCCCACCAGAACCCTGTCTTCCCTCTCTGTGACTGCCAAACTCCTCCTCATCCCTCAGGGCCCAGGCTTGGACCTCACTTTCTCTAGGGCACCTTCTAGGACCCTCCCTATGCTGGTTTAGGGCCCTTGCTTTGTAGTCTCCAAGCCCCTGCCCTCCCCCATCTGGGCCCTGATCACACTGTGTGGCTGTCAGCTGTTTACTTGTGTGGCTCTCCATTGGCTTTTAGCTCCTAAAAGTGGTATCTGTCTTGTTTACTCCTGTATCTCAGTAGCAAAGGGCTAATGAGCGGCTGCAGAGTAGACTTGGGAAGAATGCTGGATGAGGGTTCAAGGAAGGAGGGATCCTTGGCCTGATCCCTCATTGCTGGTCACTGGGATGGAAAGTGTTGGGGGTGAAGGTCTCCTGGACACTGAACTTCTAGGCTGCCCCTTCCCATTCCAGGCCTTTGGGGACTTTCAGAAGGTTCTTGGACCCTCAAGGAGCTGCCATCCTGGTAGTGCTGCAGCTACCTGCCTGCCCGAGTACTGCACCAGGCTGCAGTCTCCCTTCCACAATGTGACCATACTCCATACACTATTTTGCCCCAATGCCTTGGCAATGCCCACCCTTGGCTGCCAGTCCCCTTGCTTGCTGCTCCACATGGACTTGCTGGCCATGGCATGTGGCTATTCCCCCTGTGCCAGAGTGGTGGTGTGTCTCCTTCCCATGTGCACTTTCTTGGTACTCATGGCAGGGAAACACTGCCAGTTCCCAGAACTGTAGTGATTCAGCCTGTGGGTCATTAATATCACTCCCACCCTGGTGAGTCATGTGGTGGTTGTCTTGGCATCTGGAGTCCCAGGACAAACAACACCCTCCCCTGTCCTCCTTTCTACCCCTTGCTTGCACCCTGGACCTTGCCATGAGTCAGGCGGGCATTCCCCAGGGAGATTCCGGCCTCTGCCCCATGTCCTGGTGACTGAAGGCAACTCACCCATGCAATGGCCATTTTCCTGCTGGGAGAATCCTTGGCCGCACTGCAAGGTGGGCAGAAGCAGAGACATGAGTGAGTTGAGAAGGTCCCATCCCAGGTTCCCTCCTAGTCACGGCCACAGAGCAGCTGTCATCCTAACCACAGCGTGAGGCATGCTCTGGGCCTGGGGGGAGCCCCCTCCCTTGTAAGACCCTTCCTCTGCACTGAGAACAGAAGCCTGGCAGGGAGGACATGAATGGATACAGTTCAGACTCTTGCTCATTTCCCTGTGCAGGGGATCCACGTGCCCGCGATGGGATGCCTAACAGAACCCGTCCCTCCTGTAGCATAGCCTTGAGGCTGAAGTTGGGTCTGTCAGGGCAAAGAGTAACGAGGGCTGGGAGATGCTTTTTGAAGTGTCTGATCACTGCCCACACGCACTTCTCCAAGAACTTCCCCCTCACATGGGTGGGTGCCTGCAGCCGTGCTTCCATCCTGTCTCTCTGGCCAGGGCTGATGGGCGGACATCCTAGCAGGAGGGAAGACTCAAGGCTTTGCAGCAAGAATTTGAACAAATGGACTCAAAGACTTGAGAGTTCGGAGCTGGTCCTGCCAGGCTGTGGAGGCTCTACCATGCCCATATGGGGGTCTCAGAGACAGCAGCCTGGGGTGGGGCAGGGGACTCAAAATGTAACACACATGACACAAAATGTCAATCGACCATACTGATGAATGAGGTGGGTGGATGGGGATTGTTGGGGAAGAGGGGCCCCTCTCCTCCCAAAGCCAGTGCACTGACAAAGGTCCTTGAGCTCCTATGGCTGAGGCCATAAAGTTGCCAGTTTCCACTCATCCTGAGCTTCCCTGAGTTTTGTGAGCGATCCTCCTTATAAGTCCCCTTTATTTGTGTGAGTTTCGGTGGGTTACTGTTACTCGCCACCAAGTGAACCCCATCAGAGTTGGAATGACACTGCTGACATGGGTCCAGAGCTGCTCCTCAAAGAGACCCCAGAAGTCCTGCTGCAGGCTCTCAGCACCATCCTAGGGCAACAGGAGGTCTCGTCAGAGACTCGGAAAGAACCAGGAGGGCAGCAGGAGACCTGGGGTCATTTTTTAACTCTGCTCACAACTGACTGTGCAGCCTAGGTAGGCCTTGGTGGGTTTCCTCTCTTAACTTCGGTTTTCTTCCTCTGTAAAACTGGTGCAAAAATGCTTGCCCTGCCAATACAGCAGGGATTCTTTGAGGAGCAGAAAAGATGTGGGCGTGATAGTGTTGTGCAAACTACAAATGGAGGGATCAGTATGAGGCCTTCGCTTTGCCAAGAAGATTTCCATCACTCTAGAGGCTGAGTTTGCAGATTCCTGGGAACCCAGCTTCAGCCCATGGGGTTGTGGGTGGTGCCCGCTTTTCTGGCTATGAGGCCCAGATGCCTTTGCCCACCTCCAGTGGGGCTGGGTTCTGAAGTGTGTCCTCATCCCGGGGGTAGGGGATCTCCAGCACCGAGTTCATCTCCCCGCTGGCCACGTTCCGGCTCACCATCTTGCCATCTGGCCACGTCACCTCCACACTGCTGGCTTCATCCTTCCCTGAGGGATGGAAGGAGAGAACATCAGCAGCAGAGGAGAGCAGGAGGCTCTCAGAGAAAGCATCAGCATCAACGAATTCATCCATTGAATAAAAGCATGAATTGAGCACTGTTCTAAGTGCTACGGAAATGGTGAACGAGACAGATTTGAGGTCCCTCCTCTCTGGAACAATGCTGTCCAATAGACCTGTCTGTCTGCAAGGACAGAAATGTTCTGCATCTGTGCCGTCCAGTACAGTAGCCACTGGTCACATGTGGCTGTTGAGCACTTGAAGTGGGACTTGTTTGACTGAGGAGGTGAATTTTCAATTTTATTTAACTCTAATTAATTTAAATTTAATAGCCACACATGGCTGGTGGCTGTCATGTTGGATAGTGCAGCTCTCGAACTCACATTCTAGCGGAGAGGCCAAGCATCAGGAGGCTGTACTGGAGGACACAGTAAGGCCTGTGATAAGCAGGTTGTCTTTGGAGTCTGGGTTCAAATCTTGGCTCTACCCCTTACCTGGTATGTTGGAAAGAGCATGGCGGGAAGTGGGTGGGAGACCTGGGGACAAATCCCAGCTTTGCAGCTAACTGGCTTTGTCATCCCAGGAATGCTTCTTGTGTTTCTATTTATTGAGCTCTGCTAAGGGCCAGGCTCTCTCTTGTCACTGGGGATGCCCCTGTTCTGATGGAGTTCCTGCTCCAGTTGGGGAGACAAGCAAACAGGTGAACAAATAAATCATGTCAGATATTGACAAAAGTAGGGCAAGTAGGTAAGGAGGAGCTGGGGGCTGCCAGGGCCTTGTCTAGTCAGGCAGTCAGGGACAGCCTCTTAGGGAGGGGGCATTTGCACTGAGCTCCACATAAAAACTTGGAAAAAGAGCTGGGCATGGTGGCTCATGCCTGGAATCCCAGCTACTCAGGAGGATGAGGCAGAAGGATCGCCTGAGCCCAGGACTTCAAGGCCAGCCTGGGCAACATCGTGAAACCCTGCTTCTGAAAAAAACAAAAAACAACAAAAACAAAAACAAACAAACAACAACTTAAAAAAGATGGAGTGATAAACAGCTGGCAGTTGGCGGACAGGGGAGAAAGACCATTCTACAAATCTAAGATGCTTACAGAAGATGATGGGAAGCTCAGAGATATTCACAGTGACTCCATTTGCACACACCCCTAAAGCAACATGCTACATCATTGATGGAAAGCAGGCTGGAAAGATTTGTCAGATGTTTAGGCACCATCAAAGCCAGCCCCAGCTCCCCGCATAAGGAAGCAGGCCCGCCACTGTGGCAAGGTCAGGCTAATGGTGATGGATGGGGGTGGGGAGGAGGTGGGGCTGGGCCTCACATTCCGGGAGAGGCTGCTCTCAGGTCAGCCCCTGGGAAGGAGAGCTGTGCCCAGCACAGACAGGGGGAGCGCACAGCCCACTCTATCACCATCAGGGTTGAGCAGATGTGGGGACACGGGGTCCTGCAGGGGGCCTTGAAATCAACACACTCCCCCAAACACCATTCCTGGGCTAAATAATATATCACCCACATATATGCACTATTATTTTTCCTAACATATGTAGATAGTGTTAGAAAACAAATTAAACTTAAAATTGCTGTTGAATGTATATTCACTTTTGGTCATTGCTATCCACCAGTGAATTTTACAATGATAGCTACTATAGGGTGGACGGTAGTTGGCAAAATATCTTGATGTATAAAGGGGGTTCCCATATTTTAGAAAAGGGTGTTTGGAGGCCACATGCAGACCTGGAGGAGAATCTCTGTGTAGACTTCCGGTAGAGACCACTGTGGGGCATGGAGGCAGGGAGCCAGGTGCTGGGGGGAGGGCCCATGATGAGGGGGTTCCAGAGGGAGTTACGTCTTGCGAGCCACAACCCCCAGCTTCTAGATCCTTCCCATGTTTGGTCTCCTTTTGCTCTCCCACCCTGGCCTCCAGGGGAGTCTCACTGGAACGTCCCAGCCTTGCTGCTGCCGTGCTGTGAGTCTGTGAGGGCCAGGGCCAGAGCTGTGCTCTGAAGAGTCCATGGAGAAGCAGCCCCTGCCCTCATGGGCACGGCAGGCAGCAGCAACAGAGACGCTCGGAGACAGAGGCTCGTCCTCACACCCTGAGTTCCTCTCCCACACAGCTCAGTTTCTCTTCCCACAGGGAAATCCTCTCCTTCTGGGTCCAGCCCCACTGTTCTGGGTTTTGCTTTATCAAGCAAGAAATTATTTCTCATCAGTCCCTCAATCTACAAGAATCCCTTCTGCAGAAGAGGGGTGAAAATGGGACTGGGGGGTGCCGACTACAGATTTTCTTTTCTTTCTTTCTTTCTTTTTTTTTTTTTTTGAGATGGTGTCTCACTCTGTCACCCAGGCTGGAGTGCAGTGGTGGGATCTCAGCTCACTGCCACCTTCCCCTCCCAGGCTTAAGTGATTCTCCTGCCTCAGCCTCCTGAGTAGCTGGGATTACAGGCATGTACCACACCGCGCCTGGCTAATTTTTGTATTTTTAGTACAGACGGGGTTTCGCCATGTTGGCCAGGCTGGTCTCAAACTCCTGACCTCAAGTGATCCACCCACCTCAGCTTCTTATAGTGTTGGGATTACAGGTGTGACCCATCACACCCGGCCAGACTTTTTTTTTTTTTTTTTCTAATTTGAAGTAGAATCTTGAGGCGCGAGAGATTTGGCATTTTCAGGGTGTGCAGTTCCCAAATTAAGTGGCATATATAAAAGGTAAATATTTGCCATTAAAAGAAGGAGACAAAGAACAGCAAACGTTTCTTACCTAAGACTGCAGAACAGCTACATGAATATGTTTTCCAGCCTGACTGAAGGGCCACAAAGGACTCAAAAGAGTCGCGGAATATTCATAGACAGTCACAGATCTGCCTGTGGTACTTGCGGCACTTAGTTTTTTTGTTTGTTTGTTTTCTGTTTTTATTTTGAGATGGAGTTTTGCTCTTGTTGCCCAGGCTGGAGTGCAGTGGCGGGATCTCGGTTCACCACAACCTCCACCTCCCAGGTTCAAGCAATTCTCCTGCCTCAGCCTTCCCAAGTAGCTGGGATTACAGGTGTGCGCCACCATGCCTGGCTAATTTTGTATTTTTAGTAGAGACAGGGTTTCTCCATGTTGGTCAGTCTGGTCTTGAACTCCCGACCTCAGGTGATCCACCCGCCTCAGCCTCCCAAAGTGCTGGGATTACAGGTGTGAGCCACCACGCCCAAGGGGAGTTAGTTTTGAGTTCTGCTTCAGCAGCTTCCTCCAGACAGCTGCTGGTGCAGGGGGCCTGGGGCTATGAGATAAGCAGGCCTCAGAAAGCACAACCAGCAGGACTCCCTCCTCTGCCGCTGTTTTTTGCTAACTTGGGCATCCTCTCTGGGCCTCAGTTTCTTCATCTATAAGATGGGGGTGCTGGCCGACAGCCTTACCACTCCTAGGAAGCAGAGCCTTTCTACCCTTGGAGCAGGAGTCCTGCCCCGCCGTTAATCATTCACCTCAGCGTCCCTGGCACCATCAGCTCTTGGACATGGGGTCTCCCTACAGTTTCCAAAGGGCTTTCTGGTGTTGGTAACAACAGTGAACACTGACAACATGCCCCAAGCTGTACCAACTGCTTTATGATGCTAATGCATTGAAACTTCACATCTCCACAAGGAAGGTGCCGGTGTTATCATTTCTGTCTCAGAGACGAGAAGGCAGAGCCATGCAGAGGTGCAGTGAATCGCCCAGTTGCCCAGCAGAGGTCGGACAGATCCCAGAGCCGGCATCTACTGTGCCCCTGTTACACCGCCCACCCTATCCCACGCCCAGCAGCCACCCTATACCAAGCTTTGTGCAGGGATTTGGGATTCAACAGAGAATGAGACAGACCCAGGCCCCGTTCTCATGATTCCCATGGGAGCAACGAATACAAGTGATTATATTATAAGCTGGGAAAGTGCCACAACAGCACTGCTACCATGCGGTGAGAGAGGTGGGTCATTTCATTTGGGCATTGCAGGAGGAGTAAGAGTTTGTGAAGCGAAGAAGCAAGGAAGGAGCATTCCAGGGAAAGGATACAGTGAGGGCAAAGGTACAGCGGCATGAAAGGGTAAGTTGTAGCTGAAGATCAGGAAGAAGTTCAGAGTGGGAAAGAGTGTCAGAATGTGTATCAGGTGGGAATGTGTATCAGAGGAGGCCGGGGAGGGGCTTCAGAGCCTTCACACTTACGCGGTGGGTATTTTATCCCCATTCTCCAGATGTCAACATTGAGGCTTGACAAGGTGAAGTGACTTGCAAGTGTCTGAGCTAGGACTGGAAACCAGTCTCCTGTCCTTAGGCGCAGCTCATCCCTCTGCCCAGGCAATCTGCATAACATCTTAAGTCTTCCTGGGGCTGCATGGCCGAGGGGGACTGGCTCCCAGACACCGCACACCAGCAGCCTCGAAGCCGGTCAGTCCTGCCAGGCCTGTGTGTAGGGGAGGGCTGAGCAGAGGAGCGCCCCCCATTAACCAGCAGAGACAAGAGGTCAGGAGCAGCAGTGAGTCACCTCTGGCAGCTTTTAAAGGACAGAGGCCAAGGAGGCAGAGAGAATTGCACTTTTCAGAAGAATTACAAACAAAACAGATGGTGGGAATACAGTTGGTAGAATATTTTTGCACTTTAATAAAGCAATTTTTATGAGGGCCACTGAATTTCCCTTCCGTAAATGAGCATCAGCCGGTGCGGAGAGGCAGCTCTGAGTCACCTGCAAGCAATTAGCTGAAAGGACGGTGGCATGTGTAGGTGGGGCTGGGGCATGGGCAATGCCGGTTGTGGGGGAGGGGGAAGAGGGGAGGGAGAATGGTGGGGGTAGCTGCCTGAGCCGGTGACTCCCAGTGGAGCTGGCAGAGGCAAATAGATGATTGGTGTTGTTTTTATTTTCTGGGTTTGGGAGTGAGCTGCCTCGGCCCGCTACCAGTTGGGAAGTGGAGGGTGGGCATGTGGGGCTCAGGGGTGGGTTCCGAGCAACCAGGTTGGTGGTGGGGGAGCCCTCGACAAGGGCTATAAGCAGAAACACTTATTTTCAGCAGGAGGTGAGGAACAGCAGGGAAAGGCCAGGGTGGAGAGGGACTGCGGAACTTGGTGGGGGGCTCCACTGAGCAAGGCAGGGTCCACTGAGAAGGGACCCCACAGCAAGATGTCGCTATGAGAGCTCTGCACAACACAGTGGGCCCTCTGGGAGCCCCCCATGCGGACACTCATTGCCTGTGGACGGAGGTGGGGAGTACAGGTGAGGGCCTGCGTCCTCGGGGTGTGCTCCAGTGAGAGCAGACACGATGTGCATGGGGCAAGGCTGAGGCTGTCTGGGAGAGGCACACGTGTGCACACTCACATACACGTTCGTGTACCCACACATGCGCACCGCACCTTGCTGCAAAATCAGGAGGAGGCAGTGCAGGACTCACGGAGGCAGGAAGGGGGCAGGGGCCCTGGGGGCAGGTGAGTTGAAGTCTTGTGAGTGCCGGCAGGGGAGCTTCCCACTGGCCCCTCTCCTCTACTCCTCAGTCATAGGGGACCTCAAGGCAGGCCTTTCTCAGATTCATGTTGTAGACATCCCCACTTCTCACCCCAACTGCTCAGAACTGGAAACAATCTAACTGTCCATCTAGAGGGGACTAGGTAAATAGGTGGTGAGGGTGAGTGCTGCCTCACAGTGAAATACTTCACAGCCCTGAAAGGAAACAGGAGATATGCACAGACCTGGCATGCTGTCCAGGATGTGTATACACACACATGCACACACACACTCACACGTGTATATAACAGGCTTTCACTCTGTTACCCAAGCTGGAGTACAGTGTTGTGATCATAGCTCACTGCAGCCTCAAACTCCTGGCCTTGAGCGATCTTCCTGCCTCATCCTCCTGAGTAGCTGGGACTATAGGCTTGCACCACCACACTGGGCTAATTTTTGTAGAGAGGGGGTCTCAACATGTTGCCTAGGCTGGTCTTGAACTCCTAGCCTCAAGCAATCCTCCCTCCTTGGCTTCCCAAAGCACTAGGATTACAGGTATGAGCTGCTGCACCCGGCCTTGGACATATGGTTAAGAGGGGAAAAAAGCAACTTACAGAAACAAGTGGAAAGCATCATTCTTTTGATTTTAAAAATTGCCAAGAAATACGTGTCTGTGTGTTCCTGTGTATATGACATGTAATAAAAGCATATCACAAGCATGACCTGTCCAACCCGGACCACTGTGCTGGAAAACTGCTCCTTGTCCCTTCCCCTCTGCACTCCTAATTCATTCCTCTGTTCTGCATTTTCTTTTCTTTTCTTTTTTTTTTTTTTTGAGATGGAGTTTCGCTCTTGTTGCCTAGGCTGGAGTGCAATGGCACAATCTTGGCTCACCGCAACCTCTGCCTCCTGGGTTCAAGCGATTCTCCTGCCTCAGCCTCCCGAGTAGCTGGGATTACAGGCATGCACCACCATGCCCAGCTAATTTTGTATTTCTAGTAGAGACGGAGTTTCTCCATGTTGGTCAGGCTGGTCTCGAACTCCAGACCTCAGGTGATCTGCCCGCCTTGGCCTCCCAAAGTGCTGGGATTACAGGCGAGAGCCACTGCACTCGACCCATTATATCTTCTAACATTTTATTTATTTACCTATTTACTATGTGTATTATGTATATAAGTTCCTTCTACTGGAACATAGGATGGCTTGTGGCAAGGATCTTCAGTTTTGTGTTTGGCACACAGTAGGTGCTCAGTAAATATGTAGTCACTAAATGAATCAAATGATATTGAGGGAAGGTGAAGGAAGAAACATTTACTTTTTCCTTAATATTCCAAACAGGGGTGAAACGATGAGTAATTTTTCTTCTTTTAAAAATAATTTTCTTATTTTCCTATAATCAATATGCATTGTTCTTACAATGAGAAAAAAAGTTTTCCAAAACATTCCCATTCTTTGGACTGGACCTTCCCACTTCTGGGCCTCTGGCCAAGCCAGTCCAACCTCTGGAATGCTCTCCTTAGGCCCTCGCCTACCCCTTCTAAGCTCCTACTGTCCTTCTAGACCTAATTCCAGTCCCACTTCCTCCGGGAAGCTGCCCAGAACAAAACTGACTTCCCTCGCCTGCGTCCTCTCATGGCCACGGGGCCAGTGTGGCGGTGTGTCCAGATCTGCCTCTCATGAGAGTCCTGTGTCCATCTGCCTTCCGCCCACTGCCAGCCTGGAGGGCAGGGGGCATTTCTTATCTGCCTCTTTCCCCATGTCTCTGCCTCTCCTGGTCTTCCACAGGCCCATCTCTGTCTTTCTGTCTCCCCCTGTTCTCTCTCTTCCCAGTCCTTCCCTCCATCTGGCCTTCTCCACTGGCGCCCTCGCTCCTGCTCCGTTGCCAGCTCCCCCATCAGTCAGGAAGAGCAGTGCTGAGCTCCACTCATAAGAGATCCAGAGGGGCCTGGGAGCTGCAGGGATGGAACTGCCCGCCTCTCACTGTGTCCCTGGCGGCTGGGTTGGCCATCTGCTGAGGCGCCTCGTGACCCAAGGGGCCTGTCCCTAGAGCAGCCTGCCTTCCAGTGCCGCTGGGAATGGATCCTGTCAATAGAGAGAGGAGTCTGCCGGGAGGCCCCTTAGAGCATTTTGAGCCAGAGGTCAGACGAAGAACAAATCCCAGGGCTTTGCAAAATAGCAAGGACTGGCACTAGGCGGAGGTCCCAATGAGATGCAGTGTGCATAATACTGAGTGTGGGGAGCAGGTGCCCAGAAGGGACTATTGAGCCCCCTTCTCCCCATCATATGACCTGGCCAGTTAAGAAAGCAATCTATTCTCCTGGCAGGGCAGATTCTGGCCAGAGAAGGGACCAAGTGAGGTCCCTAATACACCACTTAAAATAGCAGAGGCAGCCCCTGAGATGTGGGGAAGGAGAATTTCAGCCCCCATCCTGCCCTTGCCATTGATTTACAAGGTAAGCCTCAATGTCCTTACTGGCACAATGGAGTGGGGGAGTTTTCCAACCAGAAGCCTGGATAAACAGCCACCTATGATACCATGGCGGTCACCTTGCCGCTTGTCTGGCTGCACAAAGCAGCTACTAGAGGTGTTAAGTCACAGTCAGGAACTCAGTCCAAATCTAGCTCTCCTTACTCTGTGGAGGTGTGGTTTGGGGCAAGTTACTTGACCTCAGTCTCAGTTTTCTGACCTGTAAAATGTGGGTTATGATACCTGATTCTTCAAGTTGTGAAAATCAAATGAAGTGACAGGCAAACCACTCAGCCCAGTGCCTGGCACATACTAATTGCTTGATAAGTGTCGGCTGCTGCTACTTTGTGAGACAGGACTATGTATTTAAAAGGTGTCTTGTGCCTTTAGGGCCAGCTTAGTACATAGCTGCCTTAGGAGTGATAAACACTCCAACCTCAGGCTGACTTATCCAGGGTGAAATAGCCCAAGAAAACGATCATATAACCAGGACCTGGGTCCCCTAAATATTTATTGCTTCTTTTTCAGACTACACATAAATATTATGTGTTCCCTATAAAAACTGGAGCACACACACACAACAAAACATATGGAAGGAAATAAAAACCACACGCTCAAGGAAGCCTGGGTTTGAATCCCAGTGCTGCCATATAGTATCATGTGACCTCGGCAGGTTTCTTAATTGTTCTGATCTTCAGTTTTCCCATGTGTAACATGGGGATAATATTGCTCATCTCACAAGGTAGTCATGAGGATTAAATGAAGTAATAAGAGTGAAGTGCTTGGCACTGTGTCTGGAATAAGTGAGAGTTACTATATTAATCCAGCCACTCAGACAGAATCACTGTTCTCACTTTTTGCATTTCCTTTCAGGTTTTTTCTGCACATATGATGTGTGTATAATATTAACATTTGTATTCAGTAATTTGAGACCATAGTGCCTATTCCTTTTATATTAAAATGGTACATCTCATGAGGTGCGAACACCTGGGGAAGGCGTCTGATTTTGAACCTAGGAATGTTTGACTCCAGCACTTTCTGAACCATTGCGTTTCAGTGAAGACACTCTGGGCTCCTCTACTCCTACTGGTGTTTCTCAATGTTTTTTCCATCATTGTAATCCCCTCACCCTGCCAGAAGACTCTTTAGACTTTTTCCCCAATTCCCCCCATACATTTATTTTAAAATGTTGTATTTTAAAATAATTATAGATTCACAGGAAGTTGCCAAGATAGTACAAAAAGCGCCTCTGTGCCCTTCACCCAGTTTCACCCAATGGTTGCAGGTTCCCTACCCAGGGATCCACCAGAGGCTCCACAAAGATCCCCTCGGGCTGCCCTTGATGATAGTCACACCCACTCCTCTCCCTTCCGTCATCTCTAAGTCCTGCCAACCACCAATCTGTTTTCCGCTGTATAATTTCGTCATTCTGAGAATGTTATGTAAACAAAAATCTACCATACTGACCTTTGGAGATGAGCCTTTTCTCCCCTTTTCTCACTCACCACAGTGCCCCGGTGATCTACTCAGTTTTTGCACGTATCACATAGCTGAGTAATATTCTATGGAAGGGCTGTATCACAGTTGCTTGAACTATTAACACCTAGGTTGTTTCTAGTTCCGGGTTATTAATATAAAGATGCTATGAACAGATGTAAAGATGTTTGTGTGGATATAAGTTTTTATTAGTCCGAAATAAGTGGCTTGGGATATGATAGCTGGGTCATAGAGTAGCAGTTGTTTGCTTAGGTTTGTTTTGTTTTCTTAAAATAAACTGCCAAAAGATTTTCCAGAGTAACTGTACATTTTACATTTTCACTAGGGATGTAGGAGAGATCCAGTTTCTCTGATTTCTAGAAGCTACCTGGATCCTTGCCAGCATTTGGTATTGTTGCTATTTTTAATTTTTGTTCAAATAGGTATGTAGTGATAGTTCCATTAATGCCACTGATATACTGTATATCAGTTTATGTGCTATATGCTTGTTGATGCTTTTTTACTTTTTGAGACAGAGTCTCACTCACTCCAGCCTAGGCTGGAGTACAGTGGTGCAATCACAGCTCACTGCAGCCTCTACCTCCCTGGGCTCAGGTGATCCTCCCACCTCAGTCTCCCAGGTAGCTGGAACTACAGGCATGCGCCACCACGCCTGGTTATTATTATTATTTTTTGTACTTTTGGTAGAGATGAGGTTTCGCCATGTTGCCTAGGCTGGTCTCGAACTCCTGAGCTCAAGAGATCCACCTGCCTCAGCCTCCCAAAGCGTTAGGATTATAGGCATGAGCCACTGCACCTGGCCCCTGATGCTTTTACATATTTAAAAAAAAAAAAGATAGGATTTTGTCATCCCCCTTCTCCTGCCAAGAACCCACTCTCTCCTCTTTGGGGTGACTTCACTCCCATTGAGAATGCATGGTTTCCCAAGCCTGTTCAAGACTGAACCAGCTCCCAAGAGGCTAGGGAAACAGCTGGCTTGGACACATTTGGTGCAGCCCAGCATTTGAACAAGGCTACAGCCTTGAACAAATGGAAGATTAAACACTCTGACCCCAAGGTGAACTAATTCCACGGAGGCACTGGGGTGGGGACTCCTGCAAGTGAGATGCATGAAAATCTAACCAGCGTTTCCCACTCGCCTCCTCTTGAGCTCAGGCTCATCTCAGAGCAGGGTTTGTCCCCAGTAGCTGGTGTCCACCATGGCTGTCACAGTAGAGCGGTGCCCAAGGATGCTCGGGCTGTGAGTCCCTGAATCAGTCAGCATCCCGCTGTCCTGACAACAGATCACCATCCCCCACCGGACCCCTACTCACCCAGGCCAAAGTGTGCCACAGGCTCCATCTCGCACAGGTAGCCTGAGCCACCGTCGATGATCCTCAGGTGGGCCCCGCTCTTCTTGGTGTAGAGCACGACCTTAGCCCCCCTGGCAAAGGCCCCAAACCGGGTGCGTGGCACCACTCGCAGCCAGTTGTTGTTGAAGCCCTGCAGGGAGAGTGAGAGGTAGACACCCGGTGGGTGTCAGCGTGGTGGGTGGGAAGAGCAGGGAGCCAGGGAGGATGGGAGGGGGAGAGGGAGAAGAAGGAGGAAGAGAAGAAAGTGGGCAGAGGAAAAAGAGAGGAAGAGGAAGCCAGGCGAGAAAAACAAATGAGGCAAAGACAGATTGGCTAAATGAAAGAGAGGCACTGTAGATAGAGGAGACAAAAGCCGAGGGACTCAGGGCACAGTGTTTGGCAGAGAAACGACAGTGGAAGGCAGAGAGGCAAGGGCTTCTCCCAAGGCAGCCCTTCCTGAGCTTCCTGGTGCTGCTGGAATTTACCTCCCTCCTCCAGGGCCCAGGGCTTCCATTACCCACCATGCTGGCCAAGCCAGCACCCCAGTGCCTTGCCCTCACCAACCTAAGGTACCCAAGAGCACACAGGGCTGGGATCTGTGGCTCCTGAGGTCTGAGCGCACCTGATTGCCCCGGAAGACGGACAGCGGCTGAGCCATGGACTCTCCATGGGACAAGATGAGGTCCAGCATCCCGTCTCCGTCGAAGTCGGTCACCACACCCCCTACAAACAATGCAGATTTCACCTCTGGCCGCCATCCAGGAGACCCACAGAGGAGAGATGTTCCTAACCAAGTGCAGTATCCACAGACCTGGGTGCGGGGTCAGAGAAAGCGCAGCACCGGGGCAGGAAGGCTGGGGCTCGGCACCCATCTCCTATCCTTCCTAACAGCCGACTCATGATAGGACTCATGGGACAGACATTTCCTTCCTTCCCCCGGTCTTTGCATGGAGACAGTGCATGCAAATTACTCAGACCACATAGGCTTCTTTCTGGTCTTTCTATTATGGTTTGAATAATACATGCCTGTTATATTTGCATAGATTTTTCTGTCAATTTATCAAGTGTTTGCATATACACAGGCTCCTTTTGGTTGTCATTACAACCCAAAGAGGTGAAGAGGACAGATATAATTATCCCCATTTTATGAATGTGGAGAACACCCAAAAGGTAAAACCACTTTTCCAAGACCACAAAGTGAGGCAATGTCAGAGCTGGGTTCTGGGACTCCTGGCCCAGGGCTCTGCCTGACAAGCTGAGTGCAAAGAGGGGAGGGGTCAGATGGCAAGATCCTCTGCCTGAGAGCAGAAGGGGCTCACTCCTCTCCTTTCCGTCCCCACCTGGCAAGGTATGGCCAGAGAAGCTCCTGCCCACAGACCCATAGACTCTCATTCCCCCGCCCCCATCAGCCTGGGATTGGGGGAGTGGACCATCCTCCCCTCTGTTTCCTGCCTACCTGTCCCCAGGGTTCCCCCATCTCCACTCTCTCCCTTGCTCTTGAGTCTCAGCCCTCAGTGTGGCAGGGACAGGAGGGACTCTGCCGTGGGACTGGCTGCCCCATCCCTCCCGCCCTCGTCCCAGGGTATGAACAGTGCTAAGGGGGCATTGCAGGCCAGATACCCCAGGTGCCCCTCACCTGTGCCCCTGCCCTCAGGCTCCAAGGCGTCCCCAGGATTGAGTTCCTCGATGAGGGGGTCTCCGTGCTCCCTACGGATGACGCTGCAGGAGAGGAGACAGGCTTGCTCTGGTGGGGTCTCAGAGGCCCCTGGACCTGAAGACCCACCTGCTCCGCTCTGTCCCCTGAACATCCCCATGTCCCAATGTGCATGGGCTGCCACCTGGCTGCCCACGGAGTCACTCTCTGCTCCCAGACCCTGCCTACACTCTGCCTGTTCCTTGCCTGGGTTTTAATTTATGTTGGTAAATATTGATTTTTCCTTCTCTAATGGATGAATTATAGGCAGACTAGGGAAGGGCAGTTGATGGATGGAGAAGGGGCAGGGACAGAACTTCCTTCAACCGACCTTCCTTGTCCTTCAAGTGGCCCCTGGGTTTCCTAGTTCTGGATGCTACCCAGGGTTTAACCCCACTCAGTGCCACCTCCTCCATGCCCTCCTGGACCATCCTGCTGGAAGCAATCTCTTCTTTCTTCATGGGCTTTATCACTTTCTGCCTGTGTTACAGCTCTCTATGAATGCATCTGATCTCCCCTGGGAGAATGTGAGCTCTTTGCAGGCTGGGACCTTGCATTATTCATCTTTGCATCTCTTGCAGCATCTAACACAGTGCTCAGCTCTCAGAAAGTTCCAAGCACGTGTCTGCAGGATATAAAGATGAATTCCAGAGGCAAAGAGAGGAAAGGGGTCCCTTTGGGTTGCAGTGGTTCTGTCTGTTTGGAACTCTGAATTTTGGCATTGTTTCAGAAACGTCTGCTAGGGACGTCCTGCTCTTTCTCTACACTTAGCTGATGATGGCCATGAGCTTTCCTCTAGAATTGTTCTCACTTGGCGTATTCTCACAGCCTTGGGTGCTCTGCCCTAGATGTGTGGGGCAATGATGGGAGGGTAGGGCGTAAGGAAGAATTGGCATCGCACTTCCTACCACATTGTTGCCTGTGAGAAACACCAGAGGGCTGTGATACAGTCATAGCTTCAGGAGGGGGTTGGGGTCCCCTGAGCTGGAGCCTTTGGTGGCTGGGTGGCAGAGAGAGCTGGCAGATGCCCCATGAGGTGGGCTTGTGTGTTGGTGTGCATGGGTGTGATGCCCACAGTCTCTTTGACCATTTGTGTCCTGCAGCCTCTGCCACAGCTGTGCAGAGACACTTCTTGGTTCAGGTGACAATGCAGTTAAGGAGTCCTAAGGATAACACCCAGCAATTCCACTGCATTTCTGTGTTCTTTGAACACATTCTTAGGCAGCAACTATTGTGTATGGGGCCCTGCATGAAGTATGGTGCACAGTAGAAAGGATGGAGCTCAGAGTCCGTGTTAACAGGAACCACCATTCAGAGGGCTGAAGGCCCAGGGAGAGTGGGATGTGGGGAGTGCAGAGCTGGGAAAGCTCACCCAGATTCGGGCAATTAGGGAAGGTTCCCTAGAGGAGGGGTCAGCTAAGCTGAGACCACCATGGCGAGTGAACACATGTCGCTCAAATGAAGAGGGAGAATTGGGGGCTAGAGGGAGTCGGCAGCCTGAGGGTGAGGCTTGGCACAGCCCAGAACTGAAGGAAGCTTGCTGTGCCTGCTGCTTAGATGTAAACAGGGAAGTAGAAAGTGACGAGGCTGGAGACGGAGCCGGGCTATGTGGGTTGTGTCAAAGAGTTTGGACTTCATCCAAAGGCAATGGGGAGCTTCTAGAGGATCTACGGTGGGAAAGGGGTGTGGCCAGACTTGCATTTTCTCTGCAGGACTAGAAACAAGGAGAGCAGCTGGCGGAGGTGCAGGAATCTCCATGGGAGACCAGGAGTGGTGTCATGGTGGTGGAGAATTAAGAGCAGATCGGAGACATGGCTACATGCAAAAGGGGGTGACCTTGCACACGGCGGTTGGCCTAGGAGTGTCCCTGTTCATGCATTTTTGCCTCTGTGATTCTTTTTCTTTTTTCCTTCTTCTTTTTTTTTTGTGCTGTGATTATTAAGAGGGCTCCCTTAAACTCTCATTAAGTGACTGTTTGGGTGATGAGTTCCCTGGATGCTGCAGGTATCATTAAAGGACGTGCAGACTCAAGCACACTGAGGCTTTGTGTCCCCACAGAGTGCCTGGCCTGTTCCTGGAGAGCACCAGGGCTAACGAGCCGACGATGCCTGTTCAGTGACAGGTGAAAAGCCCCTGTGGTGTGGGACAGTTGGGGGTTAAACTTCCAGAGCTGCCAGCTGAGTGCCAGTCCCAGCTGCAGCCCCTCTTGCTCTCCTCTCTGCTGTGTGCTCAGGACCCAGCCATCTGCCACGGGGACTTGGGGCACAGCCACGTACCTGGGAAGTGGCTTCTGCTGCTGCTGCGTGGAAGCAAACACACTAACCCATTGGGCAGCCACATGGTGACTTGCTCTGTCCACTGACAGCTCTGGGCCAGCCTGCTTGTACTCCCTCCCAGCCCTGTCTCCCGGCTGCAGGGGACGCTGGGAGATGTGAAGCAGGCTGGATGGGCAGGAAGACGGGGGAGGTACCTAGGTTCTAGAGCCACAGACAGGGGCACTAGATTCCTCAGTGCCCAGTCCTCATCCTCCTGGCGAGTGACACTTTATTAGCCAGAGAAGGAAAGCAGTGTCTCTGTTAACTAGCAATTGATCTTCTGCAATTAATCTGGAAGTTGTGAATAAGCTTTTTGCAAGGCACCTAATTAGTAAATCTAGCGCCTTTAGGGGGTGATTACATCCAGTCAGAATTGATGCTTTGTTAATAATTATATTTTAAAACACGCGTAGTCACACTCTTGCCTTTTAGTATAAATAGTTGGACCCTCCCGGGAGATGGGGTAGGGGTCTTGGGGGGCCAAGCAGATGATCTGGCACAGTCCTGGATGCAAGGCCCTGGCCCACCCGCCTTTTCCCACCTGGTCCTGAGACCTCTTGGAATGTTTCAGGCCAGGAACAGGGACATCTCAGGCCACATGCCTGCCCAGGACTCCACCTATCCAGGACTTATGGGGAGACCCTGAGCTCAGTTCCCCAACAGTGGTTCTCAAACTTCAATGTGATGAGAATCACCTGGTGCCTACTGTACTTGTTAAAATACAGATTCCTGGGCCTCACGCCCTGAGATTCTAAATCAGGAGATGTGGGGCAGGTCCCGGGATTCTGTACTTTAAGCCCTCTGGGTGATTCTGATGCCAATGGTCTCTGGATGTTCCCTTGGAGAAATATTGCCACAGCAAATCCAGCCCTTCCTCCCTAGACACACTGCTCAGAGGCCTGCACATTCCCTCCATTTCTGAGACCCTTTTCCTTGTCTACCAGGAACCCTTGTCATCCAGAATTTCCCAAAGGATAGTTTGCAGAACACCAATCTCAACAGAAAAATCTGTGAAAGAAGTGCCCTGTGATCAGGCCTATTTGGAATACTCCATCCATCTTTTGGAAAATTAAAATATTCATGGTCAAGTTAAAGGCACTGAGAAGTCCTGCAGTAAATAAACCTGTATTTACTTGGGCCCTATAGCCCCTTTTTGTGGTAGTGATTGGATCCCGTAGCCCCTTTTCGTGGTAGTGTGGCTTTATCTTGTGGCACTTGGGTTTTGGGCACACTTTGGGCCACATTCCTCTTCCCTTTCCCTGCAATAGCAGAGGCCAGCTCCTTGACCAGGCTTCGCCCTGCATTCCCACAGCCTCTTGCCCAGTCCTCGTCCTTCCCTCCTTTCTGTTTCTTCATCAGGGGACCTGCATTGACCTTGGCCTGACCACCTGGCCCTAGGAACCCTCCCCTTCTGATTCTTAAACCTTCTCCCTGACCATTCCTCCCACCAGCTGTCAAGGGTGAAGGGCCACGAGCCAGGATGGAGCATCTACCGGAAGAGGCGGTTGGCTGAGGAGCTGCGGTAGGCGATGTTGTTGAAGAAGATCTCCAGCTCCTGGTCATTGTCAAAGTCAGCGGTGATGACTGTGCGGACAGGGGAGGGCATGGAGAACTTGGGCGAGGCGATGTCCTGGAGGAAACAAGGCTGGGGGTCAGCGGCAGGAGAGTGGGCTCGGGCAGGAGGCCAGCTCTCCTCTATGGAGTGTGGGGGCAATTAAAAATAAGAGGCAGCCCAACCCAACAGCTCCTCTCTTGCCTCCTCAAAAGGACCTGGGGGCTGCCTTTAGGATCACACAGACCTCAGGCTGCTTGTACCAGAAGAAGGAGGGAAGAATAACAGTCGTGATAGACACCAGTGAAGCGCTTAGCCGTTCCCTAGTCTGGATCACACCTGTCCATGCCTCCTGTCCATCCCTCGAGGCAGTACGGACATTAGCGTTCCCATTTGATGGGTGAGGTAATTGAGTCCTGGAGAAGGAGGGGAACTGCGATGTCACAGCTACTGAGTGGGGAGGCCAGGGCTTCTGATTCCAGATGCTGTGCCCTTTCTCCTAGGCATCCTTCCTCCTCCGCGCTGAGTCAGAAGCTGGGTGGGCCTGAAAATCTCTGTGCATCTAAATCCAGGCTCCACCACTGACTAGCTGTGTGATCTTAGGCAAGTTACTAACCCCCTCGGATCTCACCTTCCCCATCAGTAACGTGGGAATAATAATAGCTGCCTGGGTTGTGAGGATTGCATGTAAAATGCCTGGCACCGAGTGGGCATGAGACAGATCGCCGGCAGCCTGTCCTGCCTTACCTGCCACCCACCTCAGGGAAGGTAAAAGAGGTTACCTGTAGCTGTGGATTTGGCTGCTTCTACTACCTTATGTTGTTTCTTGGGAGCCTTCTTATTTTTATTTTTTGAGACATTTGCTTTGAGGGGGTTGTGGTATCAGCTGCATCTGTCCAGTGTTATCAGCTACACCTGTCCAGGACTAATGGGGAGACCCCAGGCCCGGGATAGCCCAGCTGGAACTCCAAAGTGCTAGGAGGGTCTTGGGGGACCAGGCTAAGGGTCCCAGGTGTGTTTTTGCCTCTGAAACAGAAGGAGAGCTGGGAAGGGCAACCTTCTATTTCTGAGTGTAATATCCTCATCGTAGGTGGGTTTTTCCCTTAAAGACTTTGGGGTCTGTCCAAGTCCCAAAACCCACATGGAGAGGGCTGAGAAAGGTGCAAGTGGTGTCTCTGGGAGTCTCCTCTACCCCAGGCTTGGGTCTGCTATCGGCCTCCTGCTGCAGGTCCTTTTTGGCAGCCACAGGGATGAGCAGGCTGGGTCAGCAGTCGAGCTGTCTGCTCTGGGGAGGCCAGGGAAGGAGGCTGTCTCCATCAGAGCAGTAATGAGGTTGAATAAGCCTGGCCAGCTGGTCAGGGTGGGTTGAGCTGGGCCTGAGGAGCCAGGGAGCAAAAAGATCTCAGGATCTCTAGCCATTATGATTCTATTGATTCTATAAAAATGGAAACCTCCCATAGCCCCCTTGGGGTTGCCCTATTCGATGCCTGAGCTTCCGAGATAATATATGTTAAGCTTAGCACAGTTCCTGACACATGGAAGACACTTGATAAATGGGGCATTTATTTATCATATTTTATTTAATTATTATTATTGCTCCTGAGAGCTCTGGGGAGGGGCCATCGGCCGAGTTAACAGGGTTCCTCGCCCTCAGCGCACTGGCATTTGGGGCTGGATAACTATTTGCTGTGGGGCTGCTCTATGCACTGCAGGGTGTTCAGCCCTATCCCTGGGCTCTGCATACTAGATGCCAGGAGCACTCCCTTCCCCAGCTGTGACAAACCCAAATGTCCCGAGACATTGTCGAATGTCCTGGAGGGAGGGCAGCAAGATCATCCCTGTTGAGAAGCTGGGTGAGAACAAGAGCGGAATAAAGATGGAAATCGTCCAAGATCCCAGCAACAGCCGCCCTGGGTTCAGGGCATGCCTCCCCCCAACTCACAGAGCCTGGGTCTCAAGCCTTAGCAGGGAGGGAGTGGCTGGGCCTGGGCCTCCCAAGGTGGCTGCCTACAGGGAAGGGACTTGGTAGGGGTGGCCTCTTCTTGGTCACACAGAAATGAGGTCCCTGGGGACTTCCCTGGGATCATCAAACCTCAGGGAAATCCTGGAACTTTCCCGTTTCCTCAGGGGTTTCTGGCAGACCTAGGTACCTGCAGAGCAGTCCTGGCTCCCTGAGATCAGTCCTGGCTCCCTGAGATCAGTCCTGGCTCCCTGAGATCAGCTTCAACCAGCCCACTCCCTCTGTTGTCCTCCCTGAGAAAGTCCCAAAGCCATGCCCCTCATGCTGGTGGCACCTCCATCACTGTAACTAACAGCCCTTTTGAAGAATTCTTGGCATTGTTCTATCAACAGCTCAGGGAGCGGCACAGAGGGGCTCGGAGGCCACCTTGCCTGCCATCTGCTGTTTGTCTTTAGGGGCAGCTGTTGGGAACTCCGTGGCTTCAATCTTCCATTCTCTCCACCACTTTGCCCTTGGTCTGAACGTCAGTCTGAAAAGGTCTGAAAAGCTGAGGCTGGGCTTTTGTGGAGTGTGCAGGGGACGCCATCCTGTATTCCCTGCACACTCCACAAACACTCACCCTGCTCTAGCTCCTGGATCCATTCCAGGAGCCACCGGGAAAAGTGGCCTGGATCCAGATAGTGCAGCCCACCTCCCAGGGCTCCAGCCCCCCTCGGAGGCTGCTCTCCTGCCTCCCTCTGCTGACCTGGCTCTTCCTACTCTTGGCTCCAGAGCTCCTACAGCAGCCCAGCTGTAGTCCCTCATCCCCTGGTGTAACCTTCCTTGTCACACCACCCCCACCCTGGGCCCTGAGAGCCCTGAGCCCTGCTCATGCCAGCCTGCAGCCTGGTGACTGAGTGCAGTAGCAGGATCTCAGCTCACTGCAACCTCCACCTCCTGGGCTCAAGATTCTTGTGCCTCAGCTATTGGAGTAGCTGGGATTATAGGCATGCACCACCACATCTGGCTAATTTTTTGTGTTTTTAGTAGAGACAGGCTTTGGCCATGTTGGCTAGGCTGGTCTTGAACTCCAGGGGTGAGGCCCCTTCTTACCCGAAAGCGGGCCTTCCCATGGGCACTCATCTGCAGATAGAGGCGGTGGGGGCCATTCCAGTTGCCATAGACGATGTCCACTTTGCCATCACGGTTGAAGTCAGCCAGGGCGACACCTCGCCCGTGCTGGTGGGGGTCGTCCACACCTGGGGAGGAGAGGCAGGAACTCTCAGGGCGGCATCCCCTGTACACTCCACAAACACCCTGCTCTAGCTCTGTGACAAGCAACTAGGGAGGGTGACTCTCACCTTATTCCTGGGAGGAGATACGGGAGACACAGCTGCAGTCTCAGAAGCTCTCTAGCTCTCTATAGGGGCAGGAGGTGGGACAGTCATGTGGTTTGAAAGAAGACCCGAGACTTGTGTTCAAGCTGTGTTTGCCCAGCATGCATATTATTTTTACCCTGTTTGGGGGCGGCATGAGTTGGGGGAGGGAGACTGGGGGAAATTCTGGAGGAACAAAGGCTCTTCCCAGCTTCCCCTAACACTGCCACTGGAAGACATTAAGCTGATCATGCCACTCTTTTGCTTAAGCTGATCACGCCCTCCAATCCTCTTGGGCAAAGTTCTAATTCTTCTAATTCCTGCCTGGGGAGCACAGGGCTCTGCCTGACCATGGTCCTGTCCACCTTATCTGGTCTTGATCTGGTCCCACTCTCCCCATCTTTCCAGCTCCTGGGCCTTTTCTCAAGCTGGTCACTCTACCTGGGATGCTCTCCCTCTAGCTCTAGGTTACCCAGCTCCTGATTATTCTGCTCTCAGCCACAATGTCACCTCCTGCAGGAAGCCCTCCCTGACCACCCATCTGAGACAGCTCATCTTGCCCACCCTGTCAGTCTCCCTGACAGCCTTCTAGTCTTCTCCTCCAACATGCTGATCACAATGTGCAGTTATGTTCCTTTGTGGCTGACTTGTTAGGGTCTGGTTTTCCCACTAGCCCTGACATTCCATGAGGTCAGGACTCTCTTCTCAGTTCACTTGGGTACACGCCAAGTCTATCTCAGGGCCTGTGGTTGCCTGGTAGTTTTCAGTAAATACTTGCTGAATGAGTGCACAGACATAAATAACATGACAGAAGGCAAACCCGGGACGTGGGTGACAGCAGAGGAAATACTACAGCCACGACAGAGAAGCCCACAGCATGCCTGGCGAGATCTGGAAAGTGAAGCCTCTGTGCCCAATGCCACCTGCTTATACCATCCACTGAGTGGGTCCTGGGGGAGGACAGAGGGTGGCTTTGCCCAGAGCGATGGCCTGACCTCCTAGCGGCCCACTGGCCAGCGCATAGCTGAGAGACAAAGGTGAATGCGACTCTAAGCACCCACCCACGTTGACTCTCAGAGGACAAATAGCTATGGGTCGTCAGGCTCTCTGGGATGGCAGGCCACAGGACAATGTAATAGGCTGTGGGGATCAGAGACCCCAGGACACAGGGAGCTCTTGCCAGAAGGCAGGGTGGGGCCCCCTGAGAACCCTGGAGGCTGAGTGTCCTCCTGGGGGAGGGAAGGAGTTGGGGGGAGGAGTGGGGAGAAGAGGCAGTGAGACCTGGGCTTGAGAAAGAGGGTTTGCAGAGACTAGGGGCAGCCTCCAATCTCTAGGATTAACACTCCATTAATTCTCTGCCAAACTCCCTGGCCCAAATATCGGTAGCCTTCTGCATTGGCCCATTTCTCTCCTATCTATGAGGCACCTTGACAAGGAGCTGGTTCCCTTTCACGGGAATAATCGGTGCCAGGCTGCATTTCACAGCAGCATCTGTTTGGGTGATGAATGCCCTCTTGACATGTCTTGTTAAACCCCTGCAATCATTCTGACTTTCAATTACGGGCCTAGCACCTTTCCTCTCTCCTCCCGCCTGATACCTTCTCCCACTCCAACTTGTTCGCTCACCTCTGCTTCCATCTCTTTAACACCTTATCAAATCCTCTAGATTTTCTCCACTATCCCCTCCCCTTTGCTTTATGATTTTTCAGCAATGAGAAAATTTGCTGCCAAAGGATAGCACTAGGAGGGGTGAGCCAGGTGGGAGGACAGGCCAGGGGAGCCCAACTTCAGCCTTGCCAGAGAAGGACAAGACGTAAGGCAAGATTGGGGGCTGAATGGCAAAAAGCTGGGGGTGGGTGTGTGTTCTGGGCCAGTAGGTCCCCACAATGGAGCTCCTGGGCAGAAAGCTGGGGTGGTAGGTACTCGTAAGTCCAAGAATCCAAGAGAACGGACTGGCACACATGCAGGGATGTGATGTGAACTGCCGGCAAGAGCCAGAGCTTGCAGGACCCTTGATCTACGTGTCTAGATCCCACTCACCACTCCTGTAGGCCGGAACTCTTCCCCATGCCTCCAAGAAGGAGGTGAAATCAAACCTCCCATTCGTTGGCAAGGTGGGGGGAAATGGTCAGGGGCACGTGGGATGTAATCATACGTCCGAAAACTTGCAGGGTGTCCACTTTGCCATTCAGCAGAATTTACCGGGTGGGCACTGGGTGCCAAGCCTTGTGTCAAGAATGAATAGAACCGTGACCCGGTCCTTGTAAAGCTCATAGACAGACCATGATGGCAATGTGGAGCCTGAGTGAGGTGTGCATGCCAGGGGCAGCAGGAGGAGGAAGGGCCAGTCTCTGCTAGGTGGCACAGGGGAGTCAGGAAAATCTCTGCAGAGGTGATATTTCAGGTGAACGATGAAGGCTAAACAGACATTCTGCAGGTAGAGAAGGGGGAGGGCAGTCCAGGCAGAGGCCATGGCAGGTGCAAAGGCCCTGAGGTGGGTGGGGGATGAGTGCAGAGGAAGGAGGAGAAGCAGAGCTGGGGGCCTGGGGCACTATTTTGTGTGGCTTTTATCCTGCTTCTTATTAGAGGAGGATATTTTTGTCTATTTCTGTTTCTAGAATGTCAATGCCTTTTCTGTGTGTGGGGTGGTCTTAGCCTGATTCAAGTGGGCATCCCTGGTTCCCAGCGCCAACCTGATGCTTAGCAGGGGCTCCATGAATGCTCACTGTATTGAACTGAATGTTGAAGATAAATGTGGGAGGGGGGCAAGGTGGGGAGAGGCAGCTTGGAGGATAGGTTGATGCTGAGAGACACAAGCGGGACTTGGAGGGTTGTGGGCAATCTCAGATATTGGGCAGGACAATGGGCAGGAGTTTCAGACCCCTTTCCCCAGCAGCAAACACTCCCTGTGGCTGGAGCCATGGGAGCTAGGGAATAGGAAGTGACAAGCAGCGTTTCTCCTGTGTGGTGCAGACGATGACTTGTCCTGCTCTCCCTGCAGCCAGAAGAGACCATGCTGGAGGGGGCAGGGAGGTCTGGAGTCCTCTGTGGTTCTGGGGTGAGGGGTCAGGGCGCACAGGGCATGGCTGCCTCCACTTACCCGCACTGGCCGCAGCGTCCACAAAGGTGCCATCGCCCCGGTTGTGGAAAAGGAAATTAGGCCCATTCTCATTGTCGCAGAAGATATCTGAGGCACTGCTGCTGAGGATGGGGCCCACGCTGACGCCTCGGCCCCCTAGGAAAAGACATCAACCCACAGTGAGTGGCAGAAGCAAAGCCCCAGGCCCACCTGGAGGACAGGGCTGCCTCTGAGGCCTGGGGGGAACTGCACCGGAGGCTCCTCAGAGGATCCCGGAGGGAATTCTCCTTCCCGTGCTTTCCTGAGCCTAAATCTGGGCTCACGGTCTCCATGAACCTGCGTGGAAGGTGACAACACTGATGAAGAGGGAAGGAAGGAGCTCGACAGGACATGGGGACCCCACACAGAGGTCAGCGCCTGCCTTCCCCTTCTAAGTGGCTGAACAATCATCTTAAATCCTAAACCCACAATAATCCTAAACCCAGCTCTAAGCATGCCATTTTAGTGAAGTCACAGATCCCCCGACAGCCTCCTGACTCCCGCTTTGAGTCATATGTATGCTGGTCCAGACCACTGGGTATGTCCTAGCTTTAAGAACCTGTAGGAACAGGTCCCAGCTGTAGGTACGAGGATGCTTACTTTGCTTTGTTTGACGTTAAACAATTACGTCCATTGATAGTGAAGGAGTTGAATGGATTACGGAGCATCCATATGACAAACCATTCTGCAGTAAAAAGACTGCATAGATCCATATGGATTGACTTGGAGGAATGCCTGTTTATATATGGTTGAAAGAATCAGCAGTTCACCAAGTAATGGTATTGGGTGATCTTGCTTTTATTTTTTAAAATAGGAAAATACATGCTAGTTCTGGATACACATGTTTGTGCAGGCTTATTCAGTTTGGAGAAAAGCGGGAAAGGCCACACCCCAAGCTGTGAACACTGGCTACCTTCCTTGATGGGGTAGGATTTGGGGAGGGAAAGAGAAACGATAGTTGGCCTTTTTTCTTTGAATGTCTTTGTGGTGTTTGACTTGTTGCAACAAGAACTGCTTCTGTAGTTTGAAAGGAAGAAATCCAATAAAGTATATATGTTTTTCAAAAAGGAAAGAAATCAAGCCAGCTCCACATTGGGCTTTGAAGTCTCTAAGATCAAATTTGAGCTATCCATGTCAAGAAGTCTAACCTTAATACGTCCTGAACAAACCACCCCCACCCAGTGGGTTTCAAATGAAGGCTCTCTGCTTGCCAGGCCCCACCTGCAGCTCCCAGGAACACAAATCTGCCCTGAGAAAGCCTTCCCTGAGCCACGCCCCCAAACACTGGAAATACTGTGCAGAAAATGGCTTGACCAGGATCAAGACATGGATTCTAGCCCCATCCTGGCTTCTAACAAGCTCTGTGGCCCTGCGAAATTTACGTTACCCTTGAGCCTCAGTTTCCTCATTTGTAAAATGGGGGAGAGTCCGACCTGCCTTTTCTACTTTGGGGTTTTGAGAGGACCAAATGAGGTAAGATACACCTGTCAGAATGACCATTATCAAAAAGATGAAAGATGACATGTGTTGGCAAGGGTGTAGAGAAAAGGGTACCCTTGTATACTGGTGGTGGGAATGTAAATGAGTACAGACATTATAAAAAAAAGCATGAGACTCCTTAAAAATTAAAAATAGAACTACCATATGATCCAGCAATCCCACTACTGGGTATATATATCCAAAGGAAATGAAATCAATGTGTTGAAGAGATATCTGCACTCCGAGGTTCACTGCAGCATTATTCACAATAGCCAAGATACGGAATGAAGATATGAAGTGTCCATCAATGGATGAATGAAAAAGAAAACGTGATATATATACGTAATAGTATTACTCAGCTTTAAAGGAGAAAATCCTGTCATTTGTGACAACGTGGATGAACCTGGAGGACATTATGCTAAGTGAAATAAGCCAGGCACAGAGAAGCAAATACCACATGATCTCACTTATACGTGGAATCTAAAAAAGTTGAACTCATAGAAGCAGAGAGTAGAATAGTGTTTACTAGGGGCTAGGGGTAGGGGTGTTGGGGAAATGTTGGTCAAAGGATACAACATTTCAGTTTAACGGGAGGAATAAGTTCAAGGGATCCATTGTACAACATGGTGACTTTAGTTAATAAGAATGCACTATATACTTGAACTTGCTAAGAGAGTAGATTTTAAGGGTTGCCACCACATTAAAAAAGTATGTGAGGTAATGCATATGTTGATTAGCTCAATTTGGCCATTCCACAGTGTCTACATTATTTCAAAACCTCATGTTGTACGATGAGCTGTATGAAGGGCTCTGTGGATGCTGCAGCAGCTTGCTGCTCAGAGCCAGGTCTGAGAAGCAGTTGCAGGAGTGTCACCTGGGAGCTTGCTAGAATTGCAGAATCTCAGGCCCCCAATGGAATCAGAACCTGCATTCTAACAAGACCCCTGGGTGGTTTATGTGTGCATTAAAGTTTGAAAATACTGCTCTAAAAGGTTGTTTACTATAATAAAAAGAGTTATCAGAGCACTCCAGAAGAACTTGATTTTTAAAAAAATAAAGCTCAAGCAGACCTATGTAAAGAAAGGCCAGGCCTCCCTCACCCCCACCCGCCTCTGGATGGGGCAAAGGGTTTTCCCCAAAGTGACCATGCTTATTTGAGACAGGGGTTCTCTTGGTCTCTAGGTGCCTCCCATCCTCTGAGAGATGCCCCCAGGGGAAATCATGGGGCCTTTTTCGCCTATGCAAATGGAGCCTGCCCATCAGAGCTGGCATTTGGGGCCAGGGAGATGGGGTGGGGCGATGGCACTGCCACTCTTATTGCGCTCATAGTTAACACATTCTGGGCTGGATGCCTCCCAGATTCCTCCCAGATAATCTCATTAGCTGCCAAAGAGAGCCCAAGCCACATGAAAATGAAGCCGCTGAATTCACATTGCTCCTCTGGAATGTCCTCCAAGACACAGCATGCACTCTTTATGATGGGAGCTATGGAGTGGCATGGGTGGCTGCCAGAGGCCTGTCCTAAAGCTAGCAGGAAAGGATGTGGGGTCACAACCTGGGCACCACCTCTGTCCATTAAAAGAGGTGCCACTAAGTGGTTGCTGGCAGCTGTCCCTGCCCTGGTCTTACCAGCTTCTGTGAGAATCCCTTGGCCCTGCCCGGGCCCCTGGAAATTCCAGGTGGGACTCAGGGACTTGCCTCCACACAGCTTCATCCTTCTTCCTCCGCTTCCACATCCTCCAATTTCCTCTCTGCCTCTGGCTCCCAAGCTGTGACACATTCCCTTCATTTTCTACAAAGCAGGTTATTTCCCTTTTGGACAAATTTCTAAATCTTTCTAATTAACTAATTGGGTTGGGTTGAAGCCTTGTACCATTTGTAACCTGTAATTACTAGAAAATTGCCATGGTAACCACACTACTAATTAGCCACAATTTATTGCCATGGCAACCGGACCATAACAGAGATGTTACCCACACCTCCTTTTCGGCAAGTTGGCTGCATAGTTGGGGAGCAGGTGAGTCGACAGTCAGGAAGCTGGCCTCCTGGGCGCCAGTCCCAGCAGCTTTAACGATGGAGGCCCAACTGGGGGCTGAGGTGGGGCAGCCAGGTACCTGCACCCCTCACTGATGCCACAGGGAGATGACTCCCAGGTCGACAAGCAAATCTTCAAACCAATAGAATCCACCCATCATTATGTAGGCTGCCATGCCTACTCCCTACCAGGCCAATGTCAAAGGCCAATTATTCAGTAAATGTCTTCTACCAGGACTTTCCCCTCCTCTCCTCTCTCCTTTGTCACACCCTCCCTCTCCTCCATCTCTTAAGGTTTAGCACACACCAAATTTGGTCACCCAGGGGGCTGTTAGGAACATCTTTATTTAGCTTTGGAGAATGATGTTCTAACAGGGAATTAACTCCACCTTGCATCAATTAATTCTTTTATAATTTGAGGCCAGCGCATTCTCTTAGGGCTGGAGAGGCAGCACTGGTGGTGGGAGACACTACAGGACCGGGGGTCAGAAAGTCCAAGTTTGAGCTGTGTGACCTTGGTCTCATTACTGAACCTTCCTGGGCTTCTGTTTTCTCAGCTAGAACATAAGAGTGGTAATAATAATGGCTCCTTCTCGGGGTTGTCATAAATATTAAGTGAGCTGGTCTTTGGAAGGTGCCTTGGAAAATGTCAGGTGCCACATAGTCATTAGCTGGGACTATTTACCACCTGCTGGGTGAATAATATCCCTTTATTTTTCCCAGCACTTTCAAGCTTCAAAGGCCTCCTTGTTCGGCTGTTGGGGTGTGAGTGCTCCTCCCTGCCCATCCCTGCTGAAGGCTTCTGCTCACTCTGCCCGCCAGGCTGGGTAGGGGGTGGGGTTAGAGGGAAAAATGCCCCTTTGAGGTCTCCATTTCCTCCAGCCACATTCTGGCACTCTGATGATCTGTTCATTGAGCCCAACCCTGATAGGGCAGCCTTGGTTGTCCTCAAGAACCATCCCTCTACCTCTGAGCCCTGGCACGCTGGCAATGCAGACCAAAGTACAAGTCAGGTGCAGGCAATCCATCTCTCAGACTGCATTTAGGCCAGCCCTCAGGGACTGGGGGGTGAGACAGGGAAAGGTGGTGAGGAGGGGGTGTGTGCATGCCGCTGAACTTCTCCAAGCTGTGGGTCTGAGGACCCAGGGATGAGGCAGCACACGGATTCGCGGTGCTAAGGTAAAGCCTCTTGGCTCCTGCCTGGCCTCTGCGCCTCCCCTCCTGCAGGATCACGGGAAGCATGCTCTCCAGGCCTCAGTTTCCTTCCTGTAAAGTGGGTGGGAATTGAGAAGATCTCCAAGACTGCTACTAGCTTACTTTGCAATGAATGAATCCTCCAGGGTGGACACAGGATAAGCGTGTTGGGGGCCGATCCCTGTGCCCATCTAGCCCTGCACCCTCTGCATCAGCGGAGACTCTGAGGTAAGCCCCCTCAGCCAGGGAACTTGGCCATCTGCTGAATAGAACCTTAACAGAAACATGTTTCTGGTGGACGCCATGATTTGCAGGCTGCCAAGAGCATCCAAGATATTGTAAATGAGTAGGGCAGAGATGCTGGAAACGTGGTGCAGGAATGGGCAGAGTGTGTGCGTGTGCGTGTGTGCGTGTGCGCGTGCGTGTGTGTGTGTGCACATGCTGCAGAATGGGGTGTGAGGATCAAGTACGGGATGGTAACAGGGTCTCTCATCCTAAATTTCCTGAAAAATTATAAGACAAGGTAACTATGTAGGTGCTGGTGTTGCCACTCCCAAGCCTTCTGGGAGCCTTCAGAAGCTGGGCAGGACTTGACTATTCTGTGTGGTGGGTATTAGACAAGGACACACCCACCCTCGTCCTTCCTGCCCTGTGTCTGCAGAATGTTACGGCAAGGGGTGGGGCAGCAGGACAGGCCCCATCATTTGTTTCCTCTTGACAGAGGAGGGATTTGCAGTGGCAAAGCTGGGGGTGTAGCCTGGGGGTATAACCTGGAGTGGCTAGCCACAGGCTTGACATTTCTTTAAAATCTCCTGTGTTAGCTGAGAAAAATGCACACAAAAATTACATTTCAATTCTGTAACATATCTGTGTTTGTTTTAAAAGAAACATAATGTTCCCCCTGATACTCATCAAATGCATCTGACACCCCTGGAAAATGGTCTCTGTGTGTCCTGGGCTTTGAGTACCCCTAGCAGGCCCATGCTGCACTCCCTGGGGGTCCCGGGCCCTGGCTTGGGAGCCTGTCACTCCAGCCCTGCCTGGTCCTTGGCTGTCAGATCTGGCTTCACTCCCGATGAAAGGCCAGCGCCCGCCTGGGAAGTTAGGAGGCCCCTTGGCCCCCACTCTGTGGCCCCTGGTTGAGCTCGCTGGTGAGGATCTGCCAGAAGGCCTCAGCTGGGCTTTAGGCATCTCCGTCTCCTTCAATAATGACTTCCTATAAATCAGGTCTGCCCTCCGCTTTGTTCCACACCGCTCCCAGCCAACAGCAAAACTCCCCACCCGACATCATAAATCCACCTTCATTTTCTTTCTGAATTTCTTTTAAGGCTTCTTTAATCACCACCTTGCAGCCTGGACAGATGCTGCCTCAAAGGGTGAGGCCAAAATGCAGAGTTCCTGGGGAGGAGGCAAGGCCTGCGGGAGGCCGGGCAGGCGGGAAGGAGAGCAGAGAGATGAACTCCATGGGGGATGGGGATGAAGATCCCACTGGCCATGCCCAGGACTGGAGGTTTGAGGGGACACACAGAGAATGTTTCCCAGGCAGGGGCTGGGCCTGCTTCTCTTGTGCACCCCCCTGTGCCTTGCACAGTGCTCCCTGTACCCAGGAGATGCCCAGCAGAGGGCCCTGGCATCGCTCTGGCAGAGCCTCAGAGCAGGAGGTATTGGTATTTGCTATACTCCGTAGGCACCATCCGTGTGCCAAGCCATGTGCCAGCCATGTCCCATGTGCACCTCCTTTCATTCTCACAACAGTCCCATTTTGAAGGCGAGAAAATTGAGGCTGGGAGAATAGTGTGCCCACTACTGCCTAGGCTGTAATGCACGGGGTAGGCTGAACCTGCACCTGTGGCCTGGCTCCAAACCCCGTCCCCTCACCTGCTAGCTCAATGCCCTTAGAGAAGCTGAGGGGCATGCCCAAGGTCACGGGGGCCTGGACTGTAGAGGCAGTGCAGGACTCCTGCCTCCCACCTTTCCCTCCTCTGGTTCCATCTGGTTCCATGCCAGGGCCTTGGACATGGCCAGAGCCCAGGCCATGGCCAGAGCCCAATTTCCAGGATTCCCAGGCAGGGCAGCTACAGGCACTGTCCTGGCTTCAAGAGGCCTCAAGCAGCCGGGGAAGCTGGGGACCAGGGGATGGGAGAGCGGTCTTCCTGCTGCCCCAGTCTCTCTCCCAATCTCTCGCTCGGCCACCCTCCCGGGGCCCTCGAGTCCCCCGAGAGCCGGCACACTGGCCACTAGATGGCACTGTGACCCAGCAGAGCAGCTGCAGCCACGGGAATGGATAATGTCTGGAGAGGAGGCCTCCCCTCCCCCTCCCGCAGTGCCGAGGGCCGGTGCCTGGGTAGCACCTTTGCCCGGCCCGCCCCGGGGTGGCTGGACCTCCCCCGCTGCTCTGAACACTCAGCCAGGCAGCTGCTTCAGCCACAACCACCTGGGTGGGGCTGCCTCAAGTCCGGGTGCCAGCCTGGGGCTGTCTTCCCAGTGGGTGTGGGCCTCCCCTCACAGCCCCTTCTGTCTTGCAGGATGGCAGCATTCTCAAGCTGGAGGTCATCGGAAAGGTCAGAGGGCTGTGGCAGTTTAGGCGTCAGGAGGAGATGGGCTCTAAGTGCCAGCTCTCTACAAACCTCCTGTGTGACCTTGGGCGAGTCCCTTCTCCCTGGATCTCGCTCTGTTCTTTGTAAAATGGGAGGTTCTCCCAGGTCGTACAGCTGTCTAGCAGGCAGGTGCTGTGTGTATTGGCTCCAGGGACCTCCCAGCTCCCTGAGTGCACATCTGGACGTGACCTGCCCCTTCCGCCTGCTTCCCTCCCAGCTTCTCTGGACCCCTGGCACTGGAGTGGTGCTGAGCGCTGGCCACGCGCCCAGAGCCTCAGCCATCAGGCCGGGCTCAGCATGGCGGCCCTTACATTTGGGGTCCATTCCTGGGGCTCGGGGGTGGGGGGAACTCTGGGCTGGTTTTCCAGCCAGATGTCCATGTGTCATTAGCTGAGTGACAAGGGGGACTGCAGGGTAGTGTTGGGGGGCTTGGCGGGCAGGGAAAGGGTGGGCTGGAGAAGGCGGGCCGACAGAATAGTAACATGGTGGGCCAAATAGGTTCTTGTCAGCCAAATGGCTTTTGGAAGTCTGCAGAGCTGCTCGAACGTGTCCTCTGGGCACGCCAGCTGCCCCAGCCTCCCTCCGCACCGAAGCTGCTGCTTCTTCCTTGAACCGCCTGTCCTTCTAGCCCAGCCGGCACAGTTGGCTGGTGCTTCCATCCCCACCGTGCTCCTCAGCTGCCCCCTCTGGGTCTCCTCCTTCCCCCTCCTCGGTTCTGTGCCAGCCCAATCAGCGTGAACAATGCCCCCTTCGTGCTGAAACTCAGCCGCAACCTCCAAATTCTTTTATTCTGCATCTAGCCTGCTCTCCCAGTCTTTACCTCCCTTCCACCTCGTCATTTTCAAGTGCTTCATTCCCCCAGTGCACCCCCTTCCCTTGCAAGATCAAGGCACTTAATTGCCAAGCCAGCCCAGTGCACAGAACTGGGAACTATTCAGAAAAATTGACTGTACAAATCTAAGCTGAAGCGCCTGCATGTTTATTTCTTTTCCGGGGGAAACATGGTTTATTACTGACACAGCCTTTCCATGGTACCTTCACGCGCAGAGCTCTCAGGCACTTAGCTGGGGCTTGAGCTGTGCTAACTATTTTATTGTCTAGTCATTTGTTCCCAGAAACTTTGTCAGACAGGTCAACATTAATCTCCCCCCTTTCACCAGGGTGAAAGGTGGTTAGAGAAAGGCATCGTAAACTCAGGAGAGGCAGTGACAACCCTTTCTGGGCAGGACTTTGAGATGATGCCACCACCCAGGTGTCTGGAGGCAGGGGGGTGCCCCAAAGGACCCCTCAACCATCCTTCCAGCCCCAGGATTCAGACTGAGGAAGGCTGCCACTTTGGAAGCCTCTGCTGCACACTTTGGGATGGATATGTCGGGAAGGCTGACCAACAAGAGGATCTGTCTGTCCCAAGTGCAGGTCAGGTGTGAGTGTGGCTTAAGTTCACATGACAAGTTGTTATGTACAGCTCTGGCTTCCTGATTTTTGGCACCCAAAACAGGAACTGGATTGCTCTGCCATCAGCAGTCTATTGGCAGATTATCAGAGTTTAGTCAGCAGCCGTGCTGGAATTAGAAAAACAGCCTTGCCTAGAAAGATCTCCCTGTCAGAGACTCTGACAATAGGTCCCCCATCCAGAAAGATGAGGGGGGAGCGTGCCTTCAAAAAAAAGTGCTGGAGAGGTTTTGGAACAAGAACACAATTCTTTGAGCTCAGTTATCCGAGATGGGACCCAGCTGAAGCCTAGGGATTTAGCACTCAATTCCTGGTTGCTTATGTGTAAGTAAATAATTTCATCTGCGATTTGGCAATAAAGAATGCTTTAAATCTTGGCTTTTGTGATTTGTCAGTTTTCTCCTACAGAACCTGCTCACCCATCACTGAGGTTACCAGAGGGAGTGGGGCAAGAGGTTCCAGGGAGAGAACGATGTTGTGATGATGTGGTTCTCACATCCATTTTCCAGCAAGCCAGATGTCCCCTCTTGGGTGCCCTGAAACTCATACCTGCCAGACATCTCACCAACGCTTGGAGAGGCAGTGTGGGAGAGGCCTTCTGTGGGTGGCAGGACGGCATAGAGCCTTTATTTCCCCTCCCCAGGGACATAAGGCCACCCTTTCCTTGTGGTCTCTGATGAATTAGACTCAGCCTTGCAGGGCCCTGGACCCCAGCCCCAGCCCCTCCAGCACACCGCCTCCCACGTCACTCTGCGTACCTGTATATTTGCTGACCCCAGCCTCAGCAGCCACATCTCTGAGAGCCAGAATGCCCTGGGAGAGGTCACTGGCCTCAGGGTCCATTTCAATGAGGGCATCAGGGCCCACATTACCGTAGGCGTAATTGGCAATGTAGATAGAGTAGCGTCCAGAGCCCTGAGGAAGAAGGGAAGGAAGCGGTGAGCAGGCCCACCTTGGCTCATCCCAGAAACCGCCCCCGCCCCACCCCAGGTAGGACCGTAGCTCTTTCACAGGGTTGGGTTCTTCTCCCCAGGTCTGTTGCGAATGGCCTTGCAGGCTGTGCATGGCGCACTTCCAGAGGGGCTTTTCACAAAGGCTGCCGTGTGAATGACACTCCTGGGAGTCGTACAACAAAGCAGGCTGCTTCTCCTTCCATCCTGTTCCAGAAGAATACATCCCTCCCTCTCCCCCACAACCACCTTTTTATAGACAATTTTCTAATGTGCCTCCCTCCAGCTGAGCTCTCTCCAGCTGCCAGCCAGGGTAGCTGCTCAATAAATATTTGCTGATTGATTGATCTACCAATTCCCATTATTCTCAGTCTCTCTCTCTCCCATTCAAGCTCACTCCAGCCAAGATGACAAGCAAATTCCTGAGCCATCTCCCTCCCCCTGTTCCCACCCCGCGCTTCTTCATTCCCCTGTTTTGGTAGCCCAAGAGGCACAGATTTGCAGGGGTCCTACTTCCCTCTTCCATTCCCTTATTTCCCCCGTATTACCAGGAAGAAATATTATATCACTTCCGTCTTTATAACACTGTCTCAAAGATTCGCTTTTCCCTTTGCATCCAGGAGCAGCCTTGGGCACCAGCTCCTCTGTGCAAGAGTCATTCTCTTCACTAGTCCAAAACAGCGCTGATGAAACACTCTTCTCTTCTGCCTGTTGTTATAATGGTGCTATTTCTTCAATGGATGACTTCTTCCCAAGAGATCCACACACTTTCTAAATCAGTTTTCTGGCTTTTCTCTCATCCTTTTCATCACTTCCCTCCAATTAATTAGACAGTAAATATTTCTTAAGCTCCAACGATGTGCCAAGTGCTGTGTTATAAATGTACTTAAGACAAAATCTCTGACTGTAGGTTGCTTATAGTCTAGTTTGGAAGACAAGCCATAAACCTAAAAGGACCTAAGAGAAACTGTTGAGCTCACGGCAACAAGACTGGTGGTTCCCTTTCCTTGCTTCAATTTCTCATCCATTGGCACCATGAGCACAATTCTTGTTCCACCAAACTGGTCAGCAACTTTATATCTTTTTGGTTTTTTTTTTTTGTGTGTGTTTTTTTTTGTTTGTTTGTTTGGGTCTCGCTCTGTTGCCCCAGCTGGAGTGCAGTGGTGTGATCTCGGCTCACTGCGGCCTCCACCTCCCAGGTTCAAGCGATTGTCCTGCTTCAGCCTCCCAAGTAGCTGGGATTACAGGCGTGCACCACCACTCCTGGCTAATTTTTGTATTTTTTAGTAGAGATGGGGTTTCACCATATTGGTGAGGCTGGTCTTGAACTCCTGACCTCAAGTGAACCACCCCCCTGGGCCTCCCAAAGTGCTGGAATTACAGGCGTAAACCACCGTGCTTGGCCAATCTTTGAAGGGATCATTTTCTTTGAGGAAGCTGATGAAGAGCCACACGAGTCTGTCTAACTGGTGGGTGAGGCCAAGGAGGGAGCTTAGAGTTTCCTGTTAAGAGTCTCCTGGGTGACACAGATGTATCAACAATGATACAAGCATATGGCAGAGAGCATGGACAGGATTTCCTGGGTGCCCAGAAGAGGAGCTCCTAACCCAGGGGAAGGGCACCTAACCATGGGAAGTTCCCAAAAGCTTTCCTTAAAGGAGCCTCATTCAGGTGAACTGGAGGGAAAAGAACCTTCCAAGTAGAGATGAGAAAGAGAAGGATGTATGTAGAGAAACTACAGCAGTTAGTTCAATGTTGCTGGAATATAAAATGCAAGGCAGAGAGTGTCAAGGGGTGAAGCTGGAGAAGGTGGTAAATTTGTTCCCTACAGATTGCTCTGCTCCTTCTCTTTTGGTTATCTGAGTCTTTATGCTGCTACCTAGAAATCTGTGCTTTACAAATCTTGCTACTCAAAGTGGTCCCTACACCAGTGGCACTGGTGACCTCTGGGATCATGTTTGAAGTGTAGACCCTCAGCAAACCCCCCCGCCCCCTGTAAGATCTGCTGAATCAGAATCTGCATTGTAGCAAGACTGCCATGTGATTCCTGTGCAAAACTGAGTTTGAGATGCACTGCTTTACAGTACAGCCTTTTTTTTTTTTTTTTGACAAGGTCTCCCTTTGTCACTCAGGCTCGCTGCAGCCTCGACTAGGCTCAAGCGATCCTCCCACTCCAGCCTCACAAGTAGCTGGGACTGTAGGTATGCACCACCACACCCAGCTAATTTTTTTTTTTGTTTGTTGTAGAGACAGAGTCTCCCTATGTTGTTGAGGCTGGTCTTGAACTCCTGGTGTCTCAATCTATCCTCCTGATTTGGATGCCCAAAGTGCTGGTTAAGGGTTTGAGCCACCACACCTGGCCTAACAAGGTTTCTTGATTAGGGGAGAACTTTGAGAAGTTCTCAGCCATCCGAGGCTGTGCAGAATGACTGGATGAAGAGTGAATGAAGGGGCCAAAGAGGAAAGTGCACCATCACAAACCGTTCCCAACCCTACCAGCTGGCAGCAGTCTCATCAACAAATGAGCAATAAGTTCAGTGGACTGAAATTCACTCTGCCAGAAATTAGGATATTTACAAAATTCAGTTATGCCTAGTTCCTTACTTTGATTTATCAGGGGGATAAACTGACAAACACAGATGTGTTACGGTTGTAGAAGACTGCAGAAAATCACATGTGAACTTGACCACGGTAATTCTGGGAGGGTGAGATGATTCCAAGGGAAGGAAGATGTTTCTGCAGCTTTGGGGCCAATGCAGTGGTTCCCACACTTTAGCCTACATCAGAATCACCTGGGGGGCTCGTTAAAACACAGATTTTTTTTTTTTAACATCTGGCCCCATCCCCTGAGTTTCTGACCAACAGGTCTGGGGTGAGCCATGAGAATCTGCATTTCTAACAAGTTCCCAGATGATGCTGACACTGCTGGTCTGGGAACCACACTTTGAGAACCCTGATCCAGGGCCATTAGCCCGGGTCCTAGTCTAGGGCCTGCCTCTAACTGCTCGTTGTCCTTGGGTAAATCCCTGGCTGCCTCCAGGCTGCATCTCCTCAGATGTTAAATGGGGATCATATTTCCCCTGCTTCCTGGCAGGGTTGTTGAGAAGATTAAATGAGACAACGTATGTGAAAAGTCTTTGAAAAGATAAAAATGCTATATAAACATGAGGCATAATCATTATTGATCAGAGGACGTTCTTGTAAGAGATCAGTTTTGAGCTGGATCCAGAAAGGTGGGTGAGTGATGAGGCAGCTGGCGAGAAAGGATAAGCGGATGTTCCGGGTTTGGAGCAGAGAACGAGTGAGGGGTGGAAGGGGAGAGAACAGCACGTGGCGGAGTGGGGGCGGGGCTGAGGCATTTATGGAGCAAAAGGTCTCATACTTGAGCATGCATCAGAGTCACCTGAAGGGCTAGCTGAACCCCAGATTGCTGGCCCCACCCCTGGAGTTTCTGATTCAGTCTGTCTGGAGGGTGGAGTGGGGCAGGGCCTGAGAATGTGCATTTCTAGCAATGCTGCTGCCGCTTGCCCAGAGGCTACACTGAGAACCACTGACCAGGTAGCTAGATTAAAAGGCCTGCCCCAGGTAGGGGCTATGGGGCTAAGGAAGGATGACTAGGGTGAGTGCTGTAATAAAGTTAGAAACTTGTGTCTGCTATCATTTCACCCAGGGGCAGGGCGGCTGAGGGTTAAAAGGCATCTTCATTTTCAGGCAGGCAAGGTTCAATTCCTGGCTTTGCCTGTTGCTTCATGTGTGATCAAGGTCAAGTTGCCTAATTTCTCAAAGCCCGAGTTTCCATATCTGTCAAATGGGATAGTGATGGCATCTACCTTGTTGGTGTCTTATGAGGACTCAGTAGGACGAGGGAGGTAAAGCGTGCAGCACAAGGCATGGCATGTCCCTAGTGTAAGAGGTATTGGCTGTTACTGTTGTCCTTGCTCTTGTGTTTTCCTGCACCGTGCTGCATTACCCTCTCTCAACTTCCAGGCTGCCCTTGGCCTCTCTCCATTCCTCCCCTGGCAGTCCTCAGGCCCCAGGAATGGCCGAGGCGGTGGCTGGACTCAGAGAGCAACCCTCCTCTGCTGGCAGATTGACTGTAGGGCTTCTTTCTAGTTCTCTGAGGCCTGGGAGACTGAAGTCAGGGGCTGAGCAGGGTGTGAGCAAGCTTCTGGACTCCTGCCTCCTGTGCTGCCATGCCAGGTCATTTTTTTAAATTTATTATTTTTTTTTTTTGCATTTCACATAGTGCCTTTGTCCTGTGGTTAAATGCGTGGGTGTGCAGATGACCTTGTTAGGACAGAGTGCATCTCTTTGTGATTAACCTGCATGCCTCTCCCTCCAGTTCTCTGAGAAGTTGCCCACGTTAGCTGAGTGTCAAAAGCCTTGGTCCTGAACGGGTGAGATGGGAAACCAGGAGGAGGCTGGGAAGAGGCCCCTAACCGTGACCAAGTTTGGCACCCCCCAGCTCCACCCCACACTCTGGGGCTGTTCACAGAGCTGCCTCCCCATCCCCTCCCTCCAGGCAGGAGTCCAGGTGGCACAGATTCAGGTCAGGCTAAATGTGGCTTCACAGCCCAGCTTGGCTTCTCTTCCCAGCACCAGCTTGTTAAGAAATAAATATTTATACCTGGCACCTGCCTTCTCCCAAGGCCTGGAGGCCCCTGCTGTAAAGATTCACACTGAATCCCCAATCCCCTCAGTGCCATCTCAATTCCAAAGTGAGCCAAGCCTCTTGCCCCCGCCCCCAGAATGGGGGCCATAGACTCTCCTGTGGCAGCCGGGCAGCAGCTGGGCCCCTGATTTAGTGATGACTGTTTACAAAGCCAAGGAGGTGGGCGGCAGGGGAGCAGGTGACAGGAGGGATAAATCACCTTTGCAGCAAGCTGCTGGCTCTGGCGAGGCCTGCTGGGACCCAAGCCTGGGTGGGCGGCTGCCCCCTCCTTGGGCAGATGGCTGCAGCGGCTCATGCCCCTTCCCACTCCATCTTTCCTCCCCGTCCAGTTTGGGTGGGGCACCTCTGTGTAGGGTGCACTTACAGGGCATGAAAACGTTGGAGGAGCTATTGATGAACTAAAGTACTTGTATATTGAGGCAACCCTCCCCTCACCTACCTAGGAACCCCTCCATTGGGCCTTCATTTACTCCGTAAATATTTACGAAGGGCCCCACAGCTCAGTGCCTGGCACACAGGAGGCACTTAGTAAATGTTCGTTGAGTGAATGAATGCAGGCAGGATTTACAGCTAGAAGAGGTGGATTCATGTCCTAGCCACACCACTCAACTGCTTTGGGCTCCCATGCAAGTCACTGCTCCAAGCTAGGCTTCCATCCCCACAAGCGTCCTGAGGACACAATGATCCCTTGGCTGGCTTCCTCACTGGTTTCTGGGAGGGCTGCATGGGAGACAGGATGTGAAAGGTACAAAACAATGCATTCTGCAAGTCTTAGTTGTTGGTATTTAGCACCCAATCTATCCAAGACACCGTGGGAGCTGCCACTCTGTCAGGGGATGTCTACACAGTGGCTCCTCTCCTGGCTCTCACATGGCTTCTCCCCAGGTCCCCCATGCACCCCTGTACTCACCTTTCTGTCCACACAGGCCACAGAACGTCCGGCAAAGAGGCTGGCCACCCCACGGGCCACGTTGACCTCATCACTCAGAATGTCTTCCCACCGGTTATTGCGGAACTTGAACAACTTGTCGGTGTATGTGGCCACCCCTGGAGAGAGGAGGAAAGGGAGGGCTGGTGGACAGTGGATCAGGGTCTCGGTTCTGATCTCTGGGTATGTCTCATGGCACCTGCCACAAGGTTCTTGGGACGGGAGGAGGATGGGTCATCTGCGGCAAGGAGGACCTCAAGCAGGTGAGACTCCTCTGTGTTTGGGGAGCACTCAGATGTTTCCAGTTGAGGGAAGAGACTCGGAGCCTCATGAAGATGGCTGGCCCAGGCCTCAGGAACTAGGGAAGAAGTGCCACTGCTGCAGTGTGACCGAGATGACTCTCAGCAGCTGGATTTCATGCCCTGCCCCGTTCTCCTGCAACAGCATCAAGGAGCTCCTGGGACTGCAATACCGGAATATCCAAACTCAACCCAAGATGACTCTTTCTGCAGGTGCTGTCCCTACATTCTCTACTGGATCACAGGACCTACCTGATTTGGGTCTCAGAAGAAATGGTTCTGGTTCATGAGTAGGTCTCAGTCCTCCCTGAGGAAGGGGCTGGAAGTTGAGCTCTGACGGGGTGAGAAGTGAGGGGTTGTTCCGCCTGGGGTGTGATGAGTTTGGGCAGCCCTGGGAGGCCCCTGGTCCCAGGACTGGGGAGCCCCAGAAGGCAGTGGTTTTCACCTCTTTTGGATTACTGGCCCCTTTGAGAACTGGAGGGAGGTGAAGGACCTTCAGATCAGGGAGTCGAAGGTTTGCACCACACAATATGCCATACGTCATTTCAGGTCTATGGCCCTCTGGAGCTCGTTCGTGACTAAGAAGCCTTGTTCTGGGGATGTGGGAATAACTGCTGGTGGCTGAGGCCGCAAGCCCATTCAAGTGACCACTTGAAAGGCAGAGCTCTCTCCTCCACCATCACCCTTAGTTAATTTCTTGTTAATGCAAGACCCCGAGTATTCATAGTTTAGGGGGGGCCTCGTTCTATCCCCTGGGCTGGAGAGGAAACACAGGGAGAGGAGCAGCTGAAGGAATCGGGGAAGGTGAGCTTGAGGAAGAGTGGGCTTGGGGACAGAACCCTGAACTTGACTGTCTGGACCAGGGAGAAGGCAGCAGGCTTAGACTGAGGAGAGACAGCATGGCGCAGGGGCACCAAGAGCTCAGGGTGATGGAAATGATCTGGAGCCCCAGCGTTGGTTCTGCTTGGACTCCACTTCTAGGCTCCAGACTTGAGGCACGCTGCCCAGTATCTCTGAGCCTCGGTTTTCCTACTTGGGAGCGGGGATGATAGTAGTTACAGAAAGTTTACTGTGAGGAATAAATGAGATGATGCACACTAAAGGTTTGAGATAGTCCCCCCACCAAAGTGGTAGCTATTTTTCGACAGAAATGATTTTTCTCATGTTATAGATGAACTACTTTCCAAGGTTCTTTAGAGACATCAGCCCTGCACTGCAGGGGTTCGATGAAAACCAGTGATTCTGTGAGTGGGTGTGTGTGAGGGTGGGAAGTGTGTGAGTGTGAGCATGAGCGAGAGTGAGCATTGTGAGAGTGAATTGTGTGTGTGGATGTGTGAATGAGTGAGAATGTGCAGGAGTAAGAGCCAGCGTGAGTGACAGTAAGAGTGTGTGAGTGGGCTGGGCACGGTGGCTCGTGCCAATAATCCCAGTACTGTGGGAGGCCGAGGCGGGCAGATCACTTGAGCCCAGGAGTACTAGACCAGTCAAGCAACATAGCAAGACCCCATCTCTACAGAACACCCCCCAAAAAAATTAGCCAGGTGTGGTGGCACATGCCTGTAGTCCCAGCTACTCAGGAGGCTGAAGCAGGAGGATCACCTGAGCCCAGGAGGTGGAGGCTGCAATGAGCTGTGACTGCGCCACTGCACTCCAGCCTGGGTGACAGAACAATACCCTGCCTCAAAAAAAAAAAAAAAAAAAAAAAAAAAAAGGTACGAGTTTGTGAAAGCAAGTGTGTGAGAAAAAGAGTGAGCATGAGAATGAGTGTGTAGGTGTGAGAGTGAGACAATGGCTGAGCATGAGTGTGTGTCAGCATGAGTGGGTGTGTGAGTGTGTGTGGTGAGTACACGAGAGTAAGAGTGTGTCAGAGAATAAGAGTGGGCAAGGACGAGTGAGTGTGAGAGAGTGGGCATGAGTGAGTTGAGAATGTGGGCATGAGTAAGAGTGAGTGTGGGCATGAGTCAGAGTGAGCATGAGAGTGGGGATGAGTGAGAGTGAGTGTGAGGGGGTGAGAGTGAGTGTGGGGGGGTGAGAGTGAGTGTGGGGGGATGAGTGAGAGTGTGAGGGGGTGAGTGAGCCTGAGAGGGGAGTGAGTGTGAACATGAGAGGGAGGTGGGTGAGGGGGACAGTGAGTGTGAGGGGGGCGAGAGTGAGTGTGGGGGGTGAGAGTGAGTGTGGGGGGATGAGTGAGAGTGAGTGTGAGGGGGTGAGCATGAGAGGGGGTGAGTGAGAGTGAGCATGAGAGGGGGGTGGGTGAGAGTGAGTGTGAGGGGGGCAAGAGTGAGTGTGGGGGAGTGAGTGTGAAGGGGGGCAAGAGTGAGTGTGGGGGGGTGAGAGTGAGTGTGGGGGGTGAGTGAGCGTGAGAGGGGGGTGAGAGTGTGGGGGGATGAGTGAGAGTGAGTGGGGGGGTGAGTGAGCGTGAGAGGGGGTGAGAGTGAGTGTGGGGGGATGAGTGTGAGTGTGGGGGGATGAGTGAGAGTGAGTGTGGGGGTTGAGTGTGAGAGGGGGGTGGGTGAAAGTGAGTTTGGGGGGGTGAGTGTGAGAGGGGGTGTGTGAGAGTGAGTGTGGGGGGGTGAGTGTGAGAGGGGGTGTGTGAGAGTGAGTGTGGGGGTGGGTGTGAGAGGGGGATGAGAGTGAGTGTGGGGGGTGTGAGGGGAGGTGAGAGTGAGTGTGGGACTGAGTGTGAGAGAAGGGTGAGTGAGAGTGAGTTTGGGGGTGAGTGTGAGAGGGGGGTGGGTGAGAGTGAGTGTGGGGGGTGAGTGTGAGGGGGGTGAGTGAGAGTGAGTGTGGGGGTGAGTGTGAGAGGGGGTGGGTGAGAGTGAATGTGGGGGGTAAGTGTGAGAGGGGTGAGTGAGAGTGAATGTGGGGGGTGTGAGGGGGTGAGAGTGAGTGTGGGGGTGGGTGTGAGAGGGGGTGAGTGAGAGTGAGTGTGGGGGTGTGAGTGGGGGGTGGGCGAGAGTGAATGTGGGGGGTGAGGGTGAGAGTGAGTGTGGGGGGTGAGTGTGAGGGGGGTTGAGAGTGAGTGTGAGAGGGGGTGAGTGAGAGTGAGTGTGAGGGGGGGGTGAGTGAGAGTGAGTGTGGGGGTGAGTGTGAGGGGGGTGAGAGTGTGGGGGTGAGTGAGTGTGAGAAGGGGGTGAGTGAGAGTGTGAGGGGGTTGAGAGTGAGTGTGGGGGGTTGAGAGTGTGAGAGGGGGGTGAGTGAGAGTGAGTGTGAGGGGGGTGAGTGAGAGTGAGTGTGGGGGGTGAGTGTGAGAGGGGGTTGAGAGTGAGTGTGAGAGGGGGTGAGTGAGAGTGAGCGTGAGAGGGGGGTGAGAGTGAGTGTGGGGGGATGAGTGTGAGTGTGGGGGGATGAGTGAGAGTGAGTGTGGGGGTTGAGTGTGAGAGGGGGGTGGGTGAAAGTGAGTTTGGGGGGGTGAGTGTGAGAGGGGGTGTGTGAGAGTGAGTGTGGGGGGGTGAGTGTGTGAGGGGGTTGAGAGTGAGTGTGAGAGGGGGTGAGTGAGAGTGAGTGTGGGGGGGTGAGTGAGTGTGGGGGGTGAGTGTTTGAGGGGGTTGAGAGTGAGTGTGAGAAGGGGTGAATGAGAGTGAGTGTGGGGGGGTGAGTGAATGTGGGGGGTGAGTGTGTGAGGGGGTTGAGAGTGAGTGTGAGAGGGGGTGAATGAGAGTGAGTGTGGGGGGGTGAGTGAGTGTGGGGGGTGAGTGTGTGAGGGGGTTGAGAGTGAGTGTGAGAGGGGGTGAGTGAGAGTGAGTGTGGGGGGGTGAGTGTGAGGGGGTTGAGAGTGAGTGTGAGGGGGTGAGTGAGAGTGTGAGAGGGGGGTGAGTGAGAGTGTGAGGGGGTTGAGAGTGAGTGTGGGGGGTTGAGAGTGTGAGAGGGGGTGAGTGAGAGTGAGTGTGAGGGGGGGTGAGTGAGAGTGAGTGTGGGGGGTGAGTGTGAGAGGGGGTTGAGAGTGAGTGTGAGAGGGGGTGAGTGAGAGTGAGTGTGGGGGGGGGTGAGTGAGAGTGAGTGTGGGGGTGAGTGTGAGGGGGGTGAGAGTGTGGGGGTGAGTGAGTGTGAGAAGGGGGTGAGTGAGAGTGTGAGGGGGTTGAGAGTGAGTGTGGGGGGTTGAGAGTGTGAGAGGGGGGTGAGTGAGAGTGAGTGTGAGGGGGGGTGAGTGAGAGTGAGTGTGAGGGGGGTGAGTGAGAGTGAGTGTGGGGGGTGAGTGTGAGAGGGGGTTGAGAGTGAGTGTGAGAGGGGGTGAGTGAGAGTGAGCGTGAGAGGGGGGTGAGAGTGAGTGTGGGGGGATGAGTGTGAGTGTGGGGGGATGAGTGAGAGTGAGTGTGGGGGTTGAGTGTGAGAGGGGGGTGGGTGAAAGTGAGTTTGGGGGGGTGAGTGTGAGAGGGGGTGTGTGAGAGTGAGTGTGGGGGGGTGAGTGTGAGAGGGGGTGTGTGAGAGTGAGTGTGGGGGTGGGTGTGAGAGGGGGATGAGAGTGAGTGTGGGGGGTGTGAGGGGAGGTGAGAGTGAGTGTGGGACTGAGTGTGAGAGAAGGGTGAGTGAGAGTGAGTTTGGGGGTGAGTGTGAGAGGGGGGTGGGTGAGAGTGAGTGTGGGGGTGGGTGTGAGGGGGGTGAGTGAGAGTGAGTGTGGGGGTGAGTGTGAGAGGGGGGTGGGTGAGAGTGAATGTGGGGGGTAAGTGTGAGAGGGGTGAGTGAGAGTGAATGTGGGGGTTGTGAGGGGGTGAGTGAGAGTGAGTGTGGGGGTGGGTGTGAGAGGGGGTGAGAGTGAGTGTGGGGGTGTGAGAGGGGGGTGGGCGAGAGTGAATGTGGGGGGTGAGGGTGAGAGTGAATGTGGGGGGTGAGTGTGTGAGGGGGTTGAGAGTGAGTGTGAGAGGGGGTGAATGAGAGTGAGTGTGGGGGGGTGAGTGAGTGAGTGTGGGGGGTGAGTGTGTGAGGGGGTTGAGAGTGAGTGTGAGAGGGGGTGAATGAGAGTGAGTGTGGGGGGGTGAGTGAGTGAGTGTGGGGGGTGAGTGTGTGAGGGGGTTGAGAGTGAGTGTGAGGGGGGGTGAGTGAGAGTGAGTGTGGGGGGGTGAGTGTGAGGGGGTTGAGAGTGAGTGTGAGGGGGTTGAGTGAGAGTGTGAGAGGGGGGTGAGTGAGAGTGTGAGGGGGTTGAGAGTGAGTGTGGGGGGTTGAGAGTGTGAGAGGGGGGTGAGTGAGAGTGAGTGTGAGGGGGGGTGAGTGAGAGTGAGTGTGGGGGGTGTGAGAGGGGGTTGAGAGTGAGTGTGAGAGGGGGTGAGTGAGAGTGAGTGTGAGAGGGGGTGAGTGAGAGTGAGTGTGAGGGGAGGTGAGTGAGAGTGAGTGTGGGGGGGTGAGTGTGAGAGGGGGTGAGAGTGTGAGGGGGTGAGTGAGTGTGAGAAGGGGGTGAGAGTGAGGGGGTGAGTGAGAGTGAGGATGAGTGTGGGCACGAGTGAGGTGAGTGTGAGCATAGAGTGTGAGAGAACAGGCAAGTGTGTGTGTGGAAGTGAGCAGATGAGCGTGAGTACTTGTGGGAGTATGCATAGGTGAGGGGAGTGTGTAAGTGACCCTCGACCCCTCAGGTGGCTCCACCCAGGAGAGAACAAAAGGTTTGGTCTCTGAGGGGTCCTCATGCTGCGACCCCCTGAGACTGCAGGACCCACAGGAGCAGAAGCATCATCGGTGGGGTCTGGAGTTGGCCCAAAGGGTCCTCACCCGACAGCAGGGAACCGGCACCCTCTCTCCTGCCTTCTCTCCAGAGAAGCCTGACCCAGGGAGGAGGAAAAGTCCCTTCCGCTGAGTGGAGGCAGACCCAGGAGGCCTGCAGGGCTTGCAGATGGAGGCTTCAGCACAGGCCCATTTCTGTGGAGCCCAGAAGGGACCTGCACAGAGCTGCTGTGGCCTGGATGCACGTGGGGGAAACTGGGTTGCGGATTACCCGGACAAAACCACAGGGCCCCGACCCAGTAGACCGGAGTCGCGTTCCACATCTGAGGCTCGTTAGCTGTGAGGCCCGAGGTCTTGGTTTCTTCATCTAAAAGTTGTGGATAACAGCTCTGCCTCCCTCCCAGCATCGTTGTGGGAATTACATGAGAAACGCACATGGAGAGAGTTCAGGGGCAGCTCTGAGACCCCAGGTCCACAGCCCCTCCTCAAAATTCCTGGGAGTCAAATGTGTGCAGGAATTTACATATTTTTCCTTCAGATTTTGGAAAGGTAACACAGTGCACACACCGTTTATTACATAACACCCCCAGCAGGGATGGAGGCAGCACCCTGTAATTAAACACATTAATATTTCTGCAGTGAATTATATGAATATTCACCCTAAGTGGGATAAATAAAGCCTATAAATAGCTCAGATTAGCCCAAGACAGGTTTTGCTATCAATTGAATTTCCCACAAAACTTAAAAAATGGACTTGAAGTGTTCAGAGGGTTCTGGAATTCAGGGCTCTCGAGAAGGGACTTGGACTTAGGCCACCATCATCATGGCTGTTCTGGAGGCAGTGGCAGGCTTGCTACTGCTTCCAGATGCCTGGGAGCCTCTGCAGATAGCCCCTGCAGGCTTCCGGGTCTCCAGCCCTCACCATCAGCAAGCAGCCCTTGCCCATCTCTGCCCAACCAGGGCCCCTTTACATGCTGTACCTCCAGCTAGCATCATCCCTGAGATGCCTGGGTCACACTCCACTGAAGCCTGGGCCGGCATGGAGTCGGGGAGAAAATGGGTGTGGCAGCTGGGGTTCTGCAGAGCTCTGATGGACACCTCTGGATTCAGTGAGAGAAATTTCTCAAGCTCCCAAGTTCCCGCCTTAGCTATCTAGAGGAGAAACTAGGTCTAGGGTGACTCTGTCCCCCTCTGTTTGACTTCTCACCTCCAGTTCCTCCTGTCCACCTCAGGCAGAATTTCCCAAAGTGTGCTTTGTGGGACTCTGGTCTCTATGAGGAGCCTGGAGAAAGGACTCTGTGATCATGTGAGCTTGGGAAAGACGGCACACTCACCCACCTCTTGGAGATTCCCCCTGGACATTGATCTATTAGAATGTCAAGAACTCCTGCAATGAATTACCTGTTTAATTTTATTTAACCCAGCCTTTCCCAAATGTTCCTTGGCCATGGAACCCCTTTTTGTAGACCACCTCGTAGTGCCCTGTGTAACTGGTGCTGTCCTTAGCAAGTTGCTGTCCTAAGGTGCTGATGTCTGGTCAGGCTCAGAGCTTTTCAGCCGGAGGTGTTAGGGCGCCTGTGCTGTTGGCCTCTCCCACTCTTCAGCCTCCTGGCTCCTGAGCTCAACAGGGGTGCCCAGAAGAATAAACTAATTAAGGTAAAACGTGCAACAGCCATGCAGAGCCTTGTAGATCATAAATGGGAACGGCAAAATCAATGGCAGCCCTTCTGCAGGCAGAGGCCCGGAGGCCTGGGCGACAGGAGAGATGGGAGCCTGTGATTTAGGAAGAGCAAACGCTCTGGCAGCTGCAACCTGGGTAATTAGGTGTGTCAGGAAGACAGATAAACAGCGAGCTGTGCGGGTCGATGGCACAGGCAATAAACACCCAGCACTGGCCCCTGGCCCATGTCAGCATGCAGTCCTGCCTTCTGGCTCCTTGTAGCTGCACAAGAACTGCACTCTGCCCTGGGGTCCCTCATAAGAGGGTGGGGGCAGCTGTTTGGGAAGAGGTGAGGTGAGGAAGAGGAGCAGGAGAGAGGTATTCTCTTGAGTCCCCTGGGGAAAGACACGGAGAAGGTAGAGGCCTGGGAGAAACAGGAGGGCATCTGGGGCAGGGCAGGGGGCCCTTGAGTCACAGCCCCCATGAGAGGCAAGTCTGGGGATTCCCATTTCCACCCCGATTCTGGCATCTTGGCATTAAAGGAGCCTTGAAGGTCTCAGAGTCCAGTAGAACCACCATTTGCTGCCAGGAGGCCAGAGGGAGGGGTCTGTGGGTGAGGCTCAGGTGCCCACCATGCCCTGCAGGGGGCCAGGTGCTACACCAGATGCCGTGGGAGGCCAGGGGAAGTATGCCGTTGTCCCTGACTAGGGGCTTTTAGAGTCCACCCACACCATCAGGGACAGGTAAAGGAGATACCAGGAGACAGCCATGAAATGAATGATACTGCCATGTCTATAGCACTTGCCAGGTGCCAGGAAATTCACATATATTCACTCATTAACCCTCACCACAACCCCTCAAGGTGGGTACTATTTTCATGACCCCTTTACACATGAAGTGCCTGGGGCATGAGAGAGAAGGGGACTTTCCTAAGATTCCATAGCTGGCAGAGCCCAGCAGGGCAGAATTGCACAGTATGTTGGGAGATGCGTTGAAATCAGGATGGAAGAGGTCGCTGTGATCAGGGAGGGCTTCATAAGGGAGGAGGCACCTGAACTGAGACTGAAGGGTCAGAGTAACAGCACTGCACTCTACAGTTTAGGCAGGATGGCAAGAAAAAGGCACAGAGGGGACATTGAGTTTGCCTGGGGAGGGGGGTTTGTGCAGGTGGAGGAGGAGAAGCATGACAGGGTGGGGGAGACCCAGTACTGAAGGCAAAGGGGCCATTGGTGGCTTCTGATATGGGGAAAGTCAGGGGAAAACAGTGTTTCTGGAAGATTAAGTTGGCAGGGGAGTGAAGGGTGAATGCGCTAGTGAGGGAGAAAATGCAACGAGTGGCCACTTTTGTAGGAGCTCAGGCTTGATCAGGATGGGGAGGAAGCACCGGTGTAGGAGGGGTTGGCTGAGTGTGGCCGGCAGAGTGAGGGAGCTGTCCAAAATGTGGAAACAGTGACCCAAGCAGGGATGCCGAGCTCGCTGGCGGTGAGCAGGAGCCTGGCTTCAGACAGTTTTGATTTAAAGTGACCACAGGGTGGCCAAGAGGTCACTGGCTATGAGGCATGACTCCTTACAGAGTAGTGAGTCTGGAGCTAGGGAGAAGGGAAAGGCCAGGCCATAAACAGGGTCGCTTGAGTCCCGGGGAGAAACCACATTTGGGACAGAGAAGGAGGCATCAGAAGACTAGAAAAGGGGAATAAGAGGGCACCTGGAGCCACTGGGAGCATGAGGTTGTGTCATAAAGGATTCTCCCTAAGGATCACTGGATTGGAATGCCTCCTCCCCAGGGGGCTTTCCCCACCTGGGAGATGGTCTGTCTCATGGTCTGGTATTGGTGGTAGAGAGAAGGGTGCGCAGGTTTTTGTGGCAAGACAGAGGCCTCAGCCTCCAACCTCATTCATCAGGCAAACAGCAGGGCTGGGGAGGTAGCCAGCAACATCGCTCCCTCTAGGTGGATCTTGGGCAACTCATGAACTTGTGTTTTTCTGATCTGTAAAATGGAATGAGAATGGCCACCTATTCATCAGGTTGTTGTGAGGGTTAAATTAGATAATGTACGTAAAGTGCTGAGAACAATACCTGGCACATGGTAAGTTAAATAAATAGTAACAACACCATCACCATCACCACCATCATCCAGGAAATCACAGCACATGACCACAGCAGATCCTCAACTCAGGAGGCAACTGTGATGTTAAGTATAAAAGGCTTTATAAGACTTAGTCAATGGAAAACCAGCAAGACAGTGATGGCTCCAGGGGAAGAAAGAACACATTCAGTCAAAGGACATTTTCAAAGAGGAGCCCAGGCTGTGCTGGGTCCCTGATGTAAATGCTGACCCCAGCCTTCCTTCCCCCATCCCAAGGTGAAGAGGGAAACCCGATCAGCTCCCGCCAGGCACTTTGCCCACATCAGCTCCTTCAGTGCTCTCCGCAGCAGTGCCAGGAAGGTGGAGTCTTCATTTCACAGAGAGAAACTGGGGCTCAGAGGGTTAGGTCATTTGCCTAAGGTTGCACAGCTGTTGTGAGGTGGTCTGTCTGTTGCAGAGCCCCCTCTCATGTTATTAAAGAGCTGGGTCACTCATGGGAGGCAGTCCCAGCTCCCAAGGGTCCTTGTTAGGACCATGGGAATGGCCTCTGGGGTCCCATGTTCCGTATTGTGCTGCTTTGGCCCATGCTGGGAGAGCTGCAAATCAGGACTTTGCATCCAAGTAAAATCTGGCTGGGGGATCAGGAGACCCTAGAATCCATTTTAGGACCTAGAGAATCCTAGGAAAAGAGGGTGGAGCCATAGGGCCATACATCTCAGACTTTGCTGGGTTCAGGAAGCTCCTGGAGATTAAATTCAGATTCTGGTTTCGGAGGTCTGTGGTGGGGCCTAAGAGTCTGCATTTTTAAGAGCGCCTGGCTGATTGCCATGCTTATGGCCCATGCGTCACACTTGGAGTAGTGAGGTGCAGAATATCTGGGTACAGTTGGAACTGGGACTAGGTGGAGGAGCTGCCCGACCAGGGGTGCTTCTCTCAAGATCAGTCAGCTCCTCTGCTGTGAAGGCAGAAGAGGCTGGAAGTACCACCCATCCAAACACCCTTCTCTTTATCGAGGTGACTGACGCTCCTTCTCCTCTCTAAGAAGTTACAAGAACCTCTGCTGAAGGCCTCTTTAAGTATGACACAGAGCCCCCCCCACAAAAAAGTGATAAATCCAAGTCCATAAAAATGAAAATGTTCCACATTACAACATCCACCAAGAGCAAAGACAAAAGAAAAAAAAGACAAACAAGGGAAAAGTATCTTCAACTTGTTCTATAGACAAAGGGCTAATTCCCTAATTTATAAAGAGCTGTTACAACTCAATAAGGAAAAGACCAATAATCAATACAAAAATAGGCAGAGGCTATGAGCAGACAAGAGATCCAAATATATAAAAATCTTCTCAGTCTCCTTCATTTTAACAAAAATGAAAATTAAAACTGTACTTAGATATCATTTTTTCCCTGTCAGATTAGCAAATACTGTAAAAATAGATGAAATATTGTGTTGGGGGTGTTGGAAAGGGCTTGCTTGCATATTTGGTTGATGGGAACGTCCTGAGCAGTGGCCCTAGGAAGGACAATTTGGCAGTGGCTATGAAAACTACACACGTATATTCATTTGAGGCAGTAATTCTATTTCTACGAACTCACAAACATGCCTGCAATTGTGGGAAATGGCATGTGGTACAAACTTACTCATTTGGTAGCATGCTTTGTAAAGGCGAAAGGCAAAACCTGACTGCAAGTAATCTTTCATCAATAGAAGACCAATTAAATTAATGGCACAGTGGAGTACTATACAACCATAAAAAGAATGAGAAAGCTGTCTGTGTACTGCCATGAAATCAAATCCAAACTGCATTGTTAAATGAAAAGAGCAAAGAGTGGAACCATGAGTTGGGCATGCTGTTTATGTAGGAAGGAGGGAGACACATAAATTACTTGAGCAGTACCCCACACATAGCAGATCTTCAATCATCATTTTGTGGAACTGAATGCATGAAAATACATGAAAATCCTGTAGGGGCTCACAGTTCACACTGAGCCATTTGCTACCCATGCTTCTGTTCGTTACCCCAGGCCAGCCCATGTGGGTGGGAGTGCTCAGGGCTATTCAGTGAAGCAGCAAGGGTGAGCTAGTGTGTGATCCCCCAGGGGATGGGCTCTGACCAGGAGCTGCAGAACATCCTAGGTTCCTGGATATGGAGGTGAGGTATCGGCACCTGCCTCTTGTCCCCCTGCATCCTACACACTCTCCTACCTGGTTTCCCTGAGTAGTGTTGCCTGAGATGCTACTCAGTGGCTTGTATTTTTCCAGGCTGGTGAAGCCATAAGCTGGTTTCCTGGCCCAGGCTGTCCTGGGATGGTGGTCAGTCTTCCTCCTTCTCCTTTCCCTTACCCACTTGCCAATTCTCAGCCCTTGACCCAGGCCCACTGGGCCCCTCATCTGCATGGTGTTATACTGCGGTCCTTTTCTCTTTGCTCCCACGGTCTCTCCTTCCCACAGGCCAGGAGAAAGGCCTGTGGACCTCTGCCCATGACACTTTGAGTGGCTCTGGCTTTCTTCAGAGCCACAGGACTAAAACAGCTATTGTGTGGAGTGCTTATTAAGTCCTGGGCACTGTAATAAGTGCTTTCATCCACTATCTCAGGTGTTCATTCAAAAATATGTATTTAATGCTTACTAAGTGACAGGCACTCCTTTGGATCTGGACTATAGCAGTGAACAAGACACTCCCATGGAACTAAGACCCTGGTAGGAGAGATGGACAACAAACAAAAAATCGCTTATTTTCAGATAGTGGTCAGTACTGTGAAGGAAAATAAAGCCAGTTAAGTGCACAGAGGGTAATGGGGCTACAATTTTAGATAAGGGGCTCAGGAAAGATCTCACTGGAGGAGGGGCCTGAATGAAGGAGTGAGCCTGGAGAACATCAGTGGGAAAAGCGTTTCAGGTAGAGGGAACAGCAAGTACGAAGGCCACAGGTGGGAAGGCAGTGAGTAAGAGGAACAGTGGAGGAAAGAAGATCAGAAAGGCAACCTGGGTCACATAGGAGGGGTGCTGGAGGTGATGGGAAGGGCTTTGGATATGGAGCCACTGGCGGGAATTGAGCTTAAGAAGTTGGCGTGATTTTAGACGAGGGAGTTGAGGCTGAGAGAGGTCAAGTAACCTGTCCAAGGTCACACAGTAACTAAGGGGCAGACCCCAGGTTTGTACAGAATGACTCCCCCAGGATGTTGTTGGAATGCAGGGTGCTCGCCCTCTTCCAGGAACTCCAATGCTACCATCCCAAAGGCTGGCCAAGGGAGGAGAGAGGGACCATGCTTCCACAGGTTGCTCCAACATCCTGGCACATGCCAGGGGCACAGCCAAATGCCATGGGCATGCCTGGGCTGGTTGGGGGCCCCTGGAGAGTGGGCAGGGTGGCAATGGCTGAGTGCCATGCCAGCTGGGCCCAAGGAAGTGCTGACACAGCACAATGTCCCTGCTCCACACCCTGCCCATTGCCGATGAATCAATGGGATCACTCAACTGAAAAATTAACTCAAACCCACAGACATCCCTGAAACCCATAGAAGGTGGCCAGCACTGAGGCTGCTGGGCATTGTTGCCTTACCCCCACCCCGGGGGCCGGCTCTGGCCTCTCCCAGTGCACACTTATGGCCTTGATCTCAGGAGCTCAGGGCCTTTCTGGCGCCTCCACTGTGCCTGCCTTTCTTGACTTCCCTCAGTTGGCAAACCCTCTCTCAGGCCCAACAGCTCACGCCTGTCTGTTCTTCCTGGGATTTATTTATCAAATTTTAACTTAGCTCTTAGGATGTGTAATGTCTGACTGGGGCCGAAGGGGGCCACAACATGAACGATACAAGGTTTTGCCTTCAAGGAGCTTTGAGTACAGGGAGGGGATTGGGAGAGGGGACTCAGATACCCAGAGAAACGCAAGGCTGTGTTGAGGATAGAGTGTAAACTTCATGAGGGCAGGATTTTTGTGTTTTATTCACTGAGGCATCCTCAGTCCCTAGAATAGTAAGTGCTCAGTAAATATTTGTCCAATGGATGAATGCATTAATAAATGAGTAGGATTGTTGTGAGGCTGAGCATGAAACTAGCATGATTCTGAGGTAGTGGCCTTCCATCTTGGTGTATGGGGAATTGCCTGGAGATCTTTACCATCTGGTGACTGCATCCCACTCCTAGAGATTCTGATGGGATTGACTGGAGTGCCGCTTAGCTGGGATTGTTGAAAGCTCCCCAGGTGACCCTAATGTGCAGCCTGGGCAGGGAACCAGGGCTCTGGGATTCACAATGCAGCACTCTAAGAGCGTGGGAGGGGCTGCTGCTTCAGAGACACCTGGTGGCTGCCACAGCAGGTGCTCTGTGCTTGGTGAATAGGGGATGGTCTGTCCCCTTCCTCTGGCATCTGCTTGCTGAGCCCACACTTCCACAGTTCTCCTTGCTCCAGCTTCCCAGCCTCTGGGAGACTTCCTGGGGACTCACCCCTTCTGCAGGCATCCCTTGACACTGCTCCCTTTCTGACCTTGTCCCACATTAAAGAGTTGATCAGCCCATCAATTAATTGTGTCCTAATCCAATCTTGGCTTGGCTGGAGAGAGGGCAGTAAATCCAGCTGCATAATCATGCCCTGATATTTGTGTAGGGATAATTACTATCTCTCAGGCCTCACTTGGTGGCAAGATGAGATGAAAACCCATAAAACACCACTCAGGGCTGTGGCTCATTGTTTCTTGGCTGCATGAGGCTGGCTGCCAGCCAGACAGCACTGCCTGCCCCTGCCCCTGGCATGAGCCCTAACCTCTTCCCCTCCCATTCATGCAACTGCAGGACTCAACATCGGGGGCAGTCTAGGGGCTGGATCCTGGCTTGGGCTCAACAACCAATAACGGTAATGTCGTGGCTCAGGGGAAAGCCAGTGTATATGTGTCAGGGTGGGGAGTGGAGCACAAGGAAGGTGGTCCTCATAGCCAGGCAGTTACCGGCCTCCAGGAGGTTGGGAGGTCCAGGATGATGACTGCTCAAGTCTGAACCACAGAGCTTCATCCAAAGCAGACCCGAAAGAGGGCTGCCTTCTGGAGGAGCCCACTGCATATTCAGCCTGGCCCCACAGGGACACAGGGCCCTACATCCCTCACAGTGTCCCTTATCTCGGGACACTGTGGCCTGGGACTTCCACAGAGATGTTACAGCCCCACAGGCCTGGGCTGAGATCCTGAGATCTGAGCCTGAGAAAATGCAAGCATCAGGGATGGGAAACCACCTTGATCTGCTGCCACAAGGGCACAGCCCCCAAATCATGAGACACTGAGCAAGCACTGCAAGCTAGGCTCTCCAAGAGGCAGTGAGGACACAGGGTTGAGGAAAGCTGTAGAGCATCTTGATTAAGAGGATGGATCTGGAGTCAGACTCCTGGGTTTGAATCCTGGGACTTACAAGCTGCGTGGCCTTGGGCAAGTCAGGTAACCTCTTTGTGCCTCAGTTTCCTCAATTGTACAGTGGCATTTACCAGTACCGAGGTGTGTGAGGCCTAAATGAGATAATTAATGTAAATGCTTATATCAGGGTCTGACACACAATAGGTGCTACTTAAGTATTAACTGTTATTATTGTCACTGTCATTTAGCCTTCTGGGCATCAATTTCCCTCATCCATTCCTTAGCACGCAGGACCTTGTTACTCAAAGTGTGGTCTCTGACCCAGAGGCATCGTCATCATAGCCTGGGAACGGGTCAGAAGTGCAGGGTCTCGGCACCACCCAGACCTGCTGAATCAGTCTGCATTTGCACAAGACCTCTAGGGGATTCGGATGCATACTTCAGTTCGAGAAGCTCCTGCAAAAAAAGGCTCCATGAATTCAAGGTCTCTCTTCTATACAGTTGTATCCTCAGCACCTCTAGGCTGGCATAGTGTAGGTGCTTGGCAAGAATTTGGGGAGAGGGGTGAGGAGGGCTCACATTAGGAGGTGGTGGTGGGGATACTCAGTCTGAGGGAGAGCCTCCGTCTCTGCTCACCCTCTCCATCTCCAGGCCCAGAGTTCAGGAGATGAGACCTACAGGCTCAGACGCAAGAGAAGAAGTTGTTCTGGGACCCAGAGAGGTCCTGCGGCAGCAGGGGGCAGTGCCTAGGGGGACGATGACAGTTGCCTGAGGAAGGGCCAGGGTTCCCACGGCCCTCCCCAAGTTGGTGCTGGGAGGGAGAAGATGGGAAGCAGGAAAAGACCTGAGCCCCAGCCCTTACCCGAGAAGGCGTTATTGGTGTTGAGGAAGTAGATCTCCTCCCGGCCGTCGCCGTCGATGTCGCAGGCTGTGACCCCGATGGCGTTCCCCTGCCGGTCCCGCAGCGCGTAGTAGGGTGAGCTGCGCTCGTCGACCGCGATGTTCACCAGCCGCTTCTGGGCCCGGTCGTACTTCAGAACCAGGTTGGGGCCATTGTACCTGGAGGAGGAATGGGGAGGGGATGCTGGAGAGGAGCCGCTGGGCCCACCCAGTCCCATCCGACCAGTACAATGGGTTGGGAGTCCTCCCGGACACGCTATGAGGCAAGTCAGCCCCAGAGTGTTCCTGGGGAACCCAGCCAGCCTTGCCTCACGGAGCCCTGAGTGTTGGATGAGTGTCCATGAATCAGATTCGGGCTCGGGTGCAGTGATAGTCAGCAGGGGCCATGTGGGACACCATATAAGCAGCTTGGTGGTGGAGGGAAGTGGGAACCACGGACAGACCCTTCCCACAGGCTCCACTGAGGAAAACAAAGAACTTCCTGACGCTCATCTTGCCCATTTCAATGCAAAAGGCACTTTCACATTTATGATCTCATTAATTTAAATTTAACAATCAAGAGAGGTAGGCATGTATTAGTAACCCGTTTTATGGATGAGGCAACCGATGAGGTTTATCAGGGAAACTGAGGCTCAGAGAGGCTGAATGCCCTTTCCAAGGTAACACAGCCTAGGAAGTGTCAGGTGCTAGGAGTTGAACCAAGGCCCTTTCTATCCTGAGTCCCGAGTCCCTGTGTGAATGAGCCCTGGAGGAGCAGGAGGCTTTGTTGTTGAGGTTTGAACAACTCTCCTGACAAAGTCACCGCATTTAAACAGAGGGATGAAATTAGCCTCTCAGTTGGGAGAACACGAACATGTCTAAAGTTATTAGACAGACCTGCTGGATCTTTTTCTAAGAACTCAAGACAAAAGGTTAAAAGCCATCACTACTTATCTCTCCTCTGTCTCACTCTCCTGCGCCTGCAACTCCCTCCTCGCTGTACTGAAGCCCAGGCACGTTCTTGCCTCAGGGACTTTGCACATGCTGTTCTCTGCCTAGGATGCTGTTCCTCCAGACATCCACACTGCTGGCTCCCACCTTCATCTCCCTTAAACCTTTGCCCCCCTGTTCCTTCTCAGTGAGGCCTTGCCTGCACACGCTCCAAAAATTAGCAACCACCCCCACCACTGCACCACCACCCTGTTCTCTATCTCTCACTAATGCTCTCTTCCCAGAGCTCTGACCAACAGCTGACAATTCCATATTCTCATTTACCTCTTCCTTCTCTGTCTGGTCCCATTAGAATGTCAGCTCCATGAAGGCAGAACTTCTCGTCTGTTTTGTTCCCCAGTGCCTAGAACCATGCCTAGCATTCAACAGGTGCTCAATAAATATTTATTGGCTAATTGAATGAATGAAAGCTCAGAGCTCATGTCTGAATCATAAAAACTCAGGTGTCCCATGGTCGATTTCTTTGCATCACCCTCCCATATGGAGAAAACAAGGGCCCTGCAGGAAGTCAGCGTGCCCAGGGTCACACCCCAGGCAGCACAGAAATGAATGTCTGAGGCCTCTTCCTGCCTGCTGGGAGCACCAGCTTGCCAGATTCTCCCAAAGAATGGAACAGACCGCATCCACAGGGTCCCCCCACCTCTTCCTATGCTTCAGCCTGAATGTGCACATTCAGAGGGAAATGCAGACACTGGCTCTGGAGGGCCCCCAGCTAGGAACACCCAGGGAGGGCAGGAAGAGCTCTCCAAGGTCTTCAAGAGAAATCACTTCTTTCTTTCCTGAAACAAATCCAGTCTGGCCCGCTGCACCATCCCAAGATGCAGAAGCCAGTGAGGTTTAGGGGATGCTGAGCAGCTGGCTGGGCGCCTTCTGGCCCCCACAGGGTGTGAAAGGAGAGACAGAGCTCCTGGGGGCTGAGTCAGCGCCCGGTGATGGGAGTTAGCGCCTTAGACACCTTGACGAAGAGCGTCTGAGGGCTGCATGTCCAGGGTGTAGCATGACCTATGGAGATGTGTCTAGCCAAGGGCCAGGGGAGACAGGCACTTGGGTTCCAGAACTGTCAGCAGCTGGCTCCAGTGCTCGGGGACAGGAAGTGCCTGTGAGGGCTGAACACGAGTCTTGCAAGCCTTGGGGTCTTCTGCTTTTCCATCACTACTGCACCTTGTAAGACGGCTGTATTTGTGGAGTGCTTGGCCTTGTTAAAAGCACCCTCACGTGCACGGTCTCCCTTGAGCGCCACACCATCTCAGAAGGAAGGCAGGCAAAGCATTTTTCCAGAAAAGGAAACTGAAGTGAGGTCCAAGGTTACACAACTTGTTAGTGGCAGCGCTGGGCCTCTGTGTCTTCAGGGTCCAAACCCCAAGTTCTTTCCGTACTGCCTATGATGCCAGCACTCTCAGGCTTGTTCATTTTTCCCCCTGGCTGCCTCCCACAAAGTAGTGCCCCTGAGAAATGCCTGAGAATTTCATGGAGATGTAGCTGGCGAAGATTACCGTAGTCTTACATTTCAATAGCACTTTACACTTTACAAAGCACTTTCTCATCCTTGGGCTCATTTACTTCTTAAAGTTCCTAGCTCTGCCAGAGATGAGGTTGGTGGCCTTGGGCTGGTCAGTTCTCTCTAGGCTCTGCATTTCTCTTCTGTGAAATGCAAGAGTTGGACAAAATCTGAGGGTCATGACATGTGTGGTAAAAGGCAGCCCCGGGGGCCCGCTGCTCTGTTCAACTAGAGCATCTGTGTGTTAATGCATTTTGTTTTATGCATCACATTCCACAATACGTTGTTTGAACAAGGGATTCCAGAGCTGGAGTTTAAAAGCCCCTGGACTCTGTGGGTCCGTGAGTCTCACTAACCTTATGAGATGATCAGAGCAGGCGCCCCCTGTCCCAGGCTGTGGCTGAGAAACCACCACATAAACCCAGCACTGACACCCTTCCTCTGTGCCCCTGCCCCTTGGGTCTCCTAGAATGTCTTCACCACCCCCTGAAGCCAGCTCCCAGTGCGAGGTGAGGGATCAAGGCCTCCTCACATGTTGGAGTCCAGTCCTTCTGCCCTGAATCTGGAGTAGCTGGGGTACACACAAGGTCCCTGCACCATGGTAGTAACCCCGGAAAGGCAGTTGGCCCTGGCTCTCTCTTCTTTAAAGAGTTTTGAGTGCCAGTTCCAGCGGTGAGGTTGCTAGTTTGGGTCAAATTCTTCGATCTGTTACAGAGTGAGCACACGCCACAATGGCTTCCCTAAACCTATGTGGTAGCTTGGGATGCATCCTGACACTCTGCCCCTCATCTCCCCCAGCCCCCACTGCCTCCCAGGACTACAGATACAAAGCCAGACCAACAGCTCCTAGGTTGGGTTCTTGGCACCCCATGGTGCAAGGCCACCGTAGTGCCTGGAGTTGCCACTCCCTCCTTTCACCCAGGCTGCTTTCTGCTGAGTCTGCTGGACCAACACTCAGAGCCTCTCACAATCCCCCAAGAAAACCAGAAGAACCAGCCTTCTTCCCTCCCCCACTTCTTCTTGAGGCTGACGCTCCTGTTTGCTTCCTCACCATCCCCTGAGTGTGCTCTGCCCTTTCCAGCTCCTGTGGTTTTGCTCAGCTGCAGCGGTCCCCTCCCACAGGGAATGCTCTTCCCACCTTCTCAGCCTCCCACGAAGCCTGCCCCGACTGCCCCTGCTGGATGTGACCTTCTCTTCTCTGGAAACCCACAGCATTTTGCACCTTGGTTATTGCTGTGCGGCCAGAATTGTTTGTGTTCCAACATCACTTTCCTCATTAAAACGTGCTTCTTGAGCTCAGGAAGCATGTGGAGTGGATGCATCTCTGCATTTGCTGTGCCTGGAGCAATGCTTGGCACAGAGTAGGTGCTTAACAAATGTCTATTTGATGCAAGAACGAGTGAATCAGTGGGTGAATGAATGAATGAATAAAAATAATCATGGGTAGCATTAGCAGAGCAGCCACTGCGTGCTGAGAGTTATGCTAAGTGCTTTGTACCCACTGTCTCATTCCATCCTCACAACGATCCTAGGACATGGGTCTTATTAACACCCCATTTCACGACATGGAGACTGAGGTTCAGAGGTTAGATGACTTGCCCACTGTCACGCTGCTGGCAGTCCCCACGCTGACGAGCTTGAGAAGCTGGGTGTGAGCTATGTGGGCTTACACACTTTCTCTGACACCTGTCAGAGACTTTTGGGCACTTTTATAAATTCTGAAGATTTCAAAGCTCAGTTAAATGGAGCCAGGAAGTGGGGCAAAGTCCCATGTTTTGAAGCAGCTATGGCTTCCCAAACAATGGGCCAGCAGGCAGGGGTGACGGGCTCACTGGAACTGTAAAATCTGCTTGAGAGACGCCATCAAAGGCACAACCGACCCGTGCTGTGAGAACCATCCCATTTTGGTGCCAGTTCACTGGGACAGCATCACTGTGGGGACAGCAGGGTCCTGGGTTTTGCCGAGAGCAGCCTGGGGGTGGGGTCCTGGCCCTGCCACCTCCTGGCTCTGGCCCCAAGCTTGTCCCTCGGTTCTTCTAAGCTTTGGCTTCTGCATCTGGAAAGGGGGCTGCTGCATACCTCGCAGGATGGCTGTGAGGATGAGGTGCCAGAGTGTGTGTGACAACACTTTGTAAACTGTGAGGAGTTACACAATCAGAAGTTCTTATCATTATTTAGAAAAACAACAAACCCGGGGCACAATCTCTCACTCTCCAGTGATCATGTTGATATTTCCAAACACACTCCAGCATTTCTTGTCCCCAAATATCCCACCCTCGGTAGCTCATCCCCTGCAGGTATATTTCTTTATTCCCATGTAAAACCAAACTTCTCTCTCCACTTTCCTGCTGCCTATTTGCCCCACCCCCATCCACTTTCCTACCCCAATTCTGACACAGCTTTTCCTGCTACTGTCATGGGTAGCACCCCACCCACATCTCGGGGTGCCCTTTTCTGTCCTCATGCCCCTTGGCCTCTCAGCTGTATCTGGCATAGTTGTTGCTCTCTCTGCCTTTTCCCCACCGCTGTCTTCTGAAAGCACTCTCCCCTCTAGGCCGAGGAGGCCACCCTCCTCTGTTTCCTGCTCTCTCTCTGGCTTCCTCTCCTTTCCCCACCATAATTCCTTCTTCCTCTCCCTTCCCTTTTAATGTTGGAGTCCCCAGGCCAGGTCCTGGGCCTTCTCTTCTTTCTCTCCCCTTTCACTAGGGGATAACATTATTCCCCTGACTGACAATTCCAAATTTATACCTCCAACCCAAATCCCCAGTCCCAGGTCAAATGCATATCTCTGACTGGCTACCTGACATCATCCTTTGGACGTCCACTGCTACCTCTAATAGAACATGTTCAAAGTGGACCACTCCACCCCTCCCTCCCACAAAGGAACACCCAAGTACTAAGGCCAGGAACCTGCATCAGCCTTGGCTTTCCCTCCCCTCTGTCTTCGCCTTTCATTAATAGGCCCATCCTGTCGTTTCTACTTCCAAAAATGTTTCACAAATCCTTTCTCTTCTTTCCTCCTCCACTGCCACCATCTCTGGGCAGACACCCTTCTCTGTTTTCTCACTTGACTCTCCCCTAATTTAATTCCCCTACACTGTAGCCAGGGGCATCTTTTTTACTGCATAAATCAGATCGTAGCTAAAACCCTTTGGTGGCTTCCCATTGTATGGGAATGAAACCCAGACCTGTGATCACTCCTGGCCTCACAGTCCGCTTGGTCTGCTCCCCTACCTCATTGGCTTCCTTCCGCCACAGGGTCTCCTTTCAGCTCCTTGAATTCTGGCAGGTGCTTCCCAACCCAGCACCCTCTTGCGGAATTGCTCCTGCCACCCAGCACACTCCTTCTCATCCTTCAGCTTCCTCTTCAGAGGCTCCTCAGAGAGATCTCCCTCACTGGTATTCTTATCACTGCATTCAGCACTTATTCCTGTTTCTTCACTTATTTATTGCCTGTCTCTTCCAGTAAACTATAAGCTTCCTGAGTTAAAGACTGTGTCTGTTTTCTTCATTCCTGTCTCCCCATCATCCAGTCTATAGTGAGCACTCAATAAACCACCTCAGAGCGAATGGAAGAGACGAAGCCCGTGGAAGGTATAAAGAGCTGAACAAAAGTTTGATTGGGCCGCCAATCTCTTGTTTGGTCTTTGACTGTACACTTTCATCAGTTCCCAAAATATTAATACATGTACAAACATAGTCATGAAAAAGAGCTTTCAGCACCAAACAATTGGTGTCCTGGGTAAGGGGGAGAGAAAACAACAAATGCTGTAGTTATGGAGGATTAACTTCTTTTCTGCTTAGAATCATTGATCTATGTGAAAAAAATCACTTAGGGAGTCACATAAGGGGAAGCCAGATAGAAGGATGTGAGCACCTATTGTATACCAGCTACTGTGCTAAGTAATTTACATATGACATTCCATTTTATATACATAGAAACATTTTTTAGATTTGAAAGATACAGAAAATATGCTATCTATTTGAAAATTAACAGAGAAATTGTTTTCATTAATTTTTTTTCCATTAAAAAGTGAAAAAAAAGGCTGGGCATGGTAGCTCATGCCTGTAATCCCAGCACTTTAGGAGGCTGAGGTGGGAGGATCCCTTGAGCCCAGGAGGTTCAGACCAGCCTGGGCAACATAGTGACACCTATCTCTACAAAAAAATAAAATAAAAAATTTAGCTGGGTGTGGTGGTGCATTCCTGTAGTCCCAGTTACTCAGGAGGCTGAGGTGGGAGGACTGCTTGAGCACAGGAGGTCGAGACTGTGGTGAGCTGTGATCATGCCACTGCACTCCAGCCTGGGCAACAGAACAAGATGCTGTCTTAAAAAAAAAAAAGTGAAAAGAATATATCTATTCAGTAGTATAGTCAAGATAGAGAGTCAGGGCAGAAAGAAGAGACAGATGTACGAATATACAAAGAGTGCAAGACCGAGACCAGAGACACATGGAATATACAAAAATGGAAATGAGGAAATATACAAAAAGGGAAAATGAAGCTGATAAGCAGAGATAAAATGATATCAGAGCATACCTAAAACCTTTTAAGTAAACATAGATACAGAGATAAAGACACCTACTCATATAAAGGGAGCCCCATGAAAAAGGGCATCTGCATATCTACAAAGAAAAATGGAGAGAGCCCTAGAAAGTCTCAAAGTCACAGACACATCAACAGGACTCTGAGATATGATCACAGAGAAATAATGCCATCTTGTGGCCATTTGGGGCATTTCCTCTAAACGTTTTTAAAGATGTGTTGCATTTTCACAACTATGGGCACAAAGGAGTATTTTATTGTTGGTCACTTTGATATTCTCATTTTATAGATACACAAAGTTTCTGAGAAAAGTGACTTTCTAAAGTCAAACAGCTAGTCATTAGATAAAATAAATGGAAAGACAAACTTATCCCTTAGTCTAAGCAGGGATCAGCAAACTATGGCCTGTGGGCCAAATCTGGCCTGCTCCCATTTTTGTAAATACGGTTTTATTGGAACACAGACATACTCATTCACTTATGTATTATCTATGGCTGCTTTTGCTAAATATTGAAGGTGATTAATTGCAATAGAGATTGTATGGCCAAAAGCTGAAAATACTTTCCATTTGGCGCTTTACTGAAAAAGATTGCCAACCCCTGGTATCCAGGATTGTCAGCCTTATATTATGAGTATATTATAAGTTTTAAATGATCATTATAATAACTTAACAAAAAATTAGAATAAGGTTTAGTAAAAATTAATTTGGGTTCAGTACTTGGGAATACATAGTTTCCTGAAGCAAGTATTTCAGGGAGAGTGAAGGTTAAATGTAGGAAAGATTTTAGGTCTTAGGATGGCGACTGTAAGGCGAGATAACCTTTGGGGGAAAAAGAAACTGAGAAGAGTTGCTTAAGGGCCAGGCACAGTGGCTCACGCCTGTACTTCCAGCACTTTGGGAAGCCGAGGTGGGTGGATCACGTGAGGTCAGGAATTCAAGACCAGCCTGGCCAACATGGTGAAACCCCATCTCTACTAAAAGAAAATACAAAAATTATCTGGGCGAGGTGGTGCACACCCTGTAATCCCAGCTACTTAGGAGGCTGAGGCAGAAGAATCGCTTGAACCCATGAGTTAGAGGTTGCAGTAAGCCAAGATCACTCCATTGCTCCCCAGCCTGGGTAACAAGAGTGAAACTCCATCTAAAAAATAATAATAAAAGAGTTGCTTAAGATGATAATAGTGTTCTCTAAATAGGGATTTAACCCAAGGCTAAGAAATGAGCAAAAGCATTTGTGCTCTAAGTGAGGGGGTAGAAAGGATGTGGTGGATGGTCTCTTAAAATAGCCACCATCATTTCCTTTCTTCTCTGTATGCATGTGTTACTCCACTCATCAAGACGTGGAGTCTATTTCTCCTCCCCCTAAATTTGGGCTGGCTTTGTGATTTGCCTTGATTGGCAGAATATGGTGGAAGTGATGTTGGAGCAGTTCTGAGCCTAGCCTGTAAGGGACCTAGCAGCTTCCACTTAGTCTCTGGAGGAAGCCAGGTACCAGATACAAAATTTGGCTACCTTGAGACCACCATGCACTGAAATCAAAGCTAGCTCCATGGAGAGGCCATGTGAAAGAGCACCAAGGCATCTGATTTGTGAGCAAGGACTTCTCAAACTTTCTAGCCTAGCTCATCAACAGCTGAATGCAGCTAAGTGAGTGACACCAGCTAATGTCACATGGAGCAGAAGAACCACCCAGATGAGCCCTTTCCAAATTCCTGATTGACAGAATTGTGAAAAATAATAAATTGTTTTTAAGCCCCTAAGTTTTTGGAAAAGAAAGTAGATAATGATGACCTATCATCTCAGACCTAAGGAGAGGAAAAATTTATCCCTGGCAAGTAGGAAAAAGGATTATTCCTAAATCAGTGGAATTCTCTAGGATGGCTATTTGAATTCACAGTAGACAGGTCTCCCCAAGGGAGGCCTGGACCGGTTGTGTTGGTACTTGGATCTCAGGATATGGGAAGGACTGTGCAGAGCCTGAGAGTGGAAGGGTAATAAGAATACAGGGATCCCAGAAACTCCTGTTTTTCTACTCCTCCTTCTCTTTCTTCTTTCCTTTCTAACCATATCTAAATGTTTCCCATTTTGAATGCACACTCTTGAGAATAGATCATTTCTTTGGAAATGTGTGTAATGCTCTTTTTTTTGTTCCTTTTTACACATTTATTCTTTGAAAGCCATTTAAGTTAAGTAGGACCAGAAAACATATGGGAAGACATTCAAACAGGAGATTCACAGATTGTATCCTGGAATAGGATATATCCAGAGGCCAAATATTAGTTTAAAGGAATGGAGACTTTGGTAATGGGAAGGTTCTGGGCATGATGAGAAATCTGGGGCAGGGTTCCGCTAGGGAATAAATTGGGTAAGATTGGAAAAATAACAATAACAAAATCAGATTTGATCCTGATTTAGGAGCTGGCCAGAGTGGAGAAGACTCCACAAATAGAGTGCTCTACTGAAGAAGGTAACTTTAAGAAAAAAGAGAAAAACCTTTTGTCCTAAGGGGCAGATGGTTTTTCAAGAAAGGGATGGTTGGCACCAAAAGGTCAGAATAATCTGCTGTGATGAGTGTCTGTGTTCGGTAAAAACTCCACTCAGACTGATTGATTTATGCCTTGTTCTTAAAAAGATCTGTGCTCAGCATGTGCTCGATGTCCTTGGAATTGCTTATATTTTCATGAGCATAGAAGCACCCAGAAGGCAGGGACTATCCTATGCAGATCTATTCCCCATCATGCCTAGGCCAGTGCCAGGAAAGAGCAAGTGCTCAGTCATGTTTGCTGATGATGACGAAAACCATAACTCCATTCCTCAATGCATGTTTCTAGGAAAAGAGGAAGACAGAGAGTCAGGAATTCCCATAAACTGTCAAAGAAGGGATTCAGGTGACAGACGGAGGCTATGTTAATCAGGATTCTTTGGTTGCAAGTTAACTAACTGAGAAATGTATTGGCTTAGATGTCCGAACGCAGGAACAGCAAGAGTGCAGCTAGGCTTCAAGATGACTGGAACCAGGATGTGGTGAGCACTTCCTTTTCCTTCTTTCTCATTCTTTTCTCTGCCTATGGGCCTCATTCTCTCACATGATCCTCCTTCCCAAGACTTCAACTATGGCAGCACTCCCAGACTCACATCTCAGCTTTAGGACCAGAAGGGAAAGTGTGTTCTCTCTTTAGTTTGCATGTAAAAAACCCCAGAAAAGAGCACCGATTGGCTCAAGGTGGGTCACCTGTTCATCCCCAGAGGCAGGAGCTGGGAGCCTGTGGTTGGCAGCTTTCAACTAGTAGCAAGGCCAGTGAAAGTGGCGTCTTGGGATCCACCTATACAGATGCAGGAAGAGAAGTGCCAGAAAGGATAAGGATGTGGTTCTAGATGAGAGTGACTCATCTGGGTCTGCACATTCTGGAGACAAACCTATCAAGGCCTCCTGATGGAAGACAACAAATGCTTCCCTGGGACCAGCAAGTCACCGTGTCCTCTAGACATATCTCAAGGGCCCACTATTCCCCTCCAGAAGCCCCAGAAAGAGGTAAACACAGAAAGTGGAACAATGTTTGAGTCACTAGGTCCTAGAAATGATCTGATTCTTGACTTCCTGCCTGATCCTCAAGCCCTGTGTTCCAAGCCGCAAAGCTGGACTCCAGAGAAGCAGGAGGACACTAAGAGTTGGCAGCGATGAGATCAGCAAGTGGATCCCAGAGTCTGGCCAGAGCTCACCCACTTGCTGTGGATTCAGGCAAATCACTAACTGCTTGGTCACAAAACACTTTAAATATCTATTCAAACTTTCTCTCCTTCATGCTATAACTACTCAGAAGCTTCTAGCTAAAAAGCTATTGGTCTTTGTCGCTCTTTCAGTTGAGGAGGTAGGCCAATTTAGGGACAGAACAGTGGGGGCAAGGAGCCAATGGATGCTTCACTCTTCTTTAAGAGTAAAAAGATAAGTCAGCCGTTGACTTCATTCCACCCTTCTGGGATCCTATTTCTAGGCAGGCACACTGCGAGGTACTGTGATGGACGCACATGGCATATGATGTAATTCTCTGCTCAGAGTCTCCAGCCTAGTATAGCAAATAAAGAGTGGTGCTAATCTCAAACTTTCAGAGGAAAGAGGGCCAAAAGTTGTAGGGGTAAAAGTTTTAATAAAAGTTTGTTTGATCCGGAACTTGAAAGATATATAGGATTTTAGTAAGAAACATATGGGTCAGGCATTTATGAAATAAATAGTGTGAACAAGGAACAGAAAAATATGTTTAGGGAATAGGGGGTAGACTAGCTGGACAACATAGAAGTGTGTGTTGGACAGAAGTGAAAAATAGTGAAAAGCAAATTGGAAAAGTACACGTTCCGTGAAAGGGCTGTATATGCAAAGCATTCCCCAAATGTTAAAGGAGCCGAGAAATAAAAGAATGAGGTAGACAGATCCAGTTTGTTGGTAAAGGGTCTTTAATTGGGGGAACTTAAAGACAGAAGCGTGGTCTTGGTGTACTGGGCAACTAAGATTGTGGGAGATGTGGCATGAAACTAAGGTTTTATATTTTCTGGGCCAGGTATGGTGGCTCATGCCTGTAATCTCAACACTTTGGGAAGCCAAGTTGGGAGGATCGCTTGAGACCAGGAGTTTGAAGTCAGCCTGGGCAACATAGTGAGACCTCATCTCTAAAAATAAATAAATAAAATAATAATTAAGAAATAAATGAAGATTATATTTGCTAAGAAATAGGGGCTACTGAAGGATTCCGTGCAGGGATTCCATGTACTGTTATGTCAAACACTGTTTCGGAGAGTATTGTCTGGTATGTGTGAAGGACTGGCCACAGAAGAAAATTGAAATGATAGTGCAGAATAATGGCAATTGGATTCCATGGCATTCCCTGAATTATTGCAAAAAACTCTTCTGAGCTAATGTGATTAGGTTTCTGTTCCTTATAATAAGTAAATGACTCTTAAGACAAAATAGTGTCAAAAAAGCACAGAAATCAAGAAGGCAAGGGTTAAAATAAGAGGGGTAGCCAACAGTGTCAGATGCTTTTAAGGGTCAAAAAGGCCAAGGAGTGGAAAAAGCAAGTGTATTTGGCAATTTAGAAGCCACTAATGACTTTCAAGAAAGCTGTTTCCTTAGAGAGGAGAGGAGAGGAGAGCTAGACTGAGGGTGCATGGGAGTGGATGGGGCCACAGTGTGGATGGGTCATTGAGGACAAAATGTGCTCAGAAAGTCCTAAGATATGTGCTGGGGAACACGTGGTTAAGCAAGGGTTTCACCAAACTCTGGGGCCTGTACATGTTTGTGAGCAAGAGGAAAAGACCTAGGAGAGGCAGTTGATGCTGCGGGCATCTAGGCAGGGTGTGCAGTAGGTCGGGAGAACAGAGTGTCATGTACCAGCCGACGGGTTGGGCCTGGAATTAAGAGGAAAGGAAGCCAGGATGGGCAAGAAGAGAGGATGAGGTGGAAGAGAGCAACTAGACGGTAATACCCTGTATTAGTCCATTCTCACGCTGCTATAAAGAACTGCCCGCGACTGGGTAATTTACAAAGGAAAGAGGTTTAATTGAAGTTCCACATGGCTGGGGAGGCCTCAGGAAACTTACAATCATGGGGGAAGGGGAAACACTTCGTTCTTCACATGGCATCAGGAGAGACAAGGCCGAATACAGGGGGAAAAGCCCCTTCTAAAACTATCAGATCTCGTGAGAACTCGTTCGCTATCATAAAGACAGCATGGGGGTAACTACCCCCAACATGATTCAATTCCCTTCCCCAACACGTAGAGATTATGGGAACTGCAATTCAAGATAAGATTTGGGTGGGGACACAGCCAAACCATATCACACCCAGAGAGCTTGTTGAAGGAGAAGCTAGATTAGCAAGTGAGAGACTTACACATGACCACTTGCCATGGTAAACAGGGCCTGCAGGATCAGCCACCTCAGAGGGGGAAGTCAGGCCAACTCAAGGAATGTACGCTGCTGCGAACAGGTGCTGGGACCCTGGTCCCACAGAGAAGAGAGACCCTGCACCAGGAGGGGAGCGATCTGTGCAGAGAGTCCTGGGCAGAGCCAGGCAGCCAAATTGGACAAGAGGGCACAGACAGAGGTGGAACAGAGGCAGGGCTGCCTTCCCCCAACCCTAGGGAGTGGCTTGGTAAAGGTGGTAGAAGCATCTGCTCTCCAGAATGAGGTGAGTTCTGTGGGGGTAGCACAGAGTGGCAGAGAAAGCCCTGGACTTGAAGTCAGACATAAAGCCTGAGAGGCAGCATCGCTCCATGGTGAGGCACTCAGCTGGGCAGTCAGACCGTCTGAGGGCAGATTCCTGCTCTGCAACTCTCTAGCTGTGTGGGTGCTCCTGGACAAGCCACCTAACCTGTCCAAGCCTCAGTTTCCTCATGTGTAAAGTGAGGATGCTGAGATCAGCTCCCAGGCCATAGGGCTGTGCAGAGGATTAGCATAATATCTATAAAGTAGTGAATACAGGGCTTGGCACAGAGCAAATGCTCAGTAAACACTGGTCAATATGTCTGTATTTTTCTCCTTATATACTCAGTGTCTGACACATAATGGGAGCTCGAAAAATATTTTTGAAAGAATGAATTATTATTATTACCTGTGTAGCCTTGAGCACAGAAGACTCTGAGCTCCATGGAGTTCTGGACTATATTTTATTCTTCCAGCCCTTAACACAATGTTTGATGAAGGAACCTGCATATATTCACTAAGATTCAGTTTCCTCATCTATAAAGTGGGGCTAACAATATTTGTCCTACCCCAAGGTCAAATGAGATAATATATGTAAACCATGACACAGCTATTGGTTTTGCATGTATGCATACGCATACACACACACACATGCACACACACACAGCGCGAGAGAGAGAGAGAGAGAGAGAGAGAGAGAGAGAGAGAGAGAGAGAGAGTGTATGGCTATTATCTGTAGCAGAGGCAGCTGCCTGGGCCCCGGGGAGCCCTGGGTCTTCTTCCCAATTTGACAGGAACTGAATGATAGGCCCATTGAGCTGCAGGAATGCCCCGTTAAAGGAGAAGATGGGAATTTGTTGAGGATCTAGTCAGCTGGCAGCTTTGTGGTTTTCTCCAGCAGGGAGGACGTCTGGGGCTGAGCACAGGACTAGAGATGTGCAGGAGGCTGCTGTAAGCAAGCGTGGCCTGAAGTCTGGGTTGGACAGGCCAACAGACACAGGTCACTAGACACAGGTCATGGGCCCTGTCGGGGCAGAGAGCAGACAGGACTTGCCTGGTGAAGGGCAGGGTTATCATATAAAGATAGACCAGGTGAGCTCTTGCTGGTCACTGCTAATGGGGGAATGGATGAGAAAACAGAAAGGCCATTTTCAAATCAGAAAAGGCCTATTCTGCTACCCCAGGGCTCTGTCCAACCAGACAGAAAGGTAGGCCTGGAATTAAGAGGAAAGGAAGTCAAGATGGGCAAGAAGATAGGACAAGGTAGAAGACAGTGACTAGACAGTGACACCCAGAGACCTTGGCCTTCTCATAGGTACATAAGTGGTGAGGTTCTCAGCTGAGAGAAGGGTGTGAAGTCACGGCTTGAGGAAGGAGAAGTTGGAATAGCAACTGAGAAGCTGGCTGGGGGGCCAGGTGATTCTGCCTGGGTGACTGCCTCCTCTTCATGATAGTGAAATTCCCCCACAATGACTATCTGCTTGGAATTTTTAATATAAGTCACTGAGTGCCCTGTATCTGTCAAGACAAATGGGCCATGTGGTGTTGGACCCTTTGCTCACCTGCATCTCCACCTTCTCTGTCCATACCTCTTCTGCCTGCTGGATCTACTCCCTACTGTGGGTATCCCATCCCAATGGCAAAATCAAGACAACAAAATCCTTCTAGTTGTCTCTTTCCTGCTGCAGCTAGTGGGGGTAGGACGGGCTGTGTCTTGAGAAATAACGGTTGGAGGAAGCAGCAAAAGCCTTCTAGTTGCTATGGAGTGTTAACTGATGAGTTAAACTCTTCATTTTGATTTGAAGAAAATAGTTCTAGAAGAGATTCTTGCTTTTAAAAATATATAAAGCTGCCATGTACTAAAAGCGGTCATTCAGAGGGGTCTTTGTTGCAGGCTGCCTTGAATTTCCTCAGCCAAGCATGGACACTGATCAGAATCTGGATGTTGGAGCAAATGTGCCTTAAAGTTTAGGGATAGAAAATGTTGTGTGTTAAGTACTAATGAGAAAGTACCAAATTGTACCTAGACATTTATTTCTTTGAAGTGCTTGCTATATAAAAATTACCTACCTGACTGCCAGTTAAGATAAACAGTGATTTTAATTACAAATGAAAGGTACATGACTACAATCTAAGATATTAGGTAAGCACACATTTTATGGTTTGATTCATCCATCTAGAACAAAGCCCCTGCTAGAGCTATGCCTCCCACCTGCAGGAAAAGAATAGCAAAAGTGGATTCTTGCTACTCAAAGTGTGGAGTGGGGACTGGTGGTGCCAGCATTATTGGGGAGCATGTCAAAAAGTGTGAAATTTTGGGCCCCACCCCAGATCTCTGAATCAGAATCTGCATTTTAAAAAGGTGCCCAGGGGATTCACACGCACATTAATGTTTCAGAAGGGCTGGCCTGGATCAGCCCGACTCAAAAAATAGCCTGTAGATCACCTGCAATGAAAACATCCAGAGAGCTTGTTAAAAATGCAAATTCTATGCTGGGCTTGGTGGCCCACACCTATAATTCTAGGACTTTGGGAGGCTGAGGCGAGTGGATTACCTGAGGCCAGGAGTTTGAGACCAGCCTGGTCAATATGGTGAAACCCCGTCTCTACTGAAAATATAAAAATTAGTGAGGCGTGGTGGTTGGCGCCTGTAATCCCAGTTACTCAGGAGGCTGAGGCAGAAGAATTGCTTGAACCTGGGAGGTGGAGGTTGCAGTGAGCCAAGATCATGCCATTGCACTCCAACCTGGGAGAAAAGAGTGAAATTCCATCTCAAAAATAAAAAATGCAAATTTTAGAACGCTATCCAGACCTACTGATTAGAATTGCTAGAAGTGGAGTCCAGGAATCAGCATTCCAAACAAACCCCCAGGTGGTTTTTATGTTCATCAAAATGTGAGACCCATCCCTGGTCCTTCCAATCTCATCAGGATCCATTAAGGACCAGTTGACACATGGTGCTTTGAGTCTAGTACAGAAAAGACTTGGATAAATCTTGTTTCTGCCATTTAGGAGTTTATAATATCACTACAGTTGAACAGATAGAGAACAAGCTATGGTGTGAATACCTAGAAGGACTATATTATTGATTAATTCACAATTCACAATGCATTTGATTCTCCCTTCCACACCTGTGAATTTACGTCCTCCCTGAGGATGGAGAGTAACCAACATGCTGCCTCCATCCTTCCCAGTTCTGGAGCTGAGTAGATTCCCACTCCCAGGAACCATTCATTCTCTTAAGCCCATGCCTCTGCCACTCTAGTATCCTGCTCAGGGCAGACAGGAAGCCAGCGATTTTATTTCATTAGCTTTTTCCTATAAGCCCTCCCCCTTCCTCCTTGCACCTGCCACCCCTTCCAAGGACCAGTCGGCCCATCCCTCTGCAGCTCTGCCCAAGTTCAGCTCCCAAGACACAGGTCAGAAAGGGGTCAGATCAAGCCTAGGCATCTGCAAGCGCTCAGTCCTTTGGGATGGCACTACCTTTCTTCTTTTCCTTTTGATATGTGCATTTGGTTCCTTCAGAAAGAGAATGGCATGCACCATCACACTCTCTTTTAGAGATAAGAGAAACCAGCCAGCATCTTTTGAAATTCAGTGTACGACAAGCAGAGATGCAACAAGGTGTGATAGCAGCCTGGCCGGAGGTCTCTGTTGATTCGTAGCCTTGATAAATGGCCAGGAGGCCAGCAGGCCCTCAACGGAGGTCCCTTAGAGGAACAGTGTCTGTGTTGGTCTAACCCAGCCTGACCTTGGAACTCAAAACACAGAACTAAAGAGGGACAAAGCATTCCTTCCATCCTCATGGCGTCGTCGTCTGCGTCTATAGTTGCATAGCACATTGATGGCTTAATCCTCTCAGCAATCCAGTGGGGTCATTATTTATTTTCCCCACCTTTCAATGAGAAACTAAAGCCTGAGGTGAGTCATATGCCCAAGTCACACCACTGGAAAATGTAGGGCTGGGCTTTGAACTCGGTTCCCTGATTCCAAATTCTAGTTTCTTTTTACCCAACCATAATGTGTTATTTTCGTCCTATTCATGAGCTAACGTATTATTTCAACTAGACCAGGGATTCCTTTTGGCAAAGCTTGCTCTAAATTATACCAGTGAGTGCAGAAATAGCATGTGATACCCCCTCGGCAGGTGTGATGGCCAAAAAGAAGAGTTACTGCTTCTTTACTTTACGACTCTGGCAAATTCTCGGGAGGTGTAGCTGAAAAATCAATGCCAGATGGCTGTCGTGGAGAAGTCTCTACAGTCGAGCTGCCGTGGCGTCGCCCTGGGAGGAACATCTTTGCAGCTGAGGAGCGTGGCAAGTCTCTGAGGAACCCCAGACCACACAAGCCTCCTGGTCTCTCTGTGGCAGCACATTCCTACTAATTTGGTTCAGCTCTACTTTACTGGAGAAGGCTAATATTGAAGTAAAATGAGGGAAGAGGATATGCAGCAAGAATAGTATCTAGGAGGCATGATTGCTCATCTTGAGAGGACCCCCCAGACCTGGATGTAGATGGTGATAAAGTGGGACAGTGACAGCACAAATAAACCTCCTGTCCTCAACGTCATTAGACTCCACAGATAAATGCAGACCTGTTGTCAGAAATGCCAATCTGAGCATTACAAATAACTGACTCGACGTTGTGATTGCTGGAGCTGGGGTTCAGGAGGAAAGAGGAAGCCTGAGTAGTGACCCAGATTCTGCCCTTTGAAGGGTCTTGAAAGAGCAGAGAGGATTCCTGCCAGATCCCGCTTACCTACGTGTAGGAATGAGGAGGGCACCATGAACGCATTCTTCCAAGGACTCTGACACATGCCCTAGGCCTTCATCTTTGTGTGAAATAATTGCCATATATAGCGCGTGAGCTGGGGCCATGTTGGGGCAATGACCCGGGTATTAGTCTCCTGGGGCTGCCATAACAAAGTGCCACAAATGCTGGCTCAAACAGAAACCTATCTTGTCACAGTTCTGGAGGCTAGAAGTCTGAAATCAAGGTATTAACAAGGTCGCACTCCCTTCAGAGGCTCAGAGAGAAGACGTTCCTTGCCTTTTCTACAATCTGGGGGCTACAGGCATTGCTTGGCTTATGGCTGCATCGCTTCAAGATAAACTCTTCTCAGGATCTTGACCTTCATCATGTCTTTTGCCATAAAAGGTACTGTTCACAGGTTCCAAGGATTAGGACATGGACATAGCTCTTTGGGGGACCACCATTCAACCACTACATCCTCTCTGGGTTGACACCTATTTTCCCATAAAACCTAACAGTTAGGATAATAATAATAGCAGCTAGGGAGTGTACTAGATGCTTCATATGCAACTCACTTAATCTTCCCAACAACTCTGCAAGGACAATGTTTGTATTTTCTTTCACAAAGAGAACACAAAAGCTCTGAAGTCTACCCTCCTTCATCTTCACCAGAGGTTTTGGGTCTGTGTCCTGTGGAGTCCAAGGGTTTCTCAGAGAGTCCTCAAGAACCCTGAGTGGAAGAGAGGGAGAAAGAGATGGGCTCTGGGCCCCTAAACCCCTTCAGTCCAGTCGTTCCACTTGGATCTGATTTCTGTGTTAGGATACTGCATAAGATTTTCTTTTTGTTTCAAAGGGTTACACTGAGAAAATAAAGTCTTAAAACCACCCCTCTACACCGCACTGCTTAGCAATGCTTGGGCAGGAGCCCGGGTTAAGAAGCCCCGTCTCTAGAGTCAGACACACCTGGCCCCAAACCTCTTCTCTATTCTTTCCTTATTCTGTGTCCTTGGGCAAGTTAACCTAACCTCTCTGAGTATCACGCTTCTCATCTGTGTAACAGAAATAATAATAGTAACTATATAAAAAGGTTCTTGTGAGAATCAAATGAGATAATGCACCTATGCTTAAAAAGTGCTCAAGAATGAATAACTATCATTTTCACTCCCATATTCATTGTCTTGTGCATGCCTCTACTGACCAGTTCTCTTATATTCAATCTGGGATGTCATGAAAGTTAAAGTGTTTACCCAGAACAGGCAACTCCGGCTGTGTTTCTCTCGCTAGACCTTCCAGAGGAGATAGCTGGTAGCCCCAGGGTGATGACATGCTCTTCTTGGCTCATATAGGAGGACACTGTTATCCACACTGTGCCCAAGGGAGCCACATCATATGCATGGGTGCACGGTGAGGAATTCAAGGTGTAGTCATTGCCTCAGACAGGAGTCCCAAAGAGGCCATGATGATTAAACTTGCAAAGGTTGAGCCCCACAGGGAGGTGTGGGTCTTTCTTGATATCTTTGATAATCACACAGATTTACTTATTGGTATCTGTGGGCTTCTACATGACCTTGTAATAAGCAACTGATGCTTCAGTGGCCAAGCACAACTCACCATAAAGGCCATGTAAGAAGAAAAGGGAACCACACACACTTCTGTTAAAGGCCTATGATTACAGTTGCTTCCAGATTGGATGAAACATGTGACTTCCAGGAGGCAAGTTGACTGACACCAAGTTCTTCCATATATTCCAAAACAGCTGCTTAAAGCACACAGGTTCTGATAGAATTTTAGAATGCATCCTAATGTCAGCTTAGCACGTATTGACTGCTTACTGCCTGCCAGGCACGGGGCTAAGCACTTTATATGCATGTTCTCATGTTCTCCCAAATGAACCTGTTATCCCTTTTTACAGATGAGGCGTAAGAGCTCAAGTGACTTCCCGAAGGTCACTGAGTTATAAAGTGACAGTGCACAGTTCAGACTGGGATTTGCATGAGCCCCTGGCGGCTGTGCTCTCAATCCGGCACATGCTTATACTCTAGGGTCAGTGTTCTTGAGGAAGAATTTGCACTGCCTGCTGTTGGGCATCTTTATTTTGGAAAGGATCTTATCCTTCTCATTAAAAATAAACTGTATATGCAGTAACAGTGATGATTTAGCAAAGTAAAACAAAACAGAGAACCCACTACTAGCACCCACAAAATACAAACAAATGAACAAAAAATATCTTTGGGCTGATCCTCTTTTAAATCACTGAAATCTACAACTGTAGGTTCTCAAAAGGAACAAACACTAACACAGACCCAGACAGTTTCCCTCAAGGCACAGCACTTTGCTGGGGTCACAAAAATGATCTCAGAGGTGTCAGGGGCAGGGAGAACTCTCTGGAAAGTACACACTGAGAAGCAGAGCACTTTTTTTTTTTTTTTTAATTGAGACAGAGTCTTTCTCTGTCAGCCAGGCTGGAGTACAGTGGTGTGATCTCGGCACCCTGCAACCTCAGCCTCCTGGGCTCAAGTGATCCTCCCACCTCAGCTTCCCAGGTATTTGGGACTTCAGTCACATGCCACCACATCTGGCTAATACTTGTATTTTTTTTGGGAAGAGATAGGGTCTCACTGTATTGCCCAGGCTGCTCTTGAGTTCCTGGGCTCAGTGATCCTTCCACCTTGGCCTGCCAAAGTGTTGGGATTATAGGTGTGGACCACTGTGCCCAGCTGGGGCACTTATGTTAAGAGAAGAGGGCCTCTCTTTGGGGAGGAGAGGGCAATGCTTTAAAAAGACATTGGGACAAGGATGTGTCTGGCATTGGCAGTCTCTCTGGAGGGGGTAATGGTAGACTTCTTAGAATAAAGAGGGAGAGGTAACAGAATTGAGGTGCAGAGGTGGGCGGTGCAGAAAGGGAATGAGTGATGATAAAAGCCGTGTGCTTTTATTGTGGCCCAGAGGAGGTGGGCCGGGGACAGCACCAACAACATCAGCAACATCAGTGACAGGAGCAGTCCAAGCTGATGTTTATTGAGGGCTTACTATGAGCCATGTGCACTGTAGCTGAATGATCTCATTCAATCCTCACGCTCTGTAAGGCAAGGCACGGCCCATTATGATCTCCATTTTACTGATGAGAAAACCAAGGCTCAGCAAGGTTAGGGAATTTGCCTGCAGCTGCACAGCTGGAAAGTAGCAGAGCCCAATTCAAACCCAGCCCCATAGGATCCTAGAGCTCACATTCTTTTTTTTTTTTTTGAGACGGAGTCTCGCTCTGTCGCGCAGGCTCAGCTCACTGCAAGCTCCGCCTCCCGGGTTTACGCCATTCTCCTGCCTCAGCCTCCCGAGTAGCTGGGACCACAGGCGCCCGCCACCTCGCCCGGCTAGTTTTTTTTTTGTACTTTTTAGTAGAGACGGGGTTTCACCGTGTTCGCCAGGATGGTCTCGATCTCCTGACCTCGTGATCCGCCCATCTCGGCCTCCCAAAGTGCTGGGATTACAGGCTTGAGCCACCGCGCCCGGCCTGAGCTCACATTCTTAACACAGTTTTCTTCTTGCCTTTCACCTGGCCGTTCCCTGCCTTCAGTCTTCTGAAAGTAGACACGTTTGTGATGCAGTGTATCAAAAATGCAGGGACTGTCCCCTGGCATTGTCTGTGTATCATACTGGAATGCAATGGACCCTCCACCCCTAGGAGGCTAGGATTAAAGTGCATGAAATATCAAAGACACACTGAATGGGGAGTTGGCGAAGGAGATGGTGGGTGAGGGACTTGGAAACAGAAAACGGCAGTGACAATCTTTAACACATATCATAACTTATGTGACGTGGCTTTGAATTTGGGGGAGCTCCTCCTCCAACCAATACCAGCAGGGCTGCACAGGGGAAAGTCTCTTCCTTCTTTCTTTTAAAGCTTCCTCTAGCCTTTGCCAGGGTCTTGTAAGCAGGATACCCCACATCTCGTTTGCTGGCTCTAGGTCTCTTCTTTGGCCTCTCAAACCTGATGCCTTCTGTACTGAGGTTAATAGGGGTTTGGTACAACATTGTTTCCCAATAGAGTCACGCAGGGTAAAAGGGTAGTCCCACAGTAACCTCCTGGCTCCCTCAGCCCCAGGGCTCCTTAGGTGAAGGAATCAGTCTAAAAACAGCACTGGGCATTCGGTGCATTCTCAGGCTGGGGGAGAGGGAGGGTGCATCACATGCCAATTGGCAAAAGAAAGGGACAATGTCATCTCTCTCAAAGATACCTCAGTGCATTTAATGGAGAAGCAGTGGGGAATGTTAGAAATTAGTCACCCTTTGAAGAAAGTGGCCTTCTCTCACGGCCCTGATCCATACCCTACACTTGTAGGGTATAAATCTCCTTGTAGAGCTAGTGAATCTCCTTGAGTTTTTGTTTTTTAACCAACAGACTTTATTTTTTAGAGCAGGAAGGACAGACATTTCCCACATACCCCCCCATCGTTGACATCCCCTACCAGAGTGGTTAATTTGTTATAATGATGACCCCACATTGACACATCATTGAGTCCATAGAGAATATTAGGGTTCACTATTGATTTTGTACTTTTTAGGCGTTTTGGAGCACACCCTTTCTTACTTGATAGGAAAAGGAAGGGGTGACTGGCTGGTGGCCACCCAGCAGGGTTATAAAAGGCCACAGCCAATATTAGTCCTTAACCCCTGATTAGCTCACATACGCCTTCTTTGCCAGAAAATACAACCACTTGCTCTCCCAGGGGCCGAAGAGAATCCAACAGGATGAAACTAATGGGGATAAATTTCACAGGTCCTAAAAAATAAGGTCCACTCTCTATCCCTGCTGCTTTAAAGCCATCTGCTTGGTGGTTTATTCTCATCCCAGAAGACAATGAGACAGACAAGACATGGGCACTCTGGAAATCTGAGTGCTACCGGTTCAGGTGTTGGGCCTGCAGGAGCAGCGAGTGTGAAAGAGCTCCTGGCCATTATGAGACTCTGTGGGACAAGCCAGTCTTTGGAGTTAGACCTGGTTCAAGTAACAGGTCTGTGAGTTACCAGTAATAGGTAAATGATATGATAAGTATCACATACTCATGTGGGTCAGGGGTCCCCATGACCACCCCCCCAGACACAGTGATTCATTGGGAGGACACGCAAGTCTGCATAGAATCATACTCCTGGCCAAGATTATTAAAGTAAAAAAATAGCAAGAAAAATAAGCAAAGGGAAAAGGCATGTGGGGTGAAGTCTGAAGGTCACCAGGCACAAGCTTCCAAGAGTCTGCTATAGGGTAAACATATCTGATAGCAACAACTTAAGCACAACTTAGAATCACCGTGTGACACATGCACCTGAATGTGTGTCCCAAGCTAGGGAATCTGGGAGTGCCCGACTGGAAAATTCATTCCTTGTCTATAAGGAATATCTGAGCCCCTGGCTCATCCCACGGAACATGGGCTGTACAGGGGTTTGAGGCCCTGAGTTTTGGGTTGGATGAAGGTGGCCAGGTGGAGGCTGTTAAGGGGAGGGTGTTAAGTAAAAGTGCTATATAAAGTGCATGCTGTTTGCAAGGTGTGCGGTTTTACTGCCTGGCCCACCGCCAATGGGCCATGTGGTTATACTGTTCAGCTCACCACCACCGGACCATAGGTAAGGCGGACATGTGGTCCAGCCCACTGCCACTGGACTCTCTCCTCTGTATGTAAGCCCCTAATAAAACCCTATGTTTCATTTGCTGGCTCTAGATCTCTTCTTCAGCTTCTTGAACCTGGTGCCTTCCCTACTGAGGTTAATAGGGGTTTGGCACAAAATCCTTCCCTAATAGTCACACAGACAGCATTTAATTCCCCCAGCAACGAGTTGTGACAACATGTGTGAAATGTTGTCTACCAGGAAGGCTCATTAGAGACTCAGTGCCCAGGGTTTTTACTGGGGACTGGCCCCATAGGCACACTCTGCCTAGCATGTACTAAAATTACTGTCTCCCAGAAGGAAAACAGGTGTTCAGAATGAACCACATTGTATGGATAAACAGTTTAGGTACAGTGAGCCCCTGGCATCCGTTCTGGGGATGGTAGGAATGCTCCCAAAGTTCCCAGACATCAGCCAAAGGGCAACCTTGCAAGCAGGTCTTTCTGGGGATAGCGGTCCCAGCCCCAGGGACAGCAGTTCCAGCCCTGCTATAACTGTTTTCTGCACAGCCTCCTTCATTGTTTGGCAATAGTATTAATAGATTAATAGTATTAATAGGTACTCAATAAATTGTAACACCTCTTGTTGGCAGCATCACATATTTGTATCTTTTCTCTACAGCAAGGAGAGACCATCATATAAACACCAGCCCCCTCCAAGTCAAACTGGAAACCTCCTTGCAAAAAAAAGCCTCCATACATACATATGCATGTGTGTATATATAGCACATGTTTCCATGATGGCCTCTCTGTACACACACGTGTGTATCTATGATAAATTAACTGCTTACATAATAAATCTTTTCCTCTCCAAATGTCGAATCATTATTCTTCCATCTCTGGTCTTGGTTTGCCTTTTACAATTCTGATTAGCATGCCCTCCTAGTCTTTAGCTGAGTGATTAATAAAAAAGGGTTCAACAGGGCAGGATCCTGGACATAGCCTTTCTTCCAGCTCTAGAATCCACCTTTGGGGCATAATTCTGGCTAAGAGAATGATCATCTGGCTTATGGGTCAACATATTCGATGTAAAATGTGTAGGGAGACTGTTAACTGCTTCGCTAAAACAAAAATAAACTATGTCCACAGCATCCTGCCAATTTACCAGCCAAATGCCTCCTTGCAAGGAAACAAGGGTAGTGTGTACAGATTATTCTTAGGCAGCCAGTGTTAGCTCCTGATCCCCGCACTATGTCCTAAAAACGTATAAGCCATTTGTTTGAACTCACTGTTCTTTATTTTCAGATCCACTCTTTTTTTCTTCATGTTTGAAATATAATTTGACTGTTCTCTTCCCTGGTTGCTCCATTTTCCAGGACCATTGTGTCATTATGTGCAACCGGTCTTGTAATTTTTTTTTTTAATTTTAGCAATAGTAGCCTGAGAATGGTCTTGTAATTTTATCTCAGATGGCCATGTGTGAGCTTCACATGCCTTAGGCTGGAGTTCCCTTAGTAGGTTATTGGTTACACCTGCTTGAAGACCCCACCCCCAACCCTATGGAGAAGATGAAAGTCAACAGAAGTTGTAACTTCTATCTTCTTTCTCTCACTTAGCAACATGATATTCCATCCCCAAACAACCTAGCTATCCTCTTTCTCATCCTTTGTTACTTCCAAGAAGTATAACAACACTGCACCCCAGGACATCATTACTTAGGGGGGAAAATGTCATGAAAACCTCACCAAAATTACAGAGGGTTCATTATCCTATTCTGTCTATTTTGTATATGTTTAAAACTTTTTAACATAATTTTTTTCAAAAATCAACCAAAATATGTGAGCTATATTAGAAAACACAAATTATGGGTCTGGATCTTGGGTCAGAGTGAAAGGAGGGGAGAGACTCAGCATGTGAACAGGGAGGGGACCGAGCAAGACATAGGATCTTGGAGAAATTAGCTTTTATAGGGCCTTATAACCCTAAGCCCCAAGGCTCAAATACACCGTTTCCTAGTTCTTCCTCCTCTTAGGGTGGTGATGGCTAAGGAAGATAATTCCGGACTCAATTTAAGCAAAGACTTCTAATGTTCTATGCATTGACTGAATGCAGTGGCTCGTGCCTATAAAACCCCAGCAGTCTGGGAGGCCAAGGTGGGAGGATTGCTTGCAGCTAGGAGTTCAAGACCAATGCTCCATGCATTGATCTCACTTCTTCCTCTAGGATAAGCACCTACTTCAGGCTAGCGTCTAATTTTAACAGAGTTTCTATGTGTACTTGGTGCTTGTGTCTCCTTTATGTCTGCTGTCTTTTTTAGAGGTGTCTTTTTTAGAACACAGATCCCAGAAGACAGTTTCCATGTCTTTAACTTCTTCAGAAAGCCGTGGAACATCACTGTGCTCAGGAGCCCAGCAAATCCCTGTTCTCAGATGTGCAGCCTCTGTGCTCACGGTTTTCCTTCTTCATCCAGTGCCTGTCTATGCATAGGTCTCGGGTCACGAGGGTTGGGGCTGTCTGCCAGTTTCTAAGTCAACACTCCAGGCAGAAAAAAGGGAGGAAGAAGGTGAGCAGATCTGAAGCAGCCTTCCTGAATAAGACTTACAGGGATGAGATCACAGCCAACTACCTTGAAGTTTCTGATCCACAGAAAACAGGACACTCTGCGTCAGTAAGAAACACCCAGAACCATTTTTCAAAACCAGCAGCTGTAAAGGAATTAACGCAGATCACCATCTAGTGTGCACGCAGCCTTATTCCTCCCTTGAAGAGCTTCACAGTCATTATTAAAGAACACATTTCAGAACATAATATTATTAGGCTATTGATTGTTGTTTGTTTAGATGTTTAATTCAGTAACAACTCGAGTTGTGGAGAGCTTTAAATGAAACAGATGCTCTGAATACCGGCAGAAACATTCCAATTTTCCACTGGGTTTCACAAGGAGCTTTGGCAATGCTGTGGGGACCAGGGCGACTGGTGCCATGAGGTTCTTATAGGTGGGGAATTCAGGGGCCGCTGCTCAGCAAGGCTCTGCGGTCTCTCGGTACAGAAAATAGAAAAGGCGGAGAATTCCACATGAATCCAAACAACATCCGCTCTCTCTGTCACCACGCATTAAATGATCCAGGACTGAAATTCAATACACACCCCAGGCACTCTTGCAGAACGGTACCTGTGCATCTTGGTGGCATCAACATCCCAGGAGGAAAAGAATAGCAAAAAAAAAAAAAAAAACCTTCTTCTCTGAACATCCATGGATGACTGCACTGAGAAAAGAGACTGCACTGAGAAACTCAGTCCTAGCTGGGATGATGAGACTAAAGGTTCCAAAAGTACAGCCAGGCCACACGACAGCAGCTCCTCCTCTCCCCCATAGATGGTTGGCTAGCAGGACCCGAAAGGTGTGTCCAAAATCTAGGCACAAGCAAAGCATGAGGCCAGACTTAGATGCAGCCTGGCTCCAGTGTCCTTGGGTCCTTTGTCGTCATTTCCTGTCCAGTGCACCCCTAAAACCTTGCTTAGAACTGGCATCCCCGCCCTCCCTGCTTGATGCTTGTGTCATCTTTGTTTTGATGCCCTCTTCTTTTTCCTGGACTGGTAGCTCTCAAAGTGTGGTCTCTGACCAGGAGCACCGGCATCCCCTGGGGGCTTGTTAAAAATGTACATTTCTTGGGCCCCACGCCAGACTTCTAGAGTCAGAAACCCTGAGGATGAGGCCCAGCCATCCATGTTTTTGACAAGTTCTCCAGGTGATTCTGATGCACTCTCAATTTTGAGAACCACTGGTTTGGACTGTTGCAACAGTCTGTGATGGTCTCTTGCCTCCAGAGCCAACCTTCTCAAACACAAACCTCACCAGCTTCAGGGCCTGGCAGAGCCTAGCACATTGTAGGTGTACAATAAATGCTTATTGACTGACTAAATGAAATATGACCTCTGCTTTTAAAACTCTGAGGGTTACTCACAGCCTATAAAAAATTAAAGTAGAAATTCCTCAGTAAGGTAGAATAATGTTTATTTGATTGTTATTGCTTATTAGTACTATTTTTATTTGTAGCCATCATTTTATTAGCAGTATCTATATTGCTGCAGGTGCTTTGGTAAACACTATGTATCGATATTTATTTACTTTTTAAACATTTCAGCCCTGAGAGGTAGATGTAGGTAGCTGCCTTTTACAGAAGAAGAAATTGAGGCTCAGAGAGGTTGCGTAACTTATATAAGGACACATAGGTAGCAAGCAATGAGCTGGAGTTCAAACCCAGGTTTGTCTGTCTCCAGGACTCATGCCTTAAATGTACATCCTTTCAAAATCAGATCTTGATGTGCTTTCTACACTCGCCCCACCTACCATGCTGTCTCAGGGCTCCACGGTTTGGCTTGTGCTGTCCCCTCTTTCCAGCACATCCTTTCCTCCTCCTACCTGGCAATCAGAGAACCACCTGAAACTGCTCTGATCCTCACCCAAGACAGAATGAACTACTTGCTAATTATACCAGTGAGCCAGTGCATTTTGCTGGGTGGCTTGTGGGGGCCTAAAAGCCCTAAGATGAGTATTTCCTGAAATGTGGTCCTTAGATCAGCTACATCAGAATCACATGGTGGGGGGAAGCATGTGAGAAATGAGAGCCTAAGCACCCCCTCCTCCATGGTTATTCTGCTCAGTAATGTTTGAGGACCACCGCCCTGCAGTGTGAGTTTGTCTTACTCACGTGGGTCCCCTGCAGCAAATGCAGAGGGGTTGCTGCTTGATAGGCCATCAGAGAATGAATGAATAAGCCCTTTTCTCTTAAAAAGATTGAGGTGGGGTGGGGTATCCCATAAAACACTCACGGGAGAAAAGCCACAGCAGAAACAGCCTTCCCAGATGTGGCACCAGCTGTTGGCACGTAAGAAACAAGCTTGAGTGTGAAAAGAGGACACATGTTCTGAGCCGCAAAAACTTGACTTATTGACTTTGGCAAGGCTTGTCGACCACACAGTGCTGATAATGTTATTAATGCTGAATGTATTCACCTGACCTTATCAGGCCGTATAAAGGGCACAGGTATCCAATTAAGTTCAGACGTCAGCACCTCTAACTTCTTTCTCGATAGCCGCTGAGCCCATCATTTACCCTGATGTTCCTGAAATGATCAGTCTTTAAAACCAAAGGAAGATGGTCATTAGCATATGTAAGGCGCTTGTCATGATTTGTGGTAAGGCTAATCTGGTGTCCCAAGAAGGAGGGCATTTCATTCTATTTGGCATGACACCAGCCCAGGGGGTAGGAGACCCGGCCTTATCACTGCATCACACTTGCAACTGGGCTGTGCTCTCTGTCTTCTTCTATTCAACATGTGCACAGATGAATTGGAAGGTGACGTTGATGGGCTGGCTGATCAAATGAGTGCATGACATAAAATTGGGAGAGGAAGCCAGAGTGCTGGGTGTCAGAGCTGGGATCCAAAAGAGACCTGTAGTCAGGAGTGATTGACCACAGGCTGGTGGAAGGCCCTCTTCTTGGACTGTCTCTACCCTCAGAACAAATATTAAAATAATAGCAGATAATAGCAAACATTTGTATAGAACTCACTGTGTGCCAACTCAGCCCAAGTACCTTTACACACATTAATTCGCTTAATCTCCAGCATCCTATGAGGTAGGTTCTATTAGTATCCTCATTTTAAAGATGAGGAAACTGAGGCAAAAGCAGTTAAGTAACTTGTTCAGGGGACTGTAAACATAATTGGATTGAGCCTCCTTTTTCAGTTCCACCCATGAAATCTCCCCCCCCCCTTTTTTTTTTGTAGCTGCCAGGTATACTTGAATACTCCCAGTGTTGGAACACTTACTACCACCAGAGGCAACCCTTCGCTTTTTCTTTCTTTCTTCTTTTTTGGTAAGCTCTTACTTTGTGGAAAGTTATTCTCTATACTGATTGTAATGGAGTTGTTGTTGTTTTTCAAAAAAACTGGATAGTTGAGTTGGAGATACTCATGTGAGGTGACTGCCCCCCAAAGTAAAGTCACTTTAGCCTCTATGGGCTATATTAATAGAGACATATGTCATGAACTGAAGGAGGTGACAGGCTTGCTTTTCCCTGGGCTGTGTAGCCATACTCAGAGTGTCATGTTCAATTCTGGGCACCTCAATGTACTTGGGCAGACAGTTGTCAAACAGCTGTGCCTGAAGAAGAGTGGTCTAGTCAGTGAGAAAAGCTGAAAGCAGAACTCAGAGGTTCTGATGGAGGTGGAGATAACTGACTTGGAAATGACATGATAGATAGGGCAGGGGAGAGGTGAGTGTGATGGCTGCCACTTGGGAGCGGCCTGGAGGGACACAAGGCTGGCCTGTTCTAGGTCATTTCTGAGTTGACTCAGGCCAAGGATAGAGTCAAGGCCAGTACATAGGTAGGGAAAGCTGATTTTCTCTCTTTTTTGAGACAGTCTCACTCCATTACCCAGGCTGGAGTGCAGCGGCATGATCTCAGCTCACTGCAACCTCCACCTCCCGGGTTTAAGCAATTCTTATGCCTCAGCCTCCTGAGTAGCCACTACAGGCATGCGCCACTATATGTGGCTAATTACAGGCATGCGCCACTCCACTACACCCAGCTAATTTTTGTGTTTTTGGTACAGACCAGGTTTCACCATGTTGGCCAGGCTGGTCTCGAACTCCTGGCCTCAGGTGGTCCACCCCCTTCGGCTTCCCAAAGTGCTGGAATTAGAGCCACTGTGTCCAGCCTGATTTTCTTTTTCAAGTGCACATTTTAGTTTAGGGTAGTCTTAAGTTTACAGAAAAGTTGCAAGGGTAGTATAGGGAGTTCCCACAAATGCCCTGCCCAGTTTCCCCTATCATTAACATCCTACATTTGTATCTTACATGGGTCACAATTACTGAACCAGTATCAATGTATTGATTATTTACTAATGTCCATACTTCATTCAGATTTCTTTAGTTTTCCCCTAATGTCCCTTTTCTGTTCCAGGATCCCACCGAGGATACCACATTACATTTAATCGTCATATCTCTTTAGCTCTTCTTGGCCATGACAGTTTCTCACTTTCCTTGGTCTTGACGACCTGGACAGCTTTGAGGGGTACTGGTCAGGTATTTTTGCAGAACGTCCCTCAGTGGGATTTGTCTGATGTTTTTCTCAGGGTTAGCCTGGGGTTAGTGGGTTTTCGGGAGGAAGACCACAAAGGCACCTTGCCATTTTCATCACATTGTAACCAGGGCACACTCTCATCATGACTTGTCCCTGCTGATGTTGACCTTGATTACCTGGTTGAGGCTGTGTTTGCTGTGTTTCTCCATTGTAAAGTTATACTCCCCCCCACATTCTACACACGTCAGAAAGAAGTCACTATGCAGCACCTACGCAGGAGTAGGGAATTACGCTTCAGCTCCTCTGGGGCGGTGTATTAACATCAGTTATTTGGAATTCTTCTATCTGGGAGGTTTGTCTATTCTCCTTCATTTATTTATTTATACAATCATTTATTTATATCAGCATAGTTTCATTGATATTTATTTATACTTTAGGTTATAATCCAATACAACTTTATTTATGTTGTTGCTCAAATTGCTGCAGCATTAGCCATTGGGAGCTCTTTCAGTTAACTCCTCTGTCTCTTTCATACACCCCATCATGGCGGCTTTTCAAGCACCTCCTTACTGTCTGCACTACCAGATGCTCCAGGCTCATCTTGTATATTTCTTGTCCCATTCCTAGAATCAGCCATTTCTCCAAGGAGCCTTGGTTCCTTTTGTTGGAGAATGGTAGTAGAAACCAAGATCTGGGGGCTAGGTGTGCTTGTTGATACTGGAGTGTCAGTTGCGTCTAGGGCCTCTGAGACGACAGATCAAGGAAATAGATATGTGTATACTAACCCATGTATAGACATTTATCTATAAATATTTCTATATGTAACCATCTGTATCTATATTATGTTCACACTGTCTCCAACTCTAATCCATTACCACATGAATCATCCTATCTTAGGGGAGACTGATTTTTAAACAACATTCAAAAAAAATTCTGCAAAGCTGGAGCTGGTTGCTTTTGGAAGTAGTGAGTGCTCCATCACTGAGTGTATTCAAGCAGATTGGGAAGAAATAAGGAAAGGAGAGATCTGATGGGTACAACTGGAAAAGTCCCATTTGACTATACTCAAGGTCCCTTCCAGCCCAGTGGTTGTTGAAACAGAAGTGCCATATAAGAAAAGGCACATCCAAGGTACACATGGCTTCCCGGGGGCATTCTTTTTCTTCCGTCTTTCAGAAGTCTGAGATCTGGGCAAGGAGAAAGAGCTGGCATTTAGACAAATAAAGGATACACCATTCAACAGGTAGGAAATTTATGGGATTTGCAATCCAAAGAAGAGAAAACAGGCTTAAAATATAAATGAAGCTCAAAAAGGTTTTAAATTCACAGATGACAGAGCCAGAATGGATTATGAAAGGGGAATGATGCTGGTTTGTGGAAAGGACACTTGCCAGGGTGTTGACATCTGAGGAAGTAATTCTGCTGCTCCCTTAAGGTCCTGGGTGTGCACAGAGGAGCAATTCTTTCTTTCTTTTCTTTCTTTTTTTTTTTTTTTTTTGAGACAGAGTCTCGCTCTGTCACTTAGGCTGGAGTGCAGTGGTGCTATCTTGGCTCACTGCAACCTCTGCCTTCTGGGTTCAAGCGATTCTCCTGCCTCAGTCACCCAAGTAGCTGGGACTTCAGGCACTTGCCACCATGCCCGGCTAATTTTTTTGTATTTTTAGTAGACATGTGGTTTCACCGTGTTAGCCAGGATGGTCTCGATCTCCTAACCTTGTGATCCGCCCGCCTCCCAAAGTGCTGGGATTACAGGTGTGAGCCACCACGCCCAGCTTGCAATTTTTTATATTTTACTACAGCAGCCCAGTCGGAGTAAATGGGGGAGGCCAGAGTTTGAGAAGGTAATAAGGAATTGACCATCCTGAACACTCAGCAAGGCTGAGTTCCCCAGGAAGGCAGTGCTGCCCCAGATTTAGGACATGTTAGAAATAGGATGGCCACCCTACTGCAGGAGAAATGATCTTTCTCAACCAGCAGCTCTTCCTTCTTCCTGAAGCCTTGTCTGAAAAGACCATGAATCACCTCTTGCGGAAGGAATAGAGATGATAGGACAAAGAGAATTCCTACACTAGCGGGTGCTCACTAAAAATGCAGACCGTGGGTCCTATCCCCAAAGATTTTGAGCCAGTACATCTGGAGATGAGCTCAGAGATTTATTTTTAAAATCATATCTCTAGGTGATGCTGATACTGGAATTTCTCAGTCACATTTGGAGCTCTGCTGGTGGTCTTAATACAAGAGTTTGCCCAAGACACTCCCGGTTGGTTTGCTTTCCTTTCCCCCCATGTCAAAAGTGCCTTCATTTGGGTGACAAATTATATGGTCATTCCCTTCTTAACACTGATATGTCTCCAAGCAGCAGCAGAAGTCACATGTTGATAGGCATCTTTTTTGGCCAACGATGCCTATACCATCCCAGCTCCAATCTGAGAGTGTATCCACACTTGAAAGTGAAGCTTCTCATTTGGGGAGGAGAAGGATCTAGAATCTCCTGGGGTCAGGGACTTGGGAGCCAGGGAAGAATAGATTGGCAAAGCTCCCAGGTGTTTTGATGCTCCGTCCCCTCCCAGCCCCTTGACAATCACTACTGTAAAGAAGGAGCCAGCCGGTGGGGACAGGGCTGCCACTCCAGCCCGAGCCTTCCTTTGGGCCCCTTGCCTTTCCTTTCTCTTTCTCTTCCTCTCTTTCTCCCAAGTCTGCATTTTCCCCTGTCAGTATCAAAGGGCTGCCAATGTGCTTTGCCTGTTGATGATGACTCTTGAGATTAAAGACTTAGCTGATCTTTGGTCAACTGTAACCATGGAAATCTGAGACATTAACCATTGCCTGCTGGGGACCTCAGATAGGAAGCTCTCATACTCCCTCCACGCTCAGGAGAAATGAGATAGACCATGGATGACCCCACAGAGCCACTGGTTAGAAACATAGATCTGATCATGTCTTATCTCCCCACCCAGACCCACTCCCAGCTTTGTAACCCTCAAAATGCCAAAACCACAGCAAAGGGTGCAAATCTTTGCTGACGCTGGAGGCAGCAGGCTTAGTCAGTGGGTATCTCTTCTTGCATCAGTTTTTCACTCCTTGGTGACCTCACACAGTCTCAGGGCTTTAAATACCATCTACCCGCTGACAACTCTCAAATTTATATCTCCACCCCAGACCTCTTCCCTGAACTCCAGACTCATATATCCAACTGCCTACTCGACATTGCTCTTGAATGTTTAATAGACATTTCAAACTTAACTTGTCAAAAACTGAGCTCCCAGTAGCCCTTCTAGACCTACTCCTGCTGTCTTTCCTTTCCCAACTTCTGGCTTCCAGGTGCTCAGGCCAAAAGCTCCAAGTCTAACTGGATTCCTCTCCCATCCCATACCCAATTCCTATTGGCAAATCCTATTGGCTCTACCTTACAATATATTAATACACAGAACGTGGTTATTTCTCACACCTCTGCTAATCTGGTTTAAGCCCATCATCTTTCATTTGGATTACTGCGAGAACTTCCCGACAGCTCTCAGCTTCCCCTTTCCTTCCTTCAGTCTCTTCTCAACATGAAAATCAGAGCATCCTTTTAAAGTGCAAGTCGCATCATGTCATCCCTTGGCTCAAAATCCTTCTCCTAACGGCTTTCTTCTCACTCAGAGAAAGAAGCCGGACTCTGAGCAACCCGCCCTCAGGGCCAGCGTGGTCTGCTGCTCTGGCTACACTCGGTTCTTATTTGTCACTCCTCTCTGCTTCCTCACTCTGCTCCAGCAGAGAAGGCTCCCGTGTTCCTGCCTCGGGCCAGCTCTCCCCAACTAACCACAGGGCTCCCTCCCTCGGGTTGCCTCAAACTCCTCAGAGAGGCCTTCCCTGACACCCACCCCTGACACTTCTACCTCCCTTTCCCACTTTAACTTTTCTCCTTAGTACTTATGCCATGTAACATATTAATATCTTGTGTAACATCTTTCTCCCTCTCTAGGAGGTAAACTCCATGAGGGCAGGGATTTCTGTCTGATGGTTCGCAGCAGTCTCTCCAATGCCTAGACAGTGCCTGACACAGACTGGAGGTGCTACAAGAATGTCGGTGACTGTTTAAATGAATCATTCATCTATAACAAGTGCCTATAAAGTAATAAGTAAAACACATCTTTAATAAGAAAATGATCAGAGTACATAAAAAGACAGTTTACAAAGAGGAAACACACCCCAGCTAATGAAGGTTTTCTTTTAAAGTTTACTTTATTAGGAATGATCAAAGAAGTGTGTGTTAAAACAATGACATGCTATATCGCTAGTATCAAAGTAACAAAGATAAACCAAATAATAATATCCAATGCTGACAAGCACACTTATACTCTGATAGAGGTAGTAAAAATTTGTAAAAAGGAAAGCAATTTCACAATATGTATTAAGAGTCTAACATATTTTTCATACCTTCTGATTGACAACTAGGAATCTATTCTAGAGAGCCCAAAATTCAGATAAAAGCTTATGCACACCAATGGATGAATGCATAAACAAAATGTGGTATATCCACACAATGGAATATTATTCAGCCTTAAATAGGAAGGAAATTCTGACACGTGCTACAAGGAATAAACCTTGAGGACATTATGCTAAATGAAATAAGTCAGCCACAGAAAGGCAAACATTGTATGATTCCACTTATAAGAAATAGGTAGAGTAGTCAAATTCATAGAGACAGGAAGTTGAATGATGGCTGCCAGGGGCTGGCGGGAGGAGAGAATGGGGAGTGAGTGTTTATTTAATAGGTTCAGAGTTTCAGTTTGGAAAGATGAAAAGAGATCTGTGGATAAATGGTGATGATGGTTGCACAACAACGTGGATGCACGTAATGCCATTGAACTGTACTCTTAAAGATGGTTAAGAAAGGGAATTCTATGTTATGCATAGCTTACCATAATTTTGTTTTTTTAAAGCTACAAGATTGAACACAGAGCTGCAGCTAAGTTCACCAACGGTTTATTTATATACCTTGGAGAGGTGGGAAGTTTGATGCATGTTTTTCGAAGATAAGTCTTATTACATCATATCAATGTTTGGCTTGAAGTGTACATTTATCTGTTTTGAGAGCCCCCAGCTACACTGAGGTTTCAGTGACCAGAGTGACTAGCAACCCTGCCCTAAGAGGAAATGCAGGGGAGCTGGACATGGTGTGTCCAGCATGCCTTTCACGGGATACTTCTTTTACCTGGAGGACAGCCAAATGCCTAGCTGTCTAATCTGAGAGCAGGGTCCCTCGCCCAGGAAACTTGTTTCTACTGGCAGACATCCTTGTGGCTCTCGTCTGACTTGACTGTTGTGTTGACACTGGGAGAATGACCAGGTGCCCAGAGAAAACCCGGCCTGGGGCAGCCCCTGGTTCTTCAGATGGAAGGTACAATACACCACCAGAACAAGAAACAAGTTCAAAAACCTTTTACTTCCAGACCCTGAGCAAAGAGAGCACCATGAGTCAGGAGGGCAGTCCTCTGTTTCCAGGCCATGGGAGGCAGGGATAAAGAAAGAGTCAGACAGAGAGAGAGAGTGCATGTTACAACTAGCAGTGTATGTTATAAGGGAGCAGGGTGTGGGTCACTTCAAGTTCACAGGCAAATGCCTGAATGGTCCATTACAAGCAGCTGCAGGAAAGCAGGGAGCCCGGCCTGCCAGGCAGGAGACATGACTCTATGTTCCCATGCCCTCTGGGTGTGGTGTAGGACTGGAAACTGGGCTCTGCTTCTGTTATGAGAAAGTTAAACCTGTACTCGAAATGGATGCCAAGGCAACATAAAGTCATCAGAATCTGCTACATTATCTCTGAATAAAATGTTAAAAACAAAAAAAATTAAAAAGGTTATGCAAAGCGTCTTTCACTAAGATACTATATATAGTAGTAAAAAAGAAATCAGTGTAGTACCTATTAATAGGGAACTGGTTGCATAAATTATAGAATATCCATGTAATGAAATATTACACAGCCATAAAAATTGCTTTTGTAAATGCTTTTATAACTTGGAGAATTATTGTGGCATTATCCTGAGTCAAGAAGCAAGACACAAAGTTTGAAATATGATGAGAACTCAAGTTCAAAAAACAACGTAGCCATATTTCATCAATTCCAAGACATTGATGGAAATCCAAGGATTGTTTTTTCACATTTTAACCTCTCTGAAATGGAATGTGTCTCACTCCCTCTGATAAGAAGCACTGTGTCAAGTGTAATTGTGCATTTGTAGAGGCACAGAAAGTAGTGATGTGCTCCCAAATGATGGTGTCTTAGATGTAATGAAACAGGGCCTGGAAAGAAGACTAAAGGAAGGAATATGCCAAAATGCCAACTAATTGTGTGTGTGTATTTCTTTCTAATTTTCCATATTTTTAAAGACATTTCTATAATTAGCTTGTATTACTTTTAGAATCAGAAAAAAAGTAAGTTAAAAACATCTCATCTTGGCTGTTCATTGCCTGACAGGACAAAGCACAAACTCCCCAGCCCCCGTGCCTCTGAGGCCGGCTTCACTGTTGGGCCGTGTCTCCCTCCCACCCTCATTCACACACCAACAAATTACTCCTGGGCCTCCATGCCATCATCTCTGTGGAAATGCTCTTCCTCCTGCCTGAAATGCCCCCCATCCCTGGCTCCCTTTTCTGCCTAGTGATTTCCTACTTATGTTTCAACAGCCCATCTCAAAACTGGACTCTTCTGTGGGGACTTCCTGTTTACTTCCTATCCCAAAAGGAGCAGAGCAGCCTCTGCATTTCCAAAGCACTTGTTGCCTGACCTCGAAACTTCCTCCCCTTCCCCACTGAAACTTTTCTCCTAGGGCCCCACCACCACCACCAACCGGCTGATTTCTAATTCTAGGGAACGCTTCCCAGTCCTTATGTTCTCTGAGTTTTCTGAGGCATCTGATGGGCACCACTTCCTCCTCCTGAACCCCTTTTGGCCTGCTGCTGCTGCAGTGACAACTTTTCTAGAATATTCTCCTCCACCTAACTCCTTCCTTACCATTGTCACTGACCCTTCTTTTTAGACAGTCGCTGAAATGCCTTTTTTCTTTGGTTCCATGTTTCTTACTTCGAAGTCAGGGATCTGTGGATAGGCCCTAGGGGTTCACGAACCTCCCAAAACTGTTTGCAGAATTCTGTGATTATAATAGTATGCACACCGCCTGGGGAGACAGCCATCACATTCTTTGTCTCATAAAATATCCCATACAAAAAAAAAAAAAAAAAAAAAAGGTTAAAAATGAAAATGACTGCCCTACACATTCTCTGGTGACCTCATCTACTTTTGATTTTAAGATAAAATACCACTTATATTTTTATCTCCCCTCAAAGAACTTCTAAAGGATGGGCGCTGCATGCTGTGTTGTGTGCGGGAGATATTTTTGCATGGGGAGGAGGCGTTTTCTCTTAAGTCACAACTCAGCCTGTTCTGCCTACACACATTAGGAGGAAGAGAAGACGGCTGGGAGACGCCCAGGAAGCGCCTGTCGGTGTGTAGTAGGGAGGACTGGGTACAGAGAAGCTGCCATGAAACCAGCAGGCTCCCCCCTGCTGCGTAACACGCGGACTCACTTTGTTGTACATTTCGTCTCATCTCAACACCGAAGTCTGCGGTTCACGTGCACTCAGGCACCTCCGGTTACCGCTCAAGCAGCAAGGTCACCTGCTTACAACTTAGGAAAAAATCAGAGACAACACGGCTTAGAGTATCTGAATAGATTTGCGCATCCAGGACTGGCAAGTCAGCCTCTTTCAACGCTTCCCAATATCCTCAAAAATAAAGAAAAAAAATACTAATCTAGAGAAGGAGAAGTCGCTCTGGTGGAAATTGTTTTCTCCTCTGACTCTCCAGGGTTGTTTAACTCCTTGAAGATATCAAACGGATATCATCTCTGCTCCCCGGGTCCCCTCTGCGCCCCAGTCCTGCTTCCCCTCTGCCCCTCCGCTCGGGGTCACCCCTGCCTCTGCTGGGAGCCCAGAGGAGCCAGGACAGGCTCGGATCCTAAGGCCAGCATTTATGCTCCCTGTTCAGAGATAGGAAAAAAGACCCCTTTCTTCTGCTTGATATATTTAGTAACGACCTTAAAGAGTCTGTGAGGCTGAATGAATTGGTGCATCTCGCTGCATTGGAAGCAGCTGCCGCGGCGCAGACAGGAGGAGGGAGAGACGGAGGGGAAGGGGAGGCGGGCGGAGGGAGACGCTGGGGAGAAGGGAGCGGGAGGTTGGGGGAGGAGGAGGAGGAGACCGGAGAACGTGGAGCCCGCGGGAGGAGGCCGGGGCCCGGGCAGGGACCGGCCTGGATCGAACCCCGGGAGGCAGTGGAGGGCCGGCCCGGGAGGAGCGGCGGAGGGGCCGGAGCCTACCATTAAATCTGGCTAAATGGCAGCATTTAAGGGCCCTGCGAAGAAATCTAATTTGCGCACGAGGATCGTCTACAAATTTATATGTCGGCATTTAACACAAAATGCTCTTTGCCCAATCCCAGGGCGCAGAGGGACCCGGGGCCCGGCTGACTGACGCGGCCGCCCTCAGTCCCCTCACGGAGCACGGGTGCGGAAGGCGCCAGCGCCGGGTCCTGACCCGCCTCCCGGCTGGAAGGTTCAAAAGACTTCAGACCTCCGGGGCCCTGTGCACAGAGATGCTGGCTGCATAGGGCGTGAAGGGGCGGGATGGGGAGCCCGCAGACCTCGCTTTCTTCCTCTTCTTCAGGGGAGAAGTAGCTGGAAGGCTCAACATCTCTTGGTATCCAAGAGCAGAAAGAGGAGTACCCTGTCCGCACTTTGGCCCAGGTCGGAATGGAGTCACCATTTCCTCAAGGACGTGGGGCACCATTTCTGTTACAACTGGCAGCCCGTCTTCTGCATAGTTCTAGATGGACCCTCCCTGTGAATGACAAAAAGGCGCCCCTTCCTCCAGGCCTGCACAGCCTCACACGGGGGTAGGGCTGGGGGAGCCGAGGGAAGGCTGGGCTTCCAGCCCCCAGCTCCTACACAGAGGCCCCTGTCTAAATGCTCCTCCGCCCTCTGTGCCAAGAGCCTCTCCACCTGCCAGGGAAGCTAGGCACACTCGGTGAGCGTGCTCCTGGGCCCTTAGTGAGGAGCTGGCTCCCGGCTGCCCCTTGAGGTCATGAAGCCTTGGAAGAAAGAGGAACCATCTCCCTGGTGTGTGACCCCTTCGCCGAACCACATCTTACATCTTAGGGCCCCTATAGAGACCACTGACATGGAGTCCCAAAACCCAGAGGAAGAGAGACAGCTTAGCTGCCCTCTGAGGACCAGAAAGACACTCCAGGGTCAGGGAGCTGCGTGCCTGGAGAGTCTGTTCTTGGCCATCTAGAGCTCAGAAAGGCAGGCTGCGGCAGCTACTCTCATCCAGACCTTCACTGATTATAGGTGACTCCAAAGCCCATAGTGAGGAATAAACAAACATCTTCAGTAGGTCCTCCGCGCTCATTCCACTTCTAACAAAGCTTAACAGAGTTGATTAGTGATTTTAAAGTGAGGATAATAAGAAAGAAAACCAAATATCTTGCATGTAGAAGCAAAAGTGTTTCACAGTTAACAGCATGGGCACTGGCTCCAGGCTGCCTGGGTTCAAATCCCAGCTCCCCATAGAGTAGTATTTGGCCTGAGGCAGGTTTCCTGATCTTGCTAGTCTTCACCTGTCTCACCTATAAAGTGGGAATCACATGCATCAAACCACAGGGGGTTAAAGAGATGATCAGATGAGCTAACACATACGAAGCACTTGGAATAGCGTGGGATACATGGAAAGACCTTACTACTTCGCAGCAGTTTTTAGTTTTACTAAAAATGCTCATCTCTCAGTTGAAATTCTATCTATTCATGGGCAAACCAGATCCATCGCCACTGCTTCCACAAAATTGTTCCAGACTTCTCCAGTTAGAATTTATCCTTTCCCACCCCACTCTGATCTAGCCTCTAATCCAGAATTCATCACATTCTATTTTTCGTACTAGTTATTTGTGGATGTGTCTGCAGGTTCAACTGTAATAGGTTACAATCTTCTTGATTACAGGACTGCACTTTATATATCTTTGTTTCTCCTTGAGTGATTGGCAAAGTTCCTTCATACAGCTCGGTAAGTGTTTGTTGAATTGAACAAAATGTAGACAAATATAGGCCAGGTCAGTCATTTTTGTTCATTTTGGCCCAGGGATCATCTCGTCCAAAGGTGTGAAGTACGTATTCCCTTAGAGCCTCCGAGTCTTTGCTGGACCTTCAAGATGTCACAGGAAAAATGGGAGTATTTGCTAAGCATTTCTATGCAGTTGGTATTCATGTGCTATTTACTGCCAAATTAGTATTGGGCTTGCTTGGAATTTATGGGTAAGTTCTGAACAGCTGGACCAGGTGGGCCCCTGATACATAAGAGGGCCCAGGGTAATTGATAAAGGGGCCTCCACTCAGGCATCGTTTGTGACAGGTTCTATAAGTCCTTTGGCAAGCTGCTCATCATGACAGGAGCTGAATTGTGATGTCTGGAATACTATGGCCAGGGAGGAGAGCGGCAGCTCCAGGAACACTGTCTGGCACGTGAGCAAGACAGGAGCAAGGCTCAGGAGCTATAATTGCATCTCAGCAGGTTCTTTTTAGGACCAGCTCTGCTCACCCAATGGGGCAAGGCACTGTGAAAGGTCCCCCAAATCAAGTCTTGTCAGTTTTTCCCCTCTCTGGTAACAGTGGCTACTGCAATGATATTCCTGCTGTTAAAAAGAAAGCCAGCTGTTTACAGTCTATGCTGATTTTTTTTTTTTTTCTGGGATAATCACAATAGCAACTCACTAGGGTACCAACTCAAATTTGAGACTGGGAGAACCCTGGGGAGGGATGTCAGCTCTGAGACCCAGACAGGAACAAGATCTGGTTAGCAAGGAATTATATGCCATTCTTGGAAACATAACTGAGAAACGTTGGCTTTATGGAGTTGGTTTTTGCTATCAAAACTGAAACCTGAAATAACTCAACAAGTTCCCTATTGGAATTGATGAGTACCTCACGAGTGTAAATCAGAGTGGCGGGGAACCAATATGCTGTGATCATCAGTATGTATGGCCTGAGCTGAGGCTGTGCCTAAGACAAAGCAGGGATTCACACCAGCCGCTGTTCCTGAGGGGGAGGGGAGGCCTCTACCACCTCTTCCTGAGGTTTTATATCAGTATCTGAAAGAACTTCAGGCTCTGATCCTGGACTGCTGGGTGGAGTGCCAGAAGGTCAACTCCAACAGAGTCCACCTGATCAAATCGCAGAAATAATCACCAGACCCTCACCCCCTAATTCTGACCTAACGGCCATGGTTGGCACCCGTGATGACCTAAGACTTTGCTATGCAAAGTGTGGCCCATGGGCCAGCAGGAGTGACATCACCTGGGAGGCTGTCACCAATTCAGTATCTCAGGCTCCACTCCCAGACCTAGCCAATGAGAATCTGCATTTTAACAAGGTCTCTGGTGACTTGTGTACACAGGAGTGCTTCAGAAGCATGGCTTTGAGCTCCATTTTTTACCAGCCCTGTCACCTTGGTAGTGTTCCTTTACTCCCTCTCCACCTCAGTTTGTTTCCTACAAAAAATGGGAATAAATCCCCCTTTCCTCTTATATCTTACATAGTACATCATTACTCCAATGAGACGACAGATGTAAATAACTTTCTAGTGCTAGGAAACGCAAGTGGCTGCTGTGTACATATCAACCCTTGCTTTCTGTTCTTCCCATGCACCAAGCTCGCTCCTGCCCTAGGAATTTCTGTACAAGCTGCTGGCTCCCATGCCACTGGAGTTGATGGCTTCTCAAGGTTTGCAACATTCTTGACATAGGGACTCTTCTCCTAGGTCCTTGAGGGCTACCTCCTTTTGTCATTCAAGTCTCAGCTCTAATGTCCTCCCTTCAGAAGGGCCTTTCTGCTCCTCCCAGTCCAAAGCTACACTTTCTGTCACTCACTCTGATTTGCTGTCTTCCTATCGCTTACCCCCTCTGAAATGATCTTGCTTATTTGTTGTCTGTTTGGTGGTTCCTTACAAGAGCTCCGTGGAGGCAAGAATCTGGGCTGACTCGTCTGCCGTTCTTCTTCCAGCCACTAGAACACAGCCTGGCATTTAGCAGGCATCACATGCATCTTGCCCAATGATTTGATAAATTCACACTGCTGTCTGGAAGTGTTTGTGATGACCCATGACTGAGCAAGGAGATAGGGGCAGGGCTGGTCCTTGACTCTGTGTGGATGTGCCTCAGTGGTGTCCCCTGCAAATGTTATGATCAGAGGGTCTAAGACCCAACTGGAAGCTCCCCCAGAGAAGTTCTTGCTCCAAAGCACTATTTTGCACTGGCCAGGAAGCAGGGCGGGGCTCATACTTATGCTTATGTGGTTTGTGAGTTCCATGATACCCAAACTGCTAAAGCATGGTCCTTGAAGGGTGATTTGACGAGCAGTGTTAGCCCCACTCTACACGCTCAGTTAGACTCCGTGTAGATAGGGTCCTGCAATCTGTTCCAACAAACCCTCCGTGTGATTCGGATATACCCCACCTGAACCACCATGGGGAAGGAACAAGAGAATCCTCATCTTTGCCCAAGCTCTGGTCTATGCAGCACCTTAAGGGCGTCAGGCTTTGGTATCCCATAAGGAGCTGGAGAGTGAATGGAAGCAAGGACTGTGATGACACACATTGCTGGTCATTTTGCTTTCTTCTTTCAGCCCTTACATGAGTCCCCTGATTGCTGGGCTGGAAGTGGGAGACAGTTGGTGGGCACTGAGTGATTTTTCTTTTACCAGTGTTTTTTTAGAGTAAGTCAGGCTGATTTAATTTTAATCAGTGAGGCAGCAGAGCGGTGGCTCTCAGCCCTGGCTGCACTTTAGAATCACCTGGAGTGCTTTAAGATACTACTGAAGCTTGGGTCCCACCCCAGTCCGATTAAATCCAAATGTCTCTGGGGTGGAGCTTGTCACCAGTATTTTTTTTTTTTGAAGGGTCCCTAGATGATTCTAACCTGCAGCAGAAGCTGAGAAGCACCGCAGTATTGTCAAACACCATCTCTCCCAAGCTTGCCTGATGATAAAAATCACCAGGGACACTTGGTAAAACTACCAATTCCCAGGTTCTTCCCCAGACCACCCAGTCAGAGAAGCTCCAAGGGCCTGGGGGCTGTCTCTTTAACAAACGCCCAGGGTTACTCTTTTAACCAAGCTTGGAACACACTGGTCCAATGGCCTGTGTAAGCTCTGGGACTGAATTCTAGCTCTGCAGTTTAAAGCAACCCCAGGAAAGTTTCTTAAATCTTTGTTTGCTCATTCATAAAATGGAGGAAACAATCATAACAATTTCAAAGGATTGCTGAGGATTAAATTAGAAGATTCATGTAAAGTGCTCAGGGCAATGCCAGGCACACAGTCGGTGCTCAGTGACTGTTACTTGGCACACCCACCCTCATATAAGGTGGGTTCTGAGAAGCTGTTTTTAATAATGCACTTGCTTTTATTTTAGCTTTGGGCAAATTTTTGACATGGTCCATTTAAATCAGGGACATGCTTACAATTTGCTTCTAAGCCTCCAAAACCTCTAATACTATATTCTACACTCCAAGAGTCCCATACCTGCCAACTGTAGGGTGAGTTTTAATTCACCATCAGTAGTGCCTGTGAGGAAGTCCTGGGATCCACTTCCACAAAATGTCACACTTGGGTGCTTGGGACTAATGAGGGGGTAGTGTCATAGAAGCAAACCAGGTTGAAGTTGAAGACATTCGATCATGTAGTTCAACCTCCTCATGCCACAGCTCAGAGGTAGAGGAAGAAGGCTTTTAATTTCCAGCACACTGACGTGAACTTAGACATGGGGCACCTATGCACCAGAGCAGAGGCTCAGAGAAGTCTGGCACAAATAAGAGATGGAAAAATGACCCCACGGATGTGTCTAGTATTCCCTGAATATTTAAAAGCATAGATTTAAGTGCCACACACATGCACAAAGTCTGCACTGGCTCCCTTGCTATTCCTGGATGGAGAGTGGCTGAATAAGAATGAATCCATTGCTGAACTCTGGAAAGCACATTTCAGAAACCTTCTCAGTTAAGACAATTATTGAGGAACATGTTTCCAACTCCACCCTACAATATCAGACATAAGAATCTGCAGAATCCCTGTGATTCTTGACAAGGTGCAGAAAATCATCAAACAGCTGAAAAAATAAGGCACCTGGAGCCAGTGGAATTTCTGCTAAAATTTTCCCAATTAGGTGAAGAGAAACACATAATTGTTCTCCTTGTTCTCATTCTGAAGACCTGAAATGCTGAAAAAAAAATTATTGGGTGGCCCTATGGATGCTATAATTATGATCATTAAAAGTCTTTCCTGATTATAAGAAAAAGTGTGCACATTTTACAAAAATTAGAAACAAACAGAAAGACATAAGGAAAAAAATAAAAATAACCTCTAAATCAACCACCTAGGATAGTGTTTAATACTTCGGTGTATTTCCTTCTCATCCCTTTCCTGTGAATATTTAAATGTTTTGTGAAGTTGGGATTGTACGGTATCAAGTTTTATATTATGCTTTTTTCCCTTAGTTATGATATCATAAATATTTCTCCATGTCCTTAAATATTACTTGAAAATAATTTTTGATGACCCCATAATATCTCATCACATTGGTGTTCTATAATTTACTTAACCATTTTGTTATTAACAGATATTAAAGTTGCTTCTGGTTTTTTGCTGTTACAAACATGCACAACAAATAATCTTGCACATAAATTTCTGATCTTCTATTTCTGATTATTTTCCTAGGACAAAGTTATAGAAGTAGAATTATAGAGTCAAAAGGGCTGTATATTTTTTAGGCTCTTTGTACCTTTTGCAAATTTCTTCCCAAATTTTCAAACTCCCACTAATAGTTTATGAAAATGTCCATCTCATCACATCTTTGCCAACATTGAGTAGTATAATCTACCTAATTTTTTGCTAGTTTTGTTAATTAAAACCAGAGTCTGATTTTATGCCACATCTTGAAAATTCTTAGTTGAAGTCATGTATTGTTTTCATGTCTATTGGCCATCTGCATCTCCTCTTCTGTGAATTACTGCTTATGATTATTTTAAGAATTCATATACAAAGTGAAACTGCACCTACCACATTACAGGAAATCCCTGCACATGAGCTGTCCATTCCAGCATCTTACTGTGGCTTTAAGTCATGTACCCCTAGCCTCATAAATGGCTACTTTCACCTCTTGCCAGTGGCAAGAAAAATTTAGAAACCATAATCCTATTCTTTCATACCTTATCTGATTTCATAAAAGCTTCTGACTCACCAAATGATATCTACTGTTAGAATATGTTCATCAATACAAATGTCCACCAAAATCTGTCAAGATAGAGTTATTTTCTCTATGGTGCGATCTAGACGGGAATCTTTGATAATATTAACACTTTCTGACCCTTCAAGGTCAACACAAAGTCAAACAAGGTTGGGTTTCAGTCTAACACTCCTTGACATTTCTTTTTCTGTGGAAAGTTATGTCCCTAACCATCTTCCAGCATGAAGTTAAATCAGTCGGTGGACAGTAAATCTCTGCTGACTCTGAGGGAGAAGTAAAACCCACTCTGATCTAATCAAATCTAATCATCAAGCTCAAAAATGCTGCTGCTGCTGCTTTAATTTCAGTAACAGATCTTCACACAACTGTCAACATCATTACCAAAACACATCAGAAAATTGGATGAAAGTGCAACACGTAGACAATCATAATCCCCCATCATCAATCTCTAGCGGTCCCCAGTTGACAATTCAGATTAGTGGGTGAGTCTCTAGGGGACATATTTTGTAAATCAACGTCACAAAAGAGTAATATTAACCCCAGAAGCACCACAATTGTGTGAATTCAGGTACTGGCCAACTGAAAAACAGGAATTGAAGGAGCATCACAACATTTGAACAAAGTTTGTGGTCTAGCCTGTTATGGATGACCTGACACAGACCACTAAGAGTTGAAGAAAGTGGGAAAGTTGTTGCCTATGGAAAGATTTTCAAAAACACAGAGTAAAAGAACAAACAACTTTTTAATTTTTTAAAACAAATAACTTTTGACGAGCAAAAGCCAACAGCATTGAGTGATGGTCAGTTGCTAGCAATTCTGCTGGGTAAACCATGTGAACCTTCAATTCTAGACTCTCAAAATGACTCTGATATGCTAACGTGGTGACTGAGTGTTCTCAGAAGAATGGCAAAACAATATTTTAGAGAATAAGCACCCAACAAATATGAAACATGCCAAAGGACAGTGGTGATGCCCACTACAGGGAGGGAGCCCACCTTTGGAGAAAGCCCACCAGTAGACTCTCCTCAGTTATCAGGGAAGCCATAGAGAGAATTATGGAATGCCCTGGAATGCCCTTAGAAGTCATCCCACTCACCCATAAATACTTAGCGAGCACGTACACTGGGCCAAGCACTGTGCTTACATTCAAGAAGACAGGTTTAGAGAGGTTAAATAATCTGGCCAAGGTCAGACAGATAGTTAAAGCCAAGACATCTACTGAAAAACTAGCATTTCAATTTTTTATGACAAGAGATAGAAAAAGAATGTTTGACAGAAATGAGTTACAGAACAAATAAATAATCCAAGACTGTCTTAGAGCCTGCCAAAAGTAGAGATTCTCCTCTCCCTTCCCTCATTGGGCTGTGCTCTTTTGATCACAAAGAGATAGAAATTTCAAGACACCAAGAGACAGAAATCAATTCTGAGAGCTCCATTCTTCTTTTGTTTCTCTATCAAAAGACACATCAAGAACTACCACATTTCTTCTTCCCCATGCCTGAAAGTGGAATTCTTCTACTGTTGAAATGGTCCAGGACCCCAGGCTTGGCAATGGTATAGTGGTAGAAGACAGAAGATTCATCTGTTCCTCTGGCCTATGTGTGTGGGTGTGGCCAGGTCATAAGTATCAACATATCAAGATGGGGGTGAAGTAGCGTGTGTTCCACCCACTCTCGTGTTTCCATCTGGGGCCCGTAGTGTCGTCCAAAAATATGTATGCACATAACACACAGCATACACACATTTTTTTATTTTGGGAAACCTAATGGCAAATATTTTTCTAATCTAAAAGAAAGTTAAGAAGCAAGGAAACATGATGCATATACAAGGGGCTTTAACCAGGGATTTGCTGATGGACATTACACGTTCTCTTATTTTAGATTTGCAACTCATCCTTGGGCAGAGGACACACATCTTGCTTAAGAGCAAGAGACAATAGCCACTGCTTCTTAAACCTCATCAGCTTCCCATGTGAAGGCGAAAATCCCTACATGGCTATATCTGAGGGGTGGGGAAGACTCTCAGACTGCATTTTCCAAAGGCTCTTAAAACACTCTAGCTCTCAGGCTTGGAAACGTGTCTCCAGCATGGAGTGTGACTTCTAGATAATGAGATGGGCTACTTAGTAAATATATTGGAATCTGTCCGTCCAAATGAGTGTCCCTTTCCCTTCTGAGCAGTCATCAGAGATGCCAGATATTTATCCCAAGGTTGCTGCCATTGTTCCAGACACTTTGGGGCCTCTCTCGAGAATTTTCTTCAAATCGATGCCACATTATTTGGAATAAGCACAATGGCAGCAGATCCCCATCCTGCGGAGCTGAATTTTATTTTTGGAAACAGTCAAGAGGCTTTTTGGCATTTGTAGCCAAGCTCAGTGAATAACCAGCTGATTGAGCTGGTAATGTTTTGGGTCCAAATTGAAGCATGGTTACAGGGTCTGGTGTTCTTGCATGGCATGGAAACAAAGCTCCCAAGGTCATCTCAAATGCAAAACTCCTGCACTCTTTGAGGGTTGGCAGCACCACCGAACCAGGTACATGACCTTCCAGACCCCTCTGTGAAGAGAACTTGTTTGGGCACGTGAAGCTCAGTGGGATTCTTTGATTGTAAGCAACAGAAACTGAGTCTGTCTGATTTATGTGAAAAGGAAATTGACTGGCAGGGCTATGGGGGAGCTCGCGAGTTCAAAGGGAAGGCTGAAGGACCAGGCTAGGAACAGGCAGCTCAAGGAGGAGCCAGAAACTTCTGACAGCCCAGCTCAGGTACTGCAGTGAAAATAACTAAATTTCAAACAATTCTTCAATCCTTGCATTGCTGTGCCCCAAAATGAAAGACTCAGGGGAGACTATAATTGGATGCATGTCAGACTTGTGGCTCTATCCCTTAGCCAGAACCTCCAGGGATCATTTTGGCTTGTGTAGAGTAAAGGGCAGTATTCCTTGGTTACCATTTCTCTGAAACTGCCCACAAAAGGGGAGAAGCAATTACCTACTAGGAAAGAAAGGAAGAGAGAGTAGATGCTAGGCACCAAAAAATGACAAATACGAACCACAGCTAAGCCCTGTTATTCTTCTTCCTACTACTGTATAATATTATGTATAAGAAGTTTTGCTCTATTTGTCAACATTTTTCTCATGTTGTAAATTACATTGGCCTCATTAGCCATCACCAGTTCCTTGAGCTGATGGAATCTTTCTCTTTTATCGCATAGCTCCTAAAAAATACACCAGTCTATGGGCTGCTCCATCTTCTCCAGACGGAACTAGACCCCGCCCCTTTCCCTCAGATCACTGATAAGGCCAGGGAGCCAGCTTCGTTTTTCTCCTTGTCCTAATGAAGAGAGCAGGTGATCTTCCTGCTTGCGAAATGCCTGCCACAGCCACCTCTGGCAGCCACATGGAGACCAACTGTGCATCTATCACTGTGGATGAGCCGGGGCATGCACGAGAACAGCCTTTGGTCATCCCAGAGGTGCGCTTGCCTCTGCAAAGTGCCAAGGCCTCCTGTGTAGTCCAATTGTGCTTGCTCCCAAGAAAACCAGCCGCGGCCTATGCAGAGAAGAATCACCCTTCAACCCCTGCACACAGAGGGAAAGCCATATACATGCATCCGGACCATTATTAACATGTAAGCCAGGTCCTGAGGCAGTAGCTGGCCCACCCATCCCAGCCCGTCGTGCACTGAAATAAGAGATCACTTTGTGAACTGCCAAGAGCTCTGGGGAACCCACTTCACCTCAGCGTCCCTGGCCAGCAAGGGACAGAAGGTCACAACCTCCCTATTGAGGATCTTTGAGAAGTTATTCCAAGCCAGAGCACCAATGGGGGCCACAATAGCTACAACAGCCTCTAAAATGCTGTTTGTGGAGGTTCTGAGAGCAATAAAAGCTGCAATGTGTGGGAAAAGGGCTGGGCTCTGGGAAGGAGGAAGGGTAAAGGGAAAATGAGGCTGTGTCTCATTTGGCCCAGGACTGGGAGGGAGGCTGCTTGGGGATGAAATGCACCAAGGGCAGGGACTGGGCTCCCAAGCAGCCTGCCACCACACGGGGGAGAGGAGAGCTGTAGCATTTGAACACAAGACCCTTGCAAGCACCCCCAGGGGGTCCTCTAAGCCTCAATTCCCTAGCCTGTGAAACCAGGGGAGACCTTCCTTTAGTGGTTTGATGTATCAGAGACAACACATGCAAACCGTCCAGCCTGGGGCCCATGGGCACTCAATGAAGGGCAGCCCTTCCTTCATGAGATGCCATTGTTATCTAGAGCAGTGCTTTCCAACGTTAAGATGTCATGGTACAGTGAACTTTCAAAAACAAACTTGAGAGCACTCATGTAGGATTGCCAGTGTTTTATTTTGCCAACTGAGAACAATATAAAAGACAAAGCAAAACCCCCATCATCTATGATATAACCTTAAAGATACTTTTTAACACCAGAAAAACAAGAATTATAAAATCTCAGAATTGAAAAATTAGTCCTTTAAATAATTTTAGTGTTATGAAAATATTATTAGTACATTATTCTTATTTAGTTAATTTTGCTACAAAGTGACAACAATTTCATTCAGACTGGCCCTGCCCTGCTTTGGGAACCAGCAGCAGGAAGGAAAAGTCTGGGCCTTGGTGCTAAATAGGCCACAGTCACCTCCCGACTCTGCCCCTTACTAACTGGGTTACCTTCAGCGAGAGATCTGCCCTCCTGCTCTCACTTTTCTCTTTTATAAATCAGAAACAGTAGTACCTCCATCATAAATGAGATTATGTGTAAAGGGCAAAGCACAGAGTTGGTACACTGTAGGTGCTCATTAAATACTAATGCCAGAGTGTCCTGACGTTTGAGAGAGGGCTGGGTCACTTCCAGATTCTGAGACTCTCAGTATATTAAGAAATGAAGGAATGCCAAAACAGAGTTGCCAAAATCATTCACATCATTTAAAAATATCACGAGAAAAACTATTTGAAACACATGCACACACAAATACAATGGTTGTATATACAGCCTTATGAATCTCACATTTGAGAGAGTAAGGCTGGAGCCCAGTAGCCCCTTCATCCCCAGAGACAGGCCCTGGTTGGCTCCTTTATAAGCCATGGCTCTCATGGATGACACACTCTGAGACACTGACTTTACTCATCTGTTTTCCTTTGTTCTTTTCCCAACTGGGGTTCATGTGGAACATTTCTCTAGGCCTCCCTTCCTTTAGTTCATAATTCTGAGCATGCAAATTTTCTTGGAAATCTAGCTGGTGTCTTCTTTGCATCACTAGATCTCAATAGGTTTCAAAAGGACTAAAATTGAGGGTTAGAAGGAAAGATAAATGGGTGCTGCGGTGGATGATTTAACCAGGGGATTCCAGGCAACCAAGGAAGGGAAAGGGGTCCGTGCTGGAGAAGGCAGGCCAACAGCAGGCTGCAGGATTTTCCCTGTGAGCAGCGTTCATGTGCACGAGTGTGCATCATCTACATGCACTTACTTTCCTACAGAAATTCAAATGTCCTGTTTCTTTGTTTATTGCTGTCTCTCCTATTGGAATGTCAGCTCCATAACAGCAGGGACCATGTACCTCTTGGCCATCCCTGTGTCTCTAGTGCTAAATACACATAGGTGCTCAATAAGTGTTTGCTGAATGAGTGACTATGTCATGATGATGTGTCTGCTCAGCACTCTTCCTTCTTGGATCTAGGAACAGACCCCCTTTGCATTTGAAGATCAATCCTACCCCCTTTCCCAACCACACAATTTCCCTGAAACACAGGGATGGGCATGTGGTTACCCAGAATTCTTTTCTTGTAATTGGAACTTTCTCTCTGGTGGTCAGGCTGGGAAGATATGTGCCAGGATTGACAGCAGTTTTGGTGCTAGACTTATAGAGAAAGATGCTCTGAAATAACTAAGTGGACAGGCCAAGGCACAGACATGGGGATGAGAGGCAGGGACACAGAGAACGATCCTGGCCACATTTGGTCTCTGGCTCCTGTCTGTCCTGACAGCCCCTGCTGTCCCTTTGCTGCTTTCTCAAGACTCAGTTAATCTGGTCTTAACTTTGAGTTCTGTGTGTGCCCCAGTATGCCTCCTCTAGATCCTCCTTTTTTTTTGGGTGGGGAGGGGTGGGTAGCAAACAGTTTCTTCTATTGCAATCAAAAGAGTTCTGATGAATCCAGTTCATTAAAGATGAAGATTACCCAAAAAGTAGCACTCAAATATTTGCGGATGGGTAAGACTCTGAAAGATCTCATGGGTACACACAAGGTGGGACAGTGAGAAATGATGATGGTGGCTGGGCGTGGTGGCTCATGCCTGTAATCCCAGCACTTTGGGAGGCCAAGGCAGGCAGATCACTTGAGGTCAGGATTCTGAGACCAGCCTGGCCAACAGGGGGACTCTGTCTCTACGAAAAATATAAAAATTAGCTGGGTGTGGCAGCAAGCGTCTGTAGTCCCAACTACTCAGGAGGCTGAGGAAGGAGAATCGCTCTAACCTGGGAGGCAGAGGTTGCAGTGAGCCGAGATTGCGCCATTGCACTCCAGCCTGGGTGACAGAGAGAAGCTCTGTCTCTAAAACAAACAAACAAACAAACAAACAAAAAAAAAAAAAAAAAAAAAAGAAATTATGATGGTGGTGCTGGCTAATACCTGAGTACTGTCTACATGTCAGACATAGGACCAAGCATTTTGTGTGCATTATTTTAACTACTGTGAGCGTCAGTTTCATGTGTCAATTTGAGTAGGCCACAGATGCCCAGATTAAACATTGTTTCTGGTGCTTCTGAGAAGGTATTTCCAGAGGACATCAGTGTTTCAATCTGCAGACTCAGTAAAGTAGATTGCCCTCTCCCATGTGAAGAAGCATCATGCAATCTGTTGAGGGCCTGAGTAGAAAAACATGCGGAGGAAGAAGGAATTTGCCCCTCATCCCCTGCCTCACTGCAGAGCTGGGGCATCCCTTCTCATCTTCTCCTGCCCTGGAACTGGGATTTACATCATTGGCTCCCCTGGTTCTCAGGCCTTCAGACTCAGACTGAATCACACTCCAGGCTTTTCTGAGCCTTTTGCTTGCAGACGGCAGATCATGGGACTTCTCAGCCTCCATAATCACATGCCAATTCCTCATAATAAATAAATCAATCTCTCTCTCCCCACCCAATGCACACACAGTGTCATATGTAATACTAACTAAGATACATTCTGAGAGATGTGTTGTTAGGTGATTTTGTCTTTATGCAAACATCATAGCTTGTACTTACACAAACCTAGTCTTGCCTACTACACAAACTGCCTACTACACACCTAGGCTAGATGGTATAGCCTATTGATCCTAGGCTACAAACCTGCACAGCATATTGCTGTACTCAATACTGCAGGCAATTATCACACAATGGTAAGTATTTGTGTATCTAAATATAAAAAAGGCACAATAAAGACACAATTTTATTATCTTATGGGACCACCATTGTACATGTGGTTCACCTTTGGCCAAAATGTTGTTATGCGTTGCATGCTATAACTCCTATTGGTTCTTTTCTCTCATTGGAGAGCTTTAATACCACCACTACCATAGTGCTATGAAGTAGGCTCTTAGCTATTATTGTCTCTACTCTATAGAGAAAACCAAAACTCAGAGAGGCTAGGTAACTCGTTTTAAGGTCCCACAGCTAGGAAGAGAAGGAGCTAGAGTTTAACCACAGATTTGTGTAACCACAGATTGCGTGAGCGCATAATTTCTCTCCTACATCTTGTATACAGTTCTTCTCTCTGTTCTTTTCTCACTCCTCTGTTCTCTCATTCTTTCTCCATATCTTGTCTGAAATCTCTCATTCTCTCTTCTTTCAATGACCCTTCTCCGGCTCCTTTTAATCCCATTTTTATGACAGTACATAGCATATATTTTAAGACTATGGTTTTGAACTCTTTTCAGGTGTGAAGATACCTTTTAATGTTAAAGAATCTCCATATAATGGTAGCTGTACTAGCATCTATTGATAAAATGCCCACGCACAGATGGATCCTCAGATGCTGTGTAATAACTCTGTGACCTCTGGGTTGGCATTCCCTACTTTAAAATATATGGGAGAATCCAGATAATCATCCCTCTTACTCCTACCTGCTTGGCTTGTTGCAATATAGAAAAGGCTTATAAATGCTACTATAGAGCTCATTTTTGCTCACCCTGTGCCTTAAGGCTACCAATTTCTTCTGAAATGTGGTTTTTTTGTCCTTCCTTTAATATGTTTAATTATTTAAGAAGGCATGAACTGTGATACTTACATTTTATATATCACCTCTTGATTATCCAGGGGGCTGATTAATTCATGGATTGCCCAAGTCGAGTCCTTCTCCTTTCTAACCCCATTTTGTTTTATCATTCCATTTCCTATTAGCGTCTTTTAGCAAGCATGGACAGTGGGGATGAGAAATGATTCTGGTTACAAATTATGAATTCTGATAAAAGATTTCGTTGGAGGAAGTTGAAGTTATTTCCCAAAGTAAGAATTTCTTTAATCCATCAGGCATATTGACTCTCTTTCTGAGCTCTGTGAAGGCAGGTGTTGCTCTCATTCACTACTAACCTCCAGGGCTCAGCAAGGTGCCTCGCACATGGTAGCTTAATAAAAGAATGAGTGGAATGAACGAATAAGAGCTGATGAATATAATAGGGAAAATAAACTTTCTCCTAGGTGAGACATTGATTTATAGGAAACTAAGTAAAATACAAGATAACTTATTTTATGTTGCATGTCTGCAGACAACACAGTATTCAACAATGTTTAAAGGACTGCTTTAAAAATTACCAACAAAAGATATATAGTTCTAATTAAAAAACAAAAAATATGGCTGGTCATGATGGCTTATGCCTGTAATCCCAGCACTTTGGGAGACTGAGGTGGGAAGATCGCTTGAGGCCAGGGGTTTGAGACCAACCTTGGCAACATGTGAGAACCCATCTCTACCAAAACAAAAAATTATCTCGGTGTTGTGGCATGCACTCCCAGCTCAGGAGGCTGAGGTGGGAGGATTGCTTGAGCCCAGGAATTTGAGATGAGCAGCCTGGGCAACATAGTGATACCCTGTCTCTAGAAATAATTCAAAAACAAAACTGAGCCAGGTGTGGTGGCACACACCTGTAGTGTCAGCTACTTGGGATAGTGAGGAGAAAGAATCACTTAAGCCCAGGAATCAGAGGCTGAAGCGAACTATGAATGCACCACTGCACTCCAACCTGGGTGACAGAGGAGAACCCTGTCTTTAAAAAATAATAAATAAATAAATAAATAAGTAAAATAAAAACAAAAAAAGTTACACAGTGTCATTTTATGCCCTTGATAAAAAGAGGGATAGAGAGACACATTTCTAAGACAAGGATTGGTCCAGGCAAACTACTCCTGTTATGTTAGGCATTAAAGAAACATATTCAGACTCAACACACTAACTATTGAGCACTTAGTATGTGTCAGGTGCTGTGCTAAGCAATTTACATGACTTATCTCATTTGTCTTCACCACAACAGTAGGAAGTACTATTATTTGACAGGCATCAGCAAGTTACCAGTGTTCTCTGAAAATTTCTTTAGCTCTCCAGCTTTTTGAACCAAGAATGAGTCCTGGTTGTCTTCTTTTTACTTCCTGGTTTTTAAATTAAAGATTTATTTTCCTATGAAATGTTAGGCATGTTTGAAAGATTGATTTAGATTTTAGATATACCCTTGGAAACTTTGAGATCTGTTATTTCACTATCTCTTGCTTTTTGACATTAATACATTGTCTAGAAAAAACTTTTATAATGAGACTTACCATACTTTTTAAAATTTTCCTAAGCAAAATGTTTTGCATGTGGGGATGCAGACAGGGAAGAAGGCCAGGCAGCATCTCTGAGCCTGTTCCATGGCTCTGGTGCTGTCCAGGAATCAGGTGCTGAAATGGCTTAACCAAAGCCTTGTCAGGCCAGCCGGATGGAGCAATAGCTGATGGGAGTTGGGGGAGTGCTGCCTTGACTATAGCCTGGTGCAGCTGCTTCCCAGAATAGGGAAGCAACTTTAAAAGATCCTGATGGAACTAGAATTACAGCCCATCTTATTTGGAGGGGGTTGAGGGAAATAGCTAGCTATCTCCCTCCTACTCCTTCCATACTTTGCTTTAGCTTGGAAGGAAGGATATGGACAACAGGTTACTGATGGAAAAATGTATGTTCAAAAAATAAGCCTAATTATGGAAAACCGTATGGAAGTTCCTCAAAAAATTAAAAATAGAACTACCATATGATCCAGCAATCCCACTACTGGGTATATATCCAAAGGAAATGAAATCAGTATGTTGAAGAGGTATCTGCATTCCCATGTTCATTGCAACATTATTCACAACAGCTCAGATAAGGAATCAACCTAAGTGTGAATCAATGGATGAACAGATAAAGAAAATGTGATAATACATAATAAAGTATTATTTGGCCTTAAAGAAGAAGAAAATCCTGTCATTTGTGACAACATGGGTAAACCTGGAAGACATTATGCTAAGTGAAATAAGCCAGGCACAGAAAAACAAATACCACATAATCTCACCTACATGTAGAATCTAAAAAAGTTGAACTCATGGAAGTGGAGAGTGGAATGATGGTTATCAGGGGCTAGGAGTGAGGAAGGGAGATATTGGTTAAAGGATACAAAAATTTCAGTTAGATGGGAAGAATGAGTTCAACAGATCTATTGTATAACATGGTGACTATAGTTAATAACAATGAATTGTATTCTCAAAAATCACTAAGAGAGTAGATTTTAAATGTTCTCATCACAAAAAAGTGAGGTAATGCGTATCTTAATTAGCTCGATTTAGACATTCCACAGTGTATACATATTTTATAACATGATTTGTACATGATAAATATATACAACTTTTATCTGCCAATTAAAACAAAAGCCAGGTTGACATTAGTACAACTGGTTACTGGCGCATTTTGAGAATTTCACTGCCTCTCCTGTCTTGGTGTTAGATGGGAACGGAGAAGAACCAGGACTGGAGGCTCAATGATACTGTCAGTCCCTTGGGACTATTCAGCAAACAAAAAATTATTGCAGTTTAATGAAAGGGAAATTAACATAAGGACCTTGGCTTTAAAAAAGATCAAACCCATAGAGAAGTTTTTCATCATAGAAAAGTTCCACAGAGGGGAAAACCTTATGATTACAACCTCATATGAAATGCAGTGTTTATAAGAAGCTAGAATATTCACTGGGGACATGAACTTGATGAGTGTGCTGAACATGGAATGAGTGTCTTTGCTGTAGCACATATGACATTCTGCTCTGTTATTTCCATATGTGCCTTATCTCTCTTATGACTAAGATAGCTTGAAGGAGGGGATCATATTCTTGTATCTTCCAAAGCACTGAGCACACGACTATGCACATGGTAGGTAGGCTTGTAGAATTTGCTTATTGAATTGATTGATGTTGCTCTCAAGACGAAGGTCCTTAAATCAGTCACTTCTGAGTATAGCTAATATTTATTATTTTCATTAATCCTCTTATCTAAAATCCTCCATCCACCCATGAGACCCCTGCCTGTTTCATCTGAACACTATGTGATAGGCACTATAGGCGCACGGATGAAAAAGATAAAGTTCTTGCCTTTAGAAGTCTGCAATCTAATGTGAGAGGAGAAATTTTAAAAAGAATTATTGATCAAAATGTGTATGTAGAATTTTTACTTTTTTTTTTGATACAGAGTTTTGCTCTTGTCCCCCAGGCTGGAGTGCAATGGTGCCATCTTGGCTCACTGCAACCTCCACCTCCTGGGTTCAAGCAATTTTCCTGCCTCAGCCTCCCAAGTAGATGGGATTACAGGCATGCACCATCATGCCCGGCTAACTTTTGTATTTTTAGTAGACATGGGGTTTCACCGTGTTGGCCAGGCTGGTCTTGAACTCCTAACCTCAAGTGATCTGCCCACCTAGGCCTCCCAAATTGCTAGGATTATAGGCGTGAGCCACCGTGCCTGGCCTAGAATGTTTACTATTTAATTACATAACATTGGGATATATTTTTGGTTTGAGTTTTATTTTAAATCTGATTCAGATAGCAAAAAATCCTTCACAAACCTAGGTTAACATGGATCACAGATTGCCAACTGTTTTTATGTATTCTTAAGATTTTTCCCAAAGCATCTCCTTTGGGGTTAGGGATGGTTACTCTCTGGTTTGCAACTCAGCACCAGATAGGGTGCTCACTCTGGTCTACAAAAGGGCGTCTCTTGTCTGACTTAAAAGCCATAAGTTTTGGTATAAGATAAGGAAAGTAACTGTAGAGAAAAGGAGGGAGAGGACATACTAGAGGCGTATGCCAGGGTGTTCCCAGAACTATAGGAGAGCTTCAGGGGACGCATAGATCTGTGGACCTCAGGGACAGGCCCCCGGGATTCTCTCCTTTTTTCTCTGGATGTCATCGGCATTCTCTCAGGTTCCTCCATGAGATGAGGGACAGAACAGGTGGTAGTTGTGATATACCTTTTCAACTCATGATTCAACAGCAAAGGGAGAACTTTCCTTCAAGATAGAAAATTTCAGATCAAGGTACTGATTAGATACTGGACTAATCCCTAGTGGCCAAAGGGCTGCTTTGAGTGGCAGCCCCACAGGATCTTGTGATTGGAACAGTTCTCCCGAGGAGGAGTATTCTTCTCAGAAGGAATCAAGGTCCTGTGGAGGCCCAAGGAGCAGATCTGGCCACCTTATCCTGTGTGAGGAGCTCTGGAATGCATTGCTGCTCCCAAGCAGGGAGAATCTCCTTCCACTGCCCACTCATGGACAGCATACAGAATGACTGCAACAGCTGGGCACATCAAAGGATACTGTGTAGTTGTCCATGACCTCATATGGCTATAGGCATTTTATAAACAACATGAGAAGATGGCTGCTGAGGGGGAAGGAATCTTCTGATGTGCACAGTTCATGTTTCTTTGCTTGGCATAGCCAAACACCAGTGGATGGTATCATCTGTGCTGTAAACAGATTCTGATCTTGAACTCGCATGCTCTTCTAGAGAGGCACAGTCCAAGGACCACCGTCTGGCCTGGTTTTTCTTGAGTACATGGGGCTTCCTGCACATGCTTCTCTCCTCCAAATCACACACACACACACACACACACACACACACACACACCTCCTCATCTGTCTTATACTCAAGTCTTCCATGCTATAGAGCTCTTTGTATTTTGCAAGAAGTGAGTTCAAGCATCTCTGAAAAGCTAAGGGGAAGGACCTTTTAAATTCTACTTCCTTTAGTTACACAAACCCTCCAAAGTCTTCTTGGTGACAGAAAGAACACAAGCTTTGGATTTCCTAAGTCTATTTTTCTGTTTCCAATGATATGCAGACCTCTGAAGGACCCTACCACTACAGAACACGTAGATCCCCAATGAACTATATTTTTAGTGTATTACTGGGTTCACAAACTTGAGGAAAATCTCCAAGAACCATCCCATCCCACAGAAAAGTGAGAGCTGAAATTAGACCTGGCAGCAATGAATGGTAAATACACTGAAATGAAGGACTCTGAGCATCATAAAGAATATTACTAATCCTTGAATTGGTGGCAAGATAGGGTTACAGAATCCTACATTAAGCCAGGACCCTTGGAGAGAGCTAGGGTATTCTCAGGTCAGTAGAACCCCTTGGCCCTCAGTAGAGGTGGATACAAATCCTCTCTGGTAAAAAGTGTTTTCCGGCCAGGCACGGTGGCTCACGTCTGTAATCTCAGGATTTTGGGGGGCTGAGGCGGGTGGATCATGAGGTCAGGAGATCGAGACCATCCTAGCTAACATAGTGAAACTCTGTCTCTACTAAAAATACAAAAATTAGCCAGGCGTGATGGCATGTCCCTGTAGTCCCAGCTATTTGGGATGCTGAGGCAGGAGAATTGCTTGAATCGGGGAGGTGGAGGTTGCAGTGAGCCGAGATCGTGCCACTGCACTCCAGCCTGGGCAACAGAGTGAGACTCTGTCTCAAAAAAAAAAAAAAAAAAAGTGTTTTCAATTTAGGCCCACAGAACTCCTACATTTTAAGATCAAGCAAATATAATAAGGAAGTAAGCCACCAGAAGTTAGTGGTAATGAAAACAACTAAGAACACATTTAACACCCAAGTACTGCAGATATTAGAACTGTCAAATACAGATTATAACTATGCATGCAATGTTTAAAGAATGAAATGATGAACTCACAAAAGTGAATAAGCAGTAAGACGTTTTCAGAAATTATCAGGGAGATTTGAAAAAAAACATAAAACTCCTAAAAATAAAAAACAGTTTTGAAATGAAAACTCAGCAGTTTAGATACAATTGAAGAAATAATTAGTGAACTGGAAGATGTAACTGGGAAATTATCCAGAATGCAGCAGCACAGAGAGACAGAAGATGAAATAATGTGAGAACAGTTAAGAGACTTGGAGGCTACAATGAGAAAATCTCACATCGTCTGAGTAGAGTCCCAAAAGGAGAGAGTAGAGAGAATGGAGTAACGACTTTTGCTTTTTTTTGAGACAGGGTCTTGCTCTGCCACAGTAGGCTGGAGTGCAGTGGCGTGATCTCGGCTCAATGCCACCTCGATTTCCCAGGTTCAAGAGATCTTCCCACATCAGTCTCCTGAAAAGCTGGGACTACAGGTGCACACCACTACACCAGCTAATTTATCTTGTATTTTTAGTAGAGATGAGGTTTCTCCATGTTGTGCAGTCTGGTTTCAAACTCCTGGGCTGAACTGATCTGCTTGTCTCCATCTCCCAAACTGCTGGGATTACAGGCCTGAGCCACTGTTCCTGGCCAAGGAAAGACTTAAAAAGATGATGGCTGAGAAATACTCAGAATGATGACAGACATGACTCCTCCAATTTGGGAAGCACAGACCAGGTTTTTTTTTTTGTTTTTTTTTTAAAAAGAGATCCATATACATGATAGTAAAACTGCCAAACTGAATGATGAGAGAGAGAGACAAGAGATAGATCTACAAAGGAATGGCATTAGTAATAATGGGCATCAGAAAAGAAACAATGGCAACCATTACACAATGGAATAATAGCCATCAACTTGAAATTGTGAATACAGAAAAAGTTTCTTTCAAGAATGAAGATACAGTAAAGATATTTTTAGATTAAACAAAAACTGAGTTTATCAGGATGGGGCATTCAGCAAAGTAACATCTTTGGAATTAAAATGATCCCAGAAGGTCTTTCTGAGATGCAAGAAGGAAAAATGAGCAAATAAAATGGTAAAAAAAAAAAAAAAAGGTAAAACCATTGTCTTTATACAATAACAACAACAACTATTATTATTAATTATTATTATTATAACTGGCAGGGCTAACAAAGGGCAAAGACTAAAATACTACACAAATGCCAAGGGTAGGGGTTCAGAGTTAACATGTCCTGAAGTCCTTATATTGTTATAGAAGGGGGTTAAGATAATTTCAGAGTCTGTTAAGTTAAAATGTATATAAAGTTTCAAAGTAAACCTCTAAAAAAACAAAAGTAGAGGTATAAATCCCAAATCAATAGGGGTAAAAAAAAAAAAAAAGGGATTTAGAAAACAAGAACCTTCTGATGATGGCAGTGACAGGCCATCTGGAGTGGCCACTGCCATCACGCCGGCTGCAGCAGGGAGGTGCAGCTGCAGACCCAGGCCTCCCACTCCAGGAAGAAGGCAGAAGCCCCGCCATCCTGAGCACAGCTGCGGCTGTTCAAACCCCAGCTGCAGACCTAGGCATCCCTGTGCTCTTGGGGGCCTGGGAAGTCCCCCTTGCCCTCACAGGCTCAGAAGTGCCTGCCCCTGAGACCTGGCTTCTCCCTGCTGTTGGCATCTGCTCCAATCTCAGAGCAGTTAGGGCAAGCCTGGGCACTGTTGTGGCCCAGCCAGGTGTGCACAGGCTCAGGGCAGTGCTGACATGCCAGCCCCCTGCTGCCTCTTCCCCCTCTGGACTTTGGGTGCCAATAAGCATAGAAGGGAAGCCAAAGGGGTGCTGAGGGCAGCTCAGCGCTGGCCTGCAAATGCCCCTTGGCACCTACAACTTGCATGCCATGAATGGCAGCAGGAGGCAGACAGGTTTCTGAGAAGAAGGGGGCAGGTCCACAGTTAGTCCCTACCTTCAGGCCAGGGAGGGCCTGATGGCTGGGTTTGGGCTGCCAGCACCATGGACAGGAGTGGGAACTTATGGTGCCTTTTCTTGGCCCACCTATGGCTGTCCATGGACCAACTGGTGTGCACTTTCTCCTCTCTGAGGCCCATAAAAGCCCTAGGCTCAGCCAGAGCTGGGCATACGTCAGGATGACCAGCTGCAGAGAGGAGCTACCCACTGCAGGGCCCCCTCACTGCTGAGAGCTGCAGAGATGACTGATGCCTGCCTGCAGAGAGAAACCACCCACTCTAGGGCCTCTTCTCTGCTGAGAGCTGCACAGATGATGGAATGACCAGCTGCAGAGAGGAGCTACCCTCTCTGCTAGGAGCTGAACAGTCGACAGGACACCCTGGCTACAGAAAGGAGTTGCCCCATGGGAGACTGAGCTGTTCTATCACTCAGTGAAGCTCCTCTTAGTCTGGCTCACCATTCACTTGTCTGACTACCTCATTCTTCCTGGTCACAGGACAAGAACTTGGGACCTGCAGAATGGCAAGGCTGAAAGAGCAGTAACGCAAAGAAGGCTGAAACATGCCCCTTGTTTTCTATGTTGTGGGAAGAGAGAAGGAGAGAAGAGCTGTGACCCTTCAGGGAGCTCAGACCTAGGATCTCCTCGAGCCAGGGCTGTGACTCCCTCTTTGAGACCCTGCAGTTCCCGGCATCTCCAAGCTTCTAGGTGCCACCATGTTCCCCAGTGCCAGACAGAGAAGCTACCTGCACCTGGTCCAGCTGCAGCCTTGCAGAGAGCAGGCACCCATGCCAGCACCTGGAGTTACCCGCCCTGTGGTAACAGCCAGCGTGTCTGACTGCACAGTGGCTGGGCCCTGCACTGGCTCACACACCCCTTGCCAGTCCACGTCTGACTTGTAGTCTCCCTTGGAGGTGTGGGATCCAGGCTGGTGGTGTGAGCTGAGCGCAGCCTGCCATGGCAAGTGGGCGGAGCGAGCCCATCAGGCCCAAGCAAGACTTGGGCAAAGGCGCCACCAGCCACAGGGGTCTGGCTAGAAGAGTGACACCCTAGAGATCCTGAAACGCTGCCACCTTCAATAAAAAAGACTTTCAACCAATCAAATTTTTAAAAAGCAAGAAAGGAAGAGAAGATCATTGAAAACACGGAAATTGAGAAAACAAAATAACAGAAACAAGTTTAAACATATTGATGTTCTGATTATATGGAAGTGGACTAAACTAATTGGCAAAGGGACGTAGACATGGTCAAACATTTGGAGAAACTTAAGCTATACATAGGCTGCATACCAGAAACACACATAAAACATAAGGACTTTGAAAAGTTCAAAGTTAAAGTATGGTAAAGATAAACCTGGCAAATACTAACCAAAAAAAAGCTGGAATAGATATCATGTTATCAGACCAAATGTGTATTTAGGGATGGATGAGATCACTTCTTGACAATGGGTCCATTCACCAGGAAAATACAATTGGTAAAGTTGCACCTAACAAATTAGCCTCTACATGTATAAAACAAAAATTGACAGAATTACTGAGAGAAATGAACCGCCATAGTAGGATATTACAAAGCAAGCCCCTCAGTTATTAATAGGCCAAGCAGAAAAAAATGTAGTAAAGATTGTCATTTGAATAACACGATTAACAAGCTTAATTTAATGGGCATAAATAGAATATTATTCTACTTTTTACTATCTCTGCGAATGCAAGCAGGTCTCTGGACCTCAGGTTCCTCATCTGCAAAGCAGGGACGACACTATTTACAGTGTTTTCGTCAAATCTAAAGTGTCATTGGCAATAAGACTTACCATGATATTACATATCTCTAGGCAAAGAAGAACTCTGCCAGTAAACGCAGGCTGCCAATTCTAAGTCCCATCTCAATTTTAGAGATATTAAAATGTAAAAAAAAAAAATTGTGACTTAGGATCAATTAAATGCTGCATCTCATATGAACTGCTTGATGGTTAAAATGAGACATCAGTAAAATACCAGACACGTGCTTTTCCTGCTCTCTATGCCTCCATAACTGTAGGCTGCAAGCAGGTGAAGGTAAACTAGGGAAGAGCATGGTACAAATCTGAAGTGGGAATGTTCGTTTTTAGCTTCCGCACATCCTTTTGTGTTCTAGATACCCGCACCTCAAAAATAACCTCAAAAGTTTCCTTAGAGGGAAAATTAAGTCAGAATCACAGCAAAATGATAAGACCACCTGCTCACCAGGTCAGTAGGACTGGAGAAGAGAAGGGATGTGTGAAGTAAAACACAGGATGGGGAGGCTGGCGTCAGATCCGCCCCCTAGAGCAGCAGTGATGCTGAGTGGGAGCTGCGTATATTCCAAAGAGCAGAGCAAGAATGAGGAAGGCCCGGGGTGCAAGGCCGGGGAGGGTCAACCTCAGCTCTCTCCTGCCCTAGGCCTGGGCCTCTGCAGCCTGCAGTGGGGCCCATGGGACTAAGAAGGTCCTTCAGCCAGCCCACGGCTTAAAAAAATGGGGAGAAGAGAGACTTCAAGGAAAGCGATTGGAGACACGGCATACGTCTACTTTCTAAATGGATGAAAAATTCAGACTACTAAATGTAGCTTTGCCGTTTTCAGCAGAGGCATTTTTAGCGTTTTAATTATATCACTATTTTTGAATGGCTTTTTATATAAATACTCTTCACTACTTTGTGAAAATCAGGTTTTTTTGTTAAAAGCCTTTTTAAAAAATAAATTTAAAAACAAACGAACAAAAACAAATAAGCCTAAAACTCTCTTTGACCTAGAGAGGCCTCTGTCCCCTTGGTAAACAGATCTACAGGCTACCTGTCTTTCCACGGCCATCGAAATGCCACCTCCAGACCTCTGTGATTCCCAGCTGGAAGTGCTCTCGGCCCCTCTGACCTCCAGGAATGCTTGCATCTCTCTGGTGGCACTGGTCACTTATGACCTCACCCAATTTGGGTGTGTTTATCCCACCAAAGACAGTGAGATCTTTAAAAGCTCTGAATTCCCTCTCTCCACCTCCAGCCACTCATAGCACTAGGTGTCAAACAGTGAGTTGCCGAGTGAATTAATTCGGATAGTCACCGAGGAACAAAGTATGCTTTTAGGAATTCTTTACAAAACTCACATGGTTTTTTCTTTTCTTTTCTTTCTTTCTTTTTTTTTTTGAGATGGACTCTTGCTCTGTCGCCCAGGCTGGAGTGCAGTGGCACAATCTCGGCTCACTGCAACCTCCGCCTCCTGGGTTCACGCCATTCTCCTGCCTCAGGCTCCAGAGTAGCTGGGACTATAGGCGCCCGCCACCACGCCAGGCTAATTTTTTGTATTCTTTAGTAGAGACGGGGTTTCAATGTGTTAGCCAGGATGGCCTCGATCTTCTGACCTCGTAATCCGCCCGCCTCGGCCTCCTAAAGTGCTGGGATTACAGGCGTGAGCCACCGCGACCGGCCTTCTTTTTTTTGTTTGTTTGTTTTGAGACAGAGTCTCTCTCTGTCGCCCAGGCTGGAGTGCGGAGGCACAATCTCGGCTCACTGCAAGCTCGGCCTCCCGGGTTCACGCCATTCCCCTGCCTCAGCTTCCAGAGTAGCTGAGACTACAGGCGCCCGTCACCACACCCGGCCAATTTGTTTTTTTGTATTTTTTGTATTTTTAGGAGAGATGGGGTTTTACCATGTTAGCCAGGATGGTCTCGATCTCCTGACCTTGTGATCCACCTGCCTTGGCCTCCCAAAGTGCTGGGATTACGGGTGTGAGCCACCGTGCCCGGCCCAAAACTCACATGTCTCTATGACAGGGATTGACATTGATTAAAACGAATACATTTGTTGGTAGCATATTTTGTTTATTGTTGTGAAATTATACAATAGCACAGTTAAAATTCTCTGAAGTAATGGCCATCACCTCTCTGAAAAATGACACCAAGCATTCAACCTTTTATCTCGTGTTTTAGTTTTCTATGGCTGCTTTGAAAAATTACAATGAACTTAATGGCTTACAACAATACACACGGGTTATCTTACAGTTCTGTACATTAGAAGTCCAGCATTGGTCCTGCTGGGCTAAAATCAAGATTGGCAGGGCTGCGTTTTCTTCTGGAGGCTCGAGGGATAAATCTGTTTCCTTGCCTTTTCCAACTTCTGGAGGCCGCCCACATTCCTCGGCTCTTGGCCTCTCCCTCCATCTTCAAAGCCAGAATAGTGGGTTGAATCCTTTTCACATAGAATCACTCTGACTTCCCCTTCTGCCTCCCTTTTCCCCACTTTTAAAGACCTTTGATTACATTGGGCCTACTCAGATAATCCAGAATATTCTCCCCATTCCAAGGTCTTTAACTTAATCACTTCTGTGAAGTCCACTTTGCCAGGTAAGATAACGTATTGGTGGGTTCTGGGGATTAGGATGTGGTATTTTGGGGAGGCCATTATTCTGTCTACCACGCCAACTGGCTCAGTTGCTCTGTGTGTGTGTGTGTGTGTGTGTGTCTGTGTGTGTCTGTGTGTGCGTCTGGGGTAATTACATAGGGGCCTCAGACCTTTGAGCTGATCAGGAGAGTATGTAATTTGGGGTGAGGGGGTGGAAGTGGAATTCTGCCCATTGCTCCTGGCTGCCCAGGACTGGGGAGGAGGTATGGATGTGGCAATGAGACAGCTCTGGCAAACCTGCCAGGCACTGCTGAGTAACGTTTTTTAGAAAAGTTTTAAGAATGGGCTAAAAAAAGCCCTGGCTCCTGCTCCAATTCATATGTATTAGCATTTAATTAGTATTTAATTTAATTGGTATTTATTAGTGTTCAGAATCAGGGGCAGTCCATCCAAAACCACAGCAGAAGAGCTGGCACACTGCAATCATTCTTCCATGATACCAACAACAATGAAATCTCAGGGTTAAGGGTGACCCATTTAAGAAATATATTTTTGCAGAAGAGGCTTTCGAGTAGGCCCTTTCAGCAGTTTGAATCAGAAAGTACTGAAGTTCCTCAATCCAGTTTTAACAGCAGCAGCTTCCTTTGCAGATGTAGAAGAGGCGCTCTTTTCCTTCTTGGGATTGTTAAATCTACATTGACAAAGTTCAGACCCTGGAACATACTTGGCTGTACACACAGTAGGTGCTTGAACAGCTGTTGAGCTGAATAATCCAAAGCCTTTTATTTCTAGGCTATGAGTAAATACAAAAGGATTAGATTGGAAGCAATTTGGTGATATCTAATAAAATTTAAAATGAACATATCCCTGACCCTGCGGTTCTACTTCTTGGTATCCATCCTAAAGAAATATTTGCATACGTGTGTAAGGATGTACATGCAGTGTGGTGGAATTTGCAATGGTCACAGATTAGAAACAGCTTAAACGTCACTTGAGGAATGGCAAAATGAATACAGTACATCCATACTAAGCAACTTTTAAAAAAGCTACATCTATATGTTTGAACATATTATACAGTGAAAAAAAGCAAGTTTTGGAACAATATGTATCAGTGTGATTTCTCCATAAATTATGTATTTTATAATATATATACACAGTAGAAATGTACACAACATAGACTCTTTCTCCCTATGTCTCTGTCTGTCTCTCACACACTCTTTCCATATACATGACATAGAAATTTCTGGAAGCATAAACAGCAGACCGAAAAAGTTGTTATTCTGGGAGGGGGCTGGGATGGTCTTGAAGGAGTGTGGATTGGTAAAAATGGATTTTTACCTTCACCTAGGTTGTGTGATTTTTTTTTGCAACAAAATGTGCTTAAGTGTAATTAAAAGTAATACATATATATATATATATTTTTTTTTTTTTTCTTTTTTTTGGAGATGGAGTTTTGCTCTTGTCATCCAGGCTGAGGTGCAAAGGCATGATCTCGGCTCACTGCAATCTCTGCCTCCCAAGTTCAAGCAATTCTCCTGCCTCAGGCTCCCAAGTAGATGGGATTATAGGCACGTGCCACCACGTCTGGCTAATTCTTGTATTTTTAGTAGAGACAGAGTTTCACCATGTTGGCCAGGCTGGTGTCAAACTCCTGACCTCAGGTGATCTGCCTGCCTCAGCCTCCCAAAGTGGTGGGATTACAGGCGTGAGCCACTGTGCCTGGCCAAAAGTAAAATATATTTTAAGTAAAAAAAAAGAAACAGAATGAAATAATGTAACACTTTAAGATAATATCAAAACTGATTATCAAATCTATTAAAATGTTATACAAAACAACAATTAAGACTGAAAGTTCAAAAATATTTGTACTGATTTTGTTAAAAGCATATGTGAATGTGTGCATATATGTATATATTTTAATATGTATCTAATTATATTTATATACATACTACATCTACCTATTATTTACCATATCTATCTATAAATACTATATATATCTATATACTACATGTATGTATACATACTTATAATAAAATGCATAAATGCTGCTTTGGCTAAATCATGGATAAATGTGTCTTTTTAAAAATCATTGTTCTTATTATTTATAATGGCAAATTTATCTCCTATATGATTGTGATTAATTTGGTAATTGAATACAATTTGCCTTTTAAATAATTCAATTAACTTTAGTAAATTAAAAAGTTTCCTGACATAGTTGCAAAATTAAGAAAAACCTAAAACACTGCTTTACAGTATGTAGCATCCCTTTAAATGAAACCCTTCCAAATGTGAAGAATGTGTTACGGTTTTATCAAATGAATAATCTTTGGGTAGAAAAATGGATCTAAATCATGATTTAAACTTTACAACCACTACAATCTTTCCATTTGAGCAAACTCCTGTTGGAAACTGAGATGGTAGGGGTGTTATCTCAGACCTCTGGGGATATCCCAGGAAACAAAAGCTGCTCTAAAGGAATTGTACAAGATTGACACCAACAGGAATTCCTTTCCAGACTCTGTGAGACTGTAGATTGGGTGTTCAGTTCCACTGAGAAAAGGAGAAGCCACTGGGCTTTCTATTTACTGGAAAACTAGTACTGAAGATCCTCAATGGTCTGTGCGTGCGTGGAAGTTGCCAGAGGTGATCAAATCTTCCCCTCACCCCGCAGGGAGCAGACTGCAATCATACACCTGCCGGTTAACAGATAAGCCCTCCATATGCGGAGGCACTCGCCCAGATGTGCAGAGGATCTCAGCCGGCCCAGGCCCTCCCCCATCCCCGCAGAACAAAGGGCGGTCATTTCCTGCTCCTCCCAGAGTCAGAGACATGCACACGCCTTCCATCACAATTAACTCAAGAATCTGAAACACAACACAAACCGACCCGCAACACGCTCAAAATCAATGCTGTCAATACCCAGAACGAGGACACCGAAAAAGCAACACAAAACAAACCTATTCAAAGAGTAAATACTCAAAGCAACAGGGCTCCAGTCAGACATACTACAAGGTCAACACATTCAAGACAAGTTCAAGTACGGAGTGCTTTATAAACAGAAGAGCTGGCTGTTCTACCAGGGGTGGCAAAAGTAAATGCTTTCAGGGGCCAGGTAGTGGAAAGGTCTATAAGGTAATAGAGGGTGAACCTGTTATGAACTGAACCGTAGGTACCCCTGATAAAGGCTACAAATGCAATATTTCAAAATTTCAACTCCTGCTACATGATTCTTACACAGAGAGGTGACAATCAGACAGATAATAAAACAGAATTAAATATAGGTTTAGGGTGGATGAAATCTAAGGGTCAAAATCAGAAATGTTGCCAAAAAGTCCACATGGGATGAAAGGCAGGGCAGTGATCCTAGCTTTCATTGTTTGAAAAGATAGTGATCATTTGGTTTATATCTTCAAAGGCAATAACAAAACAAAAGCTAAAAGAAATAGCTTATTAAGCTCTAATATGAGGGATTCAGATTAGTCAAATTGGTTCTTGACATAAGTAACTATCGAGCTGGATTACAATAGGATTGCCACATTCCCTCAGATGGCTCAAAGTAAATGGAGCCTCTGAATACTGTATGTGTGGCCTTATTGTAAGGCAAGGGGTGGACCAAATGACCTCCCAAGATCCTGATTTAAATATGTCTGTATAGTCCATTTTTGGTTATCCAGCCCCAAAAAGGAGACAGTGACAAATCATCCTAAGCTGAAGATAATAAAAAGTTATATTTGCCTTTGGAATGTATTTTGGTACTCAAATTAGAATGTGTCTTTCTGATGCTCTGAGAATTCACAATGCTTCACAACAGCCACAAAGAAAGCCTGACCTGGAGCTGGGAGACTGCCCAATTTTGCCATCCTGTCTTCTGTGTAACTCTTGTTCTTTCCTGGGGGTGAGCAATAAATATCATCTTTCAGAATAACATCCAGCAGCCCAAGCTTTCTCAGACAGAGGCTGCGTGGCTCAACCCTGCCCTAGAAGAGACAGGGCTCTCTCTAAATGGCTGATTCCACATCAAGACCCAGGACGGTCTAGTTCTTGTTTCCAGAGACTCCAAAGTCCTACAGGACCCATATAAACAGGAAGCTACACAAGGTTGAGACTTCTAAACCTTGCTGTCAGTGCAAATGATGGTCTAGCTTCACTGCCACAGAGTACACAAAGGCACATTTATTGAAAGGAGAACGTGAAAAAGACTTCATTGAAGAGGAAGATGAAATGAATGTCCAACACTTGGAAAGAAAGAAACTGAAGGCTCAGGAGGTGCAGGAGCAATCCCCTGCACATCCAAGGACTGGCGGGATAAAGACCTGCACACAGAGCCCACATTTACACACAGGCTCAGGGAATTGACCTCAGCGAGTGGGCCCATGGGGGCACATATCACTCCGTTTGACCTGGAAAGGACAGGCAAACTGAAAATCCTGCTACCAAACAGCTCTGCTTCTTCCCAAATAGACCCAGGCCAGCACCAGCCCTGGGGCCAAGACCTTCTCTGCTAGTTCTGTTCTTCGCAGCTGAAAGATGAATCATGAGGAGAGCAATGCAACCTGTGCCTACTATTTCAGCATGCCTTTCAGAGAGATGCTGTGGAAAGGGGATCTTTCCACAGATAGCAAAATAGCAAAAATAATGATAGCAAAAATAATGAAGTATGCTGTAAGAGGCTCTTTGCATCCTCCTTTAGGGGGTGTGCTCGGCCCTTCGCACCCTTTCTTTCCTTCCATCTGGAACCGTGGGAAAAGAGTGCAACAGAGCAGGGGGGACCCAATGGGTCTCCTGCAACAGCCAGGGGAGAAGGAGGGAAAGCCAGACCATAAGAAGCAGCGTTGGCTGCTCAGTGTAGGGGCAGGGGCTGGGAGAGGGGTGCAAGGTACGGAAATCAGAGACAGCTTCCCAGTGGAGACAGGGAGAGGCTTTTCATGCTCTGGGATCTGGCTAGCTGCTTCCAGATGTCCAGGTCTCAGAAGGAGAAGAAAATAGGGTGAAGACACTTTCTGTTCATATCTCAGGTCTTACTTTTTTCCATATTAACTTGTGGGAATACAAGAGTATACCATCTTCCAAGATGAAAGGAGGGCATAATAGTTGCAACTTGGGGGGCGAGAAGGAGGAGAGAAGGACGGTTGCCCTGCTTTTCTCTGTCCTTTTTCAGTCCCCAGGGTCTATCAGGGGAGGCCAGGGTCGCCAAATAGGAGGCAGGGCAACCATCCAAACAGAACGTCTCAGAGATGCATCAAAGTCCTCTAACCAGAGATTCTGGCAGAGTGGCACATGGCTCTGGGAGTCAGGTTGGGCATGGACTTAGTGAGGAGGGTGTCTCCCTGATTCAGAGAGCAACTGGACAGTCACAGAACTGGACACAGGCAAGGCTGATTGACTGCAAATCTGCTCAGGTCACCCAAGGTAAAAAGAGTCATTGCAATGATTCCATTTCTCCTTTTCTGTCATATTCAGCTCTTTAGTTTTTTCCTTCTAAAAGCCCAGAACTGTACTGTCCAATTCAAAAGTGACTATTTTTAATTAAAATAAAAGAAAATTTAAAAATTCAGTTCATTGGTCACACTAACTACCATTTCACATACTCAGTAGCTACATGTGGCTGGTGGATTCCATACTGGACAGCATCAACACAGAACATTTACATCATCACAGAAAGTGCTTCTGGACAGCACACCAATCTAGAGCTAGAAGGCCTAGAATTGAGTAACTCTACTCTTTGCAGGGTAGAAGAAATGAACAGACAAAATAAAAACTGTACTTTACAAAGAATCTTTTCTATACATCTCACCACGAACCCTCATGACTACCCTGTAGATTTCAATATGCCCATTTTATTTAGATGAGGAAAGTGGGTCTGTGTAAAGTAAATTGCATAAGGTTTATAAATACTGGGTTGGCTACGGTTAGAATTAAAACCAGGTCTTCCAATTCCAAGGTCAAAGCTTTCTACTGTTACATGCAATTGCTGCAAATAATGTTACCCGCCAGTTACTTTAGTGCTACCAAAAAAGCTCGGGCCTCCCAGAATGAGGTCGACAGGCCCCTGTAGTGTTTTTATTGATTGACTGATTTTTGAAGTGATAACGAAACTTTGTACAGTGCTGTTGGCAGCTGTAGAGTTAGTAAGCCTTGGGGTTCAGATCCCGACTCATCTACTTACTATTTACTTAGCAGAGAGCAAGCTGCTTACTGTCTCTGAACCCCACCTTCCTTTTCTCTCAATGAGGATGACAATACATTTACTTCATAGTGCTGTTGGGAATGAAACAAAATGAGGGATGTGAAATGAGATGATGCATAGTGCCTGGCACATATCAGTGCTCGATGCACAATCTTTTTTTTTTTTTTTTTTTTTTTTTAGACGGAGTCTTGCTCTATCGCCCAGGCTGGAGTGCAGTGGTGCCGTCTCGGCTCACTACAACCTCTGCCTCCTGGGTTCAAGCAATTCTTGTGCCTCAGTCACCTGAATAGCTGGGATTACAGGCGTGTGTCACCATGCCCAGCTAATTTTTGTATTTTTAGTAGAGACGGGATTTCACCATGTTGGCCAGGCTGGTCTTGAACTCCTGACCTCAAGTGATTCACTCATCTTGGCCTCCTAAAGTGTTGAGATTACAGGCGTGAGCCACTGCACCCTCAGTGCACAGTAATTGTCAATGGTGATTGGCAGAAATTTACAATACACTGTCACATGCAATAGCCTATGAAGGCTTCAAGACAACAAGCCATTACAGTTATTCCCCTTTTTACAGAGGATATCTCTGAATCTCAGTGAGTAAGAGACTGAAGGTCATACAACTAGAACGTTTACATCTTAGGGCATGAACTCAGGCTGTTTGGATTCCTAGTCTTATGCTTTTTTTGCAACCCAATGTTGGTTTTCAGGAGAGAAGGGAGCCGTGGGCACCAAGGCATGTGCAGCAGAGGTTTAGCTGTCCGTCTTAATTTCCATCTGCCCCCCTCTTTGAAATGGTTAATTAATGTTTTCTTAGTCTTACGTAAAGTGCTGTGCAAAGGCAGCTTTGAGCATCCCCTTCTACCATAATCGTCACCCTTAAGGCCTTCCTGTACAGAGATCCTACAGCCCCACTGGTAAAGAAGTAATACCTGCATAATCAAGGAGGCTTAAATATGAAGAGAAGAGAGTGCCTTAAAGCAGAGCATTCCAGTTTTCTCCCTGAAAAGCCTGTGGATCAAACACCCTTCTTCCAAACTTCCTTCCATCCTGACTCACTGCAGTAGCAAAAGGCGAGGCCACAGCATCCCAGAACCCCAGCTGAGCCCAGCAGACGACCACAGACCTACGAGAACGTATGTTGTTGCAAGTCACAGGGATTTGGAGTTGTCGCACAGCCTTACTACAGCAAAAGCTGAGGGTGGGAGGCACTTACCCCGCCACGACGATCTCAAAGTCCCCATCATGGTCCACATCAGTAACTGCCACACCATAGTTGAGCTGGGTGGGATTACTGTCATAGTCAGGGGGCAGAACTGAGTTGGTGACTGCAGTGAACATGGGTTCAGCCCGCTGGGACCCCTCAGTGATAGGCAGAAACCAGAGCAGCAGCAGGAACATCCTGGACATCTGAAACCAAAAGTGACAAACGTTACTGAAAGAACCTGTAACCAAAGCAACCCCAGAACATTAAAGTCCTGGGTAGGCCCAGAGTGCCTTTCTCTCCTATTCATGGAGAGCTTGGCAGTGCCTAGGCTGCTACTTTTCCACAAACCCTGCCCTACCCTGCCCATCCTCCTTGAAACTGCAACCTGCCTCCATCATGGCTGATCGCCCTTAGCCTGCTCTGCTTTGTCTTTTTCTATGGCACCTATCATTGTATGACGTATGGTGTAATTTACTTATTATTACACTTATAATTTATTGTGTGCCTCCCTCTGCTAGAGTGTAAGCTCCACTTGGGCAAGGATCTCTGTTTTATTCACTGATATGCAGCAAGCCAAGGGTAGTTCACATAATAGGCACTTCTTTCCTTCATTTATTTCATATTTGTGGAAGGAAGGAAATGAGGGAGGAAGGGAGGGAGATGGGGAGGGAAAGGTATAAATACAAAGGCATTTCCCACACTCTGGGAGAAAGACTGGGAGAATGAAGAACATAACAGCTCTCAAACAATGCAGTTTGGGTGAGACCCTCATGAGTATCCAGACCTAGAACAATAGTAGATGCAATGAAAGGCTGTTCTTCTGTGGTACGTATTCCAGAGGTAGCCAGGGGGAATATGCAACCTGGCAGGTTCCTCAAGCCAAGATCCCTCCCTAGGGCAGCTGGCCATCACCTCCAGACCAAGAAGCAGTCAGTTAGGGAAGGCATTCCAGCAGGATCTGGCGGGTAGCACATCATTCACTTGGAGAAATTAAACCACTGCGTGCATGTTTCATTATAAATTAATTATGTATAATGCATTGTATAATTCATTATTATATCTCTAACATAACTCGGGGTGTTGCCAAGTAGCCTGGTGCCATGGGAGCCAGTGGCACACACCCAGGAGACAGATGAAAATGGCCAAGGAGGTGGAGGGACTCCACCTCCCTTGAGTGAAAGTAAGGGAGACACTTGGAACGCTGTAGATGGCACCACCCTGAGACTCTCCCCGCAGGCCTAGAATCAGCACTCATGGAATGTTTTAAAGGCTCTGCTGGAAGGAGGCCCACAAAGGCTGCATGGGTCCAGTCCCAGCAGGCAAAGCGATACTTTCCTGCCTTCAGAAGGTAGCAGACCTATTCTAGATGGAACTTTTCCTGCTGGCTTGTCAGTGCATCTGGCAGCCAAGAGCAAGGCTGAGTGAGGCTGATGTCTTAATGAAGGGAAGAGCAAGGAAGATCTGAAGACTGTCTCCCCATATGGAGACAGATGCTCCTGCCAGCAAATGAGCTTGCTGTTCAAGGACCCAGAGACCAAAATGAAGGGCCTGGGCACTGCCTTCAGAGTCAGACGTGATTCAGGAGCCTCTTGAATGCTTTGCTGGAGAGGCTGGGGAGTGACACAGGGGCAAGGCTCCAATTGCAGGGCAAAAACTGGGAAGGAGGTTCTTGTAGTGTGTTCAAAGGGCACATGTGGGGTGTGGCACTACCAAACTGAGGTCATTCCAAATTACAGAGACGTCTGAACGAGACAGCATCTTCTGCTGGGTTTTCTAATCACTAAAGACAAATGCATCATGAATCACTAGAAGAGCTTTGCAACTTGGCAGGAACTTTGATTGGATAAAGGAAACTCATAATTGGATTAATGAGCAGCTGGGTGGGGATGGGGGAGGAAATGAGAAACTAAAGAGTATTTAATAACCAGTGTCGACATGCCGAAATGTAGCATGGATCTGAAGGTCATTGGACTTTTCAACGGATGACCTCTATTGTAGTGAATGGCAAAGGAGTTTCAATTTGAGGCCAAATCCAATTGATTGGCAGTGGCTGGAAAGAGTGCTGTGATCAGCTTACAACATCAGCAATGGGCATGGAAGAGAAAAGTGGCATCCGACATGTGTTTTAGAAACTAGTTAGTTCCTCCCAGGCACCACACCTGCAATTTGGGTCATGGCCACCAGTGAGGCTGGTCCCATTGGGGTAATATGAGCCTAAAAGTTCTAATCATTAGAACCTTTCTAATGAAGGCCCTGAGAGTCAAGAACCATGATCTAGCCTCTTTAGTTTTACCTTTTCTTTTAATGAAAAGGAGAGATACGAAAGAAGTAGCTGCTCTGTGTTATCCGTTTCCAGATAAATAACTTAAAGCAAGATGAGAAAGAAATAATGCACCCACTGGCTGACCTCTATTTTGCCTGGGTTACCTTAAACAAGTCACAACCTCTTTGGGTCTCAGTTTTCTTCTCCAAAATGAAGGTTTGGAGTTCTCTAAAGGTCCTTTCCGGCTCTAAAATTCTATGATGAATTAAAGGATTTTTTTTTAGATGCAGACCTTCAGCAGTTTTTTCCCTCCTGAGCTGCTTCTATAAACTTCAGGCCAACCAATGTGGTTTTCCTTTCTGAGGATATGAAACATATTTTGAACAAGACAAGCTTTTCAGCAGGGTTCTACAGTAGTTGCCTCACAAGGGCCAAGGCCAGAGAGGAGCAAGCCATCATGTGGATCCTGAACTCACCCAGCATGAGTAGAGCAGTGGTTGGCCTCCCCCCGAGACCAGGGAGAGAGTTGGGGGGGGGAGAATAAGTCTTTTACATTTCATTCCTCTGCCACGCCAAACACACCCAATGCACCCACCGGGCTGCTCAGTACCAGTTTGAAAGTCAGGGATAAGCAGTGGGCTGTCTTGATGGTGTATTTTTTGGGCAATGGTTATGGTGAGGAAGCTTAGAAGACGGTCTGTAAATATAATATTTACCCTCTTTTTGGGGGGTTCAGATAAAGTAAATCATTTAAATGCTCTTCTCTACCCTGGCTGCTCAGAGCAGTCGGCAGACCAGCGCATCAGCGTCATTTAGGAGCTTGTTGGAAATGCAGAAACTTGGATCCCACTCCAGACTTAATAAATCAGAATCTGCATTTTAACAAGATTTCAGATTATTCCAATGCATGTTAAAATTTGAGAAACACTGCTCAATCTTGGCTGTGCATTGGAATCATCTGGGGAGCTTTAAAAAAATTCTCATGCCTGACAATAGTTTCTTGGATAAGACAGCAAAAGCACAGGCAACAAAAGAAAAAATAGCTAAAACAGACTGCATCAAAATTAAAACTTTTGTACATCCAAGGACACTATCAAAAGAGTGAAAAGGGAACTCACAGAATGGGAGGAAATATTTGCAAATCATATATGTAACAAGGTATTAATATCCAGAATATATAAAGAACTACAACTCAACAACAAAAAAACTAAACAACCTGACTCACAACAAAGGACTTGAATAGACGTTTCTCCAAAGATATACAAATGCTCAATAAGTACATGAAACATCACTAATCATTAGGGATATGCAAATCAAAACCACAATGAGATACCATTTCACACCCATTAGAATGGCTATAATAAAAAACAAAAACAGAAAATAAGTGTTGGTGAGGATGTAGAGAAATTGGAATCCTTGTGCACTGCTGGTGGAAATGTAAAATAATGCAGCTGCTGTGAAAAACAGTATGGCAATTCCTCAAAAAATTCCAATTAGAATTGTCATATGATCTAGCAATTCCACTTGGGCATATACACGAAAGAACTGCAAAAAGTGACATGAACAGATATTTGTACACCCATGTTCATAGAAGTATTATTCACAATAGCCCAAAGGCAGAAGCAACCCAAGTGTCCGTCAACAGCTGAATGGATAAACAAAATGTGACCTATGCATACAATGAGTATTGTTCAGCTTTAAACATGGAGGAATTGCTTTTATATAGGAAGAAAGAAAAAATAAAAAATAAGTAAAAGGAAAGAAATTCTGACACATAGTACAAGGTGGGTAAATCTTGAAGACATTATGCTAAGTGAAATAAGCCAGTCGCAAAAGGACAAATACTGTATGTTCCACTTCTACAAGGTGTCCAGAGTAGTCAGATTCATAGAGGCAGAAAGCAGAATGGTGGTTGCCATGGGGTGGGTATAGGGGAAATGGGAGTGTTTAGTGGATTATGGAGTTTCTTTTTGGGAAGATGAAGAAGTTCTAAAGATAGATGGTGGTCATGGTTGTACAACAATGTTAATATGCATAACATCACTAAAGTATATACTTAAATAAGGTTAAAATTGCAAATTTTATGTTCTGTGTATTGCATCACAATAAAAAAATACGAATGCTTGGGTCTCATCTCAAGATATTCTGACTTAACTGGCACAGGATGTGTAGTAAGGGCACCAAATTTTTGTTGCTGTTAATATATAATCATGGGATATCAGATTTTTAAAAGCTCCCACATGATTCTAATATGTTGCAAAATTTGATGAGCACTGTTCTATATCAGTGCTTCTCAAACTTTAATGTGTGTGTGAATCACCTGGTGGTCTTGTTAAAATGCAGATTCTGATTCAATAACTCTGCAGTGGAGTCCAAGATTCTATATTTCTAACAAGCTCCCAGGTGGTGGTGATGATGTCGGTCCATAAACTACACATCGAACAGCAAGGCTCCATACTGTAGCTCCCAGAGTCCTGAAACCAGGCTATATACTACAGTGAAGGTACAAGATTGGTTTAAGAACATTCTCCTCTGCCTCTGGATCTAAGGAGCTGAAATCAATCCTAGGTTATGCAATCTCCAGAGCTGCCCAGGCTCAGTTTATCTTTACACACTCAGAGCTTGCTGTCTTCAGCTCAGGATCAAAGTACCACAATTGACAAGAAGTGACAAAGAGGGATTCTGACTCTAATTTTTATGAAGAGGTGAGAAGGGGAAAGGGTTGATGCTGGAGAGAGGGTCAGGTCAAGGAGATGAAGGATAGCTCCCATCAAAGGCAGAGCCTAGGAAGAAGGGATTCTGGGCAGGAATTTGCAGGCCAAGATAGAAACATATGCCCTTGTGTTCCCAGAAACCATCATAGTGCCTGATACCTAGCAGGTTCTCTGTTAATATGTGTTAAGTAAGCATGGGAATGAGTATGTCCAATTGATAACATGAATCAACAGAAACTGCTTGCAATTTGTCATAGTTGTTTAAAAACTGTTCTTCCTCTAAAGAAATGCTCCTCAAAAGGCAGTGTGCTTACCAATCACTTGAGGGTCATGTTGAAAATACAGATTCGGATTCGGTAGGTGTGGGGTGGCCCCTGAGAGCCTGCATTCCCAGGAAGCTGTCAGGTGATACGAGACTCTAGGCTGGCGGCTCTGAACCCTAGGTGCCTAACAGAACCACCTGGGGTGGAGGTGTTTAGAAATATGCCACCACCCAGGTCCCTTACCCAGCTTCTGATTGAACTGGTCTGAGGTGGGAGTTTGAGTGCTGTGTATTTTTAGAAGCTGCCCAGATCATATTAATGGACAGTCTGGGTTGAGAACCACTGCCCCAGCTTCGTGGTCCCCAGATGGGAAGCTGCAATCTGATTTGAAGTGAGAAATGTTTCTGCTACCAAAATTCATCATCGGCTGGTTGAAGTCTATAAAGAAAATCTATTTATCTAGGGAGTGTCAGAGGAGGAGGGGAGATATAGAGTTTTGGGGGAAAAGCAGAGCAGGATGACACTGCCTGAAGCAGAAGAGCAGCTGGCACCCGGAGTGACCTCGCATTTTGTGTGGCTGACTCAGGGAGCCTCTTGTCACACCACTGTGAACATCTGAATCCTTGGGGAGAACAGGTAGAAAGATTAAAAATAGAATGAAAAAGTAGTTTGAACTGAACTGTTTTGTTTTCTTGAATGCTTGGGTATCAAGCACCTACTATGTGCTAGAGCACTGGGAATAGCACTCCCCGGCAGGTGTAGCACTAGAGAAGTACATAGTACATGCTACTCCATGCAGAAATGCGGAAGGTCCTAGGAGTGAAAAGATGAATAAAACCCAGCCTTTGCCTTCCTCGAAGGAGCTCTCCCAATAGTCAGTGGAGCAGCCATGTGATCTTAGGTATAACACCCCGTGTAAGGGCAATGGGAGGCTATCCAGGTAAAGCAGCCCAGACGAGGCAAGGCTAAATATCAAAGGCAGAGGGGCACAGGGCCAGAGCGCAGGGTGCCTCAGTAAGGGAATGTGAGCTTCTCCTGCAGGGGAGGTGTGCGGAGGGGGAAAAGAAGGGACTTCATAAAGGCCAGAGATGGGAAAACTTGTGTTTCAAGCTGTGAGAAGAATTGTTTTTTAATAATAATTTATTTTCTGCTTTTTTTGAGAGAGGGTCTCACTGTCAACCAGGCTGGAGTGCAGTAGCACGATCATAGCTCACTGCAGTCTCAAACTCCTGGGCTCAAGCAATTGTCTCACCTCAGCCTCTCAAGTAGCCTAGGACTCCAGTTGGGTGCTAACACTCCTGGCTATTTTTTTTTTTTTTTTTTTTTTTTTTTTTTTTGTGGAGATGGGGTCTTGCTATTGTTGCCCAGGCTGATCTCGAACTTCCTGGGCTCAAGCAATTCTCCCACACTGGCCTTCCAAAGTGCTGAGATTACAGGCATGAGCCATCGTACCTGGCAATAATTTCTTAAAAATGCTCTATAAGCAAACTTTTTGAACAATTCCCAGCAAGGTGAAGAGACAGAGAGATAAAGAGAGAGGCCGGGCATGGTTGCTCATGCCTGGAATCCCAGCACTTTGGGAGGCCGAGGCAGGCGGATTGCTTGAGGTCAGGAGTTCAAGAGCAGCCTGGCCAACATGGTGAAACCCTGTCTCTACTAAAAATACAACAAAATTAGCTGGGTGTGGTAAGGGGCACCGCCTGTAATCCCAGCTACTCAGGAGGCTGAGGCAGGAGAATCGCTGGAGCCCAGGAGGTGGAGGTTGCAGCAGTGAGCCAAGATCGTGCCACTGTACTCCAGTCTGGGTAACAGAGCAAGACGCTGTCTCAAAAAAGAAAAAAAAGAAAAAGAAAAAAAAAAAACAAGAGTGAGACCAACGTTTGGAGTTAGCAACCTGGCTTTGGATCTCAACCCTACCACAGCCTAGCTCATGACCTCGGACCTGTTCCTCGATCTTGTTGGTCTTTGGTGTCCTCATCTGTGCCATGGAGATCATATGACCAGCCACGGTTTCAAGGGTTAAGTCAGTGACAAGGAAGGCCTCTCCAGGGCCAGGCAGGTGGCAGCCAACTTGCATGTTCCCCTTCTTTGACACAGAGAGCTGAAAGGTGAGATAGTCTTTAGACCTTAGTTGTGGGTTCCATGTAGCCAAACTCAGTTTTCTGTGGCCTCAGGACTTTCCTGAATTGGGCCTGGAAACCGGTAACCAAGCAACCTGGATTCTCTGATGTGAGGTCAGGCAGCTGTGGGGAGAGGCCTCCAGGGCAATTTTCGGGGCAAGCAGTTCTTTCGCAACTATGGAAAGAGCCAAGGTCACACCCCAAGCTCTCACGAAAACAAGATGCCTAAATGTTTCCGATGTTGGGAACAAGCAGAGAAAACACAGCCTTTCAGACACTTGTAGGAGGGCTGAGACATGAAGGAGAGAGGCAGCCACAGGAACACTCTGCCTGGCACAGGCTGGGCCACCAGCTCCACAAAGACACCCACAAAAGAGCTCCTGGCACTCAAGCAACACTGGAGAAGAGCTAACAGGAGCTGCCCTGGGTCTTCACCTGCGACAACACTTCTTGCAGACCTTCGATGACCCTGGCATTGTGCTAGGTGCTAGGGTCACAGCAAGAAAACTGCTCACCATTTGCAGTACAGGGTGAGGGGTGCTGCGGAGGAGGGAGCACAGAGAGATCTAAGTTAGCTAGTAGGCGGAGCTGGGGAGCGCTTCCTAGAGGGAGGGGTTGTAGCTGGACTCTGAGGATGCCATGAAGTTAGGTGGGCAAGGAGAGGCAGGAGGAGGAGCAGGAAGGAAAGAAAAACAGAGAGAGCCGACTCTGCAAAGGTCAGGAAGACCCAGCCTTCACCCAATCTGTCCTTCCCTATCTACAGACCCCACCACCTGGCTTATAAGCTGGGAGGCAGCACCCATTTTCCCACACTGGGTGTTTCCAGTCAAAGGCCCTTCCATCAGACTAGAGCAGTGGTTCTCCACTACGGCGATTTTGCTGCTCTCTGGCCCCAGGGACATTTGGCAATATCTGGGGACACTTTTGGTTGTCACAGCCAGGGAAGAGGTGCTACTAGAATCTAGTGGGTAGAGGCACGAAATTCTGTTGATCATCTACAATGCACAGGACAGCCCCCACAATTATTCAGCCCAAAATATCAACAGTGCTGAGATGGAGAAACCCTAGCTAGAGTGACATCCTGGGCCTCCCTCTTTACTCTGCTCCCTTCTCCCAAGGGAGGGAGTTTGAAAGAACTGGCCAGTTTGAAAGAACTGGGATTGAAGAGCCCTCTCTGGCCCTGCCTCCCTGCAGGGGCCACTGTGCCGTGTGTGGAGCTTGGCCAGGCAGGCTCCACCCTGCCCTCACCCACAGGGAAGCCTGCAGTGGGCAGGGCTAAGGTGTCAGCAAGCCCCAGGAACCCCACACAGGAGCCTGGCCTGCCAGGCAGTTGCCTCTGGAATAAAGGCGGCATTTCCATCTCCACCTGCCTGCGCCCCACCTCTCTTGTCCTTTCTCTTAGTTGGCCCTGAATCTGAGTCGGGGAGTGGGACGCTATTCGCTGGGCCCCTTCAAACCCCAACACTGTCACTCAGGCTGGAAATCTGGCACCATCTCTGCTGCCTCTTCATTCTTCGCACCCACTGGATCCCCGAGTCAATTCTGCTTCACAAATCTCTCTCAAAGCTGCTCAGTCTTTCCACCCCTCCTGTGGGGGATCTGCCCCTTTCTCCCTCACCTGAACAATAGCAATACCTGCTAACTGCTTCTGCCTCTCCTCTCCCCTCCTCCCACTTCCACATGCTGTCAGAGCTTCCTTCCTAAATCTCAGAATGGGTCGTGTGGATCTTCATATGGACTCTGTACACCAGGCACACAGAGAGGCACGTAATTGCAATTTTGCATAGCAAGTACTATACGAAGAATGGATAGTTAACAATAATAATACATATCTACCGCTGACCATGTGCCAGACACTACTCTAACCCTTCACATGAGTGACCCACTTAATCTGCATAGTAACCCTGTGAGAGAAGAACTATGACTGTCCCTATTTTACAGATAAGAAAACTAAGGCACAGAGAGGGTAAGTAACTTGCCCAAGGTCACACAGCTAGTACCTGGTGGACCCAGGATGTGTGTCCAAGCAAACGAGCTCCAGAATTCTTCAACACCATACTGAATAGTTTCTCTCATGATATCAAACTTGTCTTAACCAAGTGAGATGGGAGCACAGTGAAAGCAGCAACCATCTCTGCCTGGGGAAGCTGGGGAAGGCCGAAGAGAGGCAATGCCAAGCAGGCCAGAGGAACAAGATGGAGAGAGTGTTCCAGGCTGAGAGGAGCAGGTGCATGGGAGATGCGCAGGTTTGTGTAGTGCAGTGAGGCTCTGCAGGGCAGACTCAGGGCAGGGGCAGGACACCTGGTGGGAAGGAGTGCAGCAAAGGAGGCTGGAAAAGATCTTGGAAGCCTCGTGAGTGACACAGGCCCATTGGGCCAGGGAATGCCATGGCTGGAGTGGTGTGTTAGAAGGAATTCTCTGTCAATACAGTGTGGAGAAAGTCATGAGAAAGCTGGGCTGGAAGCAAAGAAGCCAGTTAGGTGGCAAATAACGTGGCCCAAGTGAGCGAGAACACTAGAGGCCACCATTCACTCACTCATTCATTCATTCATTCATTCATTCATTCATTCATTTATTCATTCATTATTTCTTGTGCACCTACTCTGTGTCAGGTACTACTCTGGGCACTAGGAAAACAGCTGAGAACAAGATGAAGTTTTTGGTAATGTATGGCATTAGTATACATTCTAATGCTTCTATTTCTCTACCCTGTCCCCCACCCTTGTCCTCTGTATTGCCAGTCTAAGAGACAAACTCCAGACCTCTGCAACTCCCTACCCTGCAGAAGGTGCCATGTTTCATGCATTTTCCCAGCATGAAGAAAATGTAAGAATTCCTCTTCCTCCCCTCTACCTGGAGACAGTTCTAGACACTGCCTGCAGCAGCACTCATAGACGAGAGACTTGGGCTTGCTCCAGAAAAAGGCAGACAAAACCTCAGGGGACCCAGCTGAGGAAGTGCCACAGAAGCCAGTGGGCTAATGAAATGGTATTTCTGAAAGTGAGAGGACAAATGGAGTCTCCTAGCCTTATGCAGAAGTCGCAGCAGGTTCTTAATAGGTACTATTAACTGCTCAGACTTCCCGTTCTGTAAAATGGGAAATAATGTTTATCGGGTTGTTGTGAGAATGAAATGAGATGAATGTGTGTTAAGTGCTGAACGTAATGCCTGGCAGAGAGAAAGTCCACACGTGGTAGGTAACAGTACCAATAATCACACTATTACCACTAATGATAAATGTTTGTGGGATGCATGAATGCGTCTCAGGTGACAGAGTCCAGGCCTGCTTGGTGCTCCCCTTCCAGGAGTAGTTGCCAGATGTTGAATGGAATGCTCTGGACTGTAAGACTTTGAGGAATAGGTTTGCTTCTGTAACTAATTTGTCTAGGGGACCCTGATGGAGTTATTTGACTCCTTAAATACTGCTTCGTAAGCACAGAACCCCTTAGCATGCTATGCTATACACATTAATTCTTCAAACATTGAGAAGATGCCTAGGGGCCAGGTTAGAAATGATGAAAAAGACATAGTCCCTGACCTCAAGGAGCTTACAGTCTATCAGGGGTAAGACACAAGTCAGTGGGATAAGCTCAGAGTAGAAACAGGTACAAAGTAGGCCGGGCACTGTGGCTCACGCCTGTAATCCCAGCACTTTGGGAGGCTGAGTCAGACAGATCACCTGAGGTTGGGAGTTTGAGACCAGCCTGACCAACATGGAGAAACCCCAACTCTACTAAAAATACAAAATTAGCAAGGCGTGGTGGTGCATGCCTCTAATCCCAGCAACTCGGGAAGCTGAGGCAGGAGAATCACTTGAGCCTGGGAGGCAGAGGTTGTAGTGAGCCGAGACCATGCCATTGCACTCCAGCCTGGGCAACAAGAGCAAAACTCCATCTAAAAAAAAAAAAAAAAAAAAAAGAAAAGAAAAGAAAAGAAAAAAGAAAAAAAGAAACAGGTACAAAGCCTAGACATAGGCCATAGGAGGGTGGGATTAACTAGGGAGGTGGTGGGAAGGGCAGGCAGAAAAGACTCCCTGAAGACGGTGAATTGGATTGTAGATGGTGGAGACCTATGGATCAACAACATGCATGTGAGACAGCTTGGTACATGCTGTGGATGCATTTGTTGCTCCTGGAGTGCAATGTCTGGGATATGGGGTGGAGGGAGAGAGAAGAGGGGACAGTGGGGACGGGGTGGAGACGCAGTCTTGTGTGGGGCAGCAGCTGGGATCTGGAGAGCCTGCCATGCCACGGTAAGGAGCCTGGAGTCACAACATGTGGGAAGTTTTGAAGTCGGGCAGAGACAGGATCAGACTTGCATTTTTGAAAGGGCGTTTTAGACTTCAAGCAGCAGTGTGCAGGATGGATAGACCGTGTTTCTGAAGAGTGAGTGAGAGTATCACAGAGAGGATCTGAACATCCTGGGGCAGGGGTCGGGTGGGGCACTGGATGACCTCCAAAATCCTTTTCCAGGCCTAATAGTTTATGGGTCAAGTTTTTCCCTAAATAATTTAAAATGCATTCATGGACCCTGCTATTTAAAAGCATCCTCCCAGATATCCTTTTGTGATTCACTTCCTAGTTTGTCTCCAGTGGAAGTCCAAATTTCCATGTAGTCTATCAGCTTCAAGCAAAGTAAACCTGCACTGAGCTTCCCCGCAGCAGCCAGGTGGGAAGGGGGCAGGAAGGAGAGGGAGAACAGCAAAGGGAGGTAAAGAGGAAGAGAAACAGCCTTGCTCCAGGCTCAGAGCCAGCCACCATCTCATGGAGTGGGTCTTGTCTGGAGTCTTCAAGTGCTGCTTGATTAGGGGACCTTTGGAGGTTTACATAGTCCTCATGCCGGCTCTGGGAAGGAGCTAGATGGAAGGCAGGTTTGGAGATCCAATCGAATACCAAGGGTCACCCCTGCCCCAGAATGGCCACCAACATTCACTTACTCATTTGTGCACCCACCAAGCACCTACTGAACCCCTCCGCATGCCAAGTGCCATGCTAGGCACTGAATTTGTGGCTGAGAACAAATGACAGTGTCTCCCTCATACTGTTTACAAGGCAGCATTTCTCCTTGAGGACTCTTATTTCCCCACCTGAAAAAGCCTCTTTGGATATACACAGCTTCTCAGATGAGAGGTGCATGATGATGATTTCTAAGAAAGAGCCTGTTCTTAGAGACTAGAGTGAAAGGGAATGTGCCACCCCTTAGAGGAAGAGACTGCGGGTGATGGAAAGAGCCTGCCACCCAGCTCCTCTGATTACAGTGACTGACCTCCAGTGGCTAAGGGACCTGTTTCAGGACAAGTAGAAGATTCATGGCAGGAATCTACACAGTGACGCTCCCATGTGGGAAGGAAGGGATGTCACCTCAGTCCTCTCAGGGGAGCCTCAAGTGACTTCCTACCTCCAATCCTGAGCACAAGGAGGACGAGACCAGGGTCAGACCTCATGTGAAAAACACCAACTAAGGCTGTTCCCACCAATCCTACAAGAGTTCCTCTGCCCTTCTGGGAGGGGAATTCCAGCTCCCAGGCCTGTTCCCCTTCCTAAGAGCTGTGTTAAAATTTGTACAACATGATGCTTCCTTTAAGACAGGTCTATATCAATAGAGGTCGGAAATGCCAAAGCAGGAATCTCCACCGAGGTGGCTGCTCCCTAGGTAGGTGAAGGTTGATGTAAGGAAAGAAAGCAGTCCCTGCAGTCCCTCCTCAGGTCACCGGGACACTCCCAGAGCTCAGCAGTGATTCCCATGACCTTGTCACTGTACTTGTTGGGTGCAAACAAAGATAAGAGTAACTGGAAACAACAGAGAGGGTCATTTTACACTCTCTGCACTCTCAATTCTTCTGTAGCTAATTAAAGTAATATGTCAAAATGTCCCTTGGAAGAGTTGTTTAAGAATATGCCTGTTAAGTAAACAAGGCTTCACTAATTAATGACACGCCTTCCCATCCCTCATTGAAGTTCCTTGTAGAACTTCTGGGCCAGGAGGGTTGAGCAGGAAAGGATGGAGGAGAAGTCGCCATCTCCTTTTCTCGGAGGGAGAGGGGACATGTCCAGCCTCTTGTCATTTGTGGAGCTATCAGTTTCTCCTCCGGATGTTGATCAGATTTCCTGGGCTGGAACCAGCTTACAGGGCCAGGGTACTGGAATTTTTCCAAGAAGTAAATGCTTTGCTTCTTACGAAGTCAACATGATTTCTTTCAAGGAAAATTTTTATTTTTTTAAGTGCCTAGGGTTTTTGAAGGGCAAATCTTTGGACCTTTCTCTAAAGAGAATGATTATAATATATATATATATTTTTTTGCTAAGACCACCTCCCCACCACACACACACACACACACACACACACACACACACACACACTCACAGAGGCATGAGGGTGAGAGAATGATTTGTTCAATATTACACAATGAGTCAGTGGCATAGCCAGAAATACAACTTTCCAAACTCCCAATTCTTAATAATAGAAACATTAATATAGTCTCTATAATTTTCTGTTTATTTTTGTTTTCACAGCTCACATTTAATTTTCACAACAACTCTGGGGAAATCTGGGTAAAACGGTCTCAGGAGAGAGCAGATCTGAATTCCAGACCAGCTCTGCCACTTGCTTGCAGTGTGATCCTGGCTGGTTCCCTCTCCTCTCTGGATCTCAGTGCTGTCAGCTGTGAAATGGGGGAATTGGAGGAGAATACTTCCAAAATCCCTCCCACCTCTAATGTGCTGTGAATCTGTACTGCGATGCTCCAGTCCTGGGTTTCTCAATCTTGGTGTCAATGACATTTGGGGCCAGATAATTCCTTGTCATGAGGCGTGTTCTGTGCACTGTATGATGTTCAGCAGCATCCCTGGCCTCTACCTAGTGAATACTAGTAGCACCCCATTCCCCAGTTGTAACAAGAAAAAACGTCTACAGACATTGCCAAATATCTGGGAGGGGGAACAAAATAACCCCTGTAGTCACCATTCAAGGACTTCGATAAGGTCAAAATCATGAGTGGTTCACTGGAAAAAAGGTCTTCCTCTCCCTTCCTTTTCCCCAACCCTTTCACACCTTTCTGCACACTTTTCAAAGACAACCTCTCAGTCCTTTGCTACCTCTCATTTCTTAAATGCCCTAAGTGGTCCAGGGTGTGTTTGGTGTGATAATGAACCAATTGATTTCATACTTTCTCCTAAGGAAAGTTCACAGGTTTATGTCCCCTAAGCAACCAGCCAGGCTCTCCAGAAATCCCTAGCAGAGCCCAGGCTGGCCTGGAAGCCTGTATCTGCAGCCTGCAGGAGGCTCGGTGAGCATGAATTTGTCAGCACTCTTAAATCACTGGGCTCCGAGGAAGGCTTCTCCCAGCAGAAAGATCCTTCCTTAGGAATCAATAGCTCAGGGCCCTCCATCACATTCAGAATTATCCTGGGACCTGTAAAATTTCTTTTTCCCAAGCATGGCAGAACCCCAAAGTGAAAACCCTGAGGTGGGGGAGGGAAAGAGGCAAGGAGGGAGCCCTGCGAAGAAGGCCTTGCCCATCAGCCCAGATGTTGCTGTGAGCAGAGGCTGATATGCAAACCTGGGCACTCAGGCTCACTCTCTGGGAAAAAGAAGACTCCGGGGGTTCCCAGTGATTCAGCAATAATATCGCCTTCCAACTGAATACCTCTTTACCTCTAACCAAGGGCAGAGGAATACTAAAGACTGTCTCCCTCCAGCTTCGCTCCCCTACCCTCATCACACAGTTGTCGGCCTCATCATTTAGCAGAGAAGGAAACTGAGGCTTGCAGAGGTTAAGTGGTTTGTTTAAGGTCTCTAAGCCAGGAAGCACAGACCAGATTCTAAGCCTGTGTCCTTACCATTACAATGAGAGGGGAACGGGTCAGTCATCCGGTGGGGCTCATAAAAGCCCCACTGGACAACTTCCTGTTTCTCATAATCTAATGCCACTTCTCAAGCTCTCTACCCACTCCCGCATTCAAACAAAAGTCCAGAGAGCTTATGCTATAACCACAATTTATGTAAGTATATTCCTCTGGTCTTATCCAGAACTAGAGCAAGTCTTGAGAATGCAGGCTCATTTCACCAGGTAAAGCTAGGAGCTGGTGAGATCTCAAGCACAGCCTCTTAAGACTCCAGTTTAAAGAGAGGGGCTTTTGCTCTCAGGTAGTCCATGTGATCCTGCCACCTCCCTCCTCCCGCTGAAGATGAAGCCCAACTTCATCTTCTGTGAGCATGAGGGAAGGAGGGGACTCAAGCATCTTCCCTGGCAACAGGCATCCCTTTCGTGAGACTTAGGGAGAGAAGAGGATTCCGCCTCTCAGAATTCTGGCTTGGCAGCAGTGGGTTTCTTATGAGGGTAGGCCGCCAAGTCTGCTGAGGCTCCAAGGAGAACCAGGAGGAAGTCCATTCAGTGTGCAAAGAAGCCAGGTGGGGAGACAAGAACAAAGGGGGCAGCCCACACGCCACTCAGCAAACCTCTTTCCCAGAGCCCAGCTCAGATGTCAACAGCAGGCTCTTGGAACAGAAGAAAGGGCAATGGAAATGGTAGTATCTTGCAGGTCACCCAAGAAGCCCAAACATAAGGATTTTGCAAAAATAGAATGTCCTAGCACTCTGACCTTGAGCTAGGAGCAGCAAGGGTGGGGGAAATAGGCAAATGCTCTTTGGAAACTCTCCAATCCATCTAGAATGAATGTGGGAGGTCTCACCAGCAATGGTGTGACTGCAAGACAGAGAAACCCCACGCCAGCATTCCTTGGTGCTCCAGACCTGGGTTCCAAGACCACAGTGGGGGACTCAGCATTTCTGACTCCAAATGCACAGACAGAAACCTGGACTTGCATGGCTTTTGCTTAAAACACCACTCGGAATAATGAGACGAGATTGTAGAGGGAGGGAAAGAATAATTAGGACTTTCTATGACCTGTGTATGTCCATGACAAGAACTGTATTTTCTCCTCCCCTTTTCACTCTGAAAAACAGATTCAAAGAGAATCTCCCCAACTGTATGGGATGTATTCATTTACCAAAGCCTGGTCAGTGAATAACTATGAGTGACTACTGTACAGAGAAAGTATGTCCATCTTTATAGTGAAGAGGAAGCAGGCCACTGGAGTGGAAACAGCTCTGAATCGAGCACTGAGAATCCTAGGACCTGGTTCCATGTCTTCTACCAAATAGTCATGTGACCTTGGCTTTATCCAGCTTCAGTTTTCTCATCTGTGAATTAAATGCATGTGAGCGTTGGGATGGGATGGGGTTGGATGAGATGCTCTCCAAGTCTCCTTGCTTCTGGCTCTCATGTTCTGGAACTCCATGAACCCTTAAAGAGTTCAAATAACACAGCGGCTCCAAGCACAAAGGAATGATCCCCGAGAGAGGGTGGAGCTGTGTACCAGCTCTGTCTCCTTGGAACGTTGTGCTTGCACCTGCCCCATTGCACCTGAGGTCACAGGACCACCTGAAGTCCAGGAAGCATGTGGTAGAAGGATTCCAATTACGATGGTGGTGGTTGAAGGCTGTAGGCTGAGCTGCCTTAAAGCATTAAGTTGCTACAGCCAGTGAAGGGCAAGAAGTGAGAAAGTCAGTGGTCCTGAGCTAGGTACCTTTGGCGCCCCCTACTGGACACCAAGGAGTCTGCTCCACCTTTATGCTTCTACCGCCTCAGCATCGGAAGCAAGGGAGTGCTTGAGCATGGGAGGCTGTCAAAAGCTGTTTAATAGGACTGCCTTCCTGGTTGGTGGTATTCTTTCTAAAAGAGTCTATTTCACTCCCTAGAATTACACAGGCAATTGGTCCACACATTCACAGGGGCACCCCTGTGCAGCCATAGGACGTCTTAACCAAACATCAAGGTGCCAAGGAATAAACACCAGGATTCAGAATACCAGGTGCTGCCCAGATGGAGAAGGGAAGAAAGAGCAACAAGCAGGTATTTCGCTGCACGAATCCCCAGTGGAGAGAAGGTCTTGGGAAACGCAGCAGAAAAATGTTGACTGCAGGCAGACAACGATGGAGCTGGGGGTTGGGATATGGATTGATGGCCCCCATAAAATATCTCCAGGCTGAAGCAGGTACCCTAGGAGTTTGAACATCCACCCACATTCAGGGGTGGGATAAGGTGGAGGATTCAGCCCCAAATGAGCAGCCACAGAGCAGGTTTCCCCGACTCCCCACACACAGTTTTCACCTTCTCCAGAGTCCATTAGTACCCACCGGAAAGTGGAATGTTCTAATTGTGGTCCTCTGTGTCATCATCAAGACCCTCAACTCTCTTCATTACCTCTTAAATTGACTTTAGGACCTACTGCCAGAAGGATGTTCTTAACCAAGTCAGAGAGAGTGAGAGAGAGAGAGAGAGAGAGAGAGAGAGAGAGAGAGACAACATTTTCTCAAGAACCATGCTGGAACAGCCACCATGTTCCCACTTTTCCAGCCTCCACCTCTCCCCCATGGCTGAGGGTGAGGTACTGTGTGACTCTCTCAATGAGCTCTAATTCAGTCTTGGACATCTCCAGCCCCAAGTCATCTGGGTTCCAAATTTCTGTCAATCGCTTATCTCTTCCCACATGAGTTCTCCCCTGACTCAAGACAACACTATAGAACTGTCCCCTGTCCTGGAACCCTCTTCCCTTCTTTTCCACCTGGCTTCACGTGGAAAGTCCTGCACCCATCCGAGAAGATATCTCAAGTACGACTCAAGAATGTGTCCTGTCAGGAGAACTGAAGCATCTCCTAGATGTGCAGAAGCCACACTAGGTGCACCCACCACCATCACCAGCAGCAGCGGCAGCAGCAGCAGCAATATTCATTAGTCATTCCCGGAGGAAGCCCCCCCAGGCTCTCAACCCTAGGAGAATTTCCCCGCCACTCTGGGAGGCTTCCATCCAGGCTGGTATGACTTTGGATTCTTGAGTTGCTTTCTGCAGAAGCGGGACTAACCAGGGCTCCCAACTACTGTACTGCAAAGAAGCGCGCTGCATTGCTGGGCATGCCCCCAAGCCCGGCCTGGCTGCCCCATCAAAGCCTCCAAGTGCCCCCACGGGGTCGAGGAGGACTCACGGTTTCCCTGGAATGCCTGAAGCTGGCTTGCCTGAGGCAGCCTGAAGGGAAGACCACACCTCGTCCAGCACAAGGCGGCTAGCAGCTACGCCGCGCGCGGGGCTGGCTCCCGGAGCTCTCTGCCACCCAGCGCTGTGCCCGGGAACTGGGCTTCCCAGGGGAGGAAGAGTCCAGCCCCCAGGGCTCTTCCCCAGCCTAGAAGCGTAGGCACTCGGCCGAGGCCAGTGGCTTCCCCGGCCCGGATCTCAGCCTGGCTGACTGGGAGACTCTCCCGATACCCTGGCACGTCCCTCCTCACCCGCTCCGCCCCCTCCCGGCCCCGGAGGCCCCCTCCCCTGACAGCTGACCTCCAGCGCGCCCCCAACACCTTCTCTGTCAGCTGCGGGCTCTTGCCCCCACACCTCGGCTCCCACCTCTCCGCCACCTCCAACCCGGCCCCCGCCTCGCCCCCCAGCCCGCAGGGGAGGCTCCGCGCGCCAATCGAGTCCAGCTCCTCCCAGCAAGTTAGGAGCGAAGCCGCCGCCTTCGCGATCTCCGTCTTCCCCGGTTCCCGGGCGGCGTCCCCGCCATCCTCGCGGGCGGATCCGGGGGGCACGCAGAGCTGGAGAAACTTTCCCTGCCTGAGGGTGGGGGGCACCGGTGCGGGTACTCACGCCGGGGTCAGCGCTCGGAGCCATCCTCCCGCTCTCGGCCCCGCCGCCTGGGGGCGTGGGAAGCGGGCGCTCGCTGCCGCCTCTGCCGCCGGCGCCGCCGCCTGCTAGCTCCCAGCCCCGGTCCCGGGCTGGCCTCGAGCCTCCCGCCCCGACGCCGCGCGCTCGCTTTATACAACTCCACTCGAGCGCGCCCGGGCTTATGTAAAGGCTGGCGGAGGCCCGCAACCAATGGCGCGGCAGCTGGAGCCGGGGGCCCGGGTTGGGGGGCGCCCGTGCGGCCAATCGCGGCCCAGGGAGCCCGGGGAGCCGGGCGGGGGGAGGGAGCGCCTCCCCGCGCTGATTTAGGAGCCGGGATTGCGGTGGTAGCAGCCGGCAGCCAGGCTGGCCCGGCGCGGCGCGGCGGGCACTGGGGTGGGCGGCGGCGCAGGCGGCGCAGGCGGCGGCGAGGGCGGGCGCCCCCCCGCGCCCCGCCACTGCGTCGCGTAACCTTCAGGAGGCAGCGGGGCCTGGCGAGGAGGGGAGAGGGCGCCTGGCTGGGCATTGGGGGCCCCGGGCGGGAGGGAAGCGGGGGTCCCTGGGGAGGCCGCACAGGGAAGGAATGCGAAGGGGGAGGAGAGAGCGGCGAGCCCCAGGACCTCGCGGCCACGCTTGCGCTCAGGACCAAGGGTGGCGGAGAGAGCGGCGTCGCTGCCTTCCCGTTTCTCCCCCAGGATAGCGATCTGGCGTCGCCGGGCCGGGCCATAGCGGCCGCGCGAGCCGCGCTGATGGCGAGATTTCGACTTCGGATCTAACGCGGAGCCGAGCTTTATCCAACCTGGGGACGTGTCCAAGCACCTCCCGGGGACTGCTGAGTATGGAGAGCAGGGCTCCGCGACGGACCCCGCAGGCGGGGAGCGGGCGAGCGCAGCTCCGAGATCAGGCGCGCAGAGGCCCAGGCGGCTGCCGGCAGTGCCGCTTCCACCCCACCCCCGTCCCCACGGGCAGTGCCCCCACCCCGTCCCACCTAGTCCCCACCCCAGCAGTGGCCGGGTCGGGCCTGGCCCTCCTGCTCCTGCTGCCCGCGTCCTACTAGCCTCCCTCACCGCTTTGATCACAGGTACTGCTCCCCTCTCTTCGCCCCTAACCCGCTGCCGTGGTGGGGGGATAGCTTCTGCCTCTCTGGACCAGGGGAATGGGGGTGCTAAGCGCCAGAAAAACACACTTGATCAGCAATACTCAAAATACCACTGTCCAGGCAGGAAACTGGCCTTGGTGGGTCACACTCTGAAGGCAAATCCTTTATTTTACGCCTAGAATAGAGCCTGGCACATAGTAGGCGCTCAGTGTTTACTGAATGAATTCGGAGTTTCCATTAGTGAGGTCTTGGGTTTCTGAAAGCTGGGTAAAGGGCTACAGAAGAGAAAGACTTGGGAATCCACCATCGGAGAGGAAAGGAGCTAGGACTGTTTTCCCATCTGTTGACGCTTTTGTGACCATCACCCACTAGTCTGGCTTCTGGGCCCTTGACTCTTAAAATGATTTAAATGTGTTCTTTTATAGAGGGCCAGTCAGCCAGTCCCTGGCCCCTGTTATCCCTGGATTTTGAGCAGAACTACCAGGACCTACTCTGGGCTCTGTTTTCAGGTCTCTGTGCTCTTCCTCTGAAAAGAAAGAGCTAGGCATAGACAAACTTTCTGGCTTTTTGAACCCCCATCAAGCCTTTAAGGGTTGTGGGCGCCTTTGAAAATCTGGCAAAAATTACTAAATCATTTTTGCAGAAAAATATACAAACACACACATTTACACACACACACACACACACACACACACCCCTTGAGTATACTTTCAGGATCATTAGGAACCCTGAGTCTCTTAGGGCTCTGTCCAATGTCAACCTGTTTCTTCAGGGGTCTAGGACAGTAGTTTATAATCACGCTCCTTTTGGGGATCACAGACCCTTTAGAACCTTTTAAGAATCTCATAAATGTTATGGATCTGTTTCTTATAAAAATGCTTACTCACATACAGACATGTTGACATGCAACTTTAGGACGGTTCATGGATCATTAAAACTTAATCTAGGGCCCTGATTAAGAACCTTCATCTATTGGCAAATAGACTCTGCTCCAAGGCAGTATCTGATCCCCAGCTCTCTGCATAAGCAGTCCAGTTGGTTCTGCACCCTGCTGGAGAATGCCACTACCTTGTTCTGAGGCCATCTGAGTCATCTGGCCAAGGCTCTGGCACCTGAGAGGCTATCTCCACACTTTCTCTGCATCTTGGTCCCTGCCACCCTCTTAATGTGGAAATAAGTTGCAGGTTGTCATATTCTGTCTGATCTATGAGCATTCCTTAGCCAGAAACTCCAACTCAGGGAGACAGCAAGTGACTGGTAATTAACCAGTTTCACTCAATCCCAAGCATCTGAGCACACCTTTCTTGGTTTTTGTTCTCACCTCTCTCTCCGCCGGCAAAGCTGTGCACAGCAGCCCCAGCTGTAGCGCCTCACCTCACCCAGACCCGACAGATTTAGTAACCAGCATAGTAATTATCAGCATTAGCCAACCAGATGTGAATAGATGCTCTGTGCAAAATAACTCTATAATAATCTCACACTTTCCTGCAGCTAGCCAGGTAAGGTTACAACAGACCAAAGGTGCTAGGGAAGGACAGAAAAATGCAGGAAATGATGGAGATGTTCCAGCCAGGAAGTGCTCCAGGGAATACAATCTGGCTTTAGCACTTGAACTTGTGAGGGTTGAGCCCAGTGGGCCAGGAAGTCCTGGCTGGAAAATTTCTCATTTCTCTGATGTCCTCTATGTCCATTTGCTCAGTTCATGTCAGTGTCTGTTCAGAGCTCCAGCCCTGCCACCCTCCCTATCCCATGGTAGACCTCTTGTCCTCCCACATTGCCCAGACACACCCAGCTTTCTTGAGGCACATGCACACAGTTATAAGACTGAACTGTGCCTCTCCGGATCAAATTCACATAATGAAGCCCCAACCCCTAATGTGACTGCATTTGGAGATAAGGCCTTTAAAGGGACAATTAAGGCAAAATGAGGTCATAAGGGTGGACCCTAATTCAATAGGACTAGTGTCCTCATACGAAGAGAAAGAGACATCAGAGATCTCCCATTTCTCTCTGTATGTCCTCAGGAGAAAGCCTGCGTAAGTAACAGAAGGAGGCCATCTGCAAGCCAGGAGCAGGGCCTCTGAAGAAACCAGATCTGCCAGCACCTTGATCTGGGACTTCCAGGCTCCAGAACTGTGAGAACATTAACTTCTGTGGTTAAGCTCCACATCTCTGGTATTGGCTGTGGCAGCCTGAGCTGACTAATAAACACATTTTCAGCACATCCTTACCCCAAGAATCTTGTTCAGGCTCCGGTCCTTTGATCCCAGTGAAGTTGTTTTTCTTCAGAGTGTTCCCCCACAAACTTCTTCATTCTTACCTAGGAAACATGCTTAAAGTGTTTTCTCGTCTGCTCATATCCAAACCAAGACTTCCCTCCTGAACCACCTTCCAAAACTGCCCTGGCCAGCAGTTTTCAGCTCTCCTGCAGGTCTACACCATCTTATCACCTGTATGCACATTTGCTTTTTTCTCTGATTGTTTCACTCAGTGATACTTGGCCTCCCTATCAGAATATGAGCCCCTTGAAGTCCAGAGTTTGTACCTTACAGTTGACTACCTCACAGAGCCCAGTATGAAACTGGGCACAGAGTGAACACACAGTAGATATTTGCTGAGTTATTCCAATTAAACTTATTTACTTAAAAACATTATTAAAGCTATACAGTACTTCATTTTCTAAAAACTCAAGACGTATTGTGTGTGTTAGTCATCATCAACATCACTGGAGCAGGAGTTCTTAGGAGTTAGTTTTCTCCTAAAGTCTAGGCTCAGAGAGGTTGGACTTTACACAGGTTGCTAACAGTCACACAAGTCAAGGACAGGACAAAAACTGTAGGAAACACCGAAGACAACCTCCAGCCCCCACATCCTTTCATTGACAAATGACTTTGTTAATTCTCTCTCTACATTGGAAGATTTGCAATTCTTGGTTTCCTTGTGGCCCTCACTGATCCACTTCGCTATCTTCTCACATGAGAAGTCAAGATCCCAGATCTTAGAGATTCTTCTGTCCCAAGAGGTCTGTCATGGGAGAACAGAGAGGCTGGTACGGTTCCTCACAGCTTTATCTGAAGCCCTTGAAGCCAGAGGCATTTTAGAATTCAGAAAGGTACCACACATTTCGAAACATCCTCATGAAACCTTGAGCAGCATATTGAAATCGGACAGATTAATATTTCTGCAGCAAAATATATGAAGTTTACACTAAGCAGGTGTGAGGATAAAGTAACTTCACATCAGTTTAGGTCAGATTTTGCTACCAGATGAGTTTTGGCATCAAACTTGCAAAACAAAAATCCTTTTGACTTACAGAGATTTGAGGGTTTGGAATTGTAGAAAAGGGATTGTGTATTTTAGCCTTGATTGTCCCAAAAGAAATGAATCTTTTTGTTAGGGGGTGGAAAAACAGTAATAGTTGAAAATGGGAAACCACAAACTGAAAGAAATGAGGAGCTAAAGGGAGTGTGAGGAAATAACCCCTTCTCAGACCAAGTCATATGGAAGGGTTGTCCCTTTTTTGCAAGGAGTACACATTTATCACATGGCTGATGAGTTTCAGATGCACTTGTGTTAACAGTGGCTTGTAAGTGGCAGATGTACAAGACGGACTTTCAAGGGGAGGTAGGTTAGGGGTAAATTTGACAGGAACTCTTTTTTTTTTTTTTAGAGGGAGTCTTGCTCTGTGGCCTAGACTGGAGTGCAGTGGCCCCATCTCAGCTCACTGCAAGCTCCGCTTCCCAGGTTTACGCCATTCTCCTGCCTCAGCCTCCCGAGTAGCTGGGACTACAGGCGCCCGCCACCTCGCCAGGCTATTTTTTTTGTATTTTTTAGTAGAGACGGAGTTTCACTGTGTTAGCCAGGATGGTCTCGATCTCCTGTCCTCGTGATCTGCCCATCTCGGTCTCCCAAAGTGCTGGGATTACAGGCTTGAGCCACGGTGCCCGGCAGGAACTCTTTTAGAGAAGTCACAAACCTTGGGGGATGGTTCAGTCAGGGCCAGAGCCATCACAGATGCAGAACAGAGTCTTCCAGATGGCCAGAGAGTTAGTTCAGAAGACCTTGAGCTGCAAGCGCATGCTGCAGAGAAGCTCTTCCAGGCAGACAGCAGTCCCAGGAAAGGGATGCTGGAGGAAGGAGGACATGATGGAATCTTGGGAAGTCTGGTTAGAAAGTTTAGAGGCTGTGGGGCAAGGGGAAGCCTGAGGGTAATGATGCAAGCAGGTGTCTGCTCATCATGTTAACCTGTGCCAAAATAGCTTGGGTTCCAGGAACTCACCTGCCTGTGTGTCCAGTGAGCTATGGGGTTTTCCCATACTCTCGTGGGAGTGGCTCTGCAATCTGAGGGGCTGGTTAAGAATGTGATATAGGGACGGAGATGGGAAAAGGGAAGCCATCGTGGGCCCCAGACCACACAGCTCTCTACCCCTGCTTGAGATGCTCAGCCAGCAGTCTTTATGATAAAGGGGCTCCCTGGAGTCCAAGTCAACAGCAAGGAAGCTTCATCTTGGATCTTCATCATTGTTGCTGACCTTGGTCCTGCTCTGCCTTTCTTCTCAGGTCCTAGTACCACACTGTTACCTTTTTCTTCTGACAGAGCTCCTGCTGGTACCCCCAGCTCCAGTCACTGGGTCTCCATCCCATTCTCACCTCCTGGTGCCCTACTCCATGACCCAGGACCTCAGGGCCTAGGATTCTGGGGTCTGGATACTTTTCTTTCTTCCCTGAGGTTGAGTCTTTACCACCTGCTGCTCCACATTCCAGGCATCAACTGTCCTCTTGAACCTCTGCCAACTGCCTCATGCCAACTTCCTTTAACATGCCCCCAACCTGGCCTCACTTTTGTCTCCAGCAGCCAGGGCCTCCCCAGACCCTGGCCCTGCCTTGGTGGACAGGTCCTGTTTCAGGTTCCAGCCCTTCCAGGTCTGGCATATTCAGCTGCCAACCCACCCAGGTTTCTGACAGACATGAGCTTATGGTCATGGTTTAAAAGAGAAAAGAAAAGAAAAAAAAACCCTGTCAGCAGTTGGGTGGTGGTAGCACACACTTACTAGCAGCAAATGCCAGCGAGCTCCTGAGCTAGGAGTGCCCTTGTCAGTTTCCATCCTAAGGGAAGAGAGAGAAATGGGTGAAAAGTGAACAGAAGAGGAAGGGGAACAGGAAGGAGTAAATAAAAGGAGGGGAAGAATCAGGAGAAGAGAGAAAGGGAAGGGAGGATGTCAGGAGAGGAAGCAAAGTGGGGCAGGAAGAGTGTCTGTAGCTGTACCCTGTTTTCAATGTGTAAGCTGAGCATGGAGAGCTTGTCATCCACAGAGTCAGACATTGACACAAAAGAAGATGGAAAAGGTAATTGAGCCTGTGTGTACGTGCATGTGTGAGGAGGGGGAGAGAGAGAGAGAGACATAGGAAAAAGAGAAAGAGAAGAGTAAGGAAATGGGCCATCCAGGAAGTAGAAGATAGAAGTGGAGGGCTAACAAGCTGGACAAAAATCGATGGCATCTGGAGAAAGGAATCCATGTTTGAAATTTGTAAGGGCCATCATTTCTGATTACTCTTCTGATGTCATTAACCAGGGTTTGTGGAAGACCCTCTGCCCCGACCACCTATCTCTGCACCTCTTGCTTGGTTCTCTGATTTGTTACAAAGCCCTATCCTCATCCTCACCCAAATTCCATTATAGATAGGATGGATCTCTCCTGGGTTCAGCTTGAGGGTATGGAGGTATGTTATGACCTGCCATATGCAAGGGTAAAATGAGGATAATAAAACCTCTTGACGGGGATTTCATAAGAAATACGTGAGATAATGTACGCAAAACCCTTAGTAGAACACCTGGCACATAGTGAGCATTCCATAAATGACAGCTATCATCCTTCTTCCTTTCTTTTTCCTCAGTCTCTGTACCCAACTGTCACCTCCTTCTGCCTGTCATTCCTGTGAAATGCCACTCACTTTCATCCCTTTCTCTTCCTCCAAGCCCTTTAGCACATCACATGTGCATTTTTCCTATTGCAGACATGTAGAGCCCCTGACTTCATATTCGCCCCACTCCAATCTATGATAATCCTTTAATTGTGTAGCACTTTATAGAATAAAAAAAAATCCTCATTAACGTCTATGAGATAGACACATAAATGAAGGCTCAGAGAGGTATAGTGGCTTGCCCAGTGCAGCACAGCGAATAAAAGGCAGAGCTGGGGCCAGGCGCGGTGGCTCACGCCTGTAATTCCAGCACTTTTGGAGGCCAAGGCCAGTGGATTACCTGAGGTCAGGAGTTTGAGACCAGCCTGGCCAACATGGCAAAACCCTGTCTCTACTAAAACTACAAAAATCAGTTGAGCATGGTGGCAGGCGCCTGTAATCCCAGCTACTTGGGAGGCTGAGGCAGGAGAATCGCTTGAACCCAGGAGGTGGAGGTTGCAGTGAGCTGAGATCGCACCATTGCACTCCAGCTGGGCGACAGAGAGAGACTCCATCTAAACAAACAAACAAACAAACAAAAAAAGAGCTGTGATGCAAATGCAAGTCTCTTGGGCCAAAATCAGTGCATTCTCCACTATCCACAGAGTTGAGTCAGCAAGTGATTCTTTTATGATGCTATTATTGAGTGTAGAGACCTGGTTTTACATTTCCCATAAACCTCTTCAAGGTCTGTCCCACAAGAGGCCCTTAGTCAGTGTCAGTTATTTACTTCCAGGCACCCAAAAGAGCTCAGAGCTACCCTTGGCTTAGCCGTACCTCCATGGTAAAGAGTACTCTCTGCTTCAGTGTTGCTCCGTTCACACCCCAGAGGCAGGATCCCAGCCTGGACCAAGGCTCGCACACACCGTAGATGAGGGCTGAGCAGACCCGAAGCCAATATTCCATCCTTTGGTGAGGCAGGGAGAATATCGTGAGGAATTAGGCTTGTTTAAGTATAGCTCAAACCAGCAGAGAATAAAAGCAACTCCATGCTCATTGCAACAGAAAGGAATTGAGATTTCATGAAAAGAAGGGCTTTTTCTGCGTGAGAGTTGTGAGATGTTAGAACGAGATTCCTGCAGAGGTTGTAGAAACTGCTCCCCTGGAGGTCTTTAAGAGCTGGAGCGCTATTCGCTTTCCAGCGGGATGCGGGGCTGAAGGCTGTGTGTGCAGGCGAGGGCACAGGCAGCTGGAGGAGGGCTCAGGATGCAACAGGCCTGACCTGACACCTCCGCAGCGGGAGGCAGGTAGGAACTCAAAGGCAAGGCGGGGCAGGGCTGGGAGGAGAGAGCAGGCCCCGGGGAGGCAGGAGGTCAGAGGGGCAGACAGCACGAAGAGTCAAGAGTCGCAACAGGCTGTCGAGTTCGGTTCCTGGTGGAGAGCCGCGCAGGCTGTTTGTTCTCCGGCATGTGCAACTGCTGCCTGCTGGCGGGGCTGTGGGTGAGGCAGCGTGGAAGTAAAGGGTGGGAAAAGGTGCATTTTGGACCCTCGCATTGATTGGACCCAAATGGACAAAAGCCAATTATTTTCCTCTGAGTAAAGCAAGGTACCGAGGCTGGCCATCAAAATATTAAACACACTTCGCTTCTTGGTCTTTTGGCTAAGATCAAGTGTAAAATATTAAACACAAATAACTAAATCTGAAGGGAAGTCTTACACAATGCTTGTTAAACAAGTATGCTGGAAGTATTCTGGGAACACAAAATACCCCAGATAAAAGTGCCACATTTTCCTCCTTCCTGGAAGATCCACTTTCACTAGAAGACCCACTCTGGAAGATCCACTTTCACTAGAAGACCCACTCTGGAAGATCCACTTTCACTAGAAGACCCACTCTGGAAGATCCACTTTTACTAGAAGACCCACTCTGGAAGATCCACTTTTACTAGAAGACCCACTCTGGAAGATCCACTTTTATTAGAAGACCCACTCTGGAAGATCCACTTTCACTAGAAGACCCACTTTGCCAGGGGTGGGGAGAAAGAGGAGGAGTGGTAGGTAATTTAACTGGTAAGAAATAAAAATATCTGGCTGGGCGTGGTGGATCATACCTGTAATCTCAGCACTTTGGGAGGTCAAGGTGGGCGGATCACCTCAGGTCAGGAGTTCAAGACCAGCCTGGCCAACATGGTGAAACCCCGTCTCTACTGAAAATACAAAAAAGTAGCCAGGCATGGTGGCGCATGCCTGTAGTCCCAGCTATTTGGGAGGCTGAGGCAGGAGAATTGCTTGAACCCAGGAAGTGGAGGTGGCCGAGATCCTGCCACCACACTCCAGCCTGGGTGACAGAGTGGGATTCCGACTCAAAAAAAAAAAAAAAAAAAAAAAAAAAGGAAAAGAAATAAAAATACCTAATTATGATTTGAATAAATCTGCATATATCATGGAGCTGAATGTAAAACTGTGCGAGCATAATTTAAACAAAGCATGAGCCTTGAAAAGACCTTCCAGGCTTCCTGTTGGGTAAGATTCTCAGACTCCCCCAACCGTGTGGGGATACGTGTAACCTTTTCTTTTGCGTTTAGAGTAGTAAAAAGTTTTAACAGTGCTGCTTTAGTATTTACAAAGCATTGTTTCACACCACATCTTATTGGGATATTCAACAAGCATTTAAGCACTTTCTGTGTGCCAGGCGCTGTGCCCTTAATGACAAAGAAGCGGGTATTTGTATTTCCCCTATTGTGGAGAAGAGGAACTAGAAAGACGGGGTGACTCCCATCACCTCCCGAAGTTCTCATGGGGCAAAGCAGAGCTAGGAATGTGGGTGTCTTTCTTGGCATGCTGTGCCTTTCTGTCATGCCTGCTGCCCTTTCCATATCTCTGCAATTCCTCCTACACCCATTCCTGCCATTAAGCAATTACACAGCACTCACCGCCACGTGCCATCCTCCTGAGAGATTTCCAGGCAGGAGGGGCAGGTCACAGGCAAATGGGAAACCCAGGAAAACCAGCTGGTGCCTGTGCCTTTTCTCCTTCTGCCTGTGATTATGACATGGTCTGCACGCATTTACAGGTAAGGGCGTTAGCACAGAGTAACTAACATCCTCAGGTCACAGGCAGAGCATCCAATTCTGTGGCTGGGCTGGTGGAGTCACAGCTCAGCGCAGAGCCCTAGGTTATCTGGGATGTGATCAGTGCACTGGATAGCCCAGGATGGATTGCTCAACAACAGGCATTTGTCCTGGGCTTGTTAGGTGTGGGCTCTGTGTTAGGCTGCTGGGAGAACAAAGATAAACACAACCTCTGCCTTCAAGGAGCTTACCATACAGCAGGAAATTGGTGCCCAAGTTGTGCTGAAAGAGATAAGGAATAGGGCCAGGCACAGTGGCTCATGACTGCAATCCCAGCATGGTATTGCTGTGAGTCCCAGATGAGGTACTGCATGTGGAATGGCTGGAGAGTACCTGTCTAGAGTATGCTTGAGTGACAGTCCCAGCTTTGCCACTTACTTACTTTGAGAGGAAGAGGTGGGAGGATCGCTTGAGCCCAGGAGTTTTAGACTAGCCTGGGCAACATAGGAAGACCCCCATCTCTACACACACACACACACACACACACACACACGCACACACACAATTATCCAGGGTTAGTGGTGCATGCCTGTGGTCCCAGCTACTTGGGAGGTTGAGGTGGGAGGATTGCTTGAGCCCAGGCGGTCCAGGCTGTAGTGAACCATGATCATGCCGCTGCACTCTAGCCTGGGCAACAGAGTGAGATCCTGTTTCAAAAAGAGAGGGGGTGGGAAGGGAGGGAGGGGGAGAGAGAGACACACACACACAGAGAGGGAAGGAATAGAAATGGGCTGGAGAGATGTGGCTACCAGGTGATGTCCCTTCTTCCCACATTCTGTGAGCTCCCTTTCCAAGGCACTGTGGGGGCAGGAGACATTTCCTTGGTTAGTGTGCACCTTCACTCCCCATCTGCAAGTGGAACTCCTCCTTCTCTGCTTATTCATAGTTGTCTCATCTTCATCCTTAGTCAAACATTCACCTTCTTTCTCTGCAGCTTCCCAGCAGCCACCTCAACCAAAGCCAGGGCAGCCTGTGGTCATAGCCCATCCACCTAATGGCACTTTACAGATGATGGCAGCACACACTGAGACTGTACGTCCAGGTGCTCAGAACTGTTCAACTGCTTAACTGTTTTCATCATCCTAAAAAGCCTGTGATTCTGTTCTTATGCCCATTTTATAGGTGAAAAAGCTGGGGGTAAGTAAACAGCAAGTAAGTGGCAAAGCTGGGACTGTCACTCAAGCACACTCTAGACAGGTGTTCTCCAGCCATTCTGCATGCAGTGCCTCCTCTGGGCCTCACAGCAATACTCTGTGTAAGCGGATGGGGAAATCTAGACCAGAAGGCTCAAATGTATTACTACCAAGCTCAATTGATCTACAGGCAAAGTGGACACGGGAACCTAGGTCTGCCTCTTAGCTGGTGTTCTTTCCATTACATTTTTGTTGTTGAAACCAGAAAATATTCCCTGTATGTTTCCAGTGGCCCTAAACCCACCTAGTCTTTGGAGGATTTGTTTTTGCATTTTCCTATTGGGTGAAAACAAGCTCAAAACAGTCTTGACCACGCTTAAGCCAGAAAAGCTTGAAAGACCGCCACCTGGTGGCTTTCTCGGTGGTGGCGACTGAAATTGACCCTGACCTGCGATCATTGGTCTTGGGGGTCAGTGGTGAGTCTGAAGAGTAGACGTTGGAGCTTATGGCCACTGACTATGTGCCAGGTGCTCTGCTAAGTACTTTAAAGGGCTCCCTCTCATTTATTCTTTGCATTAACCAAGGGAGGTTGGTCCTCTTCTGATTGGCCCCATTTCAAAGATGAGGAAACTGAGGCTCAGAGGCGAAGTAACCAGTTCAAGGCCACGCTGTTAATAAATCTTTATTTTTAAATTTTTATTTCTATTTTTTTTTTGAGATGGAATCTCTCTTTGTCGCCCAGGCTGGAATGCAGTGGCAAGATCTTGGCTCACTGCTACCTCTGCCTCCCAGGTTCAAGTGATTTTTGTCCCTCAGCTTCCTGAGTAGCTGGGATTACATGCATGTGCCACCACACCTGGCTAATTTTTGTGTTTTTAGTAGAGAGAGGGTTTCACCATGTTGGCCAGGCTGGTCTCGAACTCTTGACCTCAAGTGATCTGCCTGTCTTGGCCTCCCAAAGTGCTGGGATTACAGGTGTGAGCCACTGCACCCGGCCTATAACTCTTGAAACTGGGCTTCAAATCCAGATTTCTCTGACTCTGGGTCTTGCTTCTACTTAACTACTCCTTATCCTACCCACCCACCCCCACCCCCCCGCAGCCTTACTCCATCAGGCCATGGCCCATCCCCCAGCCCTGCTCACTGAGCCACAGCCACTCCAACCATCCCTCTCTTCTTTAGGCTCTGTCTCACACAAGGAGAATGTTCCAGGTGGAGGGCACAACAAGTGCTCTTCTTTGCACTTCTTTGCACGTCTGGAACATTCGCCCGGGTTTGCCTGTGGCTGGTTACTCGTCCTACAGATCTCAGCTTATATGGGTCACTTCCTCAAAGATGCCATTCCACCCATCTATCCAAGTTGTCCCTCCCCAAGCCCAGTTCCTCACCACCCTATTACCTAACTGCATGTCCTTCTGAGGGCTTAGCATTCTCTGACGGTATCTTATTTGTTTGCTTGTCTGCGTTCCCCACTGGGAATGTCAGCTCCATGTTGCGTCTCAGTGCCTACCCTAGTGCTTGCCGTAAATGTGTACTGGATGAATGATCAGAAGGAAGGTGACAGGAGAGAAAAGGTCCTAGGACTGGTATTTTATCCATCTACTAACAACTCAGGGGCCTTCTCATTCCTCCCATGGTTGGTATCATCCTAGACTCCTTCTTTTTTGGACCCCACCTCTTTGTATCCAGGACCAGAGGTGAACTGAGGCCAGAGCTAGGAATATAGATGTTACAAATATAAGATGGCTTGCATTTCTGGTCCTTGGTATTTGATATAGTTGAAGAGTCTGGGTTTTTTTTTTGGTAGTGGTTGTTGTTAATTCTTGTAATTAGCTTGTATCTTATAGATATTGCTCTTGTCCATTTACAAAGAGGTTTAATTGGTCATTCAGGCCTGGAACCTATTCTGTTTTCCAACTTTATTACTTCCTCCACCACATTCAGAACCTGGCAAGGTAGATTAGCATCTCAGGATTATAAACTGCCTGTTCTCACTCACCCACACTTGGATGTGCTCCAGAAAACAGACACTGGCTTGTGAATTTGAATTTAGAATCCTGCACTTGTAAGGGGAAGCTCAGACCCAGGCACAATATTTAAGATCTGCCGAAAACAAGAGCAAAGTACAAATGCTTACAGAGATGAGTTCCTAGCCAAAGATATGAGGGGCCTCAGAAAGGAAAAACCACGGTAGCTAATGGTCATTAAAGCTTAGTTGATGTAATTTCAGAGAATGAGGACAGCCACAATCCCAGTTAAATAATACCAGGAGATTTTAGCTCTGAGCTGACAGTGCCACGACTGTGATGTGGTGGCAGAGTGGTACCAGGGTGACCAGCGGGTGAGGAACTGGAAAACCTGGCCTCTCATCTGGACTGCCACTGTTCCACTGTATGTCCCTACTTAATCTGGAAAGATAAAACTGAGCTGATGATCTTTCATATTCCCTGCAGTTCTGATGGTCTAGCCCTTTATTTGGGGGTAGAAGCAGGAGGAAGGTCTGGAGGAAAGGAGGTTAACGTTTATCGAGTTCCTTCTCTCAGTCAGGCACTGAACTGAGCACAGTGGCATCACATCTTCACAGCAGCCCTGCTAATATAGTCTCTATTTTGCCTATGAGGAAAAAAAAAAGGAGGCTAAGTGACATGTCTAAAGTCACATAGCTAGACCATGACACTCAAGCCAGCATACTTTCTACTTTGCCACAAGGCATCTGGCCACTTAAAAACCATCTCTACCTGCTGCTCCGGAATATCTGATTCCTAGAAGTAGCACTCACCTTCTATGGAGCATGACTCTGATCCACACAGTGACTGGGAAAGAGAGATGTCAGCTGGGTTGTCAGATTTCCTGGTTTATTTCAACATCATCTTCTGGCTCCCAATTAGGCAGCTCAGGGGTGAAAGCTGCCCTTGATGTAAGTAATGAGCAGTAGAACTCGCGTTATAGGCTGACCCCACAGGACACTGAATGATTCTGTAATTACACCATCCAGTATTCACTGAGGGTCATGCATGTGCTGTACACTAACAACAGCAATAGCAACAGCAGCAGCGGCAGCAAAGACAGTAGCAACAACCGTAGTGACAACAGCAACAGTAGTGGCAACAACAGCAGCAAAACAGCAGCAACAGCAACAACAGTAGCAACAACAGTAGCGACAACAGCAACAACAGTAGTGGCAACAACAGCAGCAAAACAGCAATAGCAGCAGCAACAACAACAGCAGCAACAGCAGCAGCAACAGCAACAACAGTAGTGGCAACAACAGCAGCAAAACAGCAACAGCAGCAGCAACAACAACAGCAGCAACAGCAGCAGCAACAACAACAGCAACAGCAGCAACAACACCAGCAACAGCAGCAGCAATAGCAGCAACAACAGCAACAGCAGCAACAACAGCAACAGCAGCAGCAGCATTAACAACAGCAGCAACAGCAGCAACAGCAACAATCAATGACCTTTCTGAGGGCTCATTCTGCACTGGGCACAGTAAGATACTTACAAGCGTATCACCTATGACGGGTGTAAGATGACTCTCCCTATTTTCTGCTTGAGGATATGGGTCTCAATCTCGGACAGATGAAACAAGTACACCAATGGCTGAACTGCCAAGATCAACATGCTTCTGCTACTATATGGCAGAGAAGGTGTTAACTCGCTAGGTAAATCGAGGGGCTATATTTTCTGAATTAGAAATCGGGGCACATGGTCTGATACACTGGCTGGTGATCAGCAGGATCTCTAAAAACCCCAGGGGCGGTTGCAATCAGTATGGGTCTCAGCATAGCTATCTGCCTCTTTGTGCCTCCTCTTCTGCTCCACATCCACCACATCACTTTCTGGCCGCCCAAAGCCCTCCCACAAAGGCTCATCACTCTGGCCTGCCTCCCAGAGTATCTAATGCTCAAAAACTGTGACCTCTAATCTACAACCAAATTTACCATTCTCAGATTAAACAATTCCCAACCTATTCTGGTGGAGGAAACCCTAACAGCTGATTGGTGTAATTCATACTAAGGTGTGAGTGACTGACAAGCTGTCTATCACAAGCAAGTGTCTGTCGTTTTAAAGAGAAGCTAGTTTCTCTACCAGACAGCTCTCTCTAATAGGATCCTAGCTGCCTGGCAGACCAGGCTTCATGGGGGCAGTCTCATGGGGAAAGGTGGAGAGACAGAGAGAGAGACCAACCTCTCCAATGGGCTGATTTTCAAAGGGAAGTGTCTTATCCCCTCTTTCTAGTCTCTGATCAGAATGCAGTGGCACAGGGAGAGTGCTTGTAAACCCTACAGCCCCTCTCCTATTGGCATTGTCTCACCTTTCGAGACCCTCTCTTCAGTGAGAAACCATTTTAATAAGGCTGTAATTTCGTTACAGAATTTTGTAATTAAATATCTTTAAAAGAAACGAGGCTGCAGGTCCCTATCTCCCAATTTATCATAGACTTAATTCCCCAAGTTACAGGGTTTAATCAAGAATGTATCCCTATTATAACTTCATGCAGTTTCCTGGCCTTAGAGATAGGAGTGCTCTGAATTTATCATGAGGGTGCTCTCTGTTCCTGGGATGTTATTGTTTACCAAATAAGTGGTGGCTTCTTAGTCAGAAATAGCAGATCCGTCCTCACCCCTGCCCTCACGCTAGTCCTCTGGGCCTGTCTCACCCTCCGAGGTAAATCCATCCATCAGCTCTTCAGAGGGTGTCACGGTTCAGAGCTGGCAGCTTCATTTAAGGAGCAAACGTGCTCCCCCTGCTGGATGAGGGCAGCCAATACACAGGTGTGCTGCAAAATCACAAACCTGGTTTTTGGGCTCCCTCCAAACCACAGGTGTGAGCTCCTACAATGTGCTGGGTGCAGTACTAACGGATATCAAGATGAGAAGGGCCAGGCAGCTGTCCTCAAAGAGCACAGAGTCTGCTAGGAGAGACAAAACTGTGCATATATATTATACATAATCCACAAAATCATGTGTTAACCTCTATTTACTTAATTGTGGGATTGCAGAGAGAAGAGAAACTACTTCAGTCCACAGAGATAAGGGAGGCTCCATAGTGAATATAGCACTTTACCTGCATCCTGAAAAAGCAGTCAGATTTCAGAAAGTGATGATGGTGGGATCAGACAACTTAGAGCGTTAGGAGTAAAGAGAACTGAAGAATCACGTACTTTAAATGCCTCCTTTTACAAGTGAGGAAAGGGAGCTTAGAGAGGCCAAACATCCTACGTGCAAGTGATGGAATAGAGAGCGGAATGTATCTCTTCTCATTCCAACTCTGGGCTCACCAAGAATTCCAGGCTGAGGGCAGATGAAAGGCAGTGGGTGGGAAAGTGCCGGATATGTCGGGGAAATGGTGAAAGGGGTCAGAGTCGCCACAAGAAATTCAATCGCTTTTACTGAGGAAGTGAAATGGTCTGGTTAATTTAATTTCCTAATTAGATGGAAGTTCTGCAGAAAGGCTGCTTTGTTGGAAATGTTTTTAAATTTTAAAAAACTTCCTAAAATGTTTTATTCTGCTTTCCTGCCTTAGCAAGCAAAATGAAGGCCACGGTTAGGCCATTGATAAGTCTGGATCTTGCAGTATCTTGCAATTATTTTAGCTGCAGAGAACATGCAAATTTACAGATAGAGACCCTTGAAGGGGTTTTAAAAATCTTTAATGGCAACATATTTGCCTGCTATTTGTCTATCGTCAACCACAGTATACAGATTTATTTATCAGTGTGGGATAGTTAAATCAAGAAATCTGATTAAATGAGGGCCCTGGTTCACGTTGCTCTGGGTAATTGAGGTTTTGCTGGGTCATTAGAGTGGTCCCTGCTGAGCCCCCACATATCTTTGCCCTCGCTCTTTGCAGGGCTGCACAGGCATTGGGGCTTCAGCAAGGAGCCTTGTTGACTTCCTGGGCTTGCTTTGAAAAGGAGCAGGCAGAACATTTCACTGATGATACTGGCTGGCTCATGGACAAGTTCTTCCCACTGGGACCCCTGCCCACAGAAAAGTGTGAATAGTGGCCTTATCTAAATGAGAGCCTCAAGAGATTTGACTTCAGCCTGGATGTGGTAGCCGGCTGCCCCAGATTACCACTTTCTGATATTCACACCCTGTACAGGCCCCTCCTACATGACACCAGGGTCGGTTTGTATAGCTAATAAAATAGGTGATAGCATGTCACTTCCTGGGTCAAGTTAAAAAAAGTCGTTGCAGCTTTCATCCTGGCAGTTTTCTCTCTCAGATCACTTGCTCTCGGGGGAGGTAGCTGCCATGTCATGAGCATCACTATGGAGAGGCCCAAGTGGCAAGGAGCTGAGGCCAACAGCCTACAGTCATGTGAGTGAGCCTGGAGGCCTGGGCTCCAGCCCCAGTTTAGCCTTTAAATGACTGCAGTCCTGGCTGACATCTTGACTGCAACTTCATGAGAGAGACTGAGCCAGAACTACCCAGCTAAGCCACTCTCAGATTCACAACCCTCAGAAATTGTATGAGATGATAAATATGTGTTGTTTTAAGCAGCCGAATTTAGGCTAATTTGTTATGCAACAATAGGAAACTAATGCACTAGCTAGAGACCTCCCTGGCATGGGGAGCCTTGGGCACTGCTCTTTCTCATCACTCTATCTAAGCGGCCAGAGGTCGTCTTGACATCCCAGAATCTTAAATCTAGAAGAGGCCCTGGAGTTTAGCTAGTCCAGTTCCCTCAGTTTACGGTGGAAAAAGAGAGATCAGAGGAGAAGAGGCTTTGTGTGTAGCCAAGATGAAAATAAAAGTCAGATCTCCTGATTTGGGGTTCTGCCGTTCCTCCTCTATTTCCATTCCCCACACTTAGTTGGCTTCCCAATTCATCATTTTTATTATCTGAGACAGGGTCTTGCTCTGTCACCCAGGCTGGAGTGCAGTGGCATGATCACAGCTCACTGCAGCCTCGGCCTCCCTGGGCTCAGGCGATCTTCCCATTTCAGCCTCCTGAGTAGCTGGGACTACAGGCATGCACCACGATGCCCTGCTATTTATTTATTTTTTTGTACTTTTTGTGGAGAGGGAGCTTCACCATGTTGCCCAGTCTGGTCTCAAACTCCCAGGCTCAAGTGATCTGCCCACCTTGGCCTCCCAAAATGGTAGGATTACAGGCGTGAGGCCCCTGCCCTAATTATTATTTTATTCATCAAATATTTATAGAGTTCCTACTATGCGCTATGTCCTGTGTGAGGCCCTGGGTCATTGCAGAGGCTCTTGGCACATGTGGGACTATGGTCAAAAGTGATCATTAGAATGAAATATATTTATTATAATGTATATGTGCTGAATAAATGAATGAGTCAGGACACACCACGTCCTAGCTCTGACTCTAACACTGATGCCTTGGGTCTCCTTTGCCATTCTCTGTAAATGAAGCTTCCAGGCTGATATGTAATGCAAAGACTTAGATTAAGACATAGAATCTTCAAATTTTAGAACTAGAAAAGACTTTGGCAGGCAAGTGATGTGAAATTTTAGAGGGAAAGTGATCCCTTTGAAAATCAAATGAGATATAGACTCCTTTATCTAAATATACAAAACACTATGCATACAAATGCTGGGGATTCCTAGAATATTTGAAGCCTATTTGTGGACTTCCTAGCAATCCATATGCCAAGAACCTCACATCTGGGCTAACCTCCCATTATTTTGGGTGAGAAATCTGAGACTCAAAGGAGGGAAGAGAAGTCTTACATCTCACAGCAAGTCAGTAGCAAAGTCCATGCCTGAGATCTGGTCCCGTGCTCTCCCGCCACAGACCCCTGACTTACAGGAAGCACATGGAATATGAGGAAACCAGTGTTGGCTCCCGGGAACACAGAACTTCAGGATGTCACCTGCTCACATTTATTTTGTGTGAATATCTCTCAGGGACAGACAGAGTGGTTCAGACAGCCAACTCTGTCTCCAGTGCGAGGCTATATGGCACCTCTGGATGCTTCCTAAAATTGGGCAGTTGGAACTCTCCAGAGATGGACTGGCAGATCTGGTGAGTCAAGGGTGGAGGGAAGCGGGAAGCAGAGGAGAGAGTCTGGTGGTCTGGGTACTCAGCAGCGAGGCCTCAAGGACAATCGGCTTCCCTCTGTCCACTGGCTGGTCCCTGGAGTTCAGGGGGCTTTTCTGCCATGGGGTAGTGGTGCACGGTAAGGCAGAGCCTGGTCTCTGGCTATCATGGAAAGAACTAACTTAGCATAGTGCCTGAGAGCAGGGGCACTGGTGCCTCACTGCCAGAGTTTAGAGTCATGTTGTTCTACTTCCTGGCTGTGCCACCTTGGGCCTCTAGCTAACCTCTCTTCCTGATCTGTAAAGTGGGGTCCGTGACGCCATTGCACTATAAGCTTGTGAGAATTACATGAGTTCGTTTTTGCAAAATGCATAGAACAGAGCCTGATGTATAATACATGCCATACAAATGTATGACAATTCAGGGAATAAAATCCATACTTCTTCAGGCGTTAGTTTTCCTCTGCTGGATTCTTCAGAACAGGCCACTACACTTGAAAACAATGTTACATAAAAAAAAAATCAATTTTATCAAATTATAAAGTATAAGCAATCATATGTAATAATTTGTACCTGTTGTAATTGTGCATTCAGACAAATTAGTTTTGGTAAATGTATGTATTTGTGTAACCACCACCGCAATCAGGATACAGAATGTTTTCATCACCCCCAAAGCTTATTTCCTGTCCCTTATCCCGGTCAATCCACCTTTATCCCTAGCTCCAGGTGATCATGACACTTGCCACCAAAGGTTACGGTGGCACATCTCTATTGATGTGCATTTGCTGGGCTGCCAAAATATATGGATGTCTCCCAATATATGTATTCATTTGTTATATAATATATATTATATATGCCCCACTATCAGTCTGTATCATACTCACTAGGAAAGCTTACTTCATGTTTTTTTTTTTTTCCAGATAAAAATAAATACAAGAAAATTATTAAGCAAATGGTCAAGATGAGAACCGTTGGTGGACTGGTGTAAAGGGAATACGAGAGTTCTTTTGTACAGTTCTTGAAAGTTTTCTGTAAGATTAACATTGTACCAAAATGAAAACTTACAGCAAATTGACCTAAGCGCAGCCAGTAGAGCTATTGTTGGGCACTTTGCACACTGTCCTTTCTCAGAACCCCTGGAAAGTTTCTGAACCCTGCCGAAGCCCAGGCCTTGCCCCAGCTCACAAGAATCAGAAGCTCCAGTGGTGGAGCTTTGGGCATCCACTTGGCTCACAGCAAGGGAGCCAGGGTTCCTCAGGGCCATGGGCCTTGGCGGGAGAGGACTCCCTTCATCTGGCTGAGTCCACACTGGCCTTCAGAGGAAAATCGGCCAGGCTTGAGTTTGGCTAGAGAAGAACTGGCTCAAGTCATGGGGCAGATGTATTTGTGAACATGCTTTGTATCTGTAAAGCACTGTATATGTCTAAGGGCAAAAGCATCCCACTCTGGAAATGAGGTAGCTTAAAAGTGAATAAACGCATACACAGAATAGATGTAGAATATAAAGCGTCGGCTAATTATTAGATCACCTCCACTGCTGCAATTACTACTACTACTAACTGGCCATCCTGGTTTGCCTGGAACTGTCCTGATTTTAACACTGAAAGCCTTGCATTCCAGGAAAACCCTCCATTCCAGATAAACTGGGATGGCTGGTCACCCCAGAGCCTGTTAATACCCTTTCAATTACCATGATCACTTTGACTACCACTGTATTAGTCAGCTCAGGCTGCCATTAAAAATACCATCGACTGGAGGGCCTAAACATCAGAAATTCATTTTCCCACAGTTCTGGAGACTGGGAAACTCAAGATCAAGGTTCTGGCTGATTCAGTTCCTAGTGGGGGCTCTCTTCCTTGTTGTAGATGGTGGCCTTCTTGCTGTGCCCTCACATGGCCTTTCCTCTTGCTCACAAAGGATAAAAGGACCCCTGGTGTCCCCTCCTCTAATAAGGCGGATCAGGGCCTCAGCCTTATGACCTCATTTAACTATAGCTCCTTCTGTAAAGGGCTTCTCTCCAGTCACATTGGGGGTTAGGGCTTCAACATGTGAATTTTGGGGGAGACACATTCAGTCCACAACAACCACCACCCACTCTGCCCACCACCATTACAACCATAACTGTGTAGCCAGTCTCTGGGGCTCTCTGCTTGGCTGCACCTGCCCCTCTTGGGATAACTCCCACCTTCACGAGCATTCCCTGCCTTTGCTCTCTTATCCTCTTCCTTGAGCTCTTAGCATGTTGCTGCTGCCTGGGAATGTTGTATGTCTTTGAACATGCCTTCTCCAGGCTGCTTGCCTGGCCAAAGGAAAGCCAGGTACCTGGCATGACCAAGGAAAAGCCAGGCTTTCAAAGGAGCTGGATCTGCCTGTCCAGAAAAGGAATCCCCTAGAACCCTCTCTTACAGCTTCTCCCCCTGAAATTACTCCCCCATCTACCCCTTCTCCTGGATTTGCCACAACAGTGTCCATCTCAGCAGTGGGCAGCCCACTGGCTGCATGGGTGTGGGGGGCTCCTGAAGGTTAATGAGGTTCAGGCTGCTGGTCCTCATGGAGGTCACTGTCACCCCCAGTTATGTCCCGGAGCCCTGTGCTGGCCTCTTCCTGTCGCCACGACATCATTAGAAATGTTAATTATTAATTATCACTAAAAGCCCTTTTTGCTGCATTGCTGTTCTCAGTTGCTCTCACTATCTCTCTTTCTCCCTTTTTCTCTCTGTAACTGGATCCTGGTTCCTGGGTCTTCTGTTTTTCTTTGGGTCCTTTTCTCTGCTTGCCTCTCACCTGCAGGCTGGGGAGCTGGGGTGTCCTGGGGCAAGGAGCAGCCAGGGATATGCACCTGGACACATCCTTTTGCAGAGTCATTCTGACCAGAGCACCCATTTCCTTCTTTCAAAGCACTGAGGACTCAAGGGCATAGAAACTGTGCAGAATCTGGGTGAGAACTGGGTTCTAACGTTCTGAAGTATTTTTGGTGAAATCCAAATAACCCCCATTCTTTCCACTCTCTCTCTATTTTCAGCTCAGGTGCTAAGACCCATTTTTATTGGCAGACAAGGAGAGCCACCCAAAGAGATGTCATTTGAAGGCATCCTGGAAGGGTCCGCCTACCAAAAATGTTCTCTTCGTCCTGTTATGGTGTCATACTTCCACCTTAGGGAGGAGGCTTGCGGAGGAGAAGAGCGCTGGAAGAGTCAGGTGGTGACTCAAGACCCAGAGTTGTCGCTATTTTCTGTGAGACCTTAGGTCACTTCTTTTCATCTCAGACTACATAGTTCAGCGAAATAACATGGTCTGGGGGTCGCGAGACCTGGGTTTGAATCCCTGCTCTGCCACATCTACTGTGCAGACTTGGACAAGTTAGACAACCTCTCTGAGCCTCATCACTTAAAACATGGCAATAATCTTTCCCTCTTCGGGATATTGGAGAATTTAATGAGATCATATCTCTGGCTCCAAGCATGATACACTGTAGGTGCTTAATAAATGTTCATATCTTATCCATAAAAAAGAGATGAAAATTCCTGCCCTTTGTATGTAACAGAGCTGAGGGGGTGGAATTTCTGAACAATTGCTATGTGCCAGCCACTATTTTAAATACTTTATACATATTAACTCATTTAACTCCCATAACAACTTTACGATGGAGACATTATTATTATCATTACTATTTATGAAGGAGGAGAATCAGATAAAGAAAAGTTAAATAACATGACTGAGGCCATGGGCTAGTAAGTAGGAAAGGTAGGACATTTTTAGGGTCTTTTAGGGTCCAGAACTGTCTTGTCCAATAGTGTGGCTCCTTCCCAGATATGGTTATTGAGCCCTTGAAATGTGGCTGAATTGGGATATGCTTTAAGTGCAAATTATACATCCAGTTTCAAAGACTTATTTCAAAAAGAAAGAGAGAATGTAAAATAGCTCAGTAATAACTTTTATATTGACTGCATGTTAAATAGGTAATATTTTGGATATGTAGTGAGTTAGATAAAATGTATTATTAAAATTAACTTCACCTGTTTCTTTGTCTGATTTTTTAGCATGGCTACTAGAAAATTTAAAATGACAGGTGGCTTGCATTATCTTTTCTTTGGGCCACAAGGCCCAGAGCCCCCACTCATAGCTACCTACTATACTGTGGCCAGCAGTGAGGATGTGTAGATACTGAAGTGCTAGGTTATATGAGAGTAAAGTCACCACCGGCTCCTAAATGGGGGTTCTTGGGGTTTTGTCAATATCAGGGGTTCTCTTCCTAAAGTGTAGACACCTCTGAGAGAATGATATTCCAGGCTGTCTCTAGACCAGTCTAGGAAGAGCTTCACAAAGACTAAGTCTTTGACCTTGAGTCTTTACTCTCCTTCCTGCTGCCCAAACTTGGAAGAGGCAGTGAAAGGAAAGAGAGCTTGTCCAAGACACATTTTTACTTCTCAGTTCTGACCCTGGGTAGGATGAGGGCTCACATTTAGTAGAACCGACATCCCGACCAGCTGCTCAGAGATCCCCACGGTGGGAGAGGGAGGCAAGCTCTCAGCCTGTGACTGGCTTTCCTCGGGATAGCGCGATCTGCTCTGCCCGAGGGTTCTCTGGTAGATTCCTGTGTGAGTGCCTCCAATAACAGGGAGCTCAATGACCCTGTCTGCCCCACCGCTGGACAGTTCTACTTTTTAGAAAACTCTTCTTTTTATTGAGCCACCCTTTATAGAATGCTTAGATTCTAAAAATAACTCTGAGTTCTATTTTCTGGAACCGTGCTTTTTCAAAATTCTAGAAAAAAATGGCAAGGAGCTTAGTACTCCCTAAGACCTGCTGAATTAACATTTCCTGGAGTGAAAGTCTAGGAATTTGCATCTTTCCCTCTCTCAGCCTGTTTCTCTCTCTCTCTCTCTCTCTCTCTCTCTCTCTCTCTCTCACACACACACACACACACACACACACACACACACACAGACAAAAGCAAGGGCTCTCAGTCTTGGTGTCACAGTGCCTAATACTGTGATCAGTTGTGACATGTGCTGCCAGTAATTTTTCCTAAAAATAAAGTGACTAAATTTTAAAATTATTTATCTCTTAAATTAACTTGCATAGACTCAGGATTATTCCTCTAGTAGTATTGCTTTTACTCACTTGCCTTCTGGGACACCTTCTTGATTAGAAGAGAAGGGTGTGGTGTTACTGCCATAATGAGCACTGTGCTTACCCATACCTTATCTCTGCCTAGGGATGTCAGCAATCAAGGAGGGATGGATGGGTCAGCAATTTACTAATATTGAGGCTGACTTTGTAACCAGCAATGTGCTAAGAACTTTATGTATATTATTTCATGTAACTCTCCCACTAATCCTTAGAGGGGGAACCAATATTGGCTTCATTTTCCAAGGAAGGAAACTGAGAAGAGAGGTTAGGTAACTTGCTTAACCCAGCTGGGAAACAAACAAACGAAACAGAATAAGACCCTGATAGGTAAGTAGATCTGTCTATCTTGTTAGACCTTAGTTGTTCCATGACAATTAGAGATGGCGTGAGATTTATATAATCCTTTTCCAGGGACCTTGATAAGGGAATGCTGCCATCTCTCCCTAAGAGGACCCCAGGGACATAAAACAGGACCAAGGTGAGGCAAAGGAACACATTATAATTCTGGGGACCCAGTGCAGGGTGCTGGGGAGCTGTCCTGGACCCCTTGGAGAACTCTTACTTCAAAGAGGACAGCCTAGAATCAAGGCCAGCTGAAAGGGCTGCTCTGCTGACGTCCATGCCAAAGTGTCTAGCCAATTATTGGCTTTTAACATTTCAATGTGAGGAAAAGCCACACTTACCAGCAAGAAGTAGATGAAAGCACCAAAGACCAAGAGAATGCTATATGTGTGCTGTATGGATTTACTTATCCCCACCCCAGTCAGGCTCTGCCCTTCCTAGGATGCCAGCTGGGGTGGCAGGCAGAGAAGCTGTGACATTTTCTCAGTCACCAGGCCCCTGCTGGAGAACACCAAGTCTCCACAACTAATGTGACTTTGTTGCGACAATGACACATTACTGTAAGTTATTTACTTTCCTGCAAGTATGCTGTGGCAGGGGGTGTCTAAAATCAGGGTTCTGTCATGGGAATGTGTTGAGTATGTGAACATTATCTGTCACATGGATTCCAGTGAATAAATGTGGTTGGGAATGGCTGGTCTAGAGGAATCCTCTGAGGAAGTTCACTCTAGTTCCCACACAACAGCCCTTCACATGTTTGCAGAAGCACTCATATTCCCCTGAATTGCATCCTCCTGGACCCAAGTTTCCCAGCCCCCTCACACTTTCTATGGGCATGGCTTTCAGCGCCTGCATCATCTGGCTGCCATTCTCAGAACATGCTCCAATTTCTCAATATCCTTCTTATCCTATAATGCCCAGGGTTGAGCGTGGTGTTTCAGACAGGACTAACCAGTTCTGAGCACACTGAGGCCATGCTGTAGTCTAGACTAGAGACATTCGCTTCCCTTAATTGTGGGCCAAGATTGTGTTTGCTTTATGTATCATGTATCAACCACATAACACAGTTGGACCAAGCTGAGCTAGTGGCCAACTTACAGAATAACAAACAAATAGGTCATTTTCACATGGACTGCTGCCAAACCAGGCCTACCCCATCCGGTACTTGTGCAATTAATTTTTAACCTAAATGTAAGACTTTGCATTTCTCTTTGTTTCATTCCATCATGTTGGTTTCAGCCCTGTGTTCCTTCCTGTTGAGGTCATTTCTTATTTCCATTCTGTCATCTGTAGTGGTAACTATACTTCCCAGCTTCGCGTCGGCTGCAGACTTGATTAGAACACCTTGTACGTCGTCTTCTGAGTCACAGGTAACAATGCCAATGAGGTCAGCACCAAGGACAGAGCTCAATGGCCTGCCCCTACAAACCTCTTTCGGGTTGACACAGAAAAACTAATCAACATGCTTTGACTGTGGTGCTCATCCAGCTATGACTCCACTTCCTGTCCTCTGACCCAATTCTCATTTCCCCATCATGTTCTCAAGGGCACCGGGTAAAGCATTTGTCAAATGCCATGCTGGAATCAAGATACATTGGGTCCATATCACTGGTTTGATCTTCTGCGTGAATGAATTGCTGCTGACATGCAATGGGCAAAATATTTACCTGGCCGGGGGGCGGGGGGGGGGAACGGAGAAAAAAAATAAATGTGTAAATGACTGAGAAAATAGGGATTCACTATGAAAATAGACATTTAAAGTTGAAGGATTGATACATAAACCTGTCCTAGAAAGTATCATTTTACTTTCCCAAATATGCATATTGTTTTCTTATAATAGCCTATCATTTGTTGTGATTATTGCATACATTTTTATCTCCCCCATGAACCTTTAAATCTTTTCTCTTTTTTCTTAAGCCAGCTCTATATCTCTTGTTACCAAACGTTTTTAAAAATACCATCCTTAAGTCAAAGACTGCATCTTAATAACTGAATAAGAATATATGAAAAGTACCCAGTCCAGAGCTTGGACCAATGTAGAAGTCTAAAAAGTATTAGTTTCCTTTGTGTGCTCACAGCATTGCTCAGGGCCTTATACTCAGCATGTGCTCAGTAAATGGGTAAATGGATGCACATGTGCTTGAAGGACCGCAGTGGGTGTGGACATCTCATATCTCCTTGGCATTCAGACTGAAATAGTAAAGGCATGGGAATGATTACATGAGGAGACCTGGTACATGGATTTATAGTTGAACTGAATTCAATCAGTTTATGTCTGATTCATGTCAACCAAACCAACTTCACAAGAGGTCAATTGTCAAACCAGAATACGACGTATTAATTTGCTCTGAGAACTATTGTCTGACCGTAACTCAAGGGGAGATAGTGCACATCTGGATGGAGGATGTAGATCAATTGAATAGGTGTTGGGAGAGGGACAGGGGATCCCAGAGAGGGCAAGAGCAGGATCAGAGATGAGCCCAAAGAACATTTGATAGAGAGGCCAGGGCTCCAAATGAAATAAAGTTCTGTTGGTCTTAGGTCCAAGAAGTAGGAATGGGATCTAAGTCGGAAACAATCCAAGAAAGCAGGTGCCAAGTAAGTGCTAGAAAAAGCAAGGAGCGGAAGTGCACATGCTCTGAGATGGGCCAGGACTTTTATTGCAAATGTGGCTGATATGCCCAGATCTTGCTCTTATTGGGGCCAGCTGCATGCGGCCTGGGGTGGTTTGGCTAGGTTGGAAGACCTAGATCTGGGTAGGCTGTTATGACAGTTAGATGCATCTAAATACACATTTCCCCCGCTCATGTGTTGGAGAAATGCCGATACATTTGCATTATCCAAATTCTCCTTTTAAACAGAATCCTTTCCTTTGTTAACTGATCAGCCTGTTATTACAAAAATACTTTTTTTAATATTCCAAGCCAGGATGGGCTTTGCACCAAGGCAGTCCTGGGTTCAAATCTCAGGTCTGACACTTGTGACTGTTTGATCTTGGGGAAGTTACTTAGCTTTTCCAAGCCTTAGTTTCCCCACCTGCAGACTGGAAGTAATAATTTCTACCTCATGGTACTGCCGGAAAATTAGATTTAACATATCTAAAATGCTTGGCAGGTAGTTGTCATAAACTGTAGCCATCATTATTAACTGTGTGACTTTGGACAAAAGTCACTTAACTCCTCTGACCCTCATTTCATCATGAACAGAATGGCTATAAGAATTGTGAGGATATGGGATGGAAAACATTTTGCAAAGTATGAAGTACTCAATAAACATAAAACATTATTATTACTTACAGGTTGCTTAGATAGCGTAGGAAAGTCTCGCTATTTTATATACCCACCAAGCCCAAAGATGTGCCCTGAGTCAGAGATCCAGGGACAGCCTTCACGGAGCTCTGTCATGCTTTCAAAACTGTTTGCAAGGTATTGTGAATATTCACACACAACATGTTCTCCTGGTGAGATAATTTATAACTTTAATTCTATTTTCAAAGCGGTCCATCTTCCCTAAAAGGTCAGGAAACATGGCCCTGGGATAATGAAAATATAGGAAAGCTATAGTTTTCCAATATTATTGTTAAGTCTGGGTATGGGAAGTCCCTCAGAATGAATAGTCAGTACTGTGACCATCTGGGACAATTCCACATCTGGGTTCATTTCCCTTGGGTCTTTCTCTAGCACGCAGGAATTCAAGGTCCTACCCTGTTGGTCTGCTTGTTTCTGAAGCACTGTACATGAGCCTGAACTAGCTATTCATTCACTGTTAATAGTTCTGCCCATTTGCAAAGGCCTTTCATGCCATTCCTGAGTAATTGCAAACGAGCCTGTGAGTTCATTTAGAATTATGACCCTTACTTTGTCAACAGTGAAAAGGGTTCAGCAATGCTTGGGACAGTGGCCAGCAGAGTTTATGTGCAGAGCAGAATTAGCACGTGGGCAGTCAGGACAAGAGCTGGAGGATCTGAATTAGAGACCAATTTCTTTTCCCCCTACCCAACCCCCAGCCATGTGATTAATAGAACAGGCTAATTCGAGGACTCTTGTTTGCCACTGCGGGGTATTGGTGAGGAGGCTGGGGACAGTTAGGGGTCCCTTGTCAGATGATAGTATCTGATCCTAGTCACCTCACTTCTTCACTCACCCCTGAGGATAATGAAGTGAATAATGGTCCAGCAGCAGACGATGCCATTATCTCTTCCCCATCTTCACTTCTCCACGAAGCAGTCACACGTGGATTACTGCCCATGCTTAAGGAGCCTTGGGGAGGAGGCTTAGACCAGCTTCACTCTAGGCATTGGGACAAGCTCCCTCTCTTGCTGTCTCATCCTTCATTTGATGTGGGGTGGCCTTGTATCCCATAGGAGCATCATGTTCTTACACCTGAGTTTGGATATTAAGAAGAATAGATGGTTTCCTTTTGTACAAAGAAGGAGTATTCCTGCACAGTCCAGCATACTGGGATATAAGTTCAAACCCCAGCTAGTCATGGCAGTTATAGCTAACATTTATATAGTAATGTAGCATGGTGCCAAGTGTTTTGCCAGCATTAAATGCATTTAATTCTCCCAAACAACCTATCAAATAAATACTATTAAAACTCCTTCCTAAGAGAGAAGAGAATTGAGGCATGAGAAGAGGAAGCAAACGACTTGCCCAAGGTCACACAGTGAGTACTGGTAGTGTCAGGATTCAAACCCAGTTGGTTCAGTAAATCCACAGGCTTAATCACTACACACATTGCCTCTCTAAGAGGAAATCACCATTTCCTTGGCCCTGCCACATTTCTGCATATATCTATGCCAGGGTCTTGCTAGGAAGGGAGGTTCCTGGGCCAAGGCAGAATTTATGTATTGCTAGTTTGAATGGTAAATGTGGCCCGTTTCCTCATTTGTAAAGCGGGGACTATTCATATGCTACTTTCTTACAGAATTATTGTGTAGATCAAATGAGCCCTTGGGTGTGAAGGCCTTGTAAACACTGAGTATTGCCCAATACGAGGCATCATCATTATTATTACTGGTTGAGCAGCTCTAAGAGTCTCAGCTGCTTGGGGTGATATACAGCCTGTGACTCTGCTAGAGCTGTGATTAGAGACCTCTTCACCTGCTTTTCCAAGGCCCAGATCCCCTTCATTCCTAGTTTTCCCTGAGAATAGTCAAGAGAAGGGGCCGGGCATGGTGACCCACACCTGTAATCCCAGCAGATTGGGAGGCCGAGGTGGGTGGATCATGAGGGCAGGAGTTCGAGACCAGCCTGGCCAACGTGGTGAAACCCCCATCTCTACTAAAAATACAAAAATTAGCCAGCACGGTGGTGTGTGCCTGTAATACCAGCTAATCGGGAGGCTGAGGCAGGGGAATCACTTGAACCTGGGAGGTGGAGGTTACAGTGAGCCAAGATCACACTACTGCACTACAGCCTGGGTGACAGAGCAAAACTCGGTCTCAAAAGAATAAAAAAGAAGAGTCAAGAAAAGGCATTTTGTCTTCCAGCCCAGAACGTGACCCAAATCCCAGGAGGAAAAGATGTGCCAAGACACTGAGCTGTTTTGCCAACATATTTGCCCAGGTGCCCTGGACAGCTCCTAACACTGGCAATCAATCCTCGCCGCCTCTACTAGCCACTTGCTGCCATTTCCCCATCTCTATTTTCACTTGCCCTCTACCCCATCCTGCCACACAGTCGAAGTGTCTGTCATAAATGGATGCTGTACTGCACTTATGAGAAGTCCAAACTCCAGGTCCTGGGACACAGGGTACAAGAAAAAGGAGTGAAGAAGAAAGAAAATGGTTAGCCCTCCGATGTCGTGTTTCTAAGATTGTCCCTTTCTGCCCGCCTCCCACTCTTTGGAGTGGCGGGTTCAACTGAGCATCTGCTTATTTGGCCAACAGCTCTAATGGAAGCACAAAAGAAAGCTCCAGCACTTGAGGAGGCCCAGCTTCCGCCAGGCATTTCACTCACTGAGGTGTGAGGCTTCTAGAGGGAGAAGGGGCTCCTAGTTGGTTGGGTTTTAAAAGATGGAGAGGGGAAGTAGTTTCAGTGAAGAAGAGGTGTGGAGAAGAGGAAACTCATGATGGGGCAGTAGTTCTAGGAGTTGGGTGAGCAGGGATTGGAAAAGGCCATGTTGAGATCACTGGACTCACTGTTTGCTAGCTGGGGTTCCAAGCTGCAGAGAGATGTGGGGTATCCAGGCAGCAGAAAGAGGACTGATGGGAGCCTGCCTGGATTGAAAGATAGATCTGGAAGTGGAGCTATACTGGGTGGGTAGTCTGTGAGTTTCCCATTTTACTTGGGAAAACTGAGACCCAAGTAAGTAAAATGGCTTGGCCAGGGTCACATGGGTAGCGGCAGAACTAAAACTAGAACTTGATTTCAAGTCAGGCTTGAAATAACTAGGAATTTGGATGCTTATTGATTGTGTGGCCTTGGACAGCTTCCTTAATGCTCAGAGCCTCAATTTTCCCCATAAGTATATTGGAGATGATAATATTTACCCTGTAGGGCTGTTTTGAGGACTGAATGAGCACTGGGTGATGCTCCATCTGTGTCCTTTCCACTGCGTTCATCAGTCTTCCAGGCTGGGCAGCCTTACCATGCAAGGGATCCAGAAACTCAAAATATTCATAATCTGGGTTGTTTTGAGGGCGGATTTTGTCAAGCATTTGGGTAGCAGAGCCTATGCAGTGAACAGAGAACACAGATGGGTCAGAGAAGCAGGAAAGGAATATGGACCTTTCCCCATTGCTGGTGCACTTTGCGCTCTCATTTTAGTGTCTCCTTCTCACTGTCTTGATGACTTTCCTTCCTGCATCTCCTCCCATGACCACTCTTACTTAGCCATAAATAAAAGTACATTCACCATGACTTTCTGTTTTTAATGAATAATATCCTATAGCCTCTGATCTGAATTTTAAAATTACCCACCCCCTTCATCAATTTATTCAATACTCATTCATTCAACAAGTATTTTTTGAGCATCTGCTATGTGCCAGTCATTGTGCCAGGAGTTGGGGATATAGCAGTGAACAGAGCAGTCTAAATTCCCTGCCCATGTGGAACTTATCCTCTAGAGGGATAATTACCCGCCTTCACCCACATCCCTCACTGAATATATTTAGTTTCTATTTTTATTGCTTTCTTCCTTGGCTGGTGTGTGTATGTGTGTGTGCACGCACACATGTGTGTATCAGTGGTCCTCCACATAGAATCATCCCTACCATGGCTCAACTCTATTGTCTGGTGTAGTAAGACTTGGTTGACACTCAAAAGAAAGCAGAATAAGTGGCAAAGCCAATGACTCTCCTCCCCAGGTCCCAGACCGACCATGCTGTTTTCCAGGACTTGATCATTTCAGTTTGGATAAAGAGCGGTGGCAGTCAGCTGTCTACATGGCCCTCTCCTCTGTTGTTCTTTGGAGTCACTGGGGGCAGGGCCGTGTGTGCTCTCTGGGGAATAGGGTTGGGTATACAGTAGGGGCTCAAAAAGATTTGTTGAATAAATATGTGTAAATGGATAAACTGACAATCAGAGCCTCTTGGTACTGTTTGGGTGAGGGCAGGACCAGGCAGTCTAGTGGTGTGCTTTGATCTGGGAGGTCTGGCCATGGCAGGGCTTATGCTAGAGCAGATCTAATCCTGAGCCCTCACATGAGGGGACAAAGCATGGCCCTTTTCTTCTTACTGGGTCTCTTCCTCCCAGAAGCCTATTTGTTAGCCTCCTCTGCAGCTGCTGGGAGTGTCTGTGAGTGAGGGAAGGTCCAGCTAAACCCAGAAATGCTTTCTCAAGAGCAAGGACAGACCAGAGAAAGGAAGACTGGCTGTTGCTTGCACAGTAAGTGCCTATAATCTGCTCAGGGAGGTGAACCTGGGGCCTTATCCCTCTGAGCAAGAGATTAAAGGTCTGAACTTGTGATTGCTGCTCGGCTGGAGATCTCTGCCATACATCAACAGGGAGCCCCGAGAGCACAGCTGCCGCTGGAGGAAGTCAGCGTGGGGACCGCCAGTGGCAGGCTGTTGAAAACAAATGGGGCAAAGAAACGATTCCGATGCTATCGATTGGAGCTGATGTTTGCAGAACAGCCGGAAATGACTTACTTGACTTCAAAACCAATAGGGAAACTGAAGTCAATGAGCCTAGGACAGACCTTGCTAAGCCCTGCAAAGGGTTTCCATGTCCCCTGCCTTTCTCCCCTCCCTCCCAGAAATACCAATTACACATTAGCCCAGCCATCTCAACACCACTGAAACCCTGGTCTGGAGGATGGGATAGGTACTCCCAGCCGCCCCTGCTCCTCCCTCCCCACTCCTTACCTTGGATGGCCTCCAGCGTTAATGGCTTCCTCAGCCTCCCACTGGGCTGGCTGCTGCTGCCACCACCATCTGATCTCAATTCCCCCTTGCAGCTGTCATCAAGGCCTCCACTGTGTGTCAGGATGTGGATGAACGCCTTCACCCTCTTGGGTTAGTGGAGACACACTGGAGCTTTTATTGTTGTTGTCACTTATTTAAAAGGAACTCCACTAGTAAATTACAAAAACAAATCAGGAAAACAAAGTATAAAACCCTAGAAATTGATGCATAGAGCAGGGATTCTTCTATCCCAGATAACTCAAGATTAGCTCAGTGAGCAGGGCCTACTAGAAACCCAGGCTCTTATACATAAGCCTTGTGAAATGATTATTCAGCAATAAAAAAGAAGACAAATTTTTAAAAAAGTAGCCCAGGCTCTTAATTTTCTCTCTTTCTCTCTCCCCCTTTCTCTCTTTCTTTCTTTTTCTTTCTTTCTTTCTTTTTCTTTCTCTCATTCCTTCCTTCCTCTCTTTCTTTCTTTCTTTTCTTTCTTTCTTTCTCTCTCTCCTTCCTTCCTTCTTTCCTCCCTCTTTCTTCCTTTCCTTCCTTCCTTCCTTCTTTCCTCCCTCTCTTTCCTTCCTTCCTTCCTTTATTCCTCCCTCCCTCCTTCCCTCCCTCTTTCTTTCTTTCTCTCTTCATCTTTCTTTCTTTTCTTTCTTTCTCTCTCTTTCTTTCTTTCTCTTTCTTTCTCTTTTTCTTTCTTTCTCTCTCCTTCCTTCCTCTTTCTTTCTTTCTCTTTCTTTTCTTTCTTTCTCTCTTTCCTTCCTTCTTTCCTTCCTCTTTCCTTCTTTCCTTCCTTCCTTCCTCCCTCTCTTTCTTCCTTTCTTTCTCTCTCTCTCTCTTTCTTTCTTTCTCCTTCCTTCCTTCCTTCTTTCCTTCATTCCTTCCTCCCTTTCTCCCTCCCTCCCTCTTTCTTTCTTTCTTTCTTTCTTTCTTTCTTTCTTTCTTTCTTTCTTTCTTTCTTTCTTTCTTTCTTTCTTTCTTTCTCTCTCTCTCTCTTTATCTTTCTCTCTCTCTTTCTCTCTTTCTTTTGCCTCCACTCTGTGTTAGCCTGGGTCTACCAAGAAGCAGATGCCAAGATGGGATTAAAGGAGCATGGATTTTACTAGGGGAAATACCTATGAGAGAGAAAATGGGGAGGGAACTATGAAAGGCTGGAAGAAGCAATGCAAGTCCAATCTCGAGTGAAGAAGAGGAAGAAAACAGGTCCAGTAGGGGCATGCTTGGCCGCCTTGCAGTCTGAGGAAGGCTCAGCAAGGCGATTGTAGAGTCCTCAAGCCAAAGTTGGCTATCAGAGGAGTCCGATGTCTCCAAGGAAGGGGCCTGCTTCGTATCCCTGTTGTGCTTAGTCTTCTGCGAGGAACAGAACTTAGGAAGTATGGCTTCGGCGAAAACTAGGTGATGGATTTCAGAGTCCAGCACTGAGAGTCTTGGTCACTTCTGCTCCCTGCAGTTGGAGGTCTGCCAGGCACATTCTTATGGCCACCATAACCCTGTCTGCATTGGGAAGACTGAAACCAATCCACAGACGGATTCTACCCTTTGTCAATGGACTCTGACTCTTTATCTGGTCTTCTCTAGATAGCCACATGACTTACTTCCACCATCCCCTTTTCCACAAAGTCTCTCCTGGCTACTCCTACAATCTCAGCACTTTGGGAGGCCAGGGTGGGCAGATCACATGGGGTCAGGAGTTCGAGACCAGCCTGGCCAACATAGTGAAATTCTATCTCTACTGAAAATACAAAAAAATTAGCCAGGTGTGGTCATGCATGCCTGTAATCCCAGCTACTCGGGAGGCTGAGGCATGCGAATCACTTGAACCTGGGAGGCAGAGGTTGCAGTGAGCGGAGATCACGCGACTGCATTCCAGCATGGGCAATAGAACAAGACTCCATCTCAAAAAAAAAGAAAAAGAAAAAGAAAAAAAACAACAACTATGGCTTTCTGTCCAATGAAATATCCATGCCTCCTTCCCTGTGCATATATGCCCCAGCTCTTATCACTATCTAACCTACCATATGTTTTTATTTATTGTGTTTATTGTCTCTCTTTCCTACTAAGGTAGCATTCCATGAGGGCGGGGATTTTTGTCTATCCTGGTCAATGTTGTATTCCCAAAGCCAAACAGTGCCTGGCACCTGATAGCTATTTGTTGAATGAATAAAGAATGACTCTTGTTCAGGGTCATCTTTGGGCTCAGTGTCTCCAGCAGCTGTGTGGACCTCAGGAAAAGGGCTCCCTTCTTTAGAGCTTGAGAAATTCACACCTCCTTCCAGGAGCTATAGAGTAGGTGCTATGGTGCAAGGATTAATAGCATAGGATTTGGCATTAGACAGACTCAAGTACTGGTTCCAGATCCATCACTTACAAGTTGTGTGACCTTAAGCGAAGCACTTAACCTCTCTGTGCCAGGGCTCTCTCATCGGTGAAATGAGGACAAAAGATCTTCCACTCAGAATGGTTTTAAGGTTGAGAGGCTTCTGATTACCCCAAGTAAGCCTTATTGAAGACTTTTCCTTACTTAAGAGTCAGCACTCACTAATTGTTTATCGACAAACAATTTTTTCAATTGAGAGAGAACTTCAGCTCTGCCTACTTCCCCGGGTCCTCTGGGGCTTCTCCTATGCTTCCTCAGTACCAGTCATTCCCCCTGCCCAAATAGCAGTAAGGTTTTGGAATTCCTTAACTCTAGGTCTCCATCATAATGATAACTATCATTTTTCTGTGGGATAATTGCTTTGCATACACTGTTATACAACTTAAATAATTAGAGCTGTATGATAATGGGGACTGTGTATCTGGTCCCCTGCTATGCCCCCAGGATCTGATGCTAAGTAGGTACTCGGTCAACATTGTGAAGTCATCACAGCCAACTGGAAGGTTGGTATCATTCCTATTTTACAGATGTGGAGACTGAGACTTGCCCACAGTCACAGATTAAATAAGTGGTAGAGCCAAGACTGAAACCCAGACCTGTCTGATCCCCAAACCTGAGAGTTTTCTATTCTAGGAAGCTTCCTGAGGAAGGTGGCTCTTTCACATTATCCTCATGCAAAAGGAGAGCCCAGGTGCAGGCACAAACTCATGGTGGTCTCAGGACTCATCTGGTACCCTGGTTATAGAAAGTATCAGGGTATTCAGATTCAGTGGTGGGGGAGGGAGTATGGCTTCACAAACATTGTGCCTTTAGCCCATTGACTTTTATTGCCAGTACGTTCTTTTCCAGATTGGGTGAATCATCCTTGGCTGGCAGGTAGACCTCCCTTAATTTTTTTTAGCTGCTCTTGAATTCTTGACAATGTTGAGTCATTGCTTGGCAGGGCATTGCCAATGTTGTGGCAATTGGGACAATTGGTGTAAGCCAAATGGCTTAGTTTTCTAACCTGTAGGTTTTCTTTAAACACAGCACAGAGTTTAACTCTGTTCTAGGGAGTGTTTGAAAGAGCAGTGGCAGTTCTTTAATCCTTGCAGAATGCTTTCAAAATCTCAAGGGTGGGTGGAGGTAGGTGGAAGACAGAGGGGGTATATTTGTAAACTGCAAAGAATGTCTTTTAACAATCCAAGCTGGGCTGTTTGTGCTTGAAATAAGACTCAGGCATGCACACAAATACACAAACACCCTGTGATGAAAAACCTCAGTCTTTATTGTACAAACAGCTGTGTTTGCCTTTAAATGATGCAATTAAAATAATGTTGAGGATAAGTAGAGTGTGGCCTTAGCTAGGGTCCTATTTGAGAATCATAAGAAGAGCTGCTAAAGGGGCATGGTTTTTGAGAGGCACCTAAAAGGCTGTTCTTTCTCAAAAACCTCCCACCCTAATTCTGCTCTGGGGGCTGTGACTTTTCACCATTGGTCACTAGTAGAAGATATAACATTGGGCCTTTTATCAGGGGTACACATAGGTGATGAGTAAGTGGTAGCATATTAATGCACTCATGCACAATGACACTCAGTCATTTTAGGTGTCAAGTTAGCCAGCTGATGCCCTGGGAAAGCTTGGGGAATACAGGTGATAAGCTACGGTTTGGTTGTGGAGCGATGTCTTGTTGTTTTTGTCCACCCAGCATATTTTTTCTTTTTTTGAGACAGAGTTTCACTCTTGTTGCCCAGGCTGGAGTGCAATGGCACAATCTCACCTCACTGCAACTTCTGCCTCCCGGGTTCAAGCAATTCTCTTGCCTCAGCCTCCTGAGTAGCTGGGATTATAGGCACCCACCACCACACCAGGCTAATTTTTAATATTTTTAGTAGAGAAGGGGTTTCACCATATTGGCCAGAGTGGTCTCGAACTCATGACCTTAGGTGATCCACCCGCCTCGCTTCCCAAAGTGCTGGGATTACAAGCTTGAACCACTGTGCCGGGCAGCATATTTTTTCTAGACATAGGATCTTGATTTTTAATTTGGGGAACCGTCCCTCCTCTAAGCTTAATCCATGGAGTTTCAGTGGGCATGTGACCCAGGCTTAGCCAGTCAGAGCTCTGCATTCTCTTGGGCACTGTAATTGGATCAAGAATAGGCATGTTACCTGATTCAAGCCAATAGGAGGCCTTATCTAGAATTGTGCTGATGCTATTGGGACAGAGCTGTATTCCTGCAGGTTGCCAAGCTGGTGGAATGTAAGGCTGGAACACCTGGGTGGGAGTGAAAGACATAATGGAGCAAGAGTCTGCCTGAGAGTAAAGCCAAGGCAGAGAAAAGGGGACTGGAAAGAGGAGAGGGACATGGTCCTCAGGACATTAGAAGCCCTGGATCTTGTCATGCCTAAAAACATTTACTTTTCAACTTTTAAGTTATATGATATAATGAACTAATAACTTCATCTTTCTTAACACCCTCTCTTTTCTTTTTTACCTAAGCTTGTCCTGAAACTGAATCTTGATTGATATATTTTACTTATTTGCTGCTTTCTCTCTCCCACCAGATTGTAAGCTTCCTAAAAGCAGGTATTTTTGTCTTATTCGTCTGTATATACTTAGTATCTAGCATAGTAGAATTTCAGTACTGAACTGTAGCAGCCAAAGAGAAAAGATGCCAAGAGTGTTCACTTTAAGCAAGCTGGCCTTGAACAACAAGATGGCCTATTCTGCTTCCTAGTGCAGAAGCAAACTGAAGAGATATGCATCTTTTCAGAGCCATTGTGCAAAGGGCTTGAGGGGAAAAGATCAGGATGGACTATATGGAAGAGAGTGGTGCTTGATCCAGGGAAAGAGATCCACAGTGATTATCAACAAAGAGTGGGTGAGTACTGATATTAGTACCCAGAGATCAGATGCAGAACTAAATGAGGGTTGGAAAACCAGAAAAAGCAAGAATGCGTGCCCAGAGGTCAAAACTAGCAAATGGGAGGTAACTGGATGGATTTTGGAGACAGAAGTCATTATCTTCAGCTTGGCATTTGATAGAGAGGTCAAGCCCATTCAAAGGAAGATGTCTTAGTTCATTTTATGTTGCTATGACAGAATATCACAGACTAGGCAATTTAAAAAGAACAGAAATTTATTTGGCTCATAAGTTTGGATGCTAGGAAGTCCAAGAGCATGTCATTGGCATCTGGTGAGAGCCTTCTTGCTGTGTCATCCCATGGCAGAAGACAAGAGGGCATGAGAGAGTAGAGAGAAGTGCTTTTGTGATGAACCCACTCTCACAATAACTCATCCACTCCTGAAATGACAAGAGGCAGAGTCCTTATGACCTAACCACTTTTTATTAGGTTCCGTCTCCCAATAGAGGGGATTTCCTGACACATGAACTTTAGGGTATGCATGAAACCATAACAGGGGGAAAGACAAGATGAGGAGGGATGAAAATTTGGGGTGCCTTCCCAGGAGGCTGGACTCAGAATGTGTAACAGAGACAACATTCCCCATTTTCATCATTTTTCTAAAATCTTTAAATTTAGTGAGAAAAGTTGTTGGTACCTTTCTTCCAACTCTGCCTTTTATGGAGGTGAATTAACTTGGTACGAGAGATGAGTAGTGGGCTTTATAAGCATATCAGTATATCCTGGATTATCCCATAATTATACATGACCTCGTGGAGCAGCCCTGCCCGGGGACCCTGTCTTCCAAAGTAAATCCAACTGTTTGAGTCATTGAGTCATTCCCATATACTGACCAGAAGAGACCACATTCCATTTCAAACAAGCTCAGGACACCTAGTATTTAAAAACTTATGAGCCAGGAGCCACTTCTTCTTCTATCGTTAAATTTATTGAATCTGTTCTCTAGTGTCTATATCTGGATATCTGGATGCCGTGCTCCTGTATAAAGGAAGGAGAAGGATGTCTCCATGGCTGAAATAAGTTGAACATTTAATAAGCCTGAGCCTTAAGTATTGCTGGGGGTAATGGAACAGGAATCAGCAGTCAATAGTTGCTCTTTTTAGGGTTCCTAACTGCATCCCATAGGAAACTTGTTTAGTCTCCTTCCTTTTCCATCTTATGACTTCCCCCAGTCCTCACTCTGGCACCAATCAGGAGATTCATGGGAAAAGGTGAGTCAGCATAGCTTTTGCTCCCTACATGACCGAGTGAGAGAGTTTAATTGATAAGCCAGGAGATTTGGATCTAATCCTAGCTCTTTAAGACTTTCATTCCTTGCCCTTGGGAGTCAGTCCTCTCTAAACTTCAGTGGCTTGTTGATTCTATAACTCTGGGAATTGATGATAAAGCAATCCCCTCCCGTGTGTATGTATGTGTGTATGTATGTGTGTGTGTGTGTGTGTGTGTGTGTGTGTGTGTGTGTGTATGGAATGAAGTACTGTCCAGGGCTTGGAAGGCTGAGCACTTGGCCTCAGTGTCTGGGTCTTGCCTTGTGAGATGTCTACAATCTCTTTGGGCTGACCCCTGCTTTCTATACATGTCCTCTCAGCCATACCTCCCAATAGATGCCTGAATTTTTTAGTTGGGAAATCTAAAGTTGGCAAACTTTAGAGGAGACCAAAATGTTGTACCACCAGAGACCAACAGGGATTTCAATAAATGAAACTTAGCATTTAAAAGGTTCAAGTCCAATTCCCTCAGAAAAGTTACTGAAAATAAAGATTATTCACTTAAACATCCAAAGATAGCATTTACGAAAAAGGCACTTTGCAGAGAAATCAATCTTAATGCTGCCTTTCATGATTCCAAATCCCTATGTGCTGTTAAGAAGTGGCCCTTAACATTTCCTTGGGTCTCTGTTCACCAGAACCCTCCCCAGATAGACCTGTTTTTGCCTTGGGGCTTTCTCTTCTTTTTTCTAATAAAGTTATGAGAAAACTGGAGGATTGGCAGTGGGACAGCCACCCTGGGATGAGCACTGGTATCAAGAAGGGTTCTTGTCATTTGGTTCCCATCTGGAAGTCATTACAACTAAAGGAAAGGTAGTGATAGAAAGTCACAAGCTTCAGCTCAAATCCTTAACTTTGGGATTTTCTGAAAAAACTCTTATGCTGAGAATGGTCTTTTAGAGTCCTTTGCTCATCAATCATGCACAAGTGTCTGAGTTTCCAAGGGAAAAATAAGCAAAACCTTCATGCTGCCTTTGGAGTAATTTTTTGTAGCTTAGAAGTTGGTACAATATCAAGTGATTAAGTGAAGCATGACATTCTTTTCTCACCTTAGATCAGTTTTGTTTTTCTCATGACAACCTGAAAATAGATATCTGTATTATCTCTGTTTTATAGATGAGGAAACATAGGCTTAGAGAAGTAAAAGAATTCATTCAAGTTCACATAGAGAGTCAGTGGTAGAGTTAGGATTTAGACCCACATATTTCTGTTTTCAAAACTCATGTTCTTTATCCCAGAACTGGCATTTGGCATGTATTGTTATACATCCTGTGTAACTTGCTACTTTGAATTTAGCTCTTTGTATTTTCTGCAGATCTTGGCATGTAGAAAAAGCTCAATAAATGCCTCTTAATTAGTTCATTAGTGGTAAGGGTTTTTTCTTAATTTGATTCCTATGATTTTATTATTTATTTCCAACTAGTAGCATTTTAGCCTTCCTGAGTATAAATCATTAAAGATCTAGGATGGCCTTTGTTGACAAGTATCATTTTAAGTTCTGGGTTCCAAATGAGGAATTAATAGATAGATGTCAGAGAAGGAGCTGAACTAGAGCTCCTGCCTCTTGATCTAATTAGGGAGTTGATGATGATTTTGTTTATAGACTATGGATCATTCATTTCATTTCCCAGGGCATTCAGCTAAGCTTCTTCATTACTACTACCACCACAACCATCATCATCATCACCACCAGTATATAGGTACAGAGATCTTTATGCTTGCAAGATACATTTCTGGATTCTGGAATAGATATAAAGCAGTACAATATAGTTCCTATCTTTGAAGAGTTTTCAATCCAATTGGGAAAGCAGGGAAGGCTTCAATGTGGAAGTTCAGCTTGGGCTTTCAAAGTACAGTTGTTTGGAAGAGAAGAGGAGTTTTGTTAGAACTTATAATATTCCAGATGGAGGGAACAATGTAAGCAAAGGCAGAGAGATGTGGAAGTACATGTTTTAAGAAAATCCATATTTAAAGATGTGTAAGCACTAGAATGGAGGGTATTTAAAAGTTGCAATCCATGTGTAATACATTTTATGTGGTGTGAGGTAGGGATATGACTTTATACTTTCTCCCCTCAGCACCATTTAATGAATTGTCAATCGTTTCCCAACTAATTAAAAATAAGACCTTTTTCATACATCAAACTCCTTAAAGACTTGGGTCTGTTTCTGAATTCTGTTTCTATTTCATTGACCTCTTTGTATCTGAGCCAGTACCACATTATTTAAATTCATAGAGTTTTGTAATATGTCTTGACACCTGGTAGGACAAGACCCTCTCTTTGTTCTTTTTCAAAATAGTTATGGCTATTCTTGTACATTGATTTCTCCATGTGAATTTTAGAGGTTGCTAATCAAATTCCCTGAAAAATCACAGGGGGCATGAAAGGAATGCCGTGAGGCATAGAGGAGTGTAATGGACCATGAGGCTGGTAAAGCAGTTTGAAGGTCAAATGATGGAGACTTCGATTGTCCAGCCAAGACATGCAGAGCCCACAGCACTTCTGGGTATTTCTAAAGGAGCTGAGATAAGTGTTGGCATCCAGGCCCCTCCCTTAAGAAATTTGTCTGTAATGCCTTGCACGTAGACTGCTACAGACTGGCCAGAACACCCATGTCTCCAGAGCTCTGCATGGCGGGCTGAAGAGAGATCTCAACCTGTCAGAGAAGCAAAGAAAAACTTGTCCACCTTGCCTATTCAGAATGCAGAAGTGACCTGATTCTAGTCGGGTGCAGTGGCTAACGCCTGCAATCCTAGCACTTTGGGAGGCTGAGGCAGGTAGATCACCTGAGGTCAGGAGTTTGAGACCAGCCTGGCCAACATGGTGAAACCCCATCTCTACTAAAAATACAAAAATTGACCAGGTGTGATGGCATGCACCTGTAGTCCCAGCTACTCAGGAGATTGAGACAGGAGAATTGCTTGAACACCTGGGGGCAGAGGTTGCAGTGAGCTGAGATGGTGTCACTGCACTCTAGCCTGGGCAACACAGTGAGACTCCATTTCAAAATAAATAAATAAATAAATAAAATTTTAAAAAGTAACCTGATTCTGAAGTCCCAAGGCAGTTCCTTTCTCTGCCTTGGTCTTTTGACTGCCTATGCTTTCCCTGGCTACCATCTGTCACAGTTACAGATGATTGGACAAAGCTAAGGAGAAAGAGTCAGCTGCCCATTGTGTCTTCCTTGAGGACTAATGTCAGCCTTGGATCAGAAATCACAGGGAGCAACCCTGGCCTTTGGGTTTTGTGGGGAGCATGTGAGCCCCTTGAGCAAGTCTCCAGGGAGAGGCTGCCTTCTCATCCACCCCATTGCATTAGCTACAAGACAGAGGCATGAGAGCTGGAAAATGCCTCTCCTCTGTTGCCTCTCTGGTTTCTCTCTTCTTTTTTTTGTGTGTGTGTTTGTCTTCATTCAACATGTATTAAATGAACACTTACTATGTGTCAGGTGCCGAGTAAACAATGTGAGCAAAACAGGCTTAGCTTCTGTCCTCATGGAGTTTACTGTCTGGAGGAGGAGACAGCCAACCATAAGTTAACTAACAAACATACACATACTTCCCGTCTTCTCCAAGCACAGCTCTCCTTCGGGAAGCCTTTGCCAAAAATGGACGAAGGAATGTGGGCTGATGTATTTATTAAAAAGAGAGGGCTCTAGGCATACCTGGGGGTGCTTGACTGAAGAATTATGGGTGGTTTCTATGTGTAGGAGGCAGTCTTGAAAATATGACTTGGATTCCCATTTGTTTAATCCCGCCAGGTAATTCCTGTCTCCCTTTCTAAGGGTCAGATAAAAGTCCCATGTCTGAATAACACCCCTCACTGGATGACATGAACTATAGGAGGATGGACGTGTTATTCTGTTCTAAGCAAGGAGGAGGAGAATGGTAAATATATTCTATATCCAAAGATGATGGGAAGGAGGACAGAATATTCTGGCAGGAGAATCCTGACTTATCAGAGGCAATCTGTAAAATGTCCTCCCCAGAGGGGTACCTGGAGTTGGTGACTACGATGTGATGTGTATGATTGAAATTCTGAGCCAGTTCTGCAGCCAAATGAATCTGAGAGACCAGGAGAGCAAGGAATAGATGAAAAGGAGAAATGGGTGGTGGTACGACCTTGAACCCAGCCACAGGCCATCTCAGGAGAAGATGGAGGAGCAGGAGCATGTAGATCCGTGGAAGAGGTGCAGGGGGCTCTTGATGAGAGGGAAAATCAGGAAGGACTTTTATCCACTCTCAGAACTCCAAGGACAGAAATTTAATACTGAATATAGGCATATGGAATTTGTTAAGAATCAAATAGGAGTGTGGGGGATAGGGAGAAATTTGTTAAACGATACACAATTACAGCTAGATAGGAGAAATATGTTCTAGTGTTCCATACTACTATAGAATGACTATAGTTAGCAATAATATATTATACAGTTTTGAATAGTTAGAAGGAGGATTTTGAAGGTTCCCAATACAAAGAAATCATAAGTGTTTGAGATGACAGATATGCTAATTTCCCTGATCTGATCATGACATATATATAATGAAATCTCACTACATACCCTATGAATAAAATGCAATTATTATTTGTTGATTAAAAATAAAAAATGAAAATAAGATAAAGTGAAAAATAACAAACTAGAGCTATGGCTTTGAGAAAGGCACAAGGCATCAGTTTCTGCATCTATATACAAATATATTGTGGGGAAGGTGGAATGAGGTGCTGAGTGTGGTATTTAATTATTTATAATGGTTTTCCCACCTTTAATATCATGCGTTTCTGTTTCCATGGGGTGGTCACTATGTACCTAGAAATGTGCTAGGATCTTTAATTTTAGTTTTACTTTTGGAAATCTATAGACTCTGAGGACAATAGATATATTCTTAGCATAAAGTTGCATAAAGTTTTGTTGATGAAAAAATAAATGAGTGAGGAATAAATAAAACATATGAAAAGAGCCTACTTCTAGGTTAGAGCAATCAGAAAATACTTTTGAAGTAGTTTTTTTTTAAGTCTGCTAGACAATCCATATTTAAGTTGAAATTCTGACCATACTCTCCAGTTCCAGAGAGTGCTGTGGACAGCTCAGTGGTGCTGAAGGTAGAGCTGTAATGAGGTGAATGGAATGTAGTTTCCAATTCAGTGTCCGTCAATTCACTCATCCCACAAACATTCTCCGAGGGCCCATTACATGCAGGCAGCATCTAGATATAATAGGGAAGAAGCAGTCTTTGAGTATTTTAAAGTTGAAGATAACCTTAGAGGAAATGACCAGAAACTACTACAACACAGGTTTCCAAGAAAAACAGGAAAGGAAACGCAAAAGAAAGACTATTTAAGTTTAAAAAGTTGTATTTAGAAAGATTAGGAAAATCATAATAGATACAATTTATTGAGTTCCTACTATAAACCAGGCTCTGTACATACATTATTTCTAAATAGCTCCATAAGATAGGGACACAGAGAGAGTATGAGTTCAGAATCACATGGCTTGTAAGTAGCAGAACAGGATTAAGACCATGCCTGTGTTCCTTCAAAGTCCGGATTCTTCCTATATCATTATGATTCCCCCCTTAGGGGACTATGGGAGAAAGAAACATACTAGTCTGTACAGTTTGCTTGTGGAGCTTATAGAGAGAACAGTCAGCTCCTTTGCTCCTTTTCCTCCTGAGTGTCTTCTTACCATCTTGGCCTTGGGATGGCACTAGCTTGGGGTGAGAGGGAGTGAAGAGACTCCAGAGCTATTTGAAACGTGTGAGGTGCATTAGTCAGAGATCTTTCAGTAAGATAATAAGTTTCCTCAACTTGAATAAGCCTAATAAATGAAAGTCTATTGGTTCATAAGACTAAGAAATTTGGGTGTAGATCTAGCTTCAGAGATGCTGAATTTGTGTATGTGTGTGTGGGGAGGGGTGTTATTATATACTGTCATCATAACTCTGTCCCTTTCTCCAGTCCTTGTTTTCCACTTTGCTTTTCTGAAGATCAGCTTCCATCATGGGAGACAAGGTGGCTGCCATGAGACCCAGAATCCCACCATCCCTGATTTGCAGCACAAGCAGAAAGGTACCATCTCCCTTCCAATTTCCATTCATCAGTCACAGCAGAGATTCTGAGTGACTCTGCCTAGGTCCTGTGCATGTAATCTGATTGATCAACCTCAGTGGCATGGCCTCACCTGAGGAGAGAAAAGAGCATACAGGGAACAAGAATGAGAGCTCTGACCACATCCCCAAAGTGAGGGAGGAGCTCCCTAAAGAACCAGAAGAAAGACAATGGGGAATCCAGCTGGACAAACAAAAGTAAATACCCTGGCCCTCTGTGTAGAAATGCAGAGCCCCAGCCAGTTAGGTCAGATAGGTCCTTCTCCCTATCTGCGGAGAGGGAAGTGCAGAGGCTTTGAGAAGCAGTTTGTGGGAAAGGTGAGTGGCCCTGTTCAGTGAACTTTTGGGGACAGAAGCAGTTCTGGTCCCTGGTTTTACCTGCAGAGTTCACCTTTATAAGCATATCCACAAAAGCGATAACCTCTCTATTCTCTGCAGTTTAGTACAGACTGTCTGGCCATCTTCTCAGAGCTTCATAATAACTGGCAGGTAGCAGGCAAGTGTTACTTCCCTATTTTACAGGTAAAGACACTGAGGCTCTGAGATGCTAAGTGACCTGCACAAGGTCACGGAGTTGGGTAAGTTGCAGAGCTGTGACTATCAATCCACTCTCCAGCACACTGAATTAATTAAAGTCCTATTAAAAAAACTCCAACATGAACAAGATTGGAAAAGTGAGAAAGGGAGAAGTCTCATTGGCCAGACAAAAAGCTGCAGAGGGAACAGATCTGCCAGTTGGAAAGGCAAAAACAGGAAGCTTGGCTGGGTTGCCCAAGAAGAGAACAAAGAAATAGCCAGAATTTATAGGCATGAGAAGAGAAAAATCAAAGAAAGAAATGAGATGCAACCTGCAAAACACATAAAAGGAAATGGAAAAACATTCTTTAAAATACACTGGGAACAAGAGAAAGATAAGGGGGAATGTTTCTTCCTAATAGATGATGAGGGAAAGCTGATAATGGATGACAACAGAAATGCATAGGTTTTTAATGCTCTATTCCCCTGGTAGCTGGAACAAACTGCATACAGACTAGAAGGCAAGGAAAACAACTAGAGTGCAGAGGGTGAAGGCACGGCACCCACAAGGAACAAAAGGTCTGGGGTCACATTTAGGGTCTGGAGGGACCCTAGACGTCATCTGGCCCCATGCTCACTTTACAGGTAATGAGAGTGAATATCAGTGATGGGGGGTGGGGGCGGGATGAGCCGACCAAGGTCACTTTTAGTATTGGCAGAGCTGGGACTAGACCCTAGGCTTCTGGCTCTCAGTGCAGTGTGTCTTTCTGGCACACATGGAAGATGGGGAGAAGGGGAGAAACAGTGATGGATAAACTGAGGTGTAAAATCCAGTGTAAGTACACAAATAACCTTGGCTGAAGCCAGGGTAAAAGGCAGGACTTAGGGAGGGTTGGAGATTCAAGGTTAAGAGAAATCTGCCTTGACATCAGGGTTTGAGTCTTGCTGTGGCTTTGGCCTCCATTACTCTATCAGTCTGATTTTCCAGGGTCTTAGGGTCTCAGACTCCCTCAGATCCCAGAGTCTTTGGATCATATAGAGTATGGTCTAGCACTTGAATTCTTCATGTCTTGCATTGTATCTTACATTAGTTTTCTATTGTCACAATAATGCTGTCTAATAAACTGCCCCAATGCTCAGAGGCTTAAACCAATACTCATTTATTTAGCTTGCTGTGGGTCAGTTATTGAGACTGAACTCAGCTAGGAGGGTTTCCTATAATGGCTGGAGTATTTCATATTCATGGGGAGGTTGGCTTGCTATTGGCTGATCTAGGAAGCCTTTACTGGATGGCTTGGATGACTGGAATAAATGAGATGACTCAGTCCCTTACCAAGGGTCCAGCAGGCTAGACCAGGCATATTCTCATGGTATGGCAGCGGGGCATGACAAACAAGTTCAACTGTGCAAGGAATGGAAACATACCAGCACTTTTCAAGTTTCTGCTTGCAAACATGTTTGCTAACATGTCATAGCCAAAACAAATAACATTGCCAAGTCTAGAATCAGAGTGGGCAGAACAACCAAATTATAGGATAAAGGACATAATTCAGTGAAACCATTAACTGGAGCCATGAGCTCAATCAATCTACCACTGCACCTCTCTTCCCAGGGTCTTCAGTTCTGGTGTCTTGCTCTACTTCCCACCATCTTGGTCCTCCTGAGTGAACTGCTTCTCCAGCCCTCAACCATCATGCTTTGAGTGCTCTCTGCTGCTTAGGGTCCATCCAGGCTGGGTTTGCCTTTCCAAGGACACTCCCAGAAGCAGTACCCTCTAAAACCCTTGAGCTGGGAACTCCTAAACCCATGAGCATTGATCAATTGCCATTCACTTCCAAGTCCTCTCTGTCCATGGGTGTATGTCAAGGAGAAACCAGGTAGGATGTCCTCTGCAGCCTCTATCCTGTGTCCATACCACCTGACTCTGTCCTCTGAAAGGGTGTTATGGGCTGAATTGTGTCCGCCTGTCCCACCCTACCAATTCATATGTTGAAATCCTAAGCACCAGTACCTCATAATATGACTGTCTTTGGAGCAGTGTTTTTAAAGAGATAATAAAGTTAAAATGAGGTAAGTAGGGTGAACCCTAATCCAGTTAAACTGGTGTCCTTATGAGAAAAAGAAGTTTGGAAACAGACAAGTACAGAGCGAAGACCATGTGAAGACACTGGGAGGAGATGGCCATCTGCAAGCCGAAGAAAGAGGCCTCAGGAGAGACCAGCTCTTCCAACACCTTGGCCACAGGCTTCTGACCTCCAGGACTGTGAGAAAACAGATTTCTGTTGATGCTTTGTTATGACAGCCCTAGAAAACAAATACTGAGGGATAGGCCTAGTGTTGGATATTCCACTAAAGACACCAGGATGCTTGGAGATAGTCTTCCCTTCAGCCCAGAGCTCCAGACCCTGAGGTAGGAAAGAATGCAGGGAGACACCATTCTGTGTGAATCCACCTCCTGGTTTCCATTCTGAAGGCTGAGTACACCCTGACCTTCCTTCTTGATGCATCCCTGGACAGAGCTTACTAAGTGTGGGGTAGATCCTGACCCTTGACCCCTGCTTCCCCAGACAAGGCTAAGGTTCTGTCAGTTCTGAGTCCTCTACCCTCTACTGCCTGGCCCTGCACCCCCTTCTATACCTCCCTTTTCATCCCCATCAGGCCAGTTCAAGTAGTTCCACATTTCCCAGCGGGGAATTCTCTTGCCAGGAGATGAGATCTGGGTTTTCATGAATTCAGGATGTCAAAGCCCATTCTTTTCTTCCCATCACCCTCAATAATGTATACTATTCAGTCATTTTTCAGAAAAAAATTAACGTCCATGTAATTTGAGAAAGAAGGGAAAGTATGTTTCATTACCAGGAAATGAATAAGATCCCATTTTAAGTTCTGAGGCAGGAGATTAGCCTGTCAAAGGAAGCATCTGTTGGATGTTGAAGCATAGTTTAGATTGCAAAAGGATGGGCTGGTGGCTGGGAGATGAGCCAGGCAGGCACTGTGCTGGCAGGTGGAAAGAGCCCTGGACCAGGAGTCAGAAGCCCTAGCCATGAACCTGCTCTGTCAATTGAGCCCTGTGCATATTGAGTATGACGCTGTGTGCCACTTTGCCAAATGCTGGGGATAGAATTGCATATGGCTGACAAGGACACTGCCCTCGTGGGGTGTCCACTGTCTCTGGGTGACACAGTTCACTCAAGCCTCAGTTTCCCCATCTTTAAAGCACAAAGTTTGGGCTATGATTTCTTCTAATGTCATTTCTTCCTCTAGCATTCCATAGGGGCTGTCTCTTGGGTATGGAGTAAGAAGAACCTAGAACATAACAGTGCAACATTAAACATGGAAAGGAAGGGATGAATCCAGAAACATCCTCAAGAAGGAACTGATTGACCAGCTATGGGGAAGGAATGAATTCGAAGCAGCAAAAATGCCTGAGGTTTTTAACCTGAAGGTGTCATTGACAAGGAAAAGGAAATTAGGAAAGGAAAAAAGATGAATGCTAGAACAAATTCTTTCTTAGTAATTATACAAGAAGGTGGGTCAAAGCTATGTTTTTCTCCAAAGAAGGAAAAATAAACTATATGAATTAAAAGGTGTGTGTTCGTGTGTCTGTGTAGAGTTTGGGGCAGGAGATGCTCACTGACTATATAAGCATATGGATGAAAAAGATCCAGAGGTCCTAGTAGAAGATAAATTGACTCCACACCAGAAATGAGTACTGCTGGGAGAAGACACTGGTAATATGGAGGTACAATGAGCAGTGGGAATTGCACATACAGTGCCGTTCTCCACGTGCCCCGGAGGGTTCAGGACTGGAGAGGAAAATTGCCAGGTCATTTTTCCATCCCTGAGGGATTGTGAACCTGAAATGCTGTCCTTCTCCACAAACACAGTTTTTCATCTTCTAAAGGAGCCGAGTGCAGGGTAACCTAGCCAAACCATAAGTGCCCACCATTTAGTCAACTTGATAAACACTATTTTAGTTCCCTCCGTGTTCCAGTCAATAGGCTAGGTGCCAAAGATGCAGAGATGAATAGGAGAGGGTCTCTGTTCATAAAATTAGAGTAGGCGTGGGGAGGCAGACATACAACTGACTCATGCAGGAAGCCTGTGACATAAAACAGTGTTAACACATCATGCTGGTGAGTAATTCTGATGGCCAGGCTCTCTGAGGGCCTCAGGGAGGAGGTGATGTTTAAGCTGGGCCCTATGGGCAATCTGTATTGAAAGAGGTAAGCAAAATGTAGGGGCTTACAGAAGTATCATCTACAGGCTTTGGCAGGAGGAGAATGACATAGGCTTGGAGAATGTTACAGGCCAAGGACATAATTAAATTTGGTGGTGGCTTGGGTGGGGAGACTTGTTGGGAGGGATCTTCTAGCACAACTCTGGGTGTCCAAGTGCTCACATAGGACAGAAACTCTGATTTAATTCAAAACTAAGCGGTGCCACATCCAGAGGACAGGAGAAGCTACTCTTGGTGATGGTGGGGAGTGGGTGTCAGCTGTAGGAAGAGGCAAGGGAAGAGGCAGTTACAAGCAGCAGGCGGGCATGGGAGGCTTTGGACAGCGCAGCTGTTTGAGAAGGTGAAGCAGGCCAACACCACAAAGGCGTGGAAGGCTCCAGAGCCTGAGGGACAGCGCGCTGATGAGCTGCTTGGGCAGTGAAGCAAGGAAAGGAGCTGGGATGGCAGCTGAAAAGACACATGGGGTCAGAGGAGGGAGGCAGTAAGCGGCCCGGGAGTTCTTAGCTCCTACCTATGCTGCCCTGCCTGGGGCTTGGGGCTGGCGGTGAGGGGGCCGTAGGGCTTGCCAGAATCTGCACAGCTGGGTTGTGGGACAGCTGTAGGCCCTGAGCAACACGGGGGCTGAGCAGACTATAACATATACAGCCAAGCTGCAGCAGTGAGGCTGGCCAGATGCAGCTTGCCTACCTCGCAGGTACTGACCAGGTGCAGAGCCCAGACCTCACGCTGCTCCCACTGGCTGCCTCCCTGAGTGATTGACTTCCTTTTCCTGCCCTACTCCCTTCCTCTTCCCTCTCATTCTCCCTATTACCTTTCCTTCCATTCAACAAAATTTTCTTAGGCACTGATTACATTGGTACTAGGCTTTCTTTTGCACAGAGGCTTAGAGATCTATTAAAGAGGAAAATCTCAGACCCAGTTCCAGTCACACTTAGCCTGTCAGAGTCTTTGCAAGCCCCTGCTTGCTCCACAGAGGCTGAGCAGGATGAATCTTGCCGCTGCTCTCGTCCTAAGCCCAGTCCTCTCATGGATGGCCTCCCAAAGGGAATTTGAGAGGGGGAGGGCGCTCAAGTTCTTGGGTAAAGTCTGCTCCTCACACAAGCCTATTTTCCTCTTAGTCATAATTATCTTGCTAATGCCAATCTTACCTTCTTTGTCCCAGTTTGCTTAACTTTGGTTAGTGGCCTCCTCTCATGGGTCTGAGAGAAAGCAAGAGGGTTCAACAGGGAGGACAATAACAATAGGAGTAAGAATAGTCATGGCTACTACTTACTGCACTTACTGAGCAGTTACTAAAATGCCAGCACCGTGTTAGACAAGCCACTTAACTTAATGCTTTCAGTAACTCTGTAAGGCGGATATTGTTTCCCCAAGTTTCAGAATGGTACACTGAGGCTCAGAGAGATTAGGTTAACCTGCCCAAGGTCACACAGCTACTCGGTAGCAGAACTCATATCTGACTCCAGGCTGGCCTGGTTCTGAACCTGGGCTAATGAACACATTAGACTGACTCCCTTTAGTCTTTAAACAAAGAGTCATAGGTTGTCTCTCCCCAGGGATGACTCTCGACCAGATGGGCCCCTTCCCCTCAGACCCATTTCTCCTCCCCTGTGCATCCAGCCACCTTCAGTTCCAGCCCCATCCACATCCTTAATACATTGAGGCGTAACTGTGTTACCAACATAGGGGGATCATTCACCACCAGCTTTTCAGAGAGAGGGGAGGCAAAGGTAATTTGACAGCAAAAAGGACAGAGCTCAGACACATAGAACACCTGAGGACAAGGGCAAGGGAGGGAGTCGCTTCCATTTTTCAATCCTGGTGACTTTATTGGCAGGACAAGGTAACCAAGCGTTGCCAAGCTAGTTCATCAACCTCCTGCACTCTCCTCTCGAGCAGGAGTCGAAGCTCCCATCCTGATCCAAGCAGGTTGACGTCCCAGAGGCAGCTGCTGGCTCCTGTTATGAGTCTGTGTCTGCCACCTTCTCTCTCTCCAAAGCCCCTAATTTCCTTCCTTGATAACCCAGAGATGAGGATGGCCGTGATATGTACAGCAGTCTAACAGTTATGATGTATTTTCACAGGCATCCTCTCATCTGGTATGTTTAGTCCATGTCACGTTAGTAATGAGACCCTGTTCTGGTGCGAGTTTCATGGTCCTTGCAGGGCCTGGACCACATTCTGAAGCGCTGATCCCTGCCTCCTTGCCTGGATTCACGTTATCCATCACCTTAGCTGGTTTCAACCTCAAGTCCCAGCTCGTTGCCAAAATAGGTAGACTCCACAGCTACCAGGAGAAAAATGTTGCGACCCTCATCTAAGATACGGAGAGACTGGGGCTCTGAGAGGTTGTCCTGAGTGAGGTTACCCAGCTACTAAGTAGAGAAGCAGAGATTCGAGCCCAGGGCTGTCTCTGCTACACTGTGTTTTCCCTTTCTCTGCAGAGCAGTCATGGGGGTAATGTTTGAACTGGGCCATGATGCACAAGCAGCGTTCTGACGGTGAGGGAGGGGTGTGAGAAAGGCTTGAAAGTGGGACAGTGTGTGGCAGCAGGTCCTGCTGGAGGACAAGCAAGGCAGGGGACATGGAAGGAGGCTGAAGTCCCATTTCCAGGGCTTTCTCTGCCAGGCTAATGACTTTGAACCTCGTCACAGTCATGGCCAATGGGAAGTTTTAAGAGGAAAATGGGTTCATCTCATCTAAGATTTAAGGTAGGTGGAGTTTCTGAGGGAAATATCTGACACTTCAGTCTCTGAAGAATCAGAAAGAATTAAAGTTGAATCTAGTGGTTTTGTCCAGTGAGAATGCTCTTGGTGCTGGGGCAAGTCTGAGGCTTCTTGGTCAACACTAGGGGAGATATAATAAAATCTGTGTGTTCCAAGAGGCACTGGAAGTGGACTCTGGGTGATGTGGCTCTTGCCTGGAGGAGACAGGGGGCTTAGGGACTGTCTCATGGGGACAGGGACAGGAGGAGTTCACAGGGTTCCTCACAGCTGAAACAGCAAGTGTCAGGACTTCAGGAATGAGCCATGTGGTTCAGGAAGGGCTGGGAAAAGTTACTTATAGGCCTTGGGCTCCAAGGAGGCAGACTCCCATGGAAATAGAGAAAGGGTTCCCGGAGGCAGGGCTGAGTGGGCTTAATGGAACTTAGGGAACCTGGGATCTGGTCTTGGTCTCCCGTGATCTTCCAGGGAGAAGGGGAGGGAGCTCTGTCTTTCAACATTAGATCCTTTCAAGGAGGAGACCCAACAGATACCAGGGTTCCAGCTCCTTGGAAGAAGATGTGGCTGTCTCCCAGGCCAGGGCTATGCCCCTAGGGTCAGGCTCCTGGGCTTCAGCAAGACAATTGTCAAAAAGCAGGTGGATTCTCAGGCATGGAGCTGAAGGTGGTTTTGGATTCTCTCCAAAAGCTGACCCATGCATACCCCCCACCTCGCCTCAAATCACAGCCCCCTGGCTTTCTGCACCCAGCCACACCGGCCTGCTATGGTCCCTGAATGCCTCTGCTCCTCCCTGCAGGGAATTCACACAGCCTGCCCTGTCTGTCCTTTTCCCTACAGCCCTGCTTTAGTCACTGAGGCTGCTGTAACACAACACCACAGAGTGAGGGGCTTGTAAACAACAGAAATTTATTTCACACAGTTCTGAAGGTGGGAAGTTCAAGATCAAGGGGCTGGTAGATTTGGTGTCTAAGGGTTGCTTCCTGGTTCACACATGGCCCCTTCTTGCTGTCTATTCAGAAGGGGGAAGGGGCAAAGAAGCTCTCTGGGGACACTTTGATAACAGCACTAATCCCTTTGATGAGGGCCCTGCCCTCATGACCTAACCACCTCCCAAAGGCCCCACCTCCAGATACCCTCAATTAGGCATTAGGTTTCAATATACGACTTCTGGGGGAGACACAAACATTCAAACCATAGCAAACCTTACTTGTTCTTTGGTCTTTTATGTCTTGGCCTTGACTCACTTCCTCGTGGGAGACTGACCTGACTCCCCAGCCTTCAGCCAGTCCCCTGCCTGGATCTCACAGCTTCCTGTACTTCTTCACCATAGGTTCTTCTCAGTTTGCAATTTATGTGTATGTTTCATATCTGTCTCAACGACTAGACTGTAGGCTCCCCAAGCATCAGCCTCTGAGCTTGGTTTGCTCACTAGCATCCCCTGTGCCTGGCATGTAGCAGACACTTTGTTAAGGACCCACCTCTCCAGGGTCCGCGTTTCCCACCACAGCTCCAAGTCAGACACAAGAGTGCCCTGTGCTATCACATTGGCCTCAGAGCTGTGAGTCTGTGGGTCCAGGACACAGGCATCACTGGGCTGGCAGGGCCATCACAGCCCCTGGTGAAGTGTGAAGAAGCCACAGAAGGCTTTGGGACCATTTCAGGGCATTCTAGGGGCATTTACTCAATCATTAAAGAGACTGATTCTTCTTAAGTGGACTTCTGTTGTGGTTGCCCTCCAAGTGACCAAAAAAATTTTTTTTTGTGCCAATTTTCTCCTATAACAATATCCAGTAAGAAGTGCTATAGGATGTGGTGATTGTTATTGAGATTGTCCTCCTTTCATGGGATACAAGAACCTATGAGATAGGCAGGGCAAGTGTTATCATCCCCATTCGACAGGAAGGGAAAGTGAGACTCAGAGAGGAAAGTGACTTGCCCTGGTCACAGATATTTTTCCATAAGTTATTGGGGTAAGGGTGGTATTTGGTTACATTTGGTCATTGGGGTACAGGTGGTATTTGTGAGGGTATTTGGAGGTGGAGCCTTTGGGAGGTAGTTAGGTCATGAGTAAGTTCTTACTTGAGTAAGTTCTTTAGTGGTGATTTGTGAGATTTTGGTGTGTCCATCACCCAAGCAGTGCCCACTACACCATATTTGTAGTCCTTTACTCCTTGCCCCCCTCCCAGTCTTCCCCACAAGTCCCCAAAGTCCACCATATCATTCTTATGCCTTTGGGTCCTCATAACTTAGCTCCCACATATCAGTGAGAACGTATGATGTTTGGTTTTCCATTCCTGAGCTACTTCACTTAGAATAATAGTTTCCAATCTCATCCAGGTAGCTGCAAATGCTGTTAATTCACTTATTTTTATGGCTGAGTAGTATTCCATCATATAAATATACCACGGTTTCTTTATCCACTCATTGATTGGTGGGCATTTGGGTTGGTTCCATGATTTTGCAATTGTGAATTGTGCTCCTATAAATATGCGTGTGCAAGTATCTTTTTCGAATAATGACTTATTTTTCTCTGGGTAGATGCCCAGTAGTGGGATTTCTGGATGAAATGGTAGTTCTACTTTCAGTTCTTTAAGGAATCTCCACATTGTTTTCTATAGTGGCTGTACTAGTTTACATTCCCACCAGCAGTATAGAAGTGTTCCCTGATCACCACATTCTTGCCAACATCTACTGTTTTTGATGTTTTGATTATGGCCATTGATATGGTTTGGCTGTGTCTTGCTCTGGACTTGCCCTGGTCACAGGTTCCTAGGGGAGGTAGGTCTGTAACCCTTGTTTTCTGAATCCTTGAGTGGTTTCCTTTCCCCTTTGCCCATGGTGCCTTCACTGGAAGTGGCCATCATTGGGACATACTTCTCCCTTATTCTCAAAACCCAGTTTGCGTCCTCCTAATGTCCAGGGCAGCTGTGTTGCCTGCAGAGAGGAGTGAGAGACAGGAAGAGGAACATTCCACTTGCAATCTTATGCCCACCCAAATGAAACTAACATGTCAGGGGCACTGCCTGTGTGCCAGGCACAGCACTGAGGCTGTCATCCTTGTTATTCCTTTAGACCTTCCACAATCCCATGAGCTAGAGCTGATGCTGAAAACCCATTTTGCAGATGTAGAACCTGAGGCCCAGAGAGCACCAGTGACTTGCCCAAGGTCACACCATTGGCAGCACAGCTAGGATTCAGCTTCCTGTCTCTTTGACTTCAAAACCTGAGGGCTTTCCACATCATCACATTGCTTCTCATGACCATGTTCTCTGGGAAGAGCCCAAAAGACAGAATGCAGGTGCTGGATAATGACTGTCTTGCTGGAGGCTGGGGTCAGCTGCTCTGAGAAATGTGACTCAGTCCGTCATCCTCTCAACAGGTTTGCAGAGGAACTGAACCAAGAGGAATTCTTCCCCAATCTGTTACCTAACTCTTCCCTGTACAGGACAGGCTATGCCCAGAGACCAGAAAGTTTATTTAGAAGTTCCAAGAATATCTTCCCCCTAAAAAAGAGATACGAGCAAGCAATGGGGGCATTTGTCAAAGGTAAAAACCAGAAAAAAAAAGAACAAAGAGAAGTCAGTGGGAATTGGGGAGAGGAAACAGGAGTCAAGGGGATGGTGGACAACAGAAAAAGACAGAATGACTCAGGAAGAGGGATGGGTGCCCTGGGGGGAGGGGTTGGGAACAGGGCTGGAGTGGCGAGCAGCAATTTGTGAAGTTTACAGATAAATCTTGGTCCTTTCAGCAAAGCTTATCTGTAATGGGCTCGGCTCGCTGAGGCCCCATCTCCTGTAGACATAAATCATTTTCTAATTTATAACATGAATAATTGATTTTGCCTCTGTAGCCTCAACAATAAATCTCCCGATCACACATGCATAAGAAAATAATAATAATGAAAGCGATCAGGATATGCTGCCATCGATTAACTGTGAGAGGGGCCACTTGACTCGCAATTCATGTTTTAAGTATTCCAGGTGGCACTGTGCCCACAAGCCACTTCTGCCCCCTGCCCCTGAGCTCAGCCTGTCACAGTAGTGGGGCAGGGCAGAGGGAGGAGAGGGTTGTGAGAGGACGGAAAGCCAGGTCTGGCTATGACTGGCTGCCGTTGGGATCAATGCAAATGCTGCCTCAATAGCTGTCATTCATTCGTTTACTGAGCATCTCTTAGCTGGAAGGTCTTGGGACTGGCGCTGTCCAAGGTATTTTGCTTCAAGATGTTTATGATGCAGTTATAGAGCAAAACTCGGAACACATGTTTGGGTGTTCAGATGGGACTAAAGGAAAAAGAGGCTTTCACTCTTCTATTGTAGTCACCTCCAAGCCAGGGACCCTGGAGGCCTCCCTGACTCTTTCCTCTCCCTCTCCACAGGGTCCTGTAGATTCTGTCTCCCCCAGGGCCCTAGAATCCAGCCACTCTTGCCCATAGCTGCAGCCTAGTTCAGGCCTTCATCACTTTTCTCTCAGTATTGCAATGTCCCCCTAAAGGGCTACCCTGCACCCCACAACCTTCCATTCTCCTGTAGCCAGAGTGACTTTTAAAACCATAGGTGGGCTTTCCCACAGGTCCTTGGATTCAAGCCTCCCGCGAACTCCAAGTCTGGATAAAATTTCCCTGATAAGTACCTCTATTACATATGACACTGCCCCTTCATATCACTCATCTCATTGGTAATTTCCTGTTCAATAGTTTTTCTTTCTGTTGAGAATGAAGTTCAGAAAGCCTAAATCCAAACCATCTTTGCTGCTGCTTCCTTGGAGCCCAGCACAGTGCCTGACACACAGCAGGTGCTCCATAAGTGTTCGTCGAATGAATAAGTCTTGCTGCCACTAGCTTCTTATCTCTCTGGATCATCCTACACGGGGCAGTTTTTGTGTTTTTTGTTTTGTTTTGTTTTTAACTCCTCAGCCAGGTTATCTTTTGTTCAGGAATAATCACTAGTTGCCAGTGCTGTACACGAAGCCCAAACATTCTAGCCTGGTCCTGGTTCTGGGAATCTATGCTGCTCAGTCATTCCAACTTCCTATCTCAGCGGGTTCTCTGCTCACTTCCTGAAATCTTACTCATCCTTTGAGACTTGCCTCAAATGCCAGCTCTATTATGGTACTCATTCCTTGCTTAAAATCCACTGATGCCTCCCCTTTGCTATAAGATATAAAGGAACATTGAAGAGTTTTAAGGGCAAGAGTGATTTGCCCTGATTTGGGTTTGGGCTGAGTGTTCCTAAAGCTTCATAGGGATGAATCAGGGGTAGCAGGAGGGAGGCAGACCTCTCGCTCTGAATATGACGCTCACCCAGTGCCTACACGTCTGTGGAACCGGGGGCTTGCTCAAGGCCTCACAGTGATTCATCATCAGACTTAGAGATTTACACCTAGTTGGTGCCAAGGCCGCTGCCATTTTATCCACTCAGTTCTGCTGCTGATCTGGCCCCTGGGAGTGTGGTTTCCCAACTGCCTGGATCCCTGGCCTGAATCCCAGGGTCTCCCTCACAATGGGACCTAAAAATAGAAGCCACTTTTATAGTGTAGGGGAAAAGGCAAAGGGCCCAGGCAAGGTTTAAATGGAAGTGTTCCCTGGAGGTCTCTCTGGGGAACACGGGGACTGTCCCAGGAGGCTCTGAACATAAGGGACAGGCCTTCTGGCAGGGGACAAAGTGGCCCTGTTTGCATTTGGGAAGGCCCAGCTCCACTTCCCTCACCTACTCACAATCTCTCTTCTTATGCCTTTGCTGGCTCTGAACCCATGCCTTACCCAGTGCTCTGTCCCTATCTCCAGGAAGGGCCTTTGTAGCCATCACAAAGCATTAGAGTGAAGCATTAGAGAGAGCCAAGGAGCTATCAAACCAGAGTCAAAGAGGGGAGAAGAGGATGGGGCCACAGCGAGGGGAGGGCCGGGTGAAGACGCCCAGAGTGTCTGAAGTGAACATCACCATCTCGAACAGCACAGGTCTCTCTGGCTGACAGTCCTGGACATTCCTGCTCCCATCCACACATCACTGAAAATGCCCCAGATGGGCCCACGTGCCAGGAGACCACATCACACACTCCCTAGCAGGTTCCAGTCCTGACAGTACGATCCTGGATTACCTTCCTGAACCATCATCTTCCCATATTAACAATGAAAAACTTTAAAAAAGTGTTTTTGAGATGGAGTCTTGCTTTGTCACCCAGGCTGGAGTGCAGTGGCACAATCTTGGCTCACTGCAACCTCCTCCTCCCATAGTTCAAGGGATTCTCCTGCCTCAGCCTCTCGAGTAGCTGGGACTACAGGCATGCGCCATTACACCCGGCTAATTTTTGTATTTTTAGTAGAGATGGGGTTTCACCATGTTGGGCAGGCCGGTCTCGAACTCCTGACCTCAGGCAATCTGCCTGCATCAGCCTTCCAAAGTGCTGGGATTATAGGCGTGAGCCACTACACAAGACCTAAAAATATTAATAGTAGGATTTAAAAATAAAGATAAACAAACGGAGACATAACTTCACATAATAAATCACAGAAATCATAAGTGTACAGCTCACTGAATTTTTGCATATGTATGCACCTGCAAAACCATCACCCAGACCAAGACACAAACGTTGCCAGCATGCCACAGGGCTTCCTCTGGCTCCCTCCCGGTCAGTACCACCCCTACTCCAGCCCCACCCCACCAAGGGTAACCACCATTTCTTTATTTCTTTTTTTTTTTTTTTTTTTTGAGATGGAGTTTCACTCTTGTTGCCAGGCTAGAATGCAATGGCACGATCTCGACTCACTGCAACCTCTGCCTCCCGGGTTCTAGCGATTCTCTTGCCCCAGTCTCCTGAGTAGCTGGGATTACAGGTGGCCACCACAATGCCTGGCTAATTTTTGCATTTTTAGTAGAGACAGAATTTCACCACGTTGGCCAGGTTGGTCTCGAACTCCTGACCTCAGGTGATTCATCCACCTCGGCCTCCCAAAGTTCTGGGATTACAGGCATGAGCCACTGCTGGTAACCACTATTTCTGATTAGGTTGATGTATTTTTGAAATTATAGTGTGTGCTGTTTGGTGTCTGGATTCGTTCCCTTGCAGGGGGTGTAAGGATCAAATGAAATAGTCCACACTAAAACACCTAGCACAGGACCTGGGATACAGTAGAAACTTGGTGAGTATTTAAGGAGGTATGGGGTGGTTTGAATGGGAAAGACCTGGCTTCCAAACCAGCTCTATGACTTGCCAGCTGTGTGACATTCTGAGCCTCCATCTTCCTATCTGTAAAACGGGACAATTGCTACCTCATGGGGTTGTCATGGGGATTAAATGAGATAAAGAATATATTGCCCCTGGTAATAAGTGCTGGAGGTCTCTCTGGGGAACACGGGGACTGTCCCAGGAGGCTCTGAACATAAGGGACAGGCCTTCTGGCAGGGGACAAAGTGGCCCTGTTTGCATTTGGGAAGGCCCAGCTCCACTTCCCTCACCTACTCACAATCTCTCTTCTTATGCCTTTGCTGGCTCTGAACCCATGCCTTACCCAGTGCTCTGTCCCTATCTCCAGGAAGGGCCTTTGTAGCCATCACAAAGCATTAGAGTGAAGAAATGTTCATTCTGTGCCCCTCCCAACTATGGGGCTGAGGCCAAGATCCCAGACTTTGTCCTAGAGAGCCAGTTACTTTGCTATATTCCAGTGGTTTTCAAATTGCATTTCCTGGAGCCTCGGGATTCTGGTCTTGAATCAGAGGCTGAGAGGAAGGGGCAAGTAACAGAGGAAGAAGAAAGCTTTGCAGATGGGATCTGAGTTTCTTCCCAGGTCAACCAGAGCAGTTCTGCTTTCATCCCTTTGGTAAGTTTTTTGGCGGGGCGCAGGGGTGGGGGGCACTTGCAAAAAGAGTTCTGCTTCTAAAAATAATGTGAAAACCACCATTCCATTCCGTAACCACAGAGTGTTGCCCAACAGGCCAATCAGATATTTCATAAGGGGGAAAACAAGTGAAAATATACCCATGTTAATTGGTTAGAACTTCCTGAAAACCTCTCCAGACAAACGCCCTACACTTCAGGCCAAGGACGTCATAAGATGCATCAAATGAATGAAACAGTTTTTTTCTTTTCTTTTTAACTTTGCTCAAGTTATAAATTGCTTTTTAGAGACATCTACATTTCTATTTATTTAGTGAACTGTAATACAGGAATAAAGTAAAAATTTAAAAGAAAACCTTTCAAGATTCTATCACTTTAATGTGGCAACTATGAAACTCATTTTTTTAAAAAAAGCCATAGTGGATGTCTGTTGTACTTGTCTGCCAGCCATGCCTTTGTCTCTCCCCTGGCACCAGAACCTCATTTCTTCCTCTGTGGAGCCACCCCTTTCCTATTCTTGGTACATGTCGGGTCAGTCTGGTTCCGAGAATGCACAGGTGTGCACCTGCATGGTTTAACTGTGGATGTTAAATCAGACTTCAAACTTTGAAGTTCAGTTTCTACTAAACGCATGCCACTTTTGTACCACTATAAAGTCAATCTGGTTCCAAGAATGCACACGATGCCTGAAATAAGATTTAACTGTGGATGTTTCAGTCACTGAGCCAGTACATTTTTTTTTTTTAATCTTTAAGCCAGTTTGAGTCGGATTTCTCTCACCTTCCACCAAAAAAGTTCTGCTTAATTTACAAGTAGATCAAGGCTTTATCATGTAAATGCATTTCCCTTCAAAGTTGTCACTTTAGGAAGCAACACTTATTTCAAATGACCCAGTCATGGTCACTCAGAGTATTCCATCTCCTTGGCCAAGGTGATTGCTCAGGGAAAGGCATCGCACCAGTCAGGCCAATGAGATTCTATCGCGGAACTTTTTTTTTTTTTTAAATTTGAGATGGAGTCTTGCTCTGTTGCCCAGGCTGGAGTTCAGTGGTGCAATCTCAGCTCACTGCAATCTCTGCCTCCCGGGTTCATGCCATTCTCCTGCCTCAGCCTCCCAAGTAGCTGGGACTACAGGCGCCTGCCACCACGACCAGCTAATTTTTTTTGTATTTTTAGTAGAGACGGGGTTTCACTGTGTTAGCCAGGATGGTCTCCATCACCTGACCTTGTGATCCGCCCGCCTCAGCCTCCCAAAGTGCTGGGATTACAGGCGTGAGCCACCGCGCCTGGCCCCTCTATCACAGAACTTCTGTTGAAATTGGTGGGAAAGTGGAACTTCTCTTTCCATCGCATTTGAAGATTGAGCGGCTGGGGCCATCATGTTCAGAGGGCTTGCTTGAGAGTGAAAAGAAAGCACAGGAAACAGCTAAGAGATTAAGAACCGCTAGGTCCTGATCACATTATTTTAGCTCCTGGGTCTAGCTATGCCTGAAACAAAATTTAACTGGATGTTTCAGTCACTGAGCCAATAAATTATTATTTTTTTAAATCTTTAAGCTAGTTTGAGTCGGATTTCTCTCACCTTCCACCAAAAAATTCTGCTTAATTTACAAGTAGATCAAAGCTACATCATGTAAGTACGTTTCCCTTCAAAGTTGTCACCTTGGGAAGCAACACTTATTTCAAAGTATTTTTTAGAACTCCTCATTGAGATAACCCTTGGTACCAATTTAACAATAAAGTCATCTGCTTACTTTGTATCACTGAGAGGGAGGAGAGGATTACAGATGCTCCTCAACTTACCATGGAGTTACATCTGGATAAACCTATTGTAAATTGAAAATACTGTAATTTGAAAATTCATTTAATACACATAACCTGTGGAACATCATAGCTTAGCCTAGCCTACAACATGCTCAAAACACTTACATTAGCCTAAAGGTGGGCAAAGTCATCTAACATAAATCCTGTCTTATGATAAAGTGTTGAATATCTCATGTAATTTATTGAACACAGTATACTGTAGAGTACTGGTTGTTTAACTTGTGACTGCATGCCTGGCTGGGGGCCCAGCATCACAATTGAGTATCACACTGCATATTGTTATCCTGGGAAAAAGTCAGACTTCAAAATTTGAAGTTCAGTTTCTACTAAACACATACCACTTTTGTACCACTGTGAAGTCAAAAAACCATAAGTTAAACCGTGATAAACTGAGGACCATCTGTAGTCTATCTGAGTGCTTAGATTGTTCATCAGGCCCAACTCTGATTGACAATGTCCTGAAATCAAATCTACCCATGGAGGATGGAGACTTGCTGACCAGGACGCCAGCTGAGAATGGGTTGGATCTTTGAATTGCTGTTTTGCTTTTCAAGGTGAACAGGAGAAAATTAATTTGCATAGGTGAATTGCAGTATGAAAGATCAACCTCATTGTTTTTGGTCATACTTCAAAACAACAACAACAAAACAGCAGAGCTTCTTCCCCTGGCCTCCTTTGCTCAGAGAAACATATGGACTTCATCGCCCTCTTGTCTCAACGAGAGGACTCATATTCCCATTTCACAAATAAGAAAATCAAGGCAAACTTGAGTTCTTTTTAGTGAAGCCACATATGTACTGGGATCCAGAATATTAAATTGAATCACTGAATAAAGAGAGCAGCCGGGAGGTCAGGCTGGAAGATAAATCTTGAGATCTGAGTAGAGACATACAAGGCCAACAGGAAGCAAGATGAAAGACAGGGGAGAGAGGACCAAGCAAAGGCAGTTACTAGCCAGGAGCAGGCTGAGACCAGCTAAGTTCAGAAGATGCGCCTAGCAGAGGGGTAAGGACCCGGCTCTGCTGGGATCTCCTTCTCCAGCTGGCAATGGGTTGTGAGTTGGCCCCAGGTGCACAGTCTGTGCTCCCTGCAGCGTCCTTATCAGGGTATGCCTGAACCTGAGGAGCAAGCTAGGAGGGCCTCCAAGGCTCCTGGCTCCAAGATCTGCTCAAGAAGAGGTGTCTCACAAGGCGGAGAGGTTTACTGCGGCCAGGGAATTTAATCCTACCAAGCATTTGGGCAGGCCCTGGAGATAATAAAGAAAGAAGGTAACAGAGTGGATCTGCAAAGCCTTTAATACGCAGCATTAAAGGGTAATGGGAAAATCAATGGGACTATACAACAGGATCATCCCAACTGCCAGCAGTGCTGTCATTAATGGGACAGTTGGTGCTCCAGCTACTGCAAGACTGCTGGGCAGGACCCTAGCACTGGGGACCCAGCCTGGCCTCTTCAGAGCTCAAATGGCTTCATGGACTCTGGGGCTTCCTACTTGGACAGGAACACAAGGGGATGGCCTTCTTCTCTCCCTTGGGTACATCACACTCTCCTAACTGTGGCCAAGTGGCTTAATAACAGCTACCATTTATTGATCACTTTCTATGGGCCAGCTCTAGGCTGAGAGCTCTCTGAATTGTTGCATTTAATCCTTACAACAACTCTATAAATCAGTTACTATTACTGTAGTTTCCATTTCACATGTAAGTAAGGTGAGGTCCAGGGAGATATGTGTGCCCTTGATCATTGGCTAGGAGAGAGAGTGGATGGATTCGCTCAGATCATAGAATGTGGAGAAGTTGGGGTCTCATGGCACATCTGGCCTGACTCCTCAGGATAGAGAAGTGGAGTGACTTGCCCCAGATCATACAGCTGTACAGTAGAAAATGTGAGATTATAAAGCAGGTGTTCTACCTTTAAGTCCTGTGTTCTTTGTCCCCATTATATCATCCTATCATTTCCATCCACAAAGCACACACTCCACTGGCTTTGGACTTCAGAGTCATTCATTGTAATTAAAGGGATGGTCATTTAGGAATTGTTTCAATTCAATGCAAAGTTACTAAAGCCACTTACTGTGTTCTGGGAGAGTAGGTGTTGAAGTGCAGGAAGGTCTGGTATTGTTCTTAAACACCTATAGCATCTGGCTGGGGAGAGAAAAACCACACAGACCTGAAATAACCTTAGAATAATTCCAAGACAACAAATAAATAAGTGTGAGCGTGTGTGATGCCAACCGTGTACACTGAGCATCAGGGAATTAAAAGAAAAGGAAGGCAGCCTCAGTTCGAGAAGGCTTTGTGGAGGCAGAGTGTGGACCTGAGTTGGTAAAGGAATGAAGGACTGGGATTAGAGAAAATTAGAGAGAACGGCTTGTCTGATGGTAGAAACCACAAAGGCCAAGGCCCAGTGGCTAGAAAGAACATAGTATATCAAGTTGGACCTCCAGGGAAGGAGAATTTATTCTGCAGAAGGAGGGAGGCATGGGTTGGAGAGGCAAGAGTTTCAGACTCAGTGTGCAAGGCAAGGCTGAGCCAATATAGGTGGTTAAGGAGGGGCAGCAAGGTGACAGCAATGGGTTTACGAAGACGTCACTGACAGTAAATACCTCAGAATATTGGAGGTTGAGGGATTGGATTCTAGGTAGGAAAGTAATGAGGGAAATCTAGGCATGAATAGTGGTGGCAGTGGGGGCTGGTGAGGAGGCCAGAAAGTAATCAAGAGATGACGCCCAGAGGCTGCAATGAAGAGGGCACCAGGGTTTGGCATAAGGGCTGAAGGAGAGAAGGCGTCCAGTTTTTTTTTTTTTTTTTTTTTGTCTTTTTTTTCAAGACAGAGTCTCACTCTGTCACCTAGGCTGGAGTGCAGTGGTGCAATCTTGGCTCACTGCAACCTCTGCCTCCTGGATTCAAGCGATTCTCATGCCTCAGCCTCCTGAGTAGCTGGAATTACAGGAGTGCCACCACACTGGCTAATTTTTGTATTTTTTTAGTAGAGAAAGGGTTTTGCCATGTTGGCCAGGCTGGTCTCAAACTCCTGACCTCAGGTGATGCACCTGCCTCAGCCTCCCGAAGTGCTGGGATTACAGGCGTGAGCTACTGGGCCCAGCGTGAGAAGGCATCAAATGGAATCGGGTACAAGGCCAGGGAGCACGGTGGCAAAGCGGGTAATTTTGTGAGTTGAGTTTGTGAGTGAGGTGGGGAAGGGAGAGAGAGTTTTTTCTGAGGAGGGATAGCAGGACTAGACACAAAAAGGCCTGGGGGAAAGTGAAACAATTGGGGCAATGGCCATTTTTCTCTTGGGGACCATTTTCCTTTGGACAGCTTACAAGAAAAAGAAGTTTCCATAACATGGAACAAATGTCTCCTCTCCTTTCGCCTCCCTCCAGTGTGCTCGTCTTCTGAGCTGTGTGGAGTCGGGTCAGGGGCACGGGCTTGGGAGATTGTCAGCTCAGATCTCAGTCCCAGCTCTGCTGCTACCGGCCTGGAGTCCCTGGGCACGTCACATAAAGGCAATGAAGGAGACAATAAGATTGACCTCACGGCCCTGGCAGGAGATGAAATGAGAGGCAGGTAAAGTGCCTACTCGGGTTCCTTGTACTCATATGTTAGCTGCTGTTATTACAAAACCACTTTAACCCAGCATATGGTTCACGTTTCCAAACCACCGCAATGGCTCAGGACTTACTCACACGGATTGTTGAAAAACAAAGGGGAGTTGGGGGAAAGGCTGTCGGATGCGGTTAGCCAGAGACTCTGGGGCAGTGATTTGTCCCGCCTCACCGTTGTCTTTCTTGGAGTGGCCAACAGCCTCCTGCCCGGGTCTCCTGGGGGACTTGTGGAAACTGCAGTGCTTTGGGCTCTTTGCTTAGGGTGGGGTTTGAGACTGTTTTTAGTCAGCTTCACAGGTGATTCTATTGCAAACTGAAGTTTGAGAACCACATTTTTTTTCTGCTAACACCAATCTCCTTGGCAAGATCTCTGGCCTATGTGGTCACCGTCAAAGTGACAAGGGGTTCCCGTCTGGGGCCAGCTCATCCATCTCTTTGGACCAGGTTTCCTGTTAATAAGGTCCCTTTCAGCCCCATGACCAACTCAGGGAAATGAGGAGTCAGAGAAGGAAGAAAATAACAGTGGGAGAGGAATCTGACAGCAGAGCAGAGAAGGAAACTGAGGAAACAGGCAGACCTGGATCACTTTGGGAGTGGAGGGGCAGGCAGCGCACCGCTGGGGCAAGGAAGAGCTGGAGCTGCCTCCACCACAGTCCAGTCGTGCAGGGTTATTAAAAGAAAGAAGAATGAGCGTCTGTATCTCGGCAGAGCAGGGCAAGAGTCATCAGCAGATGTTATTAAAATCCTTTCCTCACCAGTGAAAGACACTTATCGCTCTTCATCAGCAAAGCTCTCTTTTTGGAAAGGAAAATCAACTTAACAGGTGGGGACTGTCCTTTTGCTCCTTCCATGAAACACACCAAGGCTGCCACCCGTCAGCCCCCAAACCAGTGTGGGGCTCACGGAGCTGCTCCAGAATGGTGGATGGGAAACCATGGACACTCGGCATCTTGGCACTGTGTGCGTGAGGGACCTCTCCCCTGCTGCAGGGGATGTCTGGATGCTGTGGGTACCAGTGATGACTGACTGCTGCAGAGGGGCTTTGGACCCCTCAACAAGAAGCAGTGGGGGCACAGCCTCCTCGCCAGTGTCCTTGCACCAGCTCTGGCCTCCTCCCTTCTGTCCTGCGTCCCACCAGACTCATCTCACCTGAGCGTGTCACCCCCGTGCTTACAAACGCTTGGAGATCACTCACTGCAGCAAGAACACATTCACACACATCAGCTCAGGGTTCAAGGCCCTTCCCAGACTGGCCGCAAACGCCCCTCCAGCCCGCTTCCCCATCCCTTGTCAGGCTGCAGGCTGGAGCATCACTGCTCTTCTCCAAACCCCAGTGCCCTTGCCTGCCTCCCTGCTTTGCCCAAGGCGGTTGCTCTGCCTGCAGCTCCTTGCCCCTCTTCTCTGCCAGGTGATCCAGTTAATGGCCCAGCTCAAATGTCTCCTCCTCGGGGAAGCCCTCTCTGACCTCTCCAGGCAGAACTAATTATTCCCTCCACTGGTTCCCATAGCAGGCGTGCTCCTGTTTTAACTACGACCACACTATATTCTGGTTGGGTGTAATCCATTGTTTCTGTTTCTGTCTATGTTTCCCCTCATCACAGGGAGTTCTGGCAGGAAGAGGGCTGTCTCCTGCTCCTCTGTATCCCCCACAGAACTAAGCACAGTTCTTAATAAAAATAATAGTTAGCATGTAGTGAGGGCTTACTCAGCACTCTGGGAGGCCTTCATTCACATTATTTTATGTTATCCTCAGAACAATTCGTCCAGGTTATTAGGCCTATTTCACAGATGAAGAAACTGAGGTTTGTAGAAGCGAAGTGACCTGTACAGGGACACATGGCTAGTATGTGGCAGAGCAGGGACTAGAAACCAGAACAGTCTGAGCTCAGCAAAGGTTTGTTGACTGAATGAATGAACCTCTTCTCCCACCCCACCTCTGGTGCCAGCCGCCCTCAGGAAGACCAGCGGAAGGGCCCATGGTGGTGTTTAGCTCCTGAGCCAGTGCTGTCAATCCACCCATCCCCATCTCTGTGACTCAGGCTTTCTCTGCTTCCAAGGTATCACACTTTTGTTTCTTTTCTCCTGGGCATGACCAGGAGGCCCTAGAGAAAGGTCTCCGCCACCTTCCCCAGCTAGCCCCCATGACCCCAGCACTCTTACTTTCCCTAGGACAGCAACCCCTTCTAGGCATTCCCTCCCCAAGGCCCCTCCCCAGCTCCTGCTGTGCGGTCAGCATTCCAGCTTCTCTGTCCCCAGCAACTTGGTCCCTGGCATGCCTCCAGCCTCTGGTTAAGACCTGGAAAACATTCGCAGGACTGTGTTCCAGACAGAGCCCTGGGCAGTTGTCATTCCTTCTTCTTTCACTGGGGAATGCAGGAGTAGCTCCTCTCTTCCTAAGCCCCAGTTTTCAAGACCAACTTCAATTTTACAGTCTTGTAAGCTTCCTGAGAATAGCAGCTCAGTTTTTTCAACTCTACAGGCCCTGCAATCCATCATCAAGAGCCATGCACCTAGGTAGATGCCCAGTAAATGGCAAATGAATGACTTCCTGGAAAACACCAAGAACATTCTGTGAATACTTCCTCAAACATAACACTTCCCATCTTAATATATTCCATCCCTGCATCAATCTTTCTTTTTTTTTTCAGACGGAGTCTCACTGTGTTGCCTAGGTTGGAGTGCAGTGATGCAGTGGCACGATCTTGCCTCACTGCAACCTCTGCCTCCGGGGTTCAAGTGATTCTCCTGTCTTAGCTTCCTGAGTAGCTGGGATTACAGGCGCGTGCCACCATGCCCGCCTAATTTTTGTATTTTTAGTAGAGACAGGGTTTTGCCATGTTGGCCAGGCTGGTATCGAACTCCTGACCTTGTGATCTGCCTGCCTCAGCCTCCCAAAGTGCTGGGATTATAGGTGTGAACCACCGTGACCAGCCTGCATCAATCTTCTTTTTCTTCCCTCTGGTTCTAGAAAGGATGGTGATATATCTCTTCTCTCTAAACCTGATCCCTCCCATCTCTGCTGAGCTCACCCCTTTGGGCAGCAACTCTCCCAGTGCTCTAATGCACCAAAGCTTGGAGCAGGTCACCAGGCCCCGATGACCTCCCATCCCTGTGTTCCCAGGGCCCTAGCATACTGGATGGACCCTGCTTTAAATGACCAAGAGAATTCATCTCATTTCTACACTCATTTAACAAAAGGTAGCAACACACACCAGGTGCTAGGACCTACAATAGAGAGAGAATGTGGTTCAGGGACTCAGTCTGTGGCAAGAAAAATCACACTGTCTGTTTTTTTCACCGTTGGCTCCCTAGTGTCTAGAACAGTGCCCAGTGCATAGTAGGAGTTCAATAAGTGTTTGTTGGGTGAAAAAATGAATGAATGGCCGTTGTATTTACTTTTCTGCTCATTCCAGACATAGTTATCTAATATTACTATTTTTCAACCTCTTTTACCCCAGGGACCTCTATGCACCCTCTCCCTCAACTCGCCCTCAATTTGTTCTCATAATCCCCATGACCCCCAGTCTTATAACACCACTCTCAGGAGCCCAAAGCTGCCATTTATTAACTTCCATTAGAATGACTCTTCACCTACCTTGGGGTCTTCAGTTTCTCCCCTCCTCCTAATTTCCAGGATTCCATTCTGCTTCTGCTGGCCTCCCTACAAAGCCTGCAACGCCATAAGCCATTTCAGCAAAGAGCTTGATCATCTTTTGGTGACCCCTGCATTCATGACTTGCTACCTTACCTGTCTTTGGCTCTGCGTGTCCCCCAGTTTCCCTTCCTTTCTCTGGAAAGAGAGATTGCCCAAGAGTCCTGAAGATCAGCATCACTACAAATGCATGCAGACCAGCTTCAGCTGCTTGCCAACTCTAAAAAATGAGTAAACAATTTTCTAAACTTAAAAAATGAGTAAACAATTTTCTTCTCCTCCTCACACCAACTATTTGCATAATGCAGTGACCTTTTATAAACCATGCCATTGTATAAGCATCATTTCAAGGGTAGAAATCAACTATTCATCCCATTTCATACTCTAATTCATTCACCTAACATTTTTCTGTATAAACGTTCTCATGTATTGACAGAGTACTCGTATTTATCATTTGTAATGGTTATATAATATTCTATCATATTAATGTTTCATAGTTTGCTTAACAATTCCCCGTTTGTGGAGCATTTGGGTGTTTTCCAGGACTTTCTTATTATGAACAGGGCAGCAATAAACATCTTTTCGCAAATAGCTTGTATTTCCTTTTCAGTTATTTCCCTGGTATATATTCCCAGAAGAGGGATTATTAGGTCAAAGGCTAGAGATGCTTTTATGGCTTTTGTTGTGAGGTGCCAGACTGCTCTCCAAAAGACTGTACTAATTTGCAGTTCTCCTGTCCTTTTATTCATGCTTTGTAGCCTCCTAATGAATTCCCCCAGGGGTTGTTCCAAATCTTCTGGGCCTGCCTGGGGCATCCAGCCACTCTCACCCTTCAGAGGTGATTTTACTGGGAAAGTTACACGCATGTCCCTGAATTTCCTCAATTTCCTTCCAAATCAACATTTCTATTTTTATCTGGGCTCCCCTCCTAGGCTGATCTCTGAAGAAGAGGTGTCCGATTTCCTCTCCAAACACACCTCCCTGCCTGCATATTTGACCTCGTTCCCCCTTCCTGTCTCTTCAGCACCATGCTGCATCAGTTTTTCCCCCCTTTTTACATCATCTATCTCTCCCTCTTCTTTTGCTCTTTCCCCTCAGCCTGCAAATATCCTCATCTCCCTTTTCCTAAAAGCAATAGGCAATTTCTCCTTCTCCCCGTGAAATATCTCTTTCTGTCACCACCCATCTTTCTGAAGAGTCTACACTTCACTGTCTCATCTTCTAGTTGCTTCTCAACATTTGCCCTCTTTTACCGATGACCAACACTCAACTAAAGCTGCCATTTCAAGGCCACCAATAATTTTCTTAATAATCCAAACAAATGGCCCTTTATTGGTCATCATTCCTACCACCTTGTTGACTATCTTGTCCTCATGGAAACATTTTCCTATCTGAGGTTCCGTGGCAGTAAAATTTCTTTAGTGTCCCTTCTATCCTACCAAAATTGCACCTCTATAAGAATTTGTTCTCAAATCTTTTAGTGAACTTTAAATGATCTCTACCTCCCACTGTGTAGCAGCCAGGAGAATTGGGAGGGACTGATCCTACCCTCAGCTCTAGTGGAAGCTAGGACTCATGTAAGCCCATTAGTATAAACCCATTCCTCCTACCACAGTGATGTCTCAGGGAAAACCAGACCAGAGCAATTAACATGTGACATTTACATGTGACCTCTGGTGATCCAATTAGAGCAAAGCTCAGGACTTTTGTTTGATAGTTGAAGGAAAATAGTTATTTCTTTCCTCTTGGATATAAACGACAAAGCATGTAAACCTAATTGCTCTTGGCTACCATTGTACAACCTTGAGGAATCCAGTATGAAAATGAAGTCACACACAGAATAAAGCAGAGAGAACTGATGCATAATGGATCCAGATTCCTGATTGAACTATGCCTGAAGCCCACTATATTATAGGATTTTTCAGTTACGTGAGCCAATAAGTTCCTTGCATTATTTAAATCATGATGTATAGGGATTTCCATTATTTGCAATTCAAACATATAACCATTATAGCTTCCTTCATTGCTCTCCCTTTATGTGTTATATCTCATTGCTCTTACCTATTCCAGTAGCTTCCATGTTTATATCTATGTAGATGATTCCTCTACACCTCTACTACCTGTCTCCTTACCTTCAACTCCAGCACTACTAGCTTTTCACTGAGTAGCTATACTTGGTTTATGAAGCTTTAATCTTAGCATATTTAACACCAACAATTTTACCATCATCACCCAAGACAAATCAACCTCACTTCCCTACTTTCCTATGTCGGATTATTCAGTTGGCCAAGTTTGAAACTTCAGAGTTATCCATATCCTTTTCTCCTTTAGACCCCTCAACCAGTCAGCTACCATGACTTCACACTTTTGCCTCTAGCTGCATCCCGACCAACATAACCTCTGTCTCATATTGACAGTTTTCCCAGTTGGTCTCCCTGCCTCCTAGTTCTCCCAGTTTCTGATCACCCTGACAACACCCATCAGAAACATCTTCCTGAAACATCAAACCAATCAAACATTTTTAATGATTTCTCAGTGTGTTTTAGATTTAGCCAACACTTTCCATTCTAAACCCAAGAATGGATTTAGACCACTACAAGGTCTTTTCACCATCTTTCTGGTTTTATAATCCCGTTACTCTCTCATTGGTGCCCAAGCTACAGGCAAATTGAACTATGTCCCAGTTCTTCCACACCTTGCTGTCAATGAGATGAATCTACCTGGACCAACTTTCCTTCACATTTCATCTGTTGAAATCCTACTCATCCTTTAAGAACCATCTCAAAACCACCTCCATAAAGGATACGTTGATTTACCCAAATAGATATTTCTCTTCTTGATCCCTACAATGTCTCACTCTTGTGTTACTCATCAGAATAGGAAAGCTAACTTTTATTTTTTTATCTGCTAAGCACAGAACACAGGGCCTTGAAAATGGTAGGTGCTCAATTAATACTCATTCAATTAGTCTGATTCAAGGGCAAACTTATGAAGCAGAGATGCCACAAGAAGGTAGCTGAGAAGGAGTCTCACTCTTTTATCTACAGATTCACTAGAACCTCTTTCTCTCCTTTTTCTTTCTTTCAATGACAGCGAGGAGTTCATCAAGTCAACAAATGTTTATTTAGTACTGTATACAAGTCAACACTGGAATCTGGGAGAAGCCAGTTTGGAAATCTTGTACTCTTGACTAACTCAGAGCTGTGGTTCTCACAGCCTGGTTCACACGGATGTTCCTAGAAGCCAAGGGCAGATCTACCTTTCCACAATATCAATATTTAGGTAAGCTCTGAATGGTATAGCTATTGAGTGAGGAATGAAAAGCAACAGACCAAGAATCCACAGACCTGAGTTCTGGGCCTAGATATTTCACTAACCAGCTATGTGACCTCGAACAAGTCTTTTAACCTCTCTGTGACTCTATTGCTTCTTTGCCTGTGAAACAATGAGGTTAGGCTGCAATGTCTCTCAAAATGTGATCCTCAGAACACAGCAGATTCTCCTGTGGCTTTTAGAAAATACAAATAATCCTGGGCTTGGTGTGGTGGCTCACACCTGTAATCTCAGCCCTTTGGGAGGCCAAGGCAGGTGGATCACTTGAGGTCAGGAGTTTGAGACCAGACTGGCCAACATGGTGAAACCCTGTCTCTACTAAAAATACAAAAAAATTAGCCAGGCATGGTGGTGTGTACCTGTAATTCCAGCTACTCAGGAGGCTAAGGCACAAGAGTGGATTGAACCCAGGACATGGAGGTTGCAGTAAGCCAAGATTGCACTACTGCACTCCAGCCTGCGCAATGGAGTGAGTCTGTCTCAAAAAAAAAAAATAAATAAAATAAAAAAATATATATATATATACACACACACACATATACACACATACATATATACACACACACATATATGTGTGTGTGTATATATGTATGTATATAATGCAAATTCCCTGGACTCAAACCAGTGCTATCAAAATGAATCATTGGGGCCTTGGGAGTCTGTAGTTGAGCAAACTCCCCAGGCAATTCTTATTTCCACTCAAGTTGAAAACCTTTAAAATTTTATAATAGCAAGTTTTTTTTCTGTTCTAAGATGTGGGGGTTACCGGATTAAGTAATCATTTGAGTTATTTTGAAGTGCTGAATAGAATGGATAAGTGAGTAATCCAGAGGATATTTTGTCCTAACAAAGTGTCTCTGGACAGAAAGATGAGAGAGCTTCTATTCCATGGTCTACACCGAGGCCACTGCCCCAGGACCATGTGCAGCTGCATGCCGGTTGGCTTGCTGGCCTCTCTACCCCTCCCTTCCACTCTCCCTTTCTTCTCTCATTTCCCTTATTTTCGTTCTTCCCTATCCTCCCCCCTTCTCCCCTCCCTGTTCCCTCCCTCCTTCCTTCACTCCCTCCTTCTTTCCTTTTCTCTCTTTTTCTCTTTCTTGCCTTTTCTCTTTCTTTTTCTCTCTCTTCTTCCCTCCCTCCCTCCCTCCCTTCCTCCTTCCCTTCTTTCCTTTCTTCCTTCCTTCCTTTCCTCCTCTCTCCCTCTATCTCACTGTCTCTCTCTCTCTCTCCTTCTCTCCCTCCTTACTTTCCCTCCCTTCTTTTCTTTTTCATTTTTCCTTTTCACTCCTTCCAAACTCCTACAGGTACCTTAGTAAGCACACCATTATCGATACATTTATTTGCACTTACCTAATAGACTTTTTTCCACAAAGTCTTTCCGGCTCCCTCAATCAGATGTAAACATTTCCTGCTCAGAACTCTCACAGCACTTTGAACTTCTCCTATGCCATTAATCATACTTTACCATGTAATATTTCCAGGTCTACTCTATTGTATGCCCCTGGGGAAAAAGGCTATTTTATTCATCTTTATGTCCCTCCTTCTGCAGTGCCTAGCGTGATGTCTTGCACACGTTGACCATGTTTTACATTTATGTGATGTATAACTAGTTTAAGAAGTATTTTCACAAACACTAATGAATAATGTTTGTGAAAATAAGTGAAATAATGGTCTGAATAAGTGAAATGTTATTCACTAACGTTTGTGAAAAACTTATTCAGACACTGAGTAAGTATTCTGAATAGATTCGTGTATGAATTCCTTTTTTTTTTTTTTTCCCTTATCATATTGTTGAGCTTGTCTTATCTCCTGTCCAGGAGGCAGGATTGTGCAGTAGTAAGGACACTGACCTTGAAGTTAGACATCTGAATCTGAAGTCTTATTTTAGCTCTTAATAGCTGGGCGATCTTAGGCATGTTATTTAACCCCTCTGAACCATAGTTTTGTCTATAAAGAGGCCATAACAACATCCTCTTTACAAGATTGGTGATGATTAATTGCAATTACTTGTGAAAACATCTGGCGCATAGCAGATCATTTTAAAATACTCGTTAAATGGAATTCTTTCCTTCCCCCAACTCTTCACCTCCATTAGAATGTCCCTTAAGGACAAACACTGGCTTTTCTAATTCTTTCTCTCCAGATTTTTACGCTGTGTCTTGGTGCATTGCATACAAAGATGTGCAGAATACATTTTTTGTGTACTCTTAAGAATAGTCAATGTCACAAGGTGAAACACGTATGGAAAACATTCAAACTGAAATGAACAGGATTCCTTGTTGCAAGGGCCATACACCCAATTCAAACAAACTTGACAGGGAGAATAGAATTTATTGACTTTCAAAATTGGGAAGTTCTAGGGTAGATCTGCCTTTCAGCAAAGTGGTGTCCAGGGGTTAAAATACTGAAGACAGGATACTGTCTCATTTTCTCCAGCTCTGGGTGGGCCCTGCCTCTATGGCTTTATTCTCAGGCAAGATATCTCCAGCTGGCGGAAAGGATGGCTGGGGGCTTGTGAGTCAAAGGGGAGAAGCCCTTTCTCTCTTCGTGTCCATGTGCAAATCTCATGGAAGAACTGTCACTGACCCTGCTTGGGTTCTCCGCCCACATCTGAACTAGACATAGGTACAAAGGATATAGTACTATGGCTGGCTCAGTCTGGGTCGCATGCCCACCCAGTAGCCAGTGGGGAAAGACACAGTAGTTTGAAGCCTCTCAGACTACAAGGAATGAAGGAGAGGTAGTTCTTCCAAATGAAGAGGTGCCAAAAGATAAAACCAACTTGTTGGGTGCACACATAGAATATAACGTGCTATTTCCCACAAGATGCCCTAAGCTTAAACCATCTGTTTTGTGTCATTTAAAGGGCCCAGCTTTATTTACTCATCAATTTCCTCATTCACTGTTACTGGAAAAATAAAACCATCCTGAGGGTCTCCTCAGGCCCAGACCCAGTGCCAAGGGTTGGGGTAAAGCAGTGACAAAGTCAAGTTTGGGCTTCCTCTCACAGATCTTCCAGTCCAGTGAGGGCTCAGGAACCTCTCACTGCATGGACCACCACATTTCCTGAAGTTTCCTCCACTAAATATGGTCTTTGGCTTCAAGAAATGAGCTCCACAGGGTTCCATTTATAGTGTATGCACTGGAAGGAGCATCGCTTTATCCCATTATCACCTGTTTAGTGAAACTGCCTTTGCAAAAGTTATGACAGTGAGAAAAGTCAGACCTAACTGACTCCATCTTGCTTCTAACCTCCAAGCCGCACTTGTTAATTCCTGGGCTTAGGCCAGGCTAACTACGAAAGGAATTAAGTTCATAGCTTAACTTTGAAACAAAGATAATAATAGCCCTTTCCTGAAACAAACTCTCTCTTTGTTTGTAGATCAGACCTCTTTTAAAAAACTAATAAATTAGCCACAAGATTAGAAATTATGGCTCAGGGGTCATGCAGCTAGAGGCCATAAGATTCTTAACTCCCCAGTTGCTCCTATAGAAGACATCACGATTGTAAAATCTAAGATTGGTGTTCAAGATATTTTTCACATCTTGCAGTCTGATGAACCAGTTGACACCACCCAAACGGATAAACTGGCTCAGCTGGTCTTGTGGCTCCTACCCAGGAACTGACTCAGTGCAAGAAGACAAGCTATGAATCCCTATGCTTTCATCCGTGACCCAACCAATCAGCATGCCCCATTCCCTAGCCCCCTGCCTGCCAAAGTGTCCTTAAAAAACCCTGCCCTTCAAATTTTTAGGGAGGCTAATTTAAGTAATAATAAACTCTTATCCTTCTGCTGAGCTGGCTCTGCATTTATTAAACTCTTTGTCTATTGCAAAAACCTGCTGTTCTCAGTGATGAACTGTGCAGCAGGCAAGATGAACCCATTGGGCAATTGCATTAGCACACTTGGTTTGTTGGCTGAACTGGCCTCTCTCAGTAGAGATCACAGAATCGGACTCTCAGATGAAGGACATGGAGAGCCAACTCACTTCAGTAGCTAGTGCACAGTTCCCGAGAATGGTGGAAGGGGAAGACCAGGGGGTTTTGTTGCGAGTTTTTTATTTTGTTTTGTATGAGTAATTTTAAAAGTTTTTTAATTATAGAAAAATACACATAACATAAAACTTACCATTTTAACCAATTTAAATGTATAGTTCAGTGGTGTTGCATATATTCGTATTGTTGTATGACCAATCTTCAGAACTTTTTCGTCTTGCAAACGTGAAACTCTACCCCCATCAAACAACTCTTCATTCTTCCCTCTCTCCCCAGCCCCTGGCAACTTCCATTTTTTCTGACTCTGTTAATCTGACTACTCCAGGTACCTCATCTAAATAGAATCATACAGTATTTGTCCTTTTGTGGGTGGCTTATTTCACTTAGTATTATATCTTCAAGGTTTGTCCATGTTTTAGCACATGTCAGAATTTCCTTCCTATTTAAGGCTGAATAATATTCCATTGTATGTAGACATCGTGTTTTGTTTATCCATGCATCCGTCAGTGGGTACTTGGGTTGCTTCTACCTTTTGGCAATCGTGAATAATGCTGTAAGCATCGTGGGGAAGATCAGTTGTGATGGCAGAAACCTGTGTGTTCTGGAGGCCAGCAGCATTCAGATCAAGTAGGGCCTTCGTAGGATCCTGAACAGACAAGTTCTGAGTTCAAAGAGGCAGCAGAAGCGCTGGGGCACCCTCTGCAGGGTAGGGGAAGGGACAGTTTCCTGGGCCTGAGGAAGTATCCATGTATAAGGGAGAGGATCTAGAAGGAAGGGAAATGCCAAACTTTATCTACTTCCCCATTTGTCCAGTGCTGGCCCTGATTTCACACTTTGTTGACCAGTCTTGGGAACTCTTGTCACGTCGTTAGAGGTGACTTCCAAGCAATAACATTGTGCTCACTACTTTAGGAGAGGTCTTTACTCATTCAAGAGTCCTGCCCATCTCTGCTGAGCCTCCTACTAAAGCACTCCCAGCCCTATCCCACCCTCTGCAGAGCTTGGCCTCCCTCCTCCACCATCTCCCAGCCCCCATTTTAATTTCCTCTGCCAGCATTGCCTATATCGGACTTGCTCATTCATCTGTTTATCTGCCATCTACACAGGACTGAAGTGAGGAGCCAGCCTCATCCAAGTGCCCAGCTGTTCCAGGCATTGAAGAAGTTGCTGTCCAGTGCGGTAGGACAGGATGGTGACACAGATTAAACTGGGCACTGCTTCGTGGTACTCAGCATAAGTAGCCTGTTAGCTGGAGGCTGAGCCAAATAGAAGTGAAGTATCTGGGGAACTTTGAAATGGCTGCTGAATACAAGGGAATTGCTTGTTGGAACTAGGTGAACCAGGAGCAGGTTTCATGGTACAGTAGATCAATATTGTTCCTTCTAAGGAAACAAACAGAATCAATGCCAGCTGCCCCAGGTCTCTAAGCAGATCTGAAAGCCACAGGGCCCATGGATGGAGGCTTCATGCTGATTTTGTAGAATACAGCAATGTGTACCTGGTTGGGAGACATTTTATTGAATTTCTTACCAACAATTGTACCTGAGCCACCAGAGGCCCAGTATTCAAGCATAGAGTGAAGGAGGAGCATACAATTGAAGGGCTGAAGGAGTCTTTGGGGAGTGAGAATGGCATTCTTGTTGCCATTCCCTGCTCCTCTACCCACAGCAGACATTGTTTCCTGATATCCACGTGCTTGCTGAGCACAGAGGCAGCCTCAGAATATTCTCACCAGTGTTTCAGCAGCCATGATCAGATCATCACAGTTGGTGTGAAGGCTTTTGCCTTTCCTGATTTTATTCAATCTAACATCATTCCAGTAGGATTCCTTCTGTAGCTTTCTGGAGAGCTGCTCTAGAGGCTTTGTGAACCTATTTTGTTGTTGAATAGCTCAAATTATTAAGCCTCCAATTCAATTAAAGCTCACTGTGTTCCTACCACAGGAAAAGCCCTGGGCTAGGTATTGAGAAGATGCTTCCTTAAGCAGGACAGAAACCTTTCTTATTGCAAGTTCTCCCCATTGGTCCTATACCTGCCTTCTGGACAGCACACAGTAAGGCTCTCCCTATGCCATATGACAGCCCTTCCAACACTACGAGATGGCTTTTGTGCCTTCCCCTAGTTTTTATTTTTTTCTAGAGGAAATCTAAGCACTTCCAGCTACTTTTTTATTGTTGTTTTCTTTTTTTCTTTTTTTTTTTTTTTTCAGACAGGATCTCACTCTGTCACGCAGGCTGTAGTGCAGTGGCACGATCTTGGCACACTGTAGCCTCCATCTCCCGGGCTCAAGCATTCCTCCCACCTTGGCCTCCTGCGTAGCTGGGACTACAAGTGTGCACCACCACGCCCAGCTAATTTTTCTATTTTTTTGTAGAGACAGGGTTTCACCATGTTGCGCAGGCTGACCTTGAAGTCCTGAGCTCAAGTGATCTACCTGCTTTGGCCACCCGATTGCCAGCATTACAGGCGGGAGCCACCATGCCCAGCCTCCAACTCTTTCTTTTAGTATTTGGTTTTCAGACTCCTCACTCCCTGGTTGGCTTCCCGTGATCATGCCCCAGTGTGTCTACATTCCTCCTAAATTGTGGTGCCCAGCGTGTACATAGTACTTCATCTGTGATCTTAATAATTTGGAGTACAAGCCAGCACACAGGGACATTTAGATGAATCTCGAAAGGGATAAGGGGTCCACCAAGTTGACAGGGTGCACCAAGGCATTCCTAGTAAGGGAGAAGTCTGTAAAAGTGTGACCATGGCTTGTTCGGGGTGAATTATGCAAATTCTTGTATGAACCAAGCCCGGTAATTTTTCATGACTTAAAAATTGTTCTTCAAATTCTAGAAGCTTAGAGTTACAAAGATTCTTAAAAGGCATCATCACCCATCTGTTGATTAAATCACCAGGCTACAATATTCCTTGAGAGAAACAGGGGGTCTTGAGTATTCTATAATGGAAACTCTTGTTTTTTATGAAGACAGGCCCTTCAGTCTTTTGACTTCTCATTCAAAAGTTTCTCCTTTTCATTTGAAACCTGCTGCATTGAAAGGTTACTTGGCCGGGTGCAATGGCTCATGTCTGTAACCCCAGCAGTTTGGAAGGTTGAGGCTGAAGGATCACTTGAGTTCAGGAGTTCGAGACCAGCTTCAGCCACATAGTGAGACTCCATCTCTACAAAAAAATAAAAAATTAGCCAAGTGTAATAGCCTACAGTCCCAGCTACTTCGGAGACTGAGGTGGAAGGATCCCATGAGCCTAGAAAGTTGAGACTACCAGTGAGCTATGATCATGCCACTGCTCTCCAGTCTGGGCAACTGAGCTAGACCCCATCTCAAGAAAGAAGAAAAGAAAGAAAGAAAGAGAAAGAAAGAAAGAAAGAAAGAAAGAAAGAAAGAAAGAAAGAAAGAAAGAAAGAAAGAAAGAAAGGAAGGAAGAAAATCATCTTTCAGAGTTATGGAGTGTCTACCTCGTGCAGCACTGTTCTAGGTATGTGTGTGGGTGGACATGGGTGGTCCATGGGGGTAGTCAAGGTGGAGGAAAAAGGACAAACAAGCTCAGACTTTGTCTCTAAGGAACTTGCACTCCAGTGGGGACAACCCAGAAAAGAGTAAAACAAATGCTATAATTGAGACATGGTAAATATTGTGGAAGCACAGAGAAGGAGGTTGCTTCTAAAGAAAGGAGCAGAGATAGCCTGTTCTCATGTCTATTCAGCAGCCAGAGTTATTGCTTTAAAAACCAAATCAGATCATATTTCTTGCTGTTGAAAATCCTTCAAGGCTTCCCATCACACTAAAAAATTAACCCCAAGAGCCAGGTATAGTGGCTCATACCCATAATCCCAGCACTTTGGGCGGCAGAAGTGGGAGGATTGCTTGAGGCCAGGAGTTTGAGACCAGCCTGGACAATATAGTGAGACCCCATCTCTTAAAAAAACAAAACAAACAAAAATGAACCCCATGTCCTTACAGTGGCCCGTAGCATCCTGCACTACCTGACATCTGGCCACCTCTTCTTACCCACATGAACTTTCAAACGTTTCCACTTTGGCCACTCTGACTTCATTGCTGTCCCTTGAACCCACCGGATTCCTATGTTAGGGCTTTTATATTGAGTGTTTCCTCTTGGGACCCTGCTCCTTTAGGCTTCCCCATGGCTTGCTCCCTCATATTATTTAGCTGTACAGGGAGACCTAAAGTCCCTTACCCCACGACTTGTTGCTTGCTATCCCCTTACCCTCCCTTATTTACTTAATAGCATTTATTACTATCTAAATTTATCTTTTATTTACTTATTAGTTGTCAGTCTCCCAATAGAATGTGAGCTCTTTGAAGGCAGGATTTTGTCTATTTCATTCACTGTCATATCCCCAGCGCCAAGAACGGGGCTGGCTAATGACATGTGCCAAATAAACATTTGTAGAGTGAATGAATGAGTTAATCTTCTTGATAACCTATTCTAAAAACTAGCAGCTGGCCAGGCTCAGTGGCTCACGCCCAGAATCCCAGCACTTTGGGACACCAAAGTGGGATCACTTGCAGTCAGGATTTTGAGACCAGCCTAAGCAAGAAAGTGAGACCCCATCTCTACAAAAATTTACAAATTAGCTGGGCATAGTGGTGCGTGCCTGTAGTCCCAGCTACTTGGGAGACTGAGGTGGAAAAATTGCTTGACCCTAGGAGTCTGAGGTTGTGGTGAGCTGTGATCAGCCACTGCACTCCAGCCTGGGTAACAGAGCAAGACTCTGTCCCAATAAACAAATAAAAATAAAAGTTAGCAGCATTAATATCCAGAGTACTTGTCTGTAGTTTCTAGAAACAAGTCCAATCTTTTTGAAAATGTGTCCAAATAGTTTCTCTTCAGAAATCCTCTGGCATTTCCTACTCTTCATGATTTCTCAAAGATTTTGACTGCAGCTGTAAGATCTGGAAGTTCTTTCAGCTGTGTGTCTAGGAGATTTTCTACCTTGGCCTAGGGACCTAAGCAAATTGCATGCACAGAAGATTTTTATCTAGCATGAGGTTACATTCTCAAGTCAGCATAGGAAGGTAAAATTGACATATCATCAGGATTTTCCTTGAACATCCCAAGCATCACAACAGATTACTGATTCTGCAGTTGTGTGCCTGAGGAATTGGTTTGTTTGTATTAGCAGCCCTGTGGTATGAAAAAATATGGATCTCTGAACACCTGAATCACTCTTAGCCTGGTTAGGTGCTTTTCCTGTAGGAAGTATTTGGGAACTGAGGCTGACTGAAAGAACAGCCATTTTATATCCCCTAGGATAGCCAAGCGGTTTTGAGCATGGGTGCTGGAGCCAAACTGTCTAATTTTTAATCCTGGCTCTAACATTTACTTACTTGCTGTATGACTACAGGCAAGATATTCAACTTGTCTATGCATCAGTTTTCTCATCTGTAAAGCAGAATAATAATAGTACCTGCCTCACAGGAATAGTTTGAGGACCAAGTTTATTAATGCTTATGGGGTCTCTAGACTAGCACCGGGCACATAGTATTTCTATGCTTTCTAATCAACATGAGCAATTATTTTATTATCTCCCATCTCATGTTCATACGGGGGCATACGTTCAATGGATGGAAGGGAGGCAGCATATAGTAGACTGTTTAAATTGTGATTTCTCCCTCATTCTTTTTCTCTCTGTTTCTCTTTTCCCCCAAATGCCAATAGTTGAATTTGTAGGATGTGAGCTCTCTGTAAATTGCTTAGGTGCTTTCCCTTTGCTGGAATTCTAGGCACTCTTCTAGTGATTATCATATAATTTCTCGTTTGAACACCTTTATAAAGACTGGGGAAGGTGAGTAGAAAACCAGACGTGAAATACTTTGACCTCTTTGTCTGTCATGCACACACATTTCCACACTTTCCGTAAACAATGGGGTTAGCCTTTTTCTAATGTTCTCCTCCAAACATAATGATTTGAGTCCCTTTGGTTGCTTTTAGCTTTTTCTGGAGCACTGGCTCATCCTCTGGCTTCAGCTTTTTGGATACTTTTCTTATAGACTCATGCTTCCCTTTCTTTGAGCACCGAGAAAGTAAAAAAGCCAGGAAGAAAGACAACAATGCAGAAAATGCATAAAAAATAGCCAGCCAGTTTTTTTTTTTTTTTTTTTTTAAATGTGAAGAATAGAAAAGAGAGAGGCCTGAGGAGTTGGCATGAGCAGAAAGGAACATTTGCTGTTATATATGGCAGAAGCTGCTGTTCTACTGAGGTGATGGACTCCCCGAGGCCAGAGCTGCAGGAGACACACAGGGCTCTAGGAGCAGCCAGTCTGGGATGCAAGTTTTGACCACATTTGGAAGGTTCAGTTATTACTGGTATTTGTTTTCCTACTAAGCCCTGGGACAGAATCCCTTGTTCCTGGGCTGATATTGAGAATAGTGAGGGAAATGTTATATAAGGGTTCAGTAAGTGCCATATATTATTAATATCATCCTTTAGCCACCCCCCATACCTTATCTGATTGTTCTTTACCTTGATCTGCCTCTACCATTCTCCTGATTGAAAACAGAATCGTCATTGCAATTTTTAAATCTAATTGAAACCGGGCATGGTGGTGCAGTCCTGTAGTCCCAGCTAGTCGGGAAGCTGCAGTGAGCCATGATCATACCACTGCACTCTAGCCTGGGTAACAGAGCAAGATTTGAAAAGAGAGAGAGAGAGAAAGAGAGAGAGAGAGAGAGAGAGAGAGAGAAAGCAAGCAAGAAAGAAAATCTAGTTGTTCCAACTTACCCTGATCTGTCCCTTAGTAGCAAAACTTCATGTAATTTGTATCTCCCCCTTTTCCTTGTTAGCTAGTTTACCAAACCATTTCCCATCCATTATATGACTTAATATTCATGATTACCCAATGAGGTAGGTGGTCTTGGTGGCTTTCCATTTTATAGATGAGGAAACTGAGTTTTAGTGAATCATTTATTCATTAGTTCATTCATTCAACAAATATTTACTGAGCACTTCTATTCCAGGCATGATGTAAAACATTGAAGATAAAAAGATGAAGTAGACAGTCTCCTCCTGTAAGTAGCTCCTATCTAGTGAGGAAAAGAGGCACAAACAGATACCTCTCATACAGCAGGGTAAGTCCAATGTCTTAGGTTGGGTGCCCCAGAAACAGTCCTAGACAGTGATCCCAAGAAGTACCGGTAGAGGAGTGAGAAGCTGAGACAAACAAGGAGAGGAAATGAGTACAGGGTATGTTAATGAACAGGGTCCTGCTGTGGGCAACCGGGCTCAGTCCCATTGGGAATCTCTCAGAGAGTGTAGAAGCTGTGTCAGTGATGTCCCATCTGAGGATGAGAATCTAGGGTATTTGCCCATTAATCTCTACCTTCTGGCCTGGCCTGACCTCCGGCCAAGTACATGCTTGGCGATCGGCAGTAGGGAGTCATAGGTGAGCAGAAAATGATGGTGCCAAGAGAATGTGGGCAGAGCACTGATATGTCTGTTATGTGGACTTATAGACACAAGCACAGACCATTACAGAAGCCCTGAAGAGGAGTTCCCAGCTCACACTGGCTGGGTCCAAAAAGTCTTCCTGGAAGAGGTGATGGAGGAACAGTATTCTGAGGGAATGCCTTACTCCAGAGCTGTTTAGTGAGGGCATGTGCAGAGAGGCCCTGATGTCTGGCCACACTAAAGATTTTAGATTGAGAGTTCTGACTAAGGTTAAGAAAATATCTACTTATCACCCTACCCAGGGAAATTAGGAGGTTAAGAACAGGACAAGAACTCAGATGGCTAACAGATTCTCAGAGTACTGTCCTCTCCAAAATTGAGGGATGAGAGTGAGCGAGAGAGAGAGAAAGAGTGAGAGAGAGAGAGAGAGCAGCAAGAAGTGAGCTTGTGTCTGCTTTTTGTAAAGAAACACAAGGACTTTTCTGGGTTTCCCCAAGACCCACCCCAGGCTTCTGTCTATTTATGGATTAGGTGGTTCCTCAGAACATCCTTCCTTCCAGAGCTGCCATCCGCAGCCCTGCCCAGCCCCCAGATGCTCGCTGCACTCACTCCTTCATAAGCACCACCTCCCAATTAGACCAAGGATGTGGCAATCGGGCTGCCCAGAATTACTCTCCCCACCTTCAGCTTGCCCTGAGCAGAGTTCAGATTGCACATTTCCCGACACTCAGAGAGACCCATTAATATTTAGCAAGTTACATTTCTAAAGCACTTTGCTAACATGAATTGATCTTTTCGGCACCCCCTTGTGAGGCAGCTCAGTACTGCCAGCCCTACTGGGGACATAAGGCTTTGAGAAGATAAGCTACTTAGGCTAGGGCCATGGCTGGTGAGCGACGGATCCAGATGAGAACCAAAGGTCGACGACACCAGTTTTCTGAGCCTGCTGGCAGAACTCCAGCATGGCCACAACACCCCCTCCTTGCTCAGGATGTCTTGGAGCAAATCCAGCCCTCTGAAGGTTTAAATAGAATGGGCTTGTCATCTTTCAGATTGGACTGTTCACAAGCCAGCTACTGCTTATGGAGTGCTTATAATGTGCCAGGAGTTGGGCACTTCGCATAGATTGTATCATTTAATTCTCACAACCTTTGCACACTTTCTATGGTGTCACTACTATTATTTTAGGCATCAGAGAACTGAGGCACAGGAAGATTAAGTAACTTGCTTAAAGTTGCACAGCTAGTAAGAAGTAGAGCTAAGATTTAAACCTGGGCTATTCAGCTTCAGAGATTTTAACTATTATGAACCAGCCTAAAGGTGGGTAGAGAAACCAAGGTAAGTGGAATTGCACTTTGTGAAGTTCTGCCTACTCCCAGGCAATTCATCATATGCCTTGCAAAATTATTTCTAGAGGTAGAGGAATTAGGTGTAGGGAGAAGCTGTCTGCAAAAGTGATCTTGAGGAATGAGAGTATTAACTAAAGTTGTTGATTACTTGATTTTTCTTTTGGCTCCCCATTCCCAGGCCTCCCTAAAAGGACAGAGAGAGGACCAGTCCATCCAATAAACAAGCACGAGGCCCCTGTGCCATGCACTGTGTTTAAAAATGATGTTGGCTTTGGTGGGGTAGAGATACGCATACATAATTATGAACTGGTGGGGGGCACTATAACGATGATGATGAGAGCCCACTGGGAAGGCGGATGGAGGGAGGAGGCAGAAGTGACTTGTTAGTCCAAGGAAGTTGGAAAAGTTTTGTAGACATGAGTTGGATCCTGATGGAGATGGAGGAAGGAGAAAAAGGAACAACACGTGCAAAGGAAGCAAGGTGTAAAATAATGTGTCTTGGAGAGCAGAAAAAAAGCAAGGAGAGCTGTCCTCCTTGCTTTCTTGAGATAAGTGGGTCAATTTGGGGCCTTATAACCCTAGATGAGGGATTGGGTTACAAATTTTAAGGTGTCCTAAGGATGTAACTCTGTGACATGTCTAGTCAAATTCTCATCTTGGTACACCATTGTTAGATAGAAAGGATAATTGTAGTCAGGTGAGGTGGTGTGTGCCAGTCGCCCCAGCTACTCAGGAGGCTGAGGCAGGAGGGTCACTTGAGGCAGGAGATCCAGACAAGCCTGGGCAACATAGGGAGACTCCGTCTCAAGGAAAAAAAAAAGGATGATGGTGTAACAATAGTCTTTCTTCTATGCCTGTGGGGGATTGATTCCAGGACCCCTGCAGATAACAAAATCCATGGATGCTCCAGTCCCTTATATAAAATGGCATGTGCTGGGTGCAACAGCTTACGCCTATAATTCCAGCACTTTGAGAAGCTGAGGTGGGAGGATTCCTTGTGGCCAGGAGTTCAAGACCAGCCTGGGCAACAAAGCAAGATCCTCATGTCTACAAAATTATTTTTTAAAAATTAACTGGGCATGGTGGCACATGTCTGTGGTTTCAGCTACTCAGGATGCTGAGGTGGAAGGATTGCTTGAGCCCAGGAGGTTGAGGCTGCAGTGAGCTATGATTACAGCACTGTACGTTAGCCTGGGTGGCAGAGTAGACCGTCAATAAAAAAAAAAAATAAAGATGGTGTAGTATTTGCATATAACCTGCACACATTTTCTTGTATAATTTATTTTTATTTATGTATTTATATATTTATGTGTTTATTTTTATTTTATGTATTTATTGATTTTAGATGGAGTATCGCTCTGTCACCCAAACTGGAATGTAGTAGTATGATCCCAGCTCACTGCAACCTCCGCCTCCTGAGTTCAAGTGATTCTCCTGCCTCAGCCTCCCTAGTAGCTGGGACTACAGGTGAACGCCACCAAGCCTGGCTAATATTTGTATTTTTTGGTGGAGACAGGGTTTTGCCATGTTGCCCAGGCTGGTCTCGAACTCCCGACCTCAAGTGATCCACCAGCCTCGGCCTCCTAGGGTGCTGGATTACAGGTGTGAGCCAAAGTGCCCGGCCTTATGTGTTTATTTTCAATTTCAATAGGTTTTGGGAGAACAGGTGGTATTTGGTTACACGAACAAGTTCTTTAGCGGTAATTTCTGAGATTTTGGTGCACCCATGATCCGAGCAGTATACACTGTATCCAATGTGTAGTCTTTTATCTCTTGCCACACCCCACCCTTGCCTCTGAGTTCCCAAAGTCCAATGTATCATCCTTTGCATCCTCATTGCTTAGCTCCCACATATGAGTGAAAACATATGATGTTTGGTTTTCCATTCCTGAGTTATTTCACTTAGAATAACAGTTTCCAATTCCATCCAGGTTGCTGCAAATGCCATTATTTCATTCCTTTTTATGGCTGAGTAGTAGTCCATGGTATGTATACATCAGGATTTCTTTATCTCATTGATTGATAGGCATTTGGGCTGCTTCCATATTTTTGCAGTAGCAAATCGTGCTGCTGTAAACCTGCATGTGCAAGTATCTTTTTTGTATGACTTCTTTTCCTCTGGGTAGATACCTAGCAATGGGATTGCTGGATCAAACAGTAGATCTCCATACTGTTTTCCCTAGTGGTTGTACTAGTTTACATTCCCACCAACAGTGTAAAAGTGTTCCCTTTTCACTGCATCTATGCAAATCTCTATTATTTTTTAAATTACAACCATTCTTGCAGGAGTGAGGTAGTATCATATTGTGGTTTTGATTTGTATTTCCCTGATCATTAGTGATGTTGAGCATTTTTCCATATGCTTGTTGGCCTTTTGTGTATCTTCTTTTGCAAATTGTATATTCATGTCCTTAGCCCACTTTTGGATGGGACTGTTGATTTTTTCTAGCTGATCTATTTGTGGATCCTGAATATTATTCCTTGGATGGATGTTTCGATTGTAAAGATTTTCTCCCACTCTGTGGGTTGCCTGTTACCTCTGCTGATTATTTCATTTTCTGTGCGGAAGCTTTTTAGTTTAATTAAGTCTCATCTATTTATCTTTGCTTTTGTTGCATTTGCTTTTGGGTTCTTGGTCACAAAGTCTTTGCCTAAGCCAATGTCTAAAGGGTTTTTTCAATGTTCTCTTGTAGAATTTTTATGGTTTCAGGTCTTAGATTTAAGTATTTGACCCATTTTGAGTTGATTTTTGTATAAGGTGAGAGATGAGGATCTAGTTTCAGTCTTCTACATGTGGCTTGCCAATTATCCCAGCACTATTTGTCAAATAGGGTGTCATTTCTCCCACTTTGTTTTTGTTTGCTTTGTCAAAAATCAGTTGGCTGTAAGTATTTAGCTTTATTTCTGGGTTCTCTATTCTGTTCCATTGGTCTATGTGCCTATTTTTATACAAGTATCATGCTGTTTTGATGACTATGGCCTTATAGTATAGTTTGAAGTTGGGTAATGTGATGCCTCCAGATTTGTTCTTTTTGCTTAGTCTTGCTTTGGCTATGCAGCCTGCTTTTTCGGTTCCGTATGACTTTTAGAATTGTTTTTTCTAGTTCTATGAAGAATGATGGTGGTATTTTGATGGGAATTGCATTGAATTTGTAGATTGCTTTTAACAGTATGGTCATTTTCACAATATTGATTCTACACATCCATGAGCATGGGATGTGTTTTCATTTGTTTGTGACATCTATGATTTCTTTCAGCAGTGTTTTGTAGCTTTTCTTGTAGAGGTCTTTCACGTCCTTAATTAGGTATATTCCTAAGTACTTTTTTTTTTTTTTTTTTTTTGCAGCTACTGTAAAAGGAGTTGAGTTATTGATTTGATTCTCAGCTTAGTTGCTGTTGGTATATAGCAGAGCTACTGATTTGTGTACATTTATTTTGTATCCTGAAACTTTGCTGAATTAATTTACCAGTCCTAGGAGTTTTCTGCATGAGTCTTTAGGGTTTTCTAGGCATATGATCACATCATCAGTGACATGGTTTGGCTGTGTCCCCACCCAGATCTCACCTTGAATTGTAATAATCCCCATGTGTCAAGGGCAGGGCCAGGTGGAGATAATTGAATCATGGAGGTGGTTCCCCCATGCTGTTCTGTTAGTAGTGAACAGGTCTCACAAGATCTGATGGTTTTATAAATGGGAGTTCCCCTGAACAAGCTCTCTTTTGTCTGCTGCCATGTAAGACATGACTTTGCTTCTCATTTGTCTTCCATCATGTTCGCGAGGCCTCCCCAGCCATGTGGAACTGTGAGTCAGTTAAACCTCTTTCCTTTATAAATTACTCAGTCTCAGGTATGTCTTTATCAGCAGCATGAGAACAGACTAATACTATCAGCAAACAGTGACAGTTTGACTTCATATTTACTGATTTGGATGCCCTTTATTTCTTTCTCTTGTCTGATTTCTCTAGCTAGGAGTTCCAGTACTATATTGAACAGAAGTGGTGAAAGTGGGCATCCTTGTCTTGTTTCAGTTCTCAGGGAAAATGCTTTCAACATTTCACTGTTCAGTATATTCTTGGCTCTGGGTTTGTCGTAGATGGCTTTTATTACCCTAAAGTTTGTCCCTTCTATGCCAATTTGCTGAGGATTTTGATCATAAAAGGATGCCGGATTTTGTCAAATGCTTTTTCTGCATCTATTGAGATGATCATGTGATTTTTGTTTTTAATTTTGCTTATGTGGTATATCACATTTATTGACTTACATATGTTAAACCATCCCTGATTCCCTGGTATGAAATCCACTTGATCATGGTGGATTATCTTTTTGATATGCTGTTGGATTTGGTTCTCTAGTATTTTGTTGAGGATTTTCTTTTTTTTTTTTTTTTTGAGACAGAGTCTCGCTCTGTCGCCCAGGCTGGAGTGCAGTGGCTGCATCTCAGCTCACTGCAAGCTCCGCCTCCCAGGTTTACGCCATTCTCCTGCCTCAGCCTCCCGAGTAGCTGGGACTACAGGTGCCCGCCACCTCGCCCAGCTAGTTTTTTGTATTTTTTAGTAGAGACGGGGTTTCACCGTGTTAGCCAGGCTGGTCTCAATCTCCTGACCTCGTGATCCACCCGTCTCGGCCTCCCAAAGTGCTGGGATTACAGGCTTGAGCCACCGCGCCCGGCCCTTGTTGAGGATTTTCACATCTATGTTCATGAGGGATATGGCTCTGTAGTTTTCTTTTTTTTGTTATGTCCTTCCCTGGTTTTGGTATCAGGGTGATACTGGCTTCATAGAATGATTTAGGGAGGATCTCCTCTTTCTCTATCTTGTGGAATAGTGTCAATAGGATTGGTACCAATTCTTCTTTGAATATCTGATAGAATTCAGCTGCGAATCCATCTGGTCCTGGACTCTTTTTTTTTTTTTTTTTTTTTGAGACGGAGTCTCACTCTGTCGCCCAGGCTGGAGTGCAGTGGCCGGATCTCGGCTCACTGCAAGCTCTGCCTCCTGGGTTCATGCCATTCTCCTGCCTCAGCCTCCCGAGTAGCTGGGACTACAGGCGCCCGCCACCGTGCCCGACTAATTTTTTGTATTTTTAGTAGAGATGGGATTTCACCATGTTAGCCAGGATGGTCTCGATCTCCTGACCTCATGATCCGCCCGTCTCGGCCTCCCAAAGTGCTGGGATGGCAATTTTAAAATTACCATTTCAATCTCGCTGCTTGTTATTGGTCTGTTCAGAGATTCTATATCTTCCTGGTTTAATCTAGAAGGTTGTATATTTGCAGGAATTTATCCATCTCCTTTAGGTTTTCTAGTTTATGCACATGAAGGTGTTTATAGTAGCCTTGAATAATCTTTTGTTTGTTTGTGGTATCAGTTGTAATATTTACCATTTCGTTTCTAACTGAGCTTATTTGGATCTTCTCTCTTCTTTTCCTGGTTAATCTTGTTAACGGTCTATCAATTTTATTTATCTTTTTAAAGAACTAGATTTTGTTTCATTTATCTTTTGGTTTTTGTTTGTTTCAATTTTATTTAGTTCTGCTCTGGTCTTATTTCTTTTCTTCTGCTGGGTTTGAGTTTGAATTGTTCTTGTTTCTCCATTTCTGTGAGGTGTGACCTTAGATTGTCTATTTGCACTCTTTTAGACTTTTTGATGTAGGCATTTAATGCTATGAACTTTGCTCTTAGCACTGCTTTTGCTGTATCCCAGAGGTTTTGATAGGTTGTGTCACTATTATTGTTGATTCAAAAAATTTTTAAATTTCCATTTTAATTTCATTGTTGACCCAATGATCATTCAGGAGCAGGTTGCTTAATTTCCATGTATTTGCATGGTTTTGAGGCTTCCTTTTGGAGTTGATTTCCAATTTTATTCCACAGTGTCCTGAGAAAGTACTTGGTGTAATTTTGATTTTCTTAAATTTACTGAGACTTGTTTTGTGGCCTATCATATAGTCTATCTTGGAGAATGTTCCATGTGATGATGAATAGAATGTATATTCTGCAGTTGTTGGGGAGAATGTTCCATATGATGATGAATAGAATGTATATTCTGCAGTTGTTGGGTAGAATGTTCTATAAATATCTGTTAAGTCCATTTGTTCTAGGGTATAGTTTAAGTCCATTGTTTCTTTGTTGACTTTCTGTCTTGATGACCTGTCTAGTGCTGTCAGTGGAGTATTAAAGTCTCTCACTATTATTGTGTTGCCATCTACCTCATTTCTTAGGTCTAGTAGTAATTGTTGTATAAATCTGGGATCTCTAGTGTTAGGTGCATATGTACTTAGAATTGTGACATTTTCCTGTTGGACGAGTCCTTTTATCATTATATATTGTTCCTTTTTGTCTCTTTTGTTTTTTTGAGACAGAGTCTTGCTCTGTTGCCCAGGTTGGAGTGCGGTGGTATGATCTCGGCTCACTGCAAGCTCCACCTCCTGGGTTCACGCCATTCTCCTGCCTCAGCCTCCCGAGTAGCTGGGACTACAGGCCTCTGCTGCCACACCCAGCTAGTTTTTTGTATTTTTTAGTAGAGACGGGGTTTCACTGTGTTAGCCAGGATGGTCTCGATCTCCTAACCTAGTGATCTGCCCACGTCAGCCTCCCAAAGTGCTGGGATTACAGGCGTGAGCCACTGCACCTGGCCCCTTTTTGTCTTTTTAAGTGCTGTTGCCTTAAAGTTTGTTTTGTCTGATATGAGAATAGCTACTCCTGCTCACTTTTGGTGTCCCTTTGCATGGAATATCCTTTTCCACCTGTTTACCTTAAGTTTATGTGAGTTCTTATGTGTTAGGTGAGTCTCCTGAAGACAGCAAAAACTTGGCTAGTTAATTCTTATCCATTCTGCCATTCTGTATTTTTTAAGTGGAGCATTTAGGCCATTTACATTCAACATTAGTATTGAGATGTGAGGTATTATTCTATTCATTGTGCCTGAATACCTTGTGTGTGTTTTTTTTTACATCATGTTATTGTTATATAGGTCCTGTGAGATTTATGCTTTAAGAAGATTCTATTTTGGTGTATTTTGAGCATTTGTTTCAAGACTTAGAGCTCCTTTCAGCAGTTCTTGTAGTGCTGGCTTGGTACTGGCAAATTCTCTCGGCATTTGTTTGTCTGGAAAAGATTGTATCTTTCCTTCATTTATGAAGCTTAGTTTTGCTGGGTACATAGTTCTCGGCTGATAATTGTCTCATTAAGGAGGCTAAAAATAGGAACTCAACCCCTTCTAGCTTGTAGGGTTTCTGCTGAGAAGTATTCTGTAATCTAATAGGTTTTCCTTTATAGGCTACCAGATGCTTTCTCCTCAAAGCTCTTAAGATTCTTTCCTTCATCTTGACTTTAGATAACCTGATGACTGTGTCCCTAGGCAATGATCCTTTTGCAATGAATTCCCCAGGTGTTCTTTGCGCTTCTTGGATTTGGATGTCTAGATCTCTAGCAAGTCTGGGAAATTTTTCCTCAATTATTTTCTCAAATACGTTTTCCAAACTTTTAGATTTCTCTTCTTCCTTGGGAACACCAATTATTCTTAGGTTTGGATAGTTAACATAGTCTCAAACTTCCTGGAGGCTTTTTTCATTTTTTAAAATTCTTTTTTATTTGTCTTTGATGGATTGGATTAATTCAAAAGTCTAATCTTAGAGTTCTGAAGTTCTTTTTTATGCTTGTTTGATTCTATAGCTGAGATTTTACAATGTACTTTGCATTTCTCTAAGTGTGCCCTTGATTTCCAGAAGTTGTGATTGTTTTTTATTTTTGCTATCTATTTCACTGAAGAATTTTACTTTCATACCCTGTATTATGTTTTTGATTTCTTTAAGTTGGACTTCACCTTTCTCTGGTGCCTCCTTGATTAGCCTAATAGCTTAATAATCGTCCTGAATTCTTTTTCTGGCAGTTCAGAGATTTCATCTTGGTTTGGATCCATTGCTGGTGAGCTGGTATGATCTTTGGGGTGAGGTGGGTAGTAAGAACCTTGTTTTGTCGTATGACCAGAATTGTTTTTCTGGTTTCTTCTCATTTGGGTAGACTTTGTCAGAGGGAAGATCTGAGATTCAAGGGCTGCTGTTCAGATTCTTTTGTCCCATGGGGTGCTCCCTTGATGTGGTGTTCTCCCTCTTCTCCTAGGAATGGGGCTTCCTGAGAGCCAAATTGTAGTGATTGTTTTTGCTCTTCTGGGCCTAGCCACCCAGAAGAACTACCAGGCTCTGGGCTGGTACGAGGGAGTGTCTGCAAAGTCTTGTGATGTAATTCATCTTCAGATCTTGCAGCCGTGGATACCAGCACCTGCTCTGGTGAAGTTAGCAGGGGAGTGAAGTGGACTCTGTAAGGATCCTTGATTGAGTTTTTGTTTAGTGTGCTGGGTTTGTGTTCGTTGGCCTCCAGCTATCTACTAGTCTGTTCTCACACTGCTAATAAAGACATACCCAAGACTGGGTAATTTGTAAAAGAAAGAGGTTTAACTGACTCACAGTTTCACATGGCTGGGGAGGCCTCACAGTCATGGCAGAAGGTGAATGAGGAGCAAAGTCATGGTGGCAAGCAAGAGAGAGCTTGTGCAGGGCAACTCCCATTTATAAAATCATCAGATCTGTGAGATTTATTCACTACCGCTAGAACCGTATGGGGAAAGTGCCCTCATGATTCAGTTATCTCCACCTGGCCCCACCCTTGACACACGGGGATGATTATTACAATTCAAGGTGAGATTTGGGTGGGACACAGCTAAACCATATCATTCCACCCCAGGCCCTTCCCAAATCTAATGTCCCCACATTTCAAAACCAATCATGCCTTCCCAACAGTCCCCCAAAGTCTTAACTCATTTCAGGATTAATTCAAAAGTGCATAGTCCAAAGTCTCATCTGAGACAAGGCAAGCCCCTTCCACCTATGAGCTTGTAAAATCAAAAGCAAGTTACTTCCTAGATACAATGGGGGTACAGGCATTGGGTAAATACACCCATTCCAAATGGGAGAAATTGGCCAAAATGAAGGGACTTCAGCCCCCATACAAGTCCAAAATCTAACAGGGCTGTCAAATCTTAAAGCTTCAAAATTATCTTCTTTGACCCCATGTCTCACATCCAGGTTATGCTAATGCAAGAGGTGGGTTCCCATGGCCTTGGGCAGCTCCACCCCTGTGGCTTTGCAGGGTATAGCCCTACTCCTGGCTACTTTCATGGGCTGGCATTGAGTGTCTGCAGCTTTTCTAGGTGCACAGTGCAAACTGTCAGTGGATCTACCATTTTGGGGTCTGGAGGATGGTGGCCATCTTCTCACAGCTCCACTAGGCAGTGCCCCAGTGAGGACTCTGTGTGAGGGTTCCCACCCCACATTTCCCTTCTGTACTGCCCTAGCAGAGAGGACCTAGCAGAGAGGTTCTCCATGAAGGCTCTGCCTCTGCAGCTCACCTCTGCCTGGACATTCGGGCATTTCCATACATCCTCTGATGTCTAGATGGAGGTTCCCAAACCTCAATTCTTGACTTCTGTGCACCCACAGGCTGAACATCACATAGAAGCTGCCAAGGTTTGGGGCTTGCACCCTCCAAAGCCATGGCTCGAGCCATACCATGACCCCTTTTACCCATGGCTGGAGCAGCTAGGATGCAGGGCACCAAGTTTGTAGGCTGCACATCTTGAGCAGCCTACACAGGCCTAGCTCAAGAAACCATTTTGTCTTCTGAGGCTTCCAGGCCTGTGATGGCAGGGGCTGCTGCTCAAAGGTGTCTGACATACCCTGGAGACATTTTCCCCATTGTCTTGGTGATTAACATTTGACTCCTTGTTACTTATGCATATTTCTGCAGCAGGCTTGAATTTCTCCACAGAAAATGGATTTTTCTTTTCTTCTGCATCATCAGACTGCAAATTTTCCAAACTTTTATGCTCTGTCACCTCTTGAATGCTTTTCTGCTTATAAATTTCTTCCACTGTATACCTGAAATCATCTCTCTCACGTTCAAAGTTCCAGAGATCTCTAGGGCAGGGGAAAATGTCACCAGTCTCTTTGCTAAAATATAGCAAGAGTAACCTTTATTCCAGTTCCCAACAAGTTCCTCAGCTCTATCTGAGACCACCTCAACCTGGACTTCATTATCCATAGCAGTATCGGCATTTTGGTCAAAGTCATTCAACAAGTCTCTAGGAAGTTCCAAACTTTCCCACATCTTCCTGTTTTCTTCCGAGCTCTCCAAACTGTTTCAACTTGTTACCTAATTCCAAAGTCACTTCTACATTTTTGGGTATCTTTACAGCAGCACCCCGCTACCTGGTATGAAATTACTGTATTTGTCGGTTCTCACACTGCTAATAAAGACATACCTGAGGCCGGGTAATTTACAAAGGAAAGAGGTTTATTAGCCTAGACTCACAGTTCCACATGGCTGTGGGGGACTCACAATCATGGCAGAAGGAAAAGGAGAAGCAAAGTCACATCTTACGTGGTGGCAGGCAAGAGAGAGCTTGTGCAGGGACCTCCCATTTATACAGCCATTAGATCTCGTGAGGCTTTTTCACCACCACCAGAACAGTATGGGGGAAACTCCTCCCATGATTCAATTATCTCCACCTGGCCCCACCCTTGACATGTGAGGATTATTACAATTCAAGGTGAGATTTGGGTGGGGACACAGCCAAACTATATAAAACCAGGAAGTGGTGCTTTCAAGAGTGCATCAGCTGCAGTCCTATAAGGAGGATGCAGACTTGTCCTAGGTAAATATTGCCCTGGTTAAATATTCATGTTTCTCAGGCAGTGGGTAAGGCCATAGAGCTCCCAAGAGATTATGACCTTTGTCTTTGGCTACCAGGGCGGGTAGAGAAAGACCACCAGATAGGGGCAGGGATAGGTGTGTCTGAGCTCTTCTCTCCTTGGGCAGGGCTTGCTGTGGCTGCTGTGGGGGAGGGGGTTGTGGTTCCCAGTCCAATGGAGTTTTATTCCCAGGGGGATTATGGCTGCCTCTGCTGAGTCATACAGTATGCCAGGGAAGTGAGGGAAATCTGGCCGTCATAGGCCTCACCGCACTCCCATGCAGCCCACAGTTTTAAAGGCTGGTCTCACTCCTACTGTGCCCACCCCGTCCCCAAACAGCACCGAGTATGTTTCCAGGCAGCCGGTGATTAGGGTTGAGAACTTGCCCCAAACCACAAGCCTCCCCATTGAGAAAGTAAGCAGACTCATAGTTTTTCCATGTCTCAGAGAGCCTGCAGCAGTGATCCAGTTCCTTTAAAGGGTCTATGGATTATCTTGGCTTTCCTGGTACGTTCCTGTGGTAGTTATTGGAGCAAAAGTTTATGATATGAGTCTCCATATGCCGATCTGTTCCTCTAAACAGGGACTACAAGCTAATCCTGCCTCCTATCTGCCATCTTAATCCCTTTCTGTATACTTTAAATCATCTCTAGGTTACTTACAATACCTAATACAATGTAAATGCCATGTAAACAATTGTTATACTGATTGTTTAGGGAATAATGACAAGAAAAAAAGTCCGTACAGGCTCAGTACAGATGCAACCATCTTAAATCTAACCACATCTTCTATCCACCGTTGGTTGAATCTGTAGGTGCAGAGCTCATAGACATGGAGAGTCAACTGTATATGTAAGGCACTAGGTGGCAGTTGATTGGGGACCATGCCTTTTTGAGTGGTATGGGGCCAAGGGAGAGGGTCTGGAACCAAGAATTTGTGTCCTGGGAAGGAAACCTTGAAGAAGAGTCACTCAGCCTCTACCAATCTCCTGACTGAAAAAAGAATCAGCATCGCAATTTGAAAAATCTAATTGTTCCTCACCCTGATCTGTCCCTTAGGAGCAAAACTTTATGTAATATACGTTTACCTTTTTCCTTGTTAGCTAGTTTATGAAACCATTTCCTATCCATTATATGACTAAATATTCATGATTACCTGATGAGACAGGTGGTCTGGTGGGTCTCCATTTTACAGATGAGGAAGCTGAGTTTTAGTGAATCATCTAAGGTTATATGCTTTATAGCAGTAGACATTTGCAGGGTCCTAGTCTCAAGTTTGTTTCTATATCCATTTGCATTGCCTTCTAGCTCCTTCTAGGTGCTTGGCGCAGCTTCTAATCAATGCCATGGGCCCCTGGCAGCACCTTGGGGTGAGAGATGTGGCTTGCTGCCCTTCCTGAGACAGGAGTTGAGATGTCAAAATCAGGGCATGTTAGAACCAAAGAGTCCAGCTCTAAATATCTGACTGGCTTGGTCAGAGCTGAGCTGTGAGGTTCTAAGTGGAAGAAATTACCAGAGTAGTTATCAATTATAGCTCTAAGGAGTCTTTGTTCTCAGATAATACAGTCAAGATGAATGTGAGCATAATATTGCCGAGACCTACCCCTGAAATGGGCATTGTGGCATCGGATAGTTTAGACATGCAAGCCTTGAGATCAGGAAGTGGATAGACCAGCCTTGGTGCAGGAAAGCTAATTGTGAGAGAGTGTATGGATATGGTGCGGGGTGGGGAGAAGTGCTGGTATAACTCACAATTGGATATTACCATCTGATGCTATGACGTCAAGCACAGAGATTCCACCCAAGCAGCAGTTGCTACCATGCCCTTCTTAAGGTGGCTTGAGTTAGAGCTAGAGCTCTCTGGGTTCCTAACTTAGACTTTGGGGTCTTTCAGAGTTCTCTATCCTGCTTTTCCTCAGGAATTAAATGGAAGCTACGTGTTGATACCCTGCCCTCCTATTGTCCCCCAAAATCATACCTTTACTCCAGTTGATGCCTGAGACCCCTGCAGTTCTAAATAGTGGCACTTACCCACACTAGCCGTGAGGGGAGAATCCAGTACCTAAAAGCCCAGTAAAATGTGGATCCTCTGTGCTCATGAGCTGAAAGTAACAAAAAAAAAAAAAGAATCCTCAAGTTAGGAGGGACCAATCACAGCCCACATTTCCAAGGAGAAGGCTTATTTAATCCTTCTCTCCAGATAACATTTTCTCCTCCATCTTCCATACCGTATGGGTAATTATGGTATTATATTGGGAGAATACTGAAACTCAGAGGAGATTGTAAAATGTCCCCCAGCAGGGTTTGGTCTTTTATATCACCTTACAAACACTTTTTTTGTCTTATATATCCCTTGTTCAAACTGTCCATTTTGAAGCTAGGCTGCAGATAACCCTGCCTTAATCACTGAGCAGACAGGCAACATACAATTCCTATGTGTCTGAGAACCAGATATCCTCTGTTAGCTATCGCAGGACTTGAAAGGGTCACACTGCTGAAACAGGGCACTTGGCACCAGGAACATCTGTATTAGAGGCGGCATACAGCAGTAGTTGACAGCTCAGACTCTGGAGCCACACTGTCTTGGTTCAAATCTCAGGTTTGTCACTTATTAGCTGTATAGCCTTGGGCATATTATGTAATCTCTCTCTGGCTCAGCTTCCTCCAATGTAAAATGATGGCATTTATAGATCCTACCTGGTAAGGCTGTGTGAGGATTGACTCCAATCAGGCATGTGAAGGGTTTAGCGCAGCTCCTGGCACACATTGAGCCCTTGCTAACTGTTAAATGCTATTCATTATGAAGGGACAGTGCATTTCCTCCTCCAGGGTGTTTCCTTCTCTTACTTATGTCTTTGAGACCCACCCCCAACCTTCTCCCTACTTTACATTTCTGAAGCCAGCTGCTCCAATATTTCTTCCTTCTTGTCCAGGATGCAAAAGAAAAACAGCTCGCACATGAGCAATTTAAAAAAATATATATTGCTTATAGCATCACTGTAAACCAATACACCACAGCTCATTTTATCCAAGAGCTAAGGGCCTTTTAAACCAGCCATTTCTTATTTATTCTGTTAAAAAAAAACAAAACAAAACACAAGGTCCTTTGGTTTCATGTTCCTTTATTGTATTTTGTAAGGCACTGAGCACATATTGGATACTATGTAAATGTGAATTACTCTAACAATAGTAACTGAGACAGATGAGAAACTCAAGGAAGTAAAGTCACCATTTTGAATTTAGTGTATTATTGATGGGCTGAGTGATTTGGGAGAGACAGTGTGGCTCCGAGGCTAAAGAGCCCACAGAGATTCAGAGGGCAGAGGTTTGAATCTCAGTCATAGCGGCAGCTCTGAGTAGCTCTGGTGACCCCAGGCAAGCAGCTTCCTTCCCCTGGACCTCAAATTCTCCTCATAAATACTGGGCTTAATGCCACAAAACCATCTCCCAGGGATGTTAAGCTGGGGCTGCTGAATGTGGTTATGCAGACTGTGCACTGCACAAGGGCACCAGCCAAGGGGGTAAGTGGTAGCTGAAATCTAGTCCATATTCTGCACCCTGATGATGGGCCATGACCATCTGGAGGAAGGGCACACTTTTTCCTAATTTTCGTAACACTACTATATGGACTGGTAGAGGCCTTGTATTAAGGAATGTGACAGTGATGGGGCACAGAATTTAGCACGTAAAATGGATAAGTTTATTCAACACAGTTGTAGTATACCTACTATGTGCAAGGCCCAATTCTAGGGGCTGAAGATGCAGAGATGGATATAACCTATCAGTGCCCTTGGGTCCTCTTTTTCTTTCACCAGTCCATCATCTCCTATATTCAATCCATCAGCAAGTCCTGTTGACTCAAAAGATCAAATCCATCCACTTCTCTCCATCCCACTGCAAGCACTTTGTTTCATTATTTCTCACCTAGCCTACTGCAACAGATGGGCTCCAACTTCTATTCCAGTCTTCTAAACCAAAGCAAGAGCAATTGTATTAAAATGTGAATCAGATAACATCATCCCCTTTCTAAAACCCCCTTTTTTTGATGGCTATAATTTAATCCAGGGTTCTTACCATGGCCTTGAGGCTGTGCATCCCTGGCTGTAATTACCACCTCAGGTCATCTAGACCACTCAACCCACACTCTCTCCACTCCAGGAAAATGGACCATTCTGTCTCTCAAGCAGCCTGGCTCTTTCTTTGTGCGGTCTGATCCCTTTGGCTGGAGCACACTGTCCCCGGTTCTCCATCTCTTTCTCATCCTTCCGTGCTCAGTGGAAAGGTTGTCTACCCAGAGAGGTCTCCTTAGACCATCTTGTTAAAGTAGTGTAGTATTTTATGTCCACCACCGTAGTCATTGGTTCTTGCATCCCTATAAAGAGCTACCTGAGACTGGGTAATTTATAAAGAAAAGAGGTTTAATTGTCTCATGGTTCTGCAGGCTCCACAGGAAGCATGGCCAAAGAGGCATCAGGAGAAACTTACAATGATGGCAGAAGGTGAAGGGAAAGCAGGTGCATCCTACATGGCTGGAGTAAGAGAAGGAAAGAGAGAGGGAGGTGCCGCACACTTTTAAACCATCAGATCTCATGAGAACTCACTGTCACGAGAACAGCAAGGGAGAAATAATACACCCACATGATCCAATCACCAGGCCCCACATCCAACACTGGTGATTACAATTCGACATAAGATTTGGATTGGGACACAAATCCAAACCATATCAACTGTCATTCATGGCCAGGATGTTCTACTGCACAGCAGCCTTGCTCCATTTGAAAGTACAGAGTTCTTTGCTTATTTCTTGTCTTATCTGCTGGATTGTAAGCTCCATTACAGCAGGGACCATGCTTGTGTGTTCTCCACCGTGTGCCCTCTCATCACCTTGCTAAGTCTCTGGTGCATGGTAATAAAAATTAATACATATTTGCTAAATGAAGTTGACCCAAGGAATTCTTCTAATTGGGGAGTGGACATTACAATATAATGTAGATGTGTGATATGACAAAGGCACTGATATGCTAGTAAACTGTCTCTTCAACAGCAACAACAACAAAAAGAAGCCCTGATTTGTCATTTGCTGATTTCCATGGAGTATTCACACACACACACACACACACACACACAACAAATCACAGCTGATTTCAAACTACCAATGGCTTAAACCGGCTTGCAAAAATTCCTGAACATCTAACAGTTGTCTCTTTAAAGCTGGTATGAGGCTGGGGGTGGTGGCTCATGCCTGTAATCTCAGCACTTTGGGAGGCCAAGGTGCAAGAACTGCTTCAGCCCAGGAGTTCGAGACCAGCCTGGGCAACAGAGTGATAACTCATCTCTATTAAAAAATTAAATGAATAAATAATAAATAACAAAGTTGGTATGAGCTGGATCTAGCATATCACTGGAAGAGAGGCCAACATGGGTGGGATGAGTGTCTAGGAAAGGGGCACTAATTTGTCTTGGTGGGGGTGGGGGGCAAAGTTCAGCAAAGGCTTCTTGGAGGAGATGATACTTGATTTGTGTTTTGAAGGGTGGGTATGTTGGCTTTGGCCTGATACATCTAAACTGGATAACACAGTCCAGGTCCCTGTAGGCCACATTTCACTGTTTCTGGGTCCCCTACTGAGCCCACTGCTTTAGTGCCTGAGGCTTATCATCTGACTCAGCACAATCCTCAGAAAATCCTTTCATGTGGCTGGTGTTCTACTGGGTTTCCTCTGAATTCCATAGAGGAGAATTAGACAGCAGTATAGGTTAGTCAAAGGAGAAGAGAGAGGGTTTTCCAAACAGAGGGACGGCTTATGCAAAGGTTAAAGAGCAAGTGCCACAGCAGTTTGGTAAACCTAAGGTGTCCATGGGAGGGGGTAGGAGGAGATTAGCTCCTGACAGGCTTTGTTTGACAGGGTAAGAAACATAAACTGATTCCCAATCTGGGCTGGGTCAGGCGGAAGAGAAGGGGAAAGGGACCAATTACAATACTTTTCCTCCATAATTCTTATTATAGCTGGCAACTGTGGATTTTTTGTTGGTTTTTATTTTTGGTATGGAATCATTTGATTAATATCTGTCTCTTCAAAGAGAATGTAAACTCCACAAGGCCAGGTAATATTCTGTTCACTGTTGTTTTCTCAGTACCCAGCACTGGTACATAGTAAGCAACAAAACATATTTTGTTGAATAATTGAATAACCAGGGAACTTTATTTTACATTTAATTTTCTTTTTTTTGAGACAGGATTACTCAGGCTGGAGGGCAGTGGCACAATCATGGCCCATCATAACTTTGAATTCTTGGGTTCAAGCAATCTCCGCACCTCAGCCTTCCAAGCCTTCCAGGCTTGTGCCACCATGCCTGGCTAATTAAAAAAAATTTTTTTTGGTAGAGATGAGATCTCCTTATGTTGTCTAGGCCGGTCTTGACATCCTGGGTTCAAGCAATGCTCCCACCTCAGTCTCCCAAATTGCTGGATTACAGGCATGAGCCACCACAGTGGGCCTCCTCAGGAACTTTTAAAATAATGCCCATGTCCACCTACCCTACAATAAGATTTGCTATAAATCTTCCTTCACTGAACCTCCCAATCACAATACTGGATTCTGATTGCCTGGTGAGTTTTTCCTGCCCACTGCACAGACAAAACCAATTCACTGAGACCATGGCAGAGCAGTAAAGAATTTAACTGATGAAGAGTTATCACTTAAATCAATCTCCTTGAAGGTTCAGAGGTTAGGGTTTTTATGGACATTTTGGTGGGCAGGGGGCTAGAGAATGGGTGCTGCTGATGGGTTGGGGATGAAATCATAGGGGTGTGGAAAACAGTCCTCATGCTCTGAGTCCCCTCTGGGTGGGGCCGCAGGAGCAGCTGAGTCATGAGTTAAGAGTCCTGAAGAAGGAACAGATTCAAGGTGTACTTGGGAGATAGAATCTACAAGATTTGGTGACTATTTGAATATAGGAGGAAGAGGAAGTGAGAAAGGAGGAATCGGGTTAAAAAGTAGGGAGGAGGAGTAGTAGTTCACTTTTCTTTTCTTTCTTTTTTTTTTTTTTTTTGGAGACAGAGTCTCCCTGTGTCACCCAGGCGGCTGGAGCGCAGTGGCGCAATCTTGGCTTACTGCAACCTCCACCTCCCAGATTCAAGCGATTCTCTTTCAAGCAATTCTCCTGCCTCAGCCTCCTGGGTAGCTGGGATTACAGGTGCCCACCACTACACACAGCTAATTTTTGTACTTTTAGTAGAGACATGTTGGTCAGGCTGGTCTCGAACTCCTGACCGCAGGTGATCCACCTGCCTCGGCCTCCCAAAGTGCTGGGATTACAGGCGGGAGTCACTGTTCCTGGCCCCAGTAGTTCACTTTTCAAAGACATTTGAGATACCTGTGGGCATGGATGAGGAAAGGTCTGTCTAGGAAGTTGAGAATACAAACAATGAGCTCAGGTGAGAAGGGGCTGGAGTGTCCCTTCTCCCACCCCAATTTTAAGAACTCTGGAAAACACCAGTATTTTAGAGGTAAGTTATAACAACAATTCTTGAAGGAAACCGAGTAGAATGAATTGAGAGAAGGAAAACCTGGATAGTGTCATAGAAAATAAGTGATAATGCCCAATAGCGTCAAATGACTAAAGCTTGAGTTAGATGAGTCCGAAAATACCTCCAATCAGTTTGGCAACAAGGACTCTTAGGACAACGAGACATTTTCAATGGAAGCGGAAGCTGCAGTGTGGAGTGAACAAGATGAGCAAGTAGAGACAGAGTGTAGATTATCTTTTTCAAGAAACTTGGCTGTGAACGGAATAAGTGAGATGGTATGACTGAGTGGGATGTGAGGAGATTTGAGCACGTATATAGCTGAGAGGAATGAGGGAGGGTTGAAGGGACAGCAGCGTACACGCCCTCCTGCACTCGCCATATTGCCAGCTTCTCCCCACGTGACCTGAACTCAGTGGGCGCAGCCGGGCCTCGCGGAAACTACAACCCCCAGAAGGCCCCGCGGCGTTGGGGGGCGGAGCCGAGGCCTGGCGCGCGCCCCAGCGGCGCGAGCGGAAGAGATAGAGCTTCGCGGAGACGGCGGAAGCGGAGAGCGACAGCGCGCGGGTAACAACCATCCCCAGATCCCCTCCCTGAGTACCCCAAGCTAGGACTTTTAATCTCCGCTTCTCCCTTCACAGCCCGGGACAAGACTTCCATTCCTTCGTTTGTTGCTGGTATTTTTTTTCCCCCTTGTGACGCGAGGGGCCGCCCCCCGCCTGGGGCGGAGGTTACTGGGAATCTCCCGCCTTCCGACCGCTGCGGGCCCGCGGTTGAGAGGCACCCTCTTGGGGCTCTTTTGCCTTCACCGGGCTCGTGCTTGCTTTGGGCGCTCGCCCCAAATGCTCCTGGCGGAGAGGACGTGCTTTTTCTGGGTTTCAGCAGGCATTGAGCGGGGTCCCTGGCGACCCCCTCGGGGCGGCGGAGACGTGGGCCGCCGAGGCTGCCCCCGAGACGACCCCGGGGCTGCTGGCGGTTTCCGGGCTTCGCTTCGTGCCTCGCATTTGAGTCTTCTCCGCTGCCCGGGAGCCCCGGGCTACGGGCTGGGAGTGAGCAATATATAAAGGAGCAGGTACTTCCTGCTTTTTCTTGGCAGGCCTTCGAAAAATCCCAAGTCCGGTCTTTAAAGTTTGTCCTTGCAGCCGCCTCTCGGTTGTTTACGGGAAGGAGCACAGGATTTGGAGTCTGATATCCTGGGAGAAGTCTCAGTCCGACCACTTGGCTGGACCTGTGATCTATTGTACAGCAGTCTGTTTACGCCAGCCTCAGTTTCCTTGTCTGAAAAATGGGGATAATGTTCTTTCCCCTGCTGCCTTCCAGGGTTGTGGGCTTCAGCAGAAGTGATATTCCTTCAAAAGCTTTGAACTCTAAAGCATGTTTCGGGTATAACCTTGCCATCCCCCAGTCTCCAGTCTAGGTCAGTTGAGTTTTAAAACCAGGTTCATGTCTATACGAAGATCAAATTAGTTAAGAAATAGGGGGAAAGTGTCTTTGGAAACGAATCTGAACCATGCAAATGTTTTTATGCCAGGTTCCTCGTGAAGAGGTGACCTTAGGGCGTTACCACCTGTGGAGTCAATTTAAAACTTCATCTGGATTTTAAGGCCCACCAGAATTTAAACTCTTCCTCAGCACACACAACTGTCTCTTGCTGTTATAACCTCCCTTCAGTATCACACAGGTGGAAGCATAAAGCAGTAAACGTTCCTCAGATAGGGTGGTGCTACAACTAATACCTGTCCCCAGCAGGTCTTGTGTCTTGTGTCACAGTTGAAATTCAGAATATAAATAGACAAATATTCCATCTGTTTCATTTTTTCTTGACATTAAGCTTTGAGACTAAGCAAGTTGCTTATTGTCTTATTTTTTCCCCTTATATAGAATGGTAATTCTGCAATCAATTTTTTTTTTGGTAGAATCAGGATTTCACTATGTTGTCCAGGCTGGTCTAATTCCTGGGCTCAAATGATCCTCCCACCTCGGCCTCCCAAAGTGTTGGTATTACAGGCGTTTGCCACTGTGCCCACTGTGCCCGACCTCTGCAATTAAGTTTTAAAGGGGTGTAAGAGTGTAGTTAGATACTTTTAGGCTGTGTTTATTCTGAATTTATTGATTGAAGAATACTTGAAAATGGTCCAAAAAACGAGAGGATGACAGTAAGTTGCATTAGCTTAGTGTACAAACTCGAGCAAATTTGAATTCAAATCCTAGTGCTGTGTCTTACTGCAGGTTGGAGTATCCTTTTCTGAAACGCTTGGGACCAGAGTGTCTCAAATTTCGGATTTTGGAATATTTGCATATACATAGATCTCTTTGGGATGGGACCCCAATCTAAACATGAAATTCATTTAGGTTTTATATATACCTTATATACGTAGCCTGAAGGTAATTTTATATAGTATTTTTAATAATTTAATAATTTGTGTCCAGACGCTGTGCCTCACGCCTGTAATCCTAGCACTTTGGGAGGCTGAGGCAGGCAGATTGCCTGAGCTCAGGAGTTCAAGACCAGCCTGGGCAACAAAGCAAAACCCCACCTCTATTAAAAATACAAAAAATTAACCAGGTGTAGTGGTGCACGCCTGTAGTCCCAGCTACTCTGGAGGCTGAGGCACGAGAATCGCTTGAGTCCTGGAGGTGGAGGTTGCAGTGAGCGGAGATTGCGCCTTTGCACTCCGGCCTGGCCCATAGAGTGAGACCCTGCTGGGCATGGCACTAAGTTTGGATTGCATTTTGACTAAGACCTATCACATAAGGTCATGTGTGGAATTTTCCACTGGTGGTGTCAAAAAGTTCTTGGGGCTGAGCGCGGTGGCTCACGCCTGTAATCCTGGCACTTTGGGAGGCCGAGGCGGGCAGATCACGAGGTCAAAAGATGGAGACTATCCTGGCCAACATGATGAAACCCCTTCTCTACTAAACTACAAAAAACTTAGCCGGGTGTGGTGGCGTGTGCCTGTAATCCCAGCTCCTCAGGAGGCTAAGGTATGGGAATGGCTTGAACCCGGGAGGCAGAGGTTGCAGTGAGCCGAGATCGCACCACTGGGTTCCAGCGTGGCGACAGAGCAAGACTCCCGTCTCAAAAAAAAAAAAGAAAAAAAAAAGTTTTTAAGCATTCTGGATTTCAGATTTTCAGATTAGGGATTCTCAACCTGTAGTTTTTGATTTTGGGCCAATTAGTTGACTTCTCTGAGCCTGTTTCCTAATCTCTAAAATGGAGGTAAATAACATTGTGTCACAAGGTGTCTACAAAGATGAAATGAGATGTGACCATAAATGGCTTAGTAGTGCTGGGTACAAATAAAGTTCTCATTATTTTGTTGCTATTGTTGATGATTATGATAATAGTGATGATAATTTTAGGTATTTTCCTGAAATTCCATTTATCTGTAAAATGAGGATAGTCATCCTTAATTCACAAACTTTACAAAATACTCTAAATAGAAGTTCTCAGATTGCAGTTTGTGTTTTAGCAATTGCATTTTATATAAAAATTATATTAGATTTTTTTCAATTTTAGAGGTTCCTAAAATGCTGTTGTGCAGGGTTATTGGACTTTGCTGTGTTTCTGTTTTTCCAGAGATTCCAAATGTTGATTTGTACCTTGTTTGTTGAAATTGAACTGGTGCTTCATTTACAACCTGTGGTAAGAATGCACTTCTGTAGCTTGTGGCAGAACAGTTATCTATCTTTATGACTCAGATATTGACTAGGATAGACGTTTATGGAACAGTTTTTTCTTCCTGCCTTATTTTTATTTTTTTTTAAGCCAGACTATTTGACTTTAAAATTTAAGCCTGTTGGGTAGGGTTTGGGAGACTTGGTGACCTTCATTTTTTCAAGATGGCATTTCTTAGTGACTGATGCTAATGATGGCATTGGTATGTGTGTATCTGCAGGGAGTGAGAGTTGAGAAAAACCAAGGAGGAAAGCCTTATAGAGAAAAATGGTTTGTTGGTCAAGGCAAAGTCTTGGAGTTTAGAATTGAAGTATGTATTTTTTACTTCCTTCAAGTGCCATATTGACTACCAGATATCTGCAGATTCAGATGCTTAGGAAATGTTTCCTTTACTCTCTTTTTTTGATGTGGTATGCCTGTGCTATGTTTTGCCAGCTTCTTTCTACCTTTAGTTACGAATCAGCAAGAAAACTATTTTTTCACACCAGACTTGTATACAAAGCCATGACAATAGAAAGTCACTTCCATTAAAATCTACTTTGTATGCTATGTGTTATTTTTTCCTTTATGTTTTAATCTTAAACACTTTTTGCTGGGGCGTAATAGCTCATTCCTGTAATTCCAGCACTTTGAGATCCTTTGAGGTAGGCTCATTTGAGGCCGGGAGTTCGAGACCAGTCTGGGCAACAAAGCGAGACTTCGTCTCTATAAAAAAATTAACAACAACAACAAAAATCATTTCAACACTTTTGTTCCTTGACTGTTTTTTGCTTAAAAGGAATTTTTGGAAAGTATACTAATTCTCAGCTATAGTGTGTGAGTATGCATAGTGGATGCTCAGTAATGAGTGTGCTGACTAGTTCTGAATAGGAACATTTTGTTGATCGTCCTAGGTCACTGAGGTGCTCTGGAGAGGCCATGTAGCATTGTGGCAGTAACCTATGCTTTGGAGTCAAGACAGACCAAGGTCTGAATCCAGGTTCACTAGATGTAACTTTGGTTCATATGATCATTCTGAATTGAGTTTCTCGTCATCTGTAAGACAGATTAGACTAACCCTGCATGGTTGAAAAGATTAAAGATTGTTTGAATGAGGCACATATTAGTCAGGTTTAGTATAATATTAGAGATTGGAGTGGTGTTGTTATTACTATTTTTAATTTGTATTATTTTTTCTGAAAGTATGGATTTTGTTGATACATCTATATTCATTCCCCTAATGCTGCAATGATCAGTATGTTTCTTAGCCAAGGTTAAGGTTGTTGACTGTGACCATGGAACCTAGAAACACACAGCAAAGCTAATTGGCCAGCATGGAGTTTGAGTCTGTGACCTTGTCCTCATTAGCTCCATAAGCTAACTATTCACAAATAATCTCACCAGAATGAAAGAAAAGGCTGGTATATTTTTTATTTGGCCCTCATGCAACTCATTAGACATAAGTAAATGAACTAGTGCCAGAAGCAAAAGTATAGATTTGTCATTAGCTTATGTAAATATATGATTAGTCCTCATACTGTGTATGAAACTTGTGACCTGTAGGATGATCTTTGACAACTCCACTAACCTAAGTTTATAATTTAGACATTTCTTTTAGTTGTTGAATTATATTTGTTGTAGACTTCTCACCTATAGGAGAAGTGAGAAGAAATGGAACTAGGCTATTCATGTCTTGAAAGAGTACCCTCCTTCTGTTGTGCTACCCACAAGAAAATGTGCTCTTAGCTAGTGCAGAAAACATTTAGAATTATCCAGTAATGAGCCCAGCAGGATGGATGAAGCTTGGGGAACTCCTAAGAGCTTATTGAATTACAGAGAAATTCCAGTTGTCAAAGCATTAGATAGAGGAAAAGTTATAGGGTGTTACTCAGCAGTAGTAAGCCTGCATTTGGAGAGAATTTTCTTTTCTCTTAATAAAACATGGACCAATTGCTTTGAGTTTTGGTGTCCATTTTTCACTGTCTCATGCTAGCCTTCTGTATAGTTTTTCGTTCTTCAAATTCACCCTTCAGTTTTATTAGTATTTGTTGTCCTTCTTTTTTTTTTTTTTTTTTTTTTAAATGCCATATGTGGCTGGGTTGGGACTAGGGATAAAAACAGAAGAAGAGAAGCACTGTTGGAAAATAGATTCTAGTGTCTAGTATTGTGAGGTTTCCAAATAACATAGGTCAAACTGAACATGATGATACGGATTTCTGGGATAGGCAGATGGCTGACACTTCATGACCATTTAACCTGTGCAGAGTGAATAATGCGGGCAAAAGGTGTGTAGCACTCCTTAATATCATATTTGTCTCTTAGAAAAGAATCTGAATGTGTGTAGTGTTACTATTGGCTTGCAGTTGTGCTGTTTCAAGTTCTTTGCCATGGAATGCCAGAAGAATAGTAAAGAAAGAAGGGAAGCACTTGGATTTACATCCTGACTTCTCAAATTTTATGCCAGTAGTCCTGTTTCTGTTTTCTTATCTTTAAAATAGGGTTAATAAAACCAGCTCTGCTTGTTTATAAATATTAAAAGGAAAATTAAATGCAAGAATGTATTGAAAATGAGGTGGATAACGGGGAGAGACAGAAAGGCAGAATCCAAGAGAGGCGTTCAAAGACAGCTACACACATAGTCATAGAGACACATGCAATAGGCAGAGCGAGAGGAAGGTTAGTCAGAGACAGAGAAGTCAAAAACACTGAGCGGGACAGTCACCTAGGCAAAGTTAGAAAGCAGGGTAATCAGAGATGTAGAGAGAAGGGCAGAGTTAGAAATGAGGACAGACAGATACAGGGAGGGAGACAGAAAGAGTGAATGTCATGACCAAGATGGAGAGCTTTTTGAGTGTTTGTTATTTGAGAAGAACATGTAAATATAGTTGGCTAGGAAAGGGAAAATAAGCAGATATTAATAGTAAATCAAGTAACATACTTATGAAATTTTTATTACACTAGCATTTTTCCTTAAATACTAAATTTATTTTGCATATTCAGCATGCAAATATCAAGCCAATTTATGTATTACCTGTTAACTACCTAAATGACCTCTCAAGTGTAGTTTAAACACATTTTTAAAAAAATTAAGATTAATATTATTTTTTTCCCTCAAAAAAATCTAATATATGACTTACTATAGAAAACAGCAAATATGGTAAATTTAAAAGGACAACAGAAAACACTCATAATCTCACAATCTAAACATAACATATAACGAGGCCCACATTTTTCATTTTTTTTTCCAGTCTTCCTTTTCCTAGGCATTTACTAAAGCCCATCTACTTTCCTAAAGGACCCAAATGCTGTTTTTAAGTCCAAAATGATGCTATAACTATTTGTGGCAGAGTTAACACTTTATAATCCTATTTTGGCACTTAGATACTTTCATAAACTATTTGTGTACCCATTTTTTTCTCTCCCTAGATTGTAAACTTTTAACTACAGACTATATGTTATTCATCTTTGTGTCTTAGGAATCTAGCAAAGTATCTTACATATCATTGTTAAGCCTCCTAAGTAGAAACTGTCTTATTTAAACAGGTCTGCCAAATTGCACATTGGATTGGACCTTCCTTAAAGTTGAGAAAAACTTGATTTTAGGGGTGGTGTGTGTGTGTGTGTAATGTAAAGCTACCGAGCTGGGAAGGGGCACTTTTTTTCTCATTACCTTTTGTTGTGTTTGTAACAAGCCATTCCAAAACATAATGGTGTAAAACAACCATTTTATTGTGCTATGGATCTGTTGGAATTCAGACAGGACAGTTTCTGCACAGATGGCTTGCTTAAGCCTTAGCTGGGAAGATTCAAAAGCTGGTGGTGACTTTATGGCTGGTACTTAGAACCTGGAGGCTTCTTCACTCACATGCCTGGTGATTGATGTTGGTTGTCCCTCAGAACACCTACCTACCCAGATAGGCTAATTTGAGCTTCTTTGCAGCATAGCGGCTGTTTTCTACGCGTGAGCATCTAGAGAGAACCAGGTGGAAACTGCATAACTTTTTGTGACCAAGCCGTAGAAGTTCTGTGGTATCACAAGCTTGCCAGATTCAAGGAGTGAGTGACAGTTACATGGGATCCGCTTCTCACAGGAGTGTCAGAGTCATACTGTGAGAAAAACATTTTGGGGGTGGGAGGTAGCAAGTAAAAAAATGAGTTAATAAAACATTATCACTTTTTAAATGTCAGTGAATAAATGTTCTATTGAAAGTAAGGGTTTTTCCCTACTGCTAATGGTGTTTAGTTAAAAAATTTGTACTAGTAAAAATTTCTAAACCTAAAACTATTTTAAATTATTTTCTTGGCTTTTAAGCTCTGAACAAGATCTTATTATTTCTTTTTAACTGAATTTGCAAGTTGGTCAGTTTTTATACTTGGGTCTTGCCTCACCCCCATTTAATAAAACAAGTCTTGTTTTGTAAATGATATACATGTTCACTGCAGACAATTTAGAAAATCAGGAAAGAAACAAAATCAACTCATGATCTCACCTGTGAGATGTAATCAGTTTCAGGTTCATAATTTCTTTCTTTTTTTTTTTTTTTTTCTCTTTTTTCTTTTTTTATACCTGTAATCCCAGCACTTTGGGAGGCTGAGGTGAGCGGATCACTTTAGGCCAGGAGTTCGAGACCAGCCTGGCCAACATGGGGAAATCCTCTCTCTACTAAAAATACAAAAATTAGCTGGGCATGGTGGCGTGTGCCTGTAGTCCCAGCTACTCGAGTGGCTGAGGCACGAGAATCATATGAACCCAGGAGGTGGAGGTTGCAGTGAGTGGAGATCGCGTCGCTGCCCTCCAGCCTGGGTGACAGAGTGAGACTCTGTCTCAAAAAAAAAAAAGAAAAAAAAAGGTAGACCGGGTGTGGTGGCTCACGCCTATAATCTCAACACTTTGGGAGGCTGAGGCCGGCAGATTACTTGAGGTCAGGAGTTCGAGACTAGCCTGGCCAACATGGCAAAACCCCATCTCCACTAAAAATACAAAAATTAGCTGGGTGTGGCAACACGTGCCTGTAGTCCCAGCTGCTCAGGAGGCTGAGGCAGGAGAATCGTTTGAATCTGGGAGGCAGAGATTGTAGTGAGTTGAGGTTTTGCCACTACACTCCGGCCTGGGCCACAGAGTAACACTCTGTCTCCAAAAAACAAACAAAAACAGAAGAAAAAATACTAATGTGTTTAATTATGAAGTATTTTGCTTAGACCCTGGTTGGAATATTTTGTGACATATGGAACATTTACCATATTAACCTTTTCTAAATCTGAAAATTTCTGAATCTTGTCTGGTCCCACAAGTTTTGGATTAGGGATTTTGAACTGCAATTAAAAACCTAGTGTTAGGAAAAGATGAGTTTGTTAACTTGTTTTGGTAGTTCTGAACTTTTTTATCACATGAATCTTCCCAGAACTTTTGTGCTTTCATTTCACATTTTCATTTCAGGAGAAGATCCAGAAGGAAAATAAATAGTCTTGATTTGTTTATATGATCAGTAATTCTCTCTCACCGTCCCACATAACTGTTTCAAACTTGTGACCATCTCTCAATACGTTTAGAATTTCTAGTGACTTTTGTGCCTCTTGATCCTTGTGTGAGAAGCAGTGATTTAAGTTAAGTACCAGAGTTGACAAGCCCCTGGAGCCATGTAGTTCTTTGTTTTTGCCTCTGGTATTGTCACTGTGACATTGCTGTTCTTTCCCTTTTTGCCATAGTATTTCTTTTTTTGTACTGTGTTTCTTATTTGCTTCCTTGGGTATCCTGAAACTTTTCATTGCTCCTAACACTTTGGTGAGGGACAGTGCTTCAAAAACTAGGATAAGATCTTGGCTGCCAGTTTATTAACTTGCAGTTTGCCCCCCTCAGTGGAGAGAAAACATTAAAATCAAGGTTGAGGAGTGTGTCTTTGACTTCATAATGTCATGTAGTTTTAACTTTTTGAGTTATTAGTACTGTCATAAATTCAGTATATGACCATATATTATAAAATATTCCAACCAGGGTCTAGGGCAGTACTTTGTAATTAAACACATTAATAGTTCACATGTATTCATTATAGAGAATTTGGAAAATACAACCATATTTTCACCACCTGGAAGTAACTGTTACCATTGGGGTTTATTACCCCATTCTATTTTCTGTGTGTCTATTACCGTAGTACACACACATACTTAAACTGGAATCTCTTGCTGTTATATATAAACTTTGTATCCTGCTTTAAAAAATATATAATGGGTTGGGACAGTGGCTCCGTAATCCCAGCATTTTGCAGGGGGGCCGAAACGAGAAGATTGCTTGAACTCAGGAGTTTGAGACCAGGCGGGGTGACATAGTGAGACCCATCTCTACAAAAACAAAAATGTGGAATGTAGCACGAATTATATTACTGGGCAGTATTATTTATTTATTTCCGAGATGGAGTCTTGCTCTGTCGCCCAGAGCTGGAGTGCAGTGGTGCGATCTCGGCTTACTGCAACCTCTGCCTCCTGGGTTCAAGCAATTCTTCTGCCTCAGCCTCTTGAGTAGCTGGGATTACAGGGGCGCACCACCACGCCTGGCTAATTTTTGTATTTTTAGTAGAGGTGGGGTTTCACCATGTTGGCCAGGCTGGTCTCAAATTCCTGACCTTGTGATCTGCCTGCCTTGGCCTCCCAAAGTGCTGGGATTATGGGTGTGAGCCACCGTGCCCAGCCGGGGCAGTAATCTTTAGATTTGTCTTCGTTTTGGATGGGAACCTAGGAGACTGGGATTCAAATTCTGGCTTTGTCCTTGCCGAACTGAAAACTAGGGCAAGTTATAGGATACGTCTGGGCTTCCATGTGTCAGCTGTCAGATTTCCAAAGTATTTGACACCACAGTCTTATGAAAGTTAACCCTCTGCTTAGAACATTATTCATACACAAAATAAGTCCTAGTCTGGTCTATCTTTGAGATCCTTCCAGTTCTACTACTGAATGATCTCTAACTTGAGGAGTGCAAAATACAGCAGTATTTATGTCAGGTTATTTAGGCCTAATGGAACAGAAGGATCTTGAAGGAAATAAAAGAGTAACAAACTGACTGGAGGGGACAGAAGAAAACTCTGGAGGGAATGATGTGAAGTTGGGAGCAAGAATGAGTACAGTATGTGAACTGAATGAGACGAACAAGCGATCTTTACAGTATTCCACAAATAGAATGATTTTTACTGATGAGTAGTGAGGAGATATGATTTGTTAAGTTTGTTTGTGTATGGGGTAATGAAGGAGAATTAAGGGACAATATTGAAGGCTAGGCTGAAAAACTTAAATTTGATCCAATAGGTGGCAGGACTTCTGTTGAGAGTCATACAATGAAAACCGTTTGACTAAGGCTGCCTTGGCAACTTTGTATGTTTGATAAACTTAAGTAGAGGGAGTTACTGAAGAGTACAGTATTTCAATTGTACTGTGGAGTAATGTGGAAATAGAAATAATGTAAACATAGAAAACATGATACCTCTTGTTTGTAAGATATGGGGTTAGAACTGGGAGTCAGAATACCACAGAATTTGAGCCTGACATATCAAGCATACTGTGTCATTGATAGTGGCATTGGGAAAGGATCTCGGATAGGTCTTGGAGAAAGATAACAAGTTCAATTTCTAATATATTCAGTTTTAGGCATTAGGTTATTTAAGTGGTAGTTTTAAAAGTCTGGTGCTTTAAAAATTTATTCACCTAGATGAATGCTGCCCCTTTTAAAGTAATGTTTTTGGGGACATGCATTTATTCTAGCAAATAAATGTTCTCTGGAATTTGTCTTTTGAAACTGCTTTTAGAACCTGTAGAGCCACATAAGAAAACCATTCTCGCTGGGCACAGTGGCTCACGCCTGTAATCCCAGCACTTTGGGAGCCTGAGGCAGGCGGATCACGAGGTCAGGAGATCGAGACCATCCTGACCAACATGGTGAAACCGTCTGTACTAAATATACAAAAATTAGCTGGGTGTGGTGGTGCGCGCCTATAATCCCAGCTACTCGAGAGGCTGAGGCAGGAGAATCACTTGAACCCTGGAGGCGGAGGTTGCAGTGAGCTGAGATCGTGCCACTGCACTCCAGCCTGGGCAACAGAGTGAGACTCCGTCTCAAAAAAAAAAAACAAAAAACACCATTCTCATAACTTGATGGTCATATCCCTTGTCCTCAAAAGAATATGATCTTACTTGGTCATCTATTTACCATACATATTTCTAAGTAATAATTGGCAGTTTCTAAAAATTAATCTGCGGAAACATCAAATTTATTACTATGGAGGATATTTTAATGACTTGTGATTATTGGGGATGCTAAAAGTCTTAAGCTGTGATAGCATCTTATTTTGGTTATAGCTTTGTTGACAAATAATTTGCATACTATACAATTCACCCATTTTTTGGTGGGGGGGACATGTGATAAATTTATATAATTTGTAAAGATCTAATAAGAGTAAATAGGGATATCCATCACTTTACACAGTTGTGTTTTGTTTTGTTAAAAACGTTTGAAATATGTAAATAGATTATTGTAAACTTTAGTCATCCTACTGATCTATCAAACACTAGGTTGTATTTCTTCTATCAAATTTTGTGTTTGTACCCATTAATCAACCTCTTTTTATCTTCCCCATCCACACTCCTTCTTGGCTTCTGGTACCCACCAGTCTACATTCTGTCTTCAAGACATGTGCTTTTCAGATCCCGTGTGTAAGTGAGAACACATGATATTTGTCTTTCTGAACTTGGCTTGTTTTACTTAACATAATGACCTCTAGTTCCATTTATGTTGCTGCAAATGACAGGATATCGTCCTTTAAAACATTTTTTGTTTTATTTTTAAATTATTTTTATCGGGGGCAACCTTCTGAGCCAGAATAGGTTCAGAGAGACTCCCAATTTCATTCTTCTTCATGGCTGAATAATACTCTACTGCGTATATGTACCATTTTTTCTTCCTGCATTTATCCATTGAGGGGCACTTAGGTTGATTTCATATTTTGGGTATTGTGAATAGTGCTGCAAAAAAATAACATGGAAGTGCAGATGTCTCTTTAGTATATGGATTGCCTGTCTTTTCAGTATATATCCAGTAGTGGAATTGCTGGATCATATGATGATTCTATTTTTCATTTTTTGAGGAACCTCCATACTGTTCCCCATAGTAGCTGTATTAATTTACATTCCTTCCAACAGTGTAGGAGAGTTCCCCTTTCTCCATATCCTCACCAACATCTGTTATGCCCTGCCTTTTTTATAAAAGCCATTTTAACTGGTGTGAGATTACATCTCATTGTGGTTTTGATTTGTATTTCTCTGATGAATAGTGATGTTGGACATTTTTTTCATGTACCTGTTGGCCATTTGAATGTCGTCTTTTGAAACGTCTATTCAGATCGTTTGCCTGTTTTTAAATCAATCTGATTTATTTGTTCTTTTGCTGTTGAGTTGTTTGAACTCCTTATATATTCTCGTTATTAATCCTTTGCCAGATGGATAGTTTGCAAATATTTTCTCCATTCTGTGGGTTATCTCTTTACTTTGATTGTTTCCTTTGCTGTGCAGAAACTTTTTAGCTTGATTTAGTTCCATTTGTCTATTTTGCCTGGGTTGCATGTGCTTTTGAGGTCTTACACAAAAAATCTTTGCCTAGATCAATGTCCTGGAGCAACTCATCAATGTTTTCTTCTAACAATTTGATGGTTTCAGGCCTTACATTTAAGTCTTTAATCCGTTTTGATTTGATTTTTGTATTCAGTGAAACATAAGTCCTAGTTTCATTATTCTCAATATAGTTACCCAGTTTTTCCAGCACCATTTGTTGAAGAGACTGTGTTCTTTACCCATTTTATGTTCTTGGTGCCTTTGTCAAAAATAAATTGGCTTTAAATGTATGGATTTATATTTGGATTCTCTATTTTGTCCCATTGATCTGTGTGTCTGTTTTAATTTTAATACCGCATTGATGTGGTTACCAGAGTTTTGTAGTATAATTTGAAGTCAGATAGTGTGATACCTCCAGTTTTCTTCTTTTTGCTCAGGAGTGCTTTGGCTATTCAGGTTCTTTTGTGATTCTGTATAATTTTTGTATTTGTTCTTCTGTTTCTGTGAAGAATATCGTTGGTATTTTGATAGAGATTGCATTGAATCTGTACATTCTTTGGGTAGTATTGTGATTTTAACTGTGTTAATACCTCTAATTCGTGAGCATGGAATATCTTTCCATTTTTGGTATCGACTTCAGTTTCTTTCATCAGTGTTTTATAATGTTTCTTGTATAGATCTGTCACTTCTTTGGTTAAACTGATTCTTTGTAGCTGTCGTAAATGGGATTGCTTCCTTGAATTCTCTTTCAGATTGTTTGCTATTGGCATATATAAATCTACTGATTTTTGTATGTTGATTTTTGTGTCCTACAACTTTACTGAATTTATCAGTTCTAAGAATTTTTTGGTGGAATCTTTAGATTTTTCTATATATAAATCATTTTGTCTGCAAAAAGGGGCAATTTGACTTCCTTTCTAATTTGGTGCCCTTTGTTTCTTTCTCTTGCCTTATTGCTCTGGCCAGAACTTCCAGCATTATGTTGAATAAAAGTGGTAAATGTGGGCATCCTTCTCTTGTTCCAGATTTTAGAGGAAAGGCTTTCAATTTTTCCCTGTTCAGTGTGATATTAGCTGTGGATTTGTCATATATAGCCTTTATTATTGGTATATTCCTTCTATACCCAATGTGCTGAGGGTTTTTATCATAAAGGGATATTAGATTTTATTGAATACTTATTCAGCATCTATTAAAGTGATCATAGGGTTTTTCGTTCTTGGTTCTGTTAATGTGTCATGTTTATTGATGTGCACATGTTGAACTATCTTTGCCTCCCTGGGATGAATCCCACTTGCTCATGGGGAATTATCTTTTTAGTGTGCCGTTGAATTTGGTCTTCTAGTATTTTTGCGTCTATGTTCATTAGTGATACCGGCCCATAGTTTTCTTTTTTTGTTGTGTCCTTGACTGGTTTTGGAATCAGGGTAATGCTGGCCTTGTAGAATGAGTTGGGAAGTATTCCCTCTCCTTCAATTTTTTGGAAGATTATGAGCAGAATTGGTATTCTTTGAATGTCTGGTAGAATTCACCAGTGAATCCATCAGGTCTTGGGCTTTTCTTTAATGGGAGACTTTTTATTACAGCTTCAGTCTGGCTATTCCTTATTGGTTTGTTGAGTTTTTCTATTTCTTCATGGTTCAATCTTGATAGGTTGTATGTGTCCAGGAATTTGTCCAGGAATCTGTCCATTTTTTCCAGGTTTTCCAATTTGTTGGCATATAGATGTTAAAATAGTCTCTAATGATTCTTTGTGTTTATGGTCTCACTTGTTTTGTCTCCTTTTTCATTTCTGATTTTATTTGGGTCTTCACTTTTTTCTTAGTTTAGCTGAAGTTTTGTCGATTTTGTTTCTCTTTTCAAAAAAACAACTTTTTATTTCGTTGATTTTCTGTAGTCTAAATTTTATTTCTTTCTGCTCTGATCTTTATTATTTCTTTCCTTTTACTAATTTTGGTAAATTTAGGTTTGTTCTTTTTTAGTTCCTTGAGGCACGTTATTAGATTATTTGAAGTCTTTCTGCTTTTTTGGTGTAGGCATTTATTGCTATAACTTCCCTCTTACTGCTGCTTTTGCTTTATTCTATAGATTGTAGTGTGTTATATTTTCATTTTTGTTGTTTCAAGAAATTTTTAAATTTCCTTGTAATTTCTTCATTGATCATTCAGGTGTTACTTAATTTCCATGTGTTTGTGTTTCCTGAAGTTCCTCTTGTTACTGATTTTTAGTTTTGTTCCATTGTAGTCAGTTTTTGTTTCATTGTAGTTTTGTTTCATTGTAGTTCACATGCTTTCTGCTTTTTTGAATTTGTTCAGACTTGTTTTGTCGCCTAAGATATAGTCTGTTCTGCAGAACGTTCCATGTCTGGATGAAAAGCGTGTGTATTCTGTGCACTTGGATGTTCTAGAAATGTCAGGCTGATTTGTTCTAGTGTATAGTTTAACTCTGATGTTTCTTTGTTGATTTTTTTGTCTGGATGATCTGTCGTTTACTGAGAGTGGAGTGTTGAAGTCCCCTACTGTTACTGTATTGCAGTCTGCCTCTCCTTTAAGATCTATTAACATTTGCATTTTATACTTGGCAGCGCTCGTCTTTTTTCTCCTTTAATTGTGTATCTTCAAATAGCCTCTCAAGTTCACTGATTCTTTCCTTTGTGTGATCTTTCTGCTGTTGAGAGCCTCTAATGACTTTTTCAGTTCACAAATGTATTTCTGAGTTCCAAGATTTGATTTCTTGTACTATTTCAATCTCTTTGTTAAATTTCTCCAATCAATTTCTGAATTGCTTTTCTGTGTTATCTTGGTGATCGCCAAATTCCCTTAAAATGGCTATTTTGAATTCTTGGTTAGAGGGTTCCCAAATTGCTGTCTTGCTAGGGTCAGTTACTGGTTCCTCGATTTGCTGTTCGAAGAGGCCTTGGTTCCTTCTTTGCTGTTGTTTCTTGTGGATGTACATCTGTATCTTTACATTGAAGGATAGTTCTTTGTTCCAGTCTTTTCTTTCTGCCTTGTTTTCTGTTTTGCAAGCTCCCCTGTTTGGATCTACTTGTTTTGGTTTTTATTATGTGTTTGCTTAGTGATTCTTTATAATATACCTCTTGATTTTCTTTTTCTTTTCTTTTTTTTTTTCCTGCTAGATTGCTGCCTCTTTTTCGGCACCAGCTGGCACCTTAAGCCCAGGTTTGCCTCGGTTCTAGTAACTAGTCAGTATGCTGCCCCTCCTGCATGGGGGCGTCCCACAGGAGATATTCCAGTAGTGTGGGAAGACTGGCTATGGGTTCATGCCCAGGTGACTTGTGGAATGAACCTCCTACAGTGTGGTGCTGCTGAACAGCTGTTTTGATTTGGAGTCACAGAGCAGAGTTTCTAGGGCTGGGAATAGTAGTCCTCCCTCCCCTCTTTGTCTCTGGCTGTCCTCAGGGATACTTCTTCCTTTACATACTCCCAACACTTCCTGTAATTTGAGGCAGGGACAGTTCTCCTGCCAGAGATCCTAAGATGGTGGGAAGCTGGTTGTCCACCTGATTCTCTTTTTCCAGTATAGTGATTGTGAGTCGTGGGGGAAGTTTTCTGCATTATTGGTGTTGAGCTGGTTGGGGAAAAGGGCATCATGGTTACGGAAGTTCGGTTTTTGTTTCCTGCTTAGGTTTTCTCACTTCTCCATGGCCCTGAAACTGTTTCCTCCTCATTTTGAATTCTGGGACATTGCTGGTGATAATCTCAGCACTTTGTTTTTGGTTTTCTGTGGGGCAGTTGAATGAAGCCAGCTTGCTTCTATGCTGCCATTTTGGAACTGGAAGAATATGTGATAGTACTTTGGAAGAAGGTCTAGTGTGTGCTGGTTAAGAGGATGGGTTCTGGGGACCTAGGTTTGAATGATCTCTTTAGTACATTGTGTCTTGAGCAATTTATTTAATTTGTCTGGGCCTCATTTCCTCATTTGTATAATGGAGATGGTGATAAAACTTTACTTTGTAGGATTGTTGTGAGGATTGGCTCTGAGAACAATGACTGGCAAATACTAGGAGCTCAGTAAATATTAGCTATTTATTACCACCACAACTACTATTATTGTTTCTACCACCACTTTGTCTGTTTATCTATTTTGTTTTAAAAATTAGTTATATTCCTATATAATTATGTCGCATACTAGTGGAATGATAGGCAGCTGAATATAAAATTGGAGCTCAATAGATGAGACATAGAGATGTTTTTTTAAGAATGTGTGGCCTAAACCTTAGAGAAGAGCAGAAAAGACTAAGGATGAAGAATTAGGGAATACCCATAGTAAGGGTGCAGGAGGCAGAAAAGGAGCCAGTAAAAGAGTAGAGAGAGATTGTTTAGAGAAAGAAGGAAGGCCGGGCGCGGTGGCTCAAGCCTGTAATCCCAGCACTTTGGGAGGCCGAGACGGGCGGATCACGAGGTCAGGAGATCGAGACCATCCTGGCTAACACGGTGAAACCCCTTCTCTACTAAAAAATACAAAAAACTAGCCGGGTGAGGTGGCGGGCGCCTGTAGTCCCAGCTACACAGGAGGCTGAGGCAGGAGAATGGCGTGAACCCGGGAGGCGGAGCTTGCAGTGAGCTGAGATCCGGCCACTGCACTCCAGCCCTCCAGCCCGGGCAACAGAGCGAGACTCCGTCTCAAAAAAAAAAAAAAAAAAAAAAAGAAAGAAGGAAAATAAGGCACATATATTCGTGTAGAGGTTATATGAATTGGAATTAGATTTCGTTGCAACCACGTACCAGAGACTTAAATGTGATAGAAGTTCATGTCTGTCGAGTTAGAAATTCCAGAAGTAGTCAGTTTAGGACTCATGTGGTTTGCCATGGTGTCACATTTCCCCACTGTGCTCGGATTCTGTTATTTTCCAAAGACACTTTATGGTCTAAGAGAGCTACTAACTTCAGCTATTTCACCTACATTGCAGTCATCAGAAGGAGAAAGAGAAGAACACATCTCACTTCCTTTAAGGATACTTCCTGGAAGTTATATATTACAGGTTGAGTATCTCTTATCCAATATGCTTAGATCCAGAGAATGGTTTCACATTGTTTTCACATTTTGGAATGTTTGCATTACTCTGTGGATATCAAGCAGACCTTGTCGATACTTTCAACCATATCGTTATACTACAGAGCAGAGAATAAGCAAAAAAAAAAAAAAAAAAAAAAAAAAAAGAGCATAGTGAGTAATAGTAATGCAGTACATCTTGGCCCCATGTGAGGCATTGTGGGGAGCCTACAGTTGGTGTATCTGGCATATACACATGTCGTTTTATTACCCATTGTGGGCATGCTTGTGAAGAGGAATCCGGGTGTGTGCAGATATATATTGCAGCTGATGGGGGCTGGGAGGGTCTTTCTTTCCTTGGGGACACTGAATAAACTATGTGTTGGGTGCCTGCATTGTGACTGCAACCTGTTACATGAGATCAGGAGTGGAATTTTTCACTTGTGGCATCATTTTGATACTCAGAACATTTTAGATTTTGTAGCATTATAGATTTTTGGATTAGGGAGTTCCATGTATACTACTTTTGCTCATATTCTATTGGTCAAACTTAGTCACATGGCCACACCTTGCTGCTGGAGAGGCTGGGAAATGTAGACTTTATTTTGAATGGTCAGTGCCTGGCCATTCAAATAAAAAGCAGGAACAGTGAGAATAATCCCAGTGTAGCTAGATGAAGAATACAGGGTAGATAACAGTTAATTGTCTTTAGGACAGTTTAATTCATTATTGGTTATTCTTGATAGAGTTTTTATAATTACTGAAATATAAGTACAAATTCATTCTTGTCAAATTGCATCAACAGTATGTTGTTTTTAGGGTGTAATCTGTTCATGAATCCTTGCTTAATTAGGATTATCAGTTTCTCATAAAAAATCTGTATGTATACATATGTATGTGTTTATGTGCATGTGTGTGTACACATCCCCCCATTTAACATTAGTGTTGGCCAAAATTATTTCATATGACAACAGTGTGAAGTAAAATTGATGGTAAATAAGCTGCTGATAACCCTCTTCTGTTGTTTTAAGCCTGTAATTTTACCCAGTATTCTATTTGGTAAATACTCTCCAATTTGGTTGTTTTTTTGGCCAATGTTTTTAATCTGTCTCTGTCCTTTTATATTACTACTCTGTCTCACTGCTGTTAATTATACTTCCTGAAATAGATAAATGAACAAATTTAATTAAATGTGTTATTTGCACTGTCTCCTGATCATTAATGAATTTGTAAGTAAGGTCAGACCTATAATCTTTCTAGTATTACAATTCGTGAATCTTCACTGTCTACTCAATTGGTAATTATTTGCTTAAATTTTTTTTTTTATTTTTAAAGCTTCTATATTTTGTGTGTTTATGCTCTTTCAGTATTAGAAATATAAAGATCTTCTAACAAAAAGGAAACTTTTTCTGTAGGATATTCTGTCCCTTTCGGTTGAAAATGTTTTCTTTAGACATGTTTTTGAATGATGAACAATTAAGTTTATATGGTGCTATTTGGGTTTTCCAAAAAAAAATTTAAAAATAATTTAAAATATTTTCTCAATAGATGTAGAGTTTAAAATAGACATGTTTTAAAAAGTCCAATAGTGAAAAAAGGTTTTATAACAAAATATAGTGAGTAGTTTTTGTCCCACCACTTCCCATTCTCTCTAGTCCTCTCCCTAGAGGATACAGGGTAGATAACAGTTAATTTTTTTTATTAACTGTTAATAATTTAACAGTTAATAAGCTATTTCTTCTTAAGCTATTTCTTCTGGCATCAGCCTATCTCTGTATTTAAAAGTAATGTATGTACAATGCTATCTTTTGATTTACCAGTTTTTTTCATTATATATGGAGTTTCTATAATGGTAGAGAAAGTTTTAGTGTTATTAAATACCATCTCCACTACTGCTTCTCCCTAGCTTCTTAATTTAGTTCTATTAAAATATTTGGTTAAGTCTAATAATGTTATGTTTACATTACTATGCCTGTGCAAATTTTACTTGCTGATAGTGTCTTAAATAGCCCCTCAGTGCAGTTTTCCACAAGGTCAATCACGCTAAACTGTCAGAATTTTTTTTTTTTTTTAATTCTTGGAAATTTCTCTTCTAGAGACTTCCAGTGTCCTACTATTGAAGCCTACTCTCTCGACCTGCTGCATTGCTCTTTTCCTAGTATGATTTCCCCTTGTTGTTATCCTTAGATTTTTCTCTGCTGGGTTTGATTCTCCGAATATTGTTGGAACTCCTATCTTCTTTAGGCTTCATTTACCTCTTGCTTAGGTGGAGCACATCCTCTAGTAGTTGTGTTGGATTCAAAAGATGATACCATGCCAGACAGCATGAGGATGACAGCCTTCAGCATGCCTACCCTCTCACATAGCTTCAATCTGGATTGGTTGCTTTCTGCTGCTGGTGCACAGTTGTCATCCTAGAGTCCCATTCACTAGTATTCCTTCACTTCTCTCTTGTGTTGGATGTCTTGTTTTCTGTATCTTATCTCTTCTTTCCTTTGGTTTGTTTCCTTGTTTGTTGTCAAAGGATGATGAGATCATCACTATCTAAAATATCTAATCAGGCACAATGTCCCAGAACAAAGCAGATTGCTAGTTTTATAGAGTGTTTTGGGGGAGTGTGGTGCTCAGGGATTAGAAAATTTTAAGAGGCAGCAGAAGCAGATTAACATAATCTATAGACAAATGGTTACTTGGGTGAGACCATTGTCGATTGGTTGAGACCATTGTCGATTGGTTGGCATTTGGGTATTTTATTGTAGTGACTTTCTCCCTAACTTTAAATTGGCTGACTTTCAGAAGTAAGGGGCTAAGCTAACACTGATTAGCTTGTAAAAGAAAAGTAAGTTGTTTTTACAATGGAATGGGTATAAGTAGTCTTTGGCAACTTTTTACTATAGTTACGAACAATCAGTCTTTCCTAAATTTGTAAGAACTTTAAAATTCTCAATCTTCTAGTAACTCTCTAGGAAAGCGTACATGGTAGGTAATTTTTTGAGCCTTTCCATGTCTGAAAATATTTTTGATTTCTGTTTTCACATTTGATTAATACAGTTTGGGTGAGTGTAAAATTCTAGATTGGAAATATTTTTTTCGGAATTTTGAAGGCATAGTTTCTTTTTTCTCCTCATCCTTTATTGCTTTTGAGAAGTCTTAAGCCAGTGTGGACTCTCTTCTTTCGTTTGGATCTTTTCACTGGAAACTTGTTAGACTTCTGCTTTGTCCCCAGTGTTCTGAAGTTTCGCAATGATGTGCTTTGGTGTGGGTCTGTGTTTATTTTTATCTACTGTCCTGGGTGTTTGTGGGTACCTTTCAATGTAGAACAGTTGGCATTTTTCTGGGACCTGGTGTATGGAATGGGGGTGGGGCAGTAAGTTTTAGGTTCAATATGCTTACTTAATCACCCAGTTTTAAAGACCTCTGCACTTCCAGTCAGCCCTTGATCTACAGATGGTCTATTCTACATTTTAGAGATAATCCCAAACTTTTTTTCACAGAGGAGGAGGGGATCTCAGGATCGCTCCCTTCACCCAGTGCCCTCCCTGCGTTTCACTTCCAGTTCCAGAGTTGGTATGGCCAGTCCCTGACTCATGAGGATTTCTGACTGTAAATTGGGTTGAGTGGCAACTTTCTCTACTGCTGGTTTGGAATTTGGCTTTTTAAGTTCTGCTACACATTGAGCATTCATCAATACATCAATAACTTCCAAAGTTTTGTTACTTTTTTTTCTCTTCTCCGCTGTCTATCCTTGTGGATTTATGTTTTAAGACAAAACAAATTGACTTATTTCAGTAGAATTTTTGGAGAGAAGCAAAATTATATGCATATGTGCATTCCATTCTCTTAACAGAAAAACAGCTATAAGACTAACTGCAATATTCTTTTTTTTTTTGAGACGGAGTCTTGCTCTGTCACCTAGGCTGGAGTGCAGTGGCGCGATCTTGGCTCACTGCAAGCTCCGCCTCCCGAGTTCATGCTATTCTCCTGCCTCAGCCTCCGGAGTAGCTGGGATTACAGATGTGCGCCACCACACCCGGCTAATTTTTTGTATTTTTAGTAGAGATGAGGTTTCACCGTGTTAGCCAGGATGGTCTTGATCTCCTGACCTCATGATCTGCCCGCCTCAGCCTCCCAAAGTGCTGGGATTACAGGTGTGAGCCACCACTCCCGGCCCTAACTGCAATATTCTTATGTGAAATAATATTACAGTAGCATTACATGATTATTATATTTCTGATATGTGAAAGGTAGAGTAACAGAATATGTTGCTCAAATGCAGTAACACTAAACATAGGTCTGCAGAGAGGGCACTGCTACAGAGACTAGTCATACCTTCCTTGATTGTGAGCTATTCCTTTAATTTCTAAAAATCATCATTGGAAAACCCACAAAAATGTTACATCTGTATTATAGGAAAACTAGAATACAGTGATAAACCTGAAGAATAAAATAAGAGTCACTTTAATTACACTACCCAGAGCTGCCCACTATTAACAGATTAGTGTATATATTTTTCTAGTCTTTGTTTATGCATTTGCCTATGTATTTATGGACATATGTTTAAATGGGGCATACTATATGTATTATTTTGTTCCTTCCCCCATTTTTTCCAACCATGAAAGTATATGGCTCTTGAGTCGAAAATTTTTTTGCACAGAATCCTAGAGATTATATTCTCATTAACAACATCTAACTCCCATTTGCTTGATTGTACATTATGTGCCAAGCACTGTGCTGACTGACATCTTTGTTTTTCTGTTTAATTTATGTTGACATTATTTCAGACCACAGAAAAATTCCAAGAGTGGTATAGAGAGTTCACCCAAATACCCCAAATGTTAACATTTTACTACATTCCCTTTATTATTTCTCTCTCGTGAGAGTAAAATGTAGACCTTACTCCCTTTTATACCTAAATAGTTAAGTGTGCACTTTCTAAAAAACAAGGACATTCTTTTATATAAGCCACAGTATAGTTGTCAAAATCAGGAAATTAACATTGATTTAATGTTAATTATGTAACCTACAGACTTACTCAGATTTTACCCATTGGCCCATTGTACTTTATAGCAAAAGAAAATTCCAGGTCATGAGAGTGCATTTAGTTGTCATATCTCTAGTTTCCTTTAATCTGGTGCAGTTTCTGTTTTTTTCATGACATTGACTTTTTTTTTTTTTTTTTTTTGGAGATAGCGTCTTACTGTTGCCCAGGCTGGAATGCAGTGGTGTGATCATGGCTTCCTGCAGCCTTGAACTCCCGGACTCAAGCAATCCTCCTGCCTCAGCCTCCTGAGTAGCTGGCACTACAGGTGCCCACCACCACACCTGGTTAATTTTTTTATTTTTTATAGAGACAGATTCTCCCTGTGTTGCCCAGGCTGGTCTTGAACTCCTGGGCTCAAGTGATCCTCTTCCCTGGGCCTTCCAAAAAGTGTTGGGATTACAAGTGTGAGCCACTGCATCCAGCCGACATTGATATTTCTGAAGAGTGCAAGACAGTTATTTTGTAGAACATGTACAGTTTGGGTTCATCTGATGTTTTCTCATGATTGGATTAAGGTTATTCATTTTTGGCAGGAGTACCACAAAGGATCGTTATGCTTTTGCATCGTATCAGGAGGCACAAGATGTTCAAATACTGGTAATATGATTTTGGATCACTTGATTGTTACTGTTTTTCCTTTTGTAATTTTTTTGTGGTAAAATACACATCATTTATTTTTATGTTTTGACAATTTTTAAGTGTATAGCTTAGTGGCATTATATTCTCTTTGTAATTCACATTCACAGTACCTTTAAATAATTTTAAAGTATTTTGTGAAAAAATACATACTTGGTAAATATCTTGTCACTATTTGAACTTTCACTCACTAATTTTAGTATCCATTTGTTGTAAACATCTTGTTACTCCTTGAACTTTTGCTCACTAATTTTAGTATCCGTTGGTGATTTCTGCCTAATTTTCATAATGGTTCTTGAGTGGTGATATTCTAATTCCATTATTCCTTCTACGCTTATTTATAATAGTACTTTATTTTGACACTGTCCCTGACGTGGCCAGTGGGAGCCCCTTCAGTTCTTTTGACACACCCTGTCATTCTTGGAGCGCGTATTCTAGGCTCATCTTGCACTTTCCCAGCCCCAGCCTTGGAATAAGGAATTTCTTCTCGAAGCCCTGATTCCTTTTAATAATGACTTTAAAAGCCACAGTCTGGACTCTAGATGTCCTGGTTGCGATTGTTATTGCTTCTAGGCCTTCTCAGCTGACATCTAGGAAATAGGTATGTGTGAGAGGAGAGAGTGTGTGTGTTTGTGTGTATGTGTGCACACACTAGTGTATCTTTATTAAAAGCAGTGAGTTTATACAGGTACCTCAGATTCTGACCCAACACTACAGGGTTTATTCTGTCCTTTCCTCATTCCATATTTGTAGCTCTGATTTCCAACAATGAGAAATTACTCATATTTTTGCTTATTGGTTCAATTCTAAAATGCAAGAAAATAGTTTAAGAATTATTAACTCATACCACCATTTAAAAGACACCTCGTAAGTAGAATTCAATGTTTGTTTATAGTGTTTTTCCTTTAGCCTAGGGACATGTAGTCTAAATCTGTACTGTGTAATAATACGGTAACTACTAGCCACATGAATAGAGATGTGTTAGAAGTATAAAATGTACATTGGATTTGAAAACTTACTACAAATAAATATGAAATATCTCACTGGTATTTTAATAATAGTTTATGTTGATTATGTGTTGAAATATTTTAAGTGTATTAGATAAAATATATTAATAAAATTAATTTCACTTTAATGTGACTACTAGAAAATGTTAAATTACGTATGTGGCTCCGTTATATTTCTTTTAGAATGTGCTGATATAAAAACCATGTTCAAAAGTTACTTGGATTAATTTTCCTTCTCTAACATTCTTTCCCTCCTCCCTGGGGTTATGTTATTCATTTGAAATACAGTGTACTTCGTTTATTTCTATTTGTATTCTGTCTTTTTCACTTGATCCTAATTGATCTTATTTATTCTTCAGTATGTGAAACATCAGCATGTTTCCAAAAGTCAGAACTCTACAAAGATGTTTATACTCAGGGCACTATCACCCGTTCCTTCTGTCCTTCTCTAACCTGTCCTCTGCAGGTTACCAGTCTAATAATTCCCCCAGTTATCCTTCATGCATTTTTTTCCCCTCAGGATTGAGGATATAGATGCACATTTTCTTATTTTTCTTTCATTCTTACACAAAAGGTAGGATACTATAAATACTCTTTTGTACTCTTATGTTCTTTCTAATATTTTGAATTTACAAAAAGTACTGCAACCTTGTCCATATATATTTTGGTATGTTGGAGGTGTATTTTGGAGTAAATTTTCAAAATGGAATGGTTGGGCCAGAAGTTAAAAGCATATGTAGTTTTCTTAAATATTGCTAAATCCCTTTCTGCAGAGGTTGTATGATTTTGAATTCCCATCAGCAGTGTATAAGAGGGTTAGTTTCCCCACAGCCTCATCATCAGAGTGTGTTGGCGTGCTTTTTAATTTTTGCTAACTTGATAGGTAAGAAATAGTATCTCAGTATAGTTTTAATGTTTGTTTCTCTTGTTATCAGTGAAGTTGAACATCTTTTTATATGTTTAAGGGTCATTTTTTATCTTTTTGTTTGAAATATATATCTTCATTTTTCCATCAGGTTTTTGGTCCCCTCCCCTTTCTCAATTGTTGGGAGTTTTTAAATATGAGGAATAGTAGCTCTTTACTGGTGATGTATGTTACAAATATTTTCTCCCAGTTTGTAGTGTTTGTGCGTGGGTATGAATGTTTAGACCTTTATGTAGTCCAGTTTTTGAGTTTTTTGTTTTATCTGAATTTTGGATTAAAATTAGAGGCTTTCCTTGGATCTACAGTAAATAATTCACCTATGTTTTCTTCTAGTACTTCTGTGGTTTTAGTTGTTAATTTGGATCTTTGATCCATTTGGAGGTATGGTTTCTTTAAAAATGAATAAAAAGACCAATTTTGCGCCAGTGTTCTTTGATATGCTACCTTTATCATATATGAAATTTCTATTTGGTTTATTTCTGGACTTTCTATTTTCTATACCATTATCACACTTTCAGTTATAAAGGCTTGATAGTATATCAAGGGCTAGCTTTTTAAATTTTTAGTGTTTTCCTGACTACTCTTGCATGTTTATTTTTCTGTTGAACTTTAGTATCAGCTTGTCTGTCTCAATAAAAAAGCTTGCAGGTTATTTTATTGGGGTTATGTTAAATTTATAAGTTAACATATGGAAAACTGACTTTTTAATGCTGTTGTTTCGTGCTGAGATTTCTGTCCAAGAACAAAGAATATCTTTCCATTTGTTCAGATCTACTTTTGTATCTTTCAGGAACGTTTTAAAGTTTTCTTTACATTTAACTCCTTGATAAATTCTCCACTTTTTTTTCAGCTCAATAATATATCTTATAGATCTTTCTTTTGTATATCTACATAGTTTTCTACAGTGTGGATGCACCATAATTTATTTAACCTGGCTGATATGGGTGGACATTAAAGTTGTTTAAAATTTTTCACTATTGCAAACAGTTCTGGAATAAGTAAGTATCCTTGTAGAAGTCTAGTTACTTCCTTATGATAAATTTATCAGAGGAGAATTGCCTCGTCAAAGGTCTTTTGACACATAAAAGTTTCTGAAACATATTGCTAACAGCTTTCCATATTAATAAAATGTATACTTCCACTAACACTGTGTTTGAGCCCTATTCTGTTGACATTCAGCAAAACAGAACCTTATTGCTCTTTTTTAATATTTGCCAGTTTGATAGCAAAACAAAGTATGTTTATGTTGCATTTCTTTGCTAACTGATGAGTTTTATTTTTTATCCATCTACCATTCAGCTGACCAGCATATACTCGTTGAGTATCCACCATGTTCCATAAGCTATCCCATGTATTAAAACTGTAATAATGACTAGAAGTTGAACATCTGTATGTATCTCTCTCTCTCTCTCTGTGTGTGTGTGTGTGTGTGTGTGTTTGTTTGAGATAGGATCTCGTTCTGTCACCCAGGTTGGAGTGCAGTGGTGCCATCACAGCTCACTGCAGCCTTGACCTGCTGGGCTCAAGCCATGTTCCCACGTCAGCCTCTTGAGTAGCTGGGAGTACAGGTGCATGCTACCATGCTTGGCTGATTTTTATATTTTTTGTAGAGATGGAGTTTTGCCATGTTGTCAAGGCTAGTGTCGAAATCCTGAGCTCAAGTGGTCTGCCTGCCTTGGCGTCCCACAGTGCTGGGATTATAGTCATGAGCCACCATGCCTGGCGTCTTTTTGTGATTTTTATTATTTTGTGTCTTATGTCTTTTTTTTTGGTGACAGTTAGTAGACTTTCCTGTCCTCAGGTCTGAGAATGACAGAAGATGGCATTTCCTTATTCTGTTTGGTTGATGAGCTTCTAAAAAGTGCTTTTGTATGTGTGTCTTCATTGCACATTCTGTGGCACGTCACTGTGTTAAATGCAGACTTACAAAATGAGTTAATGAAAGTTAACTGGCTAGACAGGTGTCAAAGAAATAACTGTATATTTTTATAAAAATAACTTTTATTATTACTGTTTTTCAGGTGAGGCTGCTGTCTGTCAGAAAGGAACTTTTATACAGTTTGCCTTCAGAGACAGTCTATCTGCATGTTGTAGAGTTTTATTATTAAGAAAATAAATGTTACTTATATGGTAAGTTGCCTTTACTTATGCATATTTTATAGAAATACTGTCTGTTTACTCTAAAGATTTGTTTGTATTTTGTTTCTTCAGTGTCATTTTATTTTGTAACTGTCATGTAAAACAAGTTTGAAAATGGCAGTTTCCTGAAAGGTGTAGGGTCTTTTGAAGATTTTCTTCTGTTTACTATCTGTCTTAATTTTGTTGTTTGTAGTAGAGAGGAGAACAAGGGCTGTTTAAATATTGGGATTAGTTTTCAAAGTTGGATCACTAGCTTTGGTCTGTCTCTTTCCACTGTAACAGCTGAGAATTAACATCCTTCTTGTCAAGCCCTGGCTTCACTATAATTCATATAGTGAGCAGCAAAGATGCAGTGTTATTTTAAGGGTTTGATTAACTGATTCAGGAAGAATAGGTGGTCATTTAAATAGTAAAGTATAAAACAGAATGAATAATGTTATTAAATAACTTAGAAATGAAAAAAGATAACTGATTTTAATTTTTAAATATTACCCTATAGGTATTTGTTGTCAGTTAAAAAATTTTTTTTTCAAGGAAAATTTAGTAAGTTGATATGACCTGCTGTTTTGTGAGAGGTTTTCTTACTCACATCCTCTGATGATCTTTTGAGTATATTCCAACTTCTGACTCTCCTGTATGGCCAGTGACAATGGGCCAGCCGATGCGTAGGGTGATAGCTTTAGTGGTAACCAGAGGGTTGGTCACAGCAACTGTCAGAAGATAAATATACTCATGTGCTGCTGACGCACGTTGCAAAAATTGGATGGAAAGTATGACATGATACTGGTGATTTGCCAAATTTTCTCTCAAATAGTTTTGTGCAGCTTAACACAGTAAGAAATACATGTTGATGTTGAGAGCTGAGTTCAAACAAAGTAGTCTCAAATAGAATCCAGGGATGAGGAGCTATAGGCACTGAAAAAAGAGAGGAACAATATTATCCTTAGATTTGTTTTTTCTTAGTCTTTTTGCTTTTGTTAGCGTCAGAAAACTGTCTTAGGTATTTCTGGATGTTTTGCATGGCTCATGTGAGTAGAAACATAGGATTTCATTGTACATGACTGAAAAGGCCTGCATCTCAGAGCAAATCAAAGTGAGTTTTAATCTTGGTTATTTGAAATCTCCTTGTACCTGTCTTATTAGGAGTATTATTTTTTTTTTTTTAAGAAGGAACTAATTTGCAGCTGGCTATAAAGAGTGACATTGTGTCTGGGAAAATGCTGTACTAACACACTGTGCTGTCCCACAAGAGTACTTCTCAAGTCCCCAAACGCAGTGCTGACAATCTGTGACAGCCTGTGAATTGTTGGGCAGCAGTTGGGGAAGATGGACAGCAGGGTGAGGTGGTTGTGTGTAAGTTAGAGGAGGTGGGGAGGGGAAGAAGTGAGAGAAGAGCAGAGCAGCTTCTAAGTTTTGTGGGCAATTTGAATGGAAGGTGTTTTGGTTGTTGTGTTCTGCTAATACGGCTGTGAAATAAACAGCTAGACGGTGGGGTGGAAATAGTGTATTTCACCTTTCCTTTCAAGGTATTATTGATTCTGTCATCAAAACTGTAAGGTTGCCTGGGCATGGCAGCTCACCCCTGTAATCCCAGCACTTTGGGAGGCCCAGGTGGGCAGATCACTTGAGTTCAGAAGTTCGAGACCAGCCTGGCCAGCACAGGGAAACCCCATCTCTACTATAAATATAAAAAATTAGCTGGGCATGGTGGTGTACGCCTGTAATCCCAGCTATTCTGGAGGCTGAGGCGTGAGAATTGTTTGAGCCAGGCAGGCGGAAGTTGCAGTGAGCTGAGATTGCGCCAGTGCACTTCCAGCCTGGGCGACCGAATGAGACTCTGTCTCAAAAAATCAAATAACAAAAAACCCTGTAAGGTTCTGTGTTGTATTGATGAGAGTATGGGTTGGATGGAATTAAAACTTTTGAGGAGACTAGAAATATCACATCATACCAGGAAATGAAACTATAAAGGTAAGGGTAATGGGGATAGGGCTTATCTTTTCCAGGAATTATTATAGTAGTAGTAAGGCCAGTTACCATATCTAGATCCACAATGGCTAGGCCTTTATCTCAGACAGATGTACAGCTTGTTATTTATTTATTTATTTGATTGATTTGATACATATACTATCAGCTGTTACTGTTTCTATAGCAAGCATTGTCAGACATCAAAGACAGAAATTTCTGGATATTATTTGGATTGTGGAGTAGAATTTAATGTGGGCAAGTTATGGTTCAGTTCTTTCTTTCAGTATGAGAGTAGTTATACAAAGTAAATAGCTTTGCTACAATGAACCTTTGGCTGTAGCCAGACTAATATTGGGGACTGAATGTGTTCCCCCTAAACTCATATGTTGAAATCTAGTCCCCAGTGTCATGGTGTTGGAGATGGGGCCTTCAGGGTGTAATTTAGTCATGAAGGTGGAGCCCTCATGAATGAGATGACTTCCCTTATAGGAAGAAGTCAGGGACCAGGTGCTGTGGCTCACGCCTGTAATCCCAGCACTTTGGGAGGCCAAGGCAGGTGGCTCACCTGAGGTCAGGAGTTCGAAACCAGCCTGACCAGCATGGTCAAACCCCATCTCTATTACATACAAAAAATTAGCCGGCATGGTGGCACATGCCTGTAATCCCAACTGCTGCAGAAGCTGAGGCAGGAGAATCACTTAAACCTGGAGGTAGAGCTAAGATTGCACCATTGCATTCCAGTCTGGGCAACAACAGCGAAAACTCTGTCTCAAAAAACAAACAAACAAACAAGCAAACCAAGAAGAAGCCAGGGAGCTAGCTTGCTCTGTTTCTGCTATATGAGAATACAATGGGAAATCAACCTACTACAACCTGGAAGAGGGCCTGCTCCAGAACCAGGCCATGCTGGCACCCTGATCTTGAACTTCTAGCTATTAGAATTGTGAAAAATTTTTGTTGTTTTTAAGCCACCCGGTCTATGGTACTTTGTTATAGCAGCCTGAACTAAGACAACCAGTTTCTATGAGTCTCCAAAATAACACTTTCCGACTTTTTGCCTCTTCACATGTTGAGTGTGTTCTTTCCACTTGTAATGTCTCCCCTCAGTTCTGTGTCTGAATATCTGCTTCTAAAGGCCTAGCCTCAGTTCCACCCACTTTATGACATTTTCCTCACCCATTCCAAGCCCTTAGTGATATTTTTCTCCTCTGGTTTCTATCATTTACTTTTATTTGGCAGTTAGAGACATATAGTCCCTTAAAACAACATGAAAACAATCTTTCCAATTAGGTAGAGAGACGTCTTAAGGGGAAACTTCATTTTTACTCTCTCGGCTCACTGCAACCTCTGCCTCCTGGGTTCAAGCGATTCTCCTGCCTCAGCCTCCCGAGTAGCTGGGACTACAGGTGCGTGCCACCATGCCCGGCTAATTTTTTGTATTTTTAGTAGAGATGGGGTTTCACCGTGTTAGCCAGGATGGTCTCAATCTCCTGACCTCCTGATCTGCCCACCTCAGCCTCCCAAAGTGCTGGGATTATAGGCGTGAGCCACCGTGCCTGGCCCGTACTTTATAATTTCTACTACCCCAACAGTGATGTCAATACAATATGTGCACTTAATAAATATTTGATGGTAAAAAAAAAAATGCCATTGCCTATTGTTAGCTTTTACCCATCTTTAACAATTATCTTTCTCTTTGTATCATAAGAATACTAGATAAGAATTGAGTTTAAATACCTGAGCCATGTTCGTTCAGGAGATGATTCTTCTTTGAAAGCCTTCTGTAGCCCTGTGTACAGGCGTTCTGTTCCTTAAAGTAACGTTGCTTTGACGATGTTACTGTATTATAATTATCTGTTATTCTTGAAACTCTAATTAATAAACTTTGAAACTGCATAGAAGAGAAACTCTTAAATTTATTAACTTGCTAATGCTTTCTTTGTCTGAAAGTTGCTTTTGGTTTCTCAGTTTCTCACCAGGCACATTTCACACTTGCTGGTATAGCTCCAAGGAGGGAGGTGATAGATACGGAGCTGTAGCTATGTCTGTAACAGACAGACTCTACCTCATTTATAATTATTCATTTTTGTTGTTATTGTGATTTGGTATTTTAAAAATTAAACTATTCTGTGCTATGCATTTTTACAAACATACATACAAAGTAAAGAGCTTTGCTACAATGAACCTTTGGTTGTAGCCAGACTAGTATTCTGTGCTGTGCATTTTTACCCCAACATAATTTTTAGAAGGTACATGTTTTAGTCTAGTTCAGTAGTTAGGTGCAGGGACTTTGAAATCCAATCCAGGGACTTTGAAGTCCTGTCCAACACTTGGAAACTGTGTGATCTTAAGTAACTTAAGTTTCAGATTTCTCATCTGTAAAGTTGGGATAATAATGCTACCTCTTAGTATTGTAGTTGGGATCAAATGAGATAATATATATGACACTTAGCTGAGATTGAGTCTGGTGGCCTCTACTTTCAAAATTTACCCAGTGGTTTATTAGCTTTACTCTGTGAATCTTAAAGAGGAAAAAAAAAAATCAAGTTTAATGCATGTCAAGGTTGAGGTAAAGCTCCCAAAGCCTTATCCATTTGAGCTCCTTTATTGTCAACTATAGGATGTCAGTTAAAGCCAGAATAGACCCAGGAGAGGAACTAATTTCAAATAACTGTAGAAACAGACCAACCTCCAGATGTGTAATGAGGGAAAGAAGTTTTAAGAGGGAGTTTTTTTCTTTTCTCCCTGCCCCCTACCACCAGTTACATATGCAGAGTAGGAAGCAAACTTTTCTCTCTACCTTCCTATTACATATCATATTGCTGTTCAGTATATTAAAGCTTTTTATCTGACTGCCTTTTGAGGTGGTCAATAATATGTGCTAACATTAAACTTGGAGCAGTTAAATTGGTGAGTTGTGGGGTTACCTTGTCAGTGGAGTGTGAAAAAGACTAAGCTGCGGACTGTTTCCCAGCCTATAAAGCGTGAAATCAGTTGGTGCTGATGCATGGCGACTATAGCCAGTGGAGTATAAAATACGCTGGGGGCATGAATTGTGTTATGTTGTGAGAAAGACCTTTTTGTGCCAGTTTATGTATTTTGGGACCTCCAAGATCCTACTGGAATCATGTATCTTGTATCTTTCGTTGTCTTGATACTCAGTGTTTCCATGAAATGTTTCTTCCAGTTGTGCAAGCTGTATACTTTGTCCAGCTGCAGGCAGAGAGGCAGAGGCAATAAATACAAATGTCCAAGGCAGACTAATATTAAAATACTGTATTATATTCTGTTTAAGATTGCATCTGAAAATACCATCTGCAGTTGGTATTTGATATACAGGTTTCTTCTGTTTTAGACTCAAGATTTGAAAGTATACTCTGCCTTCTACTTTGAGCTTCTGCTAGTGTGAGAACTGTGTTACCAGTTTCACTGGTTGGTGGTCCCATGTTGAAATGTGCCTCTGGAGAAGGGACATAGAGAAGGACAGCATTTTCAAATGCTTGGAGGAGTTGGTAGGAATAAGTATAGAGATTATTCTTATGGGGAATAGAAGAGAGGGTGTTCCTCTCCTGACACCTGGTGAGGTTCTTTACCATATGGCTTTGAGGGTGAGGCAAGGTGAATGAGGAAGTTTCAGAGACAATAGTGAATTATTGTCAGCCTTTTTAAGTCTGGAAGGTTATTGGAAATAGGCATACTATGAAAGCATTAAAGGTCTTTCATTCTTATCTTACTTGGTTTTCTCTTTTTACGGCAGCAGTCTTTGAACTCTTTTTGGTTGCTTTGCAGTTACATGGATTCTAAGCAAATTGTGAATATTTATGAAACTAATGCATCATTGTGAGACCATTCTGCTGAGTATCAGGCAGTCTAATATAGTAGTTAAGTGCAGAGACTTTGAAATCCCAACCAACACTTAGAAGTTGTGTGATCTTTAGTTATTTAAGCTTCAGATATAAAATTGGGTTAATCATAGCTATCTCGTAGTACTATAGTTGGAACCAAATGAGATAATGAATATGCAATGTTTACCACAGTCCCTGTCACATAGTAAGCACTCAGTAAATGGTAGCTGATTATTATTCTTTCTCTTCCTCTGCTACTACTAATGGCACTACTCTACCACTACTTCACTTTTGCTTGTAGGGCCTAAACTGTAATGAAACAGAAAACACAAGGCCGGGCGCGGTGGCTCAAGCCTGTGGTCCCAGCACTTTGGGAGGCCGAGACGGGCGGATCATGAGGTCAGGAGATCGAGACCATCCTGGCTAACACGGTGAAACCCCGTCTCTACTAAAAATACAAGAAAATTAGCCGGGCGAGGTGGCGGGCGCCTGTAGTCCCAGCTGCTCGGGAGGCTGAGGCAGGAGAATGGCGTGAACCCGGGGGAGCGGAGCTTGCAGTGAGCCGAGATCGCGCCACTGCACTCCAGCCTGGGGCACAGAGCAAGACTCCGCGTCAAAAAAAAAAAAAAAAAAAAAAGAAAACACAATTAGACATGGTTTATTGCGGCAGATTTGGAAAAATATGTCATTGTTCTCTTGGGCATGGCTTAATAGTTCTTTCTTAACTAAGTAGAAACTATAAAAAGACTTTTTATTTAAAATGAAAGATAAGAATCTTTGTCTTGGTTTAAGATAGCTTTGCAAATGAGTCTAAAAAACTGTTTTTTCTAAAATGTATTTGCTTAATGCAAATAAATCAGCCTTTATATGAGCTTTGGGAATATATAAAACTAACAGTTCAAAGAATTGTCATTCCTTATTACTCACCTAACATAACCTTATTTGTTTTTTTTTTTTCCCCAGAGTGAGTGCCTTTTTGGGGAATTGTTTGAAGTTTTTTTCTTGTGCCAAGATAGTCACGGTAGAAGTCTTGTCCAGTGTATGAGGCACATTTTTGAGGGAATGGGATGGAAAAATCACCCCAATCATTTATCCTTGATGGTAATGAGCATTAGTGTGGATAATATATTTGGATTTGATGTGCATTATGTGATTATTTTTTCAGCACAATTAACTTCCTATATCCTGAGCATATACTTGGTGGAAAACTGATAATACAGCTATAATAGTGGTAAAACTGCTAGTTTAGTTGATAGACAATCTGGGTTCTAGTCTTAGTTACTACCACTCAAATAGTCTTAGATAAATCCCTCAACCAGATGGTTTTCAAAGGCTCTTTTCAGCTATAAGCTTTTTGTCCGTTTGTTTTGAGACTGGGTCTTGCTCTGTCACCCAGGCTGGAGTATAGTGACACAATCATAGTTCACTGCACCCTCAAATTCATGGGCTCAAGCAGTCTCCCTGCCTCAGGCTTCCAAGTAGTGAGGGTTACAGATATGCGCTACCATTCTCAGCTAATTTTCTATCTTATTTTAATTTTTTAGAGACAGTCTTGCTGTGTCGCCCAGGCTGGTCTTGAACTCCTGACCTCAGGCAGTACTCCCACCTCGGCTTCCCAGAGTGCTGGGATTGCCTGCGTGAGCCACTGTGCCTGGCTTCAGCTGTAAGATTTGAAGATGGGTATGGAGGTAGCTTAGAAACTGGGAAATGTAGTAGTGACACATTTTGGCCACCAGAGGGTGAAGTCCAGTCATTGAAATTGTGCTCTGTATTTGACCAGAATGTGGCGTTCTTGGAAATGAAGAGGACACATTGCTCCTCTGTTCATTTATGTTAAGTCATAGAGCCTCTTGTTGTCTGATTCTACTTGCATTTATTATCTTTCTGCTTTTTTCTTCTCAAAACTTTGTGGGTAGGACTGGGGCAGATATTAAAGAAAGGAGAAGAAAGGAATAGACATATCTAATTGTCAAGTAGTCATCCAGTTTTGTTCTATAAAATAATGAATGGCTTTCAGATGACCTATGGGTAGCCTCGATGGGAAGCACAATAGTATAGGTCACCACACTTAATTATTTGTGGCCATCTTCCTTCCCCAAAACACATAGGCACGCACACAACACTTAACCCTCGTTGCCTTCACTCTTTCTGAAATTCCAAGGATGAAAACAGAATGTCTGAGAAATATAGCAGAATGAGTACAGCCCTTATAATTGTAACTAAGGTTCCAGTCTTGCATTGCCACTTAATATCTATGTAACCACCGACATTACAATTTTGAATTCCAGTATCTTTATCTGAAAAACTAGGATGTTGAATTCTGACCTATACAGTCCCTTTCAGTAAGTCTAATTCTAAGGCTCTGTAAAAATTCTTTAAAGTTTATTTGAAGGGCAGTGCTATTCTTAATACAACACTTTAATAAAGTAGTATCTTCAACAATAGCATGTTCTTTTTTGATAGAAACAGAGCTGTAGATGTTGTTAAGGCTTAAATATTAAAGTATTAAGTAAACTACCATAACACCAAGTAGAAAGACAGTTACTACTCCACCGTGGCATTTTTTTAGCCCCATAAACAAATACAAACTAATTTTCTGTGAATGTAGGCTCAGGATGGCAGTGGTTCATTCAAGAGGGGCCAAGACTAGGGGGAGCCAGGCCAAGCTGTTCGGGTATAGTTAATAGTGAGACATTTTGAGAAGTCGTCATTTGGGGATAAGTAAGCTTAGCAAAAGAGGGCATGTAGGTTCTGGGAACCTATGTCATGAAGCTGGAGTCAGAATCTATTTCTTCCAGCCACACCAGTGGAAATAACTTTGACACAATATTCAGTTATACAAGTCCAAGTTGCTGTCTGAGAGCTCAGGATGATAAGATGGAAGGAACAAGGAAAGGCATGGTAGTCTAAATACCCAGACAAGCTGAGATGAGTGTCTAGAATGTGACAAAGCAAATGGACTCAGAAGTGTGCTTGTGAAAGCAGGCAAGGATTAGTACTTACTGCGATATGTACACAAGAGAGTAGAAGCCAGTCAAGCTGATTGGGTAGAAACAACATTTTAGGATTATGTTCAAAAGATAATTTTAATCTGTCCTGGTTTTAATCACTATCGTTGGTGTTGGTAGAGAAGGTCTATTTGGTATGTCTAAGGCTCTACACATGTTTGAGGCTGGTGATTATATCATTGACAAACTCTAGGTTGTTTGATGGTTCTAATAGCTTTATACTCCACAGGATATACGCATATTCACAGATCTGTTCACTACTGCTGCAGAGTTCATTTCACAGAAATGAACTGGCTAGTAAAAAATTTGGCAGACAAACTAGCTTTTCGGGAAACTGCTAGGAATGGAGCCCAGCTGTTCCCTTTGGGCTTGAGCTGTTGGAATTCATTGGGTTAGCAGCTAGAAAGAACGAAACTGTAACGTTTTTAGTTTGGTTCATGACAGCAAAGCTGAGGTGTTAGGATTTCTGTTCTAGAGGTTTACACTTGCAAGTAACTTAACTTGATTGTGTGTCTTAATATTACTGGGCTTCTGACCGCTGAAATATGGCTTGGATCGATGGTGGTTTGGAGAAGGTAGAAAGAGGGCTATCCATCATCCAGAGGCTCCATAGAAGCTGGCTGATAATGCTGCTTTCACCAGGCAGCCATCTGTCCATCCATCCATCAGTAGGATGAAATGAGATTTAGCGGAACAGGCAGCCGTAACTCTGAGCTACTTTCTAACCAACAATTGCAGCCCTGGCCTGAGTCTGACCACAAAGCACAGCACTGGGGTTTGGCGGGATGTGGCAGCAAGTGCAGCCTCCTTCCCGTCACTGCCAGCCTAGAATGTATTCAGTATGAGGCTGTAGCCCAAGCTTACTTCCCATACACAATTTGACTAAACTTGGGATGACAAGTAGACAGAAATAGTTTTTCAGCTCCAGACTATTTTACAGGTTGAGCAGAGCCTTTTGGTGGGGAATATTTTTGCTTAACACTTGGGGTACTTCTAGTAATTCTGTCATTGTGATATTTAGGGATGAGGTAAAGGTAATTTACTGATTTCATTTTATATAAATTCTTGTTTTTCTTCGTAAATACAAATTTTTACCTAGATTGTTAGGTTGCAAAAATGGAATTTTCATTCTCTCATTTCTCTCTACTCTCTTTGGTGGTGCTAATATGAAAGGCAAGAAAATGTAGATGGGGAAATGGGTAAAAAATTCGAAGCAAGAAACTGATGATCCCTAAAATGGACAATTAGGCTCTGAATAATTGGTTGTGTACCATGTCTTCCCTGGTTCTTTTGCAGGAACATTGAGCCTTCTGAGAGAGCTTCTTAGTACAGCTCTGTGCTCATGTTGCCTGTCCTGGTACCATCCCTAGTCATGGCCAGCTTCCTTGACTGCTTTCTCTCACTGGTCACTTTAGACCTCAGCTCCTGCTCTTTGTTCTGAAACCTTGCTTTTCACTTCAGATTGGGGGAAGGGTAGAGGGAGCCTAATGTACCGGAGATGCTTCAGAAATGAGAGCCTTGGATGAATTCCTGGGCCTATTGATCCACCGGCAGTTTATGCATCCTGACATTCATAATCTCAGTAGGCTGCTGATGTTCCTGATTAATGGGCCCAGGGGCTGTCCATCCGTCACTTCACATTAATTACTGAAGAGGTGTTTTTCCAGTGATTTACCTGACAGCGGGCTGTGATAAATACCCCGAAGCAGAGTGGGCAGTGATTAATCACAGGGCCACACCCCTCCCCCTACTCTTTTTTCCCCCTAACCACAGGTTAGCACTGGGACCTGACCAAAGAGTGCCCCCTCCTCATAAGCTATCTATCTCCACAATTGCTTGTGGATGCGTATTTATTGGGGCATGGGGCCTGGCAGATAGCATTCTAGAACTTGTGCCAAAGATGATGAAAAATAAATCTTCCCAATAGGAAGAGTAACTAACATGTTTTTACATGGGGCAGAGAAGTGTCTGTGAGCTGCCTGTATGTTGCTTTTTAAGAAATCTGATAGGAATATTGCCTACCTACTATGCATGCACTCAATATTGCAATGGTTGCTTTTTGAGCTTTAAAAAAGAGAAGATAGAACAACTTTTGTGTTTGCTATACTTGTAGTATATTCAGGGAGAATATGTGAACAAATATGAGAAATTAGAGAACATTTCAAAGTACTAATATAATATTGGGAGAATTGGACTATAACTTCAGGATTCCATTTCTTACTTTGTGGCCTTAGAAAGTGAAATTTAGTTAACTATTTAATTAATATTTTTCATGTGTCAGACACTGTATTCAACTCTGGAGATATGAAGATGAATGTGATACAGCTGAGATCTCAGGGAACAAAGTGTAGTGCCCCTTGCCTCAGTTTCTCAAAGTACAAAATAAACTTCCAGGAAGTTATCAAGTTAATTTTAAATTAGTATAAGATCTAAAGTAATTTAAAATCAGTTCTTACATTAATTTTTCTGTGAATATTTATTGTATTCCCAGGGATAAAAGAAGCATATGAAAGATACTGTCTGCCCTCAAGAAACTTATAGAGTGTGAGATAGCATTCATAAATGAAACAGTTGAATAAGAATATAAAGTAGTATATAATGAGAGTGATATAACGACAATGAGGTATCTCAGTTTAAACCCAACTCATTTAGGAGGGCATTACACATTATCAAGGAGGGCATTCAGAAGTTGGAAGGAGCAGACAATGAGGCCATCCTGCCTAGAATGGAGACTTTGTGTCTGAGAATGATAGCTACATTATTGAAATAGTAGATTGACACCAAATCATGGAAAATCTTGAATGCAAGGTAAGCTTAGTTTTTATTTGTATGCTTTGGTGGTGAATCTAAGGTTTTGAGTGAGAAAGTTTGGAAAAAAATGTATTTTAGAAAAAATTCTTACATATTGATGTTCCTAATGTTATTTGGAATTGCCAAATTACCTCGGCATTCTTGGAGCCCTCTTTTCCTCTATAGTTCAAAATAAAACCGTTCAAATTAAAAATATAGTTTTGTATATGTGCCTGATTGCAGTGCAAAGGATTTTGTAGTTTGGTTGTATATGTAGGAGATGATAGAGTTGACAGTCAAAGGAGACCAAGGTTCTCATTGTTAACACGTGCAAAGTTGAGTCAGTCAATTAAGTTTTAAGTAATGACTGCAGAATTAAATTGGGAAAGACTATAGCCTCAAGATTTAAGAAAGAAACCATCAGTCTTACAGATAACTTCATTAAGGCTATACTGATTATTCACTGGCTACTAGATAGGCATATTTTAAAGCCAAGAGTCAGAAATTAAAGGGTCAGTGCTGTCAGCTATATTTTGGCAGGAATTTTAAAGAGGTGTCATTTTTTTCATTAAAAAACTTAAGATTATATATGGCAAACTTCACCTTTCGTGGAGTACATTTTGTGAATTTTGACAAACATACAGTTGTGTAACTCCCATACAATTAAAATGCAGAGAGAGCAGTTCCATCAATCCAAAAAATTCCCTTGTCACTTTATAGTCAGCCCCTTACCTGATCCCAAGCTTCTGGCAACCAGTGGTATGTTTGCTGTCTCTACAGTTTTGTATTTTCCAGGATGTTGTGTAATTGGAATTGTATTTCTCTAATGATAAATGATTTTTAACATCTTTTTTGCCATCCTTATATCTTCTTTGGTGAAGTATTCTTAAATTATTTTGTTGTTTTTTTGACACTGAGTTTTGAGATTCTGGATGAAAGTTCCTTATCAGATGTGATTTGCAAATTTTCTTGCCGTTTGTGGCTTTTTACAATTCTCTTACATGTCTTTGAAGAGCAGAAGTTTGAATTTCGATGAAGTCGAGTTTATTGATTTAACACTCATAGGTGGGAATTGAACAATGAGATCACTTGGACACAGGAAGGGGAACATCACACACCGGGGCCTATTGTGGGGTCAGGGGAGTGGGGGGGGTAGCATTAGGAGATATACCTAATGTAAAGGACGAGTTAATGGGTGCAGCACACCAACATGGCACATGTATACATATGTAACAAACCCGCACGTTGTGCACATGTACCCTAGAACATAAAGTATAATAAAAAAAATTATTTTATGGATCATGCTTTTGATGTTATGTCTAAGAAACCTTTGCTAAACCAAAAATCCCAAAGATTTGGTTCTATATTTATGTATAGCAGTGTTAAAATTGTAGGTTTACATTTAGCTCTGTGATTCATTTTGTTAGTTTTTATATGTGGTGTGAGGTATAGATACAGTTTTTGTTGTTGGAAATGAATTTCTACTTGTTTTGGCACCATTTTTTGGAAGGACTCTCTTTTTCATAGAATTTCCTTTATACATGTCTTGAAAATCAGTTGTTCATATATGTGCGAGTCTTTCTCTGGACTCTTACTCCGTTTCATTCATCTATATATTTATCCTTTCTCCACTATGACACCTGATTATTGTAGCTTTATAGTGAACTTGAAATCTATCTTTGTTCCTTTTCAAAGTTACTGTGGTGATTCCATTTCCTGTGCCTCTTCATATCCATTTTAGAATCAGCTTCTTAATTTCTGTAGAAAGTCCTTCTGGATTCTGATTTAATTCTAAAGATCATTTTGGGGAGAACTGACATCTTAAATATTGAGGCATCTCATTTATTATCTTTCTTTAGATTTTTGATGTCTTATCAATGTATTTTAGTTTTCAGGGTAGATTGTACACATACTCTGTTAGTTTTATGCCTAAGCATTTCATGTTTTTGAGTGCTAATGTAAATGATACTCTTCAATTTTCAGTTTTTTTCATTGATAGAATATAGAACTGCTTGTATCCTTATGACCTTGCTAAACTTACTTAGTTCTGGTAGCTTTCTTATAGATTCTATGGGATTTCTATGCAGAAGATTATGTCACCTGCAGATAAAGACAGTATTACTTCTTTCTTCCAATCTGGATGTCTTTTATATTTTTTTCTGCCTTGCTGCACTGGCTGAAACCTCCATTTTAATGTCAAATAAAAGTGGCAAGTGTGGTCATCTTTACTTTGTTTTTGCATCTTATGGGGAAAGAATTTGGTTCTTCAAGTATAATATAAGCTATAGGTTTTTATTGCTCTGCTTTTTTTTGTAGATAACATTTATTAGGATGAGAAAGTTCTATTCCTAGTTTACTGGATGGATGTTGATTTTTGTCAAATATTTTATGTACATCTATTGAAATAATCATGTATTTTATTTTTTTAGTCTTTTATGGTGAATTATATTTTGCCTGAACTTTTAAAAATTAATTAATTAGTTTATCTATTATACTTTAAGTTCTAGGGTACATGTGCACAATGTGTAGGTTTGTTACATATGTATATATGTGCCATGTTGATTTGCTGCATCCATTAACTCGTCTTTTACATTAGGTATTTGTCCTAATGCTATCCCTCCCCCACGCCCCCACCCTATGACAGGCCCCAGTGTGTGATGTTCCCTGCCCTGTGTCCGAGTGTTCTCATTGTTCAATTCCCACCTATGAGTGAGAACATGAGGTGTTTGGTTTTCTGTCCTTGTGTTAGTTTGCTCAGAATGATGGTTTCCAGCTTTATCCATGTCCCTACAAAGGACATGAACTCATCCTTTCTTTTGGCTGCATGGTATTCCATGGTGTACATATGCCACATTTTCTTAATCCAGTCTATCATTGGTGGACATTTGGATCGGTTCCAAGTTTTTGTTACTGTGAATAGTGCCACAGTAAACATACGTGTGCATGTGTCTTTATAGTACCGTGATGTATAATCCTTTGGGTATATACCCAGTAATGGGATCACTGGGTCAAATGGTATTTCTAGTTCTAGATCCTTGAGGAATTGCCACACTGTCTTCCACAGTGGTTGAACTAGTTTACTCTGCCATCAACCGTTTAAAAGTGTTCCTGTTTCTCCACATCCTCTCCAGCACCTGTTGTTTCCTGACTTTTTAATGATCGCCATTCTAATTGGTGTGAGATGGTATCTCATTGTGCTTTTTATTAGCATTTCTCTGATGACCAGTGATGATGAGCATTTTTTCATGTGTCTGTTGGCTGCATAAATACCTTATTTTGAGAAGTGTCTGTTCATATCCTTTGCCCACTTTTTGATGGGGTTGTTTGATTTTTTTCTTGCAAATTTAAGTTCTTTGTAGATTCTGGATATTATCCCTTTGTCAGATGGGTAGATTGCAAAAATTTTCTCCCGTTCTGTGGGTTGCTTGTTCACTCTGATGGTAGTTTCTTTTGCTGTGCAGAAGCTCTTTAGTTTAATTAGATTCCATTTGTGTATTTTGGCTTTTGTTGCCATTGCTTTTGGTGTTTTAGTCAGGAAGTCCTTGCCCATCCCTATGTCCTGAATGGTATTGCCTAGGTTTTCTTCTAGGGTTTTTACGGTTTTAGGTCTAACATTTAAGTCTTTAATCCATCTTGAATTAGTTTTTGTATAAGGTAAAAGGAAAGGATCCAGTTTCAGCTTTCTACATATGGCTAGCCAGTTTTCCCAGCACCATTTATTAAATAGGGAATCCTTTCCCCATTTTTTGTTTTTGTCAGGTTTGTCAAAGATCAGATGGTTGTAGATATGTGGTGTTATTTCTGAGGCCTCTGTTCTGTTCCATTGGTCTATATCTCTGTTTTGGTACCAGTACCATGCTGTTTTTGTTACTGTAGCCTTGGAGTATAGTTTGAAGTCAGGTAGCATGATGCCTCCAGCTTTGTTCTTTTGGCTTAGGATTGTCTTGGCAATGCGGGCTCATTTTTGGTTCCATATGAACTTTGAAGTAGCTTTTTCCAATTCTGTGAAGAAAGTCATTGGTAGCTTGATGGGGATGGCATTGAATCTATAAATTACCTTGGGCCCTGTGGCCATTTTCACGATATTGATTCTTCCTATCCATGAGCATGGAATGTTCTTCGATTCGTTTGTGTCCTCTTTTATTTTGTGGAGCAGTGGTTTGTAGTTCTCCTTGAAGAGGTCCTTCACATCCCTTATAAGTTGGATTCCTAGGTATTTTATTCTCTTTGTAGCAACTGTGAATGGGAGTTCACTCGTCATTTGACTCTCTGTCTGTTATTGGTGCATAGGAATACTTGTGATTTTTGCACATTGATTTTGTATCCTGAGACTTTGCTGAAGTTTCTTATCAGCTTAAGGAGATTTTTGGCTGAGACAATGGGGTTTTCTAAATATACAGTCATGTCATCTGCAAACAGGGACAATTTGACTTCCTCTTTTTCTAATTGAATACCCTTTATTTCTTTCTCTTGCGTAATTGCCCTGGCCAGAACTTCCAACACTATGTTGAATAGGAGTGGTGAGAGAAGGCATCCCTGTCTTCTGCCAGTTTTCAGAGGGAATGCTTCCAGTTTTTGCCCATTCAGTATGATATTGGCTGTGGGTTTGTCATAAATAGCTCTTATTATTTTGAGGTACGTTCCATCAGTACCGAATTTATTGAGAGTTTTTAACATGAAAGACTGTTGAATTTTGTTGAAGGCCTTTTCTGCATCTATTGAGATAATCATGTGGTTTTTGTCTTTGGTTCTGTTTATGTGATGGATTACGTTTATTGATTTGTGTATGTTGAACCAGCTTTGCATCCTAGGGATGAAGCCAACTTGATCTTGGTGGATAAGCTTTTTGATTTGCTGTTGGATTCGGTTTGCCAGTATTTTATTGAGGATTTTTGAATCAATGTTCATGAGGGATATTGGTCTAAAATTCTCTTTTTTTGTTGTGCCTCTGTCAGGCTTTGGTATCAGGATGATGCTGGCCTCATAAAATGAGTTAGGGAGGATTCCCTCTTTTTCTATTGATTGGAATAGTTTCAGAAGGAATGGTACCAGCTTCTGTTTGTACCTCTGGTAGAATTCAACTGTGAATCCTTCTGGTCCTGGACTTTTTTTAGTTGGTAGGCTATTAATTATTGCCTCAATTTCAGAGCCTGTTATTGGTCTATTCAGGGATTCAAATTCTTCCTGGTTTAGTCTTGGGAGGGTGTGTGTGTCCAGGAATTTATCCATTTCTTCTAGATTTTCTGGTTTATTTGCGTTGAGGTATGTATAGTATTCTCTGATAGTAGTTTGTATTTCTGTGGGATCAGTGATGATATCCCCTTTATCATTTTTTATTGCGTCTATTTGATTCTTCTCTTCTTCTTTATTAGTCTTGCTAGCGGTCTATCAATTTTGTTGACCTTTTCAAAAAACCAGCTCCTGGATTCATTGATTTTTTGAAGGGTTTTTGTGTCTGTATCTCCTTCAGTTCTGCTCTGATCTTAGTTATTTCTTGCCTTCTGCTAGTTTTTGAATTTGTTTTCTCTTGCTTCTCTAGTTCTTTTAATTCTGATGTTAGGGTGTCCATTTTAGATCTTTCCTGCGTTCTCTTGTGGGCATGTAGTGCTGTAAATTTCCCTCTACACACTGCTTTAAATGTGTCCCAGAGATTCTGGTATGTTGTGTCTTTGTTCTCATTGGTTTCAAAGAACATCTTTATTTCTGCCTTCATTTCGTTATTTACCCAGTAGTCATTCAGGAGCAGGTTGTTCAGTTTCCATGCAGTTGTGTGGTTTTGAGTGAGTTTCTTAATCCTGAGTTCTAATTTGATTGCACTGTGGTCTGAGAGACAATTTGTTGTGATTTCTGTTCTTTTAGATTTGCTGAGGAGTACTTTACTTCGAACTGTGTGTTCAGTTTTGGAACAAGTGTGACGTGGTATTGAGAAGAATGTATATTCTGTTGATTTTGGGTGGAGAGTTCTGTAGATGTCAGGTCTGCTTGGTGCAGAGCTGAGTTCAAGTCCTGGATATCCTTGTTAACCTTGTGTCTCGTTGATCTGTCTAATATTGACAGTGGGATGTTAAAGTCTCTCATTATTGTGTGGGAGTCTAAGTCTCTTTGTAGGTCTCTAAGGACTTGCTTTATGAATCTGGGTGCTCCTGTATTGGGTGCATATATATTTAGGATAGTTAGCTCTTCTTGTTGAATTGGTCCCTTTACCATTATGTAATGGCCTTCTTTGTCTCTTTTGATCTTTGTTGGTTTAAAGTCTGTTTTATCAGAGATTATGATTGCAACCCTTGCTTTTTTTTTTTTGCTTTCCATTTGCTTGGTAGATCTTCCTCCATCCCTTTATTTGGAGCCTGTATGTGTCTCTGCATGTGAGATGGGTCTCCTGAATATAGCACACTGATGGATCTTGAGTCTTTATCCAATTTGCCAGTCTGTGTCTTTTAATTGGGGCATTTAGCCCATTTACATTTAAGGTTAATATTGTTATGTGTGAATTTGATCCTGTCATTATGATGTTAGCTGGTTATTTTGCCCGTTAGTTGATGCAGTTTCTTCCTATCATTGATGGTCTTTACAATTTGGCATGTTTTTGCTATGGCTAGTACCGGTTGTTCCTTTCCATGTTTGGTGCTTCCTTTAGGAGCTCTGGTGGTGACAAAATCTCTCAGCATTTACTTGTCTGTAAAGGATTTTATTTCTCCTTCACTTATGAAGCTTAGTTTGGCTGGATATGAAATTCGGGGTTGAAAATTCTTTTAAGAATGTTGAATATTGGCCCCCACTGTCTTCTGGCTTGTAGAGTTTCTGCCGAGAGATCTGCTGTTAGTCTGACGGGCTTTCCTTTGTGGGTAACCCGACCTTACTCTCTGACTGCCCTTAACATTTTTTCCTTTATTTCAACCTTGGTGAATCTGACAATTATGTGTTTTGCAGTTGCTCTTCTCGAGGAATAATCTTTGTGGCGTTCTCTGTATTTCCTGAATTTGAATGTTGGCCTACCTTGCTAGGCTGGGGAAGTTCTCTTGGATAATATCCTGAAGAGTGTTTTCCAACTTGGTTCCATTCTCCCCGTCACTTTCAGATACACTAATCACATGTAGATTTGGTCTTTTCACATAGTCCCATATTTCTTGGAGCCTTTGTTCATTTCTTTTTACTCTTTTTTCTCTAAACTTCTCACTTCATTTCATTAATTCGATCTTCAATCACAGATACCCTTTCTTTCACTTGATCGAATTGGCTACTGAAGCTTGTGCATGCGTCACATAGTTATCGTGCCATGGTTTTCAGCTCCATCGGGTCATTTAACGTCTTCTCTATGCTGTTTATTCTCCTTAGCCATTTGTCTAATCTTTTTTCAAGATTTTTAGCTTCCTTGCGATGGGTTTGAACATCCTCCTTTAGCTTGAAGAAGTTTGTTATTACCACTCTTCTGAAGCCTACTTCTGTCAGCTTGTCAAAGTTGTTATCCGTCCAGCTTTGTTCCATTGCTGGCGAGGAGCTGTGATCCTTTGGAGGAGAAGAGTCGCTCTGGTTTTTAGAATTTTCAGCTTTTCTGCTCTGGTTTCTCTCCATCTTTGTGGTTTTATCTACCTTTGCTCTTTGATGATAGTGACCTACAGATGGGGTTTTGGTGTGGATGTCCTTTTTGTTGATGTTGATGCTATTCCTTTCTATTTGTTAATTTTCCTTCTAACAGTCAGGGCCCTCAGCTGCAGGTCTGTTGGAGTTTGCTGGAGGTCCACTCCAGACCCTGTTTGCCTGGGTATCACCAGTGGAGGCTGTAGAACAGCAAATATTGCAGAACAGCAAATATTCCTGCCTGATCCTTCCTCTGGAAGCTCCGTCTCAGAGGGGCACCCTCTGAGTATGAGTATGAATATGAGGTGTCAGTTGGCCCCTACTGGGAGGTGTCTCCCAGTTAGGCTACACGGGGGTCAGGGACCCAATTGAGAAGGCAGTCTGTCCATTCTCACAGTTCAGACACTGTGCTGGGAGAACTTCTGCTGTCTTCAGAGCTGCCAGACAGGGACGTTAAGTCTGCAGAAGTTTCTGCTGCCTTTTGTTCATCTATGCCCTGCCCCCAGAGGTGGAGTCTACAGAGGCCTGCAAGCCTCCTTACGCTGCAGTGGGCTCCATCCAGTTTGAGCTTCCTGGCCACTTTGTTTACCATTACTCTGCAATGGTGGATGCCCCTCCCCGAGCCAGGCTGCCGCCTGGCAGTTCAATCTCAGATGCGCTAGCAGTGAGCAAGGCTCTGTGGGTGTGGGACTTGCTGAGCCAGGCGTGGGGTATAATCTCCTGGTGTGCCATTTGCTAAGATCATTGGAAAAGCGCAGTATTTGGGTGGCAGTGTCCCAGTTTTCCTGGTACAGTCTGTCACGGCTTCCCTTGGCTAGTAAAGGGAAATCCCCGGACCCCTTGCACTTCCCGGGTGAGACGACGCCCCGCCCTGCTTCGGCTCGCCCTCCCTGGGCTGCGCCCACTGTCCAACCAGTCCCAGTGAGATGAACCAGGTACCTCAGTTGGAAATGCAGAAATCACCCATCTTCTGCATCAGTCACACTGGAAGCTGCAGACTGGAGCTGTTTCTATTTGGCCATCTTGGAATGGACCACAAGCCTGAACATTTTTTATTTCTTCTTCAGTTTAAAAGATATTTTCATGGATATAGATTTCTGCATTGAGAGTTTTTTCTTTCAGCACTTCAGTGGCATCTGGCTTTCATAGTTTCTGAAAGTTCTTATCCTGTTCCATTGTATTATGTCTTTTTTTTTTTTTTTTTTTTTTTTAAACTCTGGCAGCCTTCAAAGTTTTCTCTTTATCTTTGATTTTTTTCCCCATCAGTTTGAATATGATGTGTCTAATTGTGAATTTTTGTTGTTGTTATTGTTTGTTTATTTGATGCTACCTCGTGTTCTCTGAGCTTTTTGGATTCTTTTGTATTAATTTTGAAAAACTTTGGTTATCTCTTTATATTTTGTTTCTGTCTTACTGTCTTTCTAGAATTCCAGTTACACATATGTTAGAGTATTTGATATCGTCCCATAGCACTTGGATGTTCTCTTCTCTGTTTTTCATTCTCTTGTTATGTTTTTTTGGGGTAGTTTCTGTTGGTCTTTACTGATTCTATGACTGTCTTGGTCTTCTGATAAGGTTGTTGAAAGCTTTCATCTCTGTTACTATATTTTTATTTCTAGCATTTCCATTTGATTTCTTCTTACTGTTTCCTTCCCTGTGCTTAAATTACACATCTGTGTATGCATGTTATCTACATATTTTGTTAGAGCATTTAACCTATAAATTCTGTGTTTGATAGTTCTAACATGATGGTTGTGTCCAAATCTGGTTCTATTGATTGTTTTGTCTCTTGCCAGTGTGGTTTTGTGTTTTGTTTTTTTTTCTTTGCTTCTTTTCTGTTTTTTTTTTTTTTTTGGTTGAAATCTGGACATTTTGTGTAGAGAGCCAGTTAAATAGTATTTATGCCTGGAAATGGACATGCTTTGTCTTTTCCTGAGACGTGTGTGTATGTGTATGTGTGTATGTGTGTGTGTATAGTGGGAAGGAGTGTTGGGGGATTGTTATTGCTAGGTTACCTTTAATTTACCACAGGCTTCAAGTTTCTCTAGCATTACTTCGTGTTTAGGGTAGGATTTAGTTTGCCAGAGAGTTTTTCTTAATGTCTGCTCTACCCTCAGCTTTAGGTCTTCCCTTTGAACTTGCATCTCAGAGAAGGTATTTCTCCATGCTTTAGCTCTTTGCTCAGGAACAGTCATTCGCTACATAACAATGTTTTGGCCAACAGCAGACTGCATATATGATGATGGTCCCCTAAGATTATAATACCATATTTTAACTGTACCTTTCTATATTTAGATAAACAAAATACTTACCATTGTGTTACAGTTGCCTGCAGTATTCAGTACAGTAACATGCTGTAGAGTTTAGTAGCCTAAGACCAATACTATACTATACTGTATAGTCTAGGTGTGTACCAGGCTATACTGTCTTTGTCTGTGTAAGTATACTCTGTGATGTTCTCACAATGAAATCACCTAATGATGCATTTCTCAGACCATATCCCTGTCATTACGTGACACCTGACTGTAGTACATTGCTGTTACATGTTGTTTGAGACTTACTAGCCTGCTTTTGATTCAGGGAGATGGGGAGGACATTTTGTGTTGGATTTTTCTAGTCTCAGTTTTAGCTAGATGTTTCCATTTTCTCTGGGTCTCAGGTATGGGGCTTTTTCAAAGATCCTGCCCCTTCTTTAAGTGGGGTAGAGGGTTTTTTTGTTTCGTTTGCTTCCCCTAGCTGCAGGTCCACATTTGGCTTGCAGGAATTAAAAAAATTTGTTTAACCAAGTTCTTGTTGGCTTGTATGGTGTCTGGTGTTTACAATAGGTAAAGTAGTGCTCATGTCCCATCTCTCCCTTCAAAATCCTGTCTGTCTTTAGATTTTAGATCGGTTACTTAGATTTAAAGTTACCTTTTGTGCTGGGTTCAAGAAAATTTGTGATTTTGCACAGCATCCATCTTTTACTTTGTTTTAAGGGTGAAAATGACATACTTTCTACCTTTCTACATCCTAAGCAGAATCTAGAAGTCCCATTTATTTCTTGAGGATGTCTATTGATATGAGATATTTGATGGTTAAAATATCTTTTAAATCTGTTCCTTTCAGTTTTTTCCTCCAAATTTTTATTTTTGTTTGCTCATTTATTCAATATAAAAACGTCAGGTCTGTGCTATGTGTCTAGGCACTGTGCTCAGTGTTGGGGGATATAAGGATGGGCAAGTACCCATAATAATCCCTTTTCTAATGAGCATGTAGTTTAATGAGGAAGACTGGATAATTAAAGAAGTAATTATACTAAAGTAATGGTAAGAGCTGTAATAGGAGAAGTATGTGGAAGGAGGCACCCAGTCTTACCTAGAATGATTAGGTAAGGCTTCTCAGAGAAAGAACTGTGATGTAGACATAAAGGTTATGTAGGAATGAGGTTAAAGATGGCTGGGAGGCTGTGGGGAAGCAGAGTACGTGGGGAAGGAAGAGATTATCCAGTAGCTAAGATGCAAAACAAATCCACAGAACCAACATGAAGAGTTTGAGAATCTGGAAGAAGAGCTATGTGGCTATAAAGCATATGAAGACAGAAGTGACAAAAGGTAAGACTGGAGAAATTGATTGGAGCCAGGTTAGAAAGAAGAGTCTTCTAAGCCATGTTAAGTTGATTTTATCATGAAAACAATGGCAAGTCATTGAAAGACTTTAGGGAGGGTGACATCTGAGTAGCTAATGGTTTTGAAAAAGTCATTTTGGATGGAAGGTGAGGAGTGAATGGAAAGAAGCAAAGCAGTTACCAAGACTAGTTAGTTAGGTTGCCTCAGTAATCCAGGCATTTGCATGTGTTGTTTTAACTTGGAGTAGTGGCATTAGAGATAGGGACAACTAGGCAAATTAAAGAGTTACTCAGATGTGAAGATCAGTGGAACTTTTCCATTGATTGAATACAGAGAGTGAGGAAGAAGGAAGACTTGGGATGTATCCAGTAAAAATCTTGGTATGTTTCTGAAGAACCTCCAAGTTTCCTTCCTTCTTTCAGAGGGAGAGTAGAAGAAATGACCCCTTTTTACTTTAATAATTCTCTTTTATGTATGGCCCAAAATTCATTGAGGCCATGGAGGTAAGTCAGAAAAAGGGAAAAGGAAAAAAATATGTAAATAATATGTAAGTCATGGTAAATGAACTTCTCTTGCCTGATTGTCTTTGAGTGTTGAGAAAAACAGGACAGTTTGGTTCCTTCAGTTTTGATGTTTAGCCTATGGGTATATAAACAAAATCTGCAAACCTTGCTCTTTTGGAACAAAAATAGCATACAATTGATCTTCTCAAATAGCTGTTCCGTGTAGAGAGACATTTAACTATATTTAATCATGTAATTTCCTTGTTTTTTCCAGATGGTTTTACTCAGCATTTGGTGTGGTGGATCTTACATAAACCTTTAAAACTTACATTAGAGTGTTCAAGTCTTCTGAGACTCCAGAGTCACCTAAGGTAGTGATAATTACCACTAATAGCTGTGACAAGTTTTATACAGAGCATTGCTGTGGGTGTCAATAGTGTTTTTCATGGCAGTGGAGGGGCACAGTATGGTTTTCAGAAAAAAGATGTTAGTAATAAACAGCTCTCATATGATTCAAGATTTCAGTGGTTAAGGTGGGAAAGTAGGTGTGGCGCTTATGGAGGCGATCAGTTTTCCTTCTCAGAATGATGGATGTAGTTAAAAGCAAGTATGGTGTATTATTACAATGTTAGAGTTAGGCAGTTACGATTTAGAAAATTTTTTGCTTTGTTGAGGGTATACTGTGGGATAGAGTTGTGAGTAGCTAAATAACTCAGGTATTAGTTAAAGCTGGGTGTGTATTCTGATTTCTATACTTACTAGCTAGGTGTACAACCTTGAGTCTTCATTTATTTGTCTGTAAAATGGTAATAATAATTATATACACCTTGAAGAGTTGTTACAAAGGTTAAATGAGATGATGTATACAAGCACTTAACCCAGTGCTTTGTTCATTGACTTATTTGATAGGGTACAAGTTTAAATTATATTGCCGTGTACAGTTTGTTAAATCCAACATGCTACAGATTGAGTAGCCCTTATCTGAAATGCTTGGTACCAGAAGTGTTTTTGATTTTGATTTTTTTGTTTGTTTTTGAATACTTGCATTATATTTAACAGTTGAACATCCCTAACCTGAAAATCTGAAATCTGGAATGCTCCAATGTGCATTTCCTTTGAGTGTCGTGTCAGTGCTCGGAAAGTTTTGGACTTTGGAGCATTTTGGATTGCAGATTTTCACATTAGGGCATATCAACCCATATAAGGTGTTTATAATCTAAGAAACAGTCATAATCTTAGGTCTCTTAAACATTTCTCATAATTGGATTATGTTTACATATTTCCCATCTGTAAAAAGGGCTAGTAATGTAAAAATACAAAGTATCATTTCTTTGATGGTGGCAGGAAATTATGGTTTACAAGAATGAAGTAGGTGTTGGATGGGGGGCTTAAATATGGCTCTGGTTTAATTTTGCTGTTATCATTAGTTTGCACATAAGATCTCTTTCTATAAATAGATATGTATCATATATACAAATTGAGAAAGGTTTGCTTCAGTAGGAAAATAGCTAGTGAGTTGAGTCAAAGAGATAAGATATAACAAATCTTTTTTTTTTTTTTTTTTAAAGAGATAAGGTCTTGTTCTGTTGCCCAGGATGGAGTGCATTAGCATGGTCTTAGTTCAGTGTAACCTCAAACTCCTGGGCTTAGATGATCCTCCTACCTCAACCTCCTAAGTAGCTAGGACTACAGATGTGCACCACCATACCCAGCTAATTAAAAAAATTTTTTTTGGTACAGATAGAGTCTCGGTATGTTGCCCAGGCTGGTCTCAAACTCCTGAACTTAAGTGATCCTCCCACCTTGGCCTCCCAGAAGTTCTGGGGTTACAGGTAGGAGCCACTGTACCTGGCCAAAGGAATTCTTAATGTTGTTCAAGAATGCACATACCTTTTATGCACACACACACAGAATCTCAAATTAAGGAGAAACATCTGAATTGATACTGCTTTGTGCCAGGCACATTTGCTTTTGCGCTCATTTATTTACCAAACATCTTATTTAATGCCATATGTGCCAGGAATGGTGCTGGGTATTGAGAAACTAAAAATGGTAAGGTATTTCTTGCTTTCAAGGAGCTGTAGGTATGATTGTTAGTCAGACAAGCTTACAGTTTGGTATGGCAGCAGAGAGCTTAGAATACCAAGCCCACATTTACTCAAGGAATGTTTATTGAAAGCTAAAATATACAAGTATTCGGTAGGCATTCAGAGATCATTTAGAACTACATCTCAAAAGGAACAGCCCTAAGTCATCCTTGGTAAGTAAGTCTTCAAATGGCAATGGAGAGTCCTGTGTCTGGATCCACTATAGGATAGGCTCAGCGTAATGCTAAATAAGGCTAGACCCTGGAAAACTTCCTTATCAGCTTTGTTGACCCATTGGTGTTCCTTTGGCTTTTCATTTCTCTGCCTCAGTTATATCTTTCAGAGTAGCTTTTGGAGAGGTGAAAGGAGGCAATTATAGGGCTTCTCATCTCCTAGACATCAAGTAATTGATATAGTTATTTCTGTATTTTTTTCCCATAAGATTGTTAAAGATATTTAAGTGGGGAGTACTAACCACACTGATACATTCATATTGCCACAGGCATTTATGAGCACAAACATTGGACTCAGAGTATCTGGGTTAGGATCTAGATAATCCTCTGCCATATTCTAGTCCCTTGGCCTTGGGGGACACAATTTAACACCGTCGTTGCCTCAGTTTTCTCATTTGTCGAATTGGACTAGTAATAATTCCACTTCATAGGGTTGTTGGGAGAATCAAATGAAATGCTACTATTTTGAACATAAAATAGTCAAGTGAGTTATTTGTCAGGTGAGCAAGTAAGATCTGGTAAGTGGCCAAAATAAATATAAAGGTTGTGTTTTTAAGTTCATATACTTTGCTCAATTAGGAAACACCTCAGATCCTTATTTAGAAGCCTTTTATTGTTACTTTGTATGTAATTTAGACACTCTGGAATTTGTAGTGCCCTTTAGGTTGAGAGAAATAGAAATGCCTAGAGTAGCAAAAAGTGAGAGATGGCAAAGAGAAAGAAACAATAAAAATCAGGTACTCTACTGAAAAAAAAAATAGTGATCTGGAGGTTGTAGTACAGCTGTGCATTACATGTGGAGTGAGGACATTCTTTCACAATGAAGAAGGCCTTGAGTCATCACCTTATACATGGCACAGTTTGGCGGTTTGAACAGAACTGTTTGACTTCTCATTCTGCTTTCTACTAGTGATTGAATTTCTTGAATGCCTTTTAGTAAGGTCTATCTATGTAAGGTCTCTCAATAACGAGTGTCTACCCGGGTTAAAAACTTATTTCTCTTTAGTCCAGATACGTTAAAGAGAAGACCTATAAAGTAATTTCTTTCACTATAGACTTTAATTTTAGAAATTACTGTCTTATTATGTCAACTTAAATTGTAATATATATTTTGTGTAACCTGGTTTGAATAGAAGTAAAAATGAATCCCCAAGCAGATATAGGAATTATTTTGTGTTTTCAAGTGTGAAATATATCATTGTATTATAATAACTAGTGCAACTGCATTTACGGAAGAATGCATTAAGAAAACTACAGCAGAATCAGTTGTGGTTCATTAGCAGATTTTATAGTTTTTAAAATATGAAGCCATTTCTCTGCTGTCCCAGTATAATTTTTTATGTTATTATATTGCACGCAAGTGCCTCTGTGCTGTGTTTGTATTGAATCTCTTTTAAAGTGAAGCTCCCATGCCAAGAGAAGGACGTTTCTTGGTTTCTTGATTGCAAATGCAGTTGACTCTCAGTATCCCTGGAGAATGGGTTCTGAGACTTTCCTTGGAAACCGCAGTTTGAGGGTGTTCAAGTCTCTGATATAAAATGGCAGTATTTGTATATGACCTATGTTCATCCTCCTTTTTACTTTATATCATCTCTAGATTACTTATAATACCTAATACAATATAAATGCTAGGTAAATATTTGTTAGACTATTGTTTAGGGAATAATAACAAGGAAAATCTATACATGTTCAGTACATGTACAGATTTTTTTAACTGAATATTTTTTAACATGTAATTAAAATATTTTTACATGAATTTTTTAACATGTAAAATTTTTTTAACTGAATGTTTTCCATCTGTGAGTTGGTTGAATCCATAGATATGGATCCCACGGATATGGAGGGCCAGTTGTACTGTACTTGTGATTGACATTGGAAGTGGGAAGACCTTGAAAGTGTGGAAAGGATTGGGTATATTTTTAATTTTATTATTTTATTATTCTGATTTTATACTGCCAAAGAATCTTCCAATTTTTTACTCATGTTTTCCCTTTTCCTTGCTCTACAACCAGAATTACAAATTACTTGAAACAGAAAATGTTTTCTATGCCTGTCGTATGCATTTCTGACATTGAATATACTGTTTAGAAAGTATTTTAAAACTTTTGTTCAGGTGAAATCAACTTAGTGAATAAATTGATTTTAAATTATAAGAATTTTAAAAGCCTTAAATTGTAAAAGGTGAAGAAGAATTCTAGATTAAAAGTAAGAGTAGTGCCTACATTAAGGGTAAGTATTGTATGGACTTTTTTATTATTATACTTTAAGTTCTATGGTACATGTACACAACCTGCAGGTTTGATACATAGGTATATGCATGTGCCATGTTGGTTTGCTGCACCCATCAACTCATCATTTACATTAGGTATTTCTCCTAATGCTATCCCTCCCCAAGCCCCCGACCCCCTGACAGGCCCTGGTGTGTGATGTTCCCCGCTGTGCGTCCAAGTGATGTCGTTGTTCAATTCCTACCTGTGAGTGAGAACATGTGGTGTTTGGTTTTCTGTCCTCGTGATAGTTTGCTGAGAATGATGGTTTCCAGCCATCCTTTTCCCTGCGAAGGACATGAACTCATCCTTTTTTTCAGCTGCATAGTATTCCATGGTATATATGTGCCACATTCTCTTAATCCAGTCTGTCATTGATGGACATTTGGGTTGGTTCCAAGTCTTTGCTATTGTGAATAGTGCTGCAATAAACATATGTGTGCATGTGTCTTTATAGTAGCATGATTTATAGTCCTTTGGGTATATACCCAGTAATGGGATTGCTGGGGCAAATGGTAATTCTAGTTCTAGATCCTTGAGGAATCGCCACACTGTCTTCCACAATGGTTAAACCAATTTACACTCCCACCAACAGTGTAAAAGTGTTCCTATTTCTCTACATCCTCCCCAGCATCTATTGTTTCCTGACTTTTTAATGATTGCCATTCTAACTGGTGTGAGATGGTATCTCATTGTGGTTTTGATTTGCATTTCTGTGATGACCAGTGATGATGAGCATTTTTTCATGTGTCTGTTGGCTGCATAGATGTCTTCTTTTGAGAAATGTCTGTTCATATCATTTGCCCACTTTTTGATGGGGTTGTTTCTTTCTTGTAAATTTGTTTGAGTTCTTCGTAGATTCTGGATATTAGCCCTTTGTCAGATGGGTAGATTGCAAAAATTTTCTCCCATTCTGTAGGTTGCCTGTTCACTGTGATGGTAGTTTCTTTTGCCGTGCAGAAGCTCTTTAGTTTAATCAGATCCCATTTGTCTATTTTGGCTTTTGTTGCCATTGCTGGTGTTTTAGTCAGGAAGTCCTTGCCCATGCATATGTCCTGAATGGTATTGCCTAGGTTTTCTCCTAGGGTTTTTATGGTTTTAGGTCTAACATTTAAGTCTTTAATCCATCTTGCATCAATTTTTGTATAAGGTGTAAGGTAAGGACGGAGTCTCACTGTATTACCCAGGTTCAAGTGCAGTGGCACGATCTTGGCTCACTGCAGCCTCTGCCTTGCGGGTTCAAGCAATTCTCCTGATTCAGCCTTCCAAGTAGCTGGGATTTCAGGTGCCCGCCACTATGCCCGGCTAATTTTTGTACTTTCAGTAGAAATGGGGTTTCACCACGTTGGCCAGGCTGGCCTTGAACTCCTGACCTCAGGTGATCCATCCATCTTGGCTTCCCAAACTGCTGGGATTACAGGTGTGAGCCACTGCGCCCAGCCTGGACTTTTTTTTTTTAAGTCACGTATATGTATGAGTCTGTTTACTGTGTTATTATATGAAATGCTTTTCTTACTATGGAATGCAGGAAAAAAATTGGAAAAACTGGCTTAGGAACCTGTGCTTTTAGGTAAGTCTTACAAAGCTTAAGAAAAGAAGGTCTTGGAAATAATATAGAGCAGAAATTTAAAAAATAGAAAATAGGAAAATAATAGAAAAAATTAAAGAAACTAATAGTTTGGCATTTTGAAAAGACCATAAGATCAGTAAAATTGACAAACCCTTAGCTAGGCTAAGGAAAGAGAGAGTAGCCTCAACTAAAAGTCAGAAATGAAAAAGGAGACATTGCAACTGATGCCACAGAAATACAAAGGATCATAAATGACTATTACGAACAATTATATGCCAACATATTGGCTAACCTGAAAGAAACTGATAGATTTCTAGAAACTTACCAAGACTGAATAATGAAGAAATAGAAAATCTGAGCAGACCCATAAGCAGTAAGGAAATTCCATTAGTAATAAAAAATCTCCTAGCAAAGAAAAGCCCAGGACCACATAGCTTCATTGGGGAATTCTACCAGACATTTAAAGGAGAATTGACACCAATTCTTCTTAAATTCTTCCAAAAAAATGGAAGAGGAAGGAACACTTCCAGACTCATTTAATGAGGTCAGCATTACCTTGATACCAAAGCCAGAGATACTATAAGAAAACTACAGGCCAATATCTCTAATGAATATTGTAAAAATCTCCAGCAAAATACTAGCAAGATGAATTCAGTAACACATTAAAAGGATCTTACACTATGACCAAGTGGAATTTATCTCTGGGATGCAAGAATGGCTCAACATATGAAACTCAATAAATATAGATTATATACCATATTAACAATTGAGGACAAAAATCACATCATTTCAATTGATTCAGTAAAAGCATTGACAAAACATAACTTTTTATGATAAAAACACTCAACGGTCTAGAAATAGAAGGAAATTATCTCAACATAGTAAAGGTAATATGTGAAAAGCTCACAGCTAACATAATCATTAGTGAAAAATGAAGTTTTTCCTCTAAGATCAGGAACAAGGCAAGAATGCCCACTCATCACTTTCTTCAACATTGTAATAGAAATCCTAGCTAGAGCAGTTAGACGAGAAAAATAAATAAAAAGCATCCAAATTGGAAAGGAGGAAGTAAGGTTATCCCTAATCACAGATGACTTGGTTTTACATGTATAAAACCTTAAAGATTCTAAAAAAAAAAAAAAAAAGCAAAACCTTTAAGAACTAATAAACAAATCCAGCCAAGTTGCAGGATACAAAGTCAACTCTCCAAAATCAGTTGTGTTTCTGTGCACTAACAATTAAGGAAATAATCTCATTTACAGTAGCATCACAAAGAATAAAATACATAAGAGTAAACTTAATCAGGGGGGAAAGACATACATTGAAAACTATAAAACATTGCTGAAATAAAGATACAAAAAAATGGAAAAACATACCTTTGATATTATTATGCTGAAACTAAAGCCAGACAAATACTACTGGTTGAGCATCTCTACTCCAAAAATCCAAAATTCAGAATGCTCCAATGAGCATTTCCTTTGAGTATGACCTTTGAGCACTGTAAGCGCTCAAAAAGTTATGGATTTTGGAGCATTTTGGATTTAGGATTCTCGTATTAGGGCTGCTCAATCTGTACAAGAAGACCAATGTTCCTGATGAATATTGATGCAATATGTCGTGGATTGGAAGACTTAATATTGTTAAAATGTCCATACTGTCCAATCTACAAAGTCAGAACAATCTCTGGCAAAATCCTTATGGCGTTTTTTGCAGAAACAGATAAAACCATCCTAAAATTCATATGGACTCTCAAAGGAGCCTGAGTAGCCAAAGCAGTCTTGAGAAAGAAGAACAAAGCTGGAGGCCTCACACTTCCTGATTCCATAGCGTATTACAAAGCTATAGTAATCAAAACAGTGTGGTATTTGCATAAAAACAGGCATATAGACCAATGGCACAGACTAGAGAGCCCAGAAATAAACACATATAGTCAAATGATCTTTGATGAGCATACCATGACTACACAATGGAAAAAAGGATAGTTTCTTCAGTAAATTGTGTTGGGAAAACTGGATATCCACATGCAAAAGAATGAGGTTTACCATATACAAAATTTAATTAAAAATGGATTAAATATAAGAACTGAGACTGTGAAAGTCCTAGAATAAAACAGGGGAAAAGCTTCATGATATTGGAATTATAAGTGGTTTCTTGATACGACATCAAAAGCACAAGTAGCAAAAGCAGCAAAAACATGTACATCCAACTTAAAAAACTAAAAAAGTAAAAAAATCCAACTTAAAAATCTTCTATGCAGCAAATAAACAATCATCAGAGTGTAAACACAGCCTAAGGAATAGGAGAAGATATTTGTAAACCATGTATTAGACAAGGGGTTAATATTGAGAATATGTAAAGAACTTGACAACTCATTAACAAATAATCTGAATAAAAAAATGGGCAGAACCCAAATAGAGATTTCTCCAAAGAAGATATGTGCATGACCAGCAGGCATGTGAAAAGATGCTCTATACAACTAATCATTAGGGAGATGCAAATCAAAACCACGATAAGATATTATCTCACACCTGTTAAGATGGCCACCATCAAAGAAGAAACAAATAATAACAAGTGTTGACAAGGATGTAGAGGAACTGGAACCCTTGCACAATGTTGGTGGAATTGTAAAGTGACACAGCTCTTATGGAAAATGTATGGAAATTCTTCCTGAAATTAAAAATAGCACTATTATATAATCCAGCAGTCCCACTACTGGGTATATATTCAGAGGGAATGAGATTAGGATGTTAAAGATACATCTGCACTCCTATGTTCAGTGAAGCATTATTCACAGTAACCAAGATGTGGAACCTAAGTGTCCATCAGTGGATGAATGGATAAAGAAAATACAATATATACATAAAACAGAATATCATTCAACCTTATAAGGAAGAAATTCTTGTCATGCTGCCTCTGGTTGAACCTTCAGGACATTTTGCTAAGTGAAATAACCCAATCACAAAAAGATGAATACTTGCATAATTTCACTAATATGAGGTATCTAAAGGAATTAAACTCATAGAAACAGAAGCTAGAATGGTGGTTGCCAAGGAAACGAATTATTCAGTGAGTGTAGAGTTTCAGTCATGTAAGATGAAAAAGTGCTAGTGATCTGTCGTACAACAATGTGCATGTAGTTAAAATACTGTGCTATACACTTGAAAATTGTGAAGAGGTAAATTTATGTTTTTTTTTACTACAGGAAATGCACAAAAGGTCAATAAGCATACAAAACAAAATGTTATCAGTGGTTTTCTCTGGAATAAGAATACAGATTTTTAGTTTTTGCTTTTAGGTTTATTGTAAAGTCCTTTTGAATTAAAATACAAAAACAAACAAACCCTTTTTTTGTTAGCTTTATATTGTTAAAACTTTTCCTAAAAGTAGATTATACCTTCCATTGTAGACCTTTGAGCCATCTATTATTTTTAAAACTGTACCCTGTTAAACCCCATCTTGTTTGACTTGGAGACCTCATTCTTCAAGTAGCCTGTAGTGACCAAGTAAAATAACTTTGTATCTAGTTTCGTCATCAGAACACTAAGCACTGTATAAAAATTCATCAGTAAATATTAGCTGCTACATCCATAAAGTGAGCCAGTACTCTAAAACTGTATACTGGCTGTTGCTAAAGAAGCAGAGTTTGTTTAAATATGTGTTCCTTAGACTGAATTCAAATGACTGGAGAACTGATTTTGTCCAGGCTTTAATACTGAACTTTGCTAAGTCAAGAATAGCTTTTAAGGAAGATTTTGAATATGTGACCTTTATTTGTGTATAAATACTGAGTCTCAAGGTGCTTTAATTGACATGTGGTGAATAATAGAGGAGTGCAAAATACTATATTCTACTTAATACTACCCTTGCATTTCTAATAAAGGTATGACAAAGCAGGTATTGTTAGAATTTCTAATCTCATAGTTGCTCACTTTTTGTTCCAGGTTTTTAAATTTTTTTATCTATGCCTTTATTACAGTTAACCCATTTATCTCCCATTTACATCATCAGTTTTTACCTTCCTATTGGATTAGTCTTCCTCCCCTCATACTTGCTTCCTAGACTGTTCCAGTGGGATGTTTATCTCCCTAGTTCCATGAAGCATTCCAGTGTTACCAACAGCCCCATCTTGCTAATCCAGTAGAAACTCTGAGTTCGTCCTACTTGGTCTTCCAACAGCATTTATCTTATTTTATTTGTACTTATTTATGTGAGATAGGGTTGAAACCTCAACCTGCTGGATTCAGGTGTTCCACCACCTCAGCCTCCTGAGTAGCTGGGACTGTAAGGCACATGCTACCATGTCCAACTAAATTTTGTATTTTTTTGTAGAGAAAGGGTTTCTCCTCTCTTCCTTTCATATCTCATACCATCAGTCCATCAAGTTTTGTTAGCTTTGCTTTCAGATTCTATGATTAATCTGACCACTTCTTATGACCTTCTCTGCTACCACCCTAGACGTGCTGCAATAATTTCCTAACAGGTCTCCTTCCTTCTACTCTTGTTCCCTGTACTCACATATTAGCTAGAATGATCTTTAGCAAAAGTAAGTCAGATCATGTTGAAACCTTCCAATAATTCCCCAGCACTCTGAAATAAAATCCAAAGCTCTTGACATAACCTACTAGCCACTACTCATTCTGTCCCTTAGCTCTCTTACTGACTTCTCCGCCCTTTTTTTTCTCTTGAGACAGGCTCTCACTCTGTCATCCAGGCTGGAGTGCATTGGCGCAATCTCAGCTCACTGCAACCTCCACCTCCCAGGTTCAAGCGATTCTCCTACCTCCCAAGTAGCTGGGATTACAGGTGTGTGCCACCATGTCCGACTAATTTTTCGTATTTTTAGTAGAGCAGAGGTTTCACCATGTTGGCCTGGCTGGCCTTGAACTCCTGACCTCAGGTGACCCACCCGCCTCGGCCTCCCAAAGTGCTGGGATTACAGATGCGAGCCACCATACCCAGCCTCTCCACCCCTTCCTGTTCTGCTGATACCACACTTGTTTTCCTGTTACTTCTTGTCCATGCCAAAATTGTCCTGCCTCAGAGCTTTTGCACGTGTTCATTCTTTTTCCTGGATTTCTCTTTTCCCTGATAATTTATGTGTCTCTCTGACTCAGTTTAAGCATCAGCTCAGGTGTTAACTCCTCAGAGTGGTCTTCCTCACTTTACAACATGGTCTTCCCTGTGTTTTCTGTATTTTCATCTCTGTTCCATTTTACTCTGTAGCCTTATACATTATAGGATATGTTTAAATGTTGATTGATTGTCTTCAGCAGTAAGCTCCATGAGGCCAGGAGCTTTGTTCATTACTGTGTTCCCAATGCCTGAGATGGGACTTGGCACATAGTAGTTAATAAATATTTGTGGAATGAATGAATATTTAGTGATACAAATAAATGATATTTATTTAGTGCCAAATGCAGTGTTATGGCATTGTAGATACAAAGACAAAAAGACACTAACTCTACAATGAAGAAGAGAGGCAGATGTGCAAACAACTAACTATAAAGCAATATGTTAATTGCTTTAATGAAAGTGTATGTATGTAAAGATGTGTGTATAGTGGAAACTTATAGGAAGGAGCTTAGACTATTAAGGAGAGTCAGTAATGAAGTTACAGAAAAGGTAACCTTTCACGTGAGACTTGAAGGATAAATAGGAGACTATCAGGCAGACATCCAACTGAGGAAATAGTATGCTTCAAACCACAGAGGTATGAGAGGTCAGCTGGGCATGTGTCTGGTACTACCAGAAGTTGGAATTGATGGAATATAAAGTCTGAAATTAGGAATAGCCAGAGATGAGACTGGGCAGATAAGAAGTTTTGGGAATGGCAATAGAGCTAAATTATGTAGGATTGTATTTGCTATGCAAAAAAGCTTGTGTGTGAAAAACCACTGAAGAATTTTGAACAGAGAAATGAACAGGAGAATCTGATTGGTATTTTAGAAAGTCACTGGAAGCAGTGTAGAGGCAGATGAATAGGACTTGGTAATTGATTGAAATATCAGGGGTAGTGACTTCCTGGACTTTGGCTTGAACAGCTGGGCTGACAGTGATACTGTTCACCAAACTATGAAGTTGGGGAGAGGAGAGCAGCGAATTTTTTTTTTTTTTTTTTTTTTGAGAGGATGGCTAGAATTTAGAAGTATATAATTATCTTAGTGCTCAGAAATCTTATGGTTTACTTGTATCACTTAATATAATTTTTAATACTACACCTAATTACAAACATACTAAATTTGTCTTTAAGATACTTCCTTCCTTTACAAACGGACATATAAACTGCTGAATGGAAGGACCAGGACATCTCTTAGTTTTGCCAGTTTTTAAGGAGACCAAAGAGAAGAGAGAATGCTCTTGGTAGTGTAGTGAAACCAAAGAAGTTCTTTTTTTAATATGCAAAGAAATGATTTGAAATTTAGGGCCTTCCACAGTTTCAAACATACATAAAAAGCCTTGATTTTCAGGGGAAAAAAAAATAACAAGTTGGGAAAAATGCTCCTAAATTTGTTGGAGCTGACTTTTACCTCTCAGATTGTTATCTAATTGGTTTTGTTTTCTGATTTATGGAACATGAGTAGACTTTACTTCTTTGGATCCTTTAAAAAAATCATTATGAACTAAAGTGTTTGTATGCAGATAAGCTTATCTGTACGTTCATGGTTTAGTTGATTTCTTGATTTGGTATGTTCCCATGCTGCTGAAGCCAACAAAACAGAAGGAGAAAAGCAGATTGTATTTGTCCTGTGGCATTAGGGATATGGCAAGATCTTAGACCAGTGCTAACCCATTAGCATTATTTAATGTGGACCACAAATGTGAACCACATAGGTGATTCTAAATTCTCTAGAAGCCACTTTAAAAAGTACAAAAGTAAACAAATGAAGTTAATTTTAATGTTTTATTTAAAGCAATATATCCAAAATAGTATCATTTCAACGTATAATGAGTATAAAAGGAATAGACAATTTGTATTTTTTTGTACAAAGTCTTTGAAATCCAAGTATATTTTATATGCACAGCACATCAGTTTAGACTAACTACACTTCAAGTGCTCGATAGCTACTTGTGACTAATTGGACAGTATAGTCCTAGATCATTCTTAAACTAAAAAGTAGAGGTTGCTCGGCATTCTGCAGCATTTGAGAGTATCTGTCCAACATGGAGTAATTTATGTGCTGCTTGTTACATTTTCCTGAGTATATTAAAGAGTTTCTTCTTTTGTCCTGTCATCATTTTCCTGCTTACAGTAATTTTGTCCAATAAATATCTGCTTATCAATATTCATTGCCTTTGCTTTCTCTTACACGTTTATAGTAATGTCCTATTATGGCTAAAACAATAGCTTATCTTTAAATTTTAGTGATTTTGTTTTAATTACAAGAGTACTGCCTGTTCTTTTTGTAACACATTTAAACAATACTGTGGCATATGTTGTATAAAAAGATAATAATTCTTTATAATTCTTTTTCCTCTTTCAGTTCCTGCTCTCCCAGTTGTAATCAGTGTTAGCAGTTTAGATAATAGCTTTTTTTTTCCTCGTTAGGAATATACACTTAAGAGAAATTCTTGCTAATTGAGAAAATTAGTATTTGGAAAATACCTCTTAAAAGTAAACCTATTAAAAATGGAGACAAGATTTATTAGTTATTAATGAAAAAGATTTGTTAGGGACAGTATTCAGAAATGAAAACATTTTAGTATATGTATTTTTCTATATGTTTAACAAAATTTAAATTGTAACTGCAGCTATGCTAATTCTCAGAATTAACAAAGAATGATGTGATACCTTCTTGGCATAATTTTTCCAGTAAAATTGTATAATTGTCTGATAGCATCCTTCATTTTGTGTTTCATTTATCTAGCATTTGTTATATAAAATAGAGTTGTACATCAGTTTTATCAAAACTCTTGAGGGTTTCACCAGTTTCTCAAGATATTTTCTTACCCCTTTCTTAATTCTTACTGTCATTGTCCTTCTTTAGTTGTTGAGTGAATTGTCCTATCTTTAGTTGTTGAGTGGTTTGATTCTGTCAGAATCCAAGGATTTTGCTGTGAGATGAGCATTTTCTAATATTATTTTCATAGACTTTATGAAATCCTGCATTCTTTTGAGAGTTTGTATTTCCACATTACAACTGAGTTGCATTGTATTTACTTTGTATAATTGGTTATTTACAGCATTAGGCCATTAGTGAGAAATTGATAAACAAAACCAGGAAACATGGTTGCAGTAGGTGTTAGTGTCTAGTAGAAACAGATATCAGGGGACATTAAGAATACTGATGTATCATAAGGGCCTTGACTCCCTCTGCAAACTTGTAACTTAAGGGATTCAATGTCCATTTAAGTAGTAATAGCTGACTTTTATGGAGACTTTTACCATGCCTGGCAAATTTCTGTACACGCGTATTTTTAGGTAATCTGCTCAGTGTGCCTATAAGTCTGTTATTATCCCCATTTTATGCATTAAGTAAACTAAGGCTTGGAGCAGTAACTTTTGTAGTATAGAATCTGGCCCATTGAAGACTTATAAAGTAGACTTCTGTCGGGACTGCTCAACACAAAAGGAAGAAAGTCCAAATAAATAATATTAAGCACAAAAAAGGGGACATACAGCAGAGATAAAGCAACAACAAGAAATTATTGTGAATAACTTTTATATCAATAAATTTGAGAAGCTAGGTCAAAGGCAGATTTTCTAGAAGAAGAAAGAGAAACTGGAATAGACCTTAGAAAACGAATCATTTTTAAACATCTTCACCAAAAAGTATGAGTCCCAGACAGTGCTGCCAAGGAATTCTACCAACAGTAAGCCCACCCACCCTTATTTTATAAATCTTTAACTTACATAGTGTGTCTTGCAGTAACCTTGGTAACCCAATCATATAACTCCCAGTACTGGGAGGGAAAATCATAGACCAGTCTCATTTGAATATACATGCAAACCCCTCAATATTGACAAGCCAAATGAACAGCCAGCCATTTGTCCTGACATTGAATGTTCCATGTTTTTCCATTGATTTGAAGTGCCACATTTATTATAAAATGAATTCCATGTAGATGTGGATCCATTTTAGGGGGGTTTACTTGTGTGCTTAATCTGTCATCTTGAATTAAAAGCCTGTCTGTTGAATCTTAACATTCAAGATATTTGCATTGGCATTTAAATGTATGAGAATTGTAATGGTCTGGTAATGGTCTGGTAGTGTATGCTTTATATAAATATCTTTCTGTCGCATAATTTTTTGCGACAGATTTGAAGAGGATGCCAGGATTAGAACTCAATATACTGAATTCCTCATTTGAGACATTTTGTAATTCCAAAGAATATATCATCATTCAAACAACTTTAAGTTGATAAAACTTAAAGATACTATTCAGAAAATAGATTTGAAATAAATATATTGTCTAAGTATTTTCCACAAAATTGTTTTCCTTCCATACCCTCCCATGTGCCTTGCCTCCTTCCCAAAGGAATTGGAGATGACTTTATAAAGGGACAGAGAAGCAAATATTATCAGACACCTGAGATGGACTAGTCATTGCATTTGAACACCAAACTTAATTCTGTGTTTTCTAGAAAAGAAAGCAGAATGGGACATATGTTATGCTATGTCTGGTAAAGGAACTATGTGACTTTGTCTCAGAGACATGCTTTCTTTCCTTTGTTTTATAAGTGAGACACTGGAAAGATGATAGTTGCCTTTAGCTTTGATTTTGCAAAAGTTAGGAAATGTTTTTCAGATAGATATTTTCTATGTTGACCAATGACTATGAAAGATAAGATTTTAGTTTTTTTTTTTAAAAAGAGACGGGCTCTCGCTACCTTTCCCAACCTGGAGTGCAGTGGTTGTTCATCCACAGGCATAGTAATAGCACACTGCAGCCTTGAACTCCTGGCCTCAAACTGTCCTCCCACCTCAGCCTTCCAAGTAACTCGGATTACAGGCGCATGCCTCTGGCTGAGATTTTAACATTAAATTTTTATTTAGGGAATGTTAACATCTGTAGTGAGCTGAGATAAATGATTTACTTTTGCTTTCAGAAAAATTCCAAGGCCTGACTGGTAAATGTGGAGGGACCCCTCAAGTTGGAAAATCATCTGTTTTGCAACCATCATAGTAAAGATGGAATCAGATAAGAATAATCAGATTTAGGATGTTACCTGGTTTTGATGAGGAAGCAGAGAATTTGCATGCTTTTAAAGTACTACCCCACACACCGCTTATTAATTGCAAGGGAGAAAATACGTAGTAATTATACAGTAGAAAAATCGGACAATACTTGGACTGGATGATCAAAGTTAAGAGCATCACTGAAGGACAGGCAGAAATCATGTGCCTCAAGATGTGATGCCCTAAGGACACATCACCACCATAAAGTGTTCTGACTGAAAATGTGTAACCTCAGTCTCATCACGGGAAGACATCAGACATACTTACATAGGAGCATTCTCTTAAAAAATAGAGTGGGGGCCGGGTGCGGTGACTTACACTTGTAGTCCCAGCGCTTTGGGAGCCGGAGGCAGGCAGATCACAAGGTCAGGAGTTCAAGACCAGCCTGGCTAATACGGTGAAACCTTGTCTCTAGTAAAAGTACAAAAATGAACCAGGTGTGGTGGTGGGCACCTGTAGTCCCAGCTACGTAGGAGACTGAGACAGGAGAATCACTTGAACCTGCGAGGCGGAGGTTACAGTGAGCCGAGATTGCACCACTGCACTCCAGCCTGAGTGACAGAGTGAGACTCTGTCGCAGGAAAAAAAAAAAAAATGAGTGGGAGGGGAGCTGTTCTCCCAAAATGTCAACATCATAAATGACAGCTTTCACTGTGGAGGTGTTCTAGAAGGTCGGAAACCTAAGACACCTGGCACTTAAAGGGACTACTTGACCCTAACTGGATCCTGTATGGAAAGGGAAATATTCTATAAAGGACATTACAAGATTGCTTGACAAAATTGGAATACTTATGTTAAATGAAAGTATTTTATTGGTGTTAAATATGCTGACATTGATAACTGTGTTGTGGCTGTGTAAGAGAATATCCCTATTTATAGGAAATGTATTATACTTTGAAGTGTTTAGGGCAAAGGGCCATGATGTCTGTAATTTGCCCTCAAAAATATTCAGGAAAAAAACTGCATCTGTGTGTGTGTGTGTGTGTGTGTGTGTGTGTGTGTATGTAAAGAGAGGAAGAGGAGGAGGAATATGCATGATTGCAAATGATAAATGAGGTGAAATATTAACCATTGGTGAATATGGGTAAACAGTGTAAGGGTACTATTTGTATTATTTTTACTTTTGTAACATCTGTAGGTATGAAATTATTCCCAGATAAAATGTTAAGACAATATATATAGTTTAGCTATGGTGCATTCAGATGAACTAACAAATACCAAATTTGTTCTAGAAGAATGAATAGTTAGTATGCCCATTAGGCAGTTTCTCTCAAATATCAGATGTCTCATGTGAGTCTTTGGTGAATACTGGATTAAATCAATTCATGGTTGAATTACCCAATGAGTGCCTTAAGTGCCAATACTCAGTTGTTGATTGAAGAGGGATCCATATGTTTTAGACACCAAATATGGGACAAACACCGTTGACGTTCTGTTGTGAAAATATGAAAGCTCAATTTATTTTGTGCTTGTTCAATTTCTCATGAAGATGGATCAGAGAGGTACTTAAAGGAAGTTACCAATATTTTCTCTCAGGGAGCCTTGGAAACTGTAGAAGCAATTGGACAGGTGCTCAGGTATGATCCCAGTGTTCAACAGTATAATATAAAAAAATGATTTGGCCTAAAATCTTTTAAAGGCATGCGTTAGCAATTGACTGACCTCCATTATGAAGGAATCTGAATTTTTATCCCCTTTAGAAAGTGTAATTTTTTTGAACAGAGTGCATGCTGATGGTCCTTCAAGGATAAATTAGCTGCAAAATGCACCCCAAATAATGGATTCTGTCTAGTTAGGAAGCAAATTAGATGGATAAAAAGCACTTAGAACATTGTAAAAAAGTTAAAACTGTGTTAAAAGAGAGAAAATACGGGCGCGGTACGGTGGCTTACACCTGTAATTCTAGCACTTCGGGAGGCCGAGGCGGGCGGATCACCTGAGGTCGGGAGTTTGAGACCAGCCTGACTAACATAGAGAAACCCCATCTCTACTAAAAATACAAAATTAGCCGGGCATGGTGGTGGGCACCTGTAACCCCAGGTACTTGGGAGGCTGAGGCAGGAGAATAGCTTGAACCCAAGAGGCAGAGGTTGTGGAGAGCCAAGATCGCGCCATTGCACTCCAGCCTGGGCAACAAGAGCGAAACTCCATCTCAAAAAAAGAGAGAGAGAGAGAATATCAAGTGCTAATAGCAGGTAGCAGGGTGGGAAAAGTTTAATCCAAGGTACATTTTTAAAAATTGTATGGCAGGCAGCCCCACTCCCAATGTGAAAAGCCTTTCATGCCTATAGTTGCAAAAGAAATTCATAAAAATGCAACAAGGCTTTAAATTAAATTGGCAGTATAGCGTTCTCCTCTTTTCCACGGTTTTGCTTTCCATAGTTTCAGTTCCTGTAGTCATCCATGGTGTGAAAATATTGCATACTATAATATACTTTGAGAGACCACATTCATGTAACTTTTATATATTATATGTAACAATATTACATATTATACTTGTTCTGTTTTATTATTAGTTATTGTTAATCTTTTCCTGTGCCTAATTTATAAATTGAAATTTATCATAGGTATGTATGTGTAGAAAAAGACAATATATATGGGGTTTGGTACTATCCATGGTCCAGGCATCCATTGGGGATCTTGGTACATATCCCCTGCGCAGGTAAGAGTGGGGACTACTGTATCTTGACAGTCCACAAGAATGGGGATGCTTCTCCTTTTTTGTGTCTGTGAGTTACGAAAGAATGGGCATAGTGGTGGATTGGAGTGTCTCCTACTGGCCTGAGAACTGATGGTTAAAATTTTAGGAATTCTTCAAACTGATTGTTAAACACAGCTATTATTAAAAACTAAAGAACATAGGCTTACTGTTAAAATTACATTTTTAAAAGCTAATAAATACTCCAAACTACTCACTTCCTAATTATTTACTACATTTTATTATGATCTATGCTTTTGAAGTTATTTATGTAAGTATATCCTATCTCTGGTTGAAATACTTATAATGGTGTGCCTTTGTACATTTTTCCCCCCAACTCTGTGTTTGGTAATGTCATAGTGATAACTAGAAATTAGCTATGGCAAGAATATTTACACTACAGAGATTGTCAAATGCCATAAATAGGACTTTATTTATTATTTCTTGATTGTACTTAAAGTGAGAGAGAGAATGCTGCTAATAAAAATGTATCATGCCTTTAGCTATTATATTGTAACTAAAAAAAAGTATATGTTCTTCCATTATTAAAAAATGATTACTTCAGCTAAGAAGTCACTCATATCATTGACATCAATGACATAAAGAAAAACATCAAGTAATACTACGAAGGCCACTTGGGAAGCTGATTGCTGAATATTTGCCAGCACACTGCTAGTCATGGCACAGTTGAAATCATTGCTTTTGTAGAAAATAGATAGTAATACAAATTTATTATACTGATTTTCAGCTACAGGAAGTAGTAGTATGACTGTATGTGAGCATTATTTAAGAAAAAAAGGTTGAATTTGTAAAGTCATTAACTGTGGCACATAATAATTTTAAAGTAGATAATTTGAGGCTTTTGATAGGTCTATTGCAGATTAGAAATAGAATCATAGAATTTAGAGTTTCTCTAGTATATGTCAGTCATCCAGCCTTTATCTAAATTCTGCTAGAGATAAAGCTCATTTTCTGATAATAACATTGGAGAAATCTAGGAAGTAGAATTCTTTCCTACATTGAACTAAATTTTGTTTTCCTTTTATTTCTAACATTTGGTTCTGGTACTGACTTCTGGAGAAACATAGAAACATAAACAAGAAATTTTGTGTCTTTTATAGAGCGGCCAATCTTTCAGGTATAAAGTTAGCTGTGGTTTTTTGGGCTCTTTGGGCAAGAGTTATACCTTTAGTTCTTTTAGCTCTACACTGTGTGACATATTTTCTAAACTCTGTAATCTAAGAGTGTGTTGCCTTTTTAAAACATCACGTCACTATTTTGGGGCTTTTATTGACCTTGTGAACAAAATAAAAGCCTTTAGGTCTTTCTTTATGCAAATTGTACAGAAGTCACGTCTTCTGTCTTCTGTTTGATTCTTTAAAAAAAAAAAAAAAAAACAACTCCAAAAGAGATCCTTGCGTTTACTGTTTTATACCTTCATATTGCTTTCAGTACAGCATTTCAGATTATAGAAATGATACTGAATTTTAATTTTTTAATTTTTGGTATTCTGTCATTTTTATGTCAGTTGCAGATTTGGTAAGCACTGTTTATTGTTTACATCTAAATTATTGTATAAAATGTTGAATTTCAAAGGGCTATATAATCCTTTAATCTCTAAATTCATTTCTACCCATTATTTTTTGTTGTTTAATCTTTTGTGAGTCCACTTATCAGTTTTGCTAAGTAATCCCCATTTCATCATTTTATATCCAGAAGTTCATTATGATATATTTTGTCAGTTGTTTTATTTACTGTAATCCAGATGTGCTATGTCTCTGGTATCCCTTCCTATGAAACACACTTCAGTACTTAGTGTGGCATTTTTTGAAAAATCAGTAATTAGGCGTTTTTTGAAAAATCCTGGCATGGCTAAATGTTAAGGTCATATTCTTCCTCAAATGGAATATATAAAATACATGAAGAATGTTGGGCTAGATATTAACTAAGATATCAAAAGAGAAAAAGAACAAGATAATCACTGGAGATACTTAATGATCAGGGCCACGGTATTACTTGGGCTGAAAGGAAAATAACCTGTGCCATGAGAATAGAGCTTTTTCACCAAGGAAGTATTCTGGACCAGGTGAAATTTTAGGGGTCTGGAATAGAGTGGACAGGATGTGTTAGCCTTTTTTCCTCTCTACCTTCTCATTATCTCCTTTTGAAATGTATGTTGTGAAATGTTAACAGTGGGTGCATCTGCATGTATGTGAGTGTTTCTCTGTTGTGTATTGCACCTCCTTACTCTGTCCTGGACAAACTTATCCCTACTTCATAGCATTATTTTGAAAATTAAAAGAATAATTCAATATGAAATTCCCTAGCACATTTTGTTGTATTTAGTAGATAGTAGATAAAGGTTTAACTTTTGTTATATTTCTTCTTGTTAAATTCCATTGAGCTACCATGGTGGAGGTTGTCAGGAAGTTACTAGAGTGAATTGTCTCATCACAGTTTCCTCCGTCTTCTACCCTCCTTCATCCTAGCCAGATCTGTTTTATTACTGCTGGAAGCAAGGGAAATTCATGGCAAGTCACTTGACTAAATGGTATTAATAGAATAATACTTTTCTCTTTTCTAAAAAATATCAAAAGCAACATCTTCTAGAAAGCATTCTCTGATAAGTCATTTCATTTTCTAGCCAACATTCAAGTTACTCTCAAAAATCACTTTATGTGCATATATATTTATGTTGAACAAAAACAAAAAATTAAAGGAAAAAAAAAAGACTGGGCACAGTGGTTCATGCCTGTACTCCCAGCACTTTGGGAGACTGAGGTGGGTGGATTGCCTTGAGCTCAGCCTGGGCTTGAGACCAGTCTAGGCAACATGGCGAAACCCCATCTCTACCAGAAATACAAAAACAAACAAACAGAACCACAAAGCCAGGCACGGTGGCATGTGTCTGTGGTCCCAGCTACTCGGGAGGCAGAGGTAGAAGGATCACTTGAGCCTGGGAGGGCAGAGGTTATAGTGAGCTGAGATCTCTTCATTGCACTCTAGCCTGGGTGACAGAGTGAGACTCTGTCTCAAAAAGAAAAAAGAAAATCTTTGGTTCAATACATTGTAATTAGTGTCTGATAATTAAATCATTCTTCTCTTGCAGATTGTGTTGATGCCATGCAGCAAGAAGCAGAGAGATGCAGAGTTCGAGCCAGAAGGCCTGACATGGCACTTTATGTACCTAAAGCTCGAAGGGGTGCAGTACTCCTTAGGACAGGTGATGAAGAAGAAAGCTGTGGTTCACCTAACTCTGTGGTGAAAGAAAAGCAAAAAGAAAGCTCTCTCTCCCAAAAAGAAGTCTTTAGAGACAAACCAGAGGCTCGAAGACTAGGTATCAATCCTGATAGAAAGGAGCATAACTGTAGAGAAGGAAAAAAATCTTCAACAAAATTAAGAAAGGACACATGCCTTCAAAAAACAAATAGAGTTTGTTCTAAGAGAGGAACCACTGAATCCAAAGAAGTATTATCACAAGGACATCAGCAGGGAGCCCCAAATGCTGGGGTTATAACTAATGCACCTTTACAGAGACATTGTAAACCAAAGAAAGTGGAGTGTTTGGAAGTTGAAACTACAGATGTGACAGGACATGAGAGGATACTTCTGTCACAGGCCTGCTCAGAAATCAGTGAGGCTCAGGTTCCAAGCAAACCATTCCAAAATCTGGAATTCTGTGACTTCAGTAGGCATGAACCTGATGGGGAAACATTTGAACACAAAGATTTGGAAGGCAGAATTGAAACTAATACCAAGGTTTTGGAGATACTATATGAGTTTCCTAGAGTTTTTAGTTCTGTCATGAAACCTGAGAATATGATTGTACCAATAAAACTAAGCTCTGATTCTGAAATTGTGCAACAAAGCATGCAAACATCAGATGGAATATTGAAGCCCAGCAGCGGAGGCATCACCACTACTTCTGTTCCTGGAAGTCCAGATGGTGTCTTTGATCAAACTTGCATAGATTTTGAAGCTGAGAATGTAGGTGGTATCGCCAATAGTACAGGTTTCATCTTAGATCAAAAAGATACAGATTCCATTCCTGAAACTATGGGTCACATCTCTCTGTCAGAGAGCACAAATGACACTGTTAGTCCAGTGATGATTAGAGAATGTGAGAAGAATGACATTACTGCTGATGAGTTACATGTAAAACACGAACCTCCTGATACAACTGTCTTTGCTCATGAAACACATAGAGGTAATGAATTTAAGAATGTAGGTGACATTACCAATAAAGCATGTATGATGGACACCACAGTTACGTCCTGTAGTGATCATGTAACTGTTGATAGCTCTTATGTAGTTGCAGTTAGAATAGCTGATGAGATCTCTAATAATACACGAAGTTTCTCAAAGTTTATAGGAATGAGTGCAGATGCAATCCCTCTTAATGTAGCTGGAAGTGGGAATGACACTGAAAATTTCAGCAACCTGACTGCTTGCTCAGGTATTTATGCTGAGAGTATTTCATCTTGTTTTACAGAGTCAACAGGAAAGTTGATAGAGAGCTTGTCAGATTGTGCTTCCTCCTTACCTATAAAAAAGATTGCTGGTAGTAATTATAACACTTTTTTGGACTCTGAACTCAGTATGTTAAATGGGACAAAAGTACTTTCAGACAGTGCCGTGGGCATTGATCTGGGTAGTGCTGGTGATACAACAGAAGCATCGCACGAACTAAGAACTGCCAAAGAGTTCAAAACAAAAGAGCAAGATGTCTCAGAGAATGTAGAATTTGGTGTATCTTTTCCTGATAGGGAATCATTATCTGTGGAAACATCCATTGAACCAAAAGCAAATGAAACTTCTCACACAGAGGGAATTACTGCCACTGAGGAGAGCTGGGAATCTATGTTTAACGATGATGGTGACTGCCTGGATCCACGTCTTCTACAAGAGGTATGTTTAATTGAAATTGCTTGATGCTTAGACAGTTTATAAATTAGGATTTCAGTGGTAATATTGATAGACATTGATGCACATTCACTGATATTTGAGAGTTCCTGCAATAAACTAATAGACTTGTAGATTGAGAAGAGAATATCTGATAGATCTTTAAAAAATAAAATATACAACATTGAGCTATATTTATAATAGCCAAGCCCTGGGAGATCTTATTGAATAAAGATGAATTTAATGGATTTTGGCTATCTGTTGAGGAAATACAAAGGAAAACTTCTTCAAAAAGGTTTTTCTGTTTTAACAAGGTATCTTTTACATGGGCCTATTTAAGGGAAGGAGAATAATTTATTACTATTGTTATTTATATTTTATTTTCTTGTGGATGTTGGAATGTTAGACACTGTAGAGGGAAGGAAGTAGAGAAAGGAAAGGTAAAATACAAGAAAGTATCATTGTTTTTTAAGGAGTTTATACTGGGTTAAATTGAAGAATGAATTAGCTATTTAGCATAAATAGAAAATGTAAGTGAATAATGATATGCTGGCCAATTAGAATTCATAAATAAATGTTAGATTTGAGGCATCTTAGAAATTAGTTCAGTCTTTTTGTTTTCTTAATTTAAATGTTTACTCTGTATCCAACATTTAAATTCCTTACCATAAATAAGAATCACTGGTTTTAACTAGTAGAACGACTCCTTCTTTCATTCCCTGTAGTTGGTTCACATAACCTTTGCCTGGAAGGGAAAAAATTCTTTTCCTATAAGAGCACCAGTTTTATAAATGAGGAAGTTGAAGCTTGGTGGTCACACCTTTAGGAAAGGCGGAATCAAGATTTCAGTCTAGTTCTCTCTTAATCCAATGTTTATGTTCTTTCTACGATACCATTTCCTCACCTAAAGGGTTTCTTTTGAGGCATTCCAAAGACCCTTTTGAATTACTAAGTGATGAGTCTTTTGTTTCTGAGAATTAAGCTAGAAGTATAGAAAAATTATCACATGCCTGTAAACGAGCCACATGATACTGAAGAGGGCAGCTCATTGGACAGAACTGACTTTCCAATACCAAGCATCCCACCTCGTTCATGGGAGGTGTTTGCAGAGAAAGAATTTCCCTGTACCACAAATGAGCACATCCTACAGTCAGGTCAGGAAACACTGTATCTTAAACATTCCTCAGAACAAAATATAGAGCAGAGAATATCTATGAGTGAGCGTCCATGAGCCCCTTGAAATTACATGCAAAATTATATGTACGTATGTGCGTTTTTTCATAGCTTTCATCAGATTCTCAAAGGCAGTGATTTCCAAAGTATGGTCCCTAGATCAGCAGCATGAGTGTCATCTGGGAACTTGTCAGAAATGCAATTTATTTAGCCCAGCAAACTATTTACAACTTTTTCAGGTGATTCTGATGCACGTAAAGCTTGAGAACTACTGCTCAAAGGTAATACACTTAAATCTATATGAGAATGTGAGTGGGGAACTACAAATAACTGTCAGCCCATAATTAGAAACATACTGTTCAGTAGAGGTTTGAGATCCAAATCAGGTTAAGAAATAATAATAAGGTGGGAAGCTAGGTGAATATGGAGATGTTACTAAGAATTAAAGCATTGAGAGAAGGCTTTAGACTGAGAAAAGAAACAGTGTTTGCAAGAATTAGTGAAAGGACTGCATGAGGAATAGAGAGCACATGAACATGGAGGAGAGATGAACAGCTTCTTCCAAAAGAAGAGCATGGCTCTCATGGCCTTTTACACATGGTGTAGTACTCAGTAAATATTTATCCAATGGATGGAGTTGATAGGGCAGAGTTGGGGACTCTGTCTTTTTAGGGTGGCTTCCAGGGGCTTTCAAAACATCAGGGGCTGGAACTTGGATTCGGTGGGGTAGCTTATGGATATGGCTTGTGTACTGGAAGAGGGGGAGTTCAGGTGTACAACTCAGTTTTTCAGGTCTTTGCAGTGTTTAGAGTAGGTGTAAAATAATTTAGGCAACAACTCAGTATTTTGAGGAGCATAGTAATATAGTTAAAAAGGACATTGGGATGACCTAAAGCTGGGATTGGGAGGAAAACAGATAATACAGTATTTTAAGCTGAAGTTGGACAGTGTCTGGTTGTTGTGTTTGGCTTATGTTTGGAGGTACTTGGAAGAGAGTAGAGTCTGTGTTGAGGAATGAGCATAAATAAGAGCAGGAAGGAAGGAAATTGAGGATGCAAGTAGCAGATCCAACTGCAAAACTATGGGCTCTTCTGCTTTGAGTTTTAGAAAATGTAATAGTGATAATGTTATTAAAAGATGTCATAAATCCAGCAACATTAATAACCCTTTGATGACTTCTGGTTTATTATTTTTATTGCTCCAAACATACTTTATTGAGTGCTAAACCAGAGTGAGTGCCTGCCTACCTTGAAACCTTTCCAACCAAAGGTTTTTGGCTATCATCCCAGCTGGCCTGTTTCTTGATATGATAACAGCTAGACATATGGAGGTATGTCTAATACTTCTAATGGTCAGGTATGCTGTAGAGCAAGGTGTGACAGCCATTGGCTTGTGAAGCAATTTCCTGTGACATTTGAACCTCCAAAACTGCCTTAGGGGGTTAGAGTATAAGTAGGTCATTATTGAGCTCCCAGAACTGCAACTCTTGATGAGTCTCCAAAAATCACACTTAGTCTCCTAAAGCCATAGTATGGAATGCCCAGAAACTTAAGGTGGTAATTGATGAAGGACACGATATTGGCATGACTTTTTTTAGCCTTCTGAATTCTTGGTAGAAGAACACAGGAGTTATTGTTCACTAGAAAAAACTTTCATAGCCCCTACTGCCATCTGTACTGATCAGCAAATCTATTGGTAGAAGGATTAATGGGATACCAAGAACGTAACATTGGTGTTGATAGATACCAGCATCTGTCACTGTCGTTGTCATTTGTGGCACTGATTTGAATTTTTAGATGGGGTAAATATTTAAGTAGGTATCTCCTAAACTTTGTAAGAATTTGAGGCCTTCTTTTAGTTATAGAAAGCCACTAATATTATACAACCATATTCTATAATAGTATGTAGACCATAATGGGAAAGAGAAGAGTAAAAGGAATACTATCCTATCCCACCCGTCTTACTTCTCTGTGTGTGCTAACTTACATTGTTATACTCTCTCTATCTCCCTATAGTATTTTGCAAAAATGGTGTCCATGTTAAGTGCAGAACCCAAAACTGAAAGGAAAAACTTACAGTCCAGTCACTAAAAGCAAATTATATAACCATACAAAGAGAGGAAAGCCCTTCATATCCCAACCCCTCGATGCCTCATAAATACTTGGTAGCCCATCACCTTTCAGTTAAATAGCAAATATTGAACACTTAGAGTTTGACAAACTATAAATCCCAAATAGCTAGAGATATGTTGTTATCACTGCTATGTTAAAGGCACTGTGCTGCATGCCATATTTTGCTCTGAAGTTGTTCATGTTTTATTTGGAGAGACAATGTGTAACTATGTGACTAGTTACACAGCAATCTGCAGGGTAATTAATATAAAACAACCTTATAACAGAGGTACTAAAACTGTATTTCATTGCCTGATAAGTGACACAGAATATGACTTCAAAAGGAGATTAGAGGGATAGGATGGGGGAAAAAGGACAAAAGGAGATTCGATCCCCCGATGCTGGACTGGTTGATGCAGTTTCATGTTGGTGAGGCTATAGAATTAAACAAGAGATTATAGTTCCCACTTTTACTATGCTGTTCTATGTTTCTAATTTCTGTTTTCTATTCTATTTTTTAAAAATGTATAGACTTTATTTTCGAGTAGTTTTAGATTTATTTAAAAAATTGAACAGAGTACAGAGTTCCCATGTACCCCCTCACCTGTCTAGTTCTAATTTTTTTCACAGTGTCTTTTAATAGTTGCAGCTCATTTTAACAGATTTATAATTCATATTTTTATTAAAATGTCTGAATTGACATGTTATTGACTGCCTAAGTGGGGATTTATAGACTCACTTTCCAGATGCTGTATATTCTAATGCAGTCAGTTGGGACATCCAGTGAAGAATCTAAGTGAATTATGTACTCTGTTTTTATTGTTCAATCCATTAGTGAATGATGACTAGATCTCTGGTCCAAACAGAAAGAGGGAACATTAAGTAGATTCCATCGCTCATAGTTTGTTTTGTTTTTGTAACCAGGTGACTCCTAAAATTAAAAATCCCCCTTCTGAGCTGTTATATTTGTTGCATAACATTTTTTCCTCAGAATCAGCATAGAAGCCAGCAGCATTTTAATTTCTGATCCTCTTTCAAAACTGGAGAAAGGTGAACAGTTCTTGGCCTATATTGTCAGTACAAGGAAACTTTTATTTAAGGATTCTTGTCTGAAGATTCAGAGATTCCTAGTATACCTTGCTCTGTCCTTGACAGTGCTTGTGTCAGTGAATTCCATGAGAGATGGCATGTGGAGTATGGTTAGGGCATTTTTTAATTTGTTAGGGTTTATAGTAAATCATAAAATTTTAAATTGATTTTCTTCAATAGAAAGTGAGTTAACAAGCAGTTAAGTGGAAGAGAAAAACAGAAATGAAGGACTTGAATAACCTCACCTACATAATTGAGAATTGATTATATGGGTTAATGTGTAAATAGATTTTTGAAGCAACTGTAGTAATTTTACACCACCAACTTGTGCCCAAATCTTGTTGTCCTTGTTCCTGTAACCCCTAGTGCCTCTCATTTAAATTTGTTATACCTGTAACTGTAAAGTGGTTTATTATGTTTAATTGTGTTTAATTAAAAGTACCCACAAAAATGTTCTTATTCCTATCTTCCAAGATGAGCCAGAATTTATATTACAGTCCTTGACATATAAGGACTCAGAACTAGAGCTTTATCCTGTCTTAGAGATAGAACTGCACAAGTCATTTTTAAAAAGTGGAATGTTAGTGTTTAAAATGATTTCTGAAAATAAGTCTCGTTAGTTCCACAAGACTGTCAACGCCTTAAACATGGATTCAGCAGTCTAGCCTACAAACTAGGCTGGCCCCTTCTTATTTTACAGACGAGGTAACTAAGACCCAGAAGGGTTGTAGCTAAAGTAAGTTAATGCCCGAGTTGGCATTAGAATCTGTGCCTCCTGGTTTCTAGCCCTTTGTTCTTCCCATGACATTAAGCCTTTGTCTCTACCTGACAGGTCTCAGCCAGTCAACAGATATTGAACAAATATTCTGTGCCCAGCGCTGATCTTAGTGATGTTGGGGGTAAAAGAGAATGATAACAGTAAGCAGTGTACAGTCTTGTGGAACTAATGAGACTTATTTATTCTCAGGAATGACTAGAAAAAAAAGTATTCTATTTCAATGAATTGGAAATGCCTTTGATTGTGAAATATACCATTATTTTATGTATTACTAAGATAGAAAAATCTTTGACACAGTGCTTTTCCCTTAGAATTTGAATTTTATACATATTGAAACAACTCTCCTAATTGGACATAAATTTTTTTGTCATATTTCATCTTCATACATAAAAAATGTAGTAAAATAAATTGGTTAAGATTTTCCTAATACTTCACGTTCACAATCCAACTCTTTCTAATAATTTCTTGATTCAGCCACTGATATTGATGCTTTTCTATTCAGTGTCATTCATTTTGCCATTAAGAACTTTGATGATGCAGCATTTCTTAATACATAAAAGAACCAAAAATCTTAGTTGCTGGATTCTTAAGACACCTTTGCACTTATGTAGAGCTGTTCTAATATCTGGAATTTTCCTTCACATTACTGACCACCCTTTCTGCCAGTTTCGGTACTGGTGCTTCTGATATGCATGTGCAGGGAGCAATAACAATATGTTGATTGTGATGCGTCCTAATGTCAGTGATATTAAAATGTGAAAAAAAGGATATATCTTAGAATTGATGAAATGTAATATATATCCAACTGCTAAGTTTTAGGAAATAGCAATATAGGAAAGGAAAGATCGCCAAATTTGGAGTAAATTGGGAAAGAAGCATCAAGAGGAGTTAAAGATTGAAGCTGGATCTTGGGAGAAGAAGGAACATGAGCAGAAAAAGCATTCCAGGTTGTGAGAACAGCTTGTGAAAAATACAGACTCCTTCCAGAATCAAGTCCTGAGTTTGTCACTATCAGAAGTACAGATGATTTATTTTGAAATTTTGTTTTCTTTTTATAATTTATTCTGAATTTTCTTCATGATTTATTAACCAGGGCAATTAAAGTTGATTGGTAAAGGGAAAGAAAAAAGTATCAATTTTTTCCCCTAATTTTAGAGTGCCGTTTAGAATCATTTAAAAAATATATGTTGTTACCTGAGCATGGTAGCTCACACCTGTAATCCCAGCACTTTGTGAGGCCGAGGCAGGTGGATCGCTTGAGTGCCTAGGCAACATGGCGAAACCTCATCTCTACAAAAAATACAAAACTTAACCGGGCGTAGTGGCATGTGCCTGTGGTCCCAGCTACTGGGGAGGGTGAGGTGGAAGGATCTCTTGAGCCCAGGAGGCAGACGCTGCAGTGAGCCAAGTCATACCCCTGCACTTCAGCCTGGGCAACACAATGAGACCCTGTCTCAACATACATATATTTGTTGTTGTATAAATCAAATAAGTCTTGGGTTTTTTTTGTTCATCTATTTTTTAGGTGGTGGGGGTTGAGACAGTCTGACTTTGTTGCCCAGGCTAGAGTGCAGTGGCATGATCTTAGCTCACTCTAGCCTCAAACTTGTGGGCTCAAGCAATTCTCCTGCCTCAGCCTCCCGAGTAGCTGGGACCACAGGTGTATGTCACCACGCCTGCCTAATTTTTAAAAAATTATTTTTTGTAGAGGAGGGCTTTTGCTGTGTTGCCTAGGCTGGTCTTGGTTTTTGGCCTCAAGTGATCGTCTGACTTCAGCCCCCCAAAGTGTTGGGATTACAGGTATGACCCACCGCACCCAGCCTAGAATAAGTCTTGTTAAGCATGCATTTGGACAGAATAATTAACTTGAAGCATGTGCATTTTATTCATTCTATAAATATATATTATCTGCCTAGTTTGCAAGATAATATGATCAATGGGGGAATATAGGAATAAATATGACATGTCAGTTATAGTTGAATTTAAAATCAAAATGTTGGTGAGGAAATTGAAACTCCATTCTTCCTTTCCAGCCTTATTTACTGGAATAAGGTATTAGTTTGCTAGGGCTGTCATAACAGAGTTTTATAGTTTCAGGTCTTATGTTTAAGTCATTAATTCATTTTGAGTTGATTTTTATATGTGGTAAGAGATAGGAATCTGACTTCATTCTTCTGCATATAGACATCCAGTTTTTTCAGCATCGTTTATTGAAGAGGGTGTGCTTTCCCCAATGTTCTTGGTGCCTTTGTCGAAAATCAGTTGGCTGTAAACGCGTGAACAGAATAGGGTTCTCTATTCTGTTCCATTGGTGTGTGTGCCTGTTTTTATACCAATACCTTGCTGTTGTGGTTACCACAGTTTTACAGTATTTTTTGAAATCAGGTAGTGTGATACCTCCAGGTTTATTATTTTTGCTTAGCATTGCTTTGACTAATTTTTGTCTTTTGTGGTTCCATTCAAATTTTAGTATTGTTTTTTCTATTTCTATGAAGAATTGTCGTTGGTATTTTGATAGGGATTGCACTGAATCTTTAGATTGCTTTAAGCAGTACGGTCATTTTAACAGTATTAATTATTCCAATTCATAAGCATGAGATGTCTTCCGATTTGTTTGTGTTCTCTCTAGTTTTCTTTCATCAGTGTTTTGTAGTTTTCCTCGTAGAGAGCTTTTGCCTCCTTAGTTAGATTTACTCCTAGGTATTTTATTTCATTTTTTGTATTTATTATAAATGGGATTTCTTTCTTAATTTTTCTTTCAACTAGTGTGGTGTTGGTGTATAGAAATGCTGAGTTACATTGGCTGACTTTGTATCTGGTAATTTACTGAATTTTTTTTTTTCAGTTATGAGAGTTTTTTGGTGGAGTCATTAGATTTTTCTGTAAGATCATTTCATCTTCAAAGAGATACAGTTTGACTTTCTCTTTTCCAATTTGGCAGTTCTTTATTTCTCTTACCTGTTGCTCTGTCTAGGACTTCAAGTACTACATTGAGTAGGAGTGGTGAATGTGGACATTGTTGCTTTGTTCCCGTCCTTAGAGGAAAAGTGGAAAGCTTTTCCCATTCATCATAATGTTAGGTGTGAGTTTGTCATATATAGCCTTTATTATGTTGAGGTATGTTTCTTCTATTTCTAATTTGTTGAGGGTTTTTTTTATCATGAAGGGATGTTGAACTTTATCAAGTGCTTTTTCTGTATCTATTGAGATGTTTATATGGGTTTTGACCTTCATTCTGTTGATGTAATGTATCACATTTTTTACAAAAATCTTCACCAAAATACTAGCAAACCAAATTCAACATTAAAAAAAAAAAAAAGATATCATGATGAAGTGGGGTTTATTCTAGGAATGCAAGGATGATTCAATATATGCAAATCATATAATGATTTCACTATGGTTAGTCTAGCTGGTGTTTCATTGATTTTGTTTTTTGCATTAAAAAAACTTTTTGTTTCATTGATCCTTTGTGTTTTCTTAGTCTCTCATTTAGTTCCACTGTTACCTGTATTAAGTCTTTCCTTTTACTAATTTTGGATTTGGTTTGTTCTTGATTTTCTAATTCTTTGAGGTGCTTCATTAGGTTGTACTGATGAGAATGTATTCTGCAGTTGTTGGATAAAGTGTTCCAGTAATGTCTGTTAGGTCCATTTGGTTTACAGTGCAGTGTAAATCCAATGTTTCTCTGTTGATTTTTCTGTCTAATGATCTGTCCAATGCTGAGAGTAGGATGTTGAAGCCCCCAACTATTATTGTATTGGAGTCTATTGCTTCCTTTAGATCTAATAGTATTTGCTTTATATATCTGGATGCTCTTGTGTTGGGTGCATATATATTTACAATGTTATATCATCTTACTGAGTTGATCCCTTTATCATTATATAATGACTTTCTTTGTTTCTTTTTTCTTTCTTTTTTCCTTTTTTTTTTTTGGAGACAGAGTTGGCTCTGTCTCCCAGGCTGGAGTGCAGTGTCATGGTCTTAGCCCACTGCAACCTCCACCTTCTGCCTTCTGGGTTCAAGCAATTCTCTTGACTCAGCCCCCTGAGTAGCTGGGATTATAGGCGCACGCTATTATGCTCAGCTAATTTTTGTATTTTTAATAGAGACAGGGTTTCGCCATGTTGGCCAGGCTGGTCTCGAACTCCTGGCCTCGAGTCATCTGCCTGCCTTGGCCTCCCAAAGTGCTGGGATTACAGGTGTGAGCCACCATGCCCAGCCCTTTTTAAAGTTTTTGACTTAAAGTCTGTTTTATCTCATATAACTATCCCTGCTTTGCATTTGGTTTCTGTTTGTGTGGAATATATTTTTCCATCCTTTCACTTCTAGGCAATATGTGTCTACAGGTGAAGTGTAGGCAGCATATAGTTGGGTCATGTTTATTAATCTGTTCAGCTAAATTATATCTTTTAAGTGGAGAATTTAAAATGGTTAAATATGGTTATTATTGATAGGTTATTATTGATAATGGTTGTTATTGATAGGTAAGGACTTATTCCTTTCATTTTATTGTTTTCTGTTTGTTTTATGTATCTTTTGTTTCTTTCTTCCTATCTTATTTTTCTTTGCAGTTTGATGGTTTTCTGTGGTGGTAACATTTGACTTCTTTCTCTCATTTGTGTCTGTTCTGCCAGTGAGCTTTATACTTTCATGTGTTTTTATGATGGTAGACAGCATCCTTTCACTTCCAGGTGTAAGATTTCCTTAAGCATTTCTTGTAGGTCCAGTCTCAAGATAATGAATTCCCTGTTTTTGCTTGTCTGGGAACAACTTTATTGTTCCCGTCTGATGGGAATTCCCTTCTATATATCCCTTCTATATAACTTGAAGGTTTTCTCTTGCTGTTTTTTAGAATTCATAGTCTTTGACTTTTGACAGTTTGACTACAGTGTGCCTTGGAGAAGACATTTTTGGGTTGAATCTATTTGGGAATCTTTGAGCTTCCTATATTTGGATGTCTATATCTCTTGCAAGACTTGGGACATTTTCAGCTGTTATTTCATTAAATAGGTTTTTTGTGCCTTTAGCCATCTCTTCTCTGGAACTCCCAAAATTTAAATATTTGTCACTTTGTGATGTCCCTCATTTCACATAGGCTTGCTTTATTCTATTTATTTTCTGACAGGGTTATTTCAGAAGGTCTGTCTTTTAAGTTTAGAAATTCTTTCTTCTGCTTGATCTAGTCTACTATTGCCCTGAATTGTATTTTTTGTTTCATTCATTGAATTGTTCAGTTCAGGATTGATTTCGTTCTTTATGAACTCTAACTCTTAGTTGAATTTCTCATTGAGGTCATGAATTGTTTGTCTGATTTCCTTGTATTATTTATCTATGTTTTCTTGAATCTCACTGACCTTTAATATTTTTGAATTCTTTGTCAGGCATTTCATAGATTTCTTTTTCATTGGAATGTTGGTGAATAATTACTGTGTTCTTTTGGAAGTGTTATGTTTCCTTGCTTTTTTATGCTTCTTGTGTTCTTTCATTGGTATCTGTGCATCTAGTATAATAGTCACTTCTTCAAATTTTATGGATTGGCTTTCATAGGGAAAATACTTTTTCCTATAGATATATCTATTCTTTTGGTTGGGTCCAGCACTTTGGTTTTGATTCTGGGTGGGTACAATAGCATAGTTTCTGTATGATTTCTTGGGCTGTAATCAGTGTCATTTGTGTCTGTGAGCTTCTCAATGGCTTAGGCTGTGGTGGTTAGTGGAAGCTGTAGTAGAACTTTGTTGGGGATGAGGACACCAGGTAGAGGCCAGTCCTTGGACAACAGCAGGCTGAGTATGCTGATCCTTAGGGCTTCAGGCAGCGTTCTGTGCACCAAAGGTAGTGAGTCTGGACAGGCTGATCCTTAGGCCTCCAGGCAGTTTACTTTGGTGCCAGCAGTGGCAGCAGTGTGCTGGGTGAGCAGATGGGTCCTTGAGCCCCTGGGCAATGTGTTTTGGTGATGGTAGGAGCAGCAGTGGGCTATCCCTCTGGCTCCCAAGCAGCACACAGAATGCTTATGCAGGTGGGGGGTTGGGGTGGGTCATTCTCCAGGCTCCCTGATGGTGCACTTGAGTGCAGGCTGTGGCGAGTGGGGTAGGCTAATCCCTAGCCCTCAGACAGCGTGCTTGGGTGCCATTCGTTGTTGTAGCAGTGGAAAGCTGTGTAGGCTCATCCTTAGGCCCCAGGAAGGTGTGCATGAGTGACAGATGGGCAGGTCTGCTTTCAGGTTCCCCTCATGGTGTGTGTGGGTGCCAGTGGCAGCAGCTAGGGAGGGCATAATGTAGCATGCATATATGAATATATATAAATAAATTTTGTCTGTGGGGAGTAATTGGCATGTGACTTCAGAACTTCTTGTATTTTCCTTTTATATATTGAAGAACTAAGTATTAAATAAACAGAATACAAAAAATAAAAACTCAGTGATGCATGCCTTGTTGACCTTGTGCTCTTTCCCCTATCCTTTTATCCCTCTGCAAATAGGCATCGGGGCAATAACATCATTACTAGTTGGGTAATAGTTTGTAGACTTGTTTTCAAGACCAGACTGCTAGGCCCTAAGTGTCTTCAAACCCTCTATTTCAGGAAGTTAATTTTGATTTAGTTGAATGGTTTTATGGAAGCTGGTTGTGCGTATGAAGGAATACTCACATATCATTTATGCTTTATAAATAGCAACACAGACCACTATTTAAAATCCTAAAAATATTTGTGATTCATAACTCAAAATTGTTTTCTCTGAATCATTTGTAAATTTTCCCTTGGTCTATAATAGATAGATCAGAATGAATGAAATTCTAAACCTCTACCCTCTGGTTTTGCTGTATCAGACATTCTTAGCCCTAATAAAAAGTATTATGAAGGTTTGACATTGACTCTAGGAGGGATTGCCCAAATACATGTGATTCTTAAGGTAAATGTTTCTGTTGTCTACAGTAGAAATACAATGCAAGTCACAAATGTGAACCACATGTATAATTTTGAATTTTCTAGTAGCCATATTAGAAAAGTAATAACAGGTAAAATTAATAATATATTTTAAACTAGTATGTTCAAAATATTTCAACATGTAATCAGTATTAACAATTATTAATGAGATATTTCTTTTTGTATTAAGTCTTGAAATCTAAGGGGTATTTTATACTTATAGCATATCTCAATTTGAACTAGCCACAGGCAGCTACTGTATTGGATAGTCCAGGCCTACTGCAAAAGTGCATAATCAGTACATCAGATTGTAGAGCTTTTTCTTAAAGCTTTCCATACTGCCGTGTCTCATCCCTCTGTGTCAGTGGTCCTATCTCGCCATCCCTCTTCACAGTCTTTCTCTGCCTCACTTCCATCTTCATCCCATATTATCCTCTCTTTGACACTTTCTCCCTTTTATGCCACATATCCTCTCCTTCTTTCTGTCAAGTTCTCTTGCATGTTTTGCTGAGATTCTTAGGAGAGAAAGTTCCATTAACAGTATGATATCCTACCTCCACACAAAAAAATGTGTTACTGAGGAAATGTGAGCTGATCCCAACAATATCAGTACCCTGGGGGAAATGAAGTTCTTCCTCCTCTAGGAAAAGTTAGGAATCTCTAGTGATAGTGGATTCTGAGTGATAGAGGAAGAACTGATCAGAAGTATGTAACTCGTAGCCTTCAGTTGTTTCATGAAATGTAGAATAAGAATTATGGTTTTTGCTATTATTAACAGTTTTTAATCAGTGTCAGAAGCCAGATGTTTAATAGGTACCTCAGAAATGAAATATAAGTATGCAAGTTTAGCTTTGCTGACTAGGTTAGAGCAAAGGAGCATAATCAAATTTTCTTACCAGACTATCCTGTCGTTTCTTTCCTTTTTATACCCCCCCCCCTTTTTTTTTTGATACAAAGTCTTGCTCTGTAACCCAGGCTGGAGTGTAGTGGTACAGTCTTGGCTCACTGCAGCCTTGACCTCCCGGACTCAAGCTATCCTCCAGCCTCTGCACTCCCACTCCGAGTAGCTGGGATTACAGGTGTGTGCCACCACATTCGGCTAATGTTTTGTAATTTTTGTAGAGGCAGGGTTTTGCCATGTTGCCATGTTGCCCAGGCTGGTCTTGAACTCAAGCAATTTGCCTGCCTGGGCCTCCCAAGGCAGCCACTTTTCACTTTCCTGTTTTCTTTCTTTTGCTTCCAGTGTGAAGTTCAACTTTTTCTATAGGGTGGTAGAATTTTAATTTGTTACCTCCTTTATTAATTCCTTCACTAGCCTGCTATATGCGCATTCCTTAAGGTAGGTCTCGTGCTAAGGACATTAAGTATAACTACTTGTACCACTTAATTTGTCTCAACAAATGTCTTTGTAAGCTGTCTCCTCACCCTTTAATACATTCAACAAAAAGTGAAGTAAAAAAGTTTTATTTTTATTTTTAAATTTTCTTCATTTTTGTTCACTTCCAGAAAAGAAACTATGATATGAGCCTGGTTAGTAAGCTCAATTAAAACAAATATTATTAATTAATCTCTTCAGCTATTATCTGAGCATCAGTTTCCAAGATGTACCATTTATAACTCACCACAGTATTCAGTCTGTGTTTCCTCGTGTGCTGGTTAGAGATGCAAGTTGAGTTTCATGCATTGCCTGTCTGCTGGAATTTTAACATTTTTTCAACTGTTCCATATGTATAGTATAAACTGGGTGATAAGCACCTGATCATTATTGTATCTATCAGTAGAATTAATACAGAGACTATGCCAAAGGTTGAGGAATAAGAACATGTAGAGAAAGGGAGGAGGATTGTTTATATATAGGAATATATTTTACAATAGCCAGGTTTAATGTAACCGGCACTTATGTGCTTCTTCCTTTCTAGTTATCAGGGAATACGAAGGGCAGAGAGAGCATCCAGGAACCTAGATTTGATTACTACAACCATGAAGTTCCTGATATTGACCTCAGTGATTGTGAATTCCCACATGTCATTGAAATTTATGACTTTCCCCAAGAATTTCGTACTGAAGACCTTCTACGGGTTTTCTGCAGTTATCAGTGAGTATGCAAATGATTGTGGATGTTAGGGAGTGTGAGATGAAGTCTTTAAAAAATGTTTTCTGAGAAATCATCTCTTGTTTTTCATATCCCCTGTTTTTCATATTTTAGCATCAGGCTGGTTTATTGTCTTTTCCAGGTCCAGTAGAAACTTTCTATATTAAACTACTGTTCTAAGTTCCTTAAAAATGTCAGATAGCCTTTCTAGCCCCCATTTTAGCATTTAAGAAGACTGTCATCAGTGATGACTTCATGGTGCATTTAGTCCATTGATATTTATTGTAATTGTTGATATATTTGGATGTATTGTCAAATTGCCTGCCATCTTTATGTGTTTACTTGTCCCATCTTTTTCTTTCTTGCCTTCTTTTGGGGTCACTGCAGCCTCAACTTCCTGAGCTCAAGCAATCCTCCCAGCTTAGCTTCCCAAGTAGCTGGGACCACAGGTGTGTGTCACCATGCCCAACGAATTTTTGTATTTTTTTTGTAGAGACAGGATTTCACCATGTTGCTGGGTTAGTTTCAAACTCCTCCACTTAAGCCATCTGCCTACTTCAGCCTCCCAAAGGGCCGGGATTAGAAGTGTGAGTTACCACGCCTGGCCTCAACTAAGTTTTTACAGACACAATAACTCTTCTTTTTTATGCTCTGCACCTGTTTCATTGGTTTAATTTTATTTAATTCCATGGTGAAAATATCAACTCACACTGATATAAGTGGGTTTGAGAACACTTGCCCTAACCCTTGGTGTGTGTATAGCTGATACTTATATAGGAGACGTTAAAAGAGAAGTATATACCTCTGTATATTTAGCTTACAAGAAAAAATAAGCTTCAGGAATAAAGAGATGATAATCTAGAAAGAAAGTTATTAAGAAGATTTTCAGGGTCTGGAAGAAAATCAGTATCAAGAAGGATTATACTTTAATGTTTCAGTCCTGATATTTAAAATGAACCAGGTCTGTAGTGTGATATAACAAATTTAAATTTAAAATTCACCTTGAATGTGTAAGATTCTGTTAAAAGTCAGGGTATAGCCCTTAACTTTCTCTTAAAGGATAAGTAAATATTTTAGACAACTCTGCCATTGTTAAACAGAAGCAAGCAAAAACAGTACATAAATGAGCATGGCTGTAAACTAAAACTTTATTTATAAGAACAAGTGTTCTGTTTTCATATGAAGTTCTAGAACAGGCAAAACCAGCAGCCATGTACTTGTTTAATCAGTTAAACGTAATTCGGCGGGGAGCATCAGTTCTATAACTAACAGAAAGAAAGGGTGAATGGATCCTGGAGGACAGTTAATCTCTGCCATAAACTTTAAATGTAGAGTGTGTAGGTCAGTCTTATTTATTAGAATTAGGTTTAGATCTAGTATCAGAACCTGTTCAACATAAAATTCATAATAGATTTTTTAAAAGCAGTCAGAGGGATCCAGTCCCATTAGAACTACCTTAGACTGTCATAAATGATGATTCATAAAACCAAGGATCATTTTGTTGATGTCTAGAATTTCGTGAAGATTAGTTAACTCTTATAAAACTATTTACTTCCCTTTGCTTTGTTTCTTGATAATCTCACCTGCAAGACCATTTTTCTATCAAACTTAAAAACATTCTCCAAAGAGAAGAATTTTAAAGGGTTATGAAATTTTGAAGTAGAAAAGGCCCTCTGGAACCCATCTGTGATTTATAAAAATGAAAAAAAAAGGTCATGGTGCAAAAGCCTGTAATAATGCCTGCGAGTCAAATTACAGAGTCAGCTTCATGTTTTAATCACCATCTTCATCAATATTAATATTGATGAACATTGCTATTAATAATAAAAGTAATGAACACCATTAATTTATTAGATGCCCATGAAGTGCTCAACACCATCTTCTTTGCCTTGTCATGGATGATCTCATTTCCATTTTCACAACAGCTCTGTGGGGGACATACTTTGCTCATTTTTACAGATGAGCCAACCTAGCTTCAAGAGAGGTTAAACTTGCCCAAGGTCTCAAGGGGGCAGAACCCTGAGTCCATGAGCATTTTTAAGCTCTTAGCTGAAAAATATAACTGTTATGTCATCATCCTGACATTCCTTGTGCTCACTAGGTAGCTCTTCTCCAAAATAAAAGTGTTTCTGTAGTACTTAAATGTTCATTCTTTTGATCGTTTCTAATCTGGTCTAATATTTCTCTTATCATGATTTCTTTCATCCTGAATTTTTCTGACTTTGCCACACAATTCTTTCCTATATTTTTCTTATTTTTTTAACCTCCCTTCTGCAACAAGTGAAGAACAGATCAGCCTCTCTGATTATAGTTGCCCCCTTTTTTCCCCATTACTTGACTTTAAAAAAAAAAAATTGAATGACATCTTGCAGTATAATCTCCCCTACCCCATTCTCACATTCTGTTTCTGTCTCTGTCCTCAAGGACAGAGTTTACATTTGCATTAAATCCAGGTGACCTTCCCTGCCTACCTACTCTTCTTATATTCTAACCCTCCTCTGCTTCCTCTTTCCATTTCTTCTCATTCCCTGCCCATAAGAACGTCTCTTGTAAATAGTGCATTAAATACTTTACATCCCCAAGGGACTTGTGAGGATTAATTAGTTGATGTCTATAAAATGGCTGAGAACGTAAAATACTCCTGGGTAGTTCTTTATGATGGTATTATTGCTTTTAAAATTCAATGGCTTCTTCTGTCCTCCAAGCTGTTTTTGGTGTCATTATCCCCATTCCACCTGTGCACTCGTTGAGTGTTTCTATCTTGTGAAATGCTTTATGAGATTCTATTTGTGAGATGTTTCATAAAAGTAAATTTTATTTTAGGAAATAAAATTTTTTTTGTGTGTTGCAGAAAGAAAGGATTTGATATTAAATGGGTGGATGATACACATGCCCTAGGAGTATTCTCCAGTCCAATTACAGGTATTCACCCAATGGCTTTCAATCTTCCTTTCTTATTGTTCATTTTCTCATGCTACTTTTTCTATTTCCCTTCTATTTGAGAAAGTTGGCATTTTATTCAGCCAGTGTAGGTAATAGGACAGATAGTGGTTTTTTTGAAGTAAGATACTTTGGTACCCATTCTCCTCTTTCATGTGAGTCCAGTGGTATTTGGAGAGGTAGAGTCAACACCTTTCAAGGTTATTTGTACACATAACTGTCATGATAGTACATAAACAGATTAAGGTAGAGATTGAAGAATCCAATGGGGCTAACTCTTACAATATTGGTGATTTTTTTTCCCCCATCCCAGACAAGTGAATTTAAGTAACACTTTAACCTATCTAGTGAGAAGTTACAATACATACTCTCTGAATATATGATTGGGCCTTTTTACATACATCATTGGCCTCATGACAGATCTGATGCAGAGGCATTCAAAGAAAATAGAGATATTAAAATGTTAGTTCCTGTCTGAACCACCTAGAATATGGGTCTGCAAAATTATTATATAAAGGACCAAACGGTAAAAACAGTATTTTAGGCTTTGTGAAGCATCAGTCTCTGTCACTACTTAACTCTGCTGTTGGAGCAAGAAACCAGCCATAGACAATATACAAGCCAAATGGGCATGGCTCTGTTTCAGTAAAATAATAAAATTACTTTGTAAATAAATATAAAAACAGGTGGTTGGCTGCATTTGGTCACAGAGCCATAGTTTGCTGATACCTGATCTAAAATAATTACTGCCTCTAGATCTTAGTCTCTTTTGCTTGCTTTGAAAAAAAAAAGCATAACATCTAGGAAATACTAAGAGCCATCCCTAGTTGTTCCTTTGCATCACTGTACTTCATGTCTTCTGCTTCCTTTTATTCCTCTTTGCAGCTCGTGATGCGTTGGGTATTAAACACACCATGGTGAAGATTCGTCCCTTGTCACAGGCCACAAGAGCAGCCAAGGCCAAAGCTAGAGCTTATGCTGGTGAGTCTGTAATCTCAGGGTTTTTTCTTGCTGATGGTGGTATTATTATTCTTTCCAGCAGTTTTATAGCATCCAGACATCTAAAGACATATCACTTTTATTTTTACTGTTAAAAGAAGTATGTTTTTAAGAAAAAATAAATAAAAGAGAAATGACCATGTTGGAAATATGGCATCTGAGCAGCCACTTGGAGGGTCTGAGAACTAACGGCAGGCAATGCAGCAACCAGTTTCTGATGACATCCCTACCTAGTTTACCTGTGTTTAACTGCCTGATAGAGTCACTGTAAAATACTGTGTTAATGCAGATAATGAAGCCAGGGTTGTTTGTGCTTTGCCATGTTAATTTTCTCTGATCGTCATCTATCAGGCTTGTATTAATTACTGCTGATGCAGCCCTTGTTAGTCTATTTTGTATGTTAATTACTGAGTTAAATCACTTGAAGCTGGAGTGCTCTCTCTTCTTTACTCCCTCCTACTCCCTTCCTTTCTTCCATTCAGAGTTCCTCCAGCCAGCAAAGGAGCGTCCTGAGACTTCAGCAGCCCTAGCCAGAAGGTTAGTCATCAGTGCCCTTGGGGTTCGAAGTAAGCAGAGCAAAACCCAACGAGAAGCAGAGCTCAAGAAACTGCAAGAAGCCAGAGGTGAGCTGAAAGGATGGCGTTCTTCTCTAGTCCCTTTACAGCTCACTATAAGGCGTGTGTTTAAAAAAAAAAAAAAAGAATGAAGCCCATTCCATTTTGTCATTTCTGTTTCCTAGAAGCCTCCTAAGTGTGTAGAAAGTCTCATGCCTTACGTTCAGGAGAAGACGTTTCAGGATTTATTTGCCTGTTTCACACACCAAGACATCCTAATCCACACTCCTACTGTTGTTTTCCAAGAGATAGGTTTGGTCTTCTCAGTCCATCCATGGCTTTTCCTACAGTTTTTCTCTGAGAAAAATTTTCCTGTGAAAACTTCTAGTGTCCTAGGCAGAAAACATTTGCTATGGTTTTACTGGGCCACGATTGCCGTGATATTGCCCTAATGTTGTCAAATGGTTTAGATCTGAGGTAGAAGACAAATTTAGGAAAAACCAGCAACTGACATTGATGATGATAACTGTAGGAGGTATTTTTGTCTTTTTAAGGCAGTCCTGAGTGGCTCCATTAGAGTACATCTAGATTTACCTGTCTTCTGATTATTTTCCATTATCCAAGCGTTCTCAGAAAAATATTTCCCCTGATCCACAAGCAGAGTTTTTATTTTCTTATAGTTTGGGGTTGAAGTTAAAATCTCTCTGTCTCCTCTGTAGGCTGTTGAATTGTATGTAAAGGCTTGGGACTCTGGTGTGGCACTTAAGTACTTTTTATCAACCTTCAGGCTTTAGACAGTCTCGTTGCCTTAGCCCACAATCCCTGGAATCTGTGAAGGCAATTTATTCTGAAAACTCCACTTACCGAAAAGTAACTTCATTTTTCCATTAAACGAATTGAAGTTTCAAACTCCTTGTTTATTGCTGGCCTAACAAGGCCATTAATACTTCCTGTCCTCTCTGCTTTGGTGATAGCAGGCAGCTTGCAGACTCTCAGCTGCACTGGCCAGATAACCAGTGACAGAGTGTGTCATGGCAAGTGCTAGAGTTTCAGAGTTGAACCCAACTAATTTTTGAAACCTTAATGACTATAATGAGGCAGTTTTGATGTTTTCCAATCATTGTTTACTCAAAGGCCTCCTACGGACTATAGAAACATAACTGGGTTCCTTGGGTTTTTATAGATGGCAATAACAGAACTAGATTAAAGATGAATGTGCAGTGTCCTTAACTCTTTGTTAATTGGTTGTCTCTGAAGAAAATGATTTCTGTGTGATAACAGTGATATCTATAAAAAGGGATATGACTCCCTTTGCCATGTTATCATCCTTCTCTGTGGGTGTATATCACCTGCATCTCTACAGATCCTGCAACAGTGGTTTTGCGTGGCTATCATCTTGAGTATTCCCTTTTCTTTCTCTAGGCGCATCAGCATGCAGCTCCACTTGAAGTATTTGTTTTAAATGTCTGGCTATACAAAGGACATTTCAGTGATGCAATTAAAATTGAGACTGTTGACTAAGTGGGTACTCTGTTGCTTTCCTAAAGAAGGCCTTTATTTGTGAATAGAGACCCACTGTGATAAGTTCCTCCTACCTATTGGTGCTGAGGCTGTATGGATTCTAGAGGACTCTTCCTTTATTATGCTCCAGAGTGCTACCATTCTTTGTATCTGAGGAAATGCATCTGGAAAATTTCCCGATGTGTCTCTTTCTGGCCTCTTTCTGTGTTGGGCAGATACTTACATGCTTGCCTGCATGGAGCCCAGGCTTTAAAGATTTTTTTTCGGTAGAAACTTTACTGTTTTAGGTATTAGACTCTGGAATCGCACTTCCTGGGTCCACATCTTAGGTCTGCCATTTACTGTCTCTGTGACCTTGAGAGGGTAGGTAAGTAACTTACTTACTCTCTGGAGGCCTCTGTTTTTTCAGACTTAAATGGAACTCAAGCGAGTTAATCCATGAAGGATACTTAGTCATCTTCAAAAAACCATAGGTACTCTCTTGCTCCTGTTTCTGCAGGCCTATAATGAGTTATATGATAAGTGTTAGCTGCTATTGTTTTTGTTAGTAATAATAGTAGTATCATTATATGGTGAATCCAGCACAGATTTCAGTGCATACTTTTGTCATTAATTACTCTTTTTATTTTAAAATTCCTATAATCGTCTGTTAGTTCCATGTGGCATTCACTGAGCACCTGCCCTGTGCAAAGCATTGTGTTCCCTATTTAGGAGAATTAGAAAGGTGGCAAGATTTTGTTCCTCTCCTTAAGCCTTACAATCTAGTGGAGATAATCTGCCTTGAGTAGGGAAGAAAATATGTTCCTCTTTTGGGCATTTTAAGCAGTTGTTTTTCCTCTCACTTCAGTTCTGTAGATTTTAAGATTAAAAACCATAAATGATTTTTGTTGATTAAAAGGACAGGAAGGAAACTCCATCATAACTTACAGGTTATGATGATTCTGTGTTATGATAACTCTGTACCAATGATACCATCTTGAGTTTAGAGCTGACCCAGAGAAGTTAAGTAACTGGCCTAAAGTCACCCAGCTGGTAAACTGAAAGAGAAGGCATCTGAATCTAGGTACCGCTGATTAATAAAACCCATGCTTCTTCTGTAATACTGTAATCCCTCTTGAAGGACTTTTGGAGTTACTGACATTTTTTCCCAGAAAAAAATACTTACATAAAACATTTTTTAAAGTCTCCAGGAATAAAATATGACAAACTTCTTTATTATCTGTACCAATGGTTAGCAGCTTTTCACTCTTAGAAAAATCTTCCTTAGGTCTGACTTAAATCTGCATGATAGTTTAAACCAGTGTCCTCTTGTTTTTTCCTTAGTAGAAATAGAGAATATCTGTGTACCGTTTTGTTCTAACAACTTTAACTATAAAGATCAGGGGCAGATTGTTTAGAAATGAGGAAATCTGGGCTCTAATAGAGCTTTTGCCATTACCTAGCTGTGTGGCCATGGGCGAGTCAGATACCTCTCTGCACCCCCTGGTTTCCAGCAAAGTGCAAGTACTCCTCAGCCTACCTAATCATGGAGAATGTTTTGAGCACAGAATAAGTTAACATATGTAAAAATGTTTGGTAAAGTGCTTTACAAATTCAGGATACGATTATTGATATGACTGTTAAGAATTTAATGTTCATTATAATATGAGCTTGTAATAACAAATATGTATTATATACTGCTACTCTCCATCCATTACACATGGCAGATATTGTTAAATCACTCATGACATTCTTGGTGAGTTTTACATGACCATTGCCAAAGGATCAGAATTAGCATGGGAATTGAAATCTCTATATCTTCCTGTTATAATATGGTATGATAATCTCCCAGCCTTTCTTTCTCCCACTTGAATAGTTCTGCTGTCTGGCAACAGTGCCTGGTACATAAAAAGACACTCAATACATGTTCATTGACCAAATACATGGATGACATTGGTTACTCTAATTTTTCTTTGTAAATCTTGACTCTATTCTGAATGCTAAGCCCTCCATGTTTTGCTTTATAAAACCTAGAGTGTGAAACCTTCCTAATTAATGAATTTTGAATTTGTGATTTTGAGTTTTAAGTACTTTTCTGCTACATTTTTCACTCTACTTTGATTATTTATTTATTGAGACAAGGTCTCACTTTGTCACCCAGACTGGAGTGCAGTGGCACGATCACAGCTCTCTGCAGCCTCAACCTCCCAGGTGCAAGCAATCCTTTCACCTCAGCCTCCTGAGTAGCTGGGGCTACAGGCATGTGCCACCTTGCCAGCTAATTTTTTCCTTTTTGTAGTGATAGGGTCTCTCTATGTTGCCTAGGCTAGTCTCAAACTCTTGGACTCAAGTGATCTTCTGCCTTGGCCTCCCAAAGTGCTGGAATTACAGACCTGAGCCACTGTGCCCAGCCTAAAACCACATTTTAAAGACGAAACTCAGGGCTGGGCATGGCGGCTTACTCCTGTAATCCCAGCATTTTGGGATGCTGAGGCAGGCGGATCGTCTGAGGTCAGGAGTTTGAGTCCAGCCTGGCCAACATGGTGAAACCCTGTCTCTACTAAAAATAGAAAAATTAGCCGGGTGTGGTGGCATGCACCTGTAGTCCCAGCTACTCAGGAGGCTAAGGCAGGAGAATCACTTGAACCTGAGAGGCAGGCGGAGGTTGCAGTGAGCCGAGATTGCGCCATTGCACTCCAGCCTGGGCAACAGAGCAAGACTCTATCTCAAAAAAATAAAAAACAAAATAAAGACCAAACTCAGGAATGTATATACAATTTTCCCATGTTCTACTCATACAAATATTTGATTCCCACCTAAAACTGGACATAGATATCATTACCTTTCAGAATAAGCTACCTTCTTATTTTCAAAGCCCGCTACAATTTTATTTATTTTCATTTTATTCTTGAAGGTAGGTGATTAATTGGCTGGTTCTGAAAGCCCATCTTTTGGGTCACAGGCCTGAAAGGCAAAGTAAGTAAATAGTAATATGCTTACCTAGTTTAATTAATTAAATCACAAAGAACTTCAAACCATCTCTATAAGATAGTAATAAATTTAATCATAGTTGATACCTTATGAGAACCCTTTTTAGACTTTCCATTACTCTGCCTTAAAGGGCAGTGCGGCATTGCTGATTCATAATCTAGGTCTTAGGGTATTTTCTTGGTGTCTTTTCTCCCCTGATGTCTGAAGTTCATTTCTAACTACATTTTTTTTTTTCATTTTAATGTGACTTTTTTTCTGTGATGTAGCATTTACTCATTTTTTGGTGTCAATTGCTGTTTATTAAACCTACTACCTTTGCCTAGATCAGAGATGAAAATGTTAACCTAGTACTAACTAACTGACCAGGTCACCAGCTGTTGCTAAAATAAATAGTACATGGTTCCTTGTGTTGACACTTAATACATTGCTAATTATTCCACACTCTAGAGTTAAATGCCCCCTTATTGGATTCAGACTGTATTTTTCCATATATTATGATTATATAAATATTTGGTAAACTTAAAATCTAAAACTTTGCTAAAATTAAGAGGTTAGATTACTTCTCCTTGAGCTACTACATCTGTCCCTCTATAAAAGAAGGGAATAAGATTCGTTTGACCAGACGTGTTCTTCACGAAGCATGTTGTGTCTTGTTCTGTAGGTGACTACAGTAGATTTTGTGATTATTTTTCATAGACCTAGACCTAGAAGTAAATTTTGAAAGTCTTTAATTTACATCCTCTGTCTTTGCTTTTTTTAAAACATGACACCAAACTGGCCCTTTTACAATCTTCAGTGCTTCACATTCTCTTATGTAAAGTCTTGACTGCACTGTGATTGCAGGCAGCTCATTTAATATAGTCATTTCTGTTGATTGATTTATTATATTGGAGAATGAAAGTTTTCAGGGCCAGCCGATGTGAATGTTTTAGGTCAATCACTTTGTGCTGAATTTTCTATTTTTTCTTAATTCCTTGCCCTCATGTCTACTGTTGGGCTTTCTCTTGATTGATTCTTTTAATTATTGGAGGTCAAGTTAGTAGGAGCTTTCTTTCATGCAGTTTATCAGCTATTATCTGCTTTCCTTTCTCTTTAATAAAGGGGCATGTTTCTTTGTCTTTCTGTTCATACAGTTTTTTTCGTATTTTTTCCCTTGTAGATATTTCAGATGTCAGGATAGTAGAAGGTGTGCTGGTGAAGAATTAAGGATCTGGGTCCTAGATTCAGTTCTTTCACTGGCTGTGTAACCTTAGGCAAGTCATTTCAGCTCTCCGAGCTTCTGTTTCCTTGTCTTTAAAATAAAGAAATTATTATTTCCTATCCTGACCTACATTTCTCTATTCTATTCATGTTCTTGTATTTCTAAATTTACACCTCACATTTTCACTATTTCTTTGTGCTTCTCAATTTGTCTTCCTACTCCTACTAGTTTTTTCATATGGCTTACCATTAGAATCTACTTACTTTTATTAGAAAGTGTTAGGAAATGTTTCAGGCCGGGTACAGTGGCTCATGCCTATCATCCCAGCACTTTGGGAGGCTGAGGCGGGCAGTTTACCTGAGCTCAGGAGTTCAAGACCAGCCTGGCTAGCATGGCGAAACCGTGTCTCTACTACAAATACAAAAAAATTAGCCGGGCATGGTGGCACATGCCTGTTACTCAAGAGCTACTCAGGAGGCTGAGGCACGAGAATCGCTTGAACCCAGGAGGCGGAGGTTGCAGTAAGCCAAGATCACACCACTGCACTCCACCCTGGGTGACAGAGTGAGACTCCATCTCCAAAAAAAAAAAAAAAATTTCAGAATTCTGAACTTTCCAGATTTTAGAAAGCTAATATGGTATCTGTGTCTTACAACACCAAAATCAAGACACATTAATATTTCTGCAGCAGAGTGTGTGACTGTTCACATTAAATGGGATATGTTAAGACTATAAATGGCTTCGTATCCTTTCAGGTTAGATTTGCCTCCATCAATTAATTTTGGCCCCAAGCTTTAAAGAAAGCAATAACTTTGTTTTCAGAATTGTTTTGATTTTGGAATTGTGTGTTATGGGCAGTCATATTTTTCTACTGCTCTTGGATCTCCTCCGTCTTCTCATATTACTCTTATGATTTAAGTTTCACACCTTATTGAAAAATTGGAGTTCTAATAATTTACTTTTCTGGTTTCTTCATTTTTCCTTGGGATATAGAACCAGATTTTGATTGCTTTCATCCATTGCCTTTAGATCCCCTCCTAACTTCTCCATGTTTGTAAGAATCAAGACCATGCTGCCTTCCTAAGAAATTCTGGAATCCTTTAGACCAGCCAGTTATCCTTTGTGTCTCCTAGGGAACCCCAGTGCAGTTCAAGCCTGCCTCAGTTCCAAGGCACTCTACCAGCCTTCATTCAGTTTGCAATTTGCAGACCACTGTTTTTTGGCTCAACTTTGCTGCTGTATTCAGATAATGCCACAAGATGGTGCCCAAATAGCAGTGAATTTCTTTTTCTCATATTTCCAAGTGCCAGTCAGCTTCATAACCAACTTCTTTGCCCTTAAAGTATAGTCAGATATAGGGTAGGAATGTTGTAAGGGATTCTGCTGATGAGGAAAGATATCAGAATAGCAAGTGTTTATTCTAAATTCATCTCGATTTCTGTAATCTCCCTGATTCATGACTTGCTGAATCTTATACAGGCATTATCAATTTGGAACAATAAGAAGGAAACATTTAGGCTTACCATCTATCATGTAGGCTTATCACCATTTTATGGTTTCAAGATAAATGACTAGCCATGCAATTGGAACTGGTATTGTGGCACCTAAAGGAGTGCTTGAGTCACCAGACTGTTGTATGGTCCGTATTTTCTCAGACCTTGGTGAAAGTGTTAAATGGAGAACCAAGCTTCCATATTAAAAATTGAAGATAGATTATCCAAATTTGTATATTTTTTGTTTTTAGAAATAGTTTTAGTTTTCCATATTGTAATTGTATATTCCAGAAGATTTCTGGCTCCTGGAAGTGCTCTGAAAATACTGAAATTTGGTTTACCTCTGAAATATTTTTTCAATAAAGTTGTAGAGGGGAGATATGAGTAAAGCCCAGGGGCTACCATTTCCATTTAAGCAACAAAATAGAATATCAATACATATCCTTGATACCTATTGAAATATTTATAAAGATCAGTAAGCTGGGAATAATGGGCAATTGTGTTGAAGCACTAAACATAGTTGAAAAGTAGAATTTAAATATGTATTAGCAAGACTGGAATCTGAGTCCTACTAGATTCTGACTTATTCCATATACTTCTATTAGCCTCAGATATTTTTTATTATATAGTAATAAATGTAATGACTTATAGTAGTATCATTTTCACTTACAAAGCACTTAGGAAGTTAAAGGAATTAACTCTTGGAATCAGGTAAGAGAGACCAAGATATCCACTTGTCTCATGACGAAAGTTTGCCTTGTAATTTGGATTAAGGGAAAGTCATTGATTATATGAAATAGACAACCATGGTTAACACTGCTCTTATTTACAGAGAGAAAGCGGTTGGAAGCCAAGCAACGAGAAGACATCTGGGAAGGCAGAGACCAGTCTGCAGTTTGAACATCACTCAATGAAAAGGATAATTCCATGAATCAGAAAATGTTTCCATAGTCTTCAGATAAGAGGATCCTTCCAGAGCTCTGTGTACATGCAGATGTGCATGTTAAAGAGATAAAGTGATCGAGACAAGGACTGATTGGGTATAGAAGGAAGACAGACTCCTGTCTTTACTCCTAAATGCAGTTCTTTGGAATCACCCTACTATGATGGGCATAGTAGGGAGCCATCAACTAGGAAGAAACGTGGGAGATGTGAATTCCAGGAGTCCCCTGGACAGGGCAAGTCATGTTAGTGTGGGTCACACTTCCAAGATATTTAAAGCAAATGCAAAATAGAGCAGAGGATTCAAACCGCAAGAATGGGAGATTTAGGCCCTGCAAAGGCAGAGCATTCCTTAGTACCTCACAAAACAGAATAATACTGGAGGCAGAGTAGGGGGTGGATAGAGAGTGGTTAGTACAGAGAGACAGAACAATGTCTGGTTTACTTGGCCTACACAGAATCTACACTGCTGGTTCCAGAACTCCAAAGTTGGTGAACTACAGGAGATGTGGGTAGTTAGACTCCAAAGTTTATACTGAGCTCAGTGCCTGGGACCGTTCCAGCTGTACTGCAGCCAGGGGGGATGCCAGCTTCATTCCTCAGAGTAAACCAACCTTGGGAGCTGTGTGCCAGTTCCGGTGTAAGCAGTAATACCATGTTGTAAGAGCGGACATTAAAGCCCATTTTATGACATATCACTGTGGCGTTTGTTGGGTTTTGTCATTCCAACAAGAAATAGGAGAGGAGCTTTCTTCTTATCCTCATGCCTATAATGCTGTGCATAGGTTAAATGGATCTGTTGTTTTTCTTGAATCCCAGTGAGTAGAGAATTGATCATCTCTCTGCCTCAGTATACTACAAAAGTGATTATCCTGGGACTGGTATCTGGTAGCTCCTCTCCCCTTCATATCTTCCTTGTGCACCCTCATTCCAACCTTTTTCTTGCCTTCTGCCGTCTCTGCAACTCTGATACCCTGAAGAAGACATGTGGCACGCCAGCGTGTTCTTGGTATGATCTTCTCAACCTATGCCAGAGGTACTTGGCAAGCAGTACCAGACCATCCATTACGATGACAAGCAGCCAGGATAAAATAAACACCTCTGGGCACTGAGAGATTTCCTAAAGGATGTGGACAAGTCAAAGCCATCAACTCAGGCTTTATCCATCTCATATTGGCATTCTCAGTGTTTTTGGAAAGTAGTTCCGTGCTGAAGAAATGGTAGCACTAGACCTTAGGGTGCCGAGGTGGCAAGAAATAGTGGCTCATTGTGCTTTCAACTAGGGCAACAGCCTCATGTTTTAATGATTTAGTGCCCATGACAATGATGGATTATTAGCATTATCTAGAACATGGTGGAGTAGGGCTCTATTCAGATGTTTCTCAAATGACACTGGCCTTGGATCTTGATCCTTACCCAACTATGCCTGCTGCTATTGAGATATTATAGCCTTCTCCCAGTTCCTCAGCATTGTTTTCCTCATTCGTGGTCGGTTCTACTAGTGTCCTTTGTTCATGTTCAGTGACTCCATTCCAGATTTAAAGTTGTTCTCTTGACCCTCTCCACTAATACTTTGTCCAGGTGCCCCTCTCTGGCTTTTAGCAACAAGACTTCTGCTCTTTGTCTTTATGGAATAGACTTCTCTAAGATAGTTCTGTTTGAACAGTACGGCCCCATTTGAAAGGAAATGCAGGGAATTGTAGCCTGACTTCATACTGAATGGTATACCTCTGAGTTATACCTTTGCTCTGTTTTGATTCTTCAAGGCCAAGAGTGACCTTGGGCAGTACAAAAGAGATGACTACCCCTGTCACTTGTCTGTGAGGATGCCTCTTTCTGGCTACACTTTAGCTTTTAAAGGCATTGTTAGTGGTAACATATAGCCGCGTGTTTATTTCCCAGTTTTCTTGTAATCTTCATAATTTCAGTAACTTACTTTGGTTCTCATTCTAATGCTGTATGCTAGTAGTCTATCCTGTTTTTCAGCCAGTAGTCAGCCGCCTCTTTCAGATTTATCCTTATAACCAGACCCAGAGAAAGGATTTTTTTTTTCGCCTACACTTGAAAATTATGGAGTGTTGCTGCTTCTACCATTAGTAGAGAATGTGCTTTTTAGTTACATTATTCAAGCAGTTGGGATTGATGTATGCTAGCTGGAGGTAAGAGCTCCTGCTATGACCCAACACAGACTATATTGAGCTTTTCCAGATGGGAAATAAGTCCTTGGGCACATCCAAGCCATGCTTTCTCAAGATGAGTTAGCTGGAGAGCACCCTGTAGCTGCCACTGGCGCCCTTGTTAAATACTCAGGAAGATAGCTAATGTACTCTGCTGTGCATATGTGTTGAACATCTAAATCTCAGGATTACCTGGAATTTAGTAGAAAAGTACATTTCCCATGAGTTCTGATATGCTCTTCATAGAGTGAAAGTCTTTGTAGAATAAAGGTAAGTTAGGCTTCTGAAGAGTAAGCTGACATTCTTAGCACCTTAGTGTCCCTGAGGCTAAAGTATGCTGAGGTGAAAGTCTTCTGACATTTTTGGTTCTGCCTGGAATTTGGTGGTTGGTATTCTGTTAACATTCCTCATCTAGTTATAAGTCATGCCAGCCACCAGTCTTCCCATGTCCTTCTCTTTCAGCTCAGAGTTGTAACAGCACAACCCTTGTATGGCCTTTTCCAAGAATTAGAACTGACTGCACCTACCAAACGTGTGATGTGGCAGCAAGGCTGAGACCAGAGCCGGTGGCTGGCTGCCTGGCCTGCTTTTTTGGGCCCTCTTAGAAACTGAATCCAGCAAGCAGCGGCGGGTAACCTCCCTGCCTGAATCTAGTCATCAGTCACCACATGCTCCCCTGCTAGCTGCACATTCTTTCACAGACCATTAGCTGCATGTGTGAGCATAATGTTGTTACTGTTTGGGGGATGCTTGCTGGATCCAACAGGAAATCAGTCCTTCCCTTGTTTACCTAAACTGTCATGCCAAAATATAATGCTCCCTCTGCCTAATGAAGGAGACGAGGGAGTTGAGGAGAGGTAAGGTCGGGGAGAAGGAAGAAAGCACTTCTTTGTATTCACAGAGGGTTCCCCAGAACATGTCCCTTTTTACTCCCTAAGGAGGGGGTAGCTCTTGTGATGTGGTGGGGGTAGTGCTGTTGTAAATCTGCTCCATCTGCTACCATTTATTTTGGCTTTGCAGCCTTGATTATAAAAGTTTACAATCCTCAGACTTTACCTTCTTGTCCCTATCCTTCACCCCTTAACCTTTCTAACCCGTGTTTCAGCTCTGAGCCTGGGGAGGCTGACTGGGAAGCAGACTTATGTCTGATTCGAGAAATGTAGATGGGCAGTCATGAGAAGCATGTGTGCCCTGTGCATCCCAGGCCCTGGCTCTGTGGGAGGGAAAAGGGTAGGACTGTGGTTTTGGGGCGTGTACATAATCACAGCTGGTCTGGTCTTTGTAGCAGTCCATAATGAGCAACCGTTTTTGGCATTAGGGTGTCAGTCCTGTAAGGATCATCACTAAAGTTTGTCTCAGTGGAGAAAAGATCAAGAATCATGTCAAGAAGACCATGGGGTTTTATTCTACTTGAGTGAGAGAAATCACAGCCCCATCAAGCAGGAATGGTGGCCTTTCCCAGGTTCCATCCTTAACTACACTGACTGTTCCCCCTTCTGATTTCTCCATGGTCTTCTGTCTCTCACTCTGCCAGACTTGTTTTCATATCTCCATAGAGATGAGTAGCTTGTTTGATGTTCTTTCCATGGCAAAAATTTATTCAATGCAAAGTTCACTTCAGACACTTGGTTGGGACTTGAAGCTTAGACCAATCCTGAGATGCGTGGTGATCCTGAGAGATCAGACTGCCTGCCAGGTAAATCGTCCATATTTTTTCCTTGGCAGAGGCCCTGACAGGGCCTGGGATCCATGTTACCTCAGCAGTCTTTCTGCTTGGCCTACTCTTGCTGCTCTGTAGGAAGGCCCTATCTGGCCATTTCTGTGAAACTTGCCCCTTCTCAAGCACTCAGTAACTGTTGGTGTTGGCCCATCAGGCAATAAGGGGATGCCCGAGGTCTGTGCTTCCAAGGATAATAGAAACACCCATGTGTGTGGTAGGATAAAGGTAAGGACACTAAAGAACAGAGTGTGAGAGGTGAGTTGTAAATAATAACAGATGAAGAAAGGATTGGATCCACCAGCTTCTCTGCCAGTTGTGATTTTGATACAAGTTGTGTTGCTTTGAGCTCCTAGCAGAGAGCTGACACTACCTGCTGTGTATTTTGGTACTCTGTCCTATACTCCTCCAAGACATTTGCAAAGCACCACTAAGATGGGGGACTGGACCATAGTCCATCCCTAAAGAACTGAAAGCTCCTGAACCCCGCATCTCTGTGGCAAGATTCAGGGATGACTGGGTTTCCTTATAGAAGAGGAGCTCAGCTGAGCAAAGCCTGGAAGCCATATTCCAGGCCCTTAGGGGGTAGGCCCAGTGCCACCCTGAAGAAGCAGTACCATCTGGATTGGTGATCTTGCCATCAAAAGGCTTCCTGAGCAGGTTCTTGGTGCCCCTTGGCACTGGCCCTTTTCCTCTGAGTTGGGACTCTGTGAAGGGCATGGCTCCAGTAAGCTGAGGTATCTGGTGTATTGGCAGTAGCTAGGAGTGTGCAGTGAGGGCTTCAGATGAGGTTGTTCCTGAGACGCTGTTCTTGCTCCAGGGAGAGTTCTGCACTGGCTGGGTATGAATTCCCTGTGGGCCAAAGGAAAACAGGTAAGCAGCCAACCTTACCACAGTCTCATCCCTTCCCTGACAACTTACATAGATCCACTCTGCCCAGCTCATCCTTTATATCAAGTCAGTCATGGCGTGGGCACAGACACCAGTCATTCTATAGAAATAGGCCTGGGACCGTTGTGTGGTTTCAGGAACATCAGGAAGAACAGGCTATTGATTGGAAAGGGCTGTGCTAGTTATTCTCCTTTGCCTCCCTCCCCAGGTTCGTTCTCTGCCCTTTTTTTCCTCTGTGCCCTAGAAAGCTGACCCCTAGCGATTACATCACTCTGGTTCCTTTGTCTTCTTTTTTTTTGTTTGAGTTGGGTCAATGGAAAGCAACAGCAGAAGGTCAGAGGGTGGAAGGAGAGAGGCCAAATATTCTTTCCCCTACTTTGGCCCTGTGGTTCTGGCAGTGATGGTCTTTGACTCCTGCTCCAGCTAGGTTCACCCTCCTTCACAACTCTGGCTTGCACCTGGCTGCAAAACAGCCCTTGCCCCTCTTCAAGCCTAAAGCAGGTAACAGTTTTCTACTTTATTTATGCTTGATATCTCAACACCCCTTGTTTCCTTATAAATAGTCCTTTAATTAAATAACCTCAGACTCTCACCCGAGTGTGCCTTGTTTTCTGCAGGTCCTAAACACTGGCAAGATGACCTGCAGGACTGCATTATTTTTCTTGTCCTTGTCACTGCCTGGGAACCCTTGCAGCCTGATTCCAGCATTATGGAGGATCTGCTGTCTCCGTGTGTGTAGACTTGGATTCTAGTTCCTGGTTCCTGTCAATATCCCTGTTTCATTTAAGTGGCAGCATAATCTACTCAGCCACACAAATTCAAAACCTTAGACTGTTCTTCCTCTTCTCATTTTCGTCCATCTATTGCCACGGTTATTTTTTGAAAACCTAAATGATCTTTTGCCTCCTTGACTGAAATTTGTCAATAGTTCCCAGAAGCCCACAGGATAAAATCCATTATCTTAGAACTATCACAACCCTCCCTGCAAAAAGCTCTAGTACTTAGTAGGTTTGAAGTATACAGCCTCATTTTACAAAACAGAAAACTCAGGTCGTGATTTCCTCACCGTCCTCCAGCTAGAAAGTGGTGGGACTTGATTCGGGAACCAGTGACACCTTCCGAAGCCCAGTTCTGTGCTCCTTCTTTACTCCTGCCATCTTTGACTTTGGCCCCTCCTTCAAAACTCAGCTCAAATACTACTTCTGTGAAGCTTGTGCTAGCCCCCATCCGGTTGCTTTCTGTCCACTTGCTCAGCATTCAGTCCACACATTAGTAGTACTGGGGCTATTTGCATGTGTGCATACCTCATCTGACACTTACATTCCCAGTGTCTGGGGCACAGCGTTCAACACAACAGTGAGCCTTAATAAATGTTTGTTGACTGAATGAACAACTCTGCCCATCCCACCGCACATATGCAAGTATGGGTGTGAATGCACATCCCAGAGCAAATATAGGCATTTTTAACCCTTGAAGATAGAGGGAGTCTTTACTGACAGGTAGAACAGCCCCTCTTCTCTGACCCCACTGGATGATGATGCTTCCTTTGACTGATGCTACCAATCCTTTAAGTGGCCCTGTTTTCCATGGTCCCCTTCTTGCAAGCAGTGATCACAGCTGGAGACAGCAACACAGAGCAAGAGGACTTCTACTTTTACCTGTGAGGACCCTAACCCTAACTTCTACATGAAAGAGGAAGGAAAAATAATGGACTTGAAAAGAAAATACTGACATGGCTTGAGGTGACAGGAAAGATTCTAGGACAGATTGGAAACTGAGTTTACAATCGAACAGCCTTAAGTGCACACAGGGATGTAGAAGATGTAGTTATTGGGTGAAGCCAATGGTCTGACCAGTTCTAGAAGTCTGCCTTGTAAGATGTCAAAGGAAATGCATCTCTCTTCCATCCATTGCCTTTTACAAACCACACACATACAAGTCACACACTGGAGTGTGGGAGCAGAGGGTACATTTATAGTCTTCCAGCTCCCTGAGCCTATACATGACTGGTTCCACAGTGGTTCGGAGTTACCTGTGTGGCAATTGTGCAGCCAGACCCGATGCCCATCATACTTGCAGCGGCACTGTATCATATTGTTGGAGAAATCTGACTCTGCCACCTCATAGTGGGGGTTCACAATCACCTGGAGTGAAAGAGGGGACAACTGAAAATGGATGATTTGGTTTCTGAATGAGTTGACTGTGGCTGTGATAAACCCTTACATGTGTTTCTGTTTGCTTCATTAATTCTTACAATTACCCAGGAGGTAGGCACTGATGTTCCCATTTTACAGATAGGGACTGAGAAGTTCCAACTGAGAAGCTGATTTATCCAGTGTTCACTGAATCAGGACTCAAACCCAGGTTCGCTGGATCCAGCTTGAGTGTTACTTCCCTAGCTCCTTTTAGTGACAGGCCTGTTGGAAACCCTATATGGGAAATTCTCTCCCTTCGTTTGCCCTCAGGGAAAGTTTTAGAACATCTGGAGGAAATTGGGCTCTGTGGGGAATCCCCCAGCCACCTTACCTGGAAGATATAGTTCCCAGGGCCCACGTCTGTGATATCCACCCACTGGCAATCAATGTCATGCCGGTAGGTGTCCCAGCAGCCTACCGTCACTCCCTGTTCCCCAAAGTTGGCACACGCGTAGCGCCGCTGCAGTCCTGTAAGGAAGGGGACAGCTTTTGAGACAGGACCAAGCACTCTGCTAGGTCTTTTATTTGCTTTACCAGTTCAGTGTCATCATGCCTGGTTCACAGATTAAGGACCGTCAGAGCTAGAATCTTGCTATGAATCCAGCACCAAAACAAACCACATTTGTGACAAAGGTATGATTCATTTGATTTGTTTGACTGCTCCTGTTGAACTAGGAACTGTGGTTGGAAGATTCCAACCCTCCTGTGCTAATTTATTTGTGCATCCACCTATCCATCCTTCCAGCCTTCTAAAGATCCGGTGTTTACCATGCAGTTCCTAAGGGTTAGGGACTACGGGTATGCAGACAGGAAGCAGACAATGCTTGCCCTCTGCGAGCTCAGCAGAGATAGGACAGGTCTGCAACTCTTCTCCAAGACAGAAAGTGCTGAGTGTTTTAAAAGAAGAACAATGTGTGTGGGGAATTCAGAGGAAGTAAAAACCTCCCGTGTAAGATTTCAGAAGGTAAGAAATTGCCTTGATTGCTAACTTTTCAAGCCAGGGTCTCCAGGTGCCTTGGGCGGCTGAATGGAGCAGAGAGAAGCCTGATCCCAAAGGGACTGAAGAACATAACAAGAGGAGATGCTGGTAGGTGCTGACAGGAAACCACATACCTGTGGGGCAGTTTGTGTCCTCCAGACAGAAGCTGGCCTTGTGCCCCTCAGCCACCTTGGAGCCATTGAGAGTGAGGAGGTCATAGTGGGTGAAGACCTCAATGCTGTGGTAATGCCTGCAGAAGGGATAGAGCTGTCAGTGCAGCAGCAACAGGAGAGAGGGTCCTCTCTGGAGGGGCTGGTAGGGAAGACAGGCACCAGGCCCCATCATGACCCGAGAGGAAAGTTGTAATAGTAGGCAGTGCCTTTCTCCCTCCCAAACCCAAGATTAGTATGACACACAGCCTACTTTGCTGGCATCCCTGCCAGGCAGCAAGCACAGCTGCCCCCATCACCTAGGGTCTCAACCCAGGCAAGAGGTAGAAGCCCTGCCCTGGTCGCCTCCAGGAGGCTGGTGCCTGACAGCAAGGCCTGAACTGGAGGGAGAGGTGGGGCACCAGGTCTATGAGCAGCCTAGCAGCTGAGCTGCTGGGAAGAGGGTCCCTGTCAGCCTGAGACCAAATTGCTACCATTGTTTCCAATCCAGTGATAATGACAGCTCTGTTCATGCTACAGGGAAAGGTGGTTATTATCTCAGGCGAGACCAAGTCCCAAAGTCATTGCCCATTCCTCTCCACTTTCTCCACCCGTGACTGTGTTCTGAAGAAAAAAAAATGCTGCCTTTGTCACAGGCATTGTCTCTCCCTCTCTCTGGTCTGGAAGCTCCTGATAGGAAAGAATGTTCATTGTCCCTTTTTTAGTGCCAGTCTGTTCATGCTGTTCTTTGAGGGCCTTGCCTTGCTGCTGAAGGAACCAGCGAGCTTTTCCTGCAGAGCCAGCACCCTGGATGGGATGTCTATTTTGGGCCTCCAGGTTCCTGGGAGTCCCCACTTTACCTGGCTTCTGAAGGCAAGGCCTGTGATCCAACATAGGAAAAGTGTCAAATACCATTCTAACAGAACAAGTCTGCTGGTGGTGATGCCTCTGTGGGATGTTGCTGTGGGAAACAGACCCCACGGGCACCACTGACATAGTGAAGGCGAGAGCGATGGAGGGGCAGGTGGATGCCGCTGTCCTCACTGGCTCCTGCAGGCAAGGCCAGCAAGGAGAGCGCACACCCCTCCCAGGAAAGCTTGCCTGTGGCCAGGAAAGGACCAAACTGCTCCCTGGACCCTGCTTTTTGTTCCTAACCCTCTAGTGCCAAGGCATGGGCAGGCTCTAACCTGTGGCACTGGTGCCAAACCCAGCTCTCGCGTCCAGTCTTTGGACGAAAGTCTGTCCGGCCCAGGTTGTAGATCTGTGTGGAGAAGCGCAGTAGGCGCCGGTATCCATAGGGCCAGTCCATGTGATCCGCAGACTTGGAGAGGCAGTTCTCCTCGTGGGCACAATAGAGCTGGCTGAGCGGGCGGTCCTCCAGGTAGGCTGTCTCCTGCACTAGCTGGGCGTTCATCACCAGGTCTGGTGCACCTGGGGCAGCAGAGGTCATGGCAGTGACTCAGAGGGTGGAAAGGCAGCCAGTCTTAGTCTCCAGCACAGGGCAGGCTTGCCCCCAGATTAAACCCTCCGGGAGGACCCCACAAAAAAAGGGCAGTTTTAAGAGTCAGGAGATGGTGAGTTCTAGTAACAGTTAAAGGAAGTCTATCACCTTAACCTGGGAGGCAGCTACAGTGTCATGGTTAAGCTTGCTGGGTTTGGAGCCAGGCCACCTGGGTTCATTCTTGGCTTTCTGACTGTATAATTCACCAGCTGTGTAACTGCTTAACCATTTTGTCTCTCATTTTCATCATCTGTAAGATGAAGATAATAGTGATATTAATGTGATGACACCTGTAACATGTCTGGCCCACAGTAAACATGCGGTTGAAGTAAGCTAGTATTTCTTTTGTAAAATGCTTTTAAGCCTGTAAAGTGCCTTTATGTAGCTTAGTTCATATAATCCTCAGAAAGCTCTGCTGATACCTAACTTGGATACTTTGCCTGTACTGTCACTAAAAATCATTATCACTAAAGTAGTCCTGGGCGGAAGTGAGGCCCTGCCACACCGCTGACCACAGCGTGCATGCCACCTGGGCAGGCCAGCCGCAGCTTGCCCCAGGCTGGAGCCATCTGCTCCTGACAGTTGGCCCTGTGAGGTCCTGTGGTATATATTGGAGACAGCCAGGAAGTGCCCACTGACAAAGAGTTCCTTAGGGAAAGAAGGCAAGCTTTCAGAAAGAATGAGAAGAGGGAAAGAAAGCAATGTGAAAAGCCAGGGAGGAAAAACAGGTGGTTATAGAGGCTGCAGGTTGGCTGGCTGTGCCCAGCTGTCATGAAGCATCCATCAAATGTGTTCAAGAAGAGAGCTGCCACTGTAGGCAGTGGAGCAGGGAGGGGTTCGAGGTTCCCAGGAAGGGGAGTTGAGTGGGGAGCAGTCTCCCCACGTGCTGGGAGGCCTTGGTGATAAGGAGAACCGTTCTGATGCCCCATCCCTGCAGGGGAGGGTCTGATGGATGGGCCCAGGGTTCTCACCAGGGTTCCCTGGACAGAAAGGAAGCCAAGAGCTCGCTGACAAAGGTTAAGGATGTCTTGGTGTTGAAATTTGGCCAAGAAGAACGTCAAGTGGCCACTTGGGTTGATGCTATCTGTAGCCTTTGGACCGGGTATAGTCCATCTTGGCACTGACCTGGTTGGGAGATGTCAGAGATGCTGCTGCCTTAAGAATCTGGGTTTGTGGGGCAGAGCAGTGCCACAGATGGCCTTGTCCCAAAACCTTTTGGGTAAATCCCACAGCTCAGGAAGAGAACACACAGCTGGGCCTTGGCCCCAAGTGTGCTCATATTTTTATGTCCTCTACGACAGCTTTCAAACTGCTTTTCTGACTACAAACCACAGTAAGAAATACATTTTATGCTGTAACCCAGTACACACATAGTTCCAAGGAAAAACTGCCCTTGCTATGTCCTGTGCTGTTCCATTGTTTGATGTTGTTCATAACCCAAAGTTGAAAACGGCCGTTCTGTGTCCTTGTGCTTTCTCATGTTCTCAGTGTTCTTTCTCACAGTAACTTCATGAGGGGGAAGGGTATGGATCCTGATGGGACGGGTGATTGGGCCACACAGCTGGGAAATGGCAGAGCTGGTACGTTCATTCCCTCATGCTGCTGGCCGTAGGCCTGGGACCAGCATGCAGGGCCTTCCCTGAGGAGGAGCACAGGCCTACCTGTCCCCAGCCCTGTGAGCCCTCCGTCACTCACTGTCCATGCAGGAGACTCCAGCCAGGAAGCGCCCGCCGCCATGGGAGCAGTGCACCGGCCCGTGCCTCTGGCACTGCTGCAGGGCCAGCTCTGTGCCTGAGCAGCGCACCCCGCTCATCACCACCTCTTGGGCCCTCGGCATCCCCGACCAGTACCAGGTTTCCTAAGAAAACAGCCAGTGTCACCCAATCAGCGTGACTTTGGAGTCACCTCCTGACTCCCATCTGAGGTGTGGCCCCAGTCATACCACCCCCACCAGGTTGTGTCCAGCCTGGGCCCGAAATCTTTAGTGATGAGAACCCATATTCCCTGGGGCAGTCCTTGACACATTTGGACCCTTCTGATGTTAGAAATCCCTTCCACGTATGGAAGTAAAAATCCACCCACCGTGGCTTCCACTACTAGCCCTACACCCCTCCCCCTTCCAGACGGCAGAGGAGGGTCCTGTTCCCCATTCTTCTGCCCGGGGGCTGTGCTCCCATTTCCCTAGCTGCTCCTCAAGCGGCCCAGATCGTCATTTGTGCTCAGGGTTGCCCAGTCCGCATTGTGCGGCAGCCCAGTGTGGGTGCAGGTACAGAGGTTTCTCTTGCAGTCATGCCTGAGTCTTCTTGATTTTATTTTTTGACGTATTTTAGGTCTATCCACTTATTTCCCCTGGACTGCCTGGTCCAGTCCAGCCTCATTTCTCACCTGGGCTACTACAGTAGCCTCCTGAGTGTGTTTCCTTGCATTCATGTGAGTCTCCACCCAACTGTTCTCCAAACAGCAAAGGAAGAAATCTTTTAAACATGTGGATTGCATGTGGATTGCAAGCTTTGAGTGATCTTGCCCCTGCCTCCTCTGCCCTCATGCTTGACAGCACTCTCTCCAGAGCCACTCTACAACCCCTGGCCCTGATCTCCTCAGCCGAATCAAGCTTTCTCTGGCCACAGGGCTTTTGCATAAGCTGTTCATTCCTCCTCCCCCTTGTCTAACTTCTATTCATCTTTCCTGCAGACACAACTGTGTCCCTCATTGACCATTTCATTAAGGACTGTGTCTTGTTGTTCACCACATTGTTCCCAACACTCGGCATCATGTCAGCTCATAGTTTCACTCAGTAATGAATTGTCAAATGGGTAAAGAGGCAGCAGCTTTAGCACAGGAAGTTTTGGGCCTCAGTCCAGGAGGGTGAGAGGTCATGCGGAAGAAACAACACAGGGACCTACCTTGTGGGCATGGATGGCAAAACCCAGGCCGAGCTGTCGGCAGGCCACCATGGCTTCGGTGAGCCCCCAGTTTTCACTGCACACACTCCCCCAGCGTGGGACCCCGTTCACCTCCACCTGCACCTCCAACAGCCCCTCCTCAGGGATGCGCCCACCAGCCAAGCGCACCTGCAATGGTGAGGGGTGTGTGAGGAGTGGGGTAGCCTTGCAGGGAAGAGCTCAGGGCTGTGAGCCTGGAGAGCTGCCCAGACCAACTCACTGTGTCACCCTAGACAAGATAGTCCCCTTCTCTGCCGTGGTCTCCTCTGTAAGGTGAGGACAGTGTAGCAGGTAGTCTCTAACATCCCTGCCTACTAGAGAAATCTGAGTCGAAGTGCCTGGACCAGGGGCTCTTCCTCCTGCTCTGGCACTTGCCCTCCACCATTAATGACAACTGGCAATTTGCCAAGGGCTTTCATGCCCCTCGCCTCATTCACAGTGACCCCCTGAGAGTGTGAACCCCGTTTTACAGCGGCACCAGCGACTTGCTCACAGTCCACATTAGCACTGACACTGCCCTGAGCATCCCACACAGACTCCCTCGTGCTGACAGCCCTGTGGCCGTCTTTCCCAGGCACCTTCTTTCTCAGCTTCACAGGGGACCCGAGACGGGTGTGGGAGAGCACATCCATCTGCAGAGCCCCTGTGACCTCTGACATTTCGGAGGGGCTGCAGCCAGGCCGGCTGTAAGGGAAGGAGACTGGTGCCCAAAGAAGAAGCACTAGCTGCTTCTCCTGGACCTCTCCCTGCTAGCTTGATGTGTCCTGGGGGCTCCCCAGGGTTTCCCGGTCCCCAGCCTGAGGCCATGCTCAGACCCAAACTCACCTGATTCTGAAAGCCCATGTTAGGGACGTTGCACCTGACAGCAGCATCATTCTCATGTTGACAACCATTCTGGGACCCTTCTAGGGCAGGGCAGTCGCTGAGGGTCCGCTCATACCCCCTGCAGCGCACCTCACTCAGGTGGATGGGCCCTAGCCCTAGACAGGGAGAGAGGTGCTATGTGCAAGGCTCTATCTCCGTAACCCCACACTTGTGGCTTCCCCTTCACAGAGGGGGAGAATTTTCTGTCCTGGCCCTGTCACCCCCGGGCCGTCCAGACATGGACCAGTGGCATACCCAGGCCTTCTCACCCCTCCCCAGGCCACCTCACTCACCTTGGCCCAGCCGGGCCCCAAAGAGGGCCTCCCGAGCAGAGCCAAAGCCCAGCTGACGACACACGACACTGGCAGAGATGAGGTTCCACCTGTGGTCACAGACCGTGCCCCACTGGCGGTTCACGAGCACTTCTACCCGGCCCTCGCCCACCTGGGCCCCGGAGCGCAGGCGCACCCTCAGCTCCTGCTGGGAGAAACCTGCTTCAGGGACGGCCGAGGAGGAGGCAGCCAGCAGGGGCTGAGCCACCACAGCAGAATCCCAAACGGGACTCCTTCACGCTCCATGGCGGTGGCCAGAGCCAAGGGTGGGGAGTTCCAGTCCTGCCTCTGACTTCCTATAGCTGTCACCCTGAATAAGCTGTTTTTTTTGAGCTCCATTTCTTCAATAGCCAATCACCACCACAGCCTCATCAAGGATGTCGTCTCAAGTGTGGCGCTGAGGCGTCTGTACCACCTCACGAGGCCACCCCAGTGTGGCGCTGAGGCATCTGTACCACCTCACGAGGCCACCCCAGTGTGGCGCTGAGGCGTCTGTACCACCTCACGAGGCCACCCCAGTGTGGTGCTGAGGCGTCTGTACTGCCTCACAAGCACTTGCTGATCTCCTCTTTATAACAGAGGAGCAGGCTCAGGCTCAGTACTGGCCCTCAGCGGGATGTAGTTAAGATTTAATTACTGTTTTTACAGTCACCTTCTATTCAAGGCGGGTGATGTCAGCTTTCCATTTATGGTAGGGCTATATATGATCCTTTTAAATACATTCCAAGGTTCTACAGTTCTGTGATTCACTCTCCTCCTCCCAGTCTGGTTCCTCTCGCCTGCATGTCCTGGACCTCCCTGCACCCCTCACCAGGCAGGGTCCCGCCCGTGCCTCCAAGCTGTGGTGTGGGTGCAGGGCCCCCAGGGCTCACCTCTGCCCGGGACCCTTTGCGTTGTGGCTTTGTCTTCGGTGGGCGGAAGCGAGGCCCTGCCACACAGCTGACCACAGCGTGCATGCCACCTGGGCAGGCTGGCTGCAGCTTGCCCCGGACTGGAGCCACCTGCACCTGGCAGTTGGCCATGTGGGGCTCTGTCCCCAGGCAGGTGACCTGGTGGATCCAGAAGGAGTTCTTATTCGTCAGGCTCTTCAGCCTAGAAGACAACGGAGATTGAAGGTGGAAGAAGGGCTGAGGGAAGAGCTTCAGGACTAAGGCAGGCCAAGGTAGAAAGGAGGGGATAGAGGCCCTTCATGCCACACCCTGTTGCTTCCTCCCCCTAGGGTGCTGCTCCTCACCTAGATTTAGGGTCCCTCATCTTCAGATCCCAGACTTTCCTGTTATGGGAGAAAACAGATAGGAGATGGAAGGGGTGTAGAAGTCCCACCCCCTGCCACCTGGTTCCTCATAGTTGTCCTTAAGTTTGCACAGGACTTTACGTTTGTAAACTTGTTCATAAATCTTATTTCAATGCTGAGTTTCACAGCAGCCCTGATGGGGTGGCCACCTCACAAATAACAATTTTACAAGGAAGGCAAGCAAGGTCCCTCAGCCAGGCCTAGAGTGGGGACAGGCGGATCAAGCTTGCCCTCTCCCAAATCCAGAGGAAGGGGAGCATTTAGGGAGGGCCCAAGAGAAGGGGCCCTCTGGGGACAGGTGGGAGGTGAAGGCCTTGCTAGTGGGGGCGGCCCCAGAGACACCCAGGCTATCATCAGGCCTGCCCTCCTCATGGGTGGCAGGCGAGTCAGCGAGACCTAGGCGTGCAATTACCAGGCAGGGGGAGTCGGGCTGCATCCCAGGATCCCCAAGGATGGAGCCAGGGACTGGCCACCACCCATGTTTCCTCAGGACAGGGGTCCTCTAAGTCAAAGACACAAGGACACTGCAACAAGGGCCTTCTAACCCTTTAGGGAAGCAGGATCAAACTGATTGGGGTGGATGAAGCAGATGACTCACATGTACTATGGGAGATTTCTCCCTTGATGAGAAACACAAGTCTTCCCTGACACGGATCTGGCAGAACCGTGACTGTGGCTGTCGTTTACTGGTTGATGGAATCAGCTGTGACAGTTCAGCCATGTTTCTGACAATATTTTTATGTCTCCTCTCTCCAGGCCCCCACCCCATGCCTCGCTTACACGCAACCCAGTCACAGCCTGGCTTGGACCAGAGCTGAGGAAATTCATGAGGGAAGAGTTGGGATATTCACAGTGGAATTGAGGATGGAGGCCCAGAGGCCCTCCCCAAAGCCCTAAAACCAGTCACTGGCTGAACTGAGGCCAGAACAGTTTGTCTAAACTCTACATGTGGGTGTCACTGAAAGTATCTGCAGGGAAGTCTAGGGTTTTAACCAGGGACACTCAGTTTTATGTTCGATTGTTTTCACGGGGCCGGGAGGGGGCGCGCATTCTGTACCTAGTCAGTTCTGTTTACATAATTCAACAGTGCAGGGTTTACTTTCTGACTGTTTCTAGGTATTTCCCAGGATCCTAAAGGTCCTCCTCATTCACTTTCCTATTTATTATTCTGAGGCCCCCATGAAGCAGGAAATCTGGGCACATTCCTCAGTAGGGCCTGTTTTCTCTCCCCGAGTCCCAACACCTGCTGGATGTCCTGCCACAGACACCACCACTGCCACTCAGTCCTCACTGAACTCTGCGAGGTCCCACATGCCACACACATCACACACTCACCTGTGTGCACACTTACTTGCCCCTTACATGAGTCCACACTCAGGCTCATGCACACACCCTACATCGCATGCAGGCACATGCACACGCACTCAGTCCCTGCCCCACAACCCTGCCTCCTGTGGGGCTTACACCAGCCGCGCTCCTACCTGTAGTAGTGGCTGTCGACAGGCACCTCGCTGGGGAAGCCCAGCATCCCGCACACCACCCTGCTGTTGTTCATGGTCCAACCCTGGTCACACACCTGCCGCCAGTGGCCCTCATACTTCACCTCCACGGCTCCCTCGGTCACTGGGCTATGCTGCTTGGCACTGGCAAGGATGGGCTTGAGCCGCACCTCCTCCAGCCGCCGGCCCTGCAGGGTGCACAGTCACCTGTGGGCCTCGGGACTCCCTGCTGCAGATCTTCATGCAGAAAGTCTGGGGCTTGGAGCTTGTAGAGACCATCCCACCCAGCCCCATCATTGAACAGGCCAGGAAACTGAGGCCCAGAGAGGGGGAGGCATTATCAAAGGCCACAGAGTAAGTGCAAGGCAGAACCTCAGCTTGTCTAAGCCCTTTCCCTCAGTTCCTTGAATTTGTCCAACTGGAGAGAACTAGGCAGATCCGGCCCTCCCTGGGATCAGGATGGGAGCCCTTGGAGTTTGGGAGGCTTCTGCTGGGCATGGAAGGGCCTTCTCTGTGCCACCCTGAGAGCGCTGAGATGGGCATAGACCAGCCACTTGAGACCATAGCAGGATCCTTTGGCCCACAAGACCCCCCAGCCCTAGCCCTGGGATGACTTAGACCAGTACAGAGTCCCCTTCACAACATGTTTCAGTGACCAGCTGTCCTGAGGCTGGAGGCTGCCTGGCAGCAGAGCCCTGCCCGCTCCTGTTTGGCTTGGGCTGTTTTTAGCTCAGGGTTGTTTGTGCTGGGAAGAGGCAGCAATTGTGGCCAGGCCTCGTGGATGAGGGAGCCCCTTACCCCACTGCTGTCTCCCTTATGGGAGCAGCTTCTGTGATTCCCAGTGGGGTCAGCTCTGGTCCTCTGGCCTGCCTTGCCTCAGGCTGGGGCCCTCTATTTATGCACCTGCTGCAGGGCACACTCAGGAATCGGGGCCCCAGGGATGATGCTCAGTGCAAACTGCACCTTTTCCCCTTGCTCCTGTAGGCCCACCTTCTGGGAGGCTCTCTGTCCTCTGACCCAGCCCTTGGCTCAGACCAGAGCCTGAACAGCCCCCTCACCTGGGGCCCAAGGGCATTGGAGACGGTTTCAGAAAGGTAGCCACGATGGCGCCTGGGGTGGCATATCACCCCTACGTCTTCAGAGTGACTGCAGTCACTGACACCCCAGCCATTAGACCCGCACTGGTCCAGGGAGCTCTCCGTGCCCACACAGCGCACATTGTCCAGCCAGATGGGTCCTGTGGAGTGGGGGTGATGCTCAAAGATGGCACAGAGAGGCAGGTCACAGGCTCTGCCTCCTGCATAGGATCCCACACTTACCAAGTTACCTCTTCCAAACCCTGGGAGAAAGTGGCAGAGAGGAGGAAGGTTGGGTCTCCTGGGGAATTCGTATTTATAACCCTGCCTGCTACCTCCTTTGGGCACTGGGTCTTAGAGAATCTGTTTTTGGAAAATGCCAGGTAGCTGTAGGAATCAGACCTACCCATTTGCCCATTTTTCATTCAACATTCTCTAAGCACCCACTGTGTGCAATTGCTATGTTCAAGGAACTTGGAGTTTAGTGGTGGTGATGGGGGTGGCCTTATCACAGGAGAGAATGGGAGGGTGGGAGCAGCGGCTCTGTGCAGCTGAGGCACTCAGGAAATGCCTTGTGGAGGAGGTCACGTGAGCAGGGTATCAAAGGATGGGTGAGTGTCAGTGAGCCCAACCCAAGAGAAGACTGTCACCATTTCCTTGCCACCCCGCTGGGCGGCACCAGTCACTCACCCTCCCCTTGGCCATACTTGGCACTGTGGGCCCAGGTCAAGGCAGCTTCGAAGCCCAGCTGGCGGCAAGCCACCGTGGCCTCCTGGAGAGCAAAGCTGTCATCACACACGGTGCCCCACTGGCCCTGGTGCAGCACCTCCAGGCGGCCCTCCTCTGGCTTGCTCTCTGGGCCCACCAGCCGGAGCTTGGTGGTGCCCAGTGACTGTGGCCTGCTAAGAGGCGGCTGGCCTAGCAGCAGCAGGAACAGGGAGAAGGTGGCTGGTGGGGACCACGCCATGGTGACTTCAAGGACAGCTGAGGCCAAGATACCTGAGGAATGAGTAAACATGACAGTGATCACCACATCTACCCAGATCTCAGGCCTCTTCAGCAATTTGGCAGCTCCTGGCAAGACAAACGAAAGACCCCCCGAGAGAGAGACAGAGAGAGAAAGAAAGAGGGAGAGAGAGAGAGTGTGTGTGTGCATGCATAGTGGCATTAATTGAGTCTGGGCCAGTTTAGCTGATTTGGTTCAAATCCACCACATTCGCCATGCGACCCTGAGGAAGTTTAAGCTTAACCTCACTGAGTCTCAGTCTCCTCATCTGTAAAATGGGGATAGTAATCTCCATCTCACAGTGTTGTTGAGTGTTAAATAAAACACCGTAGGGAAAGTGCTTAGCAAAGTCCTAGCGATGGCGAGTACACAATAAACAGCCGCTCTTACATACCTAAAGTCTTATGTGTAGGTAGACGAGGTCACCCACCCTTTGAGTCATGGGGGAGCCCCCAGAGTGCCCTCAGGTCAAGACTATCTACCCCAGGGGCACTGCCACCACCTTCTGATGTTCCTAGCACCCTAATCAAATGTGTGAAATGTCGCCTTCACCCCAGAAGGCACATGGAAGGCTGGAGCAGAAAGGGCTGAGGGGCATCGAGGACTCCACCACTCATTGGCTGTGTGGGTTGGGCAAGTCTCTTCACCTCTCTAAGTCCTGACTGTCTCTTTTTCCTTTTTTTTTTTTTTTTTTTTTTTGAGACAGAGTCTCGCTCTGTTGCTCAGGCTGGAGTGCAGTGGTGCAATCTCGGCTCACTGCAACCTCTGCCTCCCAGGTTTAAGCAATTCTCTGCCTCAGCCTCCTGAGTAGCTGGGATTACAGGTGCCCACCACCATGCCCAGCTAATTTTTTTGTATTTGTAGTAGAGACGGGGGTTTCACCATCTTGGCCAGGCTGGTCTTGAACTCTTGACCTCGTGATCCACCTGCCTCAGCCTCCCAAAGTGCTAGGATTACAGGCGTGAGCCAGCGCACCCGGCCCTGACTCTTTATTTCTAAAGTGAGGAGATGGAACCACATATCATCTGATCCCTCCTGCAGCTTGGATAGCCTATGATAGCCTCGCATCCATCTAGGTGTATGATTTATGCAGATTCAATACACATTTTTTGAATACTTGCTTCAGGCCAGGTGCTGGGACACAGAAATGAAGACATCAAATACCCTCCCTACCTTCATGAAGCTCAAGAAGAATTAGGGAAGCCTTTCAAAGAAGGGACACTTAACCTGAGCCTTATTGGGCGAATAAGATTCTCCCAGGTGAGAACAGGGGCATTCAAGGTAGAGAGAAGAGGACTAGGAAAGAGGGAAAGAGGTGAGTTTGTGCAAGAGCAGGAAGTGCCCTTCTCTTACCCCAGACTACAGTGTGGGGGCTTGGAGGAGAAAGAGATGGAGGGACGAGCTGGGGCCAATGATCAAGGGCCTTGTGTACCACACAGAGGGTTTGCCTTCATCCTGTAGGAAATGAGGCGCCAGCGGAGGGTTTCAGGCAGTAAACAGAGAGGGCCTCTGTCTCCAGGAGGCTGTAATCAGATGTTCTTTGGGTCCTTAGAGAGAGGATGAGGCTGGGGGCAGTTCCTCTCCCCCTCACAGAGCAGCCTTGGTCCTGGGACCAGCAGGTGGAGAAGGGCGTAGAGGAGAGAGTCCCAGCTGGTTAGAGCTGTCCGAGACCTCTGGAGCCACCAAAGCTGAAGCTCCTTCACCCTGAGGCTCTGCTGCCGAGGGGAGCTGAGGCCAACCTGGACCGGGATGGAGAAGACGGGCTAAGAAAGCTCATTCTGATGAGACCTGCCTCTTCCACGGCCATGGGGGAATCATGCAGCTCATCCACTTGAGTGGGAAGGCTCTCACAGGCCCCTGCCACTCTCACTTCCATGCATGGCATCTGCCCCACTCCCTCTCAACAGCCTTGGCCAGCAGGGCCGGATGGAGTGGGCTCCTAAAAGTGCACTAGACAAGTTCTGGGAATGAAGCTCCACGGGAGTGGGGATGTGCTGTGTCCCCAGTGTCCAAAATAGTGTCAGGTGTGTAGGTGGCACTCATTCATATCTGTGGTTGCATTGGTGGGAGGTGGCAGCACAGTGCTTGAGAGCACAGGCTGGACGGTCAGACTGCTGGGGTTCAAATCCTGCCTCCACCAGTTCACTTCTAAGTGATCTTGGGCCAGCGATTTAGTTTCTCCCTGCCTCAGTATCTCCCTCTGAAAAGTGGGGATAATAATAGCAACTATCTCATAGGATTTTTGTAAAGATTAAATGAAGAAACATTAAACCCTTAGAAGAGCAAGCATTCAGTAACAATGAATTATTATTATTATTATTGAGATAGATTTTTGCTTGTCACCCAGGCTGCAGTGCAATAGCACAAACTTGCCTCACTGCAACCTCCGCCCCTCGGGTTCAAGGGATTATCTTGTCTCAACCTCCCAAGTAGCTGGGATTACAGGCATTCGCCAGCATGCCCAGCTAATTTATTTGTATTTTTAGTAGAGACAGGGTTTCACCATGTCGGCTCTTGAACTCCTGACCTCAGGTGATCCACCCACCTTGGCCTCCCAAAGTGCTGGGATTACCAGCATGAGCCACCGCACCGGCCAACAATGAACTATTATTAACAGCTACTGTGAGAGCTATGATAGAACCATTGGTCTAGATTGGTCCCACCTCCTCTCTATACAAAGAAGGAAATGGAGGCCACGTCCGATCTCAACTGCAAGTCTTTGGCAGTCCTCTCTGCGGCATTCTCTAGATTTGCCCTTTTTCCCTCCACGCACACTACAGAGCCTAGATGCTCCCCTCTCCACTCCCTGAGACTGTGTAGGGGCTGCCTTCCCATTCTCACCTCTGCAGCTGTCCCCCTCTGACCCCTCCCACGCTTCCTTTCCAGACTGAAACACTGTCTTCTGCATGTCAGGGCCTGTGGGGGCTCCCAGCTGGCTCTCCCACGAGCAGAGTGCTCTCCATTGTTTCCCATTCTCTCCTCCGTGCTCCCCGGAAGAGGAGGTAGATAGCCAGGGACTGAGCCAAACCACTCCCCAGATGGCAAGAAAGGATGGGATGGATCGGGCTCAGGTCCCTCAGCTGTTAGGACCCAGTGGTCACACTGGGTCTCGGCTGAGTGATGACCACACCTCCTCTGCTACCCCCAGGAGTCAGGAAGCTCCTATCTCTGCCACCAAATTGTGTCTGGTGTCAATTGTTTTCCTTTCTCTGAGTCTCAGCTGCAAAACCTGTAAAATAAGGAGGTGGCACTCGAGGGCCCCTCTATACGACATGCTCTGATGGGGCCCAGCGTAGGCTGGGCAGGTCTGCTGTTTGACTCGTGGCTGAAGTCCGCGCCACGCTGAGGAGGTCTTATTACAGGCTGTGGACAGCCCCAGGCCAGCAGCTCCTTCCTCTCCAAGGGACCAACCTGAGGGCACGGGAGGGCTTCCGCTGTAGGACCCTGGGGTCTGGGCCAGGGAAGCTGCCTTCCATGAACGCTGCTGGAAGGTGGGGGGATGGCAGAGGGAACCAAGAGTCAGATGCAGGGAGAGCCCCTCTTATCGGCCTTCCTGCCCACTATAGGCCCCCCAGAGCTTTTGCTCACACCAAACTATAGCCTTCATCTCCCAGCCTCCAAGCCTTTGCTCTCTCTGTTCCTTTCCCTCTAAGATTGTTAAACTCCTACACATCCCGCGGCACCAGCTCAAATGCCACCCCCTCCATTAAGCCCTCCCACAAAGCCTTCCACAAAGCACATTGTGTGTTTGCTTCCTGATGCCACAACCAGACTGCAGGTATCTGTTCCCCTAGCACTGAGCACAGAGAACCAAGCTGTGCATCCTCCCTCAGAGAAGGAAGCAGCCTGAAAAGTGGCCGTTACTTTCCCAAATGAAGGAGAAGGGGACAGGAGGGAAAGAAGGTGGAGGGGAAAGAGGAGGGGAGGGAAGTGAGGATAATAATTACACATTTAAAAATACAGATTAAATACTTATCTCCATTTTACAGACAAGAAGATAAGGTCCAGGGAAGTCAGGTAACTTGCCCAGTCAGGATTCAAACCCAGGCAGCCTGGCTAGACGCCGGGCTCTCAAAACCACCAAGAATGAATGTTGGAAGAGGGGAAAGAGGAAAGGAAGGCAGGGAGCAGACTGAAATTCCACCGTGTTCTGGAGGATTTATGACCCAGGCCCTGATGTGAGGGCACTGCGCAGGGTGCTCTTTGCTGAATGCCACCGAGTGACAGATCCAAGACCTTTCCAGCTTGAGGCACAGAGGCACCTGCTCCAGGTGTGCCAGGAGATGCTGGGACCTAGCCTCACCTAGCACAGGTAGGGAGGGCTGGAAGACAGCAAATGCCTGTATTCAAGAGAGAGCATGGGGGGTGCTGTCCTGAGGGCGCAGCAACTTTGGGATGGCTCATCTCTTCTCTGCAGTTCGGCAGCTCTTCTCAGCAGCCTCCTCTCAGCCCTGTGGCCTCCCCGGGGTTACCGACTCTGTGGACCTGAAGCAGTGTCAACAAATGGTCTCTGAGCTGTACCTGTCCGGGCTAGGAAAGGGGGGGCTCAAAGTCTTCTGTCCCCTTCCCTGCCGTGTTTCTGTCACACGCCGACCCCCAACATAATCAGCTCCGGTCTGGATAGTTGGAGAGCCCAGATCAGCCCTGGCTCTTTGTCCCCCAAGTCATAAGTGTGACATCTGAACCCGCCTTGCCCCTTCCCTGTCTCCTCCCTGGGAGAAGGTGGAGCAATGGTTACACACGGCCACAAACAAGACATGCAAGCACCCCTGAGGCCTGGGCGCACCACTCAGGGCGGGCCTTGGGCCAAGCTCCCAAACGTGGTTACTTGTCCAGTTGGAAGCAGGTTGGTGAGCGACTGGAGGGCTGGGCTGAGGGTCCATGGGACCCCCTACGCCCAGTCTCCACGAACCCTCAGAGGCCTGCAGACCCACAGAAAGACAGAAGGACAGACGGGACAGCAAGAGGCAGACCAAGAGGCAGACGCGGGGCCAGGGGCCAGGGGCCAGGGGCCAGGGGCCAGGGCCAGGCCAGGCGGGGGCTCACCAGCTGGAGCGCGGACGGTCCGGGGCTGGGCGGGCGCCGCGGCGGAGCAGCGCTAACGGGCTCCCTCCCTGGGCGCCCTGGGGCCTTTTTATCCGCCTGCCGCCCGCGGCCCCCCAGCCCCCAGCTGGCCGCGGAGGAGGCCCCGCAGGCCCCGCCCCGGGCGGGCGTGGAGTCCGCGGGCGCCCCGCCCGGCCTCCCGCGCGGCGCCCCCCGTCGGGACACGGGCCAGGTGGCGGGGGCGCCCAGCCGCAGCCGGCGGGGCCGGGAAGTCCCGGGGGCGGGAGCCGCAGGGGTGGGGGGAGCGGAGTTCCCGGGAAAGGGCGGCGCGGGGCCTGCGGCTGCTTTGCAGGGAGGGCCGCTGCGGCCTTGGGAGTCCCTCTCCCAGGCACAGTTGCCTCTTTTGCCGAACGAGGTAGTGACGCTCACCTAGAGTCCCAGTCCGTGAGTCCTGCTGAGTGCCAGGGCCCCCGGCACAGCGCCCTTGGCGCGGGAGCGCCCGGCTGTCACAGGGGCCGAATCCCACGAGCGCGGTTTCTTAGGACAATGTGGACGCTCTTTCGGGGAGGCCCGGGGCTCAGTTCAGAGAGGTCGAGGTGGCGCGGTGCAGCCGTGCCCTACTGCAGGAACACGCGATTCCCCCCGAAGTTTACTGTACTGAATACCGTCCCCCGCCCTCTGTGTGAAACTCCGCGCTGCCCATTGTGCAGTTGGGAACACTGAGCCCCAGGCGACGTAATTCTAGGAAGTTTGGGTTTGTGATCGGCAAATACACAGTGAATGCGAGAACCCCTTCACGGAGCTGAATGATGTAGTCCTGGCCCTTGTCAGACTCACGGGAGGAGGGTGTTAGTGCAGGGAGCAGGGACTGTGGAATTGAAGAAATGTGGACATGGCTGACGGAGAGGAGTCCCATCAGCTGATCTGAGCACTTAGGTGCCTGAACCCCAGTCCCAGCCCCCAGTTTCTTTACCCTAGACCTGGTCCTACCCTGAGCCTCAGTGGCCCCATCTGTAAAATGGACAGAGGGTTCTAGCCTCCTGGTTTCCTCCGTAGGCCCAGAACTGCCCCACCTGGTCTCCCCTCTTGCCCCCACCTTGCCTGAATGTCCTTCCAAAGGTTCATTCAACCCACAAGCCTTTATTGATTTTCTCCTACATGCTAGACAGGGTCCTGGAGTGCTAGACGCTGGGAGGGGGCCTTCCCAGTCTGGTGGAGAAGGCAGATGTGCAAATAAGAATAAGCCTGGACAGGCAGAGTGTGATAGAGCTAGGATGTCGAGATGGACTTTTTCGATCCTGGGTGACAGCCAGGTCTTAATGACCCTGCTGCCAGGGACCTGCCATCCACTCCTGGCCGCCCATGTCCAAGATGTCCGTCCCCCTAGTGCCCCTGCCCCACCCCAGCTGGGCCAAAACATTCCCTGTGATGAATCAACAGGAAAGAATGCTCCCAGCCTCGGGTCAGTGGCAGCAGCCCAGCTCCTCCCCCAGGGACAATGAGGCAGCTGTGGGCTTGGGTGCCAGGTATGCCTAAGCCCCCTCCTAGAGCTCAGCCACCTCTCATGCTGAGCCAGAAGCAACACAGAGGGCTCAGAAACGTGGGCTCTGCCTGCTGCCAATCGCTCACCAGGCCTGGCTGCCCAGAACTAAAAATAACCCTGGAGCACAGGGGCCAGCAGAGGATAAAGACCAGGGAATGAATGGATGTTGCCCTGAAGTCCTTTAATTTGCACAACTCTGGGCAGAGGCCAAGGCTGGGAAGCAGTGGAAGTGGGGATCTCTAAGGCATGCGCTGTGAGCCCCCAACCCTGAGAAGTGAGGGGCTCTGGTCCCAGCCCCAGCCCATGGCAGACTAGCAGTGGGATTTTCTCAGCTGAGTCGTCATCTCCTCATCCTTAAATGTGATTGCTGTAGGGGTCAGATGGGACCACTGGATTCATCTCAATCAGCTTTGATTTGATTGAGAACGCCCTCTTCTTCCCTCCCACCTGGCTTTGCTCACCCAGCCTCAGCCCAGCACCTGTGACCCTCTCCACGCTCTTTGTATAATGGTCTGTGTCTGCCTTAACTCTGCCCACCCCCTCCCCCCAGCTTCTTATTTGCCTCTAAACCCAGATCCTGTCACAGGGCTTGGCACATAGCAAGTGTTCCAGAAGTGCTCACGGATTGAATAAATGGACCTAGTAGTGTGTGCCGGTTTCTGGTCCCCAAGGAGATACAGACAAGCCAGAGGTGATTCCTATCTTGTCCTCAAGGAATTTGCAGAGTGGTGGGGGAGACAGAGCCACAATCAACCAGCAGGACAAAGCATCATCACCATTATCATCATCATGGCTGGCTGGGGTCAAAAACCCGTGGACAATGCTTTCATCACCTCCTGTTTACACAGTGAAACTGGGACACAAAGGGGTTAAGTGACTTGGCCAACATCACACAGCTGTAATCTGCAGAGGGGAGCAAGTGATCAATGACATCGAAAGCACGGGGCTGCGTGGATGCCGAACAGGGAAGTCTGAGGGTTGAAGTCTTCCCAGAAGTGCCTTGAAAGGTGGATCGGATACACTGGGTAGAGAGGTGGGAAAGTGGGGTGGTCAGGAATAACACTTGACGATGCTGCGGAAGCCGTGAAGCATCATGCAGGTGTCTGGAGTTACCGCAGCTCCCCTCATCCCTCAGCTAGTACCCAGGGACTTGGGTGTGTAACATCACCTCTCCCTGCCTCCTCCCAGGGAAAGGAGCTAACGTGAATCTCTTCCCCATGGGCTGCTTCTCAACCCTCCCTTCCTGCCTAAGCCAGGGTCTCTACTTTCCTCCCAAGTGGGAAGGCCAGAATCTCCTGCAGAAAGCGATGGCCTCCAAGGTGCACCTGGGTGAACCTAGTAGTGAACCTGGTGGAGTGCCCAGTGCCCACGCCTGCTGCAAACTTCCTCCTCAGCAGCCTTCAGGACTCAGTTCCAGCCTCACCTCCTTTGTGACTCAGTATGGAGGAAATTGTATAGCTTTAAAACTGGGCAACCTGAGTTCTAGTTCTGCTTCTGAATTGTGTGGCCTCAGGTAAGTTATTTCACTGAGCCTAAGGTGAAATCTATTTGTCCTGCATCTATTTGTCCTGCCGTTGCATTCCTGCCCCCTCTAACATTCAGAGCTGTGGCAGTAGCCCCCACACTGCTCTCAGTTTTTCCCTGCGTCTCACTCTTCCTGACATCAGTCTTTCTAAAGCGTCTTGCTCTACATCAAGAATCTTCAATTGCTCACTACTGCCTGCAGGAAAGGAGGAATCTCCTGTTGCCTCTACTCACTTCATTTTCCATATTCTACCTACCCTTCAGGCCTAACTCAGATTCCAACTTCTCCACGATTTCTCCCATGAAAACTTGCATGAATGCTCTCAAAGTAGAAGGTGCTGGAAAAGTCATAAAGCCAAACCAGATACAGTGTTTGTCCTCAAGGAGCTCACTGCCTAGTGAGAGAGATGACTCAAAGACATAGCTTGATGGAACGTGGATTGAGATAACAGAAAGTAGGACAAAAGGGGAGAACAAGCCATTTTGGCCAAGGACAGGCTTCTCCTTTATTGAGAGCTGTTTAGCGAGGAACAGGGCTTTTGTTCAGGGAGAAGATGGGAGCTGAGGGGGTTTTGTAAGATCATGAAGTTGGGGGAGTGGGGAGGGTGGATCTAGGAAGGCTGGAGGGGCTAGTCAAAGATATGGTTTCTAGGGAGAAAGGAGAGATGGGCTGGCTGCAGTAAGGAGACGAAATTCGGAGGAAGAGCAGAGCTAGTTAAAAAGAAATTCTAGGAAGTTTGGGTTTGTGATAGGCAAAGTCACCCTCTCCCCTATTCTCCTGTGAAAGCTTCAGAAACCCTGCATAAGTCAATCAAGTTTGGAGCTGGACAGGCCCACCCCAGCATTTGCAGGGCCTAGGGCAAGACTCAAGGGAGGCTTCATGCCATGAGTCAAGTATTTTAAAGCCATCAACCAAATGAACCTGTTGTTAAGTCAATCATGGTCTATCCTCCTACCTTGACAAATACACCTTTGGAAAGACCTGGAAGGTCAGGTTTGCATTCAGAACTCTCCACTCCTCGGAGTTCTGTATGGAACACGCTATGACAAGAGTGTCTGCCTCTGGCCTTGCACCCTGGTGTGCTCCTTCGCAACATATCCTGCCCCATCCCACACAGCAAGGGGCCTTCTGCTGCGACAAAGACATGCAGCACCCTCGGCTCTGTGCAGAACTCCCACAGACAGCTGTCTTGTGACTGCCCCATGCCTGGGTGCACACTTTGGCACAGGCACAGGCCGCACTCAAGAGGAAGGGCTAGAAGTGGGCTCCGGCCTCCTGGGCAAAGAATTCCAAGAGCACGGGTTTGGAAATCCAGTGGAAGTTCCTTGCCCTGTGACTGGCAGGGGGGAGGGGGATGTAATTGACAAGGGCCATGGTGACGCCCTCTATAGCAGGAGGACCAGAGCAGGCACCCTTGCCCAGGTCTAAGGGCAGCATGGAAGTGGGATTGTGTGTATGTGTGTATGGGGCAAGGGAGAGGATGTGACATGAAGGTGGGAATGTGGCTCAGAGGTGGGCCCTGGGGGAGAGTGAGGGGGCTACTCAGTCACTCACCCTCCTTAGAGTCACACACAATGCTCCGCGGCTGAAAGAGAGGAGAGGATGGCTCCAGTGCGGGGCGTGGGCGAGGCGGGAGAGGATGGCCCCAGTGCGGGGCGTGGGCGAGGCGGGAGAGGAAGGCAGAGGCATTTGGTCTGGGCTCAGGTGGAAGATGCTGGCAGGGAGAGGGTTGAAGAGGGAGCAGCCCAGCCAGGTTACCTTTAGAGAGCTGTGGGCCACCTGAGCAGGGGCCTTAGCTGGGCAGGTAGGAGGGGCCGCTGCAGCTTTCCCAAAGGGTTGGGGCAGGGGTGGGATTTGGTTAGAGTTGGGCTACAGGAACCTTAATCTTGCCAGGTACTGTCCTGAGCTGGTTTAACGCTTCACAGTCATACCTTTTTGTAGGAGGTGGGGGGAGAGGAACTGATAAGGGGGTTGGGGTGAGGGGATGGGAAGGTGTTTAACAAGCTGTGAGCTACTGAAAGGCAGAGAATAGGACTCAGATTCCCCACTTCCACCTCCAGGAATCCTGGCACAAATGCCCTGAATTCCCAGAGATGTTTGAGCTCTGTAAGATCAATTGCTCAACGCGCATTTCTTCCCCAGAGCCTCTTCCTGCGCCTCAGGAAGACACACGCTGTCACCCCATTTCTCATATGTAACTCCTCCTCACCCAGGGAAGCTCGGTGTCCTGGCTCTCCTCCCCTCCTCCTCCTCTTCCTCTCTCCCCTCAGGACCTCTTCCTGCCCTGCTGCCTTCCCCACCCTCTCTCTTCTTCCCCCATCTCCCTCCTGGCCACACACCCTTTCTAAACTCACCTCCAACCCCTCTCCAGTTCCCTTAAAAATATATCTCCCCCAGCCAATCTCCCTCTTTCCCCTCCACCCCCAGTGCCACCTGCAGAGCCCCGCTTTCCCTGTCTCAGCAGCTGGACACAGGCGCAGCGCCTGGATGGGCTTCTATTCAGGTAAATTACAGTCATAAGTTCTGGGAGGAAATGAGGTGGAATGAAGACTCAGTGCCACAGCCATGCAGCCCCGGAGGCCCCTTCAGGAGCTCATGCAAGTCTGCACTGACCTTCTCACCTGCCAGTAATTGAACCCCTTTTTCCTTAAGCAACACCAGACAAGTTAAATTAAAAGACATTTCTTATTCTATGCTGTTTTCCTGGGTGCTTTAAAGCGACTGGTGTAGTAACTGTGTTGCATCTCCCATGGCCCATGGCGGATGAGATCAACAGGCCTTAGTGGACTAGCCTGGGAACTTTGCAGGCTACAATGTTCTCTTCGCAGGGGAACAGTGTTCTTCCTAGCCCAGGGCTTTGCTTCTTCTTGGCCCCTTTGGGAAGATCACTGACTATTTGGGGGCATAGCCAAACTGAATGCTTAAGTGTTAGGAACCACTCCCAACCCCAGATCCACTATTGGTGAATTATGTCTGGAATTGAGATATTCCATGGGAAGTAATTTCAGGAACAGAGGTATTGATTAAAGAGAGTGACACGTGAACTTAACACAGATATCTTCAGTCTTGTATTATCTTAGTTTTTCTTCTCTTTTCTTTTTCTTTTTTTTTTTCTTTTTTTTCTTTTTTTTGAGATGAAGTCTTGCTCTGTTGCCCAGGCTGGAGTGCGGTGGTGTGATCTTGGCTTACTGCAAACTTTGCCTCCCGGGTTCAAGCGATTCTTCTGCCGCAGCCTCCTGAGTAGTTGGGATTACAGGCATATGCCACTGTGTCCGGCTAATTTTTGTATTATTAGTAGAGATGGGTTTTCACCATGTTGGCCAGGCTAGTGTTGAACTCCTGACATCAAGTGATCCACCCGCCTCGACCTCCCAAAGTGCTGGGATTACAGGCATGAGCCACTATGCCTGGCCCAGTCTTGTATTATCTTGCATTTTGGTTTGTTGATGTAGAGCTTTGTGAACATTTTAAAGACTCTTTGTTAGGAATTGGTTTTATCTACCAGCTAGAATGTATGAGCCTTCAAGACTGGGACTGACAGATTCCAAAGGGTTAATTTTCATGTAAACAGCTCATCTTTAGCTTCCAGGAACCAGGAAGGGACAGCCAAGAGCTGTCCTGGTGGGGAATTCCCTTGACCTGGCTTGGAGGGGCAGAGAGGCAGGGGACCTGCCACAGAGGTCAAGGGAGATCCCTGGATCAAGCAGGACCTGAGCCAAGACCAGAGCCAGAGAGCCAGGAGCGAGATGTAGAGCCATTGACATCAAAGTGTTATTAAAGACCAAGCCAGAAGTCAGGACCAAGGGTGGAGGGGAGAAGGACAAGCCCTGTCAGAAGCCAGGGCTGAGTCTGATGAGCCTGTTCAGATGCCACCAGACAGAGCAGGAGGCAGGCAACCCCCACTTCTAGTCCAGAGGCTCTTCGAGTGTAGTCTTGGGTCAGCAACATCAGCATGGCCCAGGACTGTGTTTGAAATGCCAATTCTTAGGCCCCACCACAGAGTCACTGAATCAGAAACCTGGTGGCGATGGGGCCCAGCATCTGTGTTCTAACACATCCTCCAGATAATTCTAACTCCTGCTACCATTTGAGAACCTCTTGTCTAGACCACACCTTTAGACACTGTTTGGTCTGACAGCGTCTGGAGCCCTGCAGGTGCCATTCTCCTTGGAGCCCCAGACCCGTCTGGCAGGCAGGTGCCCTCTTGCATTCTGAGGAAGCTCTTCCACAGATGTCAGGCTGAGTTTTGGGGAAGTACAGCCTTCTACATCCCAGTTATTTCCAAACGGATTCCAACCTCTTCATGGTGGAGTGGGAGAGCCATGTCCTGCTTAGAGTTCTGTAAGGACCTCCATGTCCCCAAGGAGCCCATCACTGTGGTGGTGGGAATTCCTCTTGTTGTCTTCAGGGGGCCCTACCTGTGCTGGGTCAGGAAGGGGAGGTCAGGCCAGCATCTAGATTCTGACAGAATCTTCCTGCATGATGGGAATTTCAACATCTATTCAACACCAGAAAAGTCAGTGCCACTGTGAACATCAGACTGAAGGCTGAGATCTTCCCGGAGACCAGCTGGCCAAAAGGTGTCATTGATGCCCAGCTCTGGGCAGGCAGAAGAGACCTGGAGCCTGCTACAAATGCCTTCTCTTTCTTCTTGGAGTTGGTTCTGGCTTTCATAATTCACAGTGGATCCAGAGTTGCAGAGATAATTCTTAGTCTTGGGCCATTCTGGATATATCATTCTTCGTCATAGACCATTCTGGATACATCTTTGTGGCCAAAAAAGAGTTAAATAGCTTCAAGGTTGTTGATTTGTTTACAAAAAAAAAAAAAAAAAAAAAAGGAGGAAAACTGCTCAGAAAGGACAAGAAAAGCTTCATTTCCTAGCCATTAACTGAAAACCACTTTTCCTAGGACAGCTTGACCTCTAAAGTGTTGACTGATCATCCAGAAAAAAATGTAGATAAATGATGTCTCTTTTTAGCATTTCATACTAATAAACAAGGTGGGAGAGAAGGAATTTCACCAAGATATCAGCAGAAACATAACTTCGGAGGAGAAATAATTTCCTCTTCATTACCAATTAATGAACACAAGCTTCTGCCCGCCAGCACTCTGAATTGCTGTCACTGTGGTGAGGTGGTGTGATGGGAACTTGGGGTAACGCCTTAGGCCTCTGGCAATGATTCTTACATCAGAGCTAATAGGTGAATGTGTCTCATTCAAGGTGGGTGTTGCTCTGTGCTAAGTCTTGGGCATGGAGCCATTGTATCTGTACAGAAAACACTTTACTAGGCACTATGGGGACACCAAGAGGGAAAGACCCAGTTCCTTCCCTCGATTTAAGTCATGGATTATGTTCATATCACTATATGAATTACATAAACCAGTGAAATCTATTTGTATAGATGAGATCATTCATTCACTTATTCATTCAGCACATATTTATTGAGCACCCATGATTTATGTAGCCACTTTGGGGGTCTAGAAAAGTCAACATAACCTATGTTTCTCAGGCTCCAGGACAGTGCTGGGGTCACACTAATGATAATGGCCATATTTCCTGGGTTCGTGTCTCTACTATTCAGAGAGCACTTCCAGCACCATGCCCCCCAACCCCCTGCTCCAATCAAATTCTCACTCAGTTTGCATCTAGGAGTTTTCAAAGGCGGCCAACATGTACTCATAAAGCAGGCTGTAAGCCACGGTTAGATTGCAGCATCTTCCATAATCTTCCCACCCAGCTTTGCACACTTCCCTCCCCAACCCTTGATGTTCATTACCTGAGAAGCTTTGTAAAAAAACTTCAAGTATTTGTGGCTAGTGCCCACTGCAAAAAATTGCTGCTGTCCATGCCAGGGTGTTAGCAGCTCCTAAAGCTGCCACCTCACCTCTCAAGGCATGGAATGGTGCTACGTTTCCTCCGTAATGAGGAAAGTGCCTGACTCCACCCTGTGCTTGCAGTGTGCCATCTGTACTCTATTCTGTTCCACTGGCCTATGGCCTGTTTTTTCACCAGTATCACACCATGTTGGTTATTATAGTTCCATGTAAGTCTTACATCAGATAGTGTGAGTCCTCCAACTTGGTTCTTTTTCAAAATTGCTTTGTTTATTCTAGCTCCTTTGCCTTTCCATATATATTTTATTTATTTATTTATTTATTTATTTATTTATTTATTTATTTATTTATTTTTAAGACAAAGTCTCACTCTGTCGCCCAGGCTAGAGTGCAATGGTGCGACCTCAGCTCACTGCAACCTCCGCCTCTTGAGTTCAAGCAATTCTCCTGCCTCAGCCTCCTGAGTAGCTGGGGCAACAGGTGTGCGCCACCGTGCCCAGCTGGTTTTTGTATTTTTAGTAGAGATGGGACTTTGCTATGTTGACCAGGCTGGTCTTGAACTCTTGACCCAAAGTGTTCTGCTCACCTCAGCCTCCCAAAGTGCTGGGATTACAGGTGTGAGTCACCACACCCAGCCTCCATATACATTTTAGAATGTCTTTCCATATACATATTTCAGCCTGTCAATTTCTTTAAAAAAAAAAAAAAAAAAAGCCTGCTGGGATTTTCACTGGGATTGCACTGATTTTATAGATGAGTGTGAGGAGAGATGACATTTTAAGAAAACTGAGTCTTTCAATTCACAAACAAAGTTTGGTCTCTGATTTCTTTAATCGGTGATTTGTAGTTTTCAGCATAAAGATCCCACATGTAACATAATTTTTTAGACTTATGCTTGAGTGTTACATATTTTGGTAAGATTGCAAATGGTGCTTAAAATTTTTTTTAATTTCCGATTGGTTATTGCTAGTACATAAAAATACAATCGACTTTTTTTGTATTGACTATATATTTTCTGTGAAATTGCCAAATTCATTTCTAGTAACTTGTATTTTCCTTGAACTTTTCTACATAGAAAAGCATGTTATCTGTGACTAGAAACAGTTTTATTTCACTTTTCCCACTCGTGTGCCTTTCATGTCTTTTCCTTGGCTAATTGCACTTTCTAGGCCCTGCAGTATAAAGATGAGAAGGAAGGACAGCGAACATCCCCGCCTTGCTCTCAATCTTACGGGAAAAGCTTTCAGTGTTTTACCATTATATATGTATGTTACCTGCAGGTCCATTTCACTTCAGTTGTCAAATTTATGTGTGTAGGGTTATTTATAGCACTCTTTCATTATCCTTTTGATGCATGCAGGGTCTTTAGTTATATCCCTTGCTTCGTTCCTGATACCAGTAATTTGCGTCTTCTCTCTTTTTCTTTGTCAGTCTTGATAGAGGACTGTCAATTTTATGTCTTTTGGAAGAATTGACTTTTTGTTTTATTGATTTTCTCTATTGTTTTTGTTTTCAATTTCATTGATTTCTGCTCCTATCTTTATTATTTCTTTCTTCTGTTAAAACTATGTTTATTGTTTATTTTTTGTTTTTAGGTGCTTAAAGTGGGAAATTAGATGATTAATTTGAGACTTTTCCTCTTTTTTAATGTAAGCATTTAGTGCTATACATTTTCCTTTCAACACTGCTTTATCTCTGTCTCACAAGCTTTGATATGTTGTATTTTCATTTTCATTCAGTTCAAAGCATTTTAAAATTTCCCTTGAGACTTCTTCTGTGACCCATGAATTATTTAGAAGTGTGTTGTTTAATTTCCAAGTGAGCAATTTAATTGATATATTTAGACCATTTACATTTAATGTAATTATTGATACATCTTAAGTCTGTCATTTTATTTTTGTTTTCTGTTCTCTCTGTTTTTTGCTTATACATTTGTTTCCTGTCTTTTTATGGGCTAATTGAACATGTTTTAGAATTCAGTGTTGATTAATCTATACAGTTTTTCAGTGTATCTGTTTGCAAAGCTATTTTAAGTGGTTGCTTTAGGTATTATATTATATATATCTAATTCATTATAATCTACTGGTATTGCCATTTTCCCAGTTACAGTGAACTGGGGAAACAAATCTCCTTTTATGTCTCTTTCCCCTCCCCCATTTATATAATTGTCTTAAATATTTATAACCACAGCAGTGTTTTGTTGGATGGGGAACCTGGACTTATACCCCCACCTAGCAGTAACAAATGATGCCACTCTTTCCCTGATGGAGCAGTATCAGAGAAAGCCAGTTAAAACAAAAGGTTTAAACAGTATCCAGAGTGTTATAACATAGTACCCCAAATTTTTAGGCTTTGATGAATCACTCATTATACTGAGAACCAGGAAGCCCTCAAACTGAATGAAAAAGACCATCAAGAGATACTAACACTGAAATATCACAGATGTTATAATTTTCTGAGAAAGATTTTAAAGCAGCCATTATAAAAATGTCTCAACAAATGATTACGCAGTTGAAACAAATGAAAAAGAAAACAGTCTTAGCAAAGACATAAAAAGCTTCAGAGAAAAAATTAGAAAATACAAAGAAGAACCAAAAGGAAATTTCAGAACATAAAAATACAGTAATCAAAATTTGAAATCTCAATGCATGAGCTCAAGAACAGAAGGAAAATGGGTATTTATTAATCTCTTTACTTTTCTGTTTCTTTTTCTTTTTTTCTGACATTCCAAAATTTCTTCTTTTCATTGTTTTCTGCCTGTTTAGAAAATTTCTGCTAGCCATTCTTTTAGGATAGGTCCTCTGGCAACAAATTCTCTGTTTTACTTCACTTGAAAATATCTTGATTATCCCTCCATTCCTGAAGGAATTTTTTGACTGATATAGAACTTAGAGTTGACAGTTTTTTCTTTTAGTTATTTTCTGTCTTGAGAATGTGCCATTTCTTACTGGTCTCCATGATTTCTGATGAGAAATCCTTTGTCATTCAAATTGTTTTCCCCTATAGGTAAGGTATCATTTCTCTCTCATTGCTTTCAATAATTTTCCTTGTTTTTGGTTTTCAGAACTTTGACTATGATTTATCTTGGTATGGAGGTACTTGGGTTTATCATATTTGGGATTTATTCATCTTCTTGAATTTAGAGGTTTATGTATTTTGCCTACAAAAATTTCAGCAACTATTTCTTCAAGTGCTTTTTCAGTTTGGCCCCATTTTCCCCTCTGCTTCCAGGACTCTGATGACAAGAATGGTGAATGTTAGATCTTTTGTTATAGTCCTACAGTTCCCTGAGGCTTTACTCGTTCTCCTTCTTTTTTTAAAGTCTACCTTCTGTATATTGTTTAGATTAGTTAATGTCTATTTCTCTATCTCTTAATGCATTGATTCTTTCCTTCGTGTCCTATATACTGTTCTTGAGCTCATCCATTGAGTTTTCAAATTTTAGTTATTGTATTTTTATGTTCTAAAATTTCCTTTTGGTTCTTCTTTATATTTTCTATTTTTCTTCCTCTGAGGCTTTTTATTTCTTTGATAAGACTGTTTTCTTTTTTATTTGTTTCAACTGTGTTTGTAATCATTTGTTGAGACATTTTTATGACGGCTGCTTTAAAATCTTTGTCAGAAAATTCTAACGTCTGTGATATTTCAGTGTTAGTATCTCCTGATGGTCCTTTTCATTCAATTGGAGAGCTTCATGGTTCTCGGCATGATGAGTGATTTTTCATCAAAACCTAGACATTTTGGGTGTTATGACACTCTGGATATTGTTTAAACCTTTTGTTTTAACTAGCTTTCTCTGATACTGCTCCATCTGGGGAAGAGTGGCATCATTTGTTACTGCTAGGTGGAGGTATAAGTCCAGGTTCCCAATCCAGCCTCCCTTGATGCATGAGGGGGAGAGCTTCTCATTACTCCTGGGTAGGAATGGCTGGTTGGCTTTCTACTGTGCCTTCCCTGATGCTTCCCTGACTGGGATGAGTAGGAGTTCTTGTCACTATTCCTTACATGGCCTTCACTGACCCCACAGGAAGGGGGTGGCCTCATTATTACTCAGTGGTAGTGAAGGTCCTGATTCTCCACTAGCCCTTATTTGACACCACACTGGTGAGGAGGGGAAGGAGTGCCTTATTACTGCTGGGTAGGAGTGGAAATTAGGCTCCACTGATACTGTCAAGGGTATCAGTGGTGGTGAGAGGCTCATTACCACCTGCTGGGAATGGAAGTCCCAGCTCCCTACTCAGCCTTTTCTGATACCACTGTGGTGGAGGGACTGAGTGCCTGTTATAGCTGGGAAAGAATGGAGGTCCAGACTCCATGCCTGGTCTTTGCTGGTGTGTGTGTGTGTGTGTGTGTGTGTGTGTGTGTGTACACATGTGTGTTGGCCAGTGGTGGGGGTAGGGGACAGAGCCATAGTTTTTTCTGTGATGTCTGGCTAGAGTACAGCAGTCATTATCTGGACATTTTCTGTCTTGCTAAGCTGCCCTTTTCCTGATCTTTTAGCTGGAGAGAGCAGGTTTTTGTTTGACCACTTTGCTTTTCTTTTCTATGCACATTGGTGCAGCCAGGTTGCTTGCCTCTTCAGCACTAAGTCTAGGATATACATGAGGCAAACATAACACCCAGAGAACTCACCATCATTCGTTCCTTGGGCCCCAGGGTCTCTAGCTGGGTTGCCTTATTCTTTCCACCTTTAAAGGTCTCCTTATGTTTATTTTATATATAATGCCCAAGATTTTCAGTTGTATTAATACTTAAATTCCCAGAGAGACAGAAAAAAGTACTTCTATTTCATCCTCCCAGAGGCAGAAATGTTTCCTCCTCATTTATTTTCTGAAGAGTTTATGTAGGATTGGTATTATGGTTCCTTAAATGTTCGGTAGAATTTTCCAGTGAGGCTACCTGAGCCTGTGGTTCTCTCTGTTGGAAGATTTTTTACTGTGAATTTCTTTACTATATCTAGGATTATTTGAGTTACTTATTTTTCTTTTTTCTTTTTCTTTTTTTTTTTTTTAGACGGAGTCTCGCTCTGTCACCCAGGCTCGAGTACGGTGGTGTGATCTTGGCTCACTGCAACCTCTGCCTTGTGGGTTGGAGCAATTCTCCTGCCTCAGCCACCTGAGTAGCTGGGATTACAGTTGTGCACCACCACACCTGGCTAATTTTTGTATTTTTAGTAGAGACGGGGTTTTTGCCATGCTGGTCAGGCTGGTCTTGAACTCCTGACCTCAGGTGATCCACCCATCTTGTCTTCCCAGAGTGCTGGGATTACGAGCATGAGCCACCGCACCAGGCCGAGTTACCTATTTTTCATGTAAGTGAAAGTTTGGCAGCTTGTGATTTTCAAGGAATCTGTCTATTTTATCTAAGTTTTCAAATTTATAGCCATAGTTTTTTTTTTTTTTTTTTTTTTTTTTAACATTCTCTTATTTTATTTTTAATGTCTTAGGGTCTATAGGGATATCCTTTTTTTTTTTTTCATTTCTATTATTGTGTCTTCTCTCTTTTTTTCTTATTAAGCCAGATCTTGAGGAGGACAAGCATTATCTTGTGAGGCGTCTACCTCGGCTGACAACTTCGAATAGTATCCATTCAAGGGGCTGGATCTTGTAGGTGGGAAGATCTTGAATAAGGGAGAGGGTTATGTCTCAGCCAGACCAGAGGCTTCAAGTGAATCTGAGGGTTCATGGTTCTCATACCCATTCTCCTATGTGTGTTATCCTAGATCTTAGGGTCCATTTATTCCCTATCATGGTTCAGCATAAGAAACTAGTTAAAAATGCATCCATATCCTTTTCAGTTTTACCACTCTTACAGTTAAACCCTGTGCCTAATTCTCAGCACTCTCCCCCATGGCTACAGGGATGAGAGTCTCATGCTGAGTCGGTAGTTGACTGAGCCTGTTGTTTTCTTTCTGTAATATTTCTAGGATAGTATTTTAGAAAATCATTCAATTCCATTATCCTTATTATTACCATTGCCACCACAATATTCAGGTTCTTGAGTATCTCATGAGCCAATATTTTCCCTTCTATCTGTTTGTTATCCCAGTACACCGCTGGCAAGAACCTTAACATTTGTGAGCTGCAACATAGTACAAAGGGTTTTAACACCCACCCTTACCACCATTAATGCAGTCATTTTGCTGTGTGAACCAGTAAATAATCCAGTTTCAGAATCCTATCCTGAGGGTACACTTTGGTACCAATGGAATTAGTTTGGGTTCTCCTGGAGGCAGTGCCTGAGATAAGGACTGGTCTGCAAATTGTTTACGTGACAGAACATTCCAGAAGGCAGAAGTAAAGGACAAAGAAGAATGATGCCAGCAAGGGAGAAAAGCCAATAGATGTGTTATTGAGCTGGTGACCATAGTGAGTACTTGAGGATCTATCTACTAGGGACTCTCTTTGGAGGGATACAACTAAAATTTTTCCTGAAAAGATGTGAGGCTGGGACATTTATTTCCCAATTCTTTCTCCATTTGTGCCCTCTCTTGTGGAGGGTTGCCTTCAGGGCATTAGCTACCTAGGGGGATACAGCATGGAGCATAAAAAGCATCTGCTGGACCTCCATGCTGCAAGTGTGGAACCTGGATGCAATGCCAGGCATGGCCATAGTCCTTTAGCTACAGTATAGTTTGAGCTTGTGTTATGACCCCAACAATTGTGCCTAGGTTTATCCTAACCTGACTCTAACTCTGCTGGTCTCTTAGTCAACCAGGCTTCTCCAGTGCTGGCTCTCTCCTATGATATGCAGCCTGCTTTTCTGGGGTTTTGATGTCCTGCCTGCTCTGATGAGCGTTCGGGGGAGAGATGGGGTAGGCAGAGGCTGATTCTATTCCCAGATACCAGCTGTATCAGAGGGCTGAATAGTGGCCCAAATAAAATATATCTAAGTCCTAACTCCTAGAATCTATGAAGATGACCTTATTTGGTAAAAAGGTCTTTGCAGATATAATTAAGGAACTTGAAATTAGTTCATCCTGGTTTTAGGGTGGACCCTAAATCCAATGACAGGTATCTTTATAAGAGAAAGGAGAGAGATTTGAGACACAGGGACAGAGATTGGAATGATGCTGCCACAAGACAAAGAGTTTCTAAAGCCACCAGAAGCTGGAAGACGCTGGGAAGGGTTTTCCCCTGGAGCCTTCAGAGGGAGTGTGGCTCTGCTGACACCTTGATTTTGGATCTCTGGCCTCCATACTCTGAGAAAATAAATTTCTGTTTTAAGCCACACAGGGTATAATAATTTGTTATTGTGGTTCTAGGAAAATAATACATAAGCCACAGGCTGAAACTTTTGCTGTGAGAGGGCCAAGTACCCCAAAGCTGGAGCAGCTGCCCCATTGCTGTGTTACCTCTGTTGGCTGGGAAATGGCCACTCCTGTGGTCAGCCATCTGCTGACTTCATGGATCCCAGCCCACAATGGCTGGAACTTGGCCATAACTGAGGTCTTTAAATCCGCTCAATATTGTCCTGACCTGTGTGATGCCTCCACTAAAGTGGCTTAGTTGCCCGGGCCCTGCCTGGCCAGAGACATGGGATGCAGCCTGACTACCTGTCACCCCTCAGATCTCTCCTAGCAGGCCCTTGTGGGTGATATGGATCAGAGCTTGTGTTGCTTAGAAACGATAGACATCGACTTTGATTAATTTAAACAAAAAAGGAAGTTATCAGAGGGATATAGGGAAAGCTGAACAATCCAGTCTGGTAAAGGCAGACCAATGGCCCAGGAGACCTGGTTATTAGCTGGAATGAAAGACTAGTTGAGCCAGGTTGCTGCCAGTAAAATGGCCTGACTGGGCCAGATGAGGTTCTGTGCCAGGCCTCTGGGGGAACAGGGATGCAGGTGATCAGGGGACACTTTGAGAGTCCAACCAAGTCCCAGAATGGGTGGGGATTCCTCAAAGGGAAGGTGAAGTGTGGTACCAGTGAAAGGAGAAAGGGCCCTGGGCAGAAGAAACACCGGCTTGCAGTCCAGGGACAAGAGCCTGTTTTACTGCCCCTCTTCCTGCCCTGATTCCTCCCTTGCAATCGCTACTGCTTTCCACTTGGTTCCTCAGAAGGACTAGGGAGAAGCCAGACTGTTTTTTTCTAACATTAGAGGATCCCTCGAGTCAGCACTGAACGATAATTAGACTGTGATCGTTCTATTTAAGCACTTCACTTAATCAATTACAATTGCCTATGCTGTCTCCTAGTATCGATTATAGAGTCCCTCGTTCTGGAAATCATAAAGCTCCCTCCTGGGAGATACCACTGGCACCATGACTCTCGTGGAGGCGTGAACGCCCCGTGCTGAAGCAGAGCTTTCTATGCGGCTGCTTGAGATCCTTTTTCATCTTAATTGTTTCTGAAGACAGGACAGAATACCAGCTCCTTCTATTCCTAATCTGAATCTAAGTGGGAGGGAGCAGCCCAGTTAATGGGGCATACAGTGGCTCCCAGGTGGGCAGGATGAGGTTGGCGGCTCCAGACACCCTCTTAGAGGAGACACAGGACACGGCCTGCAGATTGGCTGTGACCCCTTGTAAGGATGATAACTGGGGAAAGGTGACCCTGGGCAAACATCAAGCCACCTCACCTACAACAGTCACCATGTCGGGAAACAATGGCTCAGGCCAGGACAGGTGCAAGTCAGCAGGAATGTCCCAGAGCTGCCTCAGGTCTAAGCAGTGTGGAAAGGAGAGGAAGGGCTGGAGGCTGAAGACAAAGTTGCAGTGGTTTTCAACCTGGCTGCACATTTTAAAATACGCATGCCTCAGTGGGTTAGGGAGAGCAAGCTAGTTCACAAACTGTAGACACCTGAGTAGGGAGAATAACTGGGAAATTATCCCGGGTCTCTTAGCCAGGGTTCTCCCAAGAGACAAATCCAATAGGAGCTCTTTCTCTCTCTCTCTTTCTTTCTCTCTCTATCTCTATCTCCACACACATGTACAAACACACACAGACACACACACACACACACACACACACTCATATATGAGAGGGGATTTCTTAGCTAACTGGCTCACGCGGTTTGGAGGCTGAGAAGTGCCACAGCAGGCTGTCTGCAAGCTGGAGACCCTGGGATGCTGTAGTGTGGCTCAGTCTCAGAGCCAAGGAAGCTGATGGTGTAATTCTCAGTCTGAGGCTGACGACCTAAGAAGCTTGGGGATGGCTGGTGTAGTCCTGAGTCCCAAGGCCTGACAGCCCGAATTTCTGATATCCAAGGACAGGAGAAAAAGAATGTCCCAGGTCCAGGAGAAAGTCAGGCTTTCTTGTCTGTCTTTCCTCTGCCCTTTTTCATTTTATTCAGCCCCCCAGCTGATTAGATGGTGCCCACCTATACTGAGAGCAGACCCTCCCCACCCAGTCCACCCACTCACATGCCAGTCTCCCCTGCAAACAACCTCACAGACACACCCAGAAGTGATGCTTTACCAGCTCTCTGGAGAGTCCTTCATTCAGTCAAGCTGATGCTTATAGTTAACCATCACACCAGGTATGAAGTGATAAGGACCCTCCACTGAGGTGTAGGCAAGTTGGTAGAGGTGGTCATGTTTGAGTGAATGGCCTGGTAATGGTTTAAAGGCTTTTTATTGAAGTATGGGTGGTGAACAGAGCTGCCTGCCCTCCCCTGATCAATCCCAGGGCTGTCTGCCTCCTCTCAGCACCTAGTCCTGTGCCTGGACCTGGGAAGTGCTTGATAAATTGTGAATGAACCCAAGGACCTGGGCAAAGAAACATGGTTCATTACCAGGAAAAAAGGAAATTTAAACTTACCTCAGTAAAGGAGTGATTAAATAACCCACGGTATAACGCTGGTATGGAACATTGAGCAACAGAGAAAAAGGATGAGAAAAGCAATCCCATTATTGGGTGTATACCTGAAGGAATATAAATTGTTCCACTATAAAGACACATGCACGTGTATCTTCACCAAAGCACTATTCACAATAGCAAAGTCATGAAATCAACCTAAATGCCCATAAGTGGTAGACTGGGTAAAGAAAATGTGGTACATACATGGAATACTACATGGCCATATAAAAGAACAAGATCATGTCCTTTGCATCAACATGGATGGAGCTGGAGGCCATTATCCTAAGTGAACTATCACAGGAACAGAAAACTAAATACTGCATGTTCTTACTTATAACTGGGAGCTAAACATCAAGTGCTTATGGACACAAAGAAGGGAACAACAAACACTGGGGCCGACTTGAGTGCGGAAGGAGGAGGGTGAGGATCGAAAAACTACCTGTGGGTTCTCTGCTTACTACCTGAGTGGCCAAGTAATCTGTACACCAAACCCCCATGACATGCAATTTACCTATATAACAAATAGGCACATGTACTCTTGAACCTAAAATAAAAGTTACGAATAAAAAGTAAATTGAAAAAAGTATAAGAAAGACATGGAATGGTTTCCAGACATAAAGTGAAAAAAGCAAGTTCCTCACCAATGTGAGTAGAAGGATGCCATTTGTGCAAAGAAGGAGAAGTTCAAATTATATGAGTATGCAAATGTGTGTGTTTGTTTTTGAGACAAAATTTTGCTTTTGTTGCCGAGGTTGGAGTGCAGTGGCACAATCTCGGCTCACTGCAACTTCTACCTCCTGGGTTCAAGTGATTCTCTTGCCTCAGCCTCCTGAGTAGCTGGGATTACAGGCTCCTACCACCACACCTGGTTAATTTTTGTATTTTTAGTAGAGATGGGATTTTGCCATGTTGCCCAGGCTGGTCTCGAACACCTGACCTCAGATGATCTGCCCCCCTCAGCCTCCCAAAGTGCTGGGATTATAGGCGCGAGTCACGGTGCCTGGCCTGCAGTTGCATTTTTAAAAAGTATGGAAGGATGTGCAACCAGCGATTGACAGGGGTTTCCTCCAAGGGAGGAAGTGAGATGGGAAAGGAGGACATTCACTTTGTGCGCTTTAAGTTTTGTTGTGTGTTCTACTTTTCTTTTAAAATAACTAATATGCATTCCTTTATTACCTGTATAGTTAAGACAACTTTTAAAAATTAGAAATATAGTCAGCCTTCTGTGTCCGCGGGTTCTGCATCCTCAGATTCAAACCAGTGCAGGTCAAAAATACTTGGGAAAAAATGATAAAAAAAAATACAGTGAGAAATAATATATATAAAAATACAGCATAACAACTATTTACATAGCATTTACTTTGCATTAGGGCTTCTAAGTAATTTAAAGATGATTTAAAGCAAGCTTGTCCCAGCCGTGACCCACAGGCCTCATGTGGCCCAGGACAGCTTTGAATGTGGCCCAACACAAACTCATAAGCTTTCTTAAAACATTATGAGATTCTTTTGCAGATTTTTTTGTTCTTTTAGTTCATCAGCTATCATTAGTGTTAGTGTATTTTATGTGTGGCCCAAGACAATTCTTCCAATGTGGCCCAGAGAAACCCAAACATTGGACACTTATGATTAAAAGTAAATGGGAGGATGTGCATAGGTTATATGAAAATACTACATTATTTTACATCAGGGGCTTGAGCACCTGTGGATTTTGGTATTCATGGGGGTCCAGAACCAGTCTGCAGATATGAGGAATGCGTGCATAGTTATGGAATGGGTTAGAGGAGGTCACGATACTCAATTTTGTTGTGTAGTTGAGGGAACAGTGGTGACTGACTATGCGTGGACAGGACGGGGCTGAGATGAGAATACCTCCCCTTGCAGGGAGTCTCAAACCCCAGTGTGCACCGGAATGAGCATTAAGGGGCTGCCTAAATGCAGATTTCTCAGCCGTACTGACGCAGGATGTCAGAGTGAGACATCAGCATTTCAGCCAGCTTTCCGCGATCCTGACACCGGTGTGTCCTCGAAGCACTCCTGTGCATCCACAAAACTGCCTCCCTCCCTGGGCTTAGCAGCCAGACAGCAGGCCGCCAGCCCTGCTGGGTACCTGGGCAGGTCGACTTCCCCTTCAGCTGCATCTAACCTGAGGGAGGAGAAGCTGGCGTGTGCTGTGTGGGGTGGCCCCGCCTTCGGAACGTGTGGTTCAGTGGGGTAAACACCATCCTTTTTCACTGCTCCGTGCCGTGAGCTGGTGCCACTGCGCCCCTCGGGATCTTCATTTACTGAGGGACAAAGGTAACAACTTAAGCTTCCCTGGGCCATTCTAAAAAGACACCCGAGCTGCCCAAATTATCCATTCCAAATTCATTTGGAATTCTAAGCAAGTAGGGCAAACTGGTGTTAATTAAATATTTAATTCATGTCCATTAAGGCTAGAATATTGGTTTTCATTCAAATTTATGGCCTGGTTGTATTTTTTATAGCTGCCCATATATTGCATATAGGTCATTGGTTCCCTTCCCTCAGTGAAGTGTTCAGTGTATTTATGCCCATTTTATAGGACTTGGAGCATAACTTGAGTATTTTAAGTGGTTATAGAGACATACAGTATTCACTTTATGACATTGGTCACATCAGTGATAAATTTGCTGTCTAGTTACCACTGATCAGGCCAGTAACCACCAATTACAACCCTGTGCCTATGGGAAAATATGGGCTACTTTACAGCAATCTATTTTGTTATTCGATTTTCAGGAACCTGTTGAGGTTCAAATGTGAGTCCATTTGCACATTTACAAGGCAGGGGGCAGGGGTTGAAGGGCCCTTTCCCTCACATGGCCAAGGCAAAGTCTAGAAGCAGACTTCTGCAGTTTCATACATGAGTTTCGAGAGCCCCTCGAAGAGTTACAGAGCGTTATGGAGGGGATTCCCTCCACGGTCCCTCTCATGAGTCACAGAGAGTCCCTGTAGAACAGAGTGACTGACCAATCTGTGCAGGGAGGAGAGGAACACAGAGGCCTCCCTTCCTCTTTTGTTCAGCCTTCTGGAAGCCCTGGCCTTGGAACTTTCACCTTTCAGGAATGATTCTTCTACCAGGGATGGGGAGCTTTAGAACTTCCGGTCTCCAACCATCAACAGAACAGATGCTGAGGTCAGTTTGGGTTCAGTGGTGAAAATGGGACCCGAACTGACCCTTCTTTCCTGGTAGCCCTTGTTTCCAGAAAATTGATGTGGCATAGTTTTCAGTTTCCAGAATGGATGAAGTAGATCCCGCTCTGTTTCATGTAACATAAGAGCTGGGAGAGAGCTTTGAGATCTGAGGGCCAATGTTCTTCTTTGAAGATTTTTTTAAAAGAGAAAAAAATAATCTAACAACATACAAACAGAACTAATTTTTCCTGCAATCATACCATGTACCAGACCTACACTAAGGGTTGTGCAGGCATTGCCTCATTTAGCCCTCAGAATAGGCTGCTGAGGGAGGCATTCTTATTACCCCCGTTTACAGATGGGAGATGTGAGGCCCAGTGAGGTTGAGTAATTGATCCACTGTTACCCCAGCCGAAGGTGGCTCAGCTATAAACTAGGTCTTCCTGATTCCCAGCCCAAGCTCTCAACCTTATGCTCTGAGAAATTCGTTGTTTAGTTGTGGAGTAGAAGTTTGGATCCTGAAGATCCCAGGCAGACGAGGAGGGGCAGAAGGCATAGAAATGGCCCAGAGAAAAACAAACAACTCCGTCAAAAAGTGGGCAAAGGATATGAACAGACATTTCTCAAAAGAAGACCTGCGTACAGCCAACAGACACATGAAAAAATGCTCGTCATCACTGGCCATCAGAGAAATGCAAATCAAAACCACAATGAGATACCATCTCACACCAGTTAGAATGGCAATCATTAAAAAGTCAGGAAACAACAGGTGCTGGAGAGGATGTGGAGAAATAGGAACACTTTTACACTGTTGGTGGGATTGTAAACTAGTTCAACCATTGTGGAAAACAGTATGGCGATTCCTCAAGGATCTAGAACTAGAAATACCATTTGACCCAGCCATCCCATTACTGGGTATATACCCAAAGGATTATAAATCATGCTGCTATAAAGACACATGCACACATATGTTTATTGCGGCACTATTCACAATAGCAAAGACTTGGAATCAACCCAAATGTCCATTAATGACAGACTGGATTAAGAAAATGTGGCACATATACACCATGGAATACTATGCAGCCATAAAAAAGGATGAGTTTGTGTCCTTTGTAGGGACATGAATGCAGCTGGAAACCATCATTCTCAGCAAACTATTGCAAGAACAGAAAACCAAACACTGCATGTTCTCGCTCATAGGTGGGAATTGATCAATGAGATCACTTGGACTTGGGAAGGGGAACATCACACACCGGGGCCTATTATGGGGAGCAGGGAGCGGGGAGGGATGGCATTGGGAGTTATACCTGATGTAAATGATGAGTTGATGGGTGCTGACGAGTTGACGGGTGCAGCACACCAACATGGCACAAGTATACATATGTAACAAATCTGCACGTTGTGCATAAGTACCCTAAAACTTAAAGTATAATAAAAAAAGAAAAAGAAAGAAAGAAATGGTCCAGAGAGAAAGTTCAGAGACACAACCACAAACGTATTCAGCCACTTTCTCCAGAAAGGGCCTCTGTCCTCTGGATCAGATCTGTTCCGGGCCCCACACGTCTGAGAACAGTTCCCACACTACCGGAAACTTCTCTGTTGTTAAGCAAAGCATTTTTGGATGTCTGCATGTTTGCAAAGTATCTTTGCCTCAATATTTCTGGAGGAGTTCTTGCTTCCACATGGAAGCAGGCTGTGTGCATCCTAAACCTTTATTTAGAGCTGCTTCTGATGCTCACCACAAAGCCTTGATCACGTAACAATTGAAACACCACAAATTGTGACCTTATCAAACCCGCAAGAGTCGATCCCAGTAAACACTTGAGGTTTGGAGCAGCAGAGTAACCTGCCCACAGGCACACAGCAGAGCCCTAACTAAGACCCAGTTCTCCAGGGACCTGCCCCATCTCTTCTCCCAAAGTTCACATCCCACTGTGTCCACCTGGAGCTTCAACTTGAGGTGCTTTCAGCCTTAAGGACACCTATTGTTTTGGGAGAGCCACAAATGGCTCGCAATCACTCTGTATTTCATTTCTGGACTCAGTTTTTATTTCAGTTCATTGCATCCCCATCCTTCACCTTGGCGGAAAGATGACTTTGTTTCCAAACAAAAGTCAAAAAGGAAGGATATCTGTTGCTGATGAGAATGCAAAATTGTAAAACCATTCTGGAAAAGAGTTTGGCAATCTCTTATAAAGCTAAACACACTCTTACCGTAGGATACAGTTCACACCTAGGTATTTGCCCTGAAGAAATAAAAAACTTTTGTTCACAGAAAAACCTGTACATGAATGTTTATAGCAGCTCTATTCACAAAGGCCGAAAACAAAAACAAAAGCCCACCTTGAAACAGTACACATGTCTTTCTTCAGGTGAATAGATAAACCGCGGCATGCCCATGCAGTGGAATGCCACTTAGCAACACAAGGAACAAACTACTGATACAGGCAGCGACATGGTGTATTTCAAAGGCATGGCACAGAATAGAAGAAGCCCGTCTCAAAGGCTACAGGCTCGATGATTCCTTTATAAAGTGTCCTGGAAAAGACAAAACCATGGTGATGGAGGACAGATCAGTGGTTGGTAAGGTTGTGGGTTGGAGGAGAGTGTGACGAGAAGAGGCAGCACGAGGTGTTGGGGGTGATGGAACTGCCTGTACTCCCGAACTGTGGTGGTGGGTATGTGAACCTATACATGTGTTAAAACTTGTGGAACTCTACACCAAAATTAAGGTAAAAATGAAAAAGGAAAAGCTCCATTTCTGCTAGAACAATCTAGCTCTGACAGCACAGGAAGAGGGATTTCATGTTGGGGAGGGTGGTTCTTGGCCAAGTCTGAGGATCCCACCTTTCTGCCCTCCAGACCAGCAGGACAAACCCTGGTCTAAGGCTTTGGCTCCAGGAGGTGCGTCCATCACCAGCAGGTCCCTCCGTGCTTGGAGGATGTCCACCCAGCTGACAGTCCATCTCCACCTCCCCACGGAGTTGGGGGGCAGCAGGCTACCAGCTCCAAGACTTTCTCTGGACTCCTTTGGGAGTGGTCCAGAGGCTCTGGGGCTCCTTTACCTCTGGACGTTGGGGAGCAGCCAGATGGCTCCAGGTGACAGAGGTGTCACTCACAATGGTTGTTCCTTTGAGCTATGCTCCACTCCTTGGGATTCCGGAGAAAGGAAGCCTACCTTCCACTTCCAACCCCCAAATCATACACATATCCACAGGAACCAAGCAGCAGTCACTCCACGCTGCTACTACTGGGAAAAGTCTTCCAGAATCAAATTAGCTTGAACTGGCCAACCTAGCCAGGAGCCCAGGCACGCAGACATGAATAACCTGAGGATTCCAGGCATGCAGACATGAATAACCTGAGGATTCCAGGAAGAGGAACTGGAGGGCAGTCAGCTCCCAGAGCAATGGCACCGAGGTTGGCAGTGCCTTCTGGCCCTGTCTGAGCAGGAACACATGTCTGCAGTTGGGAGCTCTGTGGGTGGCCCTTGTACCACAGAGTCATATCAGGAGGCAGGAGGAGAAAAGGCCAGGTGGTAGCTTTAACCATTTGTGGTCCCAAAGGAGTGGTCCTCAGAGTGGCAGCTCATGGCACAAGTGACTGGCAAGGCCGTGGTGCAGAACTGGGCAATCCTGGGCAGGCTTCGGCTGCCGGCTTCGGCTGCTAGTACTTTTCTCCATTTACTCATCAGACTGAAAAACAACTCGGCCCACTTGCGGTGAGCTCTGCCCTGCATTTTTCACCTTTGAGCTATCATTCCAAGGAAGAAATACCAGCCCAGGAGGAAAGTTTTGGCCAAGTTCAAAGGGAAGGGCTTGGGGAATGGAAAGTCCTCTGGAACCTTGCTCAGACGGTGACTGCCTGACCCAGATTTTGCCTTTTCAAAAATATGCTTGGAGCTCAAAGGCCCGGGTGTCATGTAGACATGGGCGTGACAGAGTCACAGGGAAAACACATGAACCAGAGCACAGCTGGATCCTCACTCAGAGAAACCTCAAGCCTGAGCATCGGGCAGGACTCCAAAGGTCAGCCTGGCTGTCACATGTTTCTGCAGGGGCTTCTGGGGACACCCACAGAGGTGAGGCTTGAGCCCACCCAGTGTTGGGTCTTCTCTTGGGGCCAGCTCCTGTCTAAACACGAGACTCCTTTCCCCTGTCCCCGTCTCCTGGGTGTCCTATTTTCTTTTTTTTCTTTCTTTTTTTTTTTTTTTTGAGACGGAGTCTCGCTGTGTCTCCCAGGCTGGAGTGCAGTGGCGTGATCTCGGCTCACTGCAAGCTCCGCCTCCCGGGTTCACGCCATTCTCCCGCCTCAGCCTCCCAAGTAGCTGAGACTACAGGCGCCCGCCACCACGCCCGGCTAGTTTTTTGTATTTTTAGTAGAGACGGGGTTTCACCATGTTAGCCAGGATAGTCTCGATCTCCTGACCTCGTGATCCATCCGCCTCGGCCTCCCAAAGTGCTGGGATTACAGGCTTGAGCCACTGCGCCCGGCCGGGTGTCCTATTTTCTATCCTCTGGCTTGGATGCTGAGACCCAGGAGGTGACTCCAGGAGGCACACAGTGTGGCTGCTCCACTGGGCGATGTTTCTGCTGCCTGGTCTATGTTGACAGGTGTTTCCCTGACTTGACACTCCTACGGAGATGGAGCTGGAGAAAACGGGCCAGTGCAAAATTGTACATGTGTCCTCTCACCACGCCCCAACACACACACACTATACTGGCATCTGTATGACAAGAAAAAAAGCCCCTACCCTTTCTCTTTCTAGCAGGGCAAGTGGGTTTGACCTAGTAAAAACAATATCTGGTCTCGTCCTCATCTGCTTCGAGGAGTTAATTCCTCACTGCTCCTGCTGCCCCAGGAGGAAGCGGGGGAGGAAATACTGAGACTGAAAGGGATGAGCCTCTAGGCTAGCCTTTTCTGGTTCCCAGTCTCTAGAGTATGGTTGTTCAGCCCTGAATTACTTGGGCACCAGCTGGTGCCTAGTACCATGACAAGTTCGGGTGTCACCCCAACCCCGGCTACCTGGGGCCCCTGGAGTTCCATGATTTCCAAAGTGTCGAGTCAAAGCAAACTTTATTTTATTATTTGTTTAATAAATAATAAATAATGTCGCCCAGGCTGAAGTGCAGTGGTGCAATCACGGCTCACTGCAACCTCAGCCTCTGGGTTCAAGAGATCCTCCTACCTCAGCCTCCTGTGTAGCTGAGATTACAGGTGCATGCCACCACACCCGGCTAATTTTTAGTTTTTTTCATGGAAATGGTGTCTCACTATGTTGCCCAGGCTGATCTCAAACTCCTGGACTCAAGCGATCCTCCTGCCTTGGCCTCCCAAAGAACTGGGATTACAGGCATCAGCCACTGTGCCTGGCCAAGGCAAACTCTAGTTTCTTAGCTTTCGTGCTGCACCCCTGGGCCTCTTTGATTCTCTCTCACCTGCTGTGGTCCCCCTGGCTGTAAAGCAGACTGCCAGATAGCTATCTCTCAGCTCAGCCCCACTGTTCTATATTCTGCTTTGTAGTGCCCAGGCTGGGATGCTGCAAACCACACATTTCCTTTGACAGCTGCTCACTGGTAGGTGCTGCCAATGGGGAAGCCAGAAGGAAGCAAGGGGCAGGAGGAGGGAGTTGGGCCTGGTTCCTTCCTGATTTGCCTCTTGGTCCTGGCAACATTACCCAATGATTGTTCTCCATCCTGGCAGCAGGAGTCAGTTTCAGTTTCTAGCCGTTTTTATTTTGTTTTGTTTTGTTTTCACACTTCTAGAATCAGCCTCACTGTGCCCCCTCAGATATACCAGCCAGGCAGCACCTACCTCTTTGAAGCCTGGGTCCCAGCTTCTCCCCCATCGCAGGCAGCCACTCCTCCCAGCTTATAGGTTCTAATAACCCCTCCCTTCCCTTTCTTCCTGCAGTGGGGTGCTAGCTGCTTTTTGTAGTTATTCACTCTGCTACCTCAATGTGTCCCTCACTTCTTTTTTTTTTTTTTTTTTTTTTTGCCGTTTCAGCCATCCAGTACAGGTTTAACCAATTCTCCAGATTAAATTCTCTCTGTTAAAATAACTGCTGTGGTTTCTGTTTTCCCGACCAGACACTGACTGATACAGACCCCACGGCTGCCAAACAGGCTGCATGAGGAAGCTGTAATTTACCATCTGTTTTTCCTCCTTCAAAGGAGTAGGTGGCTTCCAGCTTACCCAGTTGCTACACTGCATTGAGGTCATTCCAGCCCAAAGCAGAAAACCCTGAAACCTCGGTCAGCCTGTGTAACCTGATCATGGGCAAAGTGATGATTCCGTTCTGTCCTTATGGTAACACCTTTTTGCAGATTTCCTCGAGGTCCCTGCAGGACAGGGAGGAAGGCCATGATGGGAGCCATTGGCCTCAGGTCTCCTTAGGCTTATAGAACCTTCTGCTCCCCAAATGGCTATGAGGCACCCCTCCAGGCTCCCAATCTCCACGGCTGCCTCCCAGGTTGTCCCCGCCCCTTGGTGCTCACCTCTCTCCTCCTAACTGGTTACCAGGGGATGGTCTCCATGGTTCTGAGTAGGCAGGGTCCCCACAGGGCCCAGACTGGGAGGACAGAGGAGATTCTAAGACACGCAACAGTTAGGGTTGAGCTTTTCCCAACTCAGTGGCAACATCCCTCACAGAGCCTCAGAGCTGGAAGAGAACCCAGAGATCAACTATCCCCACCCTGCCATTCTGCTGAAGAAACCAGAGCCCACAGAGGTCAGGCAGCTTGTCTAAGGTTACACAGCTTGCAGAGGCAAGTCTATGGCTAAGGACAAAACCTCTGTCTCTGGAGAGCTCCTAGTTCTTCCCAGGAACCACGCTGAGATCACGCAGTCTACAAGTCTCTGCAGGCCAGCAGAGGTCACTTGTTTCTGCCCGGCATCCTCTCCTAGATTTCCTGAGAAATGGGGAGAGCTCTCCGCTTCCCCTGACTCATCTCTGAGCTTCCTCTGAGTTCCCTGACCCCTCAAGCTCTTCCTTATCTCTATTTCTGGTCCAGCTCTGATTCTCTGCCCTTCCTAACTGCCTTTCCCGACCCAGCCCCAAAGGCTTTCTGCCCCTCTTAGGGACTTGGGCTCTCACTCTCCCATTACCAATGGACTTTGGCAGTCAGTCCTGGCTGTTGGGTTATGTGAACAGTGGCTTCATGCAGGGTACACCCCTGGAATCACAGGCAAGTCCCTTCCCCACTGCCCCATGGCATTGATTGAGCTGCCTCTCATGAAAACCCTGTTTTTCTCAAATTGCAGGTCTGTAAGTACCATCTTCTGAGCATTCTTGGGAAGGTGGGGCAACATCCTTAAAAGTCTAGACATGATTGCTCTATTGATCAGCCCAGGTTACTCCCCAAAGCCTTTTTCTCTGGCGAGTTTGTCTGTGCAAAAGAAAGGAAAGACATTGTATCCCTTTGAGTGGTGAAAGCAGAGCCAGTTCTGAGAAATCACATCTGAAGCTGTCACCCCAGGCACAGCATAACAGAACCTCAACTTATGTTTGTGGTGCGAGGCAGTTTGCTTTAGTTCAGGGGCTCTCATGTCTGATGTAAATCAAAATCACCTGGGAAGCTGTTTAAAAATAAGTTCCTGCCCCCACCCCTGAACTTAGAAAACGGAGCCCCTGGGGGCGGGGGTCTAAGGATCTGTGTATTTTAAAACACTCTCTGAATGATTCTGTTGCTCTGCCAAGTTGAGAAGCCCTGCCTAGACAGATAACAGAGGATACAGGAAGGCTGCTAGCACATCTGCACATCTTGGTAGAAAAAAAGCATGCAGTGGAGGGTCTGAAGTGCATGGGGAATGAGGTTATACAGTTAAAACCCTGGAGGCTGAGCATTTGTCCTAGAACAGGCTGTGTGGGGAAAGATTCTGGGCTCATCTCTCTGCATGAGTAGCTTTTCTTGGTCAGGAGTGTCTCCTTCAGGGTCATGCCACCTCTGGAACATAGACTGAGAAACCAAGAGACCTGCCACTCTGGCATCCTCCCCTGCCAGGGACACTGGGTGACTCTGGGACCGCACACACCTTTGAGGACTTTCATGCAATTACGATGCCTGCAGTGTTTCCCATCATGGCCCCCATGCAGTGAGAGTGATTGCATGGCATTTGTAGGTCCCACTTTGACAGGGACCATTAGCTTTTCATTCTGCATGCGTCTGATGACAGGAAAAATGCATTTAAAAAATATGTGACTGAAGCATCTTCACCATTATCACTTCTAAAGTTCTATCTATCTATCTATCTATCTATCTATCTATCTATCTATCTATCTATCTGTCATCATCATCTATCCATCTATCTATCATCTGTCTGTCTATCCTACAATAATTTAACAATTTTTATACACGGATCAGCTTTGGAAGGTGGTTTGCACTGGGAGTTAAAGTGACTTTGTTGGACATCTGTACATCTATCTTCCCTGGGAATGGCTCCCCTGCTCAGTAGCCACATTCCTGCTGGGTGACCTGCAAAGTGTGGCCTGTTTGCACCAGGGGTGATTCAAACAGGCTCAATCAGATTTTCTCTTCCAATAAATTGGAGTTCGGACTGAGAAAATGAAGCCAATCTTGTCCAGTGTCTGTTCTGGCCCTACAATGTGATACTCACGAACAACAGAGAGCACAGTGGGCTGAGTGGATGGAAGAACAGGGACAACTGACATACGGAGGGAATAAGGAGACCTTGGGGAATGGTGGTCATTCCCAGGGAAGACAGATAAGCACATGTCCAACAAAGTCACCTTAACTCCCAGTACAAAACTCTTTCAAATGCTGATCCACAGTCTACAGATGAGAAGCTGAGATTTGAGCAGTCACATGACTGTTTCAAGAGCACCCAGGTGCCCAGTCTATGGCTCCTATTCTCCCTACCCTGAATGGAAGCTTTGGAAACCAGTTTAGTTGTCCATTTGGGGCAGGGAGGCAAAACTGGTAGAATGCCTAAAAGTTGTTAAGTTGTTGTATGATAGACAGATAATGTATAGATGATAGACAGATGACAGATAGATAGATAGATAATAGATAGAGATGATAGATAGAGATAGACAGGAGATGGTGAAGGGGCCTGGTGATCTTACATCTCCCAGTTTGCAGCGCTACTGAGGGGTGGGACACTCATACTCTTGGCTTCCATAAGACACCACCATGCCCTAAGGCAACCCCCATTTTATTTTACGTAAACCCACACCCGTTTTTTGTTACTTGCAGCCATTGAGTCCTAACTCATGAACAGGAAGAGGGCCCACCAATCCAGAGATTGGAAGTCTACAAGAGCAGCCTAGGCAGAATATTGAGGCTACAATGGATATTAATGTTAGGATTTTCTTATTGAGCACCTACTACATGACAGACATAATATAAGTATTTTATATTCACCAACCTTTTAAATCTCCTCAACAGACTTGAAGGGCAAATGTTATTATCTTATCTTACAGAAAAGGGGCTGAGCCTCAAGGAGAAGAGACGCCTTTCTCAACTCACATAATGGAGGATAGAATGGAGACTCAGACCCAGGTCTGCATGATTTGACAACCTATCTTCTTTACACCACGCTGCTTTTCTGTGTGGTGTAAGACTGAAGCAGATGTGGATGCTGGCAGGCTGTTAATATTAGATGTGGCTGGCATATGGAGGGCAAAATCCAGGAAAGCAGAGGCAGCAGACCCAGCTCAAGGTCTGAGGGTCCACTGGGTCCAAGAATATCAAGCAGAACCTGGCCAGTACCCTGGAGAGCTCCGAAGAAGCAACAGAGACGACATACATTTGCTCGTTGGAGACACAGGCCTGCCTGGCAGCTCCACCTCTGGAGGCTGGAGGGAGGGATTATTCACACACATGAAGAGGGGTTATTCCCTGGAACCCCGGGATTATCTTGGATCATCTCCTTTCCCTCCCTCCAATCCAACCCCACTGTATACGTTTTTCTCCGCATCAGCTTTGGAGAGGGAATGCTGTCTTAGGGTGCCCATGTCTTCACATCTAGAGTTGAAAATAACTTGAGTGGTCTCTTTCAAACCAGCCCACCTTTTCATAGATGAAGCAACTGGTAAATGTGATCTGTTAATCATGCCAGCTTTCCTTTGGCAATGTAAAAACCAAACTGACTGCTTTGCATAATAAAAGGTTAAAATTATGAGCCGTACAGGGAAAAAATAAAGCTTAATCATTCAGGCTCAAAATCTGTGACCGAAGCTTCTTGCTCTCGCCTTTCACTTTTGCTCCTTTGTCACATGTCTGACCTCAACTGCGGCTGTTTATTTTTAATCCGTGTTTCCCCAAAATAGATATTAATAATTTTCCTGCAGCTTTTCTGGCAACACCGTCTACATTGTCCAAGAGCAACGAGATTTCTTTAACTATATGCATTTGGGGTTTTCTTTGACACTGTAAATGGATCTTTTGCGTGGTATTTAAATTGGCTCTTTGTGGGAAATGTTGGCCAGTTCAGACTTCCTTAATAAGTTCTTCATGACTGCATTTGTGATGACGTTAATGAAACCATTCTGAATATCAGTGGGCAGATAATGAGCCCAGAGGCAGAGACCAGAGCGAGGGCCCAGATGGAGGGAGGGGTGGGGTGACTGAGCGGAAGTGGGGGCAAAGTGGTCTTTCTGGTTCCTAAAGCAAGGTGATATGAATTCAAAACCCCTAGAGCCTGACTTTTCTCCCTCCACGTGGAGAGGTTTTGGAGGGGGGTATCCAAGAGTTTAATGGTTCTGTCCTCAGCCTGCGTAAGAGAATGAGACTCAGAAGACTGTTCTCCTCCTGGAAGAGAAGCAAGCTAGGACGTTTTCTCTCACACTCATGGAGAGACACTGTAGGCAGGGCCTTGATGCTCTTTGGATGCACTTGGCTTTGTGCCCCTCTTTCTTGCTCTCCCTGCAGACCCCCATGCTGGCCTACCTCCCTACCCCTGACCCCAGCACCCCACACCTACACTGCCAGGAGGAGCGCCCAGCCTCCCACCTCACTCTTCCCTTTTCAATCCGTGTTGGCCTGGGTTCTTGTTCCTGCAGCCTCTGACCATTCTCTTGTATTGGGGAGGGTGCAGGAGGTACCAGGTGCTCCTCTCAGGTCTCAGGGCTTCATCAGTCTGCTCCCTGAGTCTCTGGGTGACCAAGAGCTGTCTGTTCCGGGCCAAGCCAACTGTTCAGAGAATGGAAGGGAAAAGTCAAAGGTCTTGATGGGGCCATGTTGGAAGGACCTGAGATGAGAGGCAGAAAGAGGCGGTGCCCCCCATCCAGGCTGCCACATTCAGATGATGCATTGCACAGCGTGGAGGCCCCATTCATGTCTTACACACTGCAGATGTGTAAGAGAATGATGACAGGTTCCTGGCAATCAGGTATCTTATACTAACAAAATCAATACATGACAACGCTTTTTCAACAATCAGAAGTAAAGTATGTTGTGTAAGGGGAATCTTTCTCTACTTTGCCCGAAGATGCTGTATAGGCTGGGGTGACCCTCCATTTGGGAATTTTGAGGGACTTTCTGCATCTCCAAAACCGCTGTGTGACAGTACTCAGACCAGTGTCCTCATGCAGGGAAGGGCAGCAGGGGGAAGAGGCTCGTGTCCAGAGGGAGGGGTATGTCATCACATATGAAGTAAATCTCATTCTACCAGTTTTGCCTCCCTGCCCCAAATGGACAACTAAACTGATTTCCAAAGCTTCCATTTAGGGTAGGGAGAATAGGAGCCATAGACTGGGCACCTGGGTGCTCTTGAAACAGTCATGTGACTGCTCAAATCTCAGCTGCTCATCTGTAGACTGTGGTGGCTGTTATACCCATTGACCTTACCTCCTGGGGACATTAGGAGGTGCAGGCAGAGAAATGATGCCCACGTGCTTTGGAATCTGAGAAGTGGAGTTGTTTAAAACCTCTGACACCATAAGATACAAAGGGCTGCAGCAGGGGTCAGCTCACTCCTCGCCCCGGCAAACAGCAGTTCCATTTCATCCTAGACATTCCAAAGGTGCTGGAATAACAGGCTGTTCTTCAGGAAGGTCATTCGATAGCTGTGGCCCTGCCTGGCCCCGCTGGCTCTTCCCATAAGAAAACAAACAGGAAGGCAAGTTGGCAGTAAACAGAATGGGACCAGGGGCCAACAGGCAGACTCAGAGGGTGCTGTTGAGCCAGATGTGGAAGTGTTACTCTAGGCAACAGATAACCCAGCTGAGCAGCCCAGTCAACGAGTCCCCTAGAGAGGTCACCGGGAGGCCAGGGGCTGTGGCTTTGCCTCACAGTGGGCTCAGAGAGCATTTCCTCCTCTCTGCCAGATGCCAGGTGACAGCATGGCTCACGTGTGGGTTTGTGTCTACCTTGGCCTTGTCCCTGGAGCCTGGAGCTCTCAGGTCAACCCCAGGCAGCTTGGTTAAACAACTTCTTTTCCAGCTGGGAGCGAGGCATGCCCCAGCCTGGCCCCGTGGTCCCAGCTCCCAGACAGCTGGTCTTCCAGCTGGAGCATGCAAAGGTGCCAGAGCGGCAGAACCACTCAAGAAACTGATTTTAAAGGGAGGCTTGGAGGTTATGTGTATCTCATTTGTACCCCCACCCCCACCCCACAAGCTGTTCCCTGTAGCCAAACATCTCAGCTCAGGGGAGTGCAAAGCTGATAAAAATAGATTTTAGCCAGACTGGCAGAAATGGGAGGAGGGGACAGAGACTTAGCGCACCCCTCCTTCCTGAGAAATCAGCACAGGCCATGTGCTCTACCCTGGTTGAGGGGCAGGTGCTCCTTACCATCTCCCATCTCCAAAACCGCTGTGTGACAGTACTCAGACCAGTGTCCTCATGCAGGGAAGGGCAGCAGGGGGAAGAGGCTCGTGTCCGGAGGGAGGGGTATGTCATCACTTAATAGAGGATGAGAGCTTGGTTGTCAGGAATAATAATAGTGATCATGGTAATAATAGTAGTAATAGCTAACATTTAGTGAGCGCTGGCTATAATGTTAGGTACTGCTATATTTACTATTTAATTTACTCCTCCTAGCACAAGTATAACAGTTATGGTGTCATAGTCAGTTTGGTTTACCATAAAAAGATACTGTAGACTGTGGGATGGGGGTCGAGGGCTTATACACTTAGTTCTCGAGTTTGGAGGGTGCCAGCATAGTCAGGTTCTGGTGAGCATCCTCCTCTGGATTGTGGACTGCTGACTTTTCATTGTGTCCTCACACGGTGGAAAGAGTGAGACAGCTCTCTGAGGTCCTTTAGAGAAAGGCATTTTTCTCATTCACAAGGGCTCCACCCTCATAACAAAATCACGCCCCAAAGTCCCCACCTCCTCATACCTTCACACTGGGGGTTAGAATTTCAACAGATGAATTTGAGGGGAAACAAACATTCGGCCTATTGCATTTTGTCAGCTCCATTTCCCAGATGAGAAACCAAAGCTGAAAGAGAGTGAGTCTCGGCCTGAAGCTGCCCAGCTGGTCTGCAGCAATTGCCAGGATCCAAACGCAGGTCCGTCCAACAGTAAAGCTCACAGGCCTAGCCATGGGGCTGTGTGGGAAGTGGACCTGCCTGTGGGGCTTCTGCATCCAAGTCATGCAAAAGAGAAGTTGACCAGCCAGGGACTCTGGGGAACAAGGGCACAGGGATTGACAGGTGCTGGTGGCTCAGACAGGTATTCAGTACCTGAGAGGGTGCCCTCGAGAAATAGCCTGGGGTATGATCCTAGCAGATGTGCCTCACACCCCGGGAGTCTGGGGAGTTGGGGAAGGCTAGGCAGGGGGTGCCTGTTGGGAGGGTGAAATGGGTGATCCAGCAAGCAGGTGGCCGGCCCGGGGAAAGGTTCCAATGCAGTGACTCCCAGCCGTCCATTCAAGGGCTCTTCTGAAGGCTTCAGGGGCTTCTACAGATTTAGAACCCAGGTCTGCCCAGTGAGTGTTTCTGGGGAAGGGGCATGGGAGTTGGTTTTATACAAGCTCCTTGGATGATCCTGACTCAGATGCTCCAGGGACCACATTGCCAGAAGCTCTAGGCAGGAGAAGTGATGAGAGCAGGGCAGGCCCCAGGGTCAGAGACAATGGGGCTGTAAGAGGGGCAGTTAAGCCTGAGCTCAGGCAGCAGGAGGTGAGGTGGGGGCTGGCCACCAGGGCAGACACTGGCTGCCAAGAAGAGACTCTAGCTGAGTGGAGTGAAGGCTTCAGGTTCCTCCATGTAGGGCAGGTGGGGCAGAAGTTAGGATTCAGGCTTAAAGCAGTGGGAATGGGAGGAATCTTCTCATTTCCCTGCTTACAACTTTATAGGGACTTCCCGCACCCTTACAATAAGTGTAAACTCCTTCCGTGGCTATCAAGGCTGCATGGTGGAGCCCTTGGCCATTTGACCTCAGCCCTCCAGCTTCCCCGTTCTTATTAGGCTCCATCCACATTGCTCTTCTTACCTCTGAGCCTCCGAACATTCTGCTCCTTTTGCCCTGATGGGTTTCCTCCCTAGTGTGATGGTGTTTTCTAGGGGAGCTTCCTCAGACTTTGGACCCCTCTCTGAGATGGACACCCTCCCCCTCTACCTCCACAATTATTTTCTGTCTCAGTCACTTGCTGCTTTCTTGCAGGGTTCTCATCAATATTTGTAATGTTTTGCCCCCACTGCTCCCAATAGAGTATGCTCTGTGAGGTTGGGAACACGTCAGTCTCGTTTACCTGTGTATCCAAGTACCTGCCACTTGGTTGGCACCTGACTGGTGGGAGGATGTGGGGAAACTGCAAGGCTTCAGGAAACTGTCTTTGGAAATTTTCTGAAACATTTTCTTTTACACCAACAGTGATAGGAAAGCAGGGAAAATCCACATCACCTCTGGTTTTGTTGTCCAGGTCTGAAAAAGATGATGGGGTGGGGAAGAGGGGTAAGTTCTCTGTCTTGCTGAAAAAGGTAAAATAAATAAATACAACAACAATTGACAGGTTATCCTTCCTCAAGGCTTTGCTTCAAATGCCACCTCCTCCAGGAATGCCTCCCTGATCACCACCTGCATTAGCCAGTTGGGCATGGTGGCTCCCTCCTCTGAATTTGTGCTCCCCCTTTGATGTGTCTTCTGTGGTGCTTCTCACACACTGCCTGGATTGTGCCGGTTGTGCGTGTATGCTTACGTGTTATATATGTGTCTTGATTCATCAGGATGCTTTTGATTGCAAATGACAGAAACTTGACTCAACTAGCTTAACCCATGAGAAATTTACCAACTCATGTAGCTAGGAAGAAAGAGGTGGTGTTAGCATCAGAGGAGCTGGATGGATCTGGGGCAACTCTCATGAGAGCCTCTCTCTCTCTTTTTCTACCTCTTCTTTTCCCCATTCCCCATCACTTCACCTCCTGGCTTTTCTCATTGTCTTCCATCCAACAGTTCTCTATGTGGTAGGGAATATGACCACTGCCCAGCTCCGGGCTTATCACATCACTGGTCACTATCCATGGCAGATGATCCTCTCTCCCAGTCCTCATAGCAGATCTCATGGAAGTTTCCCAAGTGGCCCTGCTTGCTCATATGCCCAGCCTTTTGACCAATCACTCTGAATGAGGAGGGGGATTGATGAGGCCTTGTTACGGGTTCATCCTCTTAGTCAGGGCACAGACCACTGTGATTGGCCACCTCACTAGAATCATAATTAGAGAGAGGGAGGAGTAGTTGCCAAAAGAAAGGAACACGAGAAAGGGGTGCTGGGCAGATAAACATCATAGAAATTTACTCACTTATCTTATAGCGGCTTCTATTTTTAAAGTGTCTACGTGTTAGACTTGGTGTAAGACCTTTTCCATAAGCTGTTTCTAATCCCTTTAATTGCCAGTGAAGGTGGGTGAGTTAGGCTGTTCTTCTGTTGCTATAAGGCAAGCTTGTCCAACCCATGGCCCATGGATGGCTTTGAATGCAGCCTGACACAAATTCGTAAACGTTCTGGGCAGTTTTATTTTTTATTTTTTTGGCTCATCAGCTATTGCTAGTGTTTGTGTGTTTTATGTGTGGCCCAAGACAATTCTTCCAATGTGGCCCAGGGAAGCCAAAAGACTAGACACCCCTGTTATAAAGAAATGTCTGAGACTGGGTAATTTATAAAGGGAAGAGGGCCAGGTACAGTGGCTCAGGCCTGTAATGCCAGCACTTCGGGAGGCCAAGGCAGGAGGATTGAGTCCAGAGGTTCACCACCAGCCTGGCTAACATGGCAAGACCCTATATCTACAAAAAAAATACAAAAAGTAGCCAGGCATGGTGGTGCTCACCTATAGTCCCAGCTACTTGGGAGGCTAGGGTGGGAGGATGGCTTGAGCCCAGGAGATCAATTTGCAGGGAGCTATGATTGTGCCACTGCACTGCAGCCTGGGTGACAGGGTGAGACCCTATCTCAAATAAATAAATAAATAAATAAATAAATAAATAAATAAATAAAAGAGGTTTAACTGGCTCACGGTTCTGTAGGCTTTATAGGAAGTGTGGCGCCAGCATCTGCTCAGCCTGTGGGGAGGTCTCAGGAAGCCTTTACTTATGGTGGGAGGGGAAGTCAGAGCAGGTCCATCATATGGCAGGAGCAGGAGCAAGAGTTGGAGGAGGTGCCACACACACACACACACACACACCAGATCTTGAGAACTCAATCACTATCATGAGGACAGCATGAAAGGATGAAAGGGATGGTGCCAAACTATTCATGAGCAATCTACCCCCTATCCAGATACCTCCCACCAGTTCTTACCTCCAACACTGGGGACTGCATTTTGACATGAGATTTCACAGGCACATATACTCAAACTAAATTAGTGAGTATTATGCATCATATTTGTAAAGGGGAGGAAAACAAGTTCAGAGAGGCTAACTTGCCCAAGCCACATAGCTAGTAAGTGGCTAGTCTAAGATTCAAACATGGGTGTGTTTATCTCCAAGGCCCAAGCTTGGGTGTGTTTATCTCTAAGGCTCAAGCTTGTCCCACCACACTGTCATTCCTGGGGACGGAGATGATCTATTACTAGAAGTAAACAGATGGATAATCTTACATATTCTTACCTGGGAATTGTATCAGTCAGGATGGGCTTGGTTAAGATACAGTAACAAACAGCCCCCAATCTCAGTGGCTTAAAAACCATAGTTTTCTTTCTTACTTAGTCGACATGTCCATGATAGGTCAATAAGAGTGCTGTGCTCATCATAGTAGCTCAGGGAGCTGGGCTGCAGGAAGAGCCATGACTTGTAATGTTGTCAGTCACTGTGCCAGAGGGAAGAGGAGCTCTGGAGGGCCCAGAACCTTCTGCTCACAACTCACTGGACATAAGTAGCCACCCAAACATAATCCACCACAGGGGCCCCAAAAAGTGCAAATCTGCCATGAACCCAGAAGGAGGAAAACCAGAAAAATTTAGAGAACAACACTAATAAACTTTTAAAACCCATTTTGTATTTTTTTGTGGTATATAATAGAGTGATTTTTAAATGTAATTATTTCATTTTAGATCAGTATATTATGATCAATTATATTTTAAGGTATATTTTAATCACTCTTTAATTATAACCATAATGTATAAAGATGAATTTGAGCATTTTCCTCACTGAGGAGGTGATATAAGTGCTATTTAATTTAATCATGCAAAAAAGTGATTTGCTGACAAATTTTAATTTGATATATTATATGTTTCGTTTGAGGACCAAATGTATTTTAAAATGCATGTTGTAATTGTAAGTTGCAGCATAACAATGTTTTTAGGACCTCATATTTGAACTTAATGGAAATTTTGTATTTCAAAAAATCAAGTTTTTTTTTTTTTTAAATGTAAAGGATTTTCTCCTATTGGATATTGAGATTAAGGGTATGAAACCGCTATTTTTTGGTTTTGTTTTGTTTTGTTTTGAGACAGAGTCTTACTGTGTCCCAGGCTGGAGTGCAGTGGCATGTTCTCGGCTCACTGCAACCTCTGCCTCCTGGGTTCAAGTGATTCTTGTGCCTCAGCTTCCTGAATAGCTGGGATTGCAGGCATGCACCACCACACCCAACTAATTTTTGTATTTTTAGTAGAGATGGGGTTTCACCATGTTGGCCAGGCTGGTCTTGAACTCCTGACCTCAGGCGATCTGCCCATCGTGGCCTCCCTAAGTGTTGGGATTACAGGCATGAACCACCTTGCCAGGTCAGAAACTGCTATTTGTTAGCACTTCTTAAAAATACACTACAGGAATGGATCATCTTTATTCTTAATAAATAAAAATGTCAACTTGGCCATAATTGCCAGTGTGTTTTCTCTTTTTAGCATTGGTTTATGGAGTACTAGAACAATTTTTAGAATTATTCTATTTTTTATGTTCCTCATTAACTTGATAGTGTATTTCCATCTCAGTGTTCCTTATGCTTCTTGTCTTAAACCAATGGTCCATCCATCCTGGGTGTAAATTAAACTGAGTATGACTAAACATAAAAAGAACTTAATGCTGCATGATAGCGAAACCCGCCAGGATGGTTAGTGGTGTTCGGCTGAGTGCTGAGCCAACGGGCTAGAGACTGAGTCACAGCCAAACTGATCTCTATTCCCAGGGAAGTTGTGCTCTCCGGGCATGCTTTCGGAGCACTCACGCCCTTCCATTTAGAAAAATAACTACTGTATTATTGATTTAGAAAATAAATGGAAACATACTATCATTGCCTTGAAGCACGCAGATGCTTGCAATATCTTCAGGAGTCCTTGAGGATCACAAATAGCACACTGGGAAATGTTTCACAACGCCAGCTTCCACCAACTGTAGGCACCTGGGGGCACATCTGAACTCAGCCATCTCTGCAGGTGACAGCCTCATGGTGCCCAGCCCAGTGGGTTTTGCATAGGCTTAGATGCTTGCTATTTGTAGATTGTAGCAGATATTGCGTGATATTTGGAAGGGCAAAGAAAAAAAGGAGGGAAAGACCGACTACTTCCTCTTGAGTACATTTGCTTCCCAGTTTACAAGGGGGTTGACTGCACTGCCCAGGTCTGGATCATGTCTACACAGCCCAAGGAATGAGAGATGGTGGTTGGCAGGATGCAGCCAGGGCTGGAAAGAGATGCAGAGATTCCCCAGGAATCAGTGTGTGAACTCTCCCGCCGTGTCCTCCCCCTGCCATGAAGAGCCGAGATAATGAAGAAAGAACAAGTTCAGAGCAGGGCAGAGAAGCGATCCAGGAGACATGACTTACGGGAGGAGAGTTTAATTGGTTTAGCCTAAAAAGCCCATTATGCTCTCTGGTGGACACGGTAATGCTATAAATATCCACAAGGTGACAACAAGGGAGAGAGGATGGAATCCGTCTCACTGATAGACTGTTAAGACGCGCGGCGCAGGGGGAGGCAGGACCTGCTGGGGGCTTGAGCCCATTTCAGGGGCTTGGAGATGTTTTTACAGTCAGAATCCTTTGTTCTAATGAAAGCATACATGGAACTCTGTTACATGAAACAGATGGATAACTAAGCTTCTCTAGCGGAAGTGAAGGTCATTCTCTGCCCCAACTCCTGCAGATACCTCACCTCACCCTCCCCTGCCCCCAAGTCCCCCGGCATCTCCTCTAGGCTTAGCTGGAAAACCTCTAGGTGAGCTACTCAGAGGCCCCCAGCTCTGACAGTCCTTGCTGGGGAGTGACCGTGTCTAAGCAGGAGATGAGGGTGGGGCACCCAAAAACACAGGCTGTGGGGATGCAGCTTAAAGCAGGGCCCCTGGATGGAAAGGGGTTTTGGCTGGGATGAGATCCTGGGAGTGGTGAGACAGTACCCATCAAGCCTCGGGAAGGACCGAGCTTGTTAGATCACAAGTCGTATCTCACTGGCAGCTGCAGTCTTGGGAGCAGGCATTGGCGATGGATTGTGAGCAAGCGCATGCCTGTGGGGTCTTTCACATGGTCGGGAGGGGAGCTCAGCTTTCAGGGAGCATCCCAGAGTGTGCAGACGAGAGGGTGTTAGGGAGAAGGAAGCAGGGTGACGAGCACGCGAGTCCCGGACCCAGAGTGTGGAAGCTGAGCTCTGATCCCTGCTCTCTGTAAATCTGCCATGTGACCTTGGGTTGTTTGGCTCTCAATTTCCTGATCTGAAACACAAGGTTGGATAAAAAGAGGGAGTGGGATGGAGGCATAAACTGCAGCCGCCCATTCCCAGCCCTCTTCCGCCCTCTTATGGCCACCCCTGAACCAGCCTTTGCTAAGAGGCTTCCCAGAGACTCCAGGGCCTGAGAGCCCAGCCTGGGAAAACTCGGCTTGGCAGTGACCCTAGCAAGGGCATCCCAGGCCCCGGCTCCTGGATGAGAGAGACAGAATCAAATCTGCCCTGGGGGAGGGGAACTGGGAGAGCTCCTTTTCCAAGGGACCACACTTGGGGGCCACCCTTGAACCTCTTTCTAACAAGGAACAAAGACAGCTCCACGAATGACTCACCTGCTCAGAAACACAGCTCTCTGCTGTCTGGAAATCACAAAAAGGCACCGAGTGATGGGGTGCCCTTCTATGCTCTGGTTCCCTCCCAGTTTCTTTCCTCCCAATTTCCCTCCTCATCTTCTACACCTCTATTTAGCCCTCAGGACGTGACAGTTCCTAGATCTCGGCTGGATGCCTCCCTTTATCCGAAATGCTGGTTGCAGCCTCCAGCACTCCCCCCTAACAGGGAACAGGTACTCACTCTCTCCTCCCTATGAGACACGATTAACACTGACATGCAATTTTTTAATGTGAATATCAACCACAAAGCAGGCCAGGCACAGTGGCTCATGCCTGTAATCCCAGTACTTCGGGAGGCTGAGGTGGGAGGATTGCTTGAGCCCAGGAGTTCAAGACCAGCCTGGGCAAAATAGCGAGACCACATCTCAGAAAAAAAAGATAACCAGCCACAGAGCCTACTACTCACACCTGTAATTCCTCAATAGGAGCCATGGTGCACCTGGCCTTTTGTTCTTGGGTTTTCATCACTGTACAATGTTTTTTTCCTGCTGCTTCATAATCCTGATGATAGTAATTTAGCAGCTGCATGATTCATCATTGTACAGACTGGTGGCTGTCAGTCTGAGTCTAGGGGCTGTCCAGGTGATGGCATCCAACTGCTGCATTGACCCCAGGAACTCTGCATTTACCTTTCTCCCAGCGTCATTGTCTTGTTATAATACACTGGGGGTTTCAGGAAAGATTTTATTTGGAAAAAAAATCTGTGATTTAAAACACTTAAAAATCATGGAGCTAGATTAACAAATCTGCACATAACCAAATGCATAACAAATATGCACATAACCAAATGCATCATTTCAAAGAATGGTTGTGCCCATGCAGACTTTCCCTCTTTTAAAAGTGTCTTGTTGGCATTTTTTTTTCTCCCTTGCCTGGCATTGTCCTTCTCTGGAGAATGCGTTTGCCTCGTCCCTTCAATTAGAACAGGACTCCTGAGAGTCAGGGGCTGGGTCTTGTTCATCTCAAGGCCTGGCAAGGTGCCTCACACACCATACACGCCCCCCTGTGGAACTGAATATGAAGGTGGCTCCACGGGGGAACTGGGACGTGCCTATGTTGGATGGACAAGACATTCCTGTTCAGAACTTCTCAGCACACTAGGGAATGGCAGCGGTTCTCCAAGAAAGTTTTTGTTGTCAGGGTAGGGCCAAGACCACCTCTTTTGCCAGGCTCCGGGGGCACTCAGAGAGTCGTTGCCCTGGCAGGGGTTTTGTCAGGAGCACCAGGTGAAACAGACCATGCTGGGCTCCCTCCGGGGCTCAGGACAGGCCTCGGCCTCGGCATTCATCACTGGAGCCTTTCCCACATCCTCCGCTGCACACTTGCTGGTCTGCATCCATCACTCATCTGAATGTCCTGCTGGTGAGGCACCTAGCTGGGAGAGAAGTGTCTCTGGGCTCTGCTTGGAGGAATAGCCCTTGGCCTATCTCCTGTGCTGTGACCCCCCATGCCTGCCCTCAAGTCATGTCCCCAGAAGGAAACTGCCAGTCAGTCCCCAGCAAGGGGGAATAGTGAATCAGAACACAAAGAGGCTTTTGGCTGGGTACGGTGGCTCATGCCTTCCCAGCACTTTTGGAGGCTAAGGCAGGCGGATCACTTGAGGTCAAGAGTTCGAGACCAGCATGGCCAGCGTGGTGAAACCCTGTCTCTACTAAAAATACAAAAATAGCCAGGCATGGTGGCAGGTACCTGTAATCCCAGCTACTCGGGAGGCTGAGGCAGGAGAATCGCTTGAACCCAGGAAGTGGAGGTTGCAGTGAGCCAAGATCGTGCCACTGCACTCCAGCCTGATAAAAAGAGGCTTTAGTGAGCCAGCCCACACCCTTATTTATTGATAACCTAACAGGGCACAGGCTGGCTCACGGCAGGGCCTAGGGTTCCCGGTTCCTTCGTCAGCATCACAGTGTTAGGTGTGGCTCTTGACGCCTCTTCCTTGCATCTCTCACTGGACAGGAAACAGGAGAAAAACACCGTGGCCTAGAACTTGGGAGACCTGGTTTTTGGAGATCCCCATCTGGGTGCTTGGGAACAGCACCCGAGCCCTCTTTCTGCCTTAGTTTATTCAACTACAAAACAAGCAAGTTGGACTAGCAGGTCTCCAACAGGGCACCCAGGTGTGGCATCTTGTGGTTTACACGTGGGGAGTGGGATTGGGAGGGGATTCCATTTCCTTGACTGTGGCCCCAGGAAAATGTCCTAAGTCGGGGAGTACCATGTGAGTGATTATCCAACCCGGGACACTTCTGAGTAAAAGGGAGTTTTGTTTATAAATACCTAGGGACAACAGGTGGAAACCAGACAAACTGGTACATTTGGGTGCCTGGGTGATGGGGTGTAGGTTAAGCCACAAGCACCCACACAGCTCACCTCCCAAGAACCCTGTAGGTTGCTTGCTCACAGCAAGCAAGATTAGTAATGCCTAAGACTAGACCTGTTTCTCCCTCTTCCCACTTGTGGCATGGCTGATGCTGCAAGATCCATACCAGAGAGATGAGCCTGCTCCTCCTGGGGAGTCCATGGTGCACATCAGATGCCCTGGGCACATCACTGGGCTTCTTCTAAGAAATGTCTTCTATGACAGCTTCTCTCTGAATGGCAGAACCTAAAGTCTTTTCATTGCCCTCGAGCTCATTTCATCTTTATGGCATTCTCAGCAGGAAGGCATCACGATTCCCATTGTACAGGCGGGAAAATTGACGCTCAGAGACATTAGCTTGTCCCAGATCCCATGGCTATGAGTGGCCAAGTCGGGCCCCGGCCCAGGTGTGTGGCCTGCTCCTCTGGCCCTCTGCAGTCCGCCACACCCTGCTGGCCATGAGCTGCGGCTACACAGCGCAGGCGTAAGTGCTTAGAACGGGAAGCAGAGTTTGGTGATGGGGTTATAAATGATTTGCTAAAACCTCAGGCTAAGTGGTTTTGACTAAGTGCAAATGCCTTCCCTCAAGTAGAGGACCTCTGTAAGCTGGGCTTGCTCAGCCAGGAATTCACCTTGGGATTCTGAAGATATGTATAGCCTCACCGTTTGTGGATTTCACATTTATGAGCCCTTCCTTGGCACTTGTAATAACTGTCCGTTAAAAGTTTGCATTTTTCCCCTCTGCAAGGGCCCCTCTCCAGCCTTTTGGGTTGAACTTGTCTCTACCTTGTTCAGGATTTTGGAACTACAACAAGGGAAGGAATTACTAGTGAGGAAGCACTTACTATTTGCAGGATCCATCACTTCTGTTCACTAGTTAAATCCTCAGTGTGAGCCTAGGAAGTAATCGAACTTATTTTCAGGTGTGAAAACAGAGTCTGTGATTTGGCTGAGTCACTCTAGGGAAGGGAAAAGCTGGTTCTTAAACCCCTGAGGAGCAGATTGCTTTTCCCTTCCCTCTAAGGGTGAGGGCCACCAATCCCAGGGAGTAATTCTCAGAAGCCAGTGATGTCCTAGACAGGACTTTAAGCTACATTTAATTGAGGCCAAGGTGGAAGCTGTTCCAAGAACTCAGGGACACTTGGGAGCATTAAAATCTGTTTCCAGAATTCCAAGGACAAAGACCTTGGAAAGCTGCTGACAAATGCCCATTAAAGGGCCTGTAGAATTCAATTAAATCCAATGAACTTTTATGACTGCCTCCTATAAGCCAGGTGCTGTGCCAAGTGCTTTGGGGAAACAAAGGGGAAGAGGCAGGTCCCTACCTTTATGGAACTCCCTGGACGGCGACACTGGCATTTCTGGCCTCACCACACAGCAGCCCCATGCCACCGAGATGGAAGAACAGAGAACCCTCTAGCAGGGGCCGTCAAACATGTTTGTGAAGCATTGAGTTCTGGAACCTTCTCCTGTAGCCCATCCACATTGGCATTTTCAAAGGCTTGAGAAGGAAGGACATTTGTTTAACTTTCTTTAGAGTTTCCTGAACTTATCTGACAATGGATCCCCCTCCTCCTATGTCCTCTTGTGCCTGGTGGAGGATTTACTAACATCCTCAGAATATTCCATGGAACACGTTTTGGGATACAGCAACCTTGGGGAAGCTCCATGGTGGGCCCGGGAGGCTAATGGACATGTTCTCTTCTTTTAGAATAAATCGTTTGGGGATGTCACTACTTCTCGCTCTTTGCTCTCTTGGACAGAAGGTGCATCTGCGGAGGATTGGGTTTAGCTTTGGCAGCTTACTTGAAAGGGCATCTTTCAAAATTGGAGATTACTCAGGCTTTTCAGCCTTTTCGCTAAAGGGATCCCTTGCGTCAGCATACGAGTGTTTGGGGCACACGAACATGGCCACAGCTTTCATAACATATGCAAGAGCACAATTTCCAGCAGGGGATTGATGCAGCCTAAATTTTAACAGAGAAAACACACTGGAAAACAACATGGGGAGGGGCCGTTTGGCCTCTAGCTTGTGGGCTTTGGTCAACAGGGCTCCACTTTCATCCCCACTGAGGTCACCCGGCCCCACTGGCTGGACTCCAGGCATTTATTTGCAGGATGAAAATGGATGGGCAGCTGTTGACAGCATCACAACATCCAAGCCTTGGCCTCGTGTGTCTGTGGCCTCTTCTTGGAGGTGACACGTTGACAAAGCTGTTTATCCAGCACAGCCAATGCAAGGAAGTAACTTAGATCCCCAAGGCTGTGGCAAAATTAAATGCCTTCATGGGTGTGGTGACATTTTTCCTTGGTTGAGAAATAGCCTGGCACCATGACTAGGGCACGTTCTCCAGTGTCATGCAGGCTTGGCCCTGCCTGGGGCCCGTTGTGTAATCTTTCTGAGCCTTGGGCTTTTCTGTTAAACAAGGATAATTCCTACCTTGGAATGTCCAGTTCTGGATGAATTTAGAGGCCCCCTGGGGTCTACCTTTAGGATTAGATTGTCAAGTCAATGTGAAAATGCTTTATAAACTGTAAAACTCTGTACAAATGGAGAAGACTGCAGTCAAACTTTACTGAGTACTCACTGTTTGCTGGGGTCTGTTCTCATATAATGAGTTACACACATTATCTCACCGAAGACTCACAATAACCCTATGAGGTCGGATACTGTGATTCTCCCCATCTGACAAACGAGAAAACTGAGACTCAGAGAGGTTGAGTAACTTGTCTAAGGTTACACGTGATGGAACCGGATTTCCTCCCAGGTCTGTTTCCTTGCAGAGCCCCAGACCTCAGTTCCGTAATCTTTGCTGGAGAAGAAGTATTCTCCTGTTGGGGGCTGGCCGGGAGAGAGGGGAGTCTGAACATTCTGAGGGAGGCGCAGGATTCTAGAGGCTCCGAGTCTTTCCTGGAATCTTTTATGTCAGGTACCCCCAGAGAGAGGAGCAGCCTTCTCACCCTGGCCTCTGCAGGTAAGAGTCCGTCCCTTTCTCCTGGTGATGAGGTGGGAGCATGATGAAGGCACTGCTTCTGCTGTTGCTGTGATGTTACTGGTAACATGGACAGTTATGGAACCTTTTATCTTGCTTCATCCTCACAACAACAATCAGGGAGTGACAGCACAACACCCCACTTCATAGTTGGGGAGACTGAGGCATAGAGAAAACTTGTGCCTGGTAAGCTCCAGAGCTGAGACCCAAACCCCAATGCTGGCTCTCAAGCCTGAACTTCACATCCTCGGAATGTCGGGGTTTCAGATCCTCTGGAAGGCCCCAAGGGGAAGCATCTCCTGTGGTCCAGTTCCCAGGCCAGGCCTGGAGAGAAAGAGGTGGGCCCTCCACATATTTCCATCTTACCAAACTTTACAATTGAGGTACGTCCGACTGTGCTGATTTCACAGATGAGCAAAGGAAGGCTTAGAGAGCTTACAGAGATGTGTCTGAGGCCACCCAGCTAGGAAGGAGTACCAGTCTGCTGGGCTCCAAAGCCCACCTTTGCCCCTCTACCTCTCAGACACCCTTAGGAACATTTCTGTTCTCTGAGACTCTCACCCAAGCACACTGTGTGCTTCTCAATTGGGCACCCATGGGACCAGGACTCTCAGCATATTTACTTTAGGCCTCTTTCTCAGCAGCTCAGACCCAAAGGCAGGTGGTAAGAAGAGAGGGTGGAACATGGTAATGAGGGGAACCAAATCACCCATCTTACCCCTGTGATGGCCATGCCCCTAAGAGTCTCTGCAGATAACTTTGGCCGCTGGATGGACATTTCCCTGTTCAGAAACTATCACCTGCTCTTCTCCTCCCAGAATCACATGCTCCTCATACAGCACAGAAGGCACCAGGACCAGGAACTTACAGGAAAACTCAGGTCACGAGATCTGAGGCACGGTTGCAAGATCCAGGCACAGAGTCACTGTGCTGGGAAGTGCTGATGGCGGGAGGGGTGTCTGCACAGGCTGAGCTGAGGGAAGCAGGGATAAGGCATTCATTTATTTACTTCTTCCTTTCACTATGCTTTATTAAACACCTACTGTGTGCCAGGCACCATGGTGAGTGCTGGGATTAAGAACAGAGGTTTTGGAGCTCATTGGACTGAATTCAAATTCCAGCTCCATCCCTGGGCAAGTCACTTAACCTCACTGTTCGTCAGTATCCTCAGCTCCAAAATGGACACAGTGGCAGCACCCCACTCACTGAGCTGCGGTGAGGATTAGATGAGGTTATGTAGATTAAGTACTTAGAGCAGTGCGTGGCACATAGTAAGAGCTGAATAAATGGCGGCTATTAGCGCTATTATTATCTCTGTCCTTGGGAGTTCACAGTCTGGTGAGGCACAGGCATTAAAAGAAACAGATAATTTCCTAATGACTTGGGCCAGGAAGTGAGTTACACTGAGTAATGAGTGTCAGGATTTCCTGCCTCCCTGCTCTCTGTGAAATGCACTGAGGTCACATTCTGTGCTTTGTTTCAGGATAGGGTCTGACTGGAAGTACTCCCTCCGCCCTGGGTGCTAGGGGGCTGGGGTCTAGAAAAGGGGTCCTTGCCATCTTCCCTCGTTTGGTTTCACCTTCTGAAAGGAGAGAAAAACTGTTGGGATTGGAAAGAGTAACCAAGGCTCCTTACAATTCTGCACTGCAGACAAGAGACAATGAGATGGAAAATCCAAATGGCCAAATGAATATATAAGAGCAGGACGTTTAACAGTTTTGATGACAAGCAGTACATGAAATGATAATCCCCTGGCAGGTGACAAGCACTTTGGAAACAACAGAGCAGAAAGGGATTAGTGGGGTGAAGTTAGGGACCCTTGCTCCCTGGTCTGGTGGAACGCCTCTAGGGGAAGGGGAGCCACGTCCACTTTCTAGACTTTGCGGCGAGTTTCGTCACCTGAAAGGATCACCCAGAGGCCGACTATTCTCAAGCGTCACTGCTTTTATTACACTCATGATCTTAAGGACAATATTTGCCCAGGGGCAGAGGGAACTAGACTTTCCAGGGGCCCCAGAAAGACTCAGTTTTAATCAAAATGGCGACCACCTTCCTCTCACATCCTAACTGTAGAACACACACATTTTATTTTGTTCTTTTGTATTGTGAACTTTGCACCCAAAAGATCATCTCCGAGGAGCTATCTTTAAAGAGATTTCTTTTTTAATTGATGTCTCAACTTAGAGTCAATCACAGTCTGGATGGAAAATTCTCCTTCCAGGAGGTCAGGTGGGCTGATCTTAGGATGAGATAGTACTGAAGCTAAACGTGCCTCTGAGGTTTGCCTGCTGGTGGGGCCAATCCCTGGGGCGGCTACTGACAGAGTTCAGGCAGGTTCTAGGCCTCACGATTATATTAAGCCAAGACTCTGGGCAAGAGCCAGACTGAGGAAAACGGACCTCCAGAGGAGGGATAGACGGGTGAACCAGCGACATCCCAGGTAATGAGACTTCCCATTTGGAGTGATCTTGTCTTGGTGGGTATAATAGTGGCCCCCAAAAGATATGTCCACGCCTTAACCCCTGGGACCTGTGAACGTGACCTTATTTGAAAAATGGTTTCTGCAGATGTGATCAAATTAAGTATCCTGAGATGAGACAATCCTGGATTATCTGGGTAGGCTCTAAATCCTTACGAGAGATAGAAGAGAAGGGGCCATGTGGAGACATAGGCAGAGCTGGAGGGAGGCAGCCACGAGCCAACGGGTGCTTGGAGCCATGAGGAGCTGGAGGAGGCGAGGAAGGAGTCTTCCCTAGAGCCTTTGGAAGGAGGGCAGCCTTGCTGACACCTTGATTTGGACCCTGTGTTACTGATTTTGGACTTATGGCCTCCACAATTGTGATAGAATAAATTCTGCTGTTTTCAGACTCCACGTCTGTGGTCATTTGTTGTGGCAGCTGTCCGAAATGGATCCAGTGGAGACAGAACTAAGTGATGAAAACATTCATCGAAGAGCTGAGCCCATGAAGACCGTGGCTCAAAACAGGCAGGAGGCCCGGGGTGGGTTGCTGAATGAAGAGATGAAGAGGGGTCCAGAGCCTCTCATCCTCATCCTCGGCCAGCATAAGCTCAGGCCAAAGATGAGCTCAACCTGAAGTACCTGGGTGAGCACCATCCCGGGTGACGTGGGTGGTCATGGCGCCTCTCTCTTTGATTCTTGCTTTTCCAACCTTCCCATTATGCCCACTGGCTTGCCGTGGTTACAAGGGAAGAGATCTGCTCAGGTAATTTAAGAATGCGTGAGCACATGGGGCCCAGGCACATCATCTCAGCAGCAGCCCAAGTCACACTGGAATCTGGTACTTCAACCAGATGCCGGTGACTGCTGGGCTCAGGACAGTGCTGGTGACTGCCCTTAGCCCTGGCGTACTTCTCACACAGAGTCCTACATCTGGGGAGCTGGAAGGGGCTTTCTGAACTCTCACGGACTGGATTCCTACACACAATGGCTCAGTCTTCTCACGAGACCCTATCCTTAGTTTTTGATACATGCTGCTCCTCCACTGCTGGGCAGACTTAGGAGCCCACCGCATGAATGAACAAGCAGCAAGCAGATGCTAAGAGAAACTTTGCACGCAGCCAATCTCAGCTTGGCAGCTTATTATTTTTTTTTCTAGAACACGTGTGTTTGTGGTTGTGATATTATATTGCACACATTAATATAGTCATATTTTCTGTTAGTAAAATTGTTCCTGGCTCATATAATGGGATTAAATATATCAGTATTTCATGGTGTTCCGCAAAAAGCACCATAACTTCCAGGTGCTCAGCCACATGGGCAAGTTTGAGAACCACTGATCTATAATAAAGGGCAAAATCATTGAACACATAAGTAAGCAGGAGGTCTGAAAGAAATCATTTGTCACCAATCCATCAGCATTCTGGGAGGTGGTAATTGTCCATGTGTACAGGCAACCTGATAAATGAAAGTTATTTTAAATTTTCAAGAAGTATTTGATTATACTTTGCATCTAATAGAACTGATATGAAACACTGAAGACCTCTTTTAGCTCTCAGGGCCAAGCCAGAAAATCAGCCTCAGGACTTCATGAAATAAACGTAGCCTCGTGACTTCCTGGCCACACTTTGATTTGTCCATCTCATTCTGCCCACGCAAATGGAGGATGCATATATAAACGCCACATCACAGATGCTGGCCCAGGCCCCAGGGTTCATAGGGTCTGCTGCTCAATCAGTTGACTTGGGAAGTGTCCTCAGGAGACAGGAATATCCTGGCATCAGGGTCATAGTCTCCCTAATCTGAACTGAATCCTACTGAGCTATCAAATGGAACCTATAAAGGGTCCTTGAGTCCCTGCAAACTATTCTCAGCAGTTATTTGCAGGAAGACATTCTTTAAAGGCCAGGAAGCCTGGATGTTGGCCGCCTGCTAGAAGACATTGTTCTGCCTCTGCAGAACCCAGCAGTGGACTGGCTCCGGCTGGAGCGTGGAATGCATGTTAGTCACTGAGCATCCGCGAACTGGAGACGGTTTAGACAAATCTGCTGAAGACCAAGGGGGTAATGATTTGGGATAAGAAGACAGAGAAATAACAAAGAATAATCATGCAGTAATAATAAAAATAAAATAAGCCTCTCTTACTTATAATGTGGTAATATCATATGATGAGGATGAGAAAGAAGAAAATGGCTCAGAAAAAGCAAGTTAAGCTAAGGATGCACTTTAGGCCTGGAAAGGGTGACTCCAACTTTGGCCAAAGGAAATGTGCCTTCGTAAGATGGAGTTCATGATGAGAAAGCATAGGCAGAAAACGTAACGAGAGAAAAAAAGATGTAGCAGAATCTTCCTTTGATGGATCCACAACTGGCTCTTAAAGAAAATTCTGAGTTCAGAGGCGTGTTGTTTATTCCTTGATCATTTATTCAGACCCCCTCTCTACTGTGTGGCAGGCACTGGGCTAGGCCCTGCTGACACAGCTGTTCTGAAGACAGACACTGTCCTGCCCTTTCAGGAATGAGTTCTTCGGTGAGGAATCTATGAACACAGGTGGTAATTACAATGTCATGTGATAAGGGTTATCACTAGGAACCCAGCATCTGACCAAAGGAAGGACATCTCCTCCAGTCGAGGGAGCGGGGAGAAGGGTGGCCATCCCCGTGTCTCTGCTAGAGAAGGAACCTGGCTTACTGAGCCTTGGACAGTGTCTCTTATGCTAGGACACATCATGGTCCCTGGAGAGCAGCCACCAGGAGCACAGATTGTTTTGAAAGCATTTTAATGACTGGGTCCATTCATAATGCAGCTGCTGCAGCCCCAGAAACTCAGACAACGGGCAATACGATGGAGTCTATACTATTATAAATATTTGATCTCCTAAGACAATATTACCGTAAATATTATTTGCTGCCCTGAAAAGCTTCAAGCTCATAGTTTAAATTTCCCCCATTAGGAGCCTAATGAAGAGGATTTCAAAGTGCACTCTCTGCGGGCAGGGCTTCCTGGCAGGCTTCATGCTAGGCCCTGGGGAGGGAGGGTAAATGCAGGCCGGGTGGTACTGGCTCTGGGCGAGGGAGACAGGCAGGCCCAGAGGGAGGAGTACCGCAGATGTCAGTGGAGAAGTCTGCACTGGGGCCCCTGGGGATCTGGGGGACCTGAGGGGGAGGCTGCACTTTACCCAGGGTCCCAGAGAGGTGTATGGGACTGCGGCTGTCTCTGCTTCAGATTCACTGGGTGGCCTCAGGCTCCGTACAAAGTCACCTCATCTGCAAAATATAGACAATATCTGGCCCTACCTTGTAGGATGAACATGTGGGAGAATGTGGGGACCTAGCACAGGGCTCTGCACATATTAAGTGCGTAGGAAATACCAGCTGTTAGCACTGCAGCGAGCACGGCTCCTGCATTCTGCGGCTGCTGCTGCTAATGGACAGCCCACACCCTTCAGGTTACAATCCAGCCCTTCAGCATGGCCCACAAGCCGCTCCTCCATCCTAGCCTCCTCTCTGCTGAGACAGGCCCCAGGTCCCGGCAGACACTTGCTGTTGCCCCTCATGGCACTCGCCCTCCTTGTGCTTCCCCTGCTGCTTGCTCTCTGTGGCTGGAACACTCACATCTCTCTCTGCCTGGCCAGCTCCTTCGGGTCCATGATGCTTTAACTGCCAGGGCCCCCTCCATAGAGCCTCCCTGACCCTCGGGCACCTGGGAGACCTCTCTTGTGGGTTCCCTGAGGGCCCTGACTCTCTGTGATAGGTGCTTACTGGCCAGTTCCCTCTCCATGCAGCCATGAGCCTCTGGCAAGCAAGGATGGAGCCTCACTCATCTTTCTACCTCGAGAGCCCGGCAGAGTGCTTGGTGTTTGGAGCAGAGGTGGAGGAATTGAATGAATGAATGTATTATACAGAGATTTACAGTCTCCAAAGGATTTTCATTATGCACATCATATCTGGTGTGCATTTGCTCCATGGGTGTCCTAGGAGCATTGTGGTGCTTCTCAGAGGCTCAGGGAGGCTAAGTGAATTGTCCAGAGGTGCTCAGCAAGTTAGGAGCATGATAGTAATCCAGGTGCTTCTATACCCTGAGCCCAAGGGATGCTGAGTGATTACATTGTATTCTGGGGCCTGGGTTGTGTGAGTGGACTCAGGGCATCTTTTTCTGACTGTGACTGTTTCAAGAGGTGAGGACTCCTACAGAACTATTACTCCTGGCTCTCCTGCAGTTCCAGGTTATTGGGGGTGAGGTGGGAGTGGAGGGGTTCTCCTGGAGCTAGAAGCCATCAAAGCTCTCAGAGTCATCAGATCCTATGACAGGGTCTTGGAAGAGGAGACTGAGGCACAGAGAAGCTGGTTCACCTGCTCAAGGTCACACAGCTAGTCAGTGGTAGAACTTGGCAAGGAGCTCAAGCTCTTATCCACTGTTCATGTCCCTGGGTCTTTGCACAGAGATCACGCCAGGGTCTAAAACAAATCTAGCCCCCAGGATAGCTGGTGCTGATGATTTAAAGGGCCTGGCAGTGCTTAATCTTTCTGCCCGGCTCCCTCATTTTAGAAAATGTTGAGATTTAAGAGCTCATAAAACTGAGCTATAACAGCACCCTGCCAAGAACTCAGCATAGGGCTTTCTATCCTGGGCTGCCCGGCCCAGTGGTTTCAGTCTTGTCCCCAGTCACCCTGGGAGAGTTCTGCAGTCGATTACAGCTGCTGGGCTCCTAGGGCCCCAGGAGGCCTATCAGGTCATCTATGTCCTTGCCAGGGCTAGAATGACGTGTGGCATGGCAATGTGGGCAGTGACTGGCTAAGTTCATAAATTGTTCAGGACTCTGGCAGCCATGGCAGCAAGGCTGGGCATCAGGGTTCAGCCTGTCACCAAAGCAAGTGAGCACTGACAAGCATTTGCACAGGGTCCACCTTTCTGTGACCACAGCAAAGCAGAGGTGACAGATGCCCATGGAGCCAGCTGTGTGGTCGCTTGCAGCCCTCCTAATCCATTTCGATGGTGGTTTTCTTCTGGTTGAAACCCCCTTCAAAAGTCTAGGGCTCATGTCACTAATATATACTTTCTCCAGTCATGCCTCCAGCACCTAGCAGGGTCTTGTCCAATAGCAGGTATCCAATCAATGTGTACTGGATGGAAGGATGGATGGATAGGAGGAAGAAAGGGAGAGACAAAGGGAAGGATGGTAAATTGATTGTGAAAACGACCCCATTTCTTCATGTCTCTCTGTATCCACACCGCTTACGATGTGACTTTTCAGCTTCCTGCATGAAGAAGTGGAGGGCTTCCCCACTATCCCTTAAGTCTAAGTTGCATTTGTGACTCGCTGCGGCCAATGGAATGCAGTGGAAGTGACAATGTACCAGCTCCAAGCCAAGGCCTCAGGACCTCTTGTGTACTTCCGCTTTTTCTCTTGGCACCTGGCCAAGCCACTAAGTGACTAAGCATGAGCTGGCCAAGTGCATGATGACAGACACATGGCCCAGCTACCCCTCCACTCCGGCCTGTGGCCAGCCATCCCCCAGGCACATGTGTGAAGGGCCTCAGGCTGCCCCAGCAGCTGACCTGGAGATGCAAGAGCCCAGCTGAAGTCAAACAAGCCTGGATTAGATCTTCCCTGTGGAATGATCATCTCATGAGTGATAATAAATGCTTGTTGCTTTCAGGCTACTGAGCTATGGGGTGGTTAGTTATGTAGTGACAGTTAACTGATACAGTATAGAAACCTTGGGAAACTATGCTCTCCAGGTTCCACAGAGCCCCAGTGTCTCCTTTCCAGAGGCCTCTTCCTTGTCCCCTTTTGTCCTGTGCCATCCTCTCCTGCCACTCCAGCCAGAGCCTTCCATTCACGTTTGGACTTTCTTTTTCTAAGTCCATATCTAAGATGTTGTGCAAGCTTTTCAATTCAATTCAGCCAACATTTATGGAGCACCTGCATACCAGGTGCTATGGAGATGGAAAAAAATAACACACGACTCTTGCTTTCAGTACATTTAGCGGCCGTAATAGCAGCAGCATTAACGATAACTGATATTTGCACAGTACTTGACACTAAAAGCGCTTTCATACATTATCATATATTTGAACTTATGATTTAGGGGGTGGCACAGCAGGTCAGATGCAGATTCAGCTATTACTGAGTATCTACTGTGTATGCAGCACCACGACAGATGCTGGTGAAAATAAATGTCACAGGGTCACTGTAAAGATTCGAGCTTCACTCAGTGCTGGAGTGGTTATGTCCACTCCCTTTTAAGCTGTATCCCTCCTCGTAGAGGAAAATTGAGATGCCAAACCAAAGACTACAAGGAACACATGTAAATTTCCACCTTGAGGTTCAAAAAATCAATTTTGCAAGTGCAAGTGCAGTCAGGGGATCCATGGCTTAGCATCAGTCCTTGTGGAAAAGATCTGAGATAGATTTTAGTTGTCATAGCAACTGAAAAGCCAATTCTGTTTTAGATTACGGAATGAACATGGTAATCATGTTAAGGACTATGGGAGGGTGCTGGGCTTCTCATGCTACATCCAGGCCCAGCTCTACATTCTTTTTTTTTTTTTGGAGACGGAGTCTCGCTCTGTCACCCAGGCTGGAGTGCAATGGCACGATCTCAGCTCACTGCAACCTCTGCCTCCCGGATTCAAGCAATTCTCCTGCCTCAGCCTCCCGAGTAGCTGGGACTACAGATACATGCCACCACGCCCAGCTAATTTTTTTTGTATTTTAGTAGAGACAGGGTTTCACTGTGTTGCCCACGCTGGTCTCGAACTGCTGAGCTCAGGCAATCCGCCTGCCTTGGCCTCCCAAAGTGCTAGGGTTACAGGTGTGAGCCACCGCGCCTGGCCCAGCTCTACATTCTAAGGAGCCTATTAATTAACCAGAGTGTGGTCAGAGGGAAGACTGGGATGAAGAAGTGTTAGGAAACTGGGTCTGGATGTTTGAGGGAATTTGGGATATTTAGCCTAGAGAAGAGAGGGCCCAAGAGAGATGGGAGGGCAACTTTAATTGTTTGAAAAGCCTGCTGGGTTTAAGAAGGCTAGACCTTCAGACTGCTGCCAGTGGAGAAAAAAAATAAAGGCTAGACTTCTCCACTGTTGGTCATGAGAAAAAAATGAACAGGGTGAGAGGTGGAGGAACTATAGAGAAATAAATTTCAGTTCATCTTAAGCAATAACTTTCTAATATCTGGAACCATCCATCAAGGGAACAGGCTCTTCCTCTGTGGACAAGATCTTCAGTATCCATTGACTAAAGGTTGTTTGGCTTGGTAAGAGTTTGAGTTCAATGACTTCTAAGGTATCTTCCACCTCTGAGTCCCTGTGAAGAGCTCTGCAAAAGTGGCTTCTGAGACCCCAGGGGCGGCCACATCCTTTTGTAAAGACAGCTAAAAAGAAGGTTAATTGGAAGAACGCTTCCATCAGCACATTGGACTCTGGTGGCTGCTGAGAACATTTGAGAAATTGGTCTATGCCAGGAGAATGTACATTAGCCGTCCTATAGGAACCCATATAAAGATTTTATCTATATCAAAGTTCATACGTATATGTTATGAAAATGTGGCCTATAATTATGTAACTACATGGCATCTATGTAAACGTGATGTTTAATTCTTCTCTGAAGAGGTGGGATTGAAAGCCTGGCTGGGCCCCTCTTTTCGTTGTGATGAGGGGTTCCTCTCTCCCAATTAAAGGGTTCAAGAATACGAAGCCACAGTGTTAAGCAGAGGGAGTAGGAGAGGAAGGCAGACAAGGGAGGGGAGTGACAAGGAACCAAGCCAAACAGGTGGTCAGATTAACGGTGCTGCAGCACGGAGACACGTCAGCTAGGGGAGGGGTTGAGGTGGGGGCTGTGTTCACTTGCTTCCGGCACGCAGCTTTGGGATGTTGTTGTTGTTGTTGTTGTTGTTTGAGACAGAGTCTCACTCTGTCGCCCAGGCTGAAGTGCAGTGGTGCGGTCTCCGCTCACTGCAACCTCTGGCTCCTGGGCTCAAGTGATTCTTGTGCCTCAGCCTCCCTAGTAGTTGGATTACAGGCACCTGCCACCATGCCCAGCGAATTTTTGTATTTTTAGTAGAGACAGGGTTTCACTATGTTGGCCAGCTGATCTCAAACTCCCAACCTCAGGTGATCCACCCCCCTTGGCCTCCCAAAGTGCTGGGATTACTGGTGTGAGTCCCCCAGCCCGGCAGAAGATTTTGTTGATGATAATAGTGCTAATAGTTGACGTTTACCAAGCACTTACTGTATGCCAGGGACTATGCTTTACATGTTATCTCATTTAAACTTCACAACAAGCCAGTGCTGTAGGTGCTCTTGTTACCTCTACTTTAGAGAAGAGCAATTAAGGCACAGAGAGTTTAAGTAACTTAGCCAAGGTCATACAGCCAGGAAGTGGCAGAGCTTGCGTCTGAACCTAGATTGTCTGACTAAAGCCTGCACCTTTAACCTCTTCCCAGTCACATCCTGTCTGTCTCTGTAGTGCTAGTAGAAGGTTGTCCATCTGTCCTTCAGGCATCTGCAGTCCCTAGGGTATGAATAGGACAGCGTCAAAAAACAGTTCAAGAGTGCCAAGCAATCCCACCACCTCAATATATTGATTCCTCCTCTGGAAAGAGACAGGAGAGAAAGATGAGTTCTGTCTGGTGGCATAAATTAGCTGTGTGCCCTTGGGGCTATGTCTCACCGTGCTGCTGCCTTGCCATTCAGGTGGCAGGCCTGCCTGCAGCAGAGCTGTTGCTAGAGCGATTCGTGGCCGGCACATGGCAAGTGCCGGGACAGCAGCTTCCACATTGAGCCCGGACAAATGGCAGAACAGAGCAGAGGGCAACGCAATTTACAAGGAATCTTAGCAACCAGGCAAGGGGCAATAAACCAGAAAATCGCTGAGGAAACTCAGTGGAGCATGAGCTAAACGAATTGCAGGATTTGTGAACCAATTTACACCCATCAGAGGAGGGGTGAGAGGGGTACCGGGCGGCTCCGAAAGCCATGGCTGGAGAACTGCCAGGTTGTCACCCACGGCAGACTTGTTGAAGGGCAGTGAGGACACCCAATCCCTGCCAAGGGACCGCTGGGCAGTGGTCTCTGGGGACATGATGAGAGGACCTTCGGCTGCCCTCTGTGCAAGGGACCTGGGGTACCTCATCCCACTGTGGAGGGATGGATGTCAGGGAAGGGGAAAAGTATGGATGGAGGGCCTCTCTTCCTTATTCCCAGGGAACTGGTGAAGGACAGATGAAGTGTTCTTGACCAGAAATGAAGCCCGCCTTTGGTTTCCATTCCAAGGAGTAAATCCCATGGGAAGTGAACACCATTTCTCACATGAGGCGCCCTGATGGGAAGTGGGAAGAGGCCGGTGAGGACGTGGAAAACAAGCAAAGCAGCGAGCAGCACCTTCTCCTGTGGGTGACGGTGGCACATGTCTGTGCAGAAGCACACTCCCATCCTGGGAGCTCTGGGAGGGACAGATTCAGCTGTCTGTGGACCTGTGCAGTGGGGAGGGCACAGGACGGGCCAGCTTTTCCCATATAAACATCCCCAGTCAGTTAAAGCAGAGCTCCAAGACAGCATGTGAGGCAGACATGTCCCTTTCAGCCACACAGGGTCTAGGACAGCGTCTGGCCCCGCGGTGGCCTGGCATGTTCGAGGCTCAGGTGAATGATCAAGCTCTCTAATAGTAATAAATGTGCAAGGTCCTGAACTGGTATTAAGGGCTAGAATCTCAGGTTAAGTTAAAAACAACAGTGTATAGATATTTTAATGAGGAGACTAATGCATTGCCCTAACAGCATGACTCTCGCTGACACTCCTGGGAATGGGAGTGAGACTGCATGGCAAAGAAGTGGGCCTCAGTCTCCCCATCTGTAAAGCAAGGTGGGAGGTTGAAACCGAACTTCTCTAGGGCCATCTCCAGCTCTGTCTTGCTGTGGTTTTGCGATTCTCAGCAGCACCGGGGCGGCTTGGACTTTTCTCTGGAGGAGCAGTATGATCCAGTCTTCCCACAAGCCGCATGGTGCTCCCCCCAGAAGCTTCTGGAAAGCCTGTCTGCTCACCCCACTGCTCCCTTTCCTCTGAGTTCTAAGCTCTACTGGCCACAGAATGGCTCCCCAAGACTTCACTGCTGCTCAGCAGGACGCAGCACAGGGGATCTGTCCTTTTCAGGTTCCTGCCACAGTTCCTGTCTGGGAATCCACCTGCAGTGCAGGGTCTGGACTGGGAGGAGGGAGCAATGGCAAAAATGGCAGTGACCACGGACCCAGGGCCTAGCTCTCTGACCCTAAGCACAAATCGGGAGAGAGCTCAGCTGTGATTGAAATGGCCTTGCCTGCCACCCTAGTGTACAGGGCACAGAGTCACACAATTTAGGTCAACACAGGGCGGTGGCATGGTGTGGGCTCTGGAGCTGGACACAGCTGGGTTTGAGCTGTCTCTCCACATGGCTGTGAGGCTCAGGACAGTCCTCTGAGTGCATTAGTTTTTTGGTGTGTACTAGAAGGCTGAGGAGTACCCGAAATAACACACGTGGCTCCTTAGTGCGGGGCCTGGCACATTGTTAGTGTATGCTCAGTAAGTGTTAGCTATTTTTGGTGCCCATAACCCAAATCCTAGTGACTAAGATGCACATGTTCTTTCCTGCTTGTTGTTAGGCCATCCTAGAGATTCTAATCCTATGGGACAAGCTGGAGGCCCAGGACTCTCACCTGAGCTGAGACCCTTGGCACAGGCTGGGACTGCACATGGGAGTGGAGTCTAATTTCCAGATGGCTTAGGAGCTAGCTGAATGGTCCAAAGAATCAAGGCCAAATGGATAAGAACAAGAAGAAGAATCAGATCTTGCAGGAAGGATCTGTTACAGAGTGTATCAGTCAGCTTTTGCTGCATAACAAACAGCTGCAACATCTCGGTAGCACATAATCCCAAGCATTTATTTTACTCATGAATTTGTAACTTGTCTGGGGAAGCTCTGCTTCATATGGTCCCCAGGCTGAAGGAGCAGCAGCTACCCAGGAAAAGCTGTGCTCACAGCTGTGGCAGAAGCACCAAGGAGTAGGCAAAAGCTTGCCAGGCCACTTAAGGTTTAGGCTTGGAGCTGACACACTCATTTCTGTTTCATTCTAGTAACCAAAGCAAGTTACTGAGCCAAGCTTAAAATTAAAGAGCAGGAAAGTGGCTGGGTGTGGTGGTTCATGCCTGTAATCCCAGCACTTTGAGAGGCCAAGGAGAGTGGATCACTTGAGGTCAGGAGTTGGAGACCAGGCTGGCCAACATGGCAAAACTCCATCTCTACTAAAAATACAAAAAAATTAGCCAGGCGTGGTGGCGCACGCCTGTAGTCCCAGCTGCTTGGCAGGCTGAGGCACGAGAATCACTTGAACCCAGGGAGGCGGAGGTTGCAGTGAGCCGCGATTGTGCCATTGCACTCCAGCCTGGGCGACAGAGTGGGACTCCACGTCCCCTGCCCCTCAGATAAAAGGAAAGTACACTCTGCCCAGGTGGAGGCTACAGCAAGGATGAAGTTACAGGGAGGGGTGAAGAATTGCGGTCTCCAATTTGATCTTTCACTTAAAGAGTGAACCCTGGTGGATAGGAATAGATGTAGGAGGCAGAGAGATCCCCAAAGAAACAGAGACCAAAGAAGGTCTGCGGTGGGGCTGAAGGAAATGTTAAGTGAGCAGAACTGCTTCAGGTACAAACAACAGTGTCCACTTCCATGGGTCCCAGGGCACTACCATGAAGCCCCCTCGCCAGGACCTCTCCATTTGACTTTATCATTGCCAAATGGGCTGGCATAAAAGTGGAATGGCTCTCATCCTTGTGGGGAAATTGCCCAGCGTTATATCAGAAAGAGGCTGTATTTGATCAGAGACTTACCGGGACTTCAGTTATACCAGAAAATGACTAAGTGATATCACTGTGTAACAATTCATTCCTTAAAAACTCCATTCCTCTCAGGCCGGCTGCATGTACCCAACTGCATCTTAAAATGGCTCTTAAGGTGCACTTGCCTGAAAATGCCAGGAGGGAACCTGGTATTGGTGAAGGGAATTATTAATTACTAAGGCAGGGATGGCTTTAAAGAGATGGCCTAGGAGTCATGATTATTGTTTTTTTAAATTTGTGATTTGTATTCCTCTTAACCTCCAAACAAATTTGAGATGACTGACAATTAAAAATATGGGCCCCAGGACAGCAAGATTAAAGATAAAATATCCAAAGTCATAGGGATGAAGGGAAGAAATGATTAAACCAGAAACCTAGCAGAAGATAGTTACTGCAATTGCACATTAAATTGAGCTAAAGCGAAAGGGAAAATGTGATGAGTTATTGGATAAAGGGAAGTATAGCTATTTGTCAGGAGAGCCAAACTTTTCCCTGACACTCAATGTGAGCACAAATTTATCATGAGAATCTCAATAGAGGGGGACAGTGAGGTCCGTAACAGACGCTCTCCTCCAAGACTCCTGCGGAAGATGCAGAAGCATTCTTCAGATGGTTGTTTATTATATCGACCCTGGATAAAAGCTGAGGTCTTCGGGATGAACCCTTCTGGATTTAATATAGCCCCGGCTAATGGCTTATAGATTGTTGAAGAGACAGGCCCAGTTAGAGTGTTAGAAGGTCAGCCCTAGAGCAGAGGGCAAACACTGGGAGCGATGTGTGGCTTTCCTCCTGGAGCCAGACTGAGAAAGGACTCCCAGATGGGCACCGCATGGCCCACATCCTCCTGGAAGCACGATCGCTAAGCAAGGCAGAGTCCCGAGTAGGTGATGAGCAAGAATGCCCTTAGTATAGGAAGAAACGTGAACCATCAGGCCACAAAATGGACTACAACCATCTCCTTTCATTTATGTGAACAAAACACATATGCAAAGAGAAAAGACTAAAAGGAAATTCACCAGTATGTGAATAGTGGTAAACCCTGGGTTGCAGGAACTTGGAGGATTCCTTCTCCTTATAATTGTCTTTACTTTTCAAATCTTCTAAGATTGAGCCGGCATAATTTTATAAACACACACAAAAAAGAGAAAGAAAATGTCTTTCCTAAATCCTGTTTCTGAGGGATTTAAATTGTGGAGAGGAATCACTAGCAATGGTCTGTGTCTTCCTGAACAGACATCCTTCCAAGCAGGTGGGAATAAGACGTTCAGAGCCATGGAAGTCTTCCTTCCTATTTCTGCTTCTCTCACAAGCTACTAAACCTAACCCTTCCTCTCTGCATCGTGTGGTTTCACAGAGGGTAAGGAAGACGTGGAGGAGCTTGGCAGCTGTGAACCCTGATCATAAGAACATTTTGCTTTATTGGCACAACTTCTCTGGCAGGAAAACTGGCAATATGTGGCAAAACCTTAAAAAGCGTGCCTACCCTTGCTACATTGATTTTACATATGGAAACTTATTCTAAGGAAATAATCATGGCCAAATGGGAAGATTGAGCTGTAAAGACATTCTTTACCGCATTATCTGTACAGCAAAATATGGGGAAACTCACTCCACATTTAGCAAACTTAAATATTCACCATTAGGGATGCAGTTAAATCAACGGTGGTCCTAAGGAACACAGTACAACCTTCACAGAGGACAGTTTGGAGGGATGCCTAGTGGCAAGGGGCTGTTTTATGGGCCTCTGTTAAAAAGTGCAGGTTTCAGAAGCTCATGTACAGGACCGTTCTATTCTTGGAAAAAGGAAAAATGTATAGATCAGTAGGATTATAGATGATTTTCCTTTCTCCTCCCTATTCCTATTTCTGTTTTATCTGCATGTACTAAAGTTTCTATTATGACTATTTTTTTGGTAATTAAAAAAATGAAAGAAAATGCATTTTTTTCCCTCAAAGTAGTACTATTTCATAGTTCTGTTTTCTGGAGGAAGATTAGAGGAACACTCACAATGTTGGGATGATCTTTAAGGACCCCATTGGGAACAGGCTTGCCCTGGTTTCAGGATAGGAAGTTGGAGCTGAACAGGATGAGGCATCTCTGGGCCATTTGTCTCTCCGTCCTTTCCTTTGTGTCCCTCCCTGGGTTTGAAGCAATTTGCATGACATTGCAGCGCGTCCGCCTTCGCCTTCCCTCCTCTCTCTCCTGCTCCTCGGGTAGGAGATGATGATGGGTGATGCCCCCTACTGGAGGTGGAAAATGCCAGGAAGCAAGAACAAGAACAATCGCTAACCCTGATGTCAGGCTGGCTTTTGAAAGATGACATGTTCTTCTCAGGGAAGACTCGCTTTAAGAGACAGGGACCCAAAGCAGTGCCCCTGCATCTTGTGTGTACCCTCCATGAGATTTGTTTGGCTTTTTGCTATTAAGTTCAGCCCTTTGAAAATTCATCCTGGTTCAGTTTCTTCCCATGTTGCTCCTCTTTGCAGACGAGCTAAGACAGACGAACATTTTTCCTTTTGGTCTCCCTAGGTTATAAGCCACAAAAGTGAAGGGATATGTCTTCAAGAGAAAAGAATACATTGGGCATGTCACAAATATTACTGGGCCTTTGTGCCATGAGATTAAGGGATGTCTGGTTGAAATAAAGACAGGCAGGAAAAAATGTCATAAGAGTGAAGGAAAGAAATCACAGATGACAGGAGTCCTGGATTTGAAGAGACCCAAATGAAGCTGATGATATGTCTCCTTGTTAGAATGGTTCTTACAGTGTGGTCCGGGGATGTGGGTGGGACACAGGGGTTCTCCATGAGTTTTATAGAAAGGAAGGGAACAGGTCTATATGGAGGTCTCCTGAATGCAGGATGCTGTGCACGTGCAATCTCATCAGGCTTCCTACAGCCATGGGAAATAGCTGCTGTCCTCCACAACCTACAGGAGAAGAGACCAAGGTTTAGAAATGCTGAGTAACTTGCCTGCAGCCATGCAGCTTGAAAGTGGAGAAGTCTGAATTTGAACCCATCGCTGTCTGACTCCGGAGACTGAACTCTTTCTGCAGTACTAGGTTCATCTCTCTTGGTGTCAATATTGATAACATGACTAAAGCAGATGAAAATGCTTAGCCCGGTGCTTTTGGCCTTGGCATGAAACAAACAGCTCCAACTGTTTGCCAGAGGCACTTAATTCTAAAGTTTTAAATGCTTTCTGTTTCCGGCACGAATCAGTTGTTCGCTTTTAAGATTGTAAACAAAGAGTTACTTTACAGTGTCTTACCAAAGCAGTATCGGTGTTCATTTATTCTCGTGAGAGATTTTAAAATTTATTTTATTTTGCTTTGGTGTTTTGCAGCAGTCAGCAGAAGAGGGGGATGTGCTTGGTTCACTGAAGTGGATAATGGCTAGAACTTTTTAGGAGGCTCTGCTCAAACAGAGGAGAAGAGCTCCCTGCTCTTTATCATGAGTCTGGTGGGCATGGATAGCAATTCCAGCATTTTGTGGCTTTATAAACACATTTTAAATATTTATATTGAAGCACTTTCAAACTTACAGAAACATTGCAAGAAGAGTACAAAGAACTCCCATATCCATTTATTCAGATTCCTCAGTTGTTAACATTTACCCCAATTGTTCCATCATCTTCCCTCTCTCTATAGACATCAACCCATCAGCATTAGTCTCTTTCTGAACTTTTGAGAACAAGTTGTGGATCTGATACCCCATACCTTTAAATACTTCACCACATCAAAGACATTCTCCTACATAACAATCACAGCCTTCCAAATTCAGAAAAGATGCTGATACAACATCACCATCTAATTCACAGACCTCATTCGGAATTTGCCAACATTTCCCATCAATGAATTTCCGATCAGTGTTTCTTTTTTCCCCACTCCCTCTCTCCCTCCTTCCTTCCTTCCTTCCTTCCTTCCTTCCTTCCTTCCTTCCTTCCTTCCTTCCTTCCTTCCTTCCTTCCTTCCTTCCTTCTTTCCTCCTTCCATCTCTCTCTTTCTCTTTTTCTTTCTTTTCACATGGTTCCAATCCAGGATCACATGTTACTTTGATTGTCATGTTTATTTCCTTTCAATATGAAACAGTTTCTCAATCTCTCTTTATCTTTCTTGACCTTGACATTTTATGAAGAGTACAGATTTCTCGTTGTTGTTTTTTTTTTTTTTTTCCAGTGCTTCCAGTGCCTCGTGCTCAGGCTGTGCATTTTGATGGAACATCACAGAAATTAGGGCTCTTCTCAGTGCATCTCATCAGGACACGTGATACTGTCCCTTCACACCACTGGGATGTGATCCTTGAATGTCTATCTGGTCACGGTGTCTGTCAGACTTCTCTACTGTAAAGTCACAATTTCCCCCTTTGTGATTGACAAGTATTTGGTGGAGAGATATTCCAAGGCTACACCAATATCAGGGGCTGGGTAGAGGATCAATGAACATGATATTGGCAGAGCCTCTGAGTATCTCCCCACCAATTACTACGCCTGTTAATGCCTTTATTTATAACTTCGATGATTGTTGCCAAATGGTGATAATTGATTTCCACCATTCCTTCTGCATTTATTTGTTGACATTTCATGGTAAAGAAGAGCCATCTCTTCTGATTTACTTATCTACCTACCTACTTACCTATCTACCTATTCATGTCAATATAGACCAAGCTTGTCCAATCCACGGCTCACCAGCCGCATGCGGCCCAGGATGGCTTTGAATGCAGCCCAACAAAAATTTGTAAACTTTCTTAAAACATTACGAGATTTTTTTTTTGCAATATATTTAGTTAGCTCATCAGCTATCATTAGTGTTAGTGTATTCTATGTGTGGCCCAAGACAATTCTTCTTCCAGTGTGGCCCAGAGAACCCAAAAGATTGGGCACCCCTGGTATAGAAAATGAATTGTAATCCATGAACATCATTATTTATTTCGGCACTCAGTGTTCACAGATTTGACTAATGAGCCCATTCAAGCTGCCTTCTGTGTCCTTTTGACAGGTCTACATCGTCCTTTCTTTGACATAAAGAATATCAAAGAGCTTTCTGGAATAAGATGCTCTTGTGCAAGTACAAGAAAGTCTTGTACTTCCCTTGCCTCAGCCCCGGAATCAGCCATTTCTCCAAGAAGCTCTGGTTCCTTTTAGTGGAGGGTCGTGTTTAGAAACCAAACACCGGATGCTCCCTCCTCCTGGAGTGAGATGGTTTTCTAGGCCCTCTTGGCAGGCAGAGCTAGGAATTATATGTGTGTACATATGTGCACACACACACACTCACTGTGTAGTATATGTTTATATATACTATGAATACACATAAACACATCTATCTATCTATCTATCTATCTATCTATCTATCTATCTATCATCTATCTGTCTGATCACAAGATTACATTGACACTTCCAATTACAATCTATCACCTCAGGATTCTTTCTATTTCCCCCCTTTCCATATCTGTCAATCTCTTCTCCAATGGTGAAAAACCTAGCTCCAATTAACCTCAATTTATTTACTCCTTCAGTCAGTCCCCCTAATGTAACCCATGTCTTGATGATGCCAACTGACTCTGAGTCCCCGGCCCTGCCACCGCCATCCAGCCCACAGCCACTTCTGGGGCCCTGGCCCTGCGCCACCTCTAAGGAAAGAAAAGAGAAAGGAAGAGGGAGAGGAGGAGGAAGAGCAGCTTGAAACCTTGATCATTTTCTTTGGGATCTTTCTGTCTTGTTTTCTTGTGTAGTTAACACAATCTGGAGCCACTATTGTTTGGAACCATCCTTACTCCAGGCTATGCAGAGAGGACAGACTTTTTTTTTTTTTTTTTTTTTGGTAGACAGGGTCTTGCTCTGTTGCCCAGGATGGAGTGCAGTGGTAGGATCATGGCTCACTGCAGCCTCGACTTCCCAGGCTCAAGTGTTCCTCCCACCTCAGCCTCTCAGGTAGCTGGGACTACAGGCACACGCCATGCCAGCTAATTAAAAAAAAAAATTTTTTTTTTAAGAGACTGGATGTCTCTATATTGCCTAGGCTGGTCTTGAACTCCTGGGCTCAAGCGATTATGCCTTGGCCTCCTAGAGTGCTGGGATTACAGGTGTGAGCCACCGTGCCTTGCCTGGACCTATTTTTATACCAAAAGATTCCTGTCCCCTCCACTCTTCCAGGTCATTGGATGGGGGGGCAGTCAAGGTATTGGTAGATGAGCAACTGGCTTGATCCTTTCCATCAAGGATTGGAGCTGAGGGTGGTAGACTCTGGGCCATGAAGTCCAGGCTTGAGTGAATGGCACATAGTCTGGCCTGAGGCAGCCGCTTCTGCCACGGCACACTAGAGGAGGGACCCCTTGCAGAGAGCACAGAGGCATGGCACACAGAATGCCGCCAGCTTTTGTGGGCCCTGAAGCTTGTACAACTTGCGGATCCTCTTTAAGAAAAACAATGTGAACATGAATACATGAGCCTGTGGCGTGGCCTTTAAATACCTCTTGCTCTTTCCATAACTGTTTTATGGAAATTAACTCAAGTGGATATCTACTACTTGGCCAAGAAGCTAAGGCACCAACAACAAAGCAAATGCTAGCTATTTTTTTCCCCTCTCAATTGTGAAGGCGAAGTCAGTTCAACGTTTTTGTCCCTGAAAAATGCTCCTCTTAACTAGACCACTGAATTGCCAGATAAGATTTGGGATTTTGCAGCAGTAAATAAAGAAAAATCAGAAGTTATAGTTTTGGCATTGCCATCCCAGGGTTTTAGTGTGGTTCACAAAGATGCCTTCTAAATCAAATGTCTGGGTGTCCTTCAGGATTGCTGTTGATTCAACATTCCTGGGCATGCTTTACATCCAGTGCCAAAAAACTTCAGAGTTCATATCAGAAAAAGTTTGCAAATCCACTAGCTGCAACTTTTGGAAGTGACAGTTAACCCCTTTTCTAGAAGTAGTGGACTGCAGATGAGCAGAAGACTGCTAACTAGAGAGGCCGCTCAGGGTTGGGGGTCTTGCCAATAAGGGGCACTGTGCCCCTGGGAGTGCCTCCTGCTCACCCCTCCCCACATCCTTGCCCACTCCCCTCCTCCTTCATCCCTCCCTGTAAATCCAAGAGTTGAAAGGGATTTGGACGACCTTTTATGAAGGAGATTACAAAGTTATCATCACTGATGTCTGGAAGAAGAAAGACTACAGAGTACTGGATCAAGAGGACACTTCATCATTATCTAGTCAATTCCTGGCTCAAGTTCTAGCTCCGTACTCTTTAAGCAAGTTACTTACACTTTCCCAAACGTTAGGTCCCTCTTCTATAAAACGGAGGTAAAACAAACACCTAAGGACCTTGTGAATGGCAAAATACAACTCCCCACAGCTCACAGATCTGTCTGATGCACCAGGCTCTGTTCTGAGCACTTCGCTTACATTGTTTCATTCAGTTCTTACTACAACCATGTGAGTTAGTTGCTATTTTTATCGCATTTTACAGACCAGGAAAATTAGGCACTGGAAGTTAGGTGATTTGCCCAATGTCATTTAACTAATTAATTGTTATTTTTATTAGATCTGAAGAAACTGGATGACTGAAGCTCAAGTTAATGCCCTTAGTCTGATGAAAGGATCCTTTGCTCATTTCAGAGGGGAATTCGCAGCAGGTCCTTTTGCCACTACATGGGGAAAGCAGAGGGTGGGAGAATAGTTGGAGACTTACCACCGGGTGTGGCCAAACCAGCCTGTGGTTCAGTAAGAGAGAAAGAAAACCTGCTCCGCCTCCAGGTCGGGTGAGAGCACCGGGATGTGGAGAAGGCGTGAAGGGCTCTAAGATCCTGAAACTTTCTCCCCCAGTGGGAAAGGAGCAGTCCTTGTGTCTGTGGGGCCCAGAGGGCCAGCATCAGTGGCACCGACCTCGTAGGGTAGCTCATTACCTTGGCTGCCCCAGGTAGGGGGCCATCAGGGACTCTTGCTGAGAGGGGCCAGGCACTGAGGGGCTGGCTTCCCAGATGCAGGCAACCCATCCATCCCTTAAAAGTATACAGTTGAGGCCAGATGTGGTGGCTCACGCCTGTAATCCCAGCACTTTGGTAGCCTGAGGTGGGCGGATCACGAGGTCAGGAGTTCAAGACCATCCTGGCCAACATGATGAAACCCCGTCTCTACTTAAAATACAAAAATTAACTGGGCGTGGTGGCAGGTGCCTGTAATCCCAGCTACTTCAGAGGCTGAGGCAGGAGAATCGCTTAAACCTGGGAGGTGGAGGTTGCGGTGAGCTGAGATCATGCCACTACACTCCAGCCAGGACGACAGAGCAAGACTCCATCTCAGGAAAAAAAAAAAAAGTATACAGCTGAAAGCCCAAGGCACCTTTCAAACCTCCAGTGACTCCTAAATTCAAAATGATACATTGTAATTATGGGACATTAGCTGGCTTTCTATTTAAGACCTACAAGCTTTGACTAATTTGGGATTGGTGACTTTTCCCCAAAGAAAGTCTTATAAAGAGATATTGCTTGGGGATTATCTAGGTTCCCAAAAGGATATTTGCCTAAGGACCCTCCCAGCTCAGTCATAAGGCCATTTAGTGGTACAGCCAGAACAAAATGCTTCCTTGGATTTCAGAGCTTGGGCTGTGGCGTCATTTTGTCACGGATCCAACTCCAGCTCCACTGACCCACTGAGGGAATCTGAGCAAACTACTCCTTGTCTCTACACCTCCCTTTCCTCCTAGGGTTGCATCAGGATTAAATGAGATAATGCGTGTAAAGGCATAGCACGGGCCTAGCATAGTGTTGAAGGTGAACTATTCTTACAGTCTAGTGACCTTCCTATGACTCAGGAATAGCACCGCCTAGCGAACTCACTTTTGGAGTAGCTTTTCTTTGTTCCGGCTTTGTTGTAATATAACAGACATACAGTAAACTACACACATTTAAGTGTACAATCTGATGAGTTTTGACATAGGTACACACCTGTGAAACATCATCACAATCAGGATAATGAACTGGATCCATCACCCTAAAAAGTGTCCTTTGCCCTTTTGCAATCCATCCCTCCCTTCCCCTTGTCCCCCAGCAAACATGGATCTGCTCTCTGTCACTATCGATTAGCTTGCATTTTCTAACATTTTTATAAATGGAAGCATACCATATGATTCATTTTTTGTCTGGCTTCTTTTACTCAGCATAATTATTTTGAAATTCATCCATCTTGGGATGAATCTCAACTTAGTTTCAGTTTTTTGTTTTTTTTTCTTTCTGCACATGGTGGATAAAGTATTTCCAAATGAGAGATGCAGGCCAGTGGGGTACTTCTCCAAGGTCCTGGTTGGGGTTTCTAGTATATTCTTGCAGCTGCCTGGGGTTTCTAACACTTGTCTTTTGAGCACTCTGATGCTCCCTGTGTCCCAGTATGTGCAAGTGTTGCTGATTCAAAAGCCACAGGACTTACCAGGGTGCACACCAGAATCTTGGACACAACTTTTTCACATTGCATGTGCCTAGACTTCATCCCCAGGGCTTCAAAGGTCTGAAGTGTGGCCTTGTTGTGAAACTCTGTTTTGAAGTAATGCCACTAATTTCCAAAATTCACCTGGGCAGTGAACACATAAGCAAAAGGAAGGGAGTTCAGGCTGGGCATGGTGGCTCACGCCTATCATCCCAGCACTTTGGGAAGCCAAAGCGGGCAGATCACTTGAGGTCAGGAGTCCAAGACCAGCCTGGCCAACACCGGGAAACCCTGTCTCTACTAAAAATACAGAAATTAGTCGGGCATGGTGGTGGGCGCCTGTAATCCCTGCTACTCGGGAGGCTGAGGCAGGAGAATTGCTTGAACCAAGGAGGCAGAGGTTGCAGTGAGCTGAGATTATGCCACTGCACTCCAGCCTGGGTGACAGAGTGAGACCCTCTCTCAAAAAAAAAAAAAAAGAAAAAAAGGGAAGGGAGTTCAGGTAACACCTGGTAAGAATCACATTCATAGAAGATGTGCTATGGCCTGCTCTGTGCGGCCTGAAATACCTTGTAAGACATCTGTGGGCCAAGGTGAGTGTGGTACCCACAGTTTTAATCACACATATGAAAATAAGTCTGCTCCCTGGGTTTATTTCAGTATTTAAGCACACATGACCAGAGGGCCACTGTGTGTTGTGTGCATCAGGAAATAAACAGGGTGGTGCCGTCACCTGCCTGCCCATGCAGTTCCAGAAAACCACACTCCAGAGGGCACGGAAATCAATATTGAAAATGAGACACTCAAGTTACCACAAAGAGTTATTTTTGCTTATTCCAAATTGCTGTTTCTTTAAGCAGCTATTTTCAGTCAGCCTCTTCTCTGGCTATGTATAGGAACAGCTCAGGCCATCTAAAAAAGAAAGACGGAAAAGAAAAGAAATCTGCAAATAGGTTCACATCCCAGGGATAAATCTGGGGCACTTGTGAAGGTGGTACGAGCCAGTTATTTTCCCAGATACCCAGCCTCTCCAAATTCTACTCATGGGCTGGAAACCATCAAGAAATAAATACCCAGGTACATTAGCGGGTCACTTTCTAGTAAGTGCTCAGAATTTAAAAATAGAGATTTAAAAGGAAATGTCTCCTTTGCCTCTAGCAGGGGGCAGCTCTCTGCTCTGTCTTTTGCTCTGCTATCCTGAGACCGCGTTTTGGTGGCAGGTGAGGGGAAGCTCGGGTCTATTTTTAAAACCTTCTGCTTCTCTGACTGTTGCCAGGGAGAACTTGGACAAAAGAGCAGTGCAGAGAAGGGAAGGAAGATCACCGTGAATGCTGGCCCAGTGAGTCACTCAGCGGTTGTGTGCTGGTTCTACTGCCCCCAAAGACATCAGATCTCCCCCCTCAGCTCTATCTCCTTTGCTGCCACCTTGTCTGGGTCACTGTTATTTTTCATCTTGGCCACGTGGACTTCCTGTTCTTACCCCTGGCTCTTCCAGTCTGTCCTCCACCCTGGAGCCAGAGAGAGCTTTTTAAAAGTGCAAATTGGACTGAATCACAGCTCGCATTAATATAAATGCATAATAAAAAGTCTGGAAGCTGTTAATAGTGAGTGTCTCTGGGGTGGGGCGAAGGGAGACTAGAATGTTTTCACTATGCCTGCTTCTGTGTGGTTTGAATTTTATACCATGAGCTTGTATTTCTTTCATAATTTTAAAAGAATCTCAAACGTTTAATTTGGTTCCTGCACTCCAGGAGCTCTTAATCTTCCATTAGGGTCCCCAACACTAAAAAGTCTAGGAATTATGCTTGTTCATTATGGCCTTAAGGAACAGAAGCTGCCATCACCGAGTGGAAGTGATCAAACTGAATATTAAGAGTGTGCTGATAAGCAGAGCTGCCCGAAGGTGGGCTGGCGGGCCAGCACAGGCAGTGTGCCAGGGCCAGGGCAGATGTCCCGACTGAGGCTGGTGCCCATTGCTGTGAAGTGGTCACTTGCCCTTGGGGTCCCTGCAGTTCTGTGACTCCATAGGATGCCCTGGCAGATACTTTTTTTAGCCTGACGGCTTTCTTTCATTTCTACTTCTAGTTTCTTTTTTCTTTTTTTTAATTGTTATTTTTATAGATTCAGGGACTACAAGTGTAGTTTCATAATATTGATATATTGAGGGGTGGTGGAGTCTGGGCTTGTAGTGTAACCATTACCCTAATAGTGTGTACACTGTATCTATTAGGTAATTTCTCATCCTTCATTCCCCTCCCACCATCCCACCCTTCTGAGTCCCCAGTGTCTTTCTACTATGTCCATGTGTACACATTCCTTAGCCCACTTATAAGTGAGAACATGCAGCCATCTGCAATTTCTGGGTTTTTTTTTTTTGTTGTTGTTTGTTTGTATTTGAGACAGAGTCTCGCTCTGTCACCCAGGCTGGAGTGCAGTGGTGCGATCTCAGCTCACTGCAAGCTCCGCCTCCCGGGTTCACGCCATTCTCCTGCCTCAGCCTCCCGAGTAGCTGGGACTACAGGTGCCCGCCACCACGCCCGGCTAATTTTTTGAATTTTTAGTAGAGATGGGGTTTCACCATGTTAGCCAGGATGGTCTTGATCTCCTGACCTTGTGATCTGCCCACCTCAGCCTCCCAAAGTGCTGGGATTACAGGCGTGAGCCACCGTGCCCGGCCGCAGTTTCTTTTTTTTAAGTGAGAACATTTAGCCACCTGCAATTTCTTTTCTTTTCTTTTTTTTTTTTTTTGAGACAGAGTCTCACTCTGTCACCAGGCTGGAGTGCAGTGGTGTAATTTCGACTCACTGCAACCTCTGCCTCCTGAGTTCAAGTGATTCTACCGCCTCAGCCTCCTGAATAAGCTGGGATTACAGGTGCCCAGCACCATGCCCAACTAATTTTTGTATTTTTAGGAGAGACGAGGTTTCACCATGTTGGCCAAGATGGTCTTGATCTCTCGACCTCATGATCTGCCCGCCTTGGCCTCCCAAAGTACTGGGATTATAGGCGTAAGCCACTGCGCCCGGCCAGCCACCTGCAATTTCCATCAGACAAATACAGTCCTGCAAGTCATGACTTAATCTTGTAGTTTCATGTGCCCTGAAGGTATGGACAGCAGTTCTTCTGCAAGGAAAAAGAACACACAAGATCTATAAGGAGTCAAATTGGACACTAGAGTTGGAAGGAGGAGACTCCAGGAACAGTGGCCAAAGAGGAACCATCAGCACAAACATTCCCAGCTAACCTCCCCCTGTGGCTTCAACACTAGAAGCCACTTCACCTAGAAGTCAAGTCCCATGGGTGCCTACCCGTGCCTGCCTCCCCTGCCTGCTTTCTGGTCCCCCCACTCACTCCCTCAGGCATAGTAACACCTCTGGATGCAGCTCATTGTCTGGCTTCTGGAAGAGAAGTCATACTCCTGTCCAAAGGGATGACATATCCTTCCAGCTGTCATTATTCTTATTGTGGAATAAATAGAGATATTAGTTTGATTGGACAAGCGCCTTATGGAGCCTACCTTGTTCCCTGTAGTCTCTCAGACATTTACAAATTGGTTGAACCATGTTTTTATTTTCTCCACCACCTCAAGGCCATACCATTTCTCTTTTTAATATACAGGCTACGCCTTGCACAGAGTAAGTGCCAATAAATATTTGTTGAATTGATTTTCCTGTTCAGAGACGTGGCAGAAAGACCCTCTTGCTTTCTGTGCATAATTCTTCTGTGCGGCGATTGTTGAAATCCTTTCTCATGGATACTGGTCACATCAGCCAGCACCAGGCCAAGTCTCAGGGTCTGAGCTGAGTATTACCTGGGTCAACAACCAAAGGTGACCTAAGGCTGAGCACAGACTGTGGTGGGGAAAGGGAGACTACAGAGGTTAAAAGGAGAACAATTCCAGTCCCTCACGGACAGGGATGAATATATGCTGCAGGCAGGAGTCAAGGTAAGAGGCTGAGAGCCCATGAGATGGGGAGCAGGTGAAGGAGTAGAGAACAAAGGGGGATGATATGATGGGTTCAAGGTCAAGGTGGTGGCCCAGGGCGGCCAAGCCGGTCATCCTGGGTTTGCATCCTCGCTCATGCTAGATGCCACTTTAGACAACTCTCTTTACTCCATGGAGCCACATCAGCTCCGTCTCCATAAGACCAGGGGGCTCATAGTCACTGGGGATTTAACGAGGGAACTAGTATTTGTGAAAACACTGTAAACTGGGAAATGTAAATGCAAGTAGAAGGCAAATTTGCAACATTTGGAAACATCTCCTATCCTTAAATAATTTTTTGCAAGTCTTCCTCTGCTTTCTCATTCCTCTTGAAGGTTTATTCCCAGGAACCTGGGGTCTTCAAGCTTGATGGGACCCTGGGGTTCACTTGGCTCATCCCTGTCATGTCACAGACAAGGAAATAGGCTCAGAGGGCTAATGAAAGTCACCCAGGGCTAATTAAAGAGCACATCAGGCTGGGCATGGTGGCTCACACCTATAATCCCAGCACTTTGGGAGGCTGAGGCGGGAGGATCACCTGAAGTCAGGAGTTCGAGACCAGCCTGGCCAACATGGTGAAACCCTGTCTCTACTTAAAATATAAAAAGTAGATGGGCATGGTGTCGCATGCCTGTAATCCCAGCTACTTGGCAGGCTGAGGTAGGAGAATTGTTTGAACATGGGGAGGCAGAGGATGCAGTAAGCTGAGATCACACCACTGTACTCCAGCCTGGGTGACAGAGCAAGACTCCATCTCAAAAAAAAAAAAAAAAAAAAAAAGGAAAAAAGAAAAGAAAAGAAAGAACACATCAAAGGCCATCCCCATCAATCACATGTTCTCTGGCTTGGATCTCCAGTTTACATTTTTATTTTGCTTTTTACTCCCCAGTTTTCATTTTACTTTCACCCCACATGTCATTTTAAGGACAACTCATGCTGCTCACTATAGACCAATATGGTCTAACTATTGAGTGCACGGTGAGGATGCTCATTCGGTTGGCCCCAGGCCCTAATAATAATAATTACCACAGCTGAGCCTTGAATCTGCTCCTGGGACCAGGCTACTTGGAAAGGATGACCTTCTGCAGGGTCCAGATCCAGCTGGTGAAGGTGGGAGGGAAGAAGCTGAAAAGCCTCTGCTCCCCTCTGTCATGCTGCTTCATCTTACCTTCCCTTGCAAAGTTAAAGTCTCCTTTGAGTCTACTTGGTTCCTTGTAGAGAGCCTGCTTCCCACTACACCTCTGTCTTACCTGATGTCTTTGGCAGAGCCCCAAACCATCTCAGTGTCAAATCCTGGGGCTCCCCTATTTGGCCCTGGTCTAGGTAACTGAACAGTCCCTGCAAACACGAGGGATTGATGTATGTCCAATGCAGGTATGTCATGAACAGGTTCCACAGCAGAGTGACTAAGGAACCAATTAGGAGATGAATAAAACATGTCCTGAATAGGTTATTCAAGAAAAGACTAATAATGAGAAACCCGAAGAAAGACGGGTGCATTATTTTTGGGATCGTCCCTTCTTAAGCAAGTGGAAGAAGGAAGGCCTGAGAGTCCTTCAAGGGCACAGCAGCCAGGGGAGGTGCTGAGTGATGGAGGCAGAAGTATTTTTTGCCCCTCATTTAGCAGACTTCCAAACACTGCCTCCTCCTCCGTGGTTGGGAGATGCCACATTTTGCTTGTCCCAAAGGCCCAGGACCTGCTGACCCAGCGTTTTTGTTTCCTTCAACTGTTGCTATGACCCAACCCCAAGTCCTGGCTATTGACTGAGGGACCGCTTGACTTCCCCAGATGTCTCGCTCTGCACTCCTGATGTGGAAAGCTACCCCCATCCAGAGTAGGGCCTCTGGGTGCTGGCTAGCCTTTTCCTGGCTCCCTGCATCAATGTCCTCCCTACAAAGCCTGAGATGCAAGATCTGTTTTCCAAACTACCAAAGTCATCACATAAATGTGTGAATGCATACATTTGCCAGAAAAACCGGCAGACAATACTACTAATGACTAAACCAGAGCTGGCTTGGGAAACGAGGGTGTCATCAGCAAACTCGTCAGTGTGTGGCTGTGAGACGCTGTGGAGAGCGACTGGTGTCAGAGGCTGTGAGTTCCTGCACACTCACTGGCTGCATTGCTGCTAAATAAGTCTCAGTTTCCTCATTTGCAAAGTGGGCTTAATAATCAGAATAGTGCTTATCCTATTTACTTTACAAGGTTCTTGCTAGGATCAGAGAACACAAGCCTTATGAACTTTTTTTTTTTTTTTTTAGAAAGCTATACTTGCATACAAGACTATTCATTCCATAATTAGCAAAGTGCCTTGCTGAAAATAAGTGCTCACTAGGCGTTAGAACTGTAGTCTGATTGTGAAAGGAAACATTATTATTTCATGACATTTCCTACCTGACATTCTTCTTTGTTTGCCTGTCTTCCCTGCCTCCCCCATTAGACTGTAAACCCTCTGAAATCAGGAAGTCTGTCCATCCTGCTCGGAGCTATGTTCCTTGTGCCTTGGGGGCTATTGGAACAAAGAAAATGTCATTAAGTGGTTTGTGAGGGGATGAATGGCAGCCTTATGGCTCGGAAGGAAGCAATGTAGGGAACAGTTAAAATGGGCTTAATTCTAGGGAATGCAAGCTTTCTTTTTTCTTTCTTTTTTTTTTCTTTCTTTCTTTTTTTATTTTTTTTTATTTTTTTTTAAATTTATTATTATTATACTTTAAGTTGTAGGGTACATGTGCATAACGTGCAGGTTTGTTACATATGTATACTTGTGCCATGTTGGTGTGCTGCACCCATCAACTCGTCATTTACATCAGGTATAACTCACTCTTGTCACCCAGGCTGGAGTGCAATGGCATAATCTTGGTTCACCACAATCTCCGCCTCCCAGGTCCAAGTGATTGTCCTACCTCAGCCTCCCGAGTAGCCGGGATTACAGGCATGCTCCACCATGCCCAGCTAAGTTTTGTATTTTTAGTAGAGATGGGGTTTCACCCTGTTGGCCAGGATGGTTTCAATCTCTTGACCTCGTGATCCACCCGCCTTGGCCTCCCAAAGTGCTAAGATTACAGGCATGAGCCACTGTGCACAGCCTGCAAGCTTTTTTAACGAGAATTTGCTGCTGGTGTAGAAATGAAATATATCTTAGAAAGTAACCAGGTTATCTTGGAGATCGAAATATGGAAGGAAACACTGAGTGTGAAGATCAGATAAGAGATCCGTGAATATTGCCGGGTGCAGTGGCTTGAACCCAGGAGGAGGAGGTTGCAGTGAGCCGAGATTGCACTACTGCACTCCAGCCTGGGTGACAGAGTGAGACTCTGTCTCAAAACAAACAAACAAACAAACAAGCATCTGTAAATATTGAGTAGGAAGAGATTTGTTCTGTCTTCTAAAAAGCTGACTCCATTTGTACTGCCCCAGAAAGTAGAACCAGGACCTACAGAGAGATGGGGTTTGTTTCAGTTAAATACACTTGAAAATAGAATGGGCTGACTCAGGAGGTGGTTTTCTAGACAGAGGAGAAATTCAAGAAGAGGCTGGATGAATTTGTGGCACTAATGTTGTAGGTAAACTGAGGAACTATGTTATTAAATGAGATATAATAGGGCCTCCATGGCCCCAATTTATTCTAATCTATAGGGTTCCAGAGGCAAAGTCCAAAATAAGTTAATGAATTAACTAATTAATTAATTAAAGGGAAAGAAGGGGAAAGGGAAGGGAAGGGAAAAGAGAAGAATGATCTGGGATCTCTGCCATTTCCCTTCCTTGAGAATCCTTTTCATCCTCAACCTAAGCCCCTTGATAAAGAACATCAGACACCACCCACACCCATCTCAGAACAACTCACCAGGACACATGGCCTCGGCTCCCATTGCCCTGTCCTCCACCAGGTGTTCTCTCTTGGTGTAAGGAAAACCACTGTTTACTCCATGTTGAACTGACCCTGGAGGTTCTTTGTTCATGACCTCCACATACCATGTGGAACAGGAACTGGTAGACCCTTGTTACAGGCTGAATGTTTGTGTCCCCCAACACCCCCAAATTCACATTGTTGGAAATAAGAGCTTAGAGTTGCAAAGAAAATGAGCACTCAAATAAAGGATATCTCAGCAAGGCAAATTTACTTCTGCAGAAGGGTGCTGCTTGTTCTTCCGATCACTGCAAGAGCACACCAAACAAAGGAGGGAAGGGGTTTTTATCCCTAATGTAGTCAGTCCCTACTACTGTGTCCAGTCCCCATTGGCTGAGGTTGGACCACATAATCTAAGCTGATCCCGACTGGCTACTTCAAAATTGAGCAGGGGTGGGGGCTACAGCGGCGGGAAGAGAAGTTTCAGAACTAAGGATGCCAAATAAGGATCCTTATTGGATCCCAGACATGGGTTGTTGCAGATTGGGAACGGATGTGGGTTACAGATTGGGAACGGATGTGGGTTACAGATTGGGAATGGATGTGGGTTACAGATTGGGAACAGATGTGGGTTACAGACTGGGAATGGGTGTGGGTTACAGATTGGGAATGGATGTGGGTTACCGATTGGGAACAGATGTGGGTTACAGACTGGGAACGGATGTGGGTTACAGACTGGGAATGGGTGTGGGTTACAGATTGGGAACAGATGTGGGTTACAGACTGGGAACGGATGTGGGTTACAGATTGGGAATGGATGTGAGTTACAGATTGGGAACAGATGTGGGTTACAAACTGGGAATGGATGTGTATTACAGACTGGGAATGGGTGTGGGTTACAGATTGGGAACGGACGTGGGTTACAGATTGGGAATGGCTGGAAGGTTGTTTACTGTAACTAGTGGCAAGGAAGTTAGGCTTTGAAAATAGAGGACAAGCAGAACCTTTGAAGAGGAACTCATTGTTTCCAACAATATGCTGAAGCCCTAACCTCAGTGTGGCTGTACTTTGAGATAGGCCTAGCCCCCAAGGAAGTCATTAAGGTTAAACAAGGTCACAAGGGTGCAGGCCTGACTTGATAGGATTAGTGTCCTTGCAAGAAGAGACACCAGGATGCACTTCTGTTGTCTCTCTTCTCTCTCTGCCACAGAGAAAAGGCCATGTGAGGGCATGGCAAGACAGGCGACTGTCCACAAGCCAGGGAGAGAGCCCTCCTTAAAAACCAAATGGATCAACACCTAAATCTTGGACTTCAAGCTCCCAGAACTGTGAGAAAATTAATTTCTGTCGTTTAAGCTGCCTGGTCTGTGGCATTTTGTTATAACAGCCTGAGCTGACTACGACACCCTCTTGGTAAAGAACTTTCAAGGAGGAAGTATGATTTGGATGCTCATTCTGCCACTTACAAGCTGAGGGGCCTTGGGTGAGTTATTTTTCTCTATGAGCCTCATTGTGGTCATTGGTAAAATGTGGATCATAACATCTATTGCAAAAGGCTATTATGAGGATCAAATGAAAAATCTGCATGTCAGTATCTGGGGCACAGTAAAACACTTAGAAAAAGTTAGATCTAAAGGAAAGTATCTACATCTTGAGACTGGAACATTTATCGGTGTGATCACTTGATAAAACAACAGCAGTCTGCCCCCTTTGAGGCTGCCTCCTCTGGACAGTGGCCTTGAAGTCCCCATTTACTTAACAGTTACCTTTTGGGTTCGTCTCTCAGCAATACCAGCCTCTCCCGGGTCTCCAGGGTTCACATCCCAGAGCTCCTTGTGCTTTTCTCCACAGAATGTTGGGATCACAGCTAAAAGAATCAACCAGTCTGTTGGAACATTTAAGTTCTTCTGCCCTCCTGATATCTGCATAGGTAACAATTCCATGTGCAAAACTTTCAAGTAATGATGAGTCCCCTGGGGCCATAACTCACACCCTGAGGCCACCCCCGAAGGATGGCTGGAGGTACCCCACCGAGGAGTCATCCCGCCCACTAGTCCCATGAGTCATGCCCTCTCATTAGATCAAATCAGAGGCAGGGAGAGATTTACAGCTTATCTCAAAACATCTGGACCGGCAATGTCGATTCCAGACCAACAGCAGGAGAGAGTACTTGGGGCCACATTACAAGCCTTGCTTCTGAAGAGCAGCTGCCCTGAATGTTCACCTCGAACACTTCTCAGCATGCTGCCTCCTCAGAGTGTGCACATCTGGACTTGAAACTAAGAGCAAGAACTATACATTTTTCTTGCTGTTGAAATATGGCTCCCCAGGGACCCAGCAGCTCGGACCAACACAGACACTTCCCGCATCCTGACCTCAGACAAGCCCACATTCTCTAGGATAACCGAAGGGAACGTTTCCAAGTCTGCAAGCTGCCATCAACTAAGAACTCAGGCATCCTCACTTCATGCTGAGAGGAGGCTCTTAAACATCACTGCCTGGGCTGAGCTTAGGGGAGAAGGAAGTAGAAAATGTGATTAACATGTAACCATAAAATGTTGCAGCCATAAAAAAAAGAGAAAAGTTATGCATAAGTTATGACTGCGTGAATGGCCACATCAAGCCATTTCCAAAAGCCCATCTCACTAAACAGCAGTTATCTTGCTCGTCAAGTGGAAACCGCTTTGAGACATTTCAAAATTAGTGATTTTCTGCCAGCAGCTACACTGACTGCACCAGAGATCCTGACCACAGTCCTTGCTAGAGTCTCAAACAGATTTGCATTTGACTTTTTTTATTTTTATTTTTTTTTTGGGACAGAGTCTCACTCTGTCACCGAGGCTGAAATGCAGTGGTGTGATCTCAGTTCACTGAATCCTCTACCTCCTGGGTTCAAGTGATTCTCCTACCTCAGCCTCCCAAGTAGCTGGGACTACAGGCACCTGTCACCACACCCAGGTAATTTTTATATTTTTAATAGAGGCCGGGTTTCACCATGTTGGCCAGGCTGGTCTCAAACTCCTGACTTCAAATGACCCACCCACCTCGGCCTCCCGAAGTGCTGGGATTACAAGTGTGAGCCACTGCACCCGGCCAAACAGACTTGCATTTGACTTTCAAAAAATATGTTACAGCTGGGCACGGTGGCTCATGCCTGTAATCCTAGCACTTTGGGAGTCCGAGGTGGGAGGATCACAAGGTCAAGAGATTGAGACCATCCTGGTCAACATGGTGAAACCCCGTCTCTAAATTAGCCAGGCATGGAGGCAGGCGTCTGTAATCCCAGCTTACTGGGGAGGCTGAGGCAGGAGAATCGCTTGAACCCGGGAGGTGGAAGTTGCAGTGAGCCGAGAACGTGCCACTGCACTCCAGCCTGACTACAGAGCGAGACTCTGTCTACAAAGTATGTATGTTGCATCCTGCAGAAAAAAACAATGAGGGCTGATTCTCAACCTCGGGTCATAACCAGGTGTGATGTGTTATAATTAATTTGTTTTTAAGGTAAAGAAATCATTCTGTGAAGAAGAGAAAGGAGGAAAACATATTGGAGATTATCATGGTTATAAATGCCATCCTCTCACATGTATTCTGAAGAGAGTTCCTGATTCAGAGAGAAAGAAATTGTTAAAGGAAAGACCAAGACCACAACAGTGATCAACAGAGAGCTGAGATCATCTGCTTGCCTTCCGAAAGAACCCACACAAAGGAACATTCACAGAGTAGCTCTAGGACCACAAAGAATCTAGGGGATCTCATGTTCTAGAAAGGGAAGTTTTGGCTGAACAGAGGCTCACACCTGTAATCCCAGCACTTTGGGAGGCCAAGGCCAGTGGATTGCTTGAGCCCAGGAGTTTGAGACAAGCCGGGGTAATATGGTGAAACCCCATTTCTATGAAAAAATTTTAAAAATTAGCCAGGCATGTGTGGTGGCTCATGCCTGTGGTCCCAGCTACTTGGGAGGCTGAGGAGGGAGGATTGCTAGAGCCCAGGAGGTCAAGGCTGCAGTGAGCTATGATAGCACTACTGCACTCCAGCCGGGGTGAGTGAAACCTGGTCAAAGAAAGAAAGAGAGAGACAAAAAGAGAGAGAGGAAGGAAGGAAGGAAAGAGAGAGAGAGAGGAAGGAAGGAGGGAGAGAGAGAAAGAGAAAGAGGAAGGAAGAAAGGAAGGAAGGAAGAAAGGAAGGAAGGAAGAAAGGAAGGAAGGAAGGAAGGAAGGAAGGAAGGAAGGGAGGGAGGGAGGGAGGGAGGGACGGAGGGAGGGGGGAAGGGGGGGCGGGTGTTTTCTTATGGTTATGCTAATTAAAGATTGAGCATAGAGCCTGGGTAGGGTAGAATGGAATCCTTAGGTTCATACTTTGAATCTTAAGCCTATACTTAAGTGCCCATAATGCATAATGACAAATCCCCCTTTTCACTCTGCAGGAGAGTCTTTCTTTAGGTCAGCACGCTGGGGTGGCTCATAGTTCCTTGTCCCCTTCAGTTTGGGCTGGTTAGAACTAGCAGGTGTGAAACACAGCCTCCAGTTTTAATATCTTGGAAACTCAGTGCCACTGCAAGTGGAAGGTTCTTCTTCAGAATGAAGTAGTGGAGTTGGGAATTGAGGCAGGTACCCCAAGGGTGTGCTCTGAACAGCGTCACTGCTGTAGTGGTGGGAAGGGGATGGAGGCTTGCAGGAGCTAGGAGTATCTGCAGCCCCTTCCAGAGCACACCTGCTGAGTGCTTGGGTTTCCTTCCAGCTCTCATGCTATACGGCTCTTACACTCACCCATCTGCTGTTTCAGCTCGTGACTCACAACTCTGATTAAGCCTGCCCTTTTTTGCTATCCTGGAGAAAACGTTCCTCTTGCTTGATCTTGTTCCTTATAAATTCATTCTCTTGTTTAGGGTCAATGCTCCTGAATGATGCTGTTGTTCTATTGTCTGCCACAAACCCCTTTCCACTCTAAAGGTTTGTTAACACGAACCAGTTTGTTGATGAAATCAGACAAGACAGATGTGAGGATGATATTCTTCTTGAGGTGTCCAGTCCTGCTTGGTACCCGACAGATCTAAACTAAAAGCATCCTCCTGACCCATGTGCAGAGCAGGTACATGGTGCTTGGCCGTGTGATGGAGACACCAAGACGCAGCTTGAGTCCTCTGCTCTTACTACCCATGAGAATGTGGTGAGAAATGTGACCACCCTGAGCCTCAGTCTTCTGATGTGTGAGATGAAGATAATTGGAGACCCTATTTTCTAGGGTGTTTTAGGAAGAAACAAAATCATGCTTAGCATGGTACCTGGAATACATTTAGGATCCAATAAAAAGAATAACGATATTCCTTGCAGTGATGAGATAGTTCTGTATCTTGAGTGCAGTGATGATTACACAAATGTACGCATGTGAGGAAATGGCATAGAGCTACGCACACACTGACCTGGTGTCAAATTCCTGGCTCAGATTTTGTGTGATGGTTATTCCCGTAACCACTGGGCAACTTCCTATGAACCTATCATTATTTCAAGATTTAAAAAAAGAAGAAAGAAGAAAAACCCAGGAAGGTAAAAAAGGAGATGGGGTGAATAGCTGTGGTGGGGTTAGTATTGTTTGGAGACTTCATTTCCTTCCCTGCTCTATGGTATGACTGCAGAGCGCTGGCTGCAGACTCTGCTGCACTTTCACGGCTGCCCTGGTCTCCAGGTTCATTACTGTCTCGCAGACTCACAGCATCAGCCTTCACCCTGGCTCTGCTGGAGACTGCCTCAGAGCTACAGTCCCCTGGTAACGCCCTCGTGCATCACCGCCCCAGGCAGCTCCACCACCCCTGCCCCACCCCCAGCAAGACACATGCAGGCTATGCAGGCGGAATCTCTTGCTGAAGGGAGACCTCGCTGTGTGAGCAGGGCTCTCCACGGGTCCCATATGCCTAGCCCTGGAGGGAAGCCGAGGATAATGGGTTTTGCTGGTGGCTGTAGGGTGTGGATTGTGGGGATGTGCCAAACCCGTGAGTATGAGCTCAGGCGAAAGTCCTGTTGTGAAAGATATGATGGCTCGAGTTATGGAATTCTGTTCCAGCAAGGATGAGAAAACATTCTGTGTCTTTCCAAACCAAGAAGGAAAGCATCAAGTATGGAGGGTTTTAAACTTTGACGAGTTCCAGAGGCTCAGTGATAAGAACCAGGGAGAGATTCCAGGGGATGGTGGCAATCAAGGGAAATGTCTGAGCCCAGGATGGGGAGGCGAGGTGAGCAGCAGGCCCCAGTTACCAAAGACGTTCATGTGTGAATCAGACCACGTAAGAGACCTCCGTGTGAACCTGATAGGGAGTATTTTAAGATATTCATAAAGGAAAGGTAGATCCTATCTGTGGCAGATTGTAAAATGCAGGGGCTGCTGCAGTCTGCAGAGAAGACACCTCAGGATTTTGATCAGGTTGGAGGATTGGGGGAGCGTCATTTAAACCAGCTGCCAGAGGACCTCTGATCTGAGAGGGGAACTTTTGTGCGGACAAGCATATGGAGAGGCTGTAACTCTTTTCTATTTTTTTTATTTTTTTTTTTGAGACGGAGTCTTGCTCTGTCACCCAGGCTGGAGTGAAGTGGCCGGATCTCAGCTCACTGCAAGCTCCGCCTCCCGGGTTTACGCCATTCTCCTGCCTCAGCCTCCCGAGTAGCTGGGACTACAGGCGCCCGCCACCGCGCCCGGCTAGTTTTTTGTATTTTTAGTAGAGACGGGGTTTCACCGTGTTAGCCAGGATGGTCTCGATCTCCTGACCTCGTGATCCGCCCGCCTCGGCCTCCCAAAGTGCTGGGATTACAGGCTTGAGCCACCGCGCCCGGCCAACTCTTTTCTTTCCTCGTTTATTTGTCTTCCATAAAGAAGAGAAGACCTAAAGCCCAGGATCCTAGGAATAAGAAGAGCAGATACCATCTTTCCTTAACAGGAGTAACTAACAGTCAGCCCAAATCCTACCCTTCCAATTTTGGTGAGCATGTGGAGAAACAGACATACCTCCAGACATGATGGTAAAGGTGTGCATGGACAATGTTTCTGGTGAATTCAGTCCGGAAGATCCACACATGTCTACAACTGGGTCTTTGTGGAAAAGGTTGTGTCTTGCATATCTCAGGCTTTTGCTGGTAAAGACCAATGAAATGAAAGGAGTGGGTGCTTCTGAATTGCAGGCACCTGCTGTGTGCTCCTCCCAATGCCTCTCACCAGTGGGGAAATCTCGGGAGTCTGTCTCTGAACTTGTTTCCCTTGCTGTGAAATAGGGATGGCAAGGATAAAAATCTCTTTCTGGGGTTTTATTCTCGGAACAGTGAACAGGCTTTGAACATTGGACTACACCTCTGGGATGTTACTGAATGTTGCTATTATGACATGTGAAGAGGCAGAGATTTTGGTGTCTGGGAGTATTTTCCTGGGAAAGGGAAGGGGTAAGGAGGCTAGGGAGGTGGGTCACCTACAATCATCCCTTTACCCAGGTGGCTGGAATTGTTGTATAGGAATTAAAATCAACAAAGGAAGTCACTGTGAAAATACGCATAGACATGAGCTCCGGACAGAACAGGTTCAGGAAGTGGAGGAGATCCCCAGGAAGTCTTCCAAACACAAAGAAGAAGAAATGGAAAGTATGAAAGTACGGATGCAGGAACCTGTGATTAAAGGAGAAATGAAAGAACGAATAAAGGAACTATAGTTCTGCAAACAAGAAAGCGAGGAGGCGGGAGTAAGTCCAGCTCTCTCTGCAAGTCCTTCCTTCATCAAGCCATAGGAAGGAGGGAGCAGATGGCACAGGAGCTCTGAAGAACAAAACAGGGCAAGTCAAAACTAAATCACTAGTGAGATAATGAGAGGTTAATAAGAGCAATTTCCAGATCTGTCAGCAAACATGGGTGTGACTAAGACTGGTACACAATTTGGGGGTCCCCTGTGAGATGCTACTGATGGAAGGGGAAATGGGGATTTTAAAGCAGAAACATTGCCCAGGGGCACAGAAGCCCTGGAAGGGGACTACCACTTCCAGAACGGGTGAGTTCATTGAAGAATTTTCCACTAGCAATCGACTTGTCATTCACAGAGGGAGAGAGCCGGAGACAGAGCAAAGGCTGGCCACGCTGGCAGTAGTAGGTATGATCCCACACTCACCTGCTGGGGTCAGCTTCCCTGTCTGCATCCCTTACAGCTGGGAAATCCAGTTCCCCTGTCCATACCACCTTATATCTGCAAGGACTCTTATTTGACACCAGGGCTGGTGTTTGAACGGCATTACTGTTAGTGGAGGGAGCTGACAGAATGACTCAAGGCACAAGTATATCATCTGAAGAAGACTAGAGCCTCATTGCCTTAAAAGAATCAGCAACAAGTGAAAAGTGATGGTGGCTGACCACGTGTCCTTGGACAAGGTACTTACCTGCTCTGAGTGTACTTGCTGAGTCTGTTTCAACGATACAGTGGGAATGACGCGATCTCTTGCAGAGGATGATAAAGACCACCTTAGAGAGCAGGTGGAGTGGCCAGGGTTACACCCTAGTACTGCCCTCAAGAAACAGTTTCCTTTCTCTTGCAGTGAGGGAAGCCAAGGTGCCTGGATGGGCAGATAGAATCTTTGTTTGTGGTTGCCCAGGCTGTCCCTACCATCGTCATTTAGATGTCGATGCCAGCTCAGAGAAAGCATGTCTGAGCTTTATCTCTTTATTCCTCTCTCATCTTGTCAAGCCCAAGGATGCCTTTTAAAAAACAGGAAAGGCCAAATCATTTAAAAGAAAGGCCAAGTGCCAGGCAAGAGCTTTGGTGAGCGGTGGGGTGTGGGGAGGGCTTCGCAGAGCCTGGGACTCGCCTTCAGGCCTTGCACTGACCCTGTCTGTTCCTGACAAGACCTGTGCGCTCTCCTCTGGCGCCTGGTGGCTTCTTTCCTGGTTCCAGCCACTCCGTTTGTCCTGGACTTCATCTTGGCCCATCTGTTCTGGTTGGGCCTTCCCTTTCTGAATTCTTATCCCTGTTTTTGCAGTCCCAGAAGCCTTGGCTGCCTCCTGGATGTCCAAAGCCTTCCATCTTGCCTCAGGCTAGTAGACTGCACTAATTTACACTGAGGGGTGAATGAGGCTCAATTAGGGAATGTTTGCAGCCCAGGAGTACAGAAGGAGTGAGGGAAGGAGAGGTCACGAATGGGGTGCGGTGAGGGGATATGGGCAGCACCTGTTTTCAGTGTGATTTGCCGAAGAGCATCCCCTAACCCCACCCCAGACATTCTCCAGTGCTGTTAAGGGAGAGAATAAAAATACCAAATGCAGGAATCAAATGTCCCTCCACCTTTGGCAGCCTCTGCCTTTTAGATGAGGTCAAGGATAGAGTCCCCACATGTGAGGCTGTGTCAGTCACCAACCAGAGACTCCACTTCCACCTCCACAACTTCCAGGGCATAGACTCCTCATCTGACAAATATGACCAAAGACCTAACTGTGGTGAGCTCAGCATTTTGTTCCCCTGCTCTGACATATCAGTAATATTGGCATTTGAGCTATGAGATCCCATTAGCTCTCCTTGGATCCTGAGGCTTTAAATTTCCCATTGAATTCATTTTAACCTACAGTTATTGGCTGTGTACAAAGCTTTGGGCTCAGCACAGTAAAGAAAATGGTGAATTGGCCCCACAGGGAGATATGATGTAACAGAAGCCAACCTGTGAGCTCTGTCTTTCACTATAGGGTGGGATACACGGGGGCTAGAGGGCAAGAGGGCGGGGATAATTTATTCTTGGGTTGGAGTCAGGGCAGTGGGTGTGTGGCTGGCTGGAAGGAAAGTGAGATTTGGCGTGGGCCTTAGGAAAGCATCCTCAGACCGAGGGAACCTCATGAGTAGCGGCATGGAGGAGCAGGTGTGGGCAGAGCCTATGATGGGGAGGTGGGGAGAGCCTGGAGAGGTCAGCCCAGGCCCCAGAGGAAATTGGTTAACACTTGAACCCGAAGGCCAGAAGTCTAAGAGACATCAGGGTCCGTGACTGCTCAAATTATATGCAAATATCTGAGTGCAAATGTATTTTTTAAGAGGAGAGTCTATATATTTCTTCAGGGTCACAATGAGACCCAGAGCCATCAATGCCGATATAGGCTATGGGGGACCTATTAGAATATTGTTTTTCATTTAAAAAGTTATTTATTATAAAGATTTTCAACCATACCAAAATAGAGGTAATAATGTAATGAACTCAGTGTCCCACCTTCAACAATGATCAATTTGTGGCTGGTCTTGTTTCAGTTGCACCTTCACCTCTTCCCACCACCTCAGGCTTGATTTGACGCTAATCTCAAAGAAAATATTCAGTATGTTTCTGAATTAAAATATAAGGATTTTTTTTAAAAAACACACAACCACAATACCATTGAGTCATCTAAAATGCTTAACAGTATTTCCTTAATATCATCAAATATTCATCAAGTGTTCACATCTCCCTAATTGTCGCTTGACTTTTTTTTTAAACAGTTTGTTAATTTGATTTAGGATCCCTATAGAGTTCATACCTTGCTTTCTTTAAGTCTCCTTTAACCCATAGAGTCCCTTTCCATCTATTTTTTCTGTCATTTGTCCTGTAGAGTTTCCTGCAGTCTGGAATTTGTGAGCTGCAGCTCATGGTGTCATTTAACATGTGCCTCTATCTGTGTGCTTCCTATAAACTGGGAGTTTGAACTACAGATGTCATTATATTCAGGTTTGATTTTTTTTCAATACAACTTCAAGAGATTCATAATGCCTGGTTATCCCTCTTCTTTCCATCACAGTGACTTTTTTTTTGTTTTTTTTGTTTTTTTTTGAGATGGAGTCTCGCTCTGTCACCCAGGCTGGAGTGCAGTGGCGCGATCTCAGCTCACTGCAACCTCTGCCTCCTGGGTTCAAGCAATTCTCCTGCCTTAGCCTCCCAAGTAGCTGGGACTACAGGCACGTGCCACCATGCCCAGCTAATTTTTTGTATTTTTAGTACAGATGGGTTTCACTGTTTTAGCCAGGATGGTCTCAATCTCCTGACCTCATGATCTGCCCGCCTTGGCCTCCCAAAGTGCTGGGATTACAGGTGTGAGCCACCACACCTGGCCGCCATCACAGTGACTTTAAGCTTGAGAGATGTATTAGTCCATTCTTATGCTGCTATGAAGAAGTACCTGAGACTGGGAAATTTATAAAGAAAAGAGGTCTAATTGACTCACAGTTCCACATGGCTGAGGATGCCTCAGGCAACTTACAATAATGGGGGAAAGCACCTCTTCACTGGGTGGCAGGAGAGAGATAAGTGCAAGCAGGGGAAATGCCAGATGCTTATAAAACCATCACATCCTGTGAGGTTCACTCAATATAATGAGAACAGCATGGGGAAACTGCCCCCATGATTCAATTATCTCCCCTGGTCCCACCCTTCACATGTGAGGATTATTACAATTCAGGGTGAGATTTGGGTAGGGACACAGAGCCAAACAATATCAAGAGAGAAGCGTAGGCATTTCAGAAAGGTCAGTCAATGGTGTGGGGTCTGAGCAGAGACAGGGACCAGAGGCAGGAAGGCCAGCTGGGAAGCTGCTGCAGGGGTCTAGGTGAGCTGCCACCTTCCAGCCGCACAAATGAGCCTGTATAAATGAGGGGTGCCTGTGTGCTTGTATGTGTAGAACGCACCCTGGAGCTGCAGGCAGCACTCTGGCACTAGACACTTGTTTCTGTGACCTGGGGAAACTTAACAGCCACATGAGGACCCTCAAATAAATGAGGCACTTTTACGAACATATTTGCTTTTTCTGTATCTGCCTGAAGCTTTGCTAGGTGAATTAGTTTTCCAATGTGTTGGCCCTCCCTAGAAACATGAAATCCCCAGGGGATAGGAAGTGAATGGAAATGACTGAAGCACAAGGCGAACTCCTGGCCTGTGTGGTTTCATCTGTGTGTTGTAAAGGAGAAAGATAACCGCTGTATTTTAATGGGAAGTGCTTAAACAGTGAAAAAGCCCCAGATTGCAAAATCTTACCCTCCCCAAGAGGAACAAGAAATTTAATGTTTGAAAATGGTTTTACATTTCTTTGAGGACCAAAACTATTCCTCTTGTTTCTAATGCCCACGAGCTAGTCTCTGACTCTCCTTGAAATCTGAGAGGGGTGGGCAGTGGGGTGAGAGAGATGTATTATATTTCCTTTTAGAGTAGGTACACATAAAAGTGTCCAGTAATGTAATTTTTGAATGTGTAACTAGGCTTATTTTCTGATAGTCTTGAGTCATAAAATTATACCTTAATTTTAGAAAGCATTCTGATTCTAAGATGTAATAAAATCATATTTAATGCTGTGAAACATTTTAAAGTGTGTTTTTAAAGGAAAATAATATTTTGGATAACCATTAAGTAACTCAGCTATTCAAAATAAACTATAAAATGCAAATAAAAATGTACTTGGGTTATATTTTGAAGTTTGGTACAATACCTTAGAAATCTGTTGAAGCTACAAGAATGGTAACTGAATGAAACCGATCCCACTGGACCTATCTGCTGTCATGGCATCACTGCTCAAATCCTGCAGCTTGATCTAGTGCATCTCACAGCTTGATGGCTCCATGGTCTATGTTTCTGAGTGTTTTGAGGAAGCTGATTTTAAGAACAATCAGCTTTGTGTGGCATGGAGAGGACAGAGAAGCAGGTGAGGCTCAGCCCCAACCTACTTGTTTGGGAGACTGTTGGGCAGCAGTCGATGGGGGAAAAGTAGACTCTAAAGTCTGATGAACCAATTTAATGTTTTATAACGTGACTACCACTTCCTGGCTGAGTGATGTTGGATATGTCATTTAACCTCTTCTGTGGTTTTTTAATCAATAAATGGAAGATTAAAAACTCCTTGTTTTAATACCCAGTAAGTGGGGCTTAAAAAGAACATATAGGAAAATTGGCTGTGTGTTAGGAACTAAGCTGTTGCTCAAGAAATGATAGATCTTGTTATTATCAGGACACATAAGAAAGTAAATCAATAATAGAGGAATAAATTAGCTAGCCCTTATAGCTGAGGGAATATTTTAATCTCATTTTGTTATTCAGTAAAGGTAATATCATCAATTTTCCCTGATTAATGAATATTGAAAGTCTGTGGTATGGTAACCAGCTTCAAAGATGGTGCCCAATTATCCTCTTGGTCTTCATGACCAGAAAGAGACATGTGGTTCTCATCCTTATAACAGACTTGGCCTATGTGGCCAATGGAATATTGCAGAAATAGTGATAAGTGCCTTCTGAGATTCGGTTATAAAATACATTGTGTTCCCGTGGAAAAGAATAAAGTTGGATCCTTATCTCACACCATATACAAGAATTAACTCAAAGTGTATCAAAGACCTATTTTAAGAGCTAAAGCTATAAACTCTTAGAAGACAACAGAGAAAATCTTCACAATTCTGGATTAGTCAATAGTTTCTTAGATATGACATCAAAAGTACAAAGAACAAAAGGCAAGCAAACTATACATCACCAAAATTAAAACTTTTGTGCTTCAACGCAAAAGTCTTGGTCAAGAAGATGAGATGAAAATCTAAAGAATGGGAGAAAAAGTCAGCGAATTATATCTAATAAGGATCTCATATCCAGAGTATATAAAGATCTCTAACAACTCAATAATAAAATGCCAATAACTAAAAAGCGAACAGAGGATCTGAATAGACATTTCTCCAAAGAAAATATACACATAGCCAACACACAAAAAGTTGTTTAACATTATTGACCATCAGTGAAATGCAAATCAAAACCTGGCACATACCACTTCATACCCATGCAGATGGCTATACTAGAAAAGATAGATAATAACAAGTGCTGACAAGTATGTAGAAAAATTGACACCCTTATACATTGCTGATGGGACTGTGAAATGGTGCAGCCACTTTGAGAAATAGCCTGGCAGTTCCTGAAAATGTTAAACATAGAGTTATCATATGACTGTGCAATTCCACTCCCAGGTAAATACCCAAAGAAGTAAAAACACATGTCCACACAAAAAGTTGTACATAAATGTTCATAGCAGCATCATTTGTAATAGCCAAAAAGAGGAAACAACCCAAATGTCTATCAATCAATGAATGGGTAAATAAATTGTGGTATATCCATACAATGGAATATGATTCAGCAATAAGAAGGAATGAAGCACTGATACATACTACAAGGATGACCTTTGAAAACATTATGCTAAAAGAAAGAATTATAAAACACCACGTATTTTGTATGATTCTATTTATATTAAATGTCCGGAATAGGCAAATCCATATAGAGAGAAAATGGCTTACTGGTTAGTGAGGGCTGGGAGGCTTAGGGAGAAATGAGGAGTGATTGCTAATGGTTATGGGGTTTCTTTTTGGGGTGATGAAAATGTTCTAAAATTAATCATAGTGATGGTGCACAACTCTGTGAATATACTAAAAATTGAATCGTATACTTTAAATGGGTGAATCATATGGTACATAAATGACATATCAATTAAGCTGCTATTTTTATTTTTATTTATTTATTTATTTATTTTGGAGACAGAGATTCTCTCTGTTGCCCAGGCTGGAGTGCAGTGGAGTGATCTTGGCTCACTGCAACATCTACCTCCCAGGTTCAAGCGATTCTCATGCCTCAGCCTCCTGAGTAGCTGAGACCACAGGCATTTGCCACCACACCTGGCTAATTTTTTGCATTTTTAGTGGAGACAGAGTTTCACCATGTTGGCCAGGCTGGTCTCGAACTCCTGAACTCAGGTAATCCACCTGCCTCAGCCTCCCAAAGTGCTAGGATTATAAGTGGGAGCTATCATGCCTGGCTGGAAGCTGTTATTTTTTAAAATCACATTGCAAAATATTTTTTTAAAATTAAAAATTATAAATAAATTAACAAAAATCACATTGCAAAGTACAGCAGATCTCTGTGATCTGGTCTGAACTCTAATGTCAAACGTCAAAATCGAGTTTGTCAGTATTACTATGTATGGTTTTTTAAATACCAAATAAAAGATAATGAGGAATCTGAAAATATTTAAAAAGATATCATGGCTTTGGCGTTGCTCGTGCTCTCAGATCACTCCCTCTGGGAAGCAAGCTGCCATGTCATAGCAGGATGCCCACATGGTGAGGAGCTGAGGCCTCCAGCCAATAGCCGGCAAGGAATAAGAGCCTTCTGTTACCAGCCCCTGGAGTGAGCTTGCAGACAGATCCTTCAGCCCCAGGCAAGTTTCTTGATGATGTGGTCCTGGCTGACAACCAGACTGCAACCTCATGAGACACCCTGAGCCAGAACCACCAGCTAAGCCACTTCTCAAGTCCTGACTCACAGTGCTGCGAGATAACAAACGTTTTGGAGTCACTCGTCACACAGCAAGGGATAACAAAGATATGTGGATTGAGTAGGATTTTGCCTACTGTGCCCTAGTGCCTCCTGAAAGTGAATGAGGCCAGCTGGGATGGCCAGGCAGTGCTCAGAGAGCTGGGGTAAGGTCACCATGTGCTTTCTTAAGGTGAGTGAAAGTAGAGAGAGCCTGAGATTAGCATTTTCTGGAGGGAGGGACTGTGTCACCTGGGAGAGTCACAGGCACCTGGTTTCTAGGGCTCTGGGCCCCAGGGGCAGGTGTCATCTAGGGATAAAGGACTAGAGGCAATGTCCAGAGGAGGAGGTCCCTTCTCTGACAGCCTGGGGTCACAGGAGGCAAAGCTTTTGTTGAGAGGCAGTTAGTTCCCTGACTTGATCAGAAGAGGAATGTCAGTCAGCTTCAAAGGACTGCAATACCAGAGCCTCTGAGGCAAACTGGGACATAGGAAGATTGAAGAAGGCTCCAGAAGCACAGAGATACATTACTAGAGCCTTGGAGATGGTGGTCATAGAAGCCATTAATAAAACATGGAACTTTCTGGAACATTGGTATTCATCATCATCATCTCTTACCCTCATGTCAACACTATTTATTTATTTATTTATTTATTTATTTATTTATTTATTTAAGATGGGGCCTCTATTGCTCAGGATGGAGTGCAGTGGCACAACCACAGCTCACTGCAGCCTTGACCTCCTGGGCTCAAGTGATTCTGCCACCTCAGCCTCCACAGCAGCTAGGGCCACAGGCATGCACCACTATGACCAGCTAATTGTTGTATTTTCTATAGAGACGGGGCTTCGCCATGTTGCCCAGGCTGGTCCCAAACTCCTAGGCTCAAGTGATCTGCCTGCCTCAGCCCCCCAAAGTGCTGAAATTACAAGCGTGAACCACAGCACCCAGCCCTGTCAACACTTTAATGCAGGCAATTGCTATCCCCATTTTACTGAGGAGAATGTGATATCATGGCAGGCCAGGTCTCACTAACACAGGCCTCCATAACAACTGCTTCAGTGCTGACTGAGTGGTTAGGTTAAATACTAAAAGCCAGGGTCTTTATACGAACACTGGGATGTAACAAAAGCCCACCAAGAGTTTCGTCTAGGCCTTTCCTGGGCCTTAAAGCGTGACAGAACAATGAAGGAATTCTTAACAGGACGCGCTTAGGATTAAACAAGTTTATTGGGGGTCTGGAGGAACTCCCCAAACCTGTGATTTAGCAGGAGACAAGACAAGGGTAATCACCCCAGCAACTGGACCCATTAAGCCTAAGTAAGCTGGCCGGGCGCAGTGGCTCACATCTGTAATCCCAGCACTTTGGGAGGCCAAGATGGGCGGATCACGAGGTCAGGAGATCGAGACCATCCTGCCTAAAACGGTGAAAGCCCATCTCTACTAAAAATACAAAAAAAAAAAAAAAAAAAGTTAGCCAGGCGTGGTCGTGGGCGCCTGTAGTCCCAGCTACTCGGGAGGCTGAGGCAGGAGAATGGCATGAACCCAGGAGGCAGAGCTTGCAGTGAGCCAAGATCGTGCCACTGCACTCCAGCCTGGGCGACAGATCGAGACTCCGTCTCAAAAAAAAAAGCAAGAGTAAGTAAGCTTACTGAGCCTCCAGAGGAAGGTCTTCAAGACTCAGACCTTAGTTATGGATTAAAAGAAGTTAATCATTTATGTCTTTAGATGAACGCACACCTACACATAGACATGTAGCTTAGAACGTACAGAAGCTCTGGAAAACTTTGTAATTTTGAGTTGGTTTGGCGATAATTTCCAGGTCTTCTCCCTGTAACAGATTGCAGAAATAAAAATTCTCTTCCTCCCCAGTTCATCTGCATCTCGTTATTGGGCCATGAGAAATAGCAGCCCGAACCTCAGTTTGGTCCAGGAACAATAATATCAACAAAAGTAAAATGTGGACAGCTAATTAGTGGCAGAACAGGTCTTCCAACTCCAGGTCCTGGGTCGCTACTGCCACACAGCACTGGAAGTCATGAACGGCTTCATGACTTCAACTCGTAACCAGATAGGAGGCGGCTCTGGAGGAAAACGCCCAGCTGAGACAAGGCTGATGTCAGACATTGTGCCCAGTCTGTTATTTCTCTTACTTGACTTAAGCATGTGACTGTGTGTTTATATGTATATGCAAAATATATTTTTAGAAGTATATATGAAATCCATACAAATCATAATAAATACCCAAGCACTTACCAGAAAGCTTAAGAAGCAGAATTATCACCAGTAACAGGTACTCTTGTAAGCCCTCCCTAGTGGAATTCTCCTTCCTCTTCCCAAAAGTAAGTGTGAATTTTATGTTAATTTTGTTATTTCCATCTATTGTTCTCTAAGGTTTCCGGTTGTTCATTTGTTTGCCCATGGTGGCCAGCGTGTTTGCAGTTGGGAGGATTCTTCACCAGTCTAACACATGCCTCAGTTTTCGGGGTGAGAAACCCAGAAAAGTATAATACCTGCCTCTCCCCTCCCTTTATCACTCCAGGTCACACGGACTGTGGGTGCCATGGCCGTATCTAAAAGCAAATGCCATTAGTCAGGGACTGTTAAGATCAAAGGGACTTTGCCATCCAGGTCAGAGAGGGCACACAGAGGGCCTGCTGTTGTCATCCATGTGTGCAGACGCTGTCCATCCTGGATGGCCTCCTTTTGTGCCAACTAAGCCGAAAACTTTTTTCTGTTATTAAATTCTAATCACTTCTCCTGGTCTGACTCAAGGCTTTCTCCTCCAGACATGTGTACTGAACTATTCGGCTCCCACTTATTTTTCCATGTATTGCCCTGAACTCACGTTTCTGGATCTGGTTGGCATGGTTTCCAGGAGGCAGCATGTAAACCACTTGAGGCAGGGGTCTCAGCCTGCTCTTTAACCCTTAGCCCAGCCTTGGGCAGAGGTGCCCAACTGGGCACTCCCCATCGGTTGACTAATCACTCGAGGAGTCTCTAGTGATTGGAAAGCCAAGGATCCATTGCCCCAGGACCAAGCAGTGGTGCCACATAGAGAGAAGCCTCCGATGCACTCCCAAAAGCTACAGCTCTTGTCCTAAAATAATTTACTGCGCTCTGCTGGGCTCTCCACTTCCCACGTGTTCCTGATTTTCCCTTTCGCTACTGTCCCACTGGCCAAAACATCAGTGTGGGAGGCCAAGCCCAAGACACCAGTGTGAGAGGCACCACCAAAGGGTGTGGGGAGAGGGAGAAAACTGTGGCCTTTCCTATCATCAGTCAACCACGGTAAGGGAACTGATATTTATTAAGCACCTGCTGTGTGCCAAATGCTTTACTTCTCATCTTATTTAAGCTTCACAACAATTCTCTTCAGTGCTGGCATCCCTGTCCCCGGATGAAGAAGCATCACTCAGAGATGTGGGCCACTTGCCCGTGTGGTTAGCAAGTGCTGGAGCGGGGATTGGTACCTGCTGAGTTGGGGCGTGGGACGGAGCCTGCCCCTCTGAGAGTGACTCTGAGTGTGACATAAGTGAGTCACAGTGAGAACCGCAGGAGATCAAACAGAAGCCTGTGAATGAAGCTACCAGGTGGATCCTGCTCCTTACTTAAGAGGACATGGCCTTTCTCCAGGCCGACATGTGTCACCAGCGATGACATCCTCTGGTACACCAGGTTCTCTACTCCTCACCACCGGGGATGAAGATAAAAAGGAGGGAGAAGGGGAAGCAATGTGATGCTTGGGACCAGAGTCCCAGATGCTGATGGCCTCAGCGATGGGGGTGTGTGAAAAAGACCTTTTCCTTTTTCCCTTTCCAATGTCAGCCTTTGCCCTCTGAGGGCTCACAGGCCACCCAAACCCTTTCCACACTTTCAGACACAGTTGTGGTTTTTTATGTTTTTTTTTTTTTTTTTTTTTTTTTTTTTTTTTAACAATTTTGAAAGTGCTTAGGTAGAGACACAGTTTTAGATGGGCCACATGAAAGGCCCCATTCAGACAGCTCTCATCTGATACAAAGCCTCAGAATGCCCATTGACGTGGCCCAAACGGTGGTGCTCACTTGGGCAGGTGCATCTGAGTATTCACATGGTCCCCTGATGGAGGCGTCATCTGAGCTGAATTCTGGCTCAGAACAAAGGAAGTGCAAGTCAGGCCCCCTGTCAGAACTTCCGTCTACCTTTCTGCATAAAAGGATCATGCCTCCTGGGTTGTTGGTGGCTGCGTGGAGCCAAGTCAATCGCTAAGGCAAAAAAAATGCAGTTTGCAAGTTCAGTGGACAGGAACTCAGAGGAAAGCAGGTGGGAGAGAAGAGCAGGAGCTGCTCACAGCAGCTGAAACAGCAGGATGGGATCTGCGCAGCCCAGGCCTCCAGTGCCAGGCAGCCCTGGTGTCTCAGTGGCCGGCCGACCTCCTGAGGCCTGGCTACAGCCAGGAGCCCACATACCCTGCTGGAAAATGCGCAGAGGCCTGTGCACAGCCTTGGTGACCCCTCATCTTACACGCAGCCTGAAATAGAAGCTCAGCAGGAAAGACCTGCTCAGCCGCACACACCGTCTGACCCGGAGCCAGCCTGACGAAGCCGGAACTTCCCACTTCACCTGAACCCACCCGCCACCCACCTGGCCACAGACTCACTGCCCTCTTCATCCCCAAATGAAAAGGGGTAGTTGTCTCACTTGGTGCCCAGGGTGCCAGCTTGTTTACTCTTCTTCATAGGGCATATTTCTGGGCCTGTCCTCTTTTTCTCCCAAAGTGCCTAAGACAATGCTCCCTTTATAGGTCAGGGAAGGAGTATAGATCCTGCTCTCATTCTGTGCTCTTCCCCCAGGGCAAACAGCTTCACCCTCAGCTTTATGAATTCCTTCCTATTCTTACTTTTCTCAGAAGCTGTTTCTCATTGACCTGATGTCTCCTGACCTGTTGACGAAAGCACCATTCCACATGTCCTGTGTGTGTGTAGCTCACTGTGAACTCGCTGTTAAGCTGAGGCCTTGCCCCGAATGTCATCAGCTTGCTGGTTACTTACTGAGACAGGAGATGAAAGAGGAGAGGAGAGAGAGGTGGAGAGATGGAAATGACCAGGATGGGGAGGACGAGGAGCAGAGCTGAAAAGTAGGAAGGAAGGAAGGTGTGACTACTAGCTGGGTCCTACCCTGGGGCCTGTATATATTACCTCATGTAACCCTTACAACACACAGATGACATTCACATCAGCGCTCATATTTTTCGTGAGAAGACTGAGTTTTCAGAAAGGTTAGTTTGTCTGAGATCACTCAGCTATGAGGTGGCAGGGACTAGATTCAAACTCAGATTTCTGGCTTTGATTTCAGGACTTTTTCCTTTCTAATCTTCTGCTCCCGCTAAGAGGGGACTAGAGAACAGAGGAAATGAAGGGAAATAGAAGGGAAGTGGAGACTGCCAATTGTTCTCTGGTTGCAAGCAACAGAAACTGATTCTAGCTATCTTAGATGGGAAAGGGTTTGGCTGGAGGGAGGCCGAGGGGCTTTCAGAATCCAGTGGACTGTAGGAGAGCAGGGGCAAGAACCAGAGTGTTCTGGGGTCTGGGCAAGAGACAGCTTACTTGGGATTCTGCCCCTGAAATAAATATACTCCAACCATTTCCCCCTCTCTCTATGCAGGAGAGAATCCCAGGAAAGAGTCTGATTTGTTGTATTGGGGTCACTTGCCTACCCTTAAGTCAAGGGAGCTAAGAACACCAAGATGTCACATGATGGAGGAGAGAGCTCCAACTCCCAGTGATGTTATCAAACGAAGGGGACACGGACACAGAGCCACCAAACAGATGACAACCACGCCGGAATTTTTAGGTGCTGCCTGCAGGTATCAGGGGCTGATTCTATCTGCCCCAAACTGCATTAGGGCTAAGCCCAGCAGGTTGAGTCTTTCTCACGACGTTGGAATGGCCACCATTGTCACCACCAATCCCATCTGGCAGAGATGGGCTGGGCCCCCACCTCTTCCAAGCCTGGCTTCTGGGAGGAAGTGTTTCTCCTTCTCTCAGGAATTAGTCCTCGTTCAAAAACTCCATGCAGTAAGGTTGCAGAACAATGAGCAGCTTACAATCAACACTTTGGACACACTGTTTTATAAAGATTCCTCCTAGTGCAGTGGTCTTCGGAGTGAAACTTCTTGAGTTGGAATTCTAACACTGTTACCAGCTGTGAGAGAGAAAACGCCCACCTACTCTCTGAGCCTCAGTCTGTTCTGCTGCACGGTAGGGAGATAACGTGTACTCCGCCCCCATCTGTATGTTGTTCTATCAAATGAAATAAAAACTGTCATCAGCTTGTAAACGGTGAGATCCATACGGATACGAAGAGGCATTGGCGTCCTTTTCGCCGTTACCAAGTGAGATCGGGCTGCTCTGGGAGTGTGACTGGAGGCTGAAGGCAGCTGCACACTGCAGTAACAAGAGCCGGGGTTGGAGGAGTTGAAGGTGAAAGTCCGGAGAATGGGGTCCTCTGTGCTTCCAGCTTGCTCTCTACTTCAAGCACCGTGAATAGATGAAGCTCCACCACATCCCAAATGGCCTGAGGGCAGAGTTATACATTCAACTGGTAATTTTAAAAGCCCTGAGTAGCTTCATCTAAGCTCTGTTTTCTTTACTGAGAACCCAACTGCTAAGCCTTTCCTGGCAATTAGGCTTCTTGAGGCTGAGCCTTCACAAAGCTGGGTTGCTTCCAAGTTTCCCTTCTTTTCCTCCCACAGGTTGGCACTGCACAGAGATGGAACCTGATGAAACGGCCCCATTTGAGTGCCTGCTGTATCGTGTTGGCTCTGCTTCCTGCAGCTGTGCTCCGAGATGAGCCTTTCAGTCATCGCTCCCTAATAGCCCCATCTCCCCGAATTTGGGAGGACGCACATTCCTCTCCTTGCTCACATGCCCCACTTCAAGCCATCTGCACACTCTACAGGGAACTTGCCTCCTGACGTCCTGATGTGCAACGCCATCCAAATCCTCTGCTGGAATCTCACTATTCACACCACTGATGCCCCTGGAGCATGAAACAGAAAGGCCAGTCTTCTTGTCTTTTTATTCTAAATGTTTAATACAGATTCCATGGACTTGGTCCATAATAATATGAGCGTAGTCTTACATCAATCCTTTTACTAATTTCTCATCATCTCCCTCATCCTTGTCCTTTAGTGATTGTTCCAGACCTTCTCTTCTTATCCTCGTACTCTCCTCTTTGGTATAGTGGTGAGTAAAAGAAAGAAAAAAAAGGTCCTAATGTGGCTCATATCATCATGGTTTATTTATTACCTGGAGGATTTTTGAGGCTATGAACATTGTTTTATTTTCTGCTGTATCCCCAGCACCTAGCACAGATGTGTGTGTACCAGGGCCTGCACGTATAAGCTCTATGATGCTGCTATAACATGTAGTTCTCCCTTCAAAACTAAGCATTATTAAAGTAGCATTTTGAACAGGGTTTAAATTACCTGGCCCTTGACTTTGGGAATTGGAATTTTGTCTACTGCAGTCGCTTGGGGGACCTTCCAGTAGAGATTTATAATTAAAATGATATCATCCAGTAAGGCTTTTACCACAGGGCTTCTAAAAACAATAAAAAGATTGTCTGTGGCAGAATCTGCACTGTGGAATGAGAATTATATATGGTTTACTGTAAAGTAAACTCAGGCATAATTGTATGTTGTGAACTACAAATGCACAGTGGGATGCTGAGATTAATTTCCAATCACTCATCACCACGGATTGGTGAAAATCCCAGCCAAGTGTGGTGAAGGAAGTGTCTCTGTTTCTGCCCGGTTAGGAGGTATTGTCTGTGCGTTCGTTGCTGGTCTCATATCCCACCTTCCAGCTGCTGCTGCTCCACATCAGTTACTGCAGAGATGTTCAGTTTTTCATGCCAGGATTTCTCTGTCAGGATTTGTGTTAGTAATTGCAGAGACTTCATCAGGCTCTGTTTGCAATCATACATAACTCAGATTTTAAATTAAAAAGGTAAAAATGGAATAATTTGGAAAAACGTTCACAGAATATCAGAGTTATGAGGAGATATTTAACACGATCAAGTCCAGGAACAGCAAATAGTTTTCTATCCCACCTGCCAGCCCTATCAACACCGTGTCTAGGCCTTGCCTGTGAGAATGCAGTGATCATCTGGTGACGTTGGCCACAAGCAAGGGAGGAGAGGCAGCGTGGCCTGAACCACATACCTGCCCTCCTTGCAGAAAGGCAGGGATGTCCCATGGATGAAGGGAGGGCAGCCTTTGGGTTGAAAGTTTTTTAGGAAAATGGAAACTTAGTGGCAGAAATAGTGTTGAATTACTATTTGAAATAGTCAGAAATTACTAGTCAGAATTACTGTTGAAATAGTCAGAAATTACTATCAACTGACATTCAAAATCACTTTCAAACCAACAAGGCTAGTAGCAAACTGAAAAACAGGAGTGAGAATGCCTGGCCCAGACATGAATGGTGTGGGGCAAAACAGGGGTAGATCCAAATGGCAGTGAAACAATCAACTGCGACTCAAGCTGATTTCCAGCCTGCCAGTGTCAGCAGGTACAACGGTGGGGGGCTGGGGAGAAACCATCCGGCCTCCTCCTGCCTTGGACCAGGTGCGGCGAACTTTATGGACCAGACATGTTACAAGAATCTGGCTCTAAACAGATTTCCGCAAGCCCTCTCTCAACCCCAGCAGGAGGGAAGTTGCCACTCCCTGACAGCAAATCAAACTGGATCTTGGGACACAAAATGTTGGAGACGTTTAAAAAATTATAATTGAAAACACTGAAAGTTAGGCCAGCCACGGTGGCTCAGGCCTATAATCCCAGCACTTTGGGAGGCCGAAGGCGGATCACTTGAGGTCAGGAGTTTGAGACCAGCCTCACCAACATGGTGAAACGCTGTCTTTACTAAAAATACTAAATTTAGCCAGGCGTGGTGGCACACGCCTGTAGTCACAGCTACTTGGGAGCCTGAGGCAGGAGAATCACTTGAACCTGGGAGGTGGAGGTTGCAGCGAGCCACGATTGCACCACTGCACTCCAGCCTGGGCGACAGAGAGAGACTCCATCTCAAAAAATAAAATAAAATAAAAAATAAAAAAATTGAAATTCAAAGAAAAGGAGAGAACACTGTTTAACCATAAATAAATACATATGTGACCACAAAGAGTTACAATGTAAATTATTGTGCATTAATCAAAATAAACCAGTGGGGTAAAAAATGATAATGCAACTTGTAAGTTGCCTGACTCTCTAAGTTTTGCTGCTAGATGTAAAATATAACATTTCTAATTTAAAAATTCCAAGCTTAAAACTAAAATGTTCAATTATAAGGACTTTAAGTAAATAACATAATTATTATGAATGGAAAGGTTTAGAACAACATGGGGAAATGCTTGCTAGGATGTTAAGTGAAATCACAGTACTATAAACACAGGATGATCAAACTAAAGGAAAAAAGTGTTTCACTGGAAAAAGCATCTTTACCCTTTCTGGAGTAAGAAAGGGTTAATATTGTGTATTATATGCAGCTATATCATTATGTCTCTCTCTTTTGGTGTTTTTGTTTATCAGGCGCTCAGAAATATGAACAAAATTTGCACTCAGGAGCCGTAACCATGGATAATTTTTGTCTTTTGGCAGTTTTTATTACATCATTCCTTCCTGTTTATAGTAGCAATATTAGAAAAGAGATAAACAGAAGTAAAGTAAAATAACATTAATAATTCTCCCCTGGATAGATAACATTTGGCGCTTTCTTTCCAGACAATTCAATAAGCAGATAGACACATAAGTGCATTTATTTTATAAAACTGGGATCAGACTCTGCATCTGGTGAATATTTATAACCATTCGACCTGCCCTGGCTGGTGCCATCCCGGTCCCTGGGGACTTGTGCTCGCCTCTGGGTGGAAGTTGACAGGCAGGCAAATCACAGAGCTGCAGCCCAACCGAGTCTATATGTTGCCTCTATAAGATGTTAAAGGTAGAGCAAGGGAAGGTATAACCTGCTCAGTTTCTGCAGAGGCAGGCCCCTTCCCTTGTAATCTGATGAGCTCTTTGCTTTTATCTTTTGCTGTATTTTGCTTAAAGATACAGCAAAGGTCAGGACAGCCATTGGAGCTCTTGCCCTTGCCAGATGGTGTGTGGACAGCAAAATGTCAAGTGGCTCTGCTGGAAGCACTTGACCAGGAACAGGCAATCATCCTCCCAGCACCCTCAGGGACAAGGGGTGCCAGCCGGGCTCCCCTGCCCTCCTGTTGCATGACACGGTCTCTGATACTGGGTCACCCGCTCCATGCCCAAGCTGTGTCCCCTCCCAGGGGCACACTCTCTGATGCAACTATGGCAGGCATGGGGGAGACATGGCAAAGAGAAACCAGAGGATCTGCACTTTTCCCTGAGGCTTTTGCTCCCAACCAGCTGCAGAGAGAGTGTGAGAAGGAGAGTACCCAGGCCAGGCACAGGGAGCCACTGAGAGGCTCTGTATTTGTTTCCTGGGCTTTTATGACAAAGAACCACAAACTGGGTGGTTTAAATTTATTCTCCCACAGTTCTGGAGGCCAGAGGACCACAATCAAGGTTTTAGGGGAGCCACACTTCCTCTGAAACCTCTTGGGGGGTGTCAAGGGGATCTTTTCTTGCCTCTTCCATGGTCGCTCCAGACACCCTTGGCTTGTGGCAGCATCCCGCCCATATCCACCTCCACTTCACACGGCTGTCTTCTCCCTGTGTCTGTGTCTTCATAAGGCACTGTGTATGTGTGTGTGTGTGCACGCGTCCCAATTTCCCTCATTTTATAAGGACATGATCATATAGGATTAGGGCTCACCCTTAGGACTTCATCTTGACTCCATGTGCAAAGACCCTGTTTCCCAACAAGGTCACGTCGATTGGTACTGAGAGTTAAAACTTCAACATGTCTTTTTGGGGGACACAATTAGACCCTAACAAGCCCTATGAGGGGCCAAGAGGACCAATGCTGTTTCACTATGTCAGATGTATGTGGAGGGAGTGACTACGTAAGACAGACAAACTATTTTAAAATCCTACCTCTGCCCCCCTAACATACCTCTGCAGCCCTCAGAGAACCTTCCTTGGAGGATCCATGGCACCTGTAGCCTTGGAAAAGTCACTTGACTTCTTGGGACCTCTGTTTTCTCATTTATTAATTGAGCTAATGCAGTGACTCAAAGAGGGACCCGAGCATCATTCTGATGACTATGAAGTGACCCAAGCTTGCAAACCTTTCCTGTGGTTCCTCCAGGTGGGTCACAGAGGTGGCCCCCACACTTTACTTCTTATGTACAAGTAAAGGCTTTAACCCACAAAAATTTGGTATTCATAAGCTAAAATTAGTGTTCTTGGAGTTTACTGAGGACTCCAATTTGTTATTCTACACTATACTTTACATAGTTGGAATTTCCCCAAGTTTTGGAAGAATGCTATTTCATTAGCTCTTCAGTTGTTTTGAGCTGTCATGGTTTTCAACCGCTGTTACTCATACTTTATATTTATAAATTACTATTGGTTTTGTGCCCTTATTATCCATCGAGTCTGGTGAGAGTTTTGGGTTGTCCTAGAATGGGTAGTAATAAGTATTTACTTTGATAATTTTTGGCTTATAAAATTGTCCAATTTCTAGACATTATGTGTAAATGAATTGCGGTTGAATAATTCATCACTCATGTACCCCTACTGCTAAGGGAGGTATATACATGATCCCTTTATATTTTTCTTATATGGTGGTTTGCCCAGAGCTGAAAGGTTTGCCAGAAGGTAGAATTTTCAGTGCTAAAACTGGGAGAATCCTGAGCAAACTCGCACGGTTGGTCACCCTATTACAGAAGGACACTTCATTGGTGGCTTCCTTGCCTGTGAATTTGTGCTATTTTCGTCACTTTCGTCTTGCAATCAAGGTTAGCATAATAAAATTAGTAGGGTTATTTTGAGATCACGGGGCACTCATTTATAATATAAAATCAAGTGTACAATGGCAGATTTTTCTTTAACATAAACAGGAAGTGAACCTTGTATATTGCCTGCTCAGCAGGTTTACTGCAACATGTCTGTTTCCTCTGCAATCCTCTTCTCCTTCCCATAGGCCCCACCCCTGTAATTACCAAACTCAGGAGAGAGGGGGAGCTGGTGAGACATTGGTGTCCTTTGGCCCCACTCAAGTGAGTATAGTCAAAGAAGTTTAGGAACCCCTGGGTTAAGGACTCCTAGACTGCCCTACCCCTTACAGCTTGGGGCTGCAGATCCACCCTGACCTTGCTCAAGATTCTAAGCAAATGCAGAGTCAGAAGCAGCTCAGAAACTTCCCTGGAGGTCCTTCCTGAGAATTCCCTAACAGGCAGGCAGTTCCTCCTGCCCTAGGAAGATTTTGAGTATAGCCTCCTTTGCATAGTGTCCACTGTGAATTCTCTTATCTGGCTCCATTGCATAACAGGAAGGCAGGAGAGGAGGACAGAAAGCTGCTATTTATTTTCATGCTTATCTCCAGCTGTCAGAACTCCCATTAGGCGCTTTTTGCTTTGGGCTTAATTTACCTTAGTCCTCACAGCAATGCTGTGATGGATGACTGACCCTACCTTGCAGATCTGGAACCCGGCTGCCCTGACCTGGCTCACCTCGAGCCCTGGTCTCCCCTCCACACTCCCTCAGCCCCTGAAGTCCCAAGGAAACCAGGACTCCACTCACCTGAACAAAGGTCACTTGAAAACTGGGAAAGGGACAGAAGCTTTAAAAAGCCCAAACAAACAAACAAACAAGAGGTTGACAATTTAAAAATAAAACCAACACAAACTCAGCCTGGAATGGAAGCTCCTGATGGAGTCATCCTTAGAATTCATTGCCCCTAATTTGCCCCAAATCCTGGGTGACCCCTCCTCCACTGCTCGGACTGCTCTCAGGTATAGCTGCTTCACAGGGCACTGTGGGCCTGTAATAGATGACTAAGTCATCAGTGGGAGGCCTCTCTCCCTACATACCGTCTCTTTTTCTCAGCTCGGAGTGTCTTTTCTAACCTAAGAATGTCCTTGCTTTACATTTCCAGGGGGTTGTCCTTAACAGTTGGTAGGTAACCCTGTGGTGACCTGATTCCTGCTCAGCTGTAAGCTTTTTCTGTACCCTGGCGGGGGACAGACACTCAGAATTCCAGACAGGGTTAGTGGTGGGACTTCTATTTATTTAACTACTAATCCCACTTACGTGAAATTAATTTGCTCTCCCATTATAACTCACCTTGCTTCCTGCCCTGACCAGCTCCTGTAATTGACACCTGGCTGCTCCATTGTGCTCCTGCTTCCTGGGCTAAGGGGCAGCGGTTGGAAGCCAAGTCTTGGAGTGACTCACATTAGGAGGCTGCTCTATACAGAAGAGAGGTTTGCTCATTATAGAGTGAGGAGGGTTACTGCAAAAACAACAGTGGTGTTTTTTTCTTCTAATAACCAGTTCCCCTTTAGGCTAGCCCTTTCCGAGGAAGTTTGTGTACTATTATTAAACTTCTTCCCAACTCCAAATATGGGCTGCTCCAGTTTCTGCAGCGTGCAGATGAGTCTCTGGCTTCTGTAGTAGACACCCAGGCCCAGGTCCCCATCTGCCTCGGTCCTTGATGAGGTGCAGGTCATCCACAGTCCCAAAGCAGGCGCTCATGGTAGAGGTGTCCATGCTGCCCCAGGGGACAATACCGACAAGGTGTTACAAACACCTCCAGCCAAAAACAGGGGCTGCCACTAAAGCCTCCCAGATCCAGGTTTCATGGCCAGGATCCCTCTTCTGTCTATGGCAGAGGTGAATGAGGAGCTGTTTGCATTGAGGCTGCAGGGAGCACGGCACTATTATGGAGATGAGAAGGAGGCACGCTGGCCTCTGTTCATGGCCCTCCACTGAGCACCTGGGCTGGGCAGACAGAGGGGTGGGGTAGTCTGAAGATCTGACTCTAGCCTCCAAGTGAGAAACTCCCACCCCCAACTCACGTCCATCTCTCAACTGCTCATTTGAGTCCTTGGGAGAGGGCGAGGGGAGGTGGGGAAGTAGGGAGGAGGAAACCCAAGAGTTTGTACCCTGGTCTCTGCCGACACTGCAAATGTGGCCACTTACATAGGCTAACAGACTGGACGTCCTCCCATGTGTGTAAAATCCCCAATACCTCCTCCAGCAAACTTCACGTTGGCTGTAGAATGAAGGCCACCTTCTGCCCGGCATGGCGTCTGCAGCTTGACCCTCTTACCTGGCCTTATTCTCGCCTTTGCTCTTCACAATCCTCATCCCGTCCAACTGTGGCTCTGAACTCTCTGCCCATCCCTCCATCCCACCTTTGTCACATGGTGCCCAGAAGACCCTGAATGTCCACCTTATTCTTTTCACTCGTCATGTCTAGTGCATCCTTGATCCCACTCCAGCTCAGTCCCCTCTGCTGTGAGAAGTACTTCCTAACCCTTCCAATCAACAGGCAGCTTGTCTCTCCAAATTCCTCTAGTGTGCTCACACAGATTCATGCAGCCCTGGGGTTGTTAATAATTCTTATATGAGTGTTCTCTGTCGTCCTCCACTAGACTGTAAATGCTTTGCAACAAGGAACTGTTCCTTAACATTTGTGTCTAGCTCTACACAGGTGGCCAACAACTGATGGAACTTGATGAACCTACAACTTGTTGTCCACTAGGTGTGTCCAGAGTGTTGTTTCTTGCTTAGAGCATGATTTTTGCTGTCAGAAGGACCTCAGTTCAAATCTTGACTGTATCAGCTACCAGCCCTGTGACCTCAGGAAACTATTTAACCTAACTGTGTTTGTTTCCTCATCTGTAAAAGCAGAGATGTACAGTGATGGGCGCCCGGGGTTTATTGTAGATTTAAATGAAGTAACGCATGGGAAATTCTTGCTCAGTGCAGTGCCTGGCATGAAATCAGGGCTCACTAAATAGCAGCCATTATTATTATCGGGTTAGTTTTGGGGCTGGTGCCTCTGTTACAGTGAGTCTTAACAAACATCAAATTAATGGAGATAGATCCTGGTTTTAGGGGAGGCATCCTAGAGAGAATGTTGAAGTGAGTTTTGGAAATCCAACAAGGAGAGAAATCAGAAGTTAACCCAATTGCATTTCTCCCAACTTTTCAACAGCCTTCAGGCAGACTCATTTTTAGCTGATTCTCCAGATATTGCTAGAACTTTTCCCAGAGGCAGATGCACAGTGACTATGCAAACTCTGAAAAACAGTGCTTGTCACCTGAACTTGAACGTAACAAACAACCCCTGAGGAAGGTAGCTCCAATTACAGTCATGAAGTTGTGGGAGCCCTTTCAAGGTAGATTGATTTATCGGACCAGAAATACAGCTCAACATCCCACACACAGATTTCTGCCTTTGGCAAACTGCCCTGCCTGCTTCCTTCTCTCTTGCCCTGGCGTATTGATCTGTATGTGTGAGTTGGTGTAGTTTATTGTGTAGGGTTGTGTGTGTGCATTTGTGTGTGCCGTGGTCCCAGGATGGAAGCTCCCAGATTGGGAGCCCTCTCATTGAATGAGTCCAAAGCTTTAATTGAGGGAAACCTTGCTCCATTTCTTTTTGTGGTAGCTTTAATTTCATCCCCCTGCTTCAGGTGGGCATAGAATGTTCCAGAATGCCTCTCACTGTGTCTGATTCCTGCGCTTCTGAGTGTATGTAGTAGCATGTCATTGTATAAGGAAGGAAGGAAACTAGTTTTTGTTGTGTGCCTTGTGCCAGACAAAAAGAAATCACCATCTCCATGAGTCACATAAGAAACTGAGACTCAGAAGTATCAGGAACATGCCTAAAATCCATTGCTGGTAGAGCCAGGATCCAAACACAGGTGTGTCTGACTTGATGCCCTCTGTCATGGTGACTCCAGGCTTGGCCCTGCTGGGAGATGGATGCCCACTATGGGAGTGAAGTCCAACTCATAGGGTCATTTTGAATGGGAATACTTTGAAATCTAGGGCATAATTTCAATTCATATCATCGTATTTTGCATCCATCATGTACTTGGCTATGTGGCCTTCTCCCTTGTATTAGTTATTGACTGCTGTGTGACAAATTAGTCCAAACTTGGTGGCTTTGAACAACACACATTTATTACCTCACAGTTTCCATTGTTCAGGAATCCAGGTACAGCTGGACTCCCTGCTCAAGGTGTCACAAAGCTATACTCATAGTGCTGGCCAGGCTGTGTTCTCATCTGGAAGCTCAACTGGGGAAGCATCCATTTCCTTGCTCACATGTTGTTGGCAGCATCCGTTCTCTGAGGCAGAAGGTCTGAGAGCTTCAGTCAGCTGGAGTTTACTGAAGTTACTTGCCACATGGGGTTTTCAACACGGCTACCTGCCTACTCACAGCCAGCCAGGAACTGAGATTCCTGCATGATGATGCTATGTGTGGTATAATCATATACATCCTTTCACCTTTGTCACATTCTGTTGGTTAGAAGCAATTCACAGACCTCCCCCACCCTTGAGGGGAGGGGAGCACACAAGGGCATGGGCACCCGTAAGCAGGGGTCCTGAGTGGGGGTTCCTACAGGTCTGTCCACCACATTCTTCTTTCTCTTTCTCCTCTTCTCCTTCCTTACCTCTTTCTTCATTTTCCCTTCCAAGCCTAGCCTCAGACATAGGGCTTTGCCAATAAATATGAGCTTTAGAGCAATAATGTTGATAAGTGACATCACCATGTTCCAGGCACTAGTTTTTTTAACTTTCTATTGAAGCATAATATACATACAGAAAGCTGCAACATCCTAAGTGTAGAAATCAATGAATTCTTCAGAAACTGAACATGCCTATGTAACCATCACACAGATCAAACAGGTGGATCTACTGCTAGCAGCCTGAAGCCCTTCTCAGGCTTCCTTCTAGGAAGGAACACCCTCAATGGTGAACTTTTTTTTTTTTCAATATAGTGTCTTATTCTGTTGCCCAGGCTGGAATGCAGTGGTATAATCATAGCTCACTGTAGCCTCCAACTCCTGGGCTCAAGTGATCCTCCCTCCTCTGCCTCCCAAGTAGCTAGGACTACATGCATGCACTATGATGCCTGGCTATTTTTTTTTGTTTTATTTTAGAAATGAGGTCTTGCTACATTGCCCAGGCTGGTCTTGAACTCCTTGCCTTAAGCAATCCTCCCACCTCAGCCTCCCAAAGTGCTGGGATTACAAGTATGAGCCACTCTGCCCAGCCAAAGGTGATCTTTTAACAGTATAGGAACTATTAATTTAGCCTGATTCTGTACAATTTATAAGCAGAATCCTATAACATGTATTATTTCATGTCTGGTTTCTTTGACTCAACATAGTTTTGTTGCATGTGGTTCTATAGATTATTCATTCTCATTGCTGAATAGTAGTCCATCATATGAAGGTACCACAATTTACTTATTCCATTCCTCTGTCAGTGGGCATTGGGGTAGCTTTCTGGTTGGAGGTATTACAAGTAGTGCTGCCAGGAGCAGCCTAGTATGTATCTTTTGGTGAACGCCAGTAAGCATTTCTGCTGAGTATATCTGGGAGTGGGTGTGCTGGGTCACACAGTGTGCATATTTTGGTGAGCTGTGTTTATGTATATACAATCCTCACATCCCTCTGTGGGAGGCATCATCATCCCCTTTATACACGACAGCCTTCTGGGTCAGACCTACACTTTCTCCATGGGTCCTGAAAGATCAGACAGAAGGGAAGGCCGATAGCTGCAGTGCAGAAAGTGTAGGTTTCACCTATCTTTTCACTGTTGACAACCTTCTTTTTTTTTTTTTTTTTCTCCTTAAGAGACACATTGTCTTGAAGACTTCTGCATACCAATCAAATGGCCTTTGCTTAGTCTCATTTAATTCCTCTCGTGATTCTCTTATTAGTCAAAGACACATCTAGCCAGCTGCAAAGCTGCTGGTCTGACAACCTACATAACAGCATTGACTAGTTCCAGATAAAACCAGAGAAAGTTCAGGTTCAGGTTCACCTCGGTCACCTCCTTACAAGAACACAGGATTTCTGTTGGGCTGTGGAAACACGGAGAAGATGCCACTCTTTCCCTTTGTGATGTTGCAGGGACTTTAGGTGACTGAAGACCCCACGCCTCCACTGAGGATCTCTTAGACCCAGACCAGGTCTGAAGCGCTCTGACTTATGGCCAATCAATATTTATCAATGCATAAGCCATTCACACACCATTTGGACCAGGCCCAGGCCATCATTTTTAAACAAAGATTCAAAGTCCCATCCATTTACTTTGGGCTGGCTCTTATGCTAAGATAGGTTCTATGAAGGTAGTGAGGAACATTTTCCAAGCTGCTGCCAAGTGCTCAGAAAGACTTCAGCCTTCTGCTAGTAGCCTGTACTTTGGGGTATAGTTTGTTCTTTCCCATTTGTCTCTCTGTTTCTGTCTCTCCATTTCTGTCTTTCTCTCTGTCTCTGTCTTTCTCTGTGTGGGTATGTTTTATATAGTTAGTATATATAATGTATGTTTTATATAGTTAGTATATATAATGTATATTTACATATATATATGAGAGATCCATCTATCCATCTATCACCTATCAAAAAACTTAGGTCCCATTATATCTTACTTTTTATTAGCATATTTTTCCATGTGATACAAGTAGGTTCAAAAATGTAACTTTTAAAGTTATTGTCTGATATTCTATCATGTGCAGTTACCATGATTAATTTAACTAATTCTCTATTTTGGGTCATTTAGCCTGTTTCCAGTATTTTGCCATTGCAAACAATACTGCATGACTATCCTTCTACCTAAATCCTTAGGGACATTTCTGATATTTTCCTTCGGCGCAGTGATAAGATGCGGAATAACCCACAAAGCACACGGATGTTGGCTTTCGAGTCTCGTTATCAAATACAAATGTCTGCTGCTGTCAACGGCAGAGAAGAGTGTCTTTTTTACCCACACCAGTAATTTTCTGTACAAATATTTTTTCTCAATTTTATAGGTAAAGCATGATCATTTGGTTTTCATTGCAGGTAATGGATTCCTGGTGAGCTTAAATATTTTTTCAGGTTTGCTGTCCATTTGCGTTTCTCCTTGCTTTGCATTTTGCATTCCTTTTTCTCATGTCATGTGTCTCCACTCCCCCACAGAATGACATCCTGTGCTCAGCAGGTCTCTTCCCCCTCATTCCAGACATCAGGGTAGGAGTATTACGGAGGTCCCACAGAAGAACTTGGCGACTGTCACCTGCCTTGCAAATCGAACATATGTTAGAAAGATGCACGCTCACAAGACCCACAGCCGGCTTGGTCAGCCACATCTGTCATTCCTCCCACCAGGAAAGCCGAATTCCTCCCAGAGCTGTAAACCTCACATCTCACTGAATCTCTGGACACCATCACCCAGGGGCTGCGAGATCAGGAGGGCCCGCTGGTAACGACTTAACCAGCTGAGGTTCCAGTGCACTTCAGGGGTTTACAGGACTGTGCCTCGAAGGAAGTGTTCCCTGCTGCTTTGGGAAAACGGGCAATTGTAAATCAGGTAACAATGAGGCCCTGACTTATTTATCCTTCTACAGGTTTTACATACTAGGGCCAGCAAGGGACACATTTGCCCAGCTCATGGCTGATTTGCAGAGTCAGCACTTTAGGTAAGACCAGCCCGCCTTGCTCAGCGGGACGGCATGTGCTGGGGGCTTCGAGGAACCAACGCACCCTGTGGTGCTGAGGCCTTATCTTGTCTCTTGGTCTGGACCAAATGCCATCTTTCAGAGACATGAGATACAGAATGGGAAGTCACCAAACAGTGGGAAATTCTTCCTCTGGTGCTAAAAGTGCTTTTTCCCCTCTCTCCCTGGCCTCCTCCACATTCCTCCTCCTTTAGAGGGAACATTTGCCTGGAGAACAGCTGCACCCTTGTGATCCCAGAAATGATAGGGAATCATTAAAACAGGAACAGCGGCGATAAATGAAGCTTTCAGGCCTTTGGCTTGTACTAATTAGCAATCAAGGCCAAAGCTGAACCCAATGTCCCATAATAAATTATGACACATCCTTACAAGAGAATATTAGGCAGCTATTAAAAATAATGTTTTCAAAGAATTTTTATGGCACTGAAAACTGCTTATGATATGAAGTGAAATGAAGGAAAGATGTAAAGCCCACATATAGAACACGGAATACCAATGACCTGAAAGACTACCTGAAAATACTGTAAAACGGGAACTGCGATTATCTCTGCAGGAAAAATTATGTGTGCATTTTATGTTTCTCTCTTATTATATTTTAAACATTTCCTATATTAGGCATTCGTGGCTTTTGTTTATTAAAAATAAAATAAAATAAATAAATAAAAAATTTTTTTTTCTTTTGAGACAGAGTCTCTTTCTGTTGTCCAGGTTGGAGTGCAGTGGTATGATCTTGGCTCACTGCAACCTCCGCCTCCTGGGTTCAAGCAATTCTCCTGCCTCAGCCTCCAGAGCAGCTGAGATTACAGGTGTGTGCCACCACATCCAGCTAATTTTTTTTTTTGTATTTTTAGTAGAGACAGGGTTTCACCGTGTAAGCCAGGATGGTCTTGATCCCCTGACCTTGTGATCCGCCCACCTCTGCCTCCCAAAGTGCTGGGATTATAGATGTGAGCCACTGCACCTGGCCAAAAATCATTATTATTTTTAAATACTAAGTCTGATGTGAGCTTCCCCAGGCCTTTGACGATTTTCTGTGTTCATTTCTCCCTCCCTCCCTCCCTCCCTCCCTTTCTCCTTCCTTCCCTCACTTTCTTTCTTCCTTCTCTTTCATTTTCCTTTCTTTCTTCCTCCCTCCCTCCCTTTTTCTCTTTCATTTTTTCTCTCATTCTTCCTCCCTCTCTCCCTGCCTTCCTTCTTTCCTTCCAGAAAACCAGCAATATTGACCAAAAACAAATTTTCAACAAGCTCAAGAAGTTGATGGTACTGATGCTGAATGAGGGAGGGGGCTTGGCTACTTTGGAAAAAGCTTGGGGACCCAAACATTGCTCTACACTGTCCTGCACAATGCTTCTAGGGGGCTAGTTTCAATTCTGGGTGCCAGGTTAAAAAGTATATAGAAAAGACCACCTTTTGCAGAATACAAAAATGACAAAAATATCTTCACCAATAAAAGCCGCAGCAGCAGCTCCACTATGTACCGAATGCTTATCGTGTGCCAGATACTGGAGGGAAACACGACCTGTTGTCTGATGTGAGCTTTAAAACAACTCTTTTACGGCTGAGAAATCTGAGTTTACCAACATTAAGTAATGAGGTGGATCTATTTGAATCTGTATAAATTTGCCCAGGAAACGGAGGAAGGGAAGCTTTCCCAGGGAAGATCCTGCCTCATCTGCAGATGGGACGGCTTGGACTGTGGCCTTGGCTGCCAGAACTGGAGAAGCTGGCTGGGAGGGCTGCATTACCACGGGAACTTTGGATGGATTTTCCTGGACAAGAGTGACAATTCAACTCACTTTAGAATTATAGAGGTTTATATTGAAAGGTGTTGGTGACACAACAGACTTAGCTCATGGGAGGCAGAAGGCTGAATGCTCTGGAATCAGGAAGAGTGGGCTCCCAGACAGCCTCAGTGGAATCCACCTTGCAGTCACCCTTGACTGCTTTTTGCCTGACTGGAAGATTCTATGGCTTGAGATGCCAAGCTTTGTTCAGGCCCATGGCCCCTGTGGGTGACTATAGATCATGGGGAAATTGGGTCCATTTTTATCGTTTGCCAGGAATGTGACAGCAGTCGACTGGGCTCCACCTGGGCAGTCCTCCAGTTGGTGGTGGGGGGGGTCCCAGCCAAGGACAGGGGGATGCTTAGATCAGACTCTTCCGCTGGTTAGATGGACTGTTCTTTTTGTTTTGTTTTTGTTTTTTGTTTTGTTTTTGTTTTTGTTTTGAGATGGAGTCTCTGTTGCCCAGGCTGGAGTGCAGTGGTGCAATCTCGGCTCATTGCAACCTCTACCTCCTGGGTTCAAGTGATTCTCTTGCCTCAGCCTTCCAAGTAGCTGGGATTACAGGCACCTGCCACCACGCCTGGCTAATTTTTGTATTTTTAGTAGAGATGAGGTTTCACCATGTTGGCCAGGCTGGTCTTGAATTTCTGATCTCAAAGTGATTTGCCTGCCTCAACTTCCTAAAGTGCTGGGATTACAGGCACGAGTCACCATGCCTGGCCTTTAAATGGACTGCTTCTTAGCTGATGTAAGAATTATGAGTACACCAGACAAGTCTATCCCACCAACTAACACAGAGAAAAAACACGAGCAAGTAATCTGTATGAAATATTAGTTTTAATAACACAGAACCAGTCCACGTACGGAGGCACGGGCATAAGGTTAACTTGCACTAAACGTAACTCGTACATTTTTTCTAAAATAATAGCTTGAGCATTGAGGATTTGGTGGCCTTAAGTACTAACCCGAAGCTGAGTTTCCTGGGAAGCTGACCCAATGGAGCGCTTGGAATTGAGGGGTGAAGTCTTCTTCCTGGGTCAGAGCTGATTCGGGGTCACTTGCTCTTGAGGTCCCTAAAGGCCGCATGCGCTGCATTTCGCCCAGCAGCTCCCATCACACCTCCTCCTGGAAGGGAATCTCCTATGAACGAAAGCTCCGCTCAAAAACCTGCCAGGGTGGGGGAGGGGGCGGGGCTTACGGAGATCCAGCAACAAAGCAGAGTGGGGCTGCTTAGAGGGGTGCGGGAGTGTGGGCACTGGAATCACCTAGGACAGACATTCAATAGATCCTGGCTCCCTCCAGGCTTCCTGCACCAAAGGTCTGGGAAGGGGCCAGGTCCACAGCCCACAGCCTCAATGGCTGAGGGTGGACCTGCTGGATGGGCAGATGCTTAGTAAGCAAAGTTAAAATTTCAGAATAAGGGGCTGGGGGGAGGGGGGAGATGTGGAAACACAGACTCTTTCCAGGGGGACCAAGTCCACACAGCTCAGAGAAGGTGTGCATAGCAAATGACAGCCTCAGCCAGCTTCTTAGGCTTGGAATGCGCACAAGAAAGAATTGTAAAGTTGAAGAAGTTAACTTTATCCATCCTTTCTGGTCTAAAATATGGATGGAGGCCTCTAATCCCAGCACTTTGGGAAGCTAAGTGGGGAGGATCACTTCAGCTCGGGAGTTCGAGACCAGCCTGGGCAATGTAACAAAACCCATCTTTACAAAAGAATAAAAAATTAGCCAGGCATGGTGGCACACACCTGTAGTCCCAGCTACGCCAGAGGCTGAGGCAGGAGGATCACTTGAGCCCAGGAGGTTGAGGCTGCAGTGAGCTGTGATCATACCACTGCACTCCAGCCTGGGCAATAGAGTGAAACACCGTCTAAATATATACATGGATGGGGAATTTAGGGACATGGGTCTCTCACAAGCCCGCATTGGAATGTGGTGAGATGCCTCCACCAGGACGCATCCCCAGGCCTCCTGAAGGGGAGGTGTGAGTTCAACTGTGGGCTGTGGTCAGCCTGGTGGAGGCAGCGGCTGGGTGCTCACCTGTGCATGGAGAATTCTGAACACAAGGCAGCTTCTTATGGTGGGAGTTCCCTGCTCCCTTCCCTCTCTGCCGCCTTCATTGTTTATCTTCTTCCTCGTTCTCCAAGTCTCTGGCCTCCAGTGAGCCCTCCCAGTCCCCACAGGGTAGTGGGACTCCAGGTCACTCACCAGGATGAGCCCCACTTCCACAGAGATACAGGCCCTGGAGAGGGCAGCGGTAGCCAGAATGCAGGGGCACAGGGCGGGCAAAGTAGAGCTGATCCAGGGACATGGCACAGTGGAATATGTTCTGCAGAAGCAGGGCCACAGTCATTAGCACGGGAGCGTTACAGCCTTTCCTGTCCTGGCAGGGTTTCTTCCCCTCCCCTGTTCTCCAGCAAAAGTTCTTCTCCTTCCGGGATATTTTCTTGGGTTCTTAAAATGCAGAAAGGGAAGGAGATGAGATGGAACGGGCACATGCCCTGGGGCTGGGAGTGAAGTTTCCCAGAGGCCTTTTGAGGAAGAAAGCAGGGTGGGGAACAGGAACTGAACAGGAAAGAAAAGAGGGTTTTGCTATCTACTCTGCATCCCTCTCGCTCTGCTGGAAAAACAGAATCGTCCGACTTATTGTGGCTGCTGGCATGTGTCTGCGAGAACTTCCTTCTGTGGCCAAGGCATCCACCTGAGCCCAGACCCCGGCGTCCAGGTTCCAGCAGGATCACTGTGAATGGCAGACAAGGGGCAACGGAGCCGAGCACGGTTCTGTCCCCCTGGCTTGGGTGAGACCAGCCCCAGGCTGAGAAGGGAGGCAGCATGGGACAAGCGAAGGTCAGACTCAGGGGGCAGGTCTGGACAAGAAGCCCGACGTCTGCTGGGCGTCACCACAGGAGTGTGCCCCCGCTGCCCGCCTCACCTTGCCCCAAACTGAGGCCATCCTCTTTCCTCAAGTCTGCTCCTCCCCATCCTCCTGCGTCAGTGAATGACACCACCTTCCTCCCGCTGGCCTCTGCACCTACCCTTCACATCGCCTCCACCCTGACCCCCATGTGCACACTGTCACCAAGGCTTCTCAAGTCTGCCCGCCCCATGCCTGCTCTACCCAGCCATTCCCTTCCTTCCTGCTGCTTGGCCTTCTTTCCTCTACCCGGACCAGTGCTGTTCAGTGAACATGTAATGGGAGCTAATATGCAGTTTTTGATTTATTAGTAACTACATTTAAAAAGTAAAAGCAGAGCCTGTTGTGGCTCATGCCTGTAATCCCAGCACTTTGGGAGGCCAAGGTGGGAGGATCACTTGAGCCCCAGAGTTTGAGACCAGCCTAGGCAACACAGGGAGACTCCATCTCTACAATTTAAAAAAATTAGCCTGGTATGGTGGTGCATGCCTATGGTCCTATCTACTCAGGAGGCTGAGGTGGGAGGATGGATGGCTTGAGCCCCAGAGGTCGAGGCTGCAGTGAGCTGTGATTGCACTACTGTACTCCAGCCTGGGTGATAGAACAAGACCCTATCTCTAGAAGGAAGAAAGGGAGGAAGAGAGGGAGGGAGGGAAGGAGGGAAGGAGGGAAGGAGGAAGGGAAGGAGGGAGGGAGGAAGTAAAGAAGGGAGGAAGGAAGGAAGGAAGGAAGGAAGGAAGGAAGGACAAGTTGATGAATTTAATGTCAATAACATATTTTATTTAGCTATATATATCTATATATATTTATTAGCTATATACATATAATATATCCAAAATATTATAATTTCAACATGTAATCAATATATAAATTATTGATGAGATATTTTATATTTTTTTCTATACTGTGTGCATTCTACACTTGTAGCACATCTCACTTTGGCCTCAGATTTTTCTTTTGCTTTTTTTTTTAAATTTTCTTTTTAGAGATAGGGTCTCATTCTGTTACCCAGGCTGAAGTGTAATGGCACATCACAGCTCACTGTAGTCTCGAACTCCCGGGCTCAAGCGATCCTCCTGCTTCAGCTTCCTGGGTAGCTGGGACCACAGGTACACACCACCACCCCTGGCGATGTTTCTGGTTTTTTTGTTTTTGTAGAGATGGGGTCTCACTATGTTCCCTAGGCTGGTCTCTGGCCTTGCAAGTGCTCAGTAGCTGCAATGAGGCGATTGAGCCTGGCCTCCTAACTGGTCTCCCTGTCTCCAATGTCTAGTTTTTGATAAACTGAAGTCTGAGGATGTGCTGCTGCCTTGAGAAGGGGGTGCTCTCTCTGAAGAAAGTCAGATGGCAGAGCCAGCATGGTTGTCAAGGCAGAGGGCCACAATCCTGGTGACCTTCTCAGTGGGGGCTGTCCTGCCTGTGTTTCTGAGTCCCTACTAGGGATCCCTATTCCCTCAATTTGACCACTTCTCTGCCCTCTCTCAGCCAGGGTCCCTGCCCCTGTCCTCCCTTCCTGATGAAAGCTGAGTATGGAGGGACAAGATAAAGCAGAGAGGTCACAGCCAGGAAGTGAGGGTGCAGAGGGAAGGCTATGGTGAGAGACCCCCTAGGTTTATACGCACTCCTCCAGGAAGCCCGAAGATTCTCTCCAAATCTGGTGGTGTGAGGATGTCTCTGCCAACCACAGAGTCCTTGAAGCCAGGGGCATAGACCTCGATGCAATCAAACACTGGGGTGCCAAAAACAGAGAAATGAGATTGTGTTAGGAAGAAGAGGAGGCGCTAAGGGGATACAACTTGGCAAATTTACTAAGAGTCATTAAATTACACACAGACATGGGTTTATTTTATCATATGCAAATTATACCTCAATAGGTGAAAAACAAAAATCAGCCCACAAGCAAATGAATAATTCATCCCAAAGATGCATGGGCAGGCCGGTCCAGTCCCCAATTTTCCCCACTTCCCTACCCCAACCCTAAACACAAAGCTGCTTGTCTCCTCTTGCATATGCAGCTTTTTTCACCTCATCCCTTTCCTCAAGCTCGCTCCTTCCTTCCTTCCTTCCTTCCTTCCTTCCTTCCTTTCTGTCTCTCTCTCTCTCTCTCTCTCTCTCTCTCTCTCTCTTTCAGACGGAGTCTCACTCTGTCACCTAGGCTGGAGTGCAGTGGTGCGATCTCGGCTCACTGCAACCTCCACCTCCGGGTTCAAACGATTCTCCTGCCTCAGCCTCCGGGGCAGCTGAGATTACAGGCATGTGCCACCACCCCCGGCTAGTTTTTTTGGTGTTTTTCGTAGTGACGGAGTTTCACCATGTTGGTCAGGCCTGTCTCGAACTCTTGACCTCAGGTGATCCACCTGCCTCGGCCTCCTGAAGTGCTGGAATTACAGGCATGAGCCCCCACACCCGGCCTGCTCAAGCTGTTTCTCTTGCTTGGAATGCCCTTTGCTGCCTGGCCAGTTCCTAGTCATCCTTGGAAACCCAGCTTGACCGTCCCTTCCTTTGAAAGCCTTCCTTGTCCCTCTGGCTCATGCTTCTCCTTTGGTTCATGCAGTCAGCTGTGCTGTAATGACAGATTTCTTAATTTGTCTCTTCCATCCCTTGCTAGGCTGCGAGCAACTGGAGGGCAGGAACTGTGTTTTCTTGGCTTTCTTAGCCCAGTTCCTGACTCCAGCAGTCATTCACTATGCTGACTTGAGGTTCCCTCAACTATTTCCTCCCTTTGGGACGTCATCTGCAGCTGTCAATCCTGAATGGGGCAGTGAGGAGGAGCAGGCCCAGTCAGGTCGCAAGCCCGGCTTTGGCTCTGGAGGCAGAACATGCAGCTCTCTTTACCTCTGTCTGCGTAAGCGTCTCTCTCCTGCTCGTCCCAGGCCTTGCCTCCAGCCAGTGTGTAGGGCGTGTACTGAGTGAAGAGAGAGACTACGTGGCAGCCGGAGGGAGCCAGGGTGGGGTCCAGCGCAGAAGGGATGCAGAGCTCAATCATAGGCCTGTGCGGGCAGGGAGGAGAGACGGCAGGTCTAAGAGCAGCAGTGTGGTGCGAAGGGCCTCTGAGATGACTTGGGACACAGTGGAGACCCTGAGATGACACCAATCCTGGGCGACTGTCGCTGTACAGCCACAGTGGTTGTCCACAGTACAGGTCCACAGTGGCCTCCAGTGTGATCCAGAGCACCCGTGAGGAGCTGGCCTGGCCCAGACCCCCGAATGCATGGCCTGTCCTTGCCGGCCTTCACCACACGCTGTGCTCTAACCACAGCTCCCAAACGCAAATGTCTCCAAGGTCCACACAGACAGTGGGAGTGTGGAAAGAGGCCAGGCCTAAGACAGCAGGCGCCCAGGCAGCCAGATTTCAGCCAGGCTTTAGCGGCCTGACTGCCTTTTCCAGAGCAGACCAATGGAAGACAGAGTTGCTAGGGCTGCCCCGAGCCCCAGCAAAGCTGTGAACTGCTTCCCACCCCACCACCTTTGCCTGCCACACCTTTTCTACCTGGAGCACATTCTCCCTCTGATCTCCAAATATGAGTCTCCTTCAAGGCCACGGGAAACGCCCCTTCTCCCTGCGTCCCTCAGCCGCAATGTTTTTGCTGAACTTGGATGTCCACCAGGGATCTCAAACGTCCCCCGTCCAAACCCCAATGCCTGATTAGCCTCTAAAACCTGCTCCACCCCCGCCGCCTCTTCCTCTCTTCAGTAAATGGAGGCATCTTTTCACAGTCGCTCCTTTTTATTACCCACATCCCACTCCCTGTCCAACAGCAAGTCCTGTTGGCTTCACCTTCAAAATATACCCAGTCTTCCGTCCCTTCTCATCACTGCCACTGCCCCACCCTTGTCCAAGCCACTGTCCACTCTAACTTGGATTCTGCAACAGTAACCCATTGCAACAGATGCCTTAACGTTTTCTCCACACCGTGTCCAGGTTGGTCTTTCTAAAGTATAAGGCAGGCTCTGCACAAACTTTCCTGGAGTAAGAGCCAGGGCAGTTGACAAGACCCAGCACGATCTGACACCCTTCACTCCCAGGTGCTCTCTCTCCAGCCACTCTGGCCTCGTCCCTGTGCCTCCTACACAGCAGCACGCTCCTGCCCCAGGGCCTTTGCACCTGACCTTCCCTCTGTCTGGACGTTCTTTCCCAGGTACCCACAAGATCTGTATCCTCACTTCCTTCCGGTCTCTGCTCAAGTGCCGCGTTGTCAGAGAAGCCTTTCCTCCCCTTCCCTGCCTATTTTTCTCCGCAGTGCTCATCATCAGTGCTTACTTGTTGATTGTCTTCCTCTCATGGATAGAAAGTCAGCGACCTGAGACCTTGTTGGCTTTGCTTGCTGATCTGTGCCCAGTCACTGAACCAAGCCTGGCACAGAGTAGATACCCCAGAATATTTATAAATGGATGAATGAACTTTGCCCTATACCCTTCTCTCCAGGCGCACATCTTCTTTACCACATGCTGTAAATATTTGTGTACCTGTCTTATCATAAGCTTCGTGTCGGTTTCATGCCCCTGCCTCACTAGTTCTCCCAGCCCGTACCTAGTACAGAGCCCGGCACTGAGTAGGTTTTCAACAGTGTCTGCCGGACAGTGGACAGGAAGGAAAGGCTCTTTCTCCTATAGCGCCCCTGCCTTTTCTGGAAGGATGGAAATACAGCTGCAGTGGGAGGTGGGAAATGCTTTTAGAAGTTTTGCAAGAAGGCAGCTTATCAGAAAAAGAAAGGCTACGGAGCAGGGGACTCAGTGAGTGCGTGCCCCCTGACAGGCTCTGAATGAGAGAACCTCCTTTGCTTTCCCAGAACACATTTTCTCTTCTTCCCCAGCCCCAGCACTTTCCTGGGCAGCGCTCTGCCCCCTGCCCCTTCCGCTAACCTGAGCTGCTCTTCACCCTTACCTGCCCTGGTCCTCAGATTTTTCACCTGGGATGCACTTCCTGTCCTTAGAAGTAAAGTATAGATTTTGGCAGATCCTAAGTCACTGTGAAGGTTGAACGCCAGGCCTGATCCTTGCTGTGTGTGGCGTGGACAGCCCTGCCTCCCAGGCCCATGTGGAAGAACATCAGGGGATGTTCTGTCCAGGACCCCTACCTGTGGGAAGGCAGGCCATCCATGGCGTCTTCAAAGGCCTGATGAAGGAGGAGGGTGTCTTCACAGTTCAGGTGGATGGAGCACTGGTGATGGGGCAGTGGGTGGCCCCTGGGAGCATTGGGGGCCGCCAGGAAGCTGGGCAGCCTGTCTACAGCCACTGAGGGACCAAAGAGGAGGGTCAGGTCTTAGCCCCCCAAGGTCCTCCCTCTACAGCCACCTCAGTGGCAGACGGGAGTAGGAAAGTATTAGCAAGTGTTTCACCTTCTGACCAGGCTGCAGGGGGACACAGGCTGGAGGTCAGGGAATGGAGGTGATGACAGAGTTCAGCTGCCCCCCGCATGGAGGTTTCTCACTCGGATGGGTCAAAGGAGACAGTGCTGCAATGTGGTGTGCCTCTTACCATTGATCTTGGTGACAGGCGACCGGGTGTCCAGCTGAGAGATTTTCTCCAGGAACTCCTCAGGAAGCCACTCCTGGAAGGAGAAGCCTCCATGAAAGCCCCCAGACATCAAAAGGCCCCAAGGAAGCTGCCTTCTTTCTTTGCTCAGGAAGATCCCTCAGTCGCTCCCTCCGGAAATCCTCTTCATCCTTCAAAGCTCAGCCAAAACCACCTCCTCTGTGAAGCCTTCCTAGATCCCCTCCCACTCAGCTCTAACCACTTCCTCCTCTGTGCTTGGCCAGCAGTTCTGACTGTGAAATAGTCCACACCTCTCCCTGCTTGCAAAGGGGACAGTGGTTTGCAGGTCTCTTTTCACTACTGGTGTGTAAGCTCTTGGAAGCCTCGATGATCTCAGAATTGCCTTAACAAGTTTCTTTTTACTGATGTTTGTTGAATTTTATTAATGGAATCACTCAGAAAAAGTAGTGCTTTGCCCCTAAGAATTGCTCCCAAGAGTGGTTGGGAGCTTCGTGCACATATACATGTTATCGTATCTTTTGGGCACAGGGAAAGTCAATTGCAAAAACTGCCCCCCAAAGCTCACCCCTCCCTGTTTGCACACCCGTTTCTGTGTAATCTTGCAGTGCCCTCACACTCTGACTCTGGGCTTGGCCATGAGACTTGCTTTGGCCAATGCTAGCAAACAGGATGCAAAGAGATCAAACCACGTGATGCTTGCATACATGCTTGAGCTTGCCTGCTTTTGCCCCTTGCCAGACCCTGAGAACATGCCTGGACTACTGTGCTGGGGGAGGACAGACACACGGGGCAGAGCTGAGTTCCCCTGGTCATCCCAGCAGAAACAGTCCTGGACCAGCCACCACCGGCTAGCTCCCAGGAACATGAAGGAGTCCTGCCAAGATCAGCAGAGCCGGCAAGCTGACCTGCAGCTGACTGCAGATGCATGAGCCAGCCGTGAGCAGTTGGAATCCACCAAGATCAACTGAAGTCTCCAGTTCTGGGTGCCAGTATTTCTTGTGTGCCCAGAAGTTTTGTGGCTCTTTTTAAAAATTAATTAATAATCATGGATAATACAACAGATAGTTGACACATACAATGGAATTAGAGCTGGTGAAAGGGAAGAAATCAGGAAAGTAGGAAAGTTGTGGAAATAACTCTAGATGGAAAGTCAGACCTGGGTTCTAGCTCTGGCTCTGCCAGTGGCCAGAATCTTGGTCACTTCACCTCTCTGGCCCCTTCTCCTCACCTGTGAGGCTTCTTCCCTGTTTGCTACCTGCCCTTACCTGCCTGTTTCCCAAATGCAGAGACTTGGCTTTTGCATCTCACACCCTGATGCAATCCTGGCTCCCTCAATCCCCACGGATTCCAACCCCTGTTTTGGCAGACGTCTAAGCTCCACCCTCCTGCCCGCAGCCTCACCTGTGGCGTCAGCTTCAGGAAGGTGATCTGCGGTGATGTGTTGGACAGCACCACCTTGCTTCTCACTTCTGTGCCATCTTCCAGCACAACTCCTTGAACACAGCCTTCACTGTTCACCTGCACCTTCGCCACTGTCTAGCGCCCACCAGAAACCCCCAGGAAGGGAAACCCAGGTTAGATCTTGTGGGATTCCCATGGTCTGTGATGGTCCTAGGCATTCACAACTTCTTCATCCCAAACCCACCCCATCAAGTTCTGCAGCTTCTCCATGAAACACTCAGCCTCGGTTCAGTGACCAGGGAATTCAAAGCGGGTGGTTAGCCACTAACAGGCTGCGTGACCTTAGTCTCTTAATTCTGCAACCCACCCCCTCACAGCCCCTCTGTTCATTGGTAAAACAAGGGACCTTCCAAATCTGAGACTTGGTTCTGTCCTGGGATCCTTGTCAATTATTGGGGTGGAGTAGAGGGGCCATTCACCTTTTCAGTGAAGATGCTTGCTCCATGGGTGGTGGCTGAGCTTGCGATGGCATCAGAGAGGGCACCCATGCCCCCCTGGACATAGCCCCAGGCCCCCTGCATCCCCTCCAGGCCCCCCATCACATGATGCAGCAGCACATACCTGAGGACAGACCATCTGACTCAGATCCTGGAGGTGGGATCTCATCTGCCCAGAGTTGTAGGTGCAACTATTCCTTTCCATCTTGATCTTCAGCCCCTCCCTGCCACCATCCAGCCCTTTCCCAGTCACCTTTAATGAGCCAAGTTCTTGTAAGAGCCCTTTGCCTTCTCTACACTGACTCCCCAGCAAGTGTGTCTATGTGCATAGCTTTATTACCAAAAAGAAGGCAACGATGCCCAAACCTGCAGCTCCAGCACTCTCCTGAACTCCAGCTCCTATGTCTAACTACCCACAGATATCTCCATTTGGACACTTTCTTGGTAGGCATCTTAAACCCACCACCTTTTCCCCATTCTCCAGCTGCTTCCCCTTCAATCTTTCCCATTCCAGTGAACGACACCTTTCCATAGAAGGTTCTGTTTCCAACAGAAACCAGGTGTCAGTCTTGACCGCTACCATCCTTCCCCATCTACGTCCACACAGCAACGCCAACTCAGCCTCCAAAGCGCTTGCAAGGCCACCCCACCTCTCAGCCTCTCTTCTTTTTCTTATGCTGCTGCAGTAGTGCCCCTCATTGGACCCCCTCTCCCACACTTTCTCCCCTGCAGGTCTTTGTCCACATATATCCTGGAGCCTTATCTTAAAGCCCAGCTGTGCTCCTGCCACTCACTTATCACCATTCCAAATCTCCCTGGCTTGGCGCTGCTCTTAGGGAATGGCCAGTCTCCTAGCAGGCGCTCCAGCCTCACCCCTCATCCTGTCCCTCTCTGTACCCCATCCTCCTAACTAACAGAACCTCTAGATTCCTGGGTGGATCATACATTCTCTAACCCCAGCATTTCCCCTGCTGTTCTGTCAGCCTGAAGTCCCTTCTTCCCTCTTCGTGTGTTTCGCTAACTCCTCTTTGTCCTTTGGGTCTCAGATCGAACACCTCTTCCATGTGGAGGCTTCTCTGACCCTAGGCCAGGCTGTGTCCTGGCTGCTCCTCCTAGCGTCACACTCACACCACTTCATCATCATCACTCGCTCTGTGTCTCTCACCCATCGGGACGTCTGCTCCACTCACTACCGTATCCCCAACACCTAGCGAGCGCTCATCCATATTTGTTGGAAGAATTAATGAAGGAACAAATTACTTAAAGGCATATTTCACAAACTGAGCACTGGCTAAGCCTCCCAGAGATCCCAAGAGAAAAGGGCAGGAGGCCCCAGCTGGAAGATCCAGATTGGCTGGTAGATCACAGCTTGGCCAACGTGTAGCAACTGCTGCCAAGCCCCCGTCTCTATGGTCCTGGGGGAATTTGGGGCCGGCTTAATATGTGTTGAAAAACCACTTCCGAGGGTGTGCTCATCCCTTGAGAGAAAAGCCACGTCGACAGCTTCTAGCTTCTAGCTGTATCTTCTGGTGCACTGGAAACGGCCCAACCCTTGGCGGCATTCTCCATCCCAACACACACACACACACACACACACACACACCCCTCCATTCCTGCTTCTGTGGGGGCTCATTAAGTCAGACCACACTGCCGGCTTCGCTGTGTCTGACTGCCACCTCTCGGACTGGGCTGTCAGCGCACACCCGCACTCAGCAAGAGAAAGGCAGCTCACTGCCCATCCTGAGGTGCCTGCGTGAGTGTCCCGGAGCCCAGGGAAAGGACCGGTGGCAGGCAAGGGAGAATGGGTGTTTGCAGGAGTGGAGAGGTGGAAGAGGGAAGGGAAGAGGAGAGAAAAGAAGATATTGCTGAGATACCAAGCGGGAGGTGGGAGAGAGGCTTTTCTTAGTGAAGCAGTAGGGCACGGTCACTAAGAAGGAAGATTTTGGGGAGTCAGACACCTCGAGCTGAAAATCAGCCTGGCCACTTGAGTGGCTTTGGGCAAGACACTCCCTTCTCTGAACCGCGGTTCTCAGACGTTGCTCTGAGGGTTAAATGGACCGTGTGTGACGTGCCTGGCTCGGTTCCTGGCTCACTGGGTGAGCTCTGTTAAGTGGCAGCTGTTGCTGCGGCCACTGCCACTGTTGTCCTCACTCCTGTTGGGGAACATGCCCCATTCCTGCATCCCGCCTCACCCCCTCACTCACCCACTCCCCGGAGTGCGGGGACTTGTCATGGCTCCAATCACAGCATCTGTGGCCAGAGTGGCTTTTAGAGGCTCAGACTCAAACCACTGATCCAGCACCTGGACAGCACAACAGCAGAAAGAAGGGCTTAGGGGCCTCGACGGGAGGAGGGTCCCCTTGCTCCCTGGTTGGGCCTGACGCTGGGGAACCGCTCACCTTGGTAATGGGAGCTGTGAGGACCTCATAATATTGGGGAAGCTGGGCTCCCAGGATGCGGCCTATAACAGAAGATCCACAAAACAGAAGTTGAGACAGGTGACAGGGAAACCCTCCGACCTGGCCTGTGGGATAAAAGACTGGAGGAGGCCGAGACTTCCTGCCGGGAGATGGTATAGCACAGCCAATGCAGAGACAGACCCAGCCTGAGTCCCGGCCACACCTCTCACTAGCAGCACCTGGGACACATTTTTAACATCTCTGAACCTGCTTCTTTACCTGTAACACAGGAATCCTATTTTACACCCCAAGGGCTACAGTGAGCATTAAATGAGCTAGGTAAAGCATTTGCAAGTTCATAGGCATTTAATATGTTTAATCAGTTAGCATTATGTTTTGAACATTTTAAACTTCTACCTTATTCCCTTATTTTGAACTCCGGAAGGCCCATATCCTGGGAGGTAGCTGGCCTGGCTGATCCATTCCTACAACCCTGATTCAGACCATTTCAGAGTAACTAGGCTTTAAGACCTTCAGGATAGAAATCACAGTCTCTAGCCTTATAGCACCCAGGCCTAGCTTAGTGTCTGGCATGTAGTAGTTGCTCAATAAATGATTTTTGCCTGTTTTTCACACAAAGCTCCCTGGACTGGTTATCTGAGAGGCAGTGTCTCCTTTTTGCATTTGTAGTAGATTCCACTGGCTCCATACTCTTTGCAATGTATAAGTCTGCAGTGTCTCCCAACCCACCACAGCTTGGTTAACCTGCCTGGCTCCTTGGCTCTGGGCTCATCCATGTGACTTGGCCAGCCAGTGGAATGTTTGCAGATGTGACACAAAGCCAGACCTGAAACAGGCCTGTACATTGGGGCATGCCCTCTGTGCTTGTGCCACTGATGTGAAAAGTCCACGCCCAGATCAGCATGTGCTTCTACAAGGAGGACGGGAGGTACCTGGAGCAGAGCTGCCTCCACTGAGCTGCTGCAGACACAAACACATGCCTGAGACCAGACCAGATCAGCTGAGCCAGCTGGGATCAGCTGAACCACGAAGACATGTGGGAAACAAGCGATTTGTTTGTTTGTTTGTTTTTTCTAGGATATAGAGGCTAAACTGGTCTGTATATCCTCAAGGAGGGTAGAAAATAATAGCATACTTGATGTGCCTTCCATTCTCATACTCATGACAGACATTACTAACTGATCACAGAACTTCTCCTTGCTGAGCCCAGATCTCGCATTCTTCCTGTATGGGAGCAGCACTTCAAATCTCTTGGCCCCCATATCTTATTCTAGCCACGGCCATGATGCCAAACTCCTTGCAGGCTTTGATCAGCTCCACAAAGGCACCTCCACAGCATCTCACTTCAGTGCTGAAAAGTAAGCCTCTCTACTTCTTCCCTAGGGCACTCATGGGAACCCACTTGGCACCCACAGATGCACAGCCCAGAAGTGTGGGAGTCAATGCCCTGTGAGGCAACCCTTGACCAATGGGAGCTAGAACACAAGGAATAAATATTTCCCTTTCCATCTCCCGAGAAGGTTCCTCAAATGCATTTCATAAGGTTTCCCAGAGGGCCCACACAGGTCCAGCATCTTGTCACCCACAGTGTGGCTAGTGTGATCACACACTCTGGTATTGACTCTTTCTCTGTCCACTCTCACCCCCACTTTCTCCTATTTTTGTGCCTTGGGGTCACCCTTCCAAATGAAGTACCCATGCACAAGCCTTGGTCTCAAGCTCTATTTTAAAGCGCATCAGCCTAAGATGCTCTCAACAAAGTGCTCCAGGCTGCCCGTAATTGATCGCAGCATGTTAACTGATCCCAGCTGGCAGGTTGCCATGGAGGTTCAGGCTTGTGTCTAGGCATTGAGACAATGCGCTCACCTCCTTGAAGGTCACTCATCATGGCCCGGTGCCTGCACTTGGACTTACCTGCTTTCAGCAGGGGCTTGAGGGTGGACAGCGACTTGATCCTTTGCAGCAGAGAGCCACGCTGGAAGGCCGCCATGTCCACGGGGGCCGCATCCAGCAGAGGGTCAATGGCTAATGCCAAGCGATGCATGAACTCCTCGTATCTGGGAAAGACCTGGAACAGAGCTCTGCATCAAGGCCCCACCATCCATATCCCTCCCCTCCATGCCGTCCCCATATGGCCTGTCAGCCCCACAGCTTGATGGTTCCTCAGGCCTCATTCCCCGCTGTGGCTCGGCTTGGCTCTGTTGAGCTCCCCCAGTTCCAGGTCTCTGGGTTAACATCAACACCAAGAAGAGTACATGGGGTGGAGGTGGGGGTGCTCAGGAGACCCTGGGCGATAGGAGAGCCACCAGCAGTGGCAACAGGGACAAGGAGCTAATGCTGGCCAACACAAAGTGTCACCCACAGAAAACTGGCAAGAATCTTAGGGCGTGGTCTCTGCGATAAACCATGAAACCACTTAGAAGTTTCTTCCTTCTGTCATTTCTTCTTTTTTTTTTCCAAGATGGAGTATTGCTCTGTCACCCAGGCTGGAGTGCAGTGGCGCGATCTCGGCTCACTGCAACCGCTGCCTCCCAGGTTCAAGCGATTCTCCTGCCTCAGCCTCCTGAGTAGCTGGGATTATAGGCATGTGCCACCATGCCCAGCTAATTTTTGTAGTTTTAGTAGAGACGGAGTCTCACCATGTTGGCCAGGCTGGTCACGAACTTCTGACCTCAAGTGATCCACCTGCCTCGGCCTCCCAAAGTGCTGGGATTATAGGCGTGAGCTGCTGCGCCTAGCCTGTCCTTCTGTCCTCTCACATATTACTGGTAGAAGTTAGACCTTTGCCTGTATTCTTTTCCAGTCTGTAGGTCTCCCACGCTGTCTCATCACCCGCAGTCACAGAAGACTGCCTCTTCTCACCCCACAAGCTCCCACGTCAGAATCCACTTTCTAAAGCCTGGTTTCTGACACTCACCTTCGCTTCCCTGGTGGGCACAGGAGCAGTGATAGAAGCCTGTACTACCGGAGGCCCTACCTGATTCCTCTTAGCCCTGGACTTTGCATTTTGGTCTATCTCTACCCATGGATAGACCCATGACATTTTAATAAGTGTTACATGAAGAAAAGTTCCATGTTAAAATACATTTGAGAAGTCTTGGTAAAAACGAAGTTAAACAGCTTTCTCTAAGCAGGACTTTAATATGACAGCATGGAAAGACAAAACCAGGAATCAAGCTCCTTACTTTCCACGATGGGAAATGGGCCCTTGCCTCCGGCGTGTGTGGTCGCTAGAGTGTAGGGCCACAGCTAGTGTCCTGCAGGCCCGGGGACCTGGCCTTGTGCCAAATCCCCTCAAGTGCATCTGAGATGGGCAGGATTTGGACAACAGGATGCAGGTGGTGGTCTCCAATGTGCCACACAAAAGAACCATCAAAGAAGCACTTTTAAAAAGCTAAGCTCCTCAGGCCGGGTATGGTGGTTCATGCCTAGCACTTTGGGAGGCGGAGGTGGGAGGATTGCTTGAGCTCAAGAGTTCCAGACCAGCCTGGGCAACATAGTGAGACTTTTGTCTCTACAAAAGAATTAAAAATAACTTAGCCGGGCATGGTGGTGAATGCCTGTAATCCCAGCTACTCAGGTGGCTGAGGCAGGAGGATTGCTTGAGCACGGGAGGCGGAGGTTGCAGTGAGCCAAGATCGCACCGCTGCACTCCAGCCTGGGTGACAGAGTGAGACCCTGTCTTAAAAACAAATGAAATAAAATAACAAAATAAAAGGCTAAGCTTCTCAGGTGATTCTGATCATCAGCCAGGTTTGAAAACTGCTGGTGGAAGAGACATGTAGGCTGTGCATCTGTGGTTCTCTAAGTTTTACCCAGTAATAGATTAACACAAGAAAAGCAGTGTACATGGGTTCTATTAACCTAGGTTCTTCTTATGAAAATGTCTCCACTGAGATATGATTTAATGCTACACCTCAGCTTGTATCCACGCTTGGTACAAAACGGCCATTCAAATAATCTTCCTAAGTCCACAGAACCAACTGTGGCAAGGCCCTTACGGAACTCAGTGGCTCATCTAGACAAGGCCACCCAGCAGGTTCCTAGAATGCAGTTCCAAGGGAAAAAAAGTGCATTCTCCATCCAACATGTGCTCATCCCGTCACCAGAGCTGCACACCATCATGGACACTTTGTTGCTTTGGGCAGTCAGGAGGGAGCCTTGGGATGCCACATTGAATGAATATTTAGAACTCTCTTGTCCTAAGTTCCTGATTCAGTTGATTTTATCCTTAATTTTCTCTGATCGTCCCTCATCCTCCTTTCTGGCTTTCATGTGCTTTAATGTGGACAAACACCCGGAACTCTGTCTGAAAGCTGGAGGGGCATGAAGCACTTCCTGGTGTAGGAACACGCCGGTGCATTTCCTCTTGAACTCAGCATGCACAGCCCCTCTGACAGTGGCCCCATATTGAATACACGCAGGTGTGCGTGTCTTCCAGTCCACTAGTCTTAATCAGCATCCTCCACCCACTTCTCTTCACAGTGCCTGAGATCAAGAGCTGCCACCAACTGGAGCCCTCCTAGGAATGTGGGGTGGCCTGGCCCAGTGCCCATGACCTTTGGACAATTGTTCTAGGACAATCCAACCAGGCCCATCTTTAGGCTGCTGAGGGAGTAGGAGCTCAGTCACTGGTCGCCTTCCCTACCTGGGCATCCTTCCGGGAGAACTGGGCAATCTGCTTCTGGTTTTCTGCCATGTCTGTGCCCAGCAGAAGGGACCTGGGCACCTTGCTGCCCGCAACCTCTTCCAGCATGGGGGTGAAGGAGTAGGGGTTTCGAAGATGAAGCCTCAGCCCATGTTTCTACAGAACACAAACAGCACGGCAACAAATTAATGGCTCTGTGGCCTCTGCCCATCATCTTTTTCTCCAATTGTTTGTGTGACCATATAGGTACCTGTGTATAGATTCCCAAGTGTATGGTCCTGGTGTCTGTTTTTTAAATATAGTTTAAAGAAAGCCCTCTTGCCCAAGTACCCTATGGTAGACAATACTGTATCATAGCACAGTACACTATACCATTCTATACCATACCATACATACCATACCATGCCATACAGCACCACGCCATGCCACATCATACCATACCACACTACATCACTCACACCATACACACCATGCCATACCACACCCTACCACACCATACGATACTATACCATGTCATATCACACCACACTATGCCATGCCACATCATACCACACCACACCGTGGCACACTCATTCCATGCCAGGGACTGTACTAGGGTTTACAATGGTTACCTCACAACAACTTTGTAAGTACAGTCTTGCATCACTTAACGATGGGGATATGTTCTGAGAAATGCATTGTTAGGCAATTTTGTCGTAGTTTGAGCATCACAGAGTGTACCTACACAAACCTAGATCTGATAGCCTACCACATATAGGCTGTGTGGTGTAGCCTATTGCTGCAAACCTGCACAGCATGTTACTGCACTGAATCCCGGAGGCAACTGTAATACAATGGTGTTTGGGTATCTAAACATATCTAGGCTGGGAGCAGTGGCTCATGCCTGTAATCTCAGCATTTTGGGAGTCCAAGGTGCACAGATCAGCTGAGGTCAGGAGTTCGAGACCAGCCTGGCCAATATGGTGAAACCCCATCTCTATTTAGAATACAAAAATTAGCTGGGCATGATGGCACACACCTGTAGTCCCAACTACTCGGAAGGCTGAGGCAGGAGAATCGCTCGAACCTGGAAGGCAGAGGTTGCAGTGAGGTGAGACTGCACCACTGCACTCCAGCCTGGGTGACAAAGAGAGATTCTGTCTCAAAAAACAAAAACAAAAACAAAAAACCCAAACATAGAAAAGGTACATTAAGAATATGGCATAAAAGGTAAGAAAAATGATACGTATAGAGCCCTCATGATGAATGGAGCCTGCGGGATCGGAAGTTGCTCTGGGTGAGTGGTGAGTGACTAAAGGCCCAGCACATTGCTGTGCACTACTGCACGCTTTATAAATACAGTACACTTAGGCTACACTACATTGATTAAAACATTTTCTTCAGCAAGTTAGCTTACTGCAACTTTTAAACTTTATAAACGTTTTAATTTTTAAAACCTTTTTGATTCTTTGAAAAAGACACTTGGCTACAAACACAAACATTGTATAGCTATATAAGCTATTTTCTTTATATCCTCACTCTGTAAGCTTTTTTCTGTTTTTAAAATTTTTATTTTATTTTATTTTTTTACTTTTTAAATTGTTTTGCTAAAAAGTGAAACGCAAACACACACATCAGCCTAGGGCTACACGGGGTCAGGATCATCAACGTCACTGCCTTCCACCTCCACATCCTGCCCCACTGCAGGGTCTTCAGGGACAGTAACACGTGGCGCTGTCATCTCTAGAGAGCAATGCCTTCTGCTGGATCCCTCCTGACAGACCTGCCTGAGGCTGTTTGACAGTGAATTTTTTAAATAAGGAAAAGGAATACATTCTAAAATAGTAATAAAAAGTATAGTATAATAAATACATTAACCAGTGACAAAGTCATTTACTATCAAGTATTGTGTACTGTATATAATTATATGTACTAGACTTTTTGACAACTGGCTGCACAGTAGGCTTATCGCCACAAACACATGAATAATATGCTGCACTGCAACTATGACATCGCTAGGGGACAGGAATTTTTTTCAGCTCCATTGTAAGCTTATGGGACCACCATTGTATATAGTCTATCGTTGACCAACATGTTGTCACGTGGCACGTGGCTGTCTTACTATCCTCATTGTACAAAAGCAACACGAGAGGCTCATAGGAGTTACACAATTTGTCCCAGGTCACTTTAGGAGGTAGGTCTGGGTTTCAAAACCACAGCTGTGTAACTGCAAAGCCCCAGCTCTCAGCACCAGTCTGTAACTGCCCCACTTCAGAAATAAATAATTAAATTTAGAAAGACACAATCAAGCAATGGTTATGTGAAAATCTATACTTACAAGGTAGATAAATTATTCACATCAGAACATTTTATTTACTTTGCAGACTCATTTACTCCAGGGTCACTTTAAGTGGAAGTCCCCTTGATGCATTTAAAATATGATTTGATTTACAAATATTTGATTAGCACACAGAACTTTCCAAGAGCACATCTACTTCCTCAAAGGAGGCACAGATAAAGCAAAAGGGGCCTGTGCTGCCTCCAGTTTCTGCTGTCCAGAGGCTTCCTTCTCCAGATCCGTGGCCTGCTCCCTCAACGACTCCAGGTCTTGGCTGGAATGCCACCTTATCAGCCAGGCCTCTCCTGTACTCCCTGCGCCCTCGCCCTGCAATATTTTTCCCCAAAGTACTTGTCACCACATGGCTAATCACATATTTAGTGTTTTCATTGTCTCCCCAAGTAGAATGTGAGCCCTGTGAAGTCAGGGGCATTGTCTATTTTGTTCACTGCTGTATCCCCCGCATGCAGACACAGTGCAGTTAATAAGCATTCCGTCGACTCTGAACGTTGCAGACAAGGTACGGCCGCAGAGGAGGGAAATGAGATCTGAGAGTAGAGGTTTTAGGAAAGCACGAGGAAACCAAAAACAGGCTTTTCCAACAGTTACCACTGGAGTTGCTCCACACTGGAGACGCTCCAGGCGGGCAGGCTCGCCGCAGCTCTGGACACTCTGTGCCTGGAGGAGGTTCCTGACACTGGCGGGGGCCGGGGCCAGGAGACGGCTGGGGTCCCTCCTAACCCTAAGATGGAGACATTCTTTATTCTAAGCTGGAGAAACTTCCAGCTTCGTTCCTCTTAATGTAGTGAACTCTCTCATACCCAGGAAGCATCCTTAGTTTCTCTCCTTATTCTTGACATCCCATACGCTGCCTCCAGAACCTGTGCACTTCTCTCTAAGCCACCATTTCGGGAACCGCTGCAGTGCGGCCTCGTGATCCACATGCGACCCTTCCTGTTTCCGCCCAGTCCTCACCAGCCAGCAGGCGGGCTGACCTTGGTAAAGTCACAAATCCTAGCAGTGAACTTCCTGATCGCACACCTCACTGGCTTCTCGCTGCACCTGGATAAAATGCAGTCCCCGAGTTGGCCCCTGCTCCTCCCACCCCAATCTGCTGCCCTCTGCCTGTCACTCCTCTGCTCTGGCCACACTGACCTGCCCTCTGCTCATGCCTGCCTGGGTGTGTCCATCTCCTCTTCCCTCTGACTGGAGACCGTCTGCTTAGATGTCCACACGGCTGCTGCTGGTGACCTCTTGGTATTTGAAAACCTGCTCAAATGTCACCTCCTTGAGGAACATGTCCTTCCTCGTCGCCATCTAGGCTGGAATCTCCACTCTCTCTCTAATGCTGCCTTCTTTTCTTTTCTTCTTGGCACTTACCTCTACCTGAAGTTCTCTCCCTCAGAGCAGGGTCCTTGCCTTTCCAGTTCACTGCTGTACACCCAAGGGCTTCTCTCAGTGCCTGGCACACAGCAGGTACTCAGAAACATGGACTGAATGAATGAATAACCCCCCAACATGGACTGAATGAATGAATAACACCCCAAATCAGGGACCTAAGAGGAATCCAGAAGTTATTCCAAGTATAACTAATTGACTATGAATCACTTTTCATTTGATTCCAGGACTTTCTCTTCTAAATGGAGGCTCTGTCATTCTTAATGGTGTTAAATCAAACTTAGCTTAAAGCTGCCTCCTTGAATACTTTAAGCTCAGCCTAAAGGTTTCTCTGTTCATAGTGAACTCTAAGCTAGAAGGAGGTGTAAACAGGCTGTAACCTACTCCTGTGTCAATCGCCGAGTTTTGGCCAATCAAAGGGGACCAAGTGTTTAAACTGTGTTCAAATAAGACAAACGCTGAGCTATATCCAATCCAGCTATTTCTGTACCTCACTTCCATTTTCTGTACATCACTTTTCACTTTCTGTCTATAAATCTTCTTCTACCACGGGGCTGTGCTGGAGACTTTGAGCATACTCTGGCTCGGGAGGCCGATCCATTTATGAATCATTGTTTGCTCAATTAAACTCTGTTAAATTTAATTTGGTGAAGGTTTTTCTTTTAACAATGGTTTTAATTATGTGGAGTTCGAATGAGAAGGGGAATGTTAAGTAACCATCAGATTATATCCATGAGATTTGTTCGGATTATGAAGTTTTTTTCTTAAAAAAAAAAATGAAAGCAAAACCCTTCTTTTATTTACCCCATGAGAGTTCTCAGCATGCACAATCATCATGAGTGGAAACTGTTGGAAAGCGCGTGTGTGTGAAGGATGTGTGTCTAAATGACCAGAGATACAAGAGATTTTTTTTTTTTTTTTGTGAGATAGAGTCTCGCTCTTTCGCCCAGGCTGGAGTGCAGTGGCACGATCTCGGCTCACTGCAAGCTCCACCTCCCAGGTTCACGCCATTCTCCTGCCTCAGCCTCCTGAGTAGCTGGGACTACAGGAACCCGCCACCATGCCTGGCTAATTTTTTTTGTATTTTTAGTAGAGACGGGGTTTCACCGTGTTAGCCAGGATGGTCTCGATCTCTTGACCTCGTGATCCGCCCGTCTCGGCCTCCCAAAGTGCTGGGATTACAGGTATGAGTCACTCTCTCTAAGAGCAGGGTCTGGCCGGTACGAGAGATTTAAAGGGTGTTCTTCTCAAAGTTGTGTTCCGGGGGCCTTCTCTCTCAGAATGACATGAGAATGCCATCAAAAAGACTTTCTGGGCCCCACCACTGCCACCGACCTGTGAGCAAGAACCCCAGGGAAATCTCCGCTTCCCCAGCAGTTTCCCAGGTCATACTCTGTGGCCCTGCAAGTTAGAGCCCTACCTTAGAGAGATTTCCAGGAGAAAAGCAGGAGCAAAATGAATAAGACTGAGTGAGACACAGAAGGTCAGTGAGGGGGGGAGGGAGATGGGGTTGCCTCTGGCAATGAGGTCAAGGCTGGCCCAGGGGGAGGTGGGGAAGGTGGCTTATGGCTGAAGGGGATGAAAAGCCCCCCTCCACATCCCCTTCTCTGCCAGTGCAAAGGCTCTGCCCTTCCAGCCTGGATTCCATCACCCAGCGTGAGACTGCTGCAAAAGCAAACTCATTTTCTAGGTGGATGGAACCGGGAGGTGATCCAAGTCAGTGCTCGCATTGACAGCTGTGGAAACTAACACCCAGGACGGGCAGGCAGGCCCTGGTGGGGACCACAGAGGGTCAGTGGAGGGTGCTTTGGCTCAAGAAGGGGAGGAGGGGCAGCGGTGCCAAAGCTAAGCCTCACACTTTAGTTGGAGGCTCAGTCTAATTGGATATAGCCTTATAAGTGGCAGGATGATTGAGTAGTCTCTGGCCATTGGTCTTTCTGGAGCCTCAGTTTTCTCAAGTGCCAAATGGGGGTAATAATAATAGCAACAAGTACTGAGCCCGCTGTGCACCAGGGACTGTGCTGATGTAGCCTTGGGAGGCAGGTGTTGTTGCCATTCCCATCTTACAGATGAGGAAGAGAAGGCATCACATGGCGAAATCACACAGCTGGTGAGCTGTGGAGCAGGGAGGCAGACGCAGCCGGCCAGTTTCCAGCAGCTCCAGTCTCAGCCTCTGTGCACACCCCGCTGGAGCTGCCAGGGACACTCCATCTATGACCACGTTCACCACAAACTACAAAGAGCTAGAGGCATGTGAGTCTGGGTGGTATCGGTACCAAGAGGCCTGAGTGCATTATAGCTCAAGAACAAGGAGCTGGAGACAGTCTGACCTTGGCTCAAATTCTCCATCACTTTTTAGCTCTGTGAATTTAACCCCTGAACTTTAAGTTCCCTGATTCTAACATGGCTCTTGACTTACAGGTGAGGAACTATTGAGATAGAACATTAAAGGTCATAGCCCAATATGTGATGCTGGTAAAGTAAATGTTCTCCATTATAGTTTTGGAAAGAGTATATTCCTGGAAAGAGTTTAGTTGCCCTCCTGTCAATGCCCTCCAGGCCCTCAATGTCATGTTAAAACAAGGTGCTCCAGATGGGGTGAGTCCTGCACATCAAACAGCAGAACTGCTTTCTCCCTGAGCTGAGCACCGTACTCCTATGAATGCAGCCCAAGGCAGAGGTTAAAGCATCTACTCAATTCACTTGGGAGCTTCTAGTTCCAGGAACACTATGACAAATACCATTTCAAATGAATAACATTTTTTAAGTAAAGAGAATAATCAAGTGAAAATGTCTATTCTGTGATTCTTAGTCTCATAGATCAGGTTTGCCAAAAGGAGGGTCCCTGTTCCCCAACATCTGCTACTATGAATAAGTGGTGCATTTACAAACTGCCTGCTGCTATGGTCTGGTCTGGACTGGAGACCAGCGACTCACCCCCAGCCCTGGCTAGATTTCATCCAGTCCTGGTACCAGGATGCACATACTCTGTCTCAGTGGCTTGAAGAAGTCTCTACATGAACCAGTTAGAGCAGCCAAAGAGCTGTGAACAGCAGCTGGACATCACACTAGCTTAAAATTTTGAATTTAGAGCAAAGATGGCACCAACATGGCCGGGCATGGTGGCTCATGCCTGTAATCCCAGCATTTTGGGAGGCTGAGGCGGGTGGATCATGAGGTCAGGAGATCGAGGCCATCCTGGCTAACACGGTGAAACCCCATGTCCACTAAAAATACAAAAAATTAGCCGGGCGAGGTGGCGGGCGCCTGTAGTCCCAGCTAGTCGGGAGGCTGAGGCAGGAGAATGGCGTGAACCCGGGAGGCAGAGCTTGCAGTGAGCTGAGATCATGCCACTGCACTCCAGCCTGGGCGACAGAGTGAGACCTGGTCTCAAAAAAAAAAAAAACATGAGTGGCAGCTGCTTGTGCAGATGGCACTAAGACCCCTTTTCTCTGAGTAGTGAGTGACAGTGGCACCAAGCAGGTAGAAGCCAATCAGCCTCAGGAATGTGGTGACGCAGTTTATAAGACAGTGGGGGTGAAGGAAGGTGAAAGGGTTGGCGGCAGGGTTGGGCAAGGTTGTGGACAAAGGTTAGTGGACTGAGAGGCAAACAGCACCAGATGAGACTCCCAGGAACCTTCCCAACAGCCCGGGAGCCAGAAAAGTCCCCAGGCCCCACTTCCTGCTCCAGATGCCAAGAGAGGGAATCAGCTCTCAAGTTCAATGAGGGCAGAAATGGGGCTCGTGTCCCAAGGCAGCTGTAAGCTCAGGCGCCCAAGGCTTCAGATAGGTGTCCCACGGGGCCTGATGGTGACAAAGCTCATTCTTCAAAAGAAGTCTGATTCTTGGATGAAATTTCCCACTTTTCAAGACACTATATGGACAAGACAAAACCCATCCATGGGAACGCAGCAGGGAGACCACGTGGGATACACAATACTTGGGTAGAAGAGGGAGCCCTCAGGGGCGGGCATCACCTCGGGCGTGGAACAGGGAGCCTCTGCCCAGGTTGGGAAGATGGAACTGCCTCCTCCCTCCCTGCAATCAGGCCGGGGAGGCCCTACCTTCAGCTCCAGATCAGTGTAAATCTGCGGCCTCAGCAGGCTGAGCAGGTAGGACGCGCGGGAGAACTTAAACCCTGAAACCGAATCCAATGAAGACGGTCACCAGGGGTCAGCAGGGATGAAGACCATCACCAGGGGTCAGCAGGGATGAAGTCCGTCACCGGGGGTCAGCGGGGATGAGGACCGTCACGGGGGGTCAGCGGGGATGAGGACCGTCACCGGGGGGTCAGTGGGGATGAAGAGGATGAAGACTGTCCCCGGGTCACTGCCCTCCACTCCCCCATGCCACATCGGAGCTCACCTGGGACGATCTCCTCAGTGACAGCTGCACCCCCGATCACATGGCGCCTCTCGAAGACCGCAGTGTTCACCCCCAGTCTCTGCAGGTACGCTGCCTGGGAAGTGGGGCAGCACACAGGGCCCTCCCTTTATCCCTCTGAAATGTCAGGGCTCCCTCGGGCTGACCCGCAGACTGAGGTCCTCACTATAGGCCAGTATGCCCCACACCCTACAGCCTCCCCACCCTGCTCATGCTGTTCCTGCCTCTGGGAATGCCCTTCCCTCTGCTTCCCCTTCCACTCTTGCCTTTCCTAGATGTCCTCTAAGATCGGACAGGCCTGCTCCCGCCCCTCCACTTCCCAACTGAAGGTGGTCTTCCCTCCTCAGAGGCCTGGTGCCTCGGGGTCTCACGCTGCTTCCTGCCACCCTGCCCTGGGATGTTCCTCTCCTTCAGGCAGGGCACAAGCCTCATTCCTCCTACAAGCGCAGCACAGTGAGGTGAAACTTGTGAACGCTGACTCTTCCGCCCAGATTCAGCCCCTCGTTCTCTCTCTGCTGCTGCAGCCCCAGTACCTGATCCGCCTGGCCTGTTTGTTCACATGCAATAATGGGGCTGATGAAAATAGTCCTGGCTTTACCCACTTCATAAGGCTGCTGTGAAGATGAACTGAGCTGGTCCCTAGACAGGGCTTTAAGTGGTCTCCGGCACAGAGAATGTGCTCAGTAAATGAAGCTGCTCATAGCAGCGCTTTATTTTGGGAGAACAAATGATGCAAGGATTTCTATCAATTTTTTTCTAGCACTTAGTGGAAAAATCAATAAATATCTGTTGAACCAAACTGGTCATGAATCTACCGATCTAAAATGCTGGCCCTGTGACCACAGGAATGGTGCCATGCAAAAGTCAGACTTTTCAAAAAGCTCCCTTGGCAACTATTATGTGCCAGAAACAGTGAGTACGTTGTCTTATTTAATTTTTCCCAACAGCCAAGAGGCAGGTACTATGATTCTCTCATTTTACAGATGAGAAAACTGAGGCTCAATAAGGTTAACAGCTTGCCTCAGGCTCACAGAGCTGATGAGCAGAGGTCTTCGGAATTGAAACGAGACGGTGTGAAACCAGCGTCTATCCTCCTAACATATCCTACTGAGAAAGAAACAGCAGCCGTCACTCAGTGGCTGAGGCCTGGCACGCAAGGTAAGCTGCATCTCCTATTACACAGGAATGATCTCACAGATGGACAACCCCAAACAAGGTTTCTATAAGACTATGATAAAATGAGGCAAGCACAAACAAAAGCAATGTCTCAGTGCCATCGAGAAAATACCCAACACCCCTCTTGGCTGAAATGAGTGACTGCTACTTCTGTATCAATTACTGCTCTCCGCACACATCTCTCTCCTCCCTACAGATCGGATTCCTTGAGCTGCCCAGTTGCAGGGCTGCCCCTCCTTCCTGAGAGTATCTAATCTATGGCAAGCCCTATTTCCTTAGGCCTTCCCTCGAATCAACCAAAGCTCAAATCCTGTGCTAGGTTCTTTCTAACACCTTCCTACTGAGGCAACCCGAGGTTCCCCTGATGTGAGTCCCCTCGCTGCAAGGAGCAAGAAACCCAACTAGACTAACTACAAGTGTGTTCCTGGTGGGCTTTGGGTGAAGGGGATGGATGCCAGCCTTCCTTGGCCTGGAAACTTCCAATAATAACAGCCACCACTTGCATGTGACGGGTTCTAGCAGCAAATGATCCATTACCTTCACAGCAGCTCTGTGAGGGCAGGTGCCATTGTTCCATTTTACAGTGACTCGGAGAGGCTAAGTGACTCACCTTAACCTTCACAAAGTGGCAGAGCTGGAAGATGAATCTTTGTTTATATTAATATAAAATCAGGCCTATATTAATATAAAATTAGGCCGGGCATGGTGGTTCATGCCTGTAATCTCAGTACTTTCAGAGGCTGAGGCAGGCGGGCCACCTGAGGTCAGGAGTTCGAGATCAGCCTGGCCAACATGGCGAAACCCCATCTCTACTAAAAATACAAAAATTAGCCAGGTTTAGTGGTGGGCGCCTGAAATCCCAGCTACTCAGGAGGCTGAAGCAGGAGAATTGCTTGAACCCGGGAGGTGGAGGTTGCAGTGAGCTGAGATCGTGCCATTGCACTCCAGCCTGGGCGACAAAGCAAAACTCTATCTCAAAAAAAATTAAATTAAAATAAAATAAAATAAATGTTTTAAATTACTGATCCATTGAGTTACAAAATGCCCCACATAAAATGTTCAGGTAAAACTTGGACATCAGGCAAAGTATTAAGGTTTAACATTAGTCCGTTAACACATCCACAGTTACCCCCATATTGATATTCTAGAGCTGCCACTGCTTCAAGAAGATGTTCCATGTTTGTTTTGTGGCTTGAATACCTTCTGTGGCCTCCTGGAGGTATCTAGACTCAGGTTACAGAAGCATAGGCTAAGGATAGCTCTGGGCCACCCAGCTCAGCTTGGGATCTTGAAGTCAGTTGTGCTGGGGACGGGGCGCTGGCCCTTCTGCTAGGCTGAGCTCCTCAATGTATCCAGGGCACACTTTGGCCACATAGCGGCTATGTACTCCAAGGTGGTACGTGGCCTAGACCTGGCTGGGAGCACAGGGCTCTAGACACAAGGGCTGACTATGATCTGGAGTCAAGGGACCCCACCCTGCCCTGGGTGCCCAATCCCCTGCTTCCCACCTGCTCCCATGCTATGTTGGTTACATGCTTCCCCGCCTTGTCAGCTTGTTTCTGGAAGCTCCCTGACTCCCTCCCAGGCCATGGGGAAACCACCTTTCCCCATTAGGGGAAGGGGAGGAAAGCAGCCTGTGATGTCCTCAGCTGGCTGCAGATGTGCATTCGACCCAGCCCCCGGTCAGCGCGGGAGAGCAGAGGGTGCTGACTAGGCTGCCTTTTCCTTCTCTCTCGAGGCCCTTATCCCACCTGCTTCTTCACACTCCTTCCCAGGCTGCTGAGAGCCACACACCCAGGGGCCAGTGAAGTGGGATCAATTAGGGAGGTACTCACAGCCACCAGTCCGTTGTGTCCTGCAACGAGACAGGGGAGAGGGAAGGAAAGCATCACTGGTCAGCCGGCGGGCAGACGGACAGTCCTTGAGGAATGTGCTCACTGCTCCCTGTCCCCATGCCATGAAGATCCAGTGACCCTCCCCTCCCCTTCCCGCATTCAGATGTTGGAACAGCAGCTAGCTCAACTCCATGAAACACCAGATCTTCAAGGAGTCAGAAAAGCCTGGTCCTTGCCCTGGCTGGAAAAGTCCTGCTCCCCTGGCTTGGTCAGGGGCTCTGCTGGAGTGAGGGGCTGATGCTTGGGAGGTGCAGGTGATGGTATCTGAGGGAGCAGCACGGCTGACTTGGCAAGCAGGAGAAGCAATGGGTGGCTGCATGCTGGTGCGCTAACGTCCCGTCTCGCATGGCAGCATCAGCATCCAGGGGAGTGCTGGTCATGTGGGTAGCTGCTGTCAAGTGTGGCTTGTTTTGCCCACATGTGGTTCACAATCGGCACAACGGTGCCGTAGGAGGCTTCATTCACATGGGTTTGTTTTTGCCAATCCCCAGTGTTCCAAAAATAAAATGTGAACAGTTCGACAGGAAGTAAACATGTACAGTTTCAACATGTGCTGGAGTGACGGGCTGTGCTTCAGGGTGCCTTGGGCTGAGAGGCCTGAATTTGGCCTTGGCATCTCATGTTCCACACCAAGCCGCTGGGTAGCAAGTGCCTCTCCAGCTCTGATAAGCTCAGAATCACCTGGGAGGCTGTGTAAATGTCGACTCCCAGACCCCCTCCCAGGAGTCTATTCAGCAGGTGTTTCACAGAACCAAGAGTTTCATGAGCTAAAATTAACTCTGACCACATGAGAAGCATGTGAGAAGCTAGTTGGTTATAGTTCATCTTAAAAAGTGCTGCTTGACATACTCTTTATTTGTATGGGCTTTTGAAAACGTTCATAAGAAAGTTTAAACAGTCTGCCAGTTGGGACTCATGAGCAGATGGAACCTGTCTCAAAGACATGCAACAAACTAAAGGCAGACAGTCCTGGGCTCAGCCCAGCCTCTGCTGTTTGCCAGGGTGTGACCTCAGAGAGTTGTCAGCTGCCCTGAGCCTTGAGCTTCTTCATGTGGGGAACAGAGGGTGCCAGGGACCCTGCAGCGCGGCAAGGATGAGATAAATGGGAGCTATTTGTCTTTTAATTGGTGCTGATGGTCAGTCTTGGAAAACTCAGTTTTCCAGGCAACTGGGTCCAGTTCAATCACGGCAGACCTCAAATGAATAAGGTAAAGGATCCAAAGCACAAGACCCCCTCCCAGTGGCCACCCCCAGGTCTGGCTGAGCCCTCCTTGGCTTCTGGTGACACCTCTCTTTCCTTGAAGAGGACTTCAGCTTCGGGCTCTGCTAATCCCCAGACCTGCCTCAGGGGCCCCACAGCAGCCGCCTGGGCCCTTGAGAAGCTGCTCTGGGCGTGGGCTCTGCAGCTGCCTGCATCAGGCAGGGTTGGTTGGGCGGATGTGCTGACCTCCGGGAGTCACTTCCTGCCCTCAGAATGCTCATCACCAGGTACGGGGCCAGGAATGTCCATTTTAACAAGCTCCTCAGTCACTCTCAGGCACATTTAGTCAAATGACTAAATCAGAGTCATCTTCAAGGTGGCGGCCAGGCGCCAGTGTGCCTTCAGGGACTCAAGAGGTAACCCTTGTCTCAGAATATGCCACTGTGTTCCTCACTCAGGCCCAAGATGCCTTTAAACCAGGCTTCATGGTATGTTTAGCAACTAAAGAAATCATGTCAAGGAAAAGCTCACACACTGAGACTCACTCGCACTTGTAGGCAAGTCACCAAGGCAGCTGGTGACCTAGAGTCAACCTTCCCCATTAGGAGACAGCAGGGTGAGCTGTGGCCGAGCACGGAAGAAGGCGGGGGCTTCTCTGAGGCTAAGCAAGGCGCTGGAGCTGTCTCCCACCTGCCCAGGGAGTTTGTGAGCCGGATGTCAAATAGCCATTGTTAGAAACTAAATTATATAAGCTTACAATTAAATAAATGATATTAAAAACAAAGGTAATAAATACTCCAAACACACTACTTCCTATTTGTTTTACTACATTTGTCTGTTCCCCATGCTTTTGCCATCAGTGGCCTCTAGGTACATATCTGCATGGTGGACATACTATACAATGATGTGCCAGTGGGTATCATTCCCAAATCACATTCAGCAACCTCATTTTGGTGACAAAAAAGGCCATGGTGGGAGTATTCCCACCACCGTCATCAGCAAATATTACACAGCAGGGCTGAATTTATTGTTCTGTGGTCAGGCTTAAGAAAGCGATGGGAAAATGCTAATAATGCAAATTAAACCTAACAGCATTAGCTGTTACAGCGTGAATAGCATAAACATTGAAGGAAATCTAGTATTTAAAAAAATTATCTTATTTGAGTAACATCATTCCTGTCATTTAAAGAAAGGAGACCGGGAGTGGTGGCTCACGCCTGTAATCCCAGCACTTTGGGAGGCTGAGGCGGGTGGATCACAAGGTCAGGAGTTCGAGACCAGCCTGGCCAACATGGTGAAACCCAGACTCTACTGAAAATACAAAAATTAGCTGGGCGTGGTGGCGGGTGCCTGTAATCCCAGCTACTCAGGAGGCTGAGGCAGGAGAATCACTTGAACCCAGGAGGCAGAGGTTGCAGTAAGCTGAGATTGTGTCACTGCACTCCAGCCTGGGTGACAGAGTGAGACTCTGTCTCAAAAAAAAAAAAAAATTAATTAATTAAATAAAAATTAATTAAAAAAATAAGGAGTAAGGCTGGGATATAAATCTTTGCTGTTTCACAATCGTCCTACTCTTTACAGAAAATATGGAGCACCATTCTCTTCGGAGCTACCCTCATTTGTCAGATGCAACTATAGGTTGGCTACTGAGTTTGGCAAAAATCAAAGAAAGCCTTTGGTAAGAATCACTTGCCTAGACTGCATTTAAATTGAGAGTATTGTATTTTTATTTGTAAAATTGTGTGCAGTGTATCTTTTATTTCAATATTTAAAATAAGCATGTGTGTGTCTATATATGTATGTATACACATATATGTATACATATATGCATACGTGTGTATATACGTGTGTGTGTATATATGTATGTGTATACACACACACACACAATCACACATTTTTCCCTGGAGAGGTGACTGTTGAGTATCTACCAGCTCGCAACTGCTCTAGTACATAGGAAAATGAACACATGCCTTCAAAGCTGCATAATGAGTGCTGTCTGCTTTCGGTCCCTGTCATTATCTCTGTAAGCTCTAGCTGGCAATCATGCATTTGGGGCCCTCTGCAAGTGTGAATGGAAGGCACTAAGCAAGAACCACCTGGTCCTGGGCCTGCTTCTTCCCCTAGCACCCAGTAGACTTTGATACTCTTGAGCTCAGGGGTTGGCAAAGTATGGCAGGATCACTGCAGATTCACAAATGTCCCAGAGCTGCAAGGCAATGGGGGCCACTGCCCTCCGCAGACACGCAGTAGGAACTCCAGAACTCAGTTCTGTTTTATCCTAACTGGCCTTTATGAAATGACTGCAGTTTCTTGTGAGGATGGGTGGCCTCAGTGGTAAGGCAGTGGTGACCAAAACTCACGGCACTGTGGGGGAGGTTGGGGGAGGGTGCTGGATTTCACCTGTCTGTTGGCCCAGAGCTCGTTCCAACCCTTAAAACCACAGGCTGAGAATGTGGTGGAAACTAGGTCATTTTGCAGGAGATAGAGGGAAACCCCTGAGCTCACCTAGTCTTCTTGTCATTCTCCATGGAAGATCCAAGCCCAGAGAAAGCAAGCATTTGCCCCAGGCCACACAGCAGAGCCAGCCCCAGAATCCCAGGTGCCTGCCTGCCAGATGGCTTTCCGCTGCAGCCCCTGCTAGTGTATAAACTTCTGGTGGGTTATGACCGAGGAGAGAGCAGTGGGGCTTGGCAAGGCCTCCCCCTCCCTACCAAGCTCTGAGCAGGGCTGCCTTCCCGCCCCTCAGCTCTGGCCCAGCCTGCTTTACCACTTTACCTGCTCCTATCACCACCGCATCATACTCAGGCTTCAGACCTCCCCCGGCTTCTGTGTGAGCTCCTCTCCAAGCTGGGAAGGGAGAGGCAGCCACAGCCCTGCAGAGACCTCGGCCACTTGCAGCCATTTCTGCCCCAGGGTGGGCCTTGCTAGGCAGGGAGTTAGCTGGAGATTTGCTTTTGTGCTGCCCTAGGCAGGGGGTGGAGCAGGGAGGAAGCAGGAAGAGGAGGAGCTGCAGTCCCCCTCCAGCCCTCCTCCACCGTGCATTCTTGGCCACAGGCCAGCCTCCTGCTGCTGTGCAGCTGTGCTGGGCCATCGGGAGGGGTTGCCTATTAACCAGGCGGTGTCACCTCCAGGATGCAGGGGAATAATGACAAAACTGATAATCCACTGGGGTTCCCATGTCAGGCTGGCACTGTGCTGAACTCTGTAGGCAAAACTCCCCATTTTACAGATGAAGGCACTGAGGCTGCGGGGTTAGGGAGTGGTGGAGACAGAGCGGAGCTCCAAAGGGCCCTCTCCTCCCCTGTGCGGCTCCCTTCTCAGTCAGAACTGAAATGCCTGGGAGGGCAAGTGCTCGTGTCAGACTCTGCTCCGACTCCATGCTGAGTCTGCCAGTGCAGAGTGGTGATGCCTCTACACCCACAGGAGGCGCCCAGGGCAGCCATCTAGTGTCACCACGACCAGGGCCTTCAGACACCGCAAAGGCAGCTGTGTTTGTCGCTGAGGAGCACTGGAGTCCTTTCCTAAATGCTCAAACACACCCCTCAACGAGGGCTTAGGGGCAAGTTCACTGTCTGTAATTCTCTGGGTTTTCTTCTTTTGAAGGCCTGGCCAGTTCTCTTCTTTTGGCACTTTGCCCATTTTCCCAGAATTCCCAAGGATTGGAGGTCACATCGGTAAATACCTCCAGCTAAAGTTCTTTCTGACCCTCCCTTAGGCCTGCCTTGAATGAGGAGCCCCTTTGTTCTCTGCCCATTACTTAGCAGAGTGTTCCCTAGGAGGAGAAGGCCCCTCGCAGCGGAGCGTAGAGTTCCTGCGCTGCTCTGACACGGCAGCGTGAAGGAAACCTGCTGTTGGTAACCAATCTCAGAACTGGGAGTATGTGGAGATGATCCTAAGAGGGGGTTCTGAGGACCCCTCCACACACCATGGACAGTTACCCCACATGTCAGCATCTCTGCTAAGATCTGATTCAGGATGTCCACCCCTGTGTTATTTATTATATAGAAAGATCAAGGGGACTGGTTAAACTAGACATATCACATTCAGCCACTGCTAAAAACTAAAGGGAAATAGTAGGCGACAAAAGCAGGTGTCCTGAACACTGGTGGGTTCAGAGGATTGGAGTTTTTTCCTTTATGCTTTTCTGTATTTTCCACAATCCATGCTTTTCATTGCCATTCCATCAGATGATGATAAGGAGGAACACAGATCCAGTCACCTGAGGGGACACTTCCTCACTGCCTCCTTCTCTGGGTTTAGACCAACGAGTGGGTTCGAGCTCCCCCAACGCCTCCCCAAAGCTGTCCCCTGCAAGGGAGAGACCAGTCTATGTGAATTTTGGCCCAAGACTGAAGACACAGAAGGCGCGGCTCCCGTATGCACAGCACAGGGCCATCTGTTCCTGTGCTGCGGTAGACGCTGATTTCTGCCACGCCGCCCTCTCTGGCCCAGCACCAGCCTCCTGGCCTCAGAGGAGCAGATGCTCCCAGTCCCAGGGCTCTCAGGATCTCTTGTCCTTGAGTCCATTCTGGGACAGGAACTTCTCGGTTGGAAGAGAGGGGCTGTACCCCTTGGGTGGTGGTTCTCAATCCAGGGCGCACCACGGAAGCTTTGAAAGACATCAAAACCTGGGCTCCACGGCCGCCAAGCGAATCCATATCTCTGGGCCAGGGCCAGGGGCTTGAGAACCCCAGCCCCAGGGCAGACGCCAGCCGAGCGTGAAGGGGCTGGGACTTAGCAAGGGCTTATCGGCACGACAGAAGGGTCTAGAAGCACAGGCGTGTTGAGCTTCAGTGATAACAATGACCAACATTTATTGAGCACCTACCGCATTGGGTAACCCTCACACCACCCTGGGAGGGAGGTGCCATCGCTTTAAATGTGAGGAATAGAAGAAACTTTCCGGGAGATGCAGACAGGAAGTGGCAGGGCTGGAATTCAGACCCAGGCAAAGGAGCACCTTTTACCTGGGGTAGGAGAGAGCTTGCCGGGTGGGCTCCCTCCCCATCTCCCAGGATAAGGCAGAGGCAGCTCTGGAAGAGGAGCTGCTGCCACTTTTGTTTTACGAAGACAAACTGGACCCCTGGGCTTCCCTCTTCCTCCAGAGAGAAGGATCTGGGGCCTTGCACATACCCCACATGGAGGGTGGTCTAGGTGGGGTTTTAGAAACCCTGGGGCCACCCTGGGCATTCTGCCCCATCCTCAGGACGGCCACTGCAGACAGCAGGCTCTTGCCATGGGGAACAGTGGCAAGCAAGAGCAGCTGGAGGACGGGGTGCAAAAGCAGACTGCAGCCACCTTGGCCTAGAGCAGGGGGATACGGGAGGCCTCCCAGAGGCGCCGGGCCAGCTGGCCGGCCTGCTGCACCAGCAGGTCAGTGGGGATGACAGACAGGTGCAGGGCCAGCAGCTCGTAGCACCTGACAGCCTCGGCCGGGCGGTTCTTGCTGTAGTAGCGCAGGAGCTTCCTGGGGAGGAAAGGGAGGACGGGATTCAGGAGCGAGGCTGTTGCCCTCCTCCAGTGCCAGAGGCCTCTCGGGGCCCTCGCGAGCAAATGCCGTGTCCTCGGTCATCTCACTAGGCCCCTGCACGTGGGCCTTGACACCTGCTCCTGTTCCTCACTGACCTAACAGTGCCATCCTGGCTACGAGGCAGCAGTGGGGATGTTCTGGGCCGGGCGCAGACGTTTCCCGTGCTGCCAAGACCATGCCAGCAGGAAGGCGGTAGGAACACAGACGTGCCCTCCACACCCATCCTCCCTCACTGCACACAGGCCCAGCTGGGAAGGTGTTCCCAGTGTGGATTTCTGGGTCCGGGGTAGGGCACTGCTGAAGCAGAAGCCGCTCCCGGCAGAGGCGAGTACTTTTTACCCACACGGGGGTGTCCGTCCCCAGCGGCTCCCGACGCGCTGTCACCTGTAGTAGTCTCCTCCCAGCATGCCAATAGGCACCGAGTCATCGGAGAGGACGGGCACCTCGATCATCTGGAGTTTGTACCCCTGAGGAGGGAGGACAGGGAGGCAGTGGGTGTCGGGGGAGCACATGGGCCCGAGTTAGACGCACCGGGCTCGCAGCCTGGCTTGGCTCTGCCTTGTGCGCTGGGTGCTTGGGAAAATGCCTGGACCTTGGTTTTTCATCTTTGAAGTCGGAATAACAACAGTCGCCTTATGAACATTAGAGACAAAGTATACAAAGTTCCAAGGGCCGGCAGGGTAGCTCTCATTCCCATCAATACCTGGACCTGCACAGGCCACACACACATGCTCAGGAGGGCAACCTGCAGGGCTGTCATTCAGGGTCTTGAAGAGCAGAGCATTCACAAAAGGCCTAAGCCTCTGCTTTGAAAGAACTGGGAATTGCCAGGGTGGGATAAGGTGGGAAGGGAATTAAGATCTGCTGGACGTGCCCTGTGTGCCAGGCACGAACATGGCGATTAGCTGATGCTTGTGTGGGCACCGTGGCCTACCATGCAGGGGGAGTGGACTCCGAAGCGTGCAGGGCTGCCCCCGTGGCACCAGTCGGTCTGTGTGGCTGACATTCAAACCTGGCCTCTCCAGCTCACAGCTCTGCCTCACTGTATCACCCCACGGGGCCACCCAAGCACACAGACTCCTGTCCCTCCCTAGAAGTGAAGGTAAAGGTCACAGGAATTTTCTAGCACTTCTGTTGTACACAAGTCCTGGGCACTTCCAGGGGCACAGAGGAAAGCAGGGAGCCTGCAGGCTGGGGGAGGAGAGCTTGGGCTCCGGCTTCCTCACTTAACAACCTCGGTGGCCCTGGCCATGGTGTCTGATCTCTAGATCGTCTCCATCCATACAATGGGGTCAGGGATCCCTGCCCCAGCCACCGCACAAGGCTGTGAGGGATGACTGAGAGAACAGCGGTGGAGGGCCCCGGTAACCACCCTGCCCTATGGAAAGGGATGGCTGTCACCCTCAGTGAACAAAGAGAGTGCAGGGTGGGTGCAGGGGAAGGCACAGTAGTTCAGGGACCCAGAGACCAAGGGCTGCGAGGGAGGTGGAACGCTCCTGAGAGCTGGAACAACCATTCCTGGTGACAAATGAGATGCAAATAAAAGAGAAACAAGAGGAAAGCAAAGAAAGGGAACAGAGAGGAAGCAAAGAAAGAGACAGAGAGGAGGGAGAGACAGGAGGAGAGGGGCAGGTGGCCACAGACAGTAAGTTCCCCTCATGGAGCCTACTCTGCAGTAACGGTGAAGCCCAGAGGAAGCAGTGTAGGGCCAGGAGGCCAGGGCCCCGAGCCACACCACCAGTGTCTCCTTGGGTGGCCTGGCTCACTGCTTCAAGCAGGGCCTATGCTCTTGAGTTCAGGGGCCTATGCCACAGGGATGACCGTGTGCCATGCTTGGCATGTGATGCTGGCGACATGGAAGCACTAGCGACAAAGTGTATGATCTGAGTTGCGTTTCCCGCAGTGGGGCGTGTGCTTATCTGCTCACATGTGTGCCTGGATGCCACGTGGACAATGGCAAGAGTTTGCCAGACAGCTGGGCAGAGGGCTCACAAAGCAGTTAAATGCCCACGTGAAATTGTGACCTCTGAGCTCTGGGTCCCAACCTGCTGGGCTTACCAGCAACAAGAAGAGAAGATGAGACAGACAGACAACAATTCAGAAGAAATGAATCCAAGAGTGACAGAGCGGGAAGTGTGTGCGGACTGTCCTCGCCCAGGGACTCGGCCTCACCTACCATGTCATTCTCGAACCACAGGAAGTAGGAGCAGTAGAAATCGCCCTCCTGGAACAGCAGTGTGGTGTAGCCCTTCTGCAGGTATCTGCGCGCCAGCTGGATCAGAGACCAGACCTGGGGAAAAGAGGAGAGTGAGGAGCACCACTCTCTCAGCGTTGGTCTGCCCGGGCAGCTCTCACCTCTGAAGGAAGGAAAGTGCACAGATGAGAAACCCATGAGTGCCAGGGGCCTCTCCTAGTACCTGGGCACTGCCTTGGCCCAGAGCAGAAGGCTCAACAATAAATCTTTATTGGATGGATGGACTACCGTCCAGTTAGCGTGGGGGCAAAATATATGTAAAAAAGCTTTGTGTAACTTTACTATACACATAAGCCATACATTAGTGAACTGGGCTGGTGTGGTGGCTTATGCCTATAATCCTAGCACTTTGGAGGCTGAGGTAGGTGGATTGCTTGAGCTCAGGAGTTCAAGACCATCCTGGGTAACATAGCAAAACCTCATCTCTACAAAAAACACACAACAATTAGCTGGGTGTGATAGCACACACCTGTAGTCCCAGCTACTTGGGGGGCTGAGGCGAGAGGATCGCTTGAGCCCAGGAGATTGAGGCTGCAGTGAGCTGTGTTTGTGCCACTGCACTCTAGCCTGGGTGACAAAGTGAGACCCTGTCTCAAAAAATAATAATATTAAAATAAATAAATTAGTGAAATTAGAAAATAGCCAGGGACATCATTAATTAACACAGGAGAACAAGGTGTGGTCTCCTGAATCCATCCTAGTGCCCTTCAGGCTGGGAACTGATGATGGTCCAGGTGAGTGACCCTGTAGGATGTCCTGAGCCAGGGGTGAAGTCCAAATCAGAGCTCACCAAGGGGTCAGATAGAAACCCAGGGCCTGAGAAACCACATGCCTTAGCTCCCCTGGGAATGTCCTCCTGCCTGACGCAGGGACCGTCACCAATGCTGCCAGCGAAGTGCCCCAGGGAAGGCCGTAGGGACAGTGGGCTCTCTCCCACCTCTCAGGGCTGGGAAGAGACTCGAGGAGCCCGCTCCTCCACCCTTAGCGGGAGGGACAGGCGATCTGCTCCAAAATGCATCACTGTGCAATTACTAATTAAATCTGCCATGGATTGATTATACTTTTCAGGAAAGTAATTTGACAACATCCATTAATAACCTTAAAAACATTCCTCCCATCTGACTTAGTAATTCCATTTCTAGGAATCCATACCGGGGACATAATCAGAGATGGGGACACAGATGTATGTAAGGTGTATACTGCAGAATTATTTATAACAGCAAAAGCCTAGAAATAATCTGTGTGTCTAAACATCAGGGAAATGATTCAATAAATTATGTTACATTCACATGATGGACTATTACGGAGCTGCTAAAAATCATGTCTATAAAGAATTAATGGCATGAGGAAATGCATCTGATATAATGTGAAGTGAAAACATGGTAACAAAGTTGCACATACAGAGTGATCTCAACTACAACAAACTGCACAGAAAACCAACAAAAAGAAACGTACCAACATAACCCCGACTGTCTCCAGAATGAGGGGCAAGGACGAAGATGGTGATGACGATGCTGCCAGTAAGTACTGAATGAACTGTATCTGCATTTTGTACCACGTGCTATGCTAAATATTTGACACGTATCCTCTCATGTAATCTTCATAACTCTGTGACATAAATAGCAGTATTTTTTCCTTCTACGGATGAGGAAACTGACACTTGGGCTAAGTACTGCCCAAAACCACATAACTGGTGGGAGATGGGGCTGGGCTTCCAACACATGCCTCTGCCACCCAACTTCCCATCTTCCTATCTTGTTTTAAACATTAGAATAGACTTCACTTGCCCCCCACGGCCCCCCCCAAAAAAAAGAAAGCGCGCACACACACACACACACGTATAGTTTTTTTGGGCAGTGGCAGGGGTCCTCCCCCTACCAAAAATATAACTTTGCCATGAAAACCAGTCAGTTAAATAAGGAGAATAAAAGAATTTCCAGGGAACGCTTCCCTAACAGAAATCACTTTGTTTTAAGTTCTGATGCCCAATTGATGTACCTTGCCGTTCTCTCCATTCTAGCTCATTCAACAAATACTTGTCGAGCATTTATTTATGCTGGTACTGGCCGTTGCCTCTTCTGGCCTGCTGCCCAGCGCACTCTGCTAGCCCCAGGTATGTGGATCACACCAGGAGGGACTGCCCAATATTGGCTAAGGCCCACCCATCCCCACCCTGGGCCCGAATGGTTACCTTGGTTTTGACAAAGGCAGCCAGCGGCCCCTTGCCTAACTCGGACGAGGTCTTTTCACTGCAGTTGAGGGAAGGCGCCACCATCTGCCCGGTTGTGCGGTCCACGTAGATGAAGTGCACCAAGCCTGGGAAGTCTTCTAGGTAGGTGAAGGTCTGAGTTAAGGTGCTTACCAAGCCAGGAGCTAGGGATGACCTGCCTCTGTCCTCGCCCTGGGCTTCCAGCTGTGCCCAGTCATGGTGGCAGGAGGGCCAGGACTGCTTCTCTCCAGCAGCTTCCATTTCAGGCAAGCCCCCTGTCTCCTTGCTTCCTCAGATCCCCACTACCTCCCAGCTCCCCAGGCCTTGAAAAGCTGTAAGATCCTCAACGCTTGCACAGTTGACATGGGCAGTTCTGGCCCTATAGGAACATGGTTTGCTCACAGTTCATCGCTTTCATGAGGGATGAATTTAAGTCAGACACACGTGAGGCTGGAATGTGAGCACAGCCACTTGGTTCATGAGTGAGCCTAGCTGACCGCCCAACCTATGCACCTCAATGTGACCTTGCTAAACCCTTACACTTCATCATGAGAGTCTGGAAGGCTCCCATTTGGGAGGGGAAGAGATATCCATGGAAGGGCAGCAGCTGGTGGCTAAAGAGGCCCTCTGGCATCCTTTCACCTGCCCACTGAGGACCTGCCTCAGGAGACTGAGGGCTGGACACTTCAGAGATGATATGGGAAAAGCTATTTTACATCAAGTTCCATGGAAAATCAGTATTCAATGAAATTAGTGTTCCATAATAAAAGGGTCAAACAGTCTTAGGAATGGTTTTTGAAACAGGGATAAACATTTACTGTAGGCCTTCTCGGAGCTTTTACATGCCACTGTCCACTATGATGATCTAAGAAGGACATGGCTCTTTCAACCCAACTAGACCACAGGAAGCCACCCCGTCTCCACCCCTTGTGGAATACCTATTACTATTTTGCCAGCTGGCAACACTGACACAAAGAGTCTTTATGGCTTTTGTGAATTAACTTTGGGACAGGAGGAATTCCTGTAATTTCAGCTTGGAATGTTCCTATAGACAAGGCACACGGGTCACTATGTCCTATTGTTTTCCTTCAGAGAGGTGGTGAGCAGCTGAGGGGTGGAAAATACATTCCCCTTCCCTGGGGCCCACAGTCCTTCTAGGGAGCAGGTGTGGAGGCAGAAGACCCGAGAGGCTTGTTGGGCTGGCTGGAGCCCCAGCATCAGGATATGACACCATGGTGATGTTCCTCCTGCTCTTCACCAGCAAGAAGTCCTTCCAGTCCGTCAGCTTCTCCCTGCCGAGGGAAGCTTGGGCTGCATGGAGGAAGTACGGGCCCCAGACCCTGCCCTTGCCATCCAGGGGGCCGCACCGCACTTACCGCATGAGCCTCTGCACTTGGTCCTGCAGGTGCTGAGGCAGGTGTGGGCCTCCCCTGTTGGGGGCTGTGGTCAGGAAGTTCAGCCGGTAGATGGCGCAGAGCTGCCGCTTCAGCTTCCCACATGCCTGGAGCAGCCTGGGCATGAGAGAGGAGAGCATCACAGCAGAAGGGACGTAGGGGAGCCCCTCGCCCCATGTGGACCACCTCGTTCCTGCACCCAGGACAGAGAGACCTGGGGACCCCCTCGCCCCGTGTAGATCAACCTGCTCTTGTACCCAGGAGAGACAGACAGACAGACAGACCTAGGAGACCCCCCTCGCCCCATGTGGACCTCCCTTTTCCTGCACCCAGGACAGACAGACCTAGGGGAGCCCCTTGCCCCTGTGTGGACCACCCCACTCCTGTACCCAGGACAGACACAGACCTAGGAAAACCCCTCGCCCCGTGTGGCCCACCGCACTCCTACACCCAGGACAGACAGACCTGGAGAACCTCTTGCCCCTAAGTGGACCACCCCATTCCTGCAGGACAGACAGACAGACCTAGGGGAGCCCCTCACCCCATGTGGACCACCCCCCTCCTGTACCCAGGACAGACTTAGGAGAACCCCTCTCCCCATGTGGACCAACTGACTCCTGCACCCAGGACGGACAGACAGACCTAGGAGAGCCCCTCGCCCCATGTGGACCTCCCTGTTCCTGCACCGAGGACAGACAGACCTAGGGGAGCCCCTTGCCCCGTGCGGACCACCCTGCTCCTGCACCCAGGACGGACCGACCTGGGAAGCCCCTCATTCCTAGGCGGACCACCCTGCTCCTGCACCTGGGACAGACAGATGGAAAGACCTAAGGGAGCAGCCACAGCTGATCAGGCAATAGGAAGGAGCTTCCCAGCTTCTCTACATGGTGTGCCACATATGTGGGAAGAAATCTCCTTTCTTGAAATTATTTTGATGATAAACGACGTGCAGTGGTGGAGGAGATGCGGTCTCCCAGGGAACAGTCTGCCTGGGCACATGACCCACCCCTTGTCCTGAGGCCCACCACTTACTCGGAGGAGGATCCGGGCTCACTTTTGGAGAAAGCCTTGGCCTTAAACTCCAGCCAGGTGCTCTGTAAGGGAGACAGGTGGCAGGTTTGCATCCCCACCATGTTTCCAGTGAGGTCCAGGCCAAAGTCCTTCCCAGATCAGGCTCTGAGAGGGCACAGGGCCCCCAGACAAATCTGCCCATCTGGCCAATGCAGGCTACCCTGGCAGGCCCCACCAGCCCCCTGCAGACTTCAGTGTGCCATGTTCTGGTCACTCAGCAGTGTTTATTTAAAGGGCAGTTTCCAGGGGCTCACTGTCTGATGGGCACAGGCACGTACAGTAGCGCCCTCACAGTGACCAGGCCAGCCCCTCAGGGTTGGGGGGCACACATAGGGCAGGGGCTGGGGTGTGCAGAGAAGGTGCTGCTGCAGGAGCTGGGAGGGCATGGGGTGGGCATGGGGTAGCCATGCAGGGGGCGGCCCCACAGGATCTCTATAAAGCAGAAGAACTTGGTGTTCTAATGAAAGTGCTCCTTAGGACGCCCTGAGGCACTGCGGGATGCGGCACTGCCTCTGCCTCCGTGAAGAGGAACCTGGGTCTGGGGCATCAGCTGCTTGCTCTGCCTCCTCCAGCCAATCCTGCAGCCTTCAGACTGACAGGCACTCCAGCCACAGTGGGTCTCAGCTCCTCAAACACCCAGGCACCGCCACTGCTTAAATCCAGTGTCAACCCCCACCCACCCCACTGCCGTCCAGGCCCTGATCTGGGCTTTGTCAGAGCATGGGGTGACGGCCTGTTTCTACTGCCGTTTCTACTGCCTGTTTCTACACGTTCTCGTGTGTCTCCTGGTCTCAGTTCCCCACCTGGGCCCTAAGCTTGCTGCGGGTAGGGTGGGGCCATGACCTGCACATCCCCGTGTTGCCCTGCGAGCCCGGGTGCATGGCCCCGCTGCAGGAGGAAGCCCGTGACGGGCAGATCCCTGGCCTGCACTTGCTCACTGCATCCAGGCTCTGGCTCCACTGCTCACGAGCCGCATAATCTTGGCCAAGCTAAAACTTATCTAAGCCTTAGTTTCCACACCTAAAAAAGGGGAATTATAATTCATGTTCTGCCAAACACACATAAAAAGATTCTGAAAACCTAAAAAGCAGCTAAGTTTTCGTTATCATTTCATAATAGGGAAAACAAGGATTGTAGGCCCGGTGGAGGTGCAGCCTGGACAGGAACCCAGGCCTGCTGGCCCCTCAGCTGCGGTGGACCCGATGGACCCTGCTGCCAGCCCTGCCCCTTCCTCAGGTGGGGAGGACTGGAACTTGGGTCTCACCTGAATCTCCTGTGCCCCTCGATTCTTGACAAACTTGTCCATCCTCTGGCGCAGGTCTCCCACAAGGGGCTGGGAGCGCAGGGAGGCCCCAGCCTCCGGCCCTTCCTTCAGCTTCTTCTCCAGCATGGCGAAGCCATCCATCAGCTGGGACAGGACCAGGGCCAGAGGCGCGCTGGGGCTCTGAGGGAAAGGGCCGAGAGGCGAGTGAACGGGGCTGCCCCTGGGGAAGCCGTGCCAGCCCCAAGCGTCACCAGGGCAGGGTGAGGGGCTGTCCTACCCTGGTCAGGAGCACCAGGTTGATGCCCGGCCACAGGGGCAGGCAGTACATGGTGTGGGGCACTAGGGGGCAGTAGCTTTCCTTCACGTTGGCATCCAGGAAGATCCTTCTGGGGCTGGAAGGCGCAGGGCAGTGGGGAACCAGCGTTTGGAGGGTGTCCTCCGCTATCTACAGAGGAAGAAGAGTTGCAGTGAGAGGTGGGATCCCTAAGTCGGACCCACCCATTGCTGCCCTATCTGTGAACCATAAGAAATAAACATTTTTAGCTCTAAGAAACTCCGGTTTTTAAATCCCTGCACTCTGCTGAACCTGTCCTCGCAGCTCCAGTTCCGCTGTTGCCCCTCTCAGCTGCTTCTGGGCCTTTCTGCCCAGAGTCCGGCCCGGATGCCAAGCAGGGCAGTGGGCAGGGGCAGAGGGGCTGGGTGGTGGCACAGAGAGGACCGAGAAGGCAGGGAAACACACTCGTGGATGGGGAGTGCGCATTTTCAACAGACGGAGGTACTAACGTTCAACATTGTATCATTTCAATCATCCTCAGAACATCCCAACAGCCACTCAAATTGGGGAAACTGAGGCATAAAGTGACCAAATGAGCAAGGCTCCAGCCTTACAGACGGATCTGAGTAAGAAAGCCTTTAGTTCTAAAAATTATAGAATTAAGGAAATCACGAGAGATGCCACAAAAATTCCTCTTCAGTATTATATATAACAGCAAACACTGGACACAATGATGCGATTGTCCTGGGCATTTGTTAGATAAATAACATATGCATGTGATGGACTCCCAGATAATCATTACAAACCACACTGTGAGACTGCTTAGGAAACGGAAGAATTTTAAATACAAAAGTATAATGAAGCATGTTAGCATCCAAATCTGATTTTAAAAATACACACATGTACATATGTAGTGTGTGTGTGTGTGTGCGTGCGTGTAAAGTCACAGGAAAAAAAACTAGAAAGAAATACCCAAAGATGTTAATCTCATTTTGAGGACAGAATTCAGAGTAATTTTCATTCCGTTTTTTAGAGTTTACTTTTGTATTTCCCAATCTTTCTACAATAAATATACACGCTCACTTAAAAAAAAAATCAAACATTCTATTGGACTTTCACTCCCAAGAACAGTGGAGCTGAGGGACAGCACCTGGGGGAGGGGAGGGGCAAGTTCACCAGCCCTCACAGCCTGTCCCCGGACCCTGCCTCTGCGCTGAGCTCTGGCACCAGGACAGGCACCTGTACTGACCAGCCCTGGGGTGGGCCGGAGGAGGGCTGCCATGGGTAGAGTGACCCTGGAGGCGGAACCCTCAGAGCCCCCAACACTTACTGCGGCATCTCAGATCAGCTGGCGCCCAGGCAGACACCGGAGAAACTCACCTGAAGGGCTTCCATGGGTGGGGTGCCCCCCTCCAGCCAGATGGTGCTACCTGCAGGCCACAGGTAATAACATAACGATATAAGTATCATGAGATATAAGCAACGGCTCAACAGCACGGGGTAGGGGGCCCAGGTGTCCCCCACAACCTCCGCCCTTGGCTGCCAGCTCCACGTAGGGGTGGCAATGTGGCTGGGCAACACCCCTTCATCCCAAGTTGGCAGGCACAAGGTGAACTCTGCAGTACCCGGGCTGAGGTGGCCCAGGCCTGGCAGAGAAGCTGACCCTCCCTTGCTCCCTAATCCCCTCCTTGTTCTGTCCCCTGTATTCCTTCAGACTTCAACCCGCCCCTCAGGAGTCAGCACACACAGTCCACCTTTGCGCACTCATTAGTCAACCAGCAAGCTCTTACTGAGCGCCTACTGTGTGCTGGGAATTGAGGTGGATTTCCTTCCGAATATAGCCCACAAAAACCTACTGAATCCACCATATACCTGAAATATTATGTGTCTGTAATAATACTGTTACCTCTTATATTTCATTGCAAACAACCCTCATTTATAATCATGTTCCTCTGGGGGAAGTGTGTTGCTAGTCTTAAACACCTAATTTACAAACGGATGAGTGCAACCCAAGCCATTTGTAAGTTGTGAGTTCTGTGCACGGTAGAACATTATTTTTTTACAGTTCTGAGGCATAAAAAACCACTGTCGAGAGAGAGGGACTGGGAGGAGGACGGTTATGAATGACGAAGAGGAACTTGGGAGATTACCCAGAAGCACTGCTTCTCAACAGGTCTCAGGCTCACCGAGAGCTCAGGGAATCTGAAGATAGCTAGGAACCCTCACCCCAGGAACTGCACAGGCATAGACGAGTTTGCACACAGTCTCAGGGGGTCCTAGGCTTCTAGCCAGTCCAAGGACCTAAAGTTAAGAGCATCTAACCCAGTAGTTGTCAACCTTGGCTACACATGACAATCATTTGGGGACCTTTACAAAATCCTGACACCCAGGTCAACTGAGTCAGCATCTCTGGGTATAGGCTCAGCTTGAATGATTGTTAAAGATCCAAAGGTGAGTTCAATATGCAGCCAGGGGGCAAAGCATGCTGTAACCTAAATCTGCGCACAGTAGTGGTTTGCACCTGAGGCACATTGGACTCACCTGGGAAAATTTCCTAGAGGTATTCACACCTGGGTCCCAGGCCCACAGACTGTAACTTAATTGGGCTGGTTGAAGCTGCCCGGTGATTCCAATGTACCAGGGTTGGGAGCCACTGGTTAAAAGAAGCCACATAATAAATTCCTTTCAAATCCTAGTCCCCAACAAGTTTCTCCTCCTGAAACCCTGGCCGCCTTTCTTCCATCAGATGATGTGGATGGACCACAGGATCCTTTTTTTTTTTACCTAAGAACTTCAGAAATAAATATAATGCTCATTCATAGTGACCACAACAATCTGGATTTTGGTTTATCTACTTCTCTAAGCAAGGTTGTCTATTTTTGAGACAGAGTCTTGCTCTGTCGCCCAGGCTGGAGTGCAGTGGCATGATCTCGGCTCACCGCAACCTCCACCTCCCGGGTTCAAGTGATTCTCCTGCCTCAGCCTCCTGAATAGCTGGGATTACAGGCACCTGTCACTGTGCCTGGCTAATTTTTGTACTTTTAGTAGACACGGGGTTTCGCCATGTGGGCCAGGCTGGTCTGGAACTCCTGACCGCAAGTGATCTACCCGCCTTGGCCTCCCAAAGTGCTGGGATTACAGGCGTGAGCCACCACACCTGACCCATTTTGAATATTTATAGTTTTTTTTATTGTTTACCCACATACTTTGGAGAAACAGGTAAAGTATAAACTACAGAGGCTGAATATTTATATTTTAGAATGTATTGAAATGAGGTGATTATTACTTAATTTAACTTAATTTTTAATTACAAAAAAGAAAGATGAGTCTCAGAATGCATGTGCAAAAGTTTTAAACGATGACAATCAACTTGTCATCAACAGCATTAGGGATCAGTGGAGTGGTCTTAACAGTCCTTGAGTTCAGGCTGGAGCTGGCAGGGAAGATGGGGAGCCGCAGACAGCGCCCTGTGTTCTAGGAACACGGGTACCTGCACTCATGTCTTAGGAGACACGGGGTCCACTGAAGCCTAAGACAAACGTCCTGGGCTGCTGATTGCTACTGCCGCAGGCAGCTAGCTATTGTTTCCTCCTGCTTTCCTCCAGGCCTCACCTGAGCTCTGATCACCAGGGGAAGGAGCTGGTGTGAAGTACTCCTCAGGGAGGGAGAAGCTGTCTGTCTCCTGGAATGGAGAAGGTGGCTCAGGTTGAGAGGCTCTCCCAGCTGGCTCAACCCTGTCCCTGCTCTCCCGGGAGGGGCAGGAAAGGCCTGGTCGCCTGCAGAGGCCAATCCCCTCCTGCCCCTGACTCCACAAAGTGCACAGCACACACCGTCTCTGCAGAGCTCCCCCTGGTTGGGCCTGTGGAGTGAGGGCTCCACGCCTGCTGCACGGGGATGTTCTGGCTGCTCCGGGCCCTCCGTGGGGAAGGCTGTGCAGGGCAGGGGAGAGGCTGGTTAGCTCCTATCTGACCTGGCTCCCTCCACCCCTTCTGCCTCCCAGCGCTTCACAGAGAAGCCCCCACCCCTCCACCCGTTCCAGGTGCTGTCCTGGGTATGCGGTCCTCAGACTTCCCAGGGATTTGATTCTAGGCGGTCTGTTCTGTGGAAATTCCAGAAATTCCAACACACTGGTATCCAACCCACCACTTCCCCTGGTGATGAGGTCAACAGCGATGGTGGTGACTAACACTCACTGAGCATTCACTATGCCCCAGGCGGTGCCGGGTTCCGTGGGAACCGCGCCTTTTGTCCCCTCCAAAAACTCCTGAGAGGTAGATGCTTTGTTATTCCCATTGCACAGATAAGGGCATTGAGGCTCTGGGGGTGCAAGTACGAGCTCAGCTCACACAGCCAGGTGGTGAAGCTGGGTTTCAAACCATGCCTGACTTAAAAAATCTGCACTTTGAACCCACTGGACCATGTGCACTCCAGAATTCCCCTTACATCTGAAAGCAGTGGGAAAGAAGTCACGCCCAACCACACACCCAGAATTGTGACTTAGATAACATGGAGTCCCCAGGGGGAGCCCCCCACCACTCTCCAGGCAGGTTTT